>NC_141689.1:833564863-834829942 GCF_964263255.1 Lissotriton vulgaris | reverse complement strand
TGATGGACAGAATGTTGAACAATGGCAAAACATTCACCCCCAGTCACAGATCTGGGTTTAATCCATCGTTATTTTGCTCCCCAAGCCACCCCAGTTCAGACATGGCCATATGCAAATCAGTCTTGACCATGTGCCTCATGGGAACAGTCCAGCCCGAACTGCCAAGTAATGTCTTCCCTTGACCGGAACCAAGCATCATAGGACCGGTTTCTGGCTATCAGCCGTCTTCAGCCAGGATAGCTTGACTCCAGTGGCGTGAATGTTTTGCCAATGTGCAACATTCCGTCCATCATCTTGTGTGTTTTGCTCATGGTGAGCTGTTTCTCCTGAATCTCTTTATAAGAAATTGGTTTATTATTTGAGATGGGTGGAAGCCCAATTGGAATAATAAAAGCAATCCTTGTCAGGGTGAACCACAAAAGTCACAAAATTAACCTTTGACACAAAGCAGTCAGGCTTAACTTAAAGACAAAGTGAAAATTATTGATGCAGAATACAAGCAGTAATAATGTGAAAACACAACACAAGAGCAATCCAAAACAAATTTAGAAAAATTACATTGTAATAAATAAAATGGTACCAAAACAACAAACACCCAATCAGTAGAATCAGAGAAATGCAATTAGAAAATTGTAAGTAGCTCTTGTTCCTAAAACCACAAAGCGCAATTTGCAGTCATCTTATCGTGCTAAACCGGGGGAAAGTCACAACTTCAGGCTGACCGCGATGGAATGTGGGCTAGATACAGGGACCAAGTTAGTCCTGCTGAAAACGTTACCTTCTCAAAGTCCGGCGTGAAGACTTCTGTTCGTAGTAGAAGAAGCTGTGATGAGCAGGGAGAGCAACACAGATGGTTGTCAAAGTTGCATGAAGAGCAGGCTGGGTGGCATGGGATGCCATCCTGTAGCGCACAGAACCATTCAGACATCAATGACCGTTGTTGGAGCTATGTTGATGGTTACTGCAGGCTTTTGTTGCTGTAGCTCGAAGTGCAGATCTTGCATTGCTGGTCATCACTGGTGGTCATTGCATTGTGAAGAGTCTGGTTCACTAGTCATTGCGGGTGGCATAGCCTCAGTGCAAATAGGCCCATTCGCGGTTGCCAATGACTTAAAATATCAGGATTTCTCTTTTCAGCGCAGGAGGAGCTCAACTAACCCAGGCAAGTCCAGTTGCAGGCCCAGGCAGGTCCAATGCAGCAGGTCATCTGGGCAAATGCAGAGAATCCTCTGGAGCTTGTGGTGCCTCTGTAGCTTAGACAGGTCAGCCAACTGACCCTTGGAGTCACTCAGGTTAGCCTGGTATGAAGGGAGTAGGTCAAGTCTTCTCAGAGAGCAAGGCAGTCTTCAGGCAGCTGGGCAGTCCTCTGGTAGCAAGACAGTTCCAATATTTATACATGGTGCCAGCCTTCAGAGTGGGGGAATTCCCTCTACTACTACACTCACATCTGGTTCTGGAAAGTTTTTCCCTTCCCCTGTCAAGGCTTCAAGTAATCTGAGGTGATAAAAGACTAGTGTCAGGTTCCATTGTGTGTGCTGGATGCAAGCCCTTTGAAGTGTATGTTGGGCAAATCGCAGCTCCGGCCCCAACCGTCCTGGCAGGATTGCCCATCCTGTCCACCCCTAGTCCCTTTTTGTGTGTCTCTCTCTCTAAGGAATACACAAACTCCAAGAGCAGAGCCATTGACAATCATGTGACCTAGACCACTGCGTAAGGCACAAATGGCTAGGACAAGAAAAGGAAAACTTTCTTAAGACGGACACTTTCAGAAGAGTGACTTAAAATCCATAAAAGAGAATTTTACATTTCAATTAATTTGAGTGCAAACACCAAATCTCTATTTGCTCCTAATCAAACTGTTTCACTTTTACAGGTAATAAGTTAACCCGGTATTAGTCAATGGCCTTAGAACAGTGAAATACGACTATAGGAGTTTTTCACTGAGAGAACATGTTAAAGATTAACCAGCATCCTACTTTTTAAAAACATTGCACCCACCCCAAGGAGCCTTTAGGATCTACCTTAAGGGTGACATGTTTACTAAAAATGTAGGTTTAGGTTTGGCAAAAGGTTTGTTTGCCAGGTCGAAATGGCAGTTTAAAACTGTATAACAGGCTGCAGTGACAGGCCTGAGAAATGATTTAACCCCTTCGCTGCTAGGTCTTTTCCCCCCTGTGCGAAGCCTTTTTTTGGCTTTTGGGGTAGTGCATGCTTAAGCCCCTGTAACCTTTTGACCACATAAGGTATTCACACAAAATTTGTGTCCTTTTCTTCCAATATCATGGGGATGCTAAAGGTACCCAGGGTTTGTGGATTCCCTTGGAGGGGTCCCAGAAATGAAGCAAAATACAGTAACATGTTTGTTTTTTTCTCAGAAAAATGGGAAAATACGGGCTGCAAATGAAAGCCTCTGGGTTTTTCCCTGCAAATGTTATCAAAAAAGGGTTTGTGGGGCTGAAATCACAATTTCCCCAGATTTTAGGGAATGACAGTCTTATGTCAGAGAACCAACATTTTTTTCACAGTTTTGGCATTTTTCTGGGACATATGCTATTTTTGCTATTTTTAGTGCTTTCAACCTGGTTCCAGTTAATGGTACAAATGAGTATAAAAGCAATAATGGATCCTGCAAAGCTATACATTTTATAAAAGTAGACACAATTCTAAATTCAGAAAGAGGTCATTTGTCTAAATCCATGAAGGCTTCTTTATAGAAACTAACAGTTAAATATTGAAAAAAAATGAAAATTTGTTGAAAAAACTAGCCTTTTGTGTCAACGTTTTCACCTGTAACTTCTTGTAATTATGACAGCTCTTTGAAAGCAATATACCATTACATCCGCTGGACCTTCCTGGTTGTGGGGATATATAGGAGTCGTAGGTTCACCAAGAACCCGATAAACCCAGAGCCAAAAACTGAGCAGCAACTTGCAATGGTATTTTGTTATGTACCGGGTATAGAGCAATTATTCTGGGAAAATGTATACATGGAAAAATCGGTATGAAAGACACTTATGTATTTCTGAAATGGGTACAAATTATAGAGTTTAGAAACAGTACATATTTGCACATTTAAAAAATTGGGAATACTCAGTAGCATGAGAATTATTGGTAATTTTTCAAAATGACTTCTTTTTTACACAATGTCTTTCATTTGGAAGGAAAAAATGCATAAACACTCAATAGGTAATAACAGTTGATTCACAAATCTGAATTACCCTAAGCCTCCCAATAAAAACGGTATCTCATTTGTGTGGGTCGGCCTTGTGCCCGCGACAGGAAACAGCGCAAAACGCAACGTCATCACAACTCAATCTCGCAGTGACAAATGACCCTTTTTTGGCAAATTGCCTACCTGTAGTTTTTGTACCCTAGCTTAGCTGGCACCTAGGGAAACCTATCAAACCTATACATTTTTGATGAACAGTAGACTCCCTGGGGAATCCAGAATGGGGTGACTTGACTGCCTCCCACCAGGTTCTGTTACCCAGAATCCCTTGCAAACCTAAAAGATTGTCCAAAAAACCAAATTTTTCTATATTTCTGTGTTGGAAAGTTCTGGAATCTGCGTGGATCCATAAATTTCCATGCATCCCGTGTTCCCCAAAGTCATCTGAGAAAAATGGTACCTCACTTGTGTGGGTTGGCCTACTGCCTGTGACAGAAAACAGCGAAAAACGCAACATGGTTGCACCTCAATTTCGCATTGAAAAATGACCCTTGTTTTGCAAAGTGCCTAGCTGTAGTTTTTAACCCTAGCTCTCCCGGCACCTAGGAAAACCTAGCAAACCTATACATTTTTGAAAACTAGACACCCAGGGGAATCCAGTATGGGATGACTTGACTGCCTCCCACCAGGTTCTGTTACCCAGAATCCCTTGCAAAACGAACAAATTGTCAAAAAAACACATTTTCCCCACTTTTCTGTGGTGGAAAATTCTGGAATCTGTGTGGATCCGCAATTTTCCACCCACCCCACATTCCCCAAAGTCTTACAAGAAAAATGGTACCTCACTTGTGTGGGTCAGCCTAGTGCCTGCTACAGGGAACGGCACAACACGCAACGTGGTCACACATCAATTTTGCAGTGAAAAATGACTCTTTTTTGGCAAAGTGTCTAGCTGTAGTTTTAGAACCGTAGCTATGCTGGCACCTAGGGAAACCTAGCAAACCGGTACATTTTTTAAAACTAGACACTCAGGGGAATTCAGGATAGGGTTACTTGACTGACTCCCACCAGGGTCTGTTACCCAGAATCCCTTGCAAATCTAAAGAATTGTCAAAAAAACACATTTTCCCCACATTTCTTTGATGGAAAGTTCTGGAATATGCGTGGATCCACAAATTTCCCCCCACCATGCGTTCCCCAAAGTCTTACGAGAAAAATGGTACCTCACTTGCATGGGTGGGTCAAGGTACCGCGACAGGCAAGGGCCCAAAACCTATTGAGGTGACATCAAAATTACCTATCACGGGGGAGTGTCCAAGATGGCGGCGGAGTGAGACGTACCTTGAGTCCCTCCGACGCTTTGCCTTGTACTAGCAGCCTCCTGAGACACTAGCCGCTCTCATCCCGTGCGGGAAGCTAACCGGAGCGGATTTGGGCCGTTTTGGAGCGCTGCGCCACTGCCTGCACTGTATCGGAGCTCCGTACGTGCTGCTGCCTGGCCTGGTGTGATGGTGGCTCCTGCCGGATGTGCCTGCCGCGGCTCCAGTGCCTAGGAGGGTTACGCGAGTGGTGTGAGGGGGCCCAGAGGCCCGATTGAAGCCCCTGCCGGGTCCAGTTGGAGGCGCGGATTTCCGAGGGGTGTGACCGGAACGTGCAGACCGGCGGTGCGAGAACTGGACGACGGACTGTGCCCGGGCCTTGCTGCCGGTCTGGGCTACCGCGCAAATTGAGCCCGGGGATCTCCGGCCCGTGCTGCCTTCAGCTGCCTTGGGCCCGGTGGTGCCGACTCCTGAGAGGTGAGGCGATTGTGGCATTTGTATTGACTCTATTTCCCCCCCTCGCCACCGGGGCGGTCGACATCGGCTCTGGACTCCCGACCCACCCCCTGCTCAGCTGGGAACGAGCATTGGGCTCGTGACGCCTTCGCCATAGGCACTCCGGGACCTCCGGATGGACGAACGCAGCGACCACCGCCATCCTTGCTGGCTGGGTCTTCAGCCGCCTGGATCCGGAACGCGCCGACGGGTGCATTGGTTGCAGCATTTACTTTGGAGAGCTGGCGGCTGGAATGGTGAGACGGCGCTCCTCTGGACCCTGGGCCCAGTGGGCTGTGTCAGTGACTCGGACCGCGGCTGGTGCCTTCTCGGACTGGGGGGGGGGCTGAGCTGCTCCCTGGATCACCCTGTGGGGTCCTCCCTGGCTCCACATCGGCTAGCGGACGCATTGGGACTACAAGCACTGGCTGAGACACAGCACTGGTGGCATACTGGGACCCCTTGCACCCAGCGCGCATCCTGGCGGGAGCTGACTGGTCCCGCCGCCCGAGGTGACCTGCACCACGCTGACGTTGGGGCCTGTAGAGCGCAACGAAAAAAGGGAAGCCCCGGAGCGGCTCTTGGCGACCCACGCTGACGGCGAAGAATCGAACCTGACGCTCCATCTGGTGTAGTGGGGCGGACTAAAATGGCGCAATGTCCACCAAACCCCGTAAGGAGAAGCCGGGCAAGGATGCCCCACTGAAGGGGGCCCAGCAGACAGCATCACCGGGTCCCAGCGTCTCGCCCAAACTGAAAGACGATGAGGCGCCTGCAGCTAAGGCCTTCATGTTGGAACTTTTCTCTGCCATAAAGGAGGACATTTCGGAGTTCCGCTCCCAGCTTGCTTCGGATCTCCGTGAGGTGAGGAAAGATGTGGATAGCATCGGAGAGTGGGTGGCCACATTGGAAGACCATGACCTGGGTATGGCTGGCGAGGTGCACCAGCTCCAACAGGATGTGATGCGGCTCGGTCCCGCCGGAACAACATCCGCATCCGAGCCGTGCCCTGGGACGGGGAAGCTGGAGACTTGTGGGGCTATGTGGAGGCCCTTTTCCTGCAGATCCTGAGAGAGGAGGACCTCCACGACATTCGTATGGACAGGGTCCATAGTGTTGGTCTGCCGAGAGGCGGGTGGGCCCCGCCCCCTGATATCCTGGTTTGCATCCACGATTTCCAACTGAAAGAACGCATACTTCGGAAAGCCCGAGGGATTCCTTCCTTGCAATTTCGGGACCATCGTCCTCAGCTGTTCCAAGACCTGGCAGCCTCGACGCTTCAGAAGAGGCGCAAGTTTCGGCCTGTGACTGCCTTCTTGCGCGACCAGAATGTGGCCTACTCCTGGGGCCATCCCTTCTGCCTTATCTTCAGGTGGCAAAACAGGTTGGTTCAGGTTAGATTCCTCCAGGCTGCCAAGGACCTCCTGGGCTTGGATGATGCTGCCCCCTCTCCGAGAGGAGGGAGCTCCCCGTCGAGATGGAGACGACGCTCCCCATCCTGGCAAAGAGTGGGCCAAGCGACTGCTTCGAGGAGGCCGGACCCCACGGTTAGCCTGCAGGAGAGAGATGCAGCTGTTGCCTCTGTAACAACGGCAACAGTGACGCACTCACAGGAGAGCTCCGGAGCGGCCTGAACGTAGGGAGGACAGTTACTTGGCGTCGGAGGGACACCTCCCTTTCAGGTACCACTTTTGTGAGGACACCCCGGGCCGGACCTCTTGGGGGACGTTAACTGTTGCCACGACCCCCATCCCCTGAGGGTGCCTACGGACGTCCACATACTGGGATTGTCAATCCCTGTGTTCTTCGTTGTGGGTTTTGTTATGAGACTCTGCGTTGCTTCATTTTTTTCTGTTCGTTTTTTGGTAGAGCTCATGGGTCTTGGGGGGGGGAGGGTCTCTGGGTGGTCTAATGGGGGGTTTGGGGGAGTTGGGAGCTGGGGGGGCAGTGGTGGTGACCAAGATGTGTGGGGCTGTGTAGCTTCCGGCCTATGGTGTGATGTGTCCTTGCCTTCAGGCGTGTCAGGGCTGGGCTCTGGGGCACTGTGCGTTCGCAAGGATGATTTCGCTGTCTTGATGGATGCGTGGTGCTGGGGTCCTGGTGCGTTTAGGGGCGGGGTGGTGGGATGGAGCCCATGGGCGTTCAGGGTTGGGTCAAAGGGGGGGTGTGAGGCTTGGGGGTAGGGGGGGAAAGCGGGATGTGGGTCAATGTGCGTTCTCCCAGAGCCTGTTCCCTGTAGCAATACTTGCTGTGGTGTATTAACACAACTTGGACGCTGGCAGTTTCGTATGGGGGAGGATGAGAGGTTTATTGATTGTCTGCTAGTGGAGGAGGGGGGGGTCTCTACTTCGTAATGCCGCTCAACATAGGAACATGGAATGTGAAGGGTTTGAATTCCCCACAGAAACACCAGAAAGTTTGGAAGTATGTAATTGATCTTCAGCTGGATGTGGTGGGCCTTCAGGAGACTCATTTGACACGCAAGGACGAGACCCGCCTCAAACATAAGCATTTTCCCCTTATTTATAGATCATCCGCCCCCACAAAGCATAGGGGGATGGCCCTTCTCTTTCGCTCTGTCCTCCACTTCCAGCCCATGGGTGTGCGTAGCGATAAGGAGGGCCGCTGGCTAATGGTTATGGGTCTGCTGCATGGTAAATTATGCACCTTTGTAGTTCTGTATGCCCCGAATGCAGGCCAAAATAGCTACATTCAGAACCTGTTGCGGAGGGTGGAAGACTTTGCTGAGGGGGTTCTATTTTTGATGGGGGCCTTTAATTTGGTATGGCATAGGGAGTTGGATAGCTCTCATCATCAGAGGTCCGATACTGGTCTGTTCTCCACTGAGACGCAGCGGCTGATCGGTGACATGGGTCTGGTGGATGGGTGGCGTTCTCTCCATCCCCATTCTCGGGACTTTACCTTCTTCTCCCATGTCCATCACTCATATTCCCGCCTGGATCACATTTTTTTGAGTCAAGCCCTTAGGGGTGATGTCCGCGAAGCCAGAATATTCCAGCTCTCTGTTTTTGATCACAGCCTGCTCGTGCTCTGTCTACACTGGTCGGCGAGGGGTGACGCCCAGAGCAAATGGTACTTCCCGGCCTCTCTTGTCCGGGACAAGCCCTCGTGTAAGGAGCTGCGTAAGGTCATCCAGGAGTTTTTTTGATCTCAACCCAGTGACTGATACGTCCTTTAAGGCGTCGGTGCGGGGCACCTGCTTGGCCCTCAATGCTAACCTTAATAGGCTGAGGCGGACGGAACTGGAAGAGTTGAAGGACGGGGTATTTAGAACCCAGCGGCGCCAGGGAAAACGCCCGATGCCTTCGAGTTCCCCTGCCTTGGCGAACAGAGACACGGGACGCTTCTTGATGACGTCAAAGACCAAAGTTTATTGGCTGCAACCAGGAACAGAGATCTACGAAGCACAACACGGGTGGTTCGCTAGAGACTGCACAATTTCAATGAGCGGAGCATGGTCTTTTATGCCAAAAATCACATTCCAAAGTAGCATCAGTTACATACAAACTAACCAATCAGATTGTGACATTTCAAAAGTAGCGCATGACGACAATCCCATTTTCCGTTGTCCAGCCCACCAGAAATGACCAAGCACATTCCATTTTCCTGTTCGATCAGGCCGGACAAACCCATCATAAAACCCTGACCCAAATCAGTGATTATGTTGTAAAGGAAGGAGCAGAAACAGATTGGAAGCAAGATAGAACGGTGGGTGCAGTGTACTATAAACTTCGGCATGTCCTGCTCTTTGATCTTTATCTGACCAGCTGCTTAACAAGGAACTGGCTCAGCGAGGTCAGCCTCGGGCAAGGGAGTCAGTTCGGCCAGGTCATTCAGAAGTCAGCTAAGGTGTACGTGTCCCAAGGACTCGCTCGGCCGCAGCCATCGGCCTATGTGAGATCAACCACACAAAGTGGCTGCCGTTCACAAAATGGAACCCGAGGGTTCAAACGAAATCCCTGAATACGTAGTGTTCTCATTGATCGATTAATGCGAAAACACTCGTACACACCGCACTCGTGATTTGCGGTCCGCTGACACCAAAATTGTCTATTTCCGACGACCTTTATTGAACGGGTTCGGAACCACCAAACCTCAGACCCTCAAACTACGGAACTACAGACCCTCCTTTTGCCTTTACATAGGCAATAAACCCAAACTCATGTCAGTCTGAATCTGGATCTATACTCATCAGATCATCGATTTGGTGCTGTAGCATCATCCTAGTACTTAGTACCTCTCTCTGGACAGGTCTCCTTGCACACAAAGTATTACAAAGGCCACAAATAGCGGTAGCACACTGTACACAGAGACAGAACAGGAAAAGGATAGCTAAGACCATGCCAATGACCATCAGAATTTTCCATCCCCAGGTGGATATCAATCCCCAGAACCGTCCCATCAATGACCAATCTCCTTTATCTAAATGGACAGAATCTGAGATCTTATGTAGCTTGGAAATGGCCTAGAAGACTGACGGAGCGTTGTCTGGAATGAAAGCCCAGCAGCTCGATTGAATCAGTTTACATATTCCACCTCGGTCTGCAAGTATGACATCAAGAGCAACTCTATTCTGAAGTGTCATAAGTCTATTCGACTGGAGCTCAGCAGTCAAGCTACTAAGGGCACCGGCAGTTTTGACTATGGTGGACTCAACCACTCTCGTCAACTGGCGAATGTTCCTGCTGTTAGCCATTGGTCCCCAGAACGGCAGAAAACCCTTAAAGAAATTTCCCAACTCTTGCCCTGCAGTGTCTTCCTGACTGAAGACACCTCTAGCAACTCTCGTCTTATGGTAATCTGCCGCAGCTGTAAAAGTGGGGGCAACAGAAAGGAAACAAAACATGTGCCCGAAAAGTCAGGGGGCAACCATGTATACGCTTTATCATAGCAGACAAAGTAAGTACCCTTAGCAGCTAGAAATGCTGGGAAAGTCTGAGACGTAAATACATAGGTGTCAGTACAAACGCTCTTCCCTAGCTGAGCTTTTGGATTCTTGCCATTACCCTGCAGACAATAGCGACCCTGATGGGGCACTATCCAAATCGGTGGAGAACTTTTCGCTCGCTGGTTAACACACAGACTAACTCCATATCCAGTAACGTTCCAACCAATGTAGGCTTGTGTCTCATCTCTCAGAATAGTCTCACACGAACTAATTCCCCTAATCATATCAACTATACCCTTGACCAGAGCACTATTTTTCGGATTATCTTTCACTGAACGTTGGGGATAAACACTATGGGCGTAAATGAACATCGTTCTATATGCCCAAATAGAACCATTATAGCTGAAAGGCAAAACCAAGTACGGAATACCTTTATCAGTTGTATGAGGCATTAGACCACAAATCCAACAATTCGTTGTGTTCATAACTAACTGGTGTTGGTGCACAAGTTGAATAAAGGAATTATTGGCAAATTCCAGTCTTCTAACTACTTCATGTTCAGGCAAAGGGTGAAAAGAATGAGAAGAAATAGTAGTTGGAGGTGTAGGTTGCAGAGTGGGAATAAACATCACTTTAAAAGAGAATGTCACATAACCAATTAAAAATATCATTAAACTCAATAGCATAAATAAGCACAATATTAAAAATATTTTCCCTGTGATTAGTTTGTATATCTTATTCTTGAAATTCATTGTCCTTACAGGTCTCTCCAACTCGAAGAAATCCATCCTAACTAAATATGCTGCTCGCGGTGGTAGGGTGTTCTATGCTAAGGAATGCTTCTGTCAACCCAGGTCAACTCCCTTAGGCCAACCAGAACCTTCGACCTAGTGTCTCGGGCTTGCACTCCAAAGACTTCGGCAACCGCGACCCTACAGCTGAACCCGGATGGCGGTTCGAAAAACAAAAATAAGAATAGATCCTCGGAGGAGAGTTAACCTGTAAAAAGAAAAATCATAAAAACTTTATTTATTTTTTATTTGTCCCACGACTCTTGGTCGCAAATTATAACAATCTTTCCCAGGTAATGTCTGTTCCTTGAATAGAAGCTCAGGTTCAGTAGTGTTCAATCGATTCAAAGGAGGCACAGCTTCTTGCAAGAGAGCGTCACTTTCTTTCTCAGAGTTTGTTCCAATGAAACGGGCATCGCTGAATGGCAAAAATCGTGGCACAGTTTCTGTTTCAGAGTCTGGGAGTCCTTCCTGGACCCACCGGTCATACGGTAAGGGCAACGGAGCCTGTTTGCAATGTACGCCGTGGATCCAGTGTTTCTTGCCTAGCACTCGAACTGCAGAACATGTAGACAGGAGAACTAGATGTGGTCCTGTCCAACGGGGCTGATCGTTCTTGCTCCGCTGAAAATTCTTGGTAAGAACCCAGTCACCGGGTTTGATGGCGTGACCTGGATCCTCAGAAGCCTGTGCCAGACTGTCGTAGACCTGTTGGTGTAAAACACGCAGTTTAGCCGTCAGTTCGTGCAAGCAATCAAGCAACACAGGATACTCGAGGTCGCTAAACTTTGTTGGTCTTGGTACGCCCCAAATCTTCGCCGGGCGACCAAACACAACCTCATACGGACTCAATCCCATTCGCGAATGCACAGTCATTCTTGTGGACAAGAGCGCTAAAGGCAAAGCATCTGGCCATTGCAAACCAGAGCTCGCTTGGATTTTGGCCAACTTTAATTTCAAAGTGCCATTATAGCACTCAACTTAACCAGCTGATTGGGGGTGATTTGCAGCGTGGAACTTCTGCCGGATACCTAATCCCTCGCATACTCTCTTCATCACTTGACCCACAAATACACTCCCATTGTCACTCCAGATAATTCTCGGCAAACCAAACCTCGCGAAAAATTCCTTGATTAGGGCTTTCGCTGTGGACAAGGCAGTATTGTCCTTCAAAATATAAGCTTCCACCCATCTAGAAAAGGAGCAAACAACCACCAAAACATATTTCAGGTTGTTGCACCTCTCCATGTGGATGAAATCAAGCTGCAAAGCCTCGAACGGATACATAGGAGGAGCAAAATGACCAGCTGGTGTTGGAGTTCCCTTACCAGGATTGTACATCAGACACACCATACAGTTCTCAACCCAATTCTCTGCACACTTGGAAATTCCCACATTCTGCCAAACCGGAGCCAACAACTTGCAAATCACTTTCACGCTAATATGTGCCATCCCATGAGCCATTGTAGCAATTGGAAGCACATACGCGTCAGGCAACAACCATCTTTGATGCTCAGACAAATCAGTCCAACAACCATTCGAGTCCAATCTACCCTTACTTTCTCTCCATTCACTCAACTCTTTCTCTGTAGCTTCAGCTTGGATGGATTTCACACTCTCAATCGTATCTTCACACATACTTTTCTCTGGAACCCATCTCGCCGGACCTGCAACATACATTTGACTCATGACATTTCTCGCCGTTTCTATCGCAACTTCGTCCGCAAACTCATTTCCGCGACCAACATCATCCGTAACTTTCTTATGGACACAGCATTTCACAATCGCTACTTGCAATGGCAAAGTAAGTGATTCCAGAAGTTTATTCACCAACTGCCCATGCTGGATCTTTGTTCCATGCGAAGTCAGGAACCCACGTTCACGCCACAAACGTCCAAAACTATGAGCCACACCAGCATACTGACTGTCAGTGTACACATTCACTCGCTTTCCTTTTGCCAACACACATGCTCTCATTAATGCAATCAACTCTGCTGCTTGCGCTGAATTGTGTGGGATACGTGCAGCTTCAACAATCGTATGCAAAGTCGTAACAGCATAAGCCGCAGTCTTATCACCATTCGGCAACTTAAAGCACGAACCATCAACCCACAAAGTACCATCACACTCTGGAAGAGGAGTATCCCTAAGGTCTATCCTCCCTTTCATTTCTTCCTCAGTTCTCAGAAAACAATCATGCTGTTCTTCAACATTCTCTGTCTCAGCTGAAATCGGCAACAACGTAGCTGCATTCAACGTGTTGCATCGTTTAATGTGCACGTAACTCGTTAACAAGGTCAACTCGTAACCCGACAACCGAGCACTAGTTAAGTGTTGTGTCTTGGTATGGTTCAACAAGGTATCTTTTGCATGTGGAACCATTACCATCAATGTATTGTCCATAACCAAACCAGCAGACTGTCGAATCGAAACAGCCGCTTCTGCTGTTGCTCTCAAACAACTCGGCAAAGCTTTAGCTACCAGGTCTAAAGTCGATGAAAAATACGCACATGGACATTGTTTATCGCCGAACTGTTGAATCAACACTGACAATGCACATCCCTCTCTCTCATGGACATACAATGTGAAAGGCTTACTGTAGTCGGGGGTACCCAACACAGGAGCAGAACACAACGCATTGCGTAACTCAGAAAAGCTCTTCTGACATTCGTCAGTCCAAGGAATCAGATTTGGAGTATCCTTAACAGTAAGGGCTATCAAAAGCTTCTCTAACAAGGAAAAATTAGGAATCCACTGTCTACAGTAGGACGTAATACTCAAAAACGCACGTTCTTCTGTCTGTGTTGTAGGAACACTCATTTTCGCGATAGCTTGAATTCTTTCTAGGGTCAATTTCCTTCCCTCCTTCGATAAGAGCTGACCTAAGTAGGTTACTTCTTGTCGACAATATTGCAACTTAGAGAGAGAAACCTTGTGATGGAAATCAGACAAATGGCGTAACAACGACAAAGTGGCTTCTCTACAAATCTCTTCATTGTCAGCAGCAACTAGCAAGTCGTCAACATACCAACAGATCAAGTTGCGTTTTCAAAGCTTGACTATAGATCGATGGACTCTCGCAATAGCCTTGAGGAGCGCGCTTAAAGCGGAAACTTCGTCCCCCTAAAGAGAATCCAAAAATATCTCTACACTCCACGGCAATCGGGATGCTGAAGAAAGCATTCTTCAAGTCAATCACCGAAAACCATGTGGCCGTAGCTGGAATCAGAGTCAACAAAGCTGTAATAACAGGTACAACAGGAAACTGTGGAACGACAATCTTGTTCACTTCGCGAAGATCGATCACAAACCTATATACAGGAGGCTGGGAAGAATCAGTTCTCTTCAAAACAGGCAAAACAGGACTATAGCACACATTACCTCTCGTTTCTTCAATCACACCCTTTTCGATCAGATCATAAATGATCGCCAAAAGTGCTCGCTCGCCATCGCTCGAAATACGGTACTGTGGAATGCGCAGTAACTTAGCATTCGCCTTCAGTGTCACAACATAAGGTGAAATCTCCAAGAGGCCTACATCATTCGGACCAATAGTCCATAATGAATATGGTAAAGAAGACAATTCAGGTGGAAGTCCATCTTTAGATATGTGCATCGGAGAGATCACTCTCTCACCCAGCGTAAGTTGTACTCCTGACGGAGAACAATACAACGTGGCATACAATCTCTTCAACAAATCTAATCCCAACAAGTTCTCACCACAACCTGTAGTCAAAATGAGGGGTGCTTCATATTTACAAGGTCCAACAGAAAGAGACAACAGAGTAGAAATCGGATTCGTAACCGGGGCGCCAGAAAACCTACAGAAACATTCTCAAAGCCAGACAAAGGTGCGCCAGGGAGTTTAGAGTGCATAATAGAACTCTTCGTAGCACCAGCATCTAACAGAAAAGGCTCTGACACACCTGATGCAATCATTCAACATAAGGTCCACTCTGATCTACTGGAACTGAAACAACTCCCTCTCTTTGTCTATGGCTGTCCTAACAATCATTACCATCCACTTCCTCACCTTCGACGTAGTAATCGTTCGTATAGTACTGTGCTGTTCTACCAGATGAACCTTGCTGCTGATCAAAAGTATTCATTGAGTTCTGTGGAGGCAAAGAACGCCCATTCTGTCTGCGACCTCTACCTCTAGGTGCTTGTTGAGCACCTCGACCTCTCACACCAGAAGAACCCTTTATGCGCTGCAACAAAACCGGACAACTATTCTTGAAATGGCCCTCTTCTTTACAATACGCACACTGATTAGGCCCATACGGAAAACGCTGTTGAGAAGACTCGTTCCTTTGCGAGTTTCTCGAATATTGCTGATCCTGCTGATAATCGCGTTGATTATTAGTACGGGGTGGATAAGCTTGTTGTAGAAGAACTTTAGTCTTCAATTCCTTAGTCTTCTTATCCGCTGTCTCCAACTCATCTTTATGCCTATTTTCATAGTACTGGGCCACAGCTAAAATCTGCGCTGACGTGGAAACAGCCCAAGCACTTTCAGAATCTTTCAACTTAGTACACAACTTGGGAAGCAGATTATGCACAAATTTGTCGACGAACAATCTCTGGCCACCCTCAGTAGCCATATCCTGGCCGCTATGATCCACAAAGGTCTCTTCAAACCACGTGAAAAAGTCAGACACCGTCTCATCTTTCTTCTGCTTACAGGCAGACAACTTCTCCCAATTGACACGCACTTCAGGCATCAAAATCTTCATTTAATCAATAATCCTACCAGGAAGTTCAGTAATTATATCTTCAGGCTTAGCACCTCCTTCTTGTCTATCATTCGCAGCACGAAGGTTAACCCATGTATCACCCAATTCTTGTGCATGATCCGTTTGTCGAATCGTACCACAAATAGGCTGTGGAACAACATTTCCATGTCTGCCAAATTCATGATACACGAACCCACAGTCTGAGTGAGTTCTTTATAATATCCCGCCGGATTTTTGCGCGGATCAGGCAAAGACTGTTTAATAGCCAAAACTTCAACACGCTTCCAAGGGACATGTACCCAGACACGCTGAAAGTGTGCAACAACAGGTGGAACAGCATTAGGATCAGCAGGTCTCCAAACTGGAGGAACTTCACGCATCGGATATTGATGCGCTGCTCTCCTTACTGACGAATCAGGCTCAAACAGGCGCACAGAAGGAGTGTCACTACGAAATGACAAGATAGTCACAACTGCTCCCCCAACATCATGAGGACCCACAACGGTCCCTTTCGCAAATTCGGAACGTATACGGTACAACTCATTAGGAGCTTTACCTACTTCTTCAACCCATTGTTCATGAAGGGACCCACACATCATCTCAAAGACGTACCGCTTCTTTGGTGCTTCCCATTGAAGGAAAACATCCATAACACCCTCAAGATCATACTGAGAAGCGTATGTAATCCATTTGCGCGCCAAATGATCCAAAACCCCATTGTCCCAACAAAGGAGAAAGGAAACCAGAAACTGCAGCAGTAATTCTCTGTCTAGCAGAAGGAGAAGGTGAAAGGATAAGAGAAGATGGAACAATAGTAGAAGAATCCAAAGTCAGAACAGAAGGAGTATTATAGATAGGCGTAGGAGTAGCAGACGAAGGAGGAGGCAAAGTTGGCGGCCCCTGAGGAGGCTGCGCCAAAAGAATAGTAGCCAACGGAAGAGGAGCTGGCTTTGGAGAATTGCAGGTGGCACAACAACCGGAGGTTGCGCAACTACAACTGGTGGTGACGGTGCCATAGCATTTTGTGTATAAGGGGGTGGCGAACTCAATAGATGCGACATTAAAGGATCTTTCGCAAGATCTTTCTTTGCTTCCTGCTCTTTAAGCGGCAAAACTGGGTAGCACTTATCTACCGCTAACTTCCTAACCCTAAGCATCTGTTCACTCTTTTGCTCTTCCTCATTGTCCCTATACGCTATAGCAGCTTGCACCATTGACATACCTTGTTCTCGTTTATTCTTCTTCGCTAATTTAATTTCTTTCTGTTTGGCTTCTTTGCGCCATGTGCGAAAAGAGTTTTCTTTTTGAACAGTTTCACTTCGAGATTATCTAAAATCTCTGTTTCAAAGCTACCGTAACGGGGCCACCGTAGGGCACCGTCTTTCTTCGTATATTTTACCCAGATGTCATTATAACCAATGGGACCCACACCATGCTTCACATAGAGTTCATATGTAGGAGTTCCAATCGGAGGAACCGGACACAAATCCTCTAACCGGGAATCCTTAGAACAACCACAACCAAATATTCTTCCAAGTCTGCTAAGACCAGGCATCTTTGCTCACTAGCCTAGTTTCAAACTACAAGGGAAAATTAAAAACGATAGCCTTGTGAATACACGAGTCCCTTGGCTTTGGGGCCTGCAGGTACCAAATCAAAGCGATCCACAAAGGGATACTAAAACAAACTAAGGACTGGGAGACTCTCCACTCATACTTAACTGAAATGTCGATGGCGTCACCAGAAGACCCGTCTATCATCTCACTCTAGAAAAACGACTAGGGCTCCAAGACAGGGCGACAGTCAGGGCAGCAGTCCTTCGTACCCGTCGGCAGGCCGGGGAACCTCGCAGCAAAGACTTTCGGACCACGCCGACATACAGGGTAGATGAAGTGGCAGGCCTTCCTCCAGAATTTCCACACGAAGCTCTCCACGATCTTCAGGCTTGGACCGGTACCGCTGAAGTCACCCCACATTGGGTGCCAACTGAAGGACCGGGTATTTAGAACCCAGCGGCGCCAGGGAAAACGCCCGATGCCTTCGAGTTCCCCTGCCTTGGCAAACAGAGACACGGGACGCTTCTTGATGACGTCAAAGACCAAAGTTTATTGGCTGCAACCAGGAACAGAGATCTACGAAGCACAACACGGGTGGTTCGCTAGAGACTGCACAATTTCAATGAGCGGAGCATGGTCTTTTATGCCAAAAATCACATTCCAAAGTAGCATCAGTTACATACAAACTAACCAATCAGATTATGACATTTCAAAAGTAGCGCATGACGACAATCCCATTTTCCGTTGTCCAGCCCACCAGAAATGACCAAGCACATTCCATTTTCCTGTTCGATCAGGCCGGACAAACCCATCATAAAACCTTGACCCAAATCAGTGATTATGTTGTGAAGGAAGGAGCAGAAACAGATTGGAAGCAAGATAGAACAGTGGGTGCAGTGTACTATAAACTTCGGCATGTCCTGCTCTTTGATCTTTATCTGACCAGCTACTTAACAAGGAACTGGCTCAGCGAGGTCAGCCTCGGGCAAGGGAGTCAGTTCGGCCAGGTCATTCAGAAGTCAGCTAAGGTGTACGTGTCCCAAGGACTCGCTTGGCCGCAGTCATCGGCCTATGTGAGGGCAACCACACAAAGTGGCTGCCGTTCACAAAATGGAACCCGAGGGTTCAAACGAAATCCCTGAATACGTAGTGTTCTCATTGACCGATTAATGCGAAAACACTCGTACACACCGCACTAGTGATTTGCGGTCCGCTGACACCAAAATCGTCTATTTCCGACGACCTTTATTGAACGGGTTCGGAACCACCAAACCTCAGACCCTCAAACTACGGAACTACAGAGTTGGAATGGGAGCTAGCCGCTCTTGAGCAAGCACATAAACAGAACCCTACCAGACTAACACTTCGCCCACTGAAAGCTTAGGGCTCATTATAACAACAGAGCGGAATTTACCCTGCTGAAACTTCGGCGCCTCTCCTACTCCCAAGGGAACAAGGTGAGGAAACACCTGGCTCGACAACTCCGGAACAAGAGAGAGAAGGACTACATAGGGGGTATCCGGCATGCAACGGGGACTATGCAGCACCGAGACGAGGCCAAAGCTGATCTTTTCGGACATTTCTATGCCGTGCTCTATACGGGAGATGCCCTTAACCCCGAGAAACAACGAGACTACTTAGGCAGCTTTCCTCTGCCCCAGGTATCCAAGGAGTGGAATGAGTTACTCTATGCCCCATTTACTAGAGATGAAGTCTTGGGAGCCATTAGAGCTCTGAAGCCCCATAAGGCGCCTGGACCGGATGGCTATACAGCCCTTTTTTACCAGACCTTTGCAGCTGAGGTATGCGATTTCCTGGATGTGCCTTTTTAATAGCATGGCAGAGGCCGGGAAAACATTGGGATCAATGGCCGAGGCCGCCATTTCGATTATCCCCAAATCGGGGAAGGACCCATCCAAATGCTCCTCATATGGACCAATAGCCCTCCTCAATATAGACGCCAAGCTGTATTCCTCCATCATTGCGAGCAGGCTCCAAGACCTAATGCCGGCACTCATTCATCCAGACCAATCTGGATTCATTAAGGGGCGCCAGACCCATGATAATACTAGGAGAGTAATCCATCTGATAGAGAAGGCTACTAGATTCAAAATCCCAGCGGTCCTGGTGGGCCTTGACGCAGAAAAGGCCTTCGACCGGGTGGACTGGGGCTTCTTGTTCCACACCTTGTCAGCCTTTGGCTTCTCGGCTAAATTCCTATTGATGGTTAGAGCGAACTACAGCAGCCCCAGATCTGTGGCAGTTAATGGCCACCTATCAGTGTTTTTCTCGCACTCCCGAGGCACCAGACAGGGCTGCCCCCTCTCCCCCCTGCTCTTCGCTCTGAGCATTGAGCCGTTGGCGTTAGCAGTACGGGAGCACAGGGAGATTTGTTTACCTTTCATGGGGGAGCAGCACAAGATTACCCTATTCGCGGACAACGTTCTCCTCTCTATTATGGATCCAGCTCACTCTCTTCCTCACGTCCAGGAGGTCTTGATGCGGTTCGAGGAGGTGGCCGGCTTTAGGGTTAACTATGATAAATCTTATGTTCTCAACCTCATGCTATCCTCAGCGGAGGTGGACCGACTGCGGCCGCTCACGCCGCTGCCGTGGACCTCCAACTCCATCCTGTACTTGGGGATCCATTTGATTCCCACGATAGGGAAATTGTACTCCGCGAACTTCCCCCCATCACTAGCAAAGATTCAGGGCAACCTGGGGCACTGGAAGCCGAAGTACATAACATGGCTGGGTAGAATTCATGCGCTCAAGATGGTTCTTCTCCCCAAGTTCTTATATCTCTTCTAGGCACTTCCTATTCCCCTGGAGGTGGACTTCTTCCGGCGTCTCAAAACACAGATGCTTCGTTTCGTCCGGGCAGGGGGGACGGGCGCGGTTTTCCTTTACTACTCTCCGTCGGCCGCGGAAGGAGGGGGGGTGAGCCTCCCCGACATGCACCTATACTACAAAGCCGCGCAATTGCGTGTCTTGGTGGGGTGGTCTCAACAGACCTCGGAGAAACATTGGATGCATATGGACAGGAGTGTAGCCGGGAGAACGATATGGGATTTGGCGTGGAAACCCAAGGGAGATAGGCCCAAGAACGCATACATCAGTACTCCCACCAGCACTACCCTGAAGGTCTGGGACTCAGTGTCTGGTGATGAACGCTGGACGTCGTTTCCGTCTCCCTTTACGCCAATACACTTTAACCCAGCCTTTTCGTCGGCACTTCGAGAGGGCCCCTTTGATGTCTGGAGAGAAGGGGGTTGTCGTGCCCTCAAGCACTTGTTACATGGCCATACCCCGCTTACTTTTGACAATTGCATGCGGGACTACGGAGTCCCACTGTCCGAACGATTCCACCACGTACAGCTGCTCCATTGGGCTTTGTCACCCGCGGTCGGCGATGCGGCCACGAGGCCTCCCGCCCCCTTCGAGGCCTTCCTCTTGCGAACCTCCACCATGAGGGGCACCATTTCATTCATTTATAACCTCCTGCTTGCTTCCACCGTGTCGCCGCGTCCTCGTTATATGGGTCTCTGGGAAGAGCTCCTCGGGCGCGATATTTCGGATGGGGAGTGGTTGCACCTGTGGCGGGACATCGCTGCGCACAATCACTCAGTGGAACTCCGGGACGCCCATCTTAATACCCTCATGGACTGGTACTTGTACCCAGCCAAGTTGCATCGAATCTTCCCGACCTCCTCTGATTGATGCTGGAGGGGCTGTGGCTTGCTGGGTGACTTCCGCCACATCTGGTGGGACTGCCCGATCATCCGCCCATATTGGGAGGAGATTCGGTCCCATATCAAAGAGATTCTGGGGTACCCGATAGCAGACTCGATGGCCCATGTATGGGTGGATCTTCGGAACTCGGAGCTCGAACACCAGACTAGGGCGGACAAAAAGATCTTGTGGCTGTGTATCGGAGCTGTCAAACTCACCCTAGCCGCAGCTTGGAAGAAGCCGGAAGCCCCAGCGATTTCCCTGTGGCATGTGCGCTTATGGAAACTGTTGGGCATGGAACGCATGGCGGATATATTCTTGGGCAACTTCAAAAACTTCATGTTCCGCTGGGGCCCTTTGGTCCGCTTCCTTTCCAAGGTTCTACCGTCCGCAATTTGTCCGCCCACGGTACGGGCTCTCCATTTGTTTCAGGTTTGAGTGTTGCGATCTGGAAGAATGAATGAGAGGATGTCGTCACCACCACTGGGGCGGTGGGGTGGGAGGGGGTGGGGGTGTTTTTTGGTTTGTGTTATTGTGGCATCCTAAACAAGGGCTGAGGCGCAAAGAGGCCCAACGCAAAGTGCGATGTGTATCTGTTCTGCTATTTCTGGCCTCGCAGAGCTACCCACCCCAACTTGGCTTTTGATTTTGTGGTCCCTCTACAACCATAGCCTGGGGATGTCTTATTGCTCTTTGGACTGCCTTTCCGGGCTAGACTATGCTGGTTCTCTAGACTGAATGCCTCCCTGCTTTTTGCCTCTATGATTGCCCCCTGCATGGGAAGTTGTGCAGGAATGTCGCATATTTTCTGTTTCCTTTAACAAAATAATATAAAGATTTTACAAAAAAGAAATTACCTATCACAAACCAACCTGGTTTAGCAAATGGGGTTCCATGAATATTTGGCCCGGGGCTCAGCGGCCATCTATGGAAACCTACCTATCCCACACATTTTCTTAAACTAGACAAACAGGGGAGTCCAGCGAGGTATGGCTTGCATGTGTCTCCCATCATTCTCCTACCCAGAATCCCCTGCAAACCTTACATTTCGGAGTAAAATTCACTTTTTTCTCAAATTTATGTGTGGGAAATGTTCTGGAATTTGTGTGGATCTAAAATTTCCTTCCACCCAGCGTTTCCTCAGTTCTTCGAATAAAAATGATACCTCACTTGTGTGGGTATGCATAGTGGCTGCAACAGGAAATGGCCAAAATCGTACTGTGGAGACTTCAAATTTACCTATAGCAAAACTACCTAGTTTTTTAGTGGGGGGGGGGGTGTGAAATTTTGGCCCCGGGCTCGGCGGCCATCTAGAGAAAGTACCAAACCCAAACATTTCTGAAAACTAAACACCTGGGGGAGTCTAATGAGGTATGGCTTGCATGGATCCCCCAACGTTTTCCTACCTAGAATGCCATGCAAACCTCAAATTTAGCTGAACAAAACTTCTTTTCCACATATTTTTGTGTAGATACACCCTGCCGGCACAAATGTCCTACCACCCAGCATTCCCCTTGTTCTCCTGCGTAAAATGATACCTCACTTGTGTGGGTGGGCCAAAGGCCTGTGGCTAGGAAGAGATAAAAACATAGGGATTTAGAGTATAGCACCGAGAATTCTAAGCGCTACATTTAAAAAAATATATGTTTTTAGCCAATTCTGCTTTAGACACCCACACAAGTGAGGTATCATTGTACTCAGAACGCTAAGGGGAACGCTTTGGGGTTGGAAATTCGAGCGGGAACGGTGATTCCACGCAAAAATATGTAGAAAATGTGGATTTCACAGCTAAATTTGAGGTTTGCATGGCATTCTGGGTAGAGAAACGTTGGGGGATCCACGCAAGCCATACCTCATTGGATTCCCCCGGGTGTCTAGTTTCCAGAAATGTTTGGGTTTGGTACTTTCCCAAGATGGCCGCCGAGCCCGGGGCCAAAATCTCAGGTGCCCCCCCACCAAAACCAGGTAGTTTTGCTATAGGTATTTTTGAAGTCTCCACAGTACGATTTGGGCCATTTCCTGTTTCAGCCACTATGCCTACCCACACAAGTGAGGTACCATTTTTATCAGGAGGCCTGAGGGAACGTTGGGTGGGTGGAAATTGTAGATCCACACAGATTCCAGAACTTTCCCACACATAAATTCGAGAAAAAAGTGAATTTTTCTGCGAAATTTAAGGTTTGCAGGGGATTCTGGGTAGGAGAATGATGGGGGACCCACACAAGCTATACCTTGCTGGACTCCCCCAGGTGTCTAGTTTATAGAAATGTGTGGGTTAGGTAGGTTTCCCTAGATGGCTGCTGAGCACGGCCCAAAATCTCATGGTACCCCTCTGGTTTGTCATAGGTAATTTTGATTTCGCCTCAATAGGTTTTGGGCCCTTGCCTGTCGTGGGTCCTTGACCAACCCATGCAAGTGAGGTACCATGTATATCGGAAGACCTGGGGGAATGCTGGGTGGAAGGAAATGTGTGGATCCACGCAGATTCTAGAACTTTCCACCACAGAAATTTGAGAAAAAAATGAATTTTTCTGCAAAATTTGAGGTTTGCAGGGGATTCTGGGTAGGAGAAAGATGGGATACCCACACAAGCCATACCTCGATGGACTCCCCTAGGTGTCTAGTTTCAAAAAATTTGTGGGTTAGGTAGGTTTCCCTTGATGGCCGCTGAGCCCCGGGCCGAAAATTCATGGGACCCCCCTTGCAAAACTAGATTGGCTTGTGATAGGTAATTTTGATTTCACCTCAATAGGTTTTGGGCCCTTGCCTGCCGCGGTTCCTTTACCCACCCATGCAAGTGAGGTACCATTTTTATCGTAAGACTTTGGGGAATGCGGGGTGTGTGGAAATATGTGGATCCACGCAGATTCCAGAACTTTCCACCACAGAAATGGGGGGAAAATGTGTTTTTTTTGGACAATTTTTTAGGTTTGTAAGGGATTCTGGGTAACATGACCTGGTGTGAGCCAGTCAAGTTACCCCATCATAGATTCCCCTGGGTGTCTATTTTGTAAAAATGTATGGGTTTGCTAGGTTTTCCTATGTGCCTGCTGCGCTAGGGCCCAAAATCGACAGGTAAGCATATTGCTATAAACAAATCCGTGCCGAGATTGCTTTCTGCTTCCCTGGGGGGGATATCGGGGGTGGGGTTGCCCGATATGCCCCCAAGGACGACAGAAATACTGTGGCTAGTTTTTGGGGGGATGGGGGCATTGGTATGCCCATTCTGGGCAGGCCCCACCGCTACACATAAAAAAGCCAGCGTAATCGTTGGTGCCTAGTGGGCTTTTTGCCCCCGGGGCGGGGGCAGATTGGGGGCTATTGCCCCCATCTTCCCCCCAGGGAGGGCAAAAAGACCACTAGACGCCAGGGATTTTTTGGGGCAAATTTTAATTAGGGTGGGGGCTGCCCAAAACGGGCATGCAAATGCCCCCACCCTAATTAAAATTCACCCCAAAAAATCGCTGACGTCATTTCACTTAAATGACGTCAGCAAGACGTGCGCGCTGATCGTCAGTTCAGGGAAACCAGGGGGGGCCCTTGGGAGCAGGGGAAGCTCTTCCCCAGCTCCCGAGGCTTTGGGGAAGCAAAGGGAATCCCGGGGGGGTGGGTGTGATAATGAGCTGAGCTTGTCATCAGCACACAAGCACTGTGTGCCATGACGGGGTTAAAAGGCTACTTAAGTGAGTGGCCCAATGAGTGCTGCAGGCCCACTAGTAGCTTGTAATTTTCAGAACCTGGGTGTATGTAGTACCATTTACTATGGACTTACAAGTAAATTAAATGTGTGAATTAGGTGTAAGCCTATTTTACCATGTTTAAAGGAGAAAGCAGTGGTAAAGTGCACAGAGTCCGAAATCAAACAAAAACAAGTTCAGCAAACAGGAGGTGTGAAGTCAAAAGGTTTGAGGGAATACCACTCCAAGGATGTCAGGTCTAACACATCTGCACCTCTGCAATGAGGTAAGGTACAAGTACAGAAGTAACAAACTGTTCAATTACATTAGGGGATAAGAATTGGCTTCTATGTTGGCTAAACTGGCTTAGAAGCTACCTAAAAGACAGAACCACCACCGCACAACTAGGCACTTTGGTATCTCGCAGTCGGTTGGTAGACAAGAGAGTCCTCCAGGGATCCATATTAAGTCCAATGCTTTTCAATCTCTATGTGACACCCTTGTCCAAGGTGATCAGATCTTATGGGTTTGATGTAGTGTCATTCCCTGATGACACCCACCTGTTAATCACTTTTGATCCTAATCCAACAGATACCAGAATCAGATTCAAAAGCTGTATGACCCACATTAACATCTAGATGCAAACCAACCATCTGCAGCTTAATGCCAGTAAGAATGAAATCATCCTATTCGGAAAGTCACATGCACTCTGGTCTAATGACTGGTGGCCCAGAGCCTTGGCCCCTGTCCATCTCCTAAACCCATGGTACATAACCTTGGAGTGAAAATTGATGACATGCTGTTCATGAAAGGCCATGTAAACCATGTAATGAGCATCTGCTATGGCTTAATGTGAAGCCATCATAAGATCTTCCAATGGATTCCAGTAGAATCAAGAAAACTGCTTGTTCAGGGTCTAATTACCAGTCGTCTTGAATATGGAAATGCTCTAATGGCTTCCATGAATGAAGCGCTTTTCACCAGTCTGAAAGCTCTTCACTTGCTCCCCATTTGGAAACAAATTTGTTTCAAAAGAATCTATCTGGTACATAAGAAATGGGCCAAGCTACCTGGCCAAAAAACGTAATTGGTATTTACCTAATAGGAATCTTAGGTCACAAAGTAAACATCTTCTTACTCCACTCAGGATTCTCACCTCCAGGAACAGCAGTAGATCACTTTCTCATCGAACTCCCCTCTTTTGGAATGAACTTCCATTGCAGCTTCGTACAATCATTGATCAAAAACAGTTTTGAAAGAAGCTCAAATCCTGGCTCTTTTGAATGTTCTACCTCCTCCTGTCAACTGTTTATTTTCTCCATCACCTGCATTCGCTAGATCGCTTTGAGACCCCTCCGGGTGATGTTTGCACTCAATAAAACATTATGACTTATGACTTAAGGCAGAGTTTAGATTTGTTTTGTCGTTTATAAGATGCCTATTGCCATCAATTACATTATTTTAGCAGCACCTCATTTTTTATCTTGAAGGTATTTACATGGACTTTCCAATCTGTCTTATTGCCTCACCAGCAATTAAGTATTTCTCTATCACCATCCTTAGAGATCACCAAAAATACTTGCAAGGATTGTTTGGGAGGACAGAAATGATGTAATTTTTGTATTACTATACTCTGACACTTCACATGAAACAACTGCCTTTGCTGGGACAAAAGATTTCTAGACAAGCAATACCCACCACCTGGGTACCTATCTCAAATAAATCCCAAAACATCTCCTGAAGAGCAATGCACCCCACAAATGTATGAAGTAATTATGTGGTGGCTGTTACAAGGCTCTGCTCTGAATGCTGAATCAATAGGCTTAAGACACCACTACTTATGATACTGATCATGGATTCTCACTGAAAGTTGGAGGAAGGCCTTGGTAATATAACAAGGTCAATTTTCATGGTCAATTTTTAAAGCTTTCTGGGGATCAGCTAAGTGAAAAGGGTACTCCCTGCTAGACCCTTGGTGAAACCACCACATATCCATCAACTGCCATTACTCCATGAGAAAAAATCACATTCCTACATTTTGGGTGCCAGTATCAGATGTATCCGGTTGTAAGACACAACCATGCTTTCCTTTCCCACGCATTCCTTAAAAATGGAGGCACAACAGCAAATGCGTCAGAACCACACATTCCATTTACAACACATGTTGTTCCAACAACTTGCCTTAGGGGGGCACTGGACTTTGGAATAGTATAATTTACTGTTCCAACTCAAGTCCCACAACAGTAGGGATGGCGTTGGACTTTAAAGTCCAATGCGGCTTAACCTAACGCATGTCGTTGTAATACCTTGCATTTTAAATGGAATGCATGGTTCAGATTCATTTGTTGTTCCGCCTGTGTTACAAAGGCAACGCATTGTTCAGTGGTCGTGGTATTTTTTGTTTTCCGATGGATCCATGCCTAGCTGCAGAGCCAGGTTGAAGCCCTCACCATAAGTTAATAGCACTTGAATCCTCTACAGTCAATATATACTCCACACAATAATTCAATCAATGTGTCTCTAATTTACAAATTAGTAATCTCTTTGCTTAGAAGCCCAATTCCCAATATAAAATGTGATGTATAAAATCAATAGATCGATTATTATATGGAGTATGCATTGGCAGAGCAATAACATGTAATTATTTCAGTTGCACTGCTTCTGACATTTATTGAAAGTTGGTCTACTTGGTGCAGTTGTATCAGTGATATTAGGGGGGATTAGCCTAAGAATACCCAACTAGCAGCATGGAGAACCCAACTAAAAGGCACAGTGGGGGGACAGGGGCTTGGGCAATATAGGCTGAGCAGGTATAGGGGTAGGTGTAGTGCTCAGGGTAGAGGCTTTATTTTATAGTTAATTGGAGAAGAAAGGACATTCTTGGTAGCAGTAATATAAGCATAACAACATAAACCACAACATAAGGTGACACAGGACTCACATTACCGATTCATTTGCAAAGTGCAGTATACTCTTAGTGACAGCACACTTCTGAGCAAATGCCATTAGTTTTCACTTCACAACTTAAACCCACTAAATGTATTATTTTACACTGGTCTATTACAGGTATCCAATTTATTGTACACGGAGAGTCAAAATTCTGCATTCGACTTGCTTGTTGTCTTTGTGCACTCATGTTAATATATTTTGGTAGCAATTTGTGATTTTCACACAGGAAAAGCAGCCTCTCCTTGCATTGATAAACTGCTATATTTTATTAAACATCAAGGCAATACGGGTCAGTTTAGAAAACGAGCCGAGGACTGTTTTTGACAGCACGCAGCACTGAACCTTTCCCAGACGTGTTGTTTGAGGAAGACGTCCTTGACTATGGCCCATAACATTCCTCTCGATGTAGATAGACTCTGCAGTTTTCAGTTTGACTTTTGAATTTTAATTTACAAGTGGAATGCTGATTGATTCGTGCACATTCATTTAAATGGTTAGAACTTTTTTCACTGAGGCAATGTCCTGTACTTTTTAAAAGTGCTTCAGATGGACTTAACGTGGGTAGGTGCTGCAGAACAGTTGAAACAGCAAAACACCCTGCTACTTGTTTGAGTGAGGAAGTAACACTGTGAGACAAACCACTGGCCATCGGAGCGGCAAAAAAAACATGAAGTCTCAAGCGATTACTATGGTGAAAGCGGAAATGTACTGTTTGAACACCAACTGTTTATCTTGGATGTGCACATAACCGCAAATGAAATGTCAATGGAAAGATACCTAAAGTTTATGAGGAGGACGACGCCTGGGCCTCAATTCTAAGCGTCCTTTAAAGCCACCAGAACTTTGCATTCCGGGACTTGAAATTCCATATTTTCCACTACATTTAGAGGAATGAGAAACATAATCTAAAATCAGGAAAAACAAAATTATGTTATCTAACAAGCCAGGGCTTGTGGAAAATTAGCCAAATGCCAGTCAAGTGGTAGGGGCAACTGTCAGCTACGTGCTATAGAAGAGATTCATGACTATGATATGTTTGGGTAACTGGGGTAGTGTGGTAACAGTCAGAACTGACAATGACTGAAAACCACACAGCTATTCATGAGTGTCAAGATCCACTCACCTGCAGGTGCGGCCAATTCAGGTAAGAGCGGTCGGGTGGTGGGGCGGGGCTGGGCAGGGGGAAGTCGACAGATGACAGAACAGGGAAAATAAAATAAAAAAACACTTACCTTGCGCTTTCCGCATGCCGACTCGGCACCCCCTCACCACTGCCCCACCGCTCTTATCTGAACCCGCTGCACATGCTCACCTGGGTACCGTGTTCTGCAGAGGCAAAGATTTTCAACCTAATCCCCAGTCAAACCCCAAAAACTTGACATAGTCCGTGAGTAATTACTGGCTCATTCCCCAGGGGAAAGGAGGACAGACAGAGAGAGAGAGGGTAAAATGTTCAAGAGGGAGGCTTCCTCAAGGATGGATGTGTCGCTAGACTCCAACTAGACTTCTTCATGTAGTAGTCATGCCATCTTTTAAAGTATTAGGATTGTCTTTTCTGTGGGAGAATTCGCTTTATGAGGCACACAAGGGGAGGGGGGCGTGGCTTGATGACGATGTGAGGGGAAGCGGACTCTGGAGCTACGTCTGCGGCTTCCCACCACTATCAATGATCCTGCAATGCTGAGGTGGCCCCTTACCACAAAATTGGTTGCGGAATTCCTGGTGCCCGTGCCGGATTACTGCTGAGGTGTATTGGTCCTGCTAGGGGGAGAAAAAGCAGCTAAATCCCCAGACCGAGCTCCGAGTGCGGCGTAGCAAAGATGGCGGCGGCACGCTGAGATGGAGACTCAGCATTGGTCAGTAAGCTTGCGGCGACCATTGAGAAGTGTCTCTGACTACACAGGCTGGTGGGCGACTGAGCGGCTGGGAGGTGATCCGCAGCGGCGATCTTGAGGGAGAAGACTGGGGAGGCGAGGAAATCGATGGCACCTTCCTGCGTCACATTGCCCTCCCAAGATTGTGGCTGTGTGCCACGGTGTGGAGACCTGATGCAGGCGGAGGTAAGAAGCAAACCCAGGTGGAGAAGTGAGGAGGTTGCTGGTTGGTGAAGGGACGACTGGCCGCTTAGACGTGCACCTCGTACCCGAACACACAGAATTGTGAGGTGAGGTGGCGGCTGGACCAGTCCTGCTGCGCAGCAACAGATGTGTGGTTGCACTGAAGATAGAGGCTAGCTGACAGCTGGAAGGTAAGCGTCTGCTAAATTGCACTGAGTGCTAAGTGAGGAACTAGCCGATGGCACAGGACTAAATAGCAATCTCCAGCGACTTCTCTGAGGCTCATTACTGCTGTGTAAAAATTATGTAAAAATAGGAGTGTCTCCCTTTAATAATGGACTGGCTGTAACAGAGAGGGAGATACCACAAAGGCTATGCTGAGGTACTGCATCACCTGCTAGTTGACGGAGGTGGGCACGGCCGGGTAAGGAGGCAAAAGACACTTGACACAGCTCCTGGGTCTCCATACTAACCTGAGGGCTTGACGAGCTGCGCGTGCCATAGACGGCTGGGAGGACAAGTAATTCATTTGTTTACACCTACATCCTTGGGATGGCTCCAGGGCACCTCTGATCCTATCACCGTGGAACTGCGCATATTGTTGGCATTGTTTGGAAGCAATTCAGTGTTCACACGCAGGCCACTCACGATGTGGAGAGTATCCAGAAGGAAGGGGTTTGCCGTCCTGCGAGTAGAGGGAGCGGCGCAACATACGGATGATGAAGATGAAGATGTGCCAGTGTGGCAGATGGAAGGTGCTCCTGAGAACCCTACCCTAGCTGATATTATGCAAGCCATCAACTCATCAAGAGAAGCGCTGGGGACAAAGATAGACTCATTAGGAGCAGATCTCACCCTGCTAAAAGATGACCACCGTAAACTTAAAGAGAGAGTGACCCTCAATGAAAAAACTATGGGGGAGGTCCCGGAAGCGGTTTCTACATTAAAGGGCGCCCTGAAAACTGTTGAAACCAGGATCAAGATGTTGGAACTGAGGGCGGAGGACAGTGAAGGGCACTCCCGTAGAAACAACCTGCGTATAGTGGGGGTTCCGGAACGAGAAGAGGGGGCTGATGCTGTAAAGTTCCTGGAGACTTGGCTTCAGGTCCCACAGAGTCCCAGCTCGGCCGCCCAAGCCTGGAGCTCTTTCCCGCCCTCTGGTGGTGAGGCTGCTTCACTATCATGATTGAGATTATATACTGCAATGAGCACGGGCGAAACAGACTTGCAGATTGGAAATAGTAAAGTGATGATTTTCCTGGATTTCACTAGGGAAGTACAATGCCAGCGAGCTTCCGTCCTGACGATCAAGCGCAACTACGCCAGCTGCAACTTCCCTATGCCATGTTGTTCCTGACACGCCTCCGGGTGATTGATAACTCAGAGATGCATTTCTTTACTATCCTGCATGACGCATGGGATTGGCTAGAGGCCCGACTGAACACTGGTACTCGTACCTCATCCCCGGGCTCGTCCCGATGGGCGCCGACCACTGCTCCGCCTCGTCCAAGAGCTCCTTCACCTAAAGGGCGGAGACGGAGCAGGACAGAGCTGTGAAAGCAGTGACAGAGATTAGCCATGGAGACACTAACCCAAACAGGATTATCAGTTAACATGGAACAGACAGATCTGAGGGCTTGAGTTTGCGCAGCATGAATGAGGAATCTGATGCCGAACTCCTGGACATTATCGCTCAAACTGCAGACGGCATAATCTGAAGGTCGCACATCAGGTCGTATGAAAATGGGATTCCTGTTGCTGGGAGAGGACTTTTGCTAAGTCCTGCCTCTAATGATGGCAGCCTAGTGGCACTGCCGTAGACTCTGGAGCCACCACCTGAACTAAGAGAGTGGTGGGGGGGCCTGGTGGAGATCTGGGTCCAACAGGGTCAGTTTACGCCCGCCACCTTCTCTGAATATCTCTTCACGTGCATTAGTTTGGATGGGTACTTGTTTGATTGTACCTGTCCGGGGGAGGGGGCGTTGAGGTGTTCTTATTGTTGAGGGGATTTGGTTTGGGTCCAGGCATGTTACTATGAGGGGACTACTTCAAGATAGGATGCAGCTCGCACAGAGGGACCTGCCAAAGGAATTAAATGTATATCTTGGAACATTAGGAGAATGCACACCATGGTCCAGCGTCATAAAATATATACATACTTGATCAGGAGAGTGATACAGATTGCCCAATAGCAGGAAACCCACTTATCGCAGAAAGAGGGAGTTGCAATGCAGCGACGACGGAGGGGGTCAGGTGTTTTATATTATATACTCAGCTTTTGTCAGGGGAACTCTGATCTGGGTGCGAGCGGGAGTCCCTTTTCAGTGTGCTAGGCAAATAATAGACCCGGAGGGCAGATTTGTAGTGGTCTCAGGGAGGTTGGACGGACAGGATATAACGATAGGGAGTATTTATGCCCCTAACGTAGATCAACCTGCATTTTTAGCGCAACTTTCACAGATACTAGCATCAGTATTAACGGAATAGGTGCTGTTAGGGGGGACTTTAACAGTATTACTGATGTTAGTTTCGACCGATCCCACCCACCGCTTCCTGACACTCCCAAACACAGAATTGCTGAGGCTAGACGAGACTGATAGCGCCACTGGGGGTTGACGGACACTTGGAGAGCCCAGCACCCAGGAAGAGGGATTATTCCTACTTTTCTGCCTTACACAAAATACACGTTCACTTAGACTCAATCCTATGCTCCCCGGATGTTCATGAAGGGATCAGTCTGAGTGAATACTTGACTAGGACGATTTCTGATCATAATCCTTTGCTGGTGTCCTTGAACTGGGTACGGATTAGGCCTAAAATCCCTAGCTGATGAGTAAGACCGGAAGCATTGGAGGATCAGGTGTTTCGGGCCACGATAAGCACCACAATTGAGGACTATTTCCTCGCTAATGCCAATACAGTGAAAAGCCCACTCATTGAATGGGATGCTTTTAAAACCGTTATTAGGGGCTGCACTTTGGAGAAGTGGTGGAGGTGCGGAAGGGTCTCCTGCGTGATGTACAAAGCGCAGAGCAGTGACTTAGAATGGTAGAGAAGGATAGACCGGAGAGAGTGGATAGACAAGCTGATCTCCTTGCGGCCAGAGAGACATTTGAGACACAATTAGAAAAGTTGCTTTGTTTAGATTTTAGAGCCTATGTTACACTGGCCCATGCTGAGAGAGATAAATCTGGAGCGTTGTTGGCTTGGCTGGCCAATCAAGCACGCAGAGGGACGACAATACTGGAACTGCGGGGGTGAGAAGACGAGGTTCATATAGCCAGCAGGATATTAATCTCTAGTTTTTGGTATATTATACTGCTCTGTACCAGAGTACACTCGACCCAGCAGTATTAGAGGAGGTGGGATTTATAGTGGATGTGGAACTTTCCCAGATTAATGCTGAGGCTGCAGAGGCCCTAGGTAGAGAGGTTGAAATTGGGGCGGTACGGGCGTCATCATACACATGGCTAGAAATAGGACACCAGGGATTGATGTGCTCCCAATTGAGTTTTATTCAACGTATGTAGACATATTGGTTCCTCAATTGGTGCCCCTATATGATAGAGCAAAATGGGACGGCTACCTACCCACTTCAACGAGAGAACCAGTAATCATTCCGCTTTTAAAGCCTGGCAAACCAGCTTGTGACCACACTACGTACCGGCCCCTCACCATGCTCAACTTGAACTATAAAATCTTAAGTCACCTATTGGCAAGCCGACTGCTGGTCCACATTTCGACGCTCATACATGGGGACCAGGTGAGCTTTATTCCGTCCAGGAATACAGCAATGAATATACGTAGACTTCTATGAATATTGGACGCAAATACGTACAACAAAGAGGAGGCATGCATTTTAACAGTCGATATTGAGAAAGCTTTTGATAGCCTTGAGTGGCTGTATCTTTTTAGAGTCCTTTGAGTGTTTGGGTTGGGAGAAGGTTTTGTAGCTTGGATGGCAATCCTATATAAGAATTCTACTCCTAGAGTTAGAACATGAGGGTTGATTTCGGATGCCTGCTCGGTTGGCAGAGGAACGAGGCAGGGTTGCCCGTGGTCTCCCCTATTATTTGTGTTTTTGGTGGAACCTTTGGCCGTGCACGGTAGATCAGGCCACCGCTATCAGGGATTAGAAGTGATGAGACAGCTCCAATTTATAGCACTATACGCGGACGATCTCTAGATGTTTCTAGCTAAGTCTGGAGATACTTTACGAGGAGCCAAGGAGCTTCTGGGTATACTGGGAAGAGTCGCAGGACTTAAGGTAAACTGGATCAAGATGTCCCTTTTCCCTGCTCTGGTGGAGAGAGGGCTGGTCCACTAGAAACAGAAGGCGTACTGTGGGAAAACATATGCCTGTCTTATTAGATCTACATAGGGCGAGTGATACGAAGCACCAAACGTAATTTGAGTTCTGGGGAACCCTCCCGGTGGCAGGCACGGTAGCGCTATTAAAGATGGTCACGCTACTTAGGCAGCTCTATTATTTTGGATCGCTGCTGCTCTAGATCCCGTACAGTATTTTTGCCCAACTCGACACACTGATCATGGGGTTTCTGTGTGGCACCAGAAGGCAGAGAGTAGCGCAATACCTTTCTCCCTTTTAATGATCTATTTGAGCGGTATGACCTCCCAAGAGGGGATTTCCTTCTACACACCAGCCTGGCGGCAGCTATCCGGAAACATTGGCAGGAGGGCCTGGTGGAACCTCAGACCTCACTGGTTTGTCAGTATATAGTGATAGCTGCTGGAACGATTAAGGCGGTCACTTGCCTCTACCAACGCCTCATGCAGGAGACAGACGAACCTTGACAACTGTGCATCTCAATTGGGAAGCGGATTTAGGTGAGACCATTGACGAGTAACCATAGGGAGAACTGGTGGAAAAGGTTTGGAAAAGTTCTAGAAATGCGAACTTCCAGCGGATTCATTTCTTTGTCCTCCACGGAGCGTACCTTACACCGCACAAGATTAATGAATATTTTGGGATCCGATCCACCTGCCCGAGGTGTAATCTGGAAGTTGCAGGGTTCTTACACATGTTTTGGGACTGCCTGCTTCTGGGAGAGTTCTAGAGAGGAGTGACGACTAGTTTGATGGACACGAAAGAACATGACATAGCACTGACACCAGGGTGTTGCCTCTTACAATGGTTCCCTCACACTGCCAGGAATAAGGTCACTAGCAAGTTTATCGACCTGGGGTTGATGTTGGCCAAAAGGGAACTCACTAGCCATTGAAAGGCAAAAAATGTCCCTAGCGTGATGAGATGGATGAGGGAGCTTGTAATGTGGACAGATTGTGAAGGGTTCTTCCGACTGCAAATAGCCCAAAGAACTGGGAGCGGGAAACATTGGAGGCGGCGAGGGCAAGGGTTGCATTAGTGGAGGTATTGAATCAGCCAAGTGACGACAACAATGTGCCCCCTGGCAGTGTAGACCCTGTTGGGGGGGACTAAGCGCTTGATTTACTGGGGGACCTGGACAGATGGTCATGGGCTCTAGCTGACCAGTGGAGCACCTGATCAGCGTGACCCCACTGTGGACCTGCATTACCTGGAATAGTATGCCCGGTGCACTATTGGACTGACCAGCTTTACCACGCAGGGAATCCGGTGAATAAGCGATATGCCTGGGGGGTGGATCTTTCAATATCTTGAGCTAGAGGATTGTCTCTGTAGATTCTGGATAGAGCGTCAGACTTAGCCGGTTTTGCTCAGTGCGGTATGTGATTGTGGAATAGTATTAATTGAAGAAAGTAACCCAATACAGCTGACGTTGGGTAAGAGCCTTGGCAGAATGAAAGAATTGTAGATTTTTATGATCTGAAATTATCGTTATTATTTTTCTTGCATCCAACAAATAATGTCTCCTTTCTTGATGAGCTGGTATAAAAGCTACCAATTCATGTTCTGAAATAGTATAAATTTGTTCAGCAGGCAGTAACTTCTTTGAGAAATATGTGATTCATACTCCCACCCTACCTCTCATAACCAACAAAGACTAACTGTGAAGTGCCCCAGAGATCCGCACCCAGCCCCACCCTCTTCAACATCTACATGGCCTCCCCTTGCAACCATCATTAGAAAACCACGGGCTCATCATCATCTCCTACTCTGACAACACCCAGCTTATCCTCCCCCTCACCAACAAACCCATCATCACCAAACACAACTTCCAAGAAGGGATGAAAGCCCTCACCACCTAGATGAAAAACAGCTGCCTGAAACTCAACTCCAAGAAAACAGAAGTCCTCATCCTTGGCTCCACCCCCTCCACATGGGATGACTCCTGGTGGCCTACCACCCTCGTAAACCCCCCAACCCCGACGGACCATGAACGAAACCTTGGCTTCATACTAGACTCATCGCTTACAATGATCCTCGGCCTGCTTCAACACCGTCCGCATACTCCGAAAGACATTCAAATGGATCCCATCCGAATTTAGAAAAACAGTAACGCATGCTCTCATCAGTAGCAGACTGGACTTCGGCAACGCTCTCTACACCGGAATCAACAAGAAACTACTTCGCAAACTTCAGGCCATCCAGACGAAGCAGCCAGACTGATACTAGACATCGCCCATCGCAGCCATATCACCCAACAGTTTCGCAATCTCCACTGTCTCCCGATCAAAAGAAGGATAACCTTCAAAGTCCACCCCCACACATACAAGGCCCCCTCGCAACACCGGACCAACATACCTGTACAACCGCCTCTCCTTCCACGCACCCAAAGACACATCCAATCAGCTGACTTCTCCCTGGCCACTGTTCCTTGCATCTACAAAATCAGAACGGGAGGGGAGGATAGTCATTCTCCTGCCTCACAGCCAAGGTCTGAAATTACCTCCACCTCCGGCAAGCTCCCACACTGCTCCAGTTCAGGGAGAACCTCAAGACCTGTCTCTTCCTATGACCCCAACACGCAACGGAGCTGCCCCCTTTCCCCTATCATCCTGAGACCCTTGCGAATGGCTAGTTGCACTCTACCAACCCCTGATTGATTGATTTATTTATTTATTTTATTTTATTTATTTTGAAAGTTTTATATAGCGCGGACAAGATCTTTGCAGATATCAGAGCGCTTTACAAAGAAGGGGTACATGAGGGAGCATAGTCAAACAGGTAAGTCAAAGAAGCTAACAGTACAACTAGGTGGGGGCAAAGCCAATCATATAAATCAATAATACAAGTAATACAAATAAGCAATGGGGTCAAACAAGTAGGACAGATCGGTGCAGAGTCTTTAAAGAGTCCGATATAATAGTTCAGGTGTATTTAGCCATGAGGATAGCTTTTACTTCTTTCTTAAAGAGTGTTGTAGAAGAGATGAGCCTGGTTTCGGGAGGGAGTGAGTTCCAGATCCTGGGTGCCATTCCTGAGTAGGAGCGTTTATAGGTTTTTTCCTTCCAGAATCTTCGAGATTTCAGCAGAAGATTGTTTGTGCCTCTAGTGTTTCTGGCGCCGCCAGAGATTGTCAGCTTCTGAGTGAGGTAGCCGGGTGAGTTCAGGTGTACCGCCTTGTGTGTCAAGCAGGCGATTTTCAGATGTATTCTTGCTTCAAAAGGCAGCCAGTTCAGGGATTTCAAGTCAGGGGAAATGTGAGAGTGCTTTTTTGACCCAGTGATGAGTCTCGCTGCAGCGTTTAGAGAAGCTCTTAGGGGTGCGGTAGTAGTTAGGGGGAGTCCGCAGAGGGCGATGCTGCCATATTCAATTCGAGGGATGACTAGTGCTTGTACTGCGGTTTGGAAGTCTTTGGCTGGGAGGAAGGGTTTAAGTTTCCTCAGGGTATTGATTTGGAAGTTAGTTGCCTTGCTAATATGATGCTGCATGTTGAGATTGGTGTCAAGTGTTATGCCTAAAGATTTTGCTGAGTTCACGATGGTGGGTTGGACATTGAGTGCGGTTAGGTGTTTAAGCCAACTTTGAGTGGTGGAGATCTTCGCTGGAGGTGAGATCAGGAGGAACTCTGTTTTCAGAGCATTGAGTTTGAGATGATTATCGGCAAGCCAGGATTGGGTGCTTTTGATCGTTGAGTTCAGGAGCAGAATGTCTTTGGGGGATTGTAATTTGAGATAAAGTTGGGTGTTATCGGCGTACATGTGAAAGTGTACATTGGATGCTTGTAGCAAGGTGGTGAGACCCATAACTAGGTTGATCAGAGTCGGGGATAGGGAGGATCCTTGGGGGATGCCTAGCATTACAGGTATTGGCGAGGACATCAGGTTGTTGCTCTTGAATTGCTGCGACCTGTTGTGTAGAAAGGAAGTGAACCACTTGAGAACAGTTCCAGATAAACCCATTCTTGTGTTTAGTAGTTCGAGTAGATTCTCATGTTTAACGGTGTCGAATGCTGAAGAGAGATCAAGAAGGATGAGGAGGCAGGTGTCGTTTTGGTCTAGCATTTGAAGTGCGTCGTCAATTATGTGAGTCATAGCAGTTTCTGTACTGTGCCCTGCTCGGAAGCCTGATTGATGAGGGTTGAGGAGATCGAACTGTTCAATGTGTTTAGTCAATTGTAGTTGTGCGCATTTTTCCAGCAGTTTGGCGAGAGTGGGAATATTGGTAATGGGATGGTAATTGTTCAGATCAGAGGGGTCTGCTGTAGGTTTCTTTAGTAAGGGTGTGACTTGTCCAACTTTGAGGGAGTCAGGTATGGTTCCTTGTTGAAGAGAGCTGTTGATAATTTTAGTCCAGAGTGGGAGAAGTGTTATGGCTGCCTTTTTGCTAGCTCTTTGGAGAAGGAGAATGATGGAGAGTGACTCCAGCCTATCACCCCCATAGTATAGGGATTAGGCCGATAGACAGGGACCCTATCTTACATATATTAGGGCATTTTCGTACTATTTTCCTTAGAGTAAGGCTTATGAATTTAAGTTAGGGGATAGATATATAAGTATTAGTCATGATTCGCTCATTTGCTAACATGCTGGGCTATTTTCCATGGAGCTATGCATATTGTGGGCTCCGTAGGCCTTAAACGAGACAGACTCCATTTTGCTTTCTGCCCGGTAGCTCGAGAAGGCTTTCTAGGTGAAGTGTAATGTTTTAGTTTCAAGCTGTTGTTCGCTTGGAGAGAACCGGTTCAGGCTGACCCTTATCGAAGGAATGTATTTTTCTCCACTCCGAAGACACAACTTCAGGCCGGCCGGCTGGGAAAGTGTCCTTGGTACGGGGAGGTACAAGAATTTGGTGGGCGGCAGGTTACTGGCCGTGAATTTCCATGAAGGAACGGGCTTTGATATTAGCGAAGGTGTTAGTCAGTTTGTCAGTTAGTCCGTAGGCGGCATCTAGCCGTTAGCATCTCTGCCATCATTCATTTTCATGGTGGACAAGTCGCCATCTTTGAAGTCGGAGAAAGATTTAAGACCGAAACTCTCTGAGAAAGACTGAACGAGAAGTAGCGCGGAGCGCACTGATACAGAGAGAGAGAGAGAGACGGTAGCTAATAATCAGCAAGGTTCCGGTGTCCTGAGGGGAAGCAGACGAGGTTGAGCCTAGCGGTGCAGACGTGTACTCGTGACGGCTGAGGGTGACTGCAAGGCGAGCCAGGATACAGAGACGAGAAGGGAACCTAGATGACTGCCGAGTCCAGACTTCCCACTAACAAGGTGATATCTGTCTACCTTAACTAGGATGTGCACTCTAATCTTTACCTTTTTCTTGCTAAAGTTATGCTGCATAGTAATGTGATTTGTGTCTATTGTTAATAAATACCCTAATTCATATAGAATTATTGTGTACCTGGTGCTTGTGTTCAATCTCGGTAAACTGCACTTCTAGTCGAAAGCTGTTTGGGTGAACGGATGAGAAATCCCGATCAGGTAAATGGTGATCGAATAAAGAGGGAGTGAGTGGACCTTTGATGTCAAGGGCAGGGAGTACACTATTCAATCTGGAACTATATTCAAAGTTATTATTGTAGTTTTATTCCGAGTAGGTAACTGAGATATTCCTGATAACTGTTCATAGGAATGTGGTCGTCGTTGATATGCGGCGTTAGTGAGAGCACTGGGGGGGAATTACCAGTGTGTATACCCACTGGATTGTGGCTTGAATAAGTGAGAACACTAGGAGGTCGAACTAGTGTGTAGTTTCGCAGGATTGCGAACAGTTTGGAAAAGGGAGCATTGGGTTCTGCAGGCCCATGTGTAGACACACCGGATTGTGTGTCAGATCTGCCCTAGGGTAGAACGGTCTGGGTCGGGGTGGCCGCGAGACCAACTGATGTGAATAAGATATTGTAGAAAATCCGTACATACATATATTGTCATTCCCCATCCTTAGGTGCGACCTGTATATTTATCTGTATATCTACTCATTGTGAATACGATCTGAGGAGGGAAGGTGAGTACGTTTTGGCTGGGTCACAGGGGCCCCTGGGGGCTGATCCCATCTAAACAGAAAATCCAGCCATTACATCTGGCGTCACGAACTGTTTACGAAGCCTGTGTGCATTGTGTTGTTTTAATTTCGTTGGTTTGCGCTCGGCTTGTACGTATAAAATTTTGTTTATAATTGTGTATATAAATTTTTTGCGTGTCATTATGTTTGCGAAAAAATCATCGTCGGTTTTCAAATTACCGATTCAGATTCCCGGCTGGGAGTCTACGCCTTACGAGGCTTTGGCCCGTGAGTGGGCTGATTCTACTGGTTTGAGTGAAAATTGGTCTTCATGCTTGGAGCAGGCGGAGCCTGCCGATGTGGTGTCGTGCCTACAGAAAGCGCCAGTAGTGAAGGGTGATGAGCTTCCTATTTTAGGACGCAGAGGGTGGATTGTTCTTAATGCATACAGAATATTGCATGAGAGGTTTGTTCAACTACAGAAACAGTTTAAAGATTCGGAAGGACAGTGTGTTGAGTTGCAAAATGCGCATACTTTGTTGCGTTGTCAAAATAAATTGCTTGCCGACAAACTTGAAACATATCAGACCATTGCCGAAAGAGCTGCGGTCCGTATTGCACGATACAAATATAAACATCGTCGTGGACGTGTGTCTTCCCGCAAAGTGCGTATGGTTGTAGCAAAAGCTGGAATGGATTGGAACCCCGATGAGTGGGACGGTAATATCTGGGATTCTCATACTTCTGACTCCTCGGCAGAGGAGGGTGACAAGCGCGAGTCTTCTCGCTCCGGACGTGATTGTAAATCTGCTTCATGTATTGATTCAACTCCCGATTGTGACCGTGCTCGTTCCTCCCGTGCGGATGACGTAGCTTGCCCTGATTGTGCTGTTAAATCTAAGATGCGGGCTTCCTCGGAAGCTCTTCCCGCAGTTTCCGCTCACCCGATTTTTCGGCGAAAATTACAACAGGCCCCTGGTAATCCGGGTGGTATAGCTCTTGATTGTATTGAAGATTTTACTCAGCAGGAGGTTAGTGACATTCTGCAACGATTTCGACAACGGCCTGGTAAGGCCTTGCTTACCTGGATGGTACGTCTTTATGAGCTTGGCGCTGCCGGTATTATGCTCGATGCTGTTGATTGCTTACGTTTTTGTTCTTTGAGTTCTGATTCTACGATTCAGGATCATTTTCGGAATTACAATGGTGCTGGTCAAATTTCTTTGCTCCAGCTTGCGTCTGATGGCTGTAATCATAAATATCCAACTGAATCTTATTGGCCTACTGATGAAAAACCGTGGTACACTCTGCGCGATGCGTCGCAACGTTTAAAAGAGGAAGTCATGAAAACGTGTATCTTCCTTAGTACTGCTGACAAGTTATTGGATGGTCTTTTAACATCTTCTGTGCGTAATCGCATTATCCGTTCTTCTCCTGTTGCTTACAAGCAGGTCATGATGACATTATTGATTAATCAAACTGGCAATCCTTTGTCTGTTGTGCTTGAGTCTGTTCGTCAGCTTGGTGAGCTGGGTGAATGGTTTAAACCTGAAAGACAATCTCGATATGAGGGTCGTACTGGTGGGGACTATAAGTTCTCTAGACGTGACATGTTTCTTGCTCTCATTGCTGATGGTGTCAAAAGGGAAGACATTGATGGCGAGCCTAATAATCGCTTATGGGATATGTTTCGTAAGCGTGGTTTGGATCGAAAGGAGGGTGCCCGTCGTGTGCGAAAGAATGAGTATGATCGTGGTTCGGATGACAGTGGTGATGAGAGACGACGTGTGAATTCTGATCGCCGTGATGATCGGCGCTATGAACGTGATGGATCCCCTCGTCGTCATGATGGGAGGGGGAGAGAGGATGATCGTGAGAGGGGAAGAGATGATCGTGTTTCTAGCAGACGACGAGATGCAAGGAGTTATTCCCCTGACGTAAGAAAAAGGGAGGATCGTGACAGACTCCCTGACCGCAATTCACAACTTTTTGAACCTGACACTAATCCGTTTCGTACTGGAGACGGATATGAACAAGACATTCTAATACCAAAGAAAACTGAGAACATTTACCCTGATTTGTCTTGGTTGACAGAACGCAGGAAAAATGACTAGGAAATAGGTCAAGCTCCGGTACGCAAGTGGGCCCACAGAGATTACGGACCCTATGTAGATATTGAGATTTTTTGGAAACATCGTAATATCCAAAGGGCCCGAGCGTTGGTTGATACTGGGGCGGAGGCCACTTTAATTCATGGTAAGTCGAAAAAATTTAATGGACAGTCTTTTACAATTACCGGTCTGGGTGGTAAAGAGACACCCGCGGTTCAAACTGCACTCGAAATTAAAATTGGTAGAATTCCTCGTAGAGAATACTCTGTGTTGGTTGTGCCACTTTTGGAATACATTATTGGAATTGACATTTTGAAAGGTATGACTTTGCATCTGGATGATGGGTATTATCAATTTGGTACACGACAGTACATTTCGACCAGACCCGTACGGGTTGGCCGTTTACGCATGCCACCTATTAAAATACCTTTAGCAACGAAAGTGATTTCACAAAAGCAATATCGCATCCCAGGTGGTCATGAAGAAATTACCGCTACGATTCAGGATTTGGTTGACGCAGGAGTCATTACTCCGGTCACATCTGCTTGGAATAATCCCGTTTGGCCCGTGCGCAAAAGTGACAACTCTTGGCGCATGACTGTTGATTATCGAGAATTAAATAAAAATACACCTAAATTGACTGTTGCTGTGCCTGACATTGTTACACTGATTCAGAGAATTCAAAAGCATCCTGGTACGTGGTATGCTTCTATTGATATTGCTAATGCGTTCTTTTCGATTCCGATTGCCCCCGAATGTCAGGAACAATTCAGTTTCACATGGAATGGACGTCAAATGACGTTCCGAAGTCTTCCTCAAGGCTATGTACATAGTCCTACGATCTGTCACCGGCTGGTGGCGGAGCATTTGTCTGAAGTACCCACGAATCCACAAGTTCAGATTTGTCATTATATTGACAACATTTTGATTCAAGGTGAAACGCAAGACCAGGTGGTGTGTTACCGCTACAACGCATCTTTTACAACGCGTTCCGTTACAACGCGATTTTTACATCGCAAATACCATTACAATGCATGCCATTACAACGCATGGCATTACATAGCAGATGCTATTACAACGCATGGCATTACATCGTAAGTATTGGTAAGTATTTAATTTTTTTTTTTAATTTTATTTAATATTTTATAATTGATTTAATTATTATTAATTATTTAAAAATATTTATTTCGTTTTTAAATATTATAAATTAAATATATTAATTTAAGTATTTTTTTAAATAAGTATGAGTATAGGAGTATATGTTTTGGGGTACTGATGTATATGTTTTGGGGTGTTTGGGTATTTTTAGGTTTTAGGGCAGTGTTTGGGTTTTGGGGTACAGGGGTGTTTTTAGGTTTTAGGGCAGTGTTTGGGTTTTGGGGTACAGGGGTGTTTTTAGGTTTTAGGGCAGGGTTTGGGTTTTGGGGTACAGGGGTGTTTTTAGGTTTTAGGACAGGGTTTGAGTTTTGGGGTACAGGGGTGTTTTTAGGTTTTAGGGCAGGGTTTGGGTTTTGGGGTACAGGGGTGTTTTTAGGTTTTAGGGCAGGGTTTGAGTTTTGGGGTACAGGGGTGTTTTTAGGTTTTAGGGCAGGGTTTGGGTTTTGGGGTACAGGGGTGTTTTTAGGTTTTAGGGCAGGGTTTGGGTTTTGGGGTACAGGGGTGTTTTTAGGTTTTAGGGCAGGGTTTGGGTTTTGGGGTACAGGGGTGTTTTTAGGTTTTAGGGCAGGGTTTGGGTTTTGGGGTACAGGGGTGTTTTTAGGTTTTAGGGCAGGGTTTGGGTTTTGGGGTACAGGGGTGTTTTTAGGTTTTAGGGCAGGGTTTGGGTTTTGGGGTACAGGGGTGTTTTTAGGTTTTAGGGCTGGGTTTGGGTTTTGGGGTACAGGGGTGTTTTAGGTTTTAGGGCTGGGTTTGGGTTTTGGGGTACAGGGGTGTTTTTAGGTTTTAGGGCAGGGTTTGGGTTTTGGGGTACAGGGGTGTTTTTAGGTTTTAGGGCAGGGTTTGGGTTTTGGGGTACAGGGGTGTTTTTAGGTTTTAGGGCAGGGTTTGGGTTTTGGGGTACAGGGGTGTTTTTAGGTTTTAGGGCTGGGTTTGTTTTTTGGGGTACAGGGGTATTACGACTTTATATAAATTAAATTAATTAAATTAATTTTATTTAATTTAATTAAAATAATAACTATATTTACAATTATTAATTTAATTGTATTAATAAACGATTATAATTAAATTATATTATTTAAAAATGTTTAATTAATTAAATTCTTTTAATTTTATTAAATATAATTATATTATGTATTATTTATAACTTAATTAAATTATAATTATATTTATTGTTATTAATTACATTATATTATTTTCTATTTATAAATTTTTTATATATCATTAATTATATTATTTTAAATATATTAAATTAATATCAATTTTAATATTAATTAAATTACTATAATTAAATTAATTACTGTTTTAAAAATGTTATATTATTTTTATTATTTTAAATTAATTTAATTAACTTTATTACATTTTTTTTTAAAAAGATATACTTACCTATACTTACGATGTAATGCCATGCGTTGTAAAAGTATCTGCTATGTAATGCCATGCGTTGTAATGGCATGCATTGTAATGGTATTTGCGATGTAAAAAACGCGTTGTAACGGAACGCGTTGTAATACATCGCGTTGTACTGACACCAATCCGACCAGGTACAGTCCCATTTAGATCAAATCATTGACTGTTTGCGAGCGAAAGGCTGGGAAATTAATCCTGACAAATTACAAACTCCATCCCAAGCTGTAAAATTTTTAGGAATTAATTGGCATGAGGGTCACAGAGAAGTGATTCCACAGGTTAAACGAAAAATACTTGATTTTGCTGTTCCCAGAAACAGGAAAGAAGCTCAATGCTTTATTGGATTATTTGGATTTTGGCGTCAGCATATTCCCCATTTGAGTCAAATCTTGGCTCCACTGTATCGAGTCACTCGTAAAAAGAATGCGTTTGAATGGGGTGAACCTCAACAGACTGCTTTTAATTTGGCTAAAGAAGCTATTCAGTATGCTTTGGATTTGTGGCCCGTGAGTGAAGGTGATGTGGATTTGAATGTGTCCGTGGAAGGCCTGTATGCCAATTGGAGTTTGTGGCAAAAGCAGGGCAGACAAAAAGTGCCATTAGGTTTTTGGACCAAAAAGTTACCCGAGGCTGGTGAGCGTTACTCACCTTTTGAAAAACAGTTGCTTGCTTGTTATTGGGCTCTGGTGGATACCGAGCAATTGACCCTAGGCCATGCTGTGATTTTGAGGCCTGAAATTCCCATTATGCAGTGGGTTTTGAGTTCACCAAAGTCCCATCGAATTGGACATGCTCAGGAGGCTAGTGTGATTAAATGGAAATGGTACATTCAGGACAGGGCACGTGTGGGTCCGAAAGGTGTGGCGGTTTTACATGAGCGAGTGGCGCAGGCGCCCTCCAATGAGGCTGAAAGTGAGTGTTCGGTTCCCGTAGTGCAGGAGTCTCCCGTGAAGTGGGGTAAATCATTTGATGATCTGTCCGCGGAGGATAGAAAACATGTGTGGTTTACGGATGGTTCTGCGAAGTTCATTGGTGACAAAAGACATTGGAAAGCTGTCTCTTTTAACCCGATTACAAAGAAATTGTTAAGCACAACTGGAGACGGTAAGAGTAGTCAATATGCTGAACTCTATGCAGTTTACCAAGTTTTGAAACAGGAACTACCTGGTACATGTCATATTTTCACTGATTCCTGGTCCACTGCAAATGGACTAGCGGTGTGGTTACCTACATGGCATTCTCATAATTGGGAATTGCATTCCAAGGAGCTGTGGGGCAAAGAGCTCTGGCAAGAAATTTGGGAATTGCTCCCGCAGAGTACTGTAACAATCTTTCACGTGGATGCTCATACTCCAATTGACTCCCTTGACAAATTTTTTCATAATATTGCAGATGAACAGTCTAAAATTTCTGAGGCAGTGGTTGACATGCAAGATTCTGATTTGGCGGGATTGGCGAAGTGGGCCCATCAGAAAGCAGGACATTTTGGAGAGAAAGCCACTAGCAGGTGGGCTGCCGATAGAGGAATTCATATTCCCTTTTCTTTAATTAAAGATGTCATTCTACATTGTCCCATTTGCCAACATTCTAGGAAAAAAGAGGTGCCTCAGATTGTTCGAGGCCACTTACATCGAGGTAAATTGCCCGCCCAAATTTGGCAGATTGATTACATTGGTCCGCTCCCTATGAGCAGAAATTGTCAATACATTTGCACAGTGGTTGATACTTATAGTGGCCTTTTGGTCGCTTTCCCTTGCAGGAACGCTACCCAAGTGAATACTATTAAAACCCTGGAGCTAATCACTCTGTACTATGGTGTCCCATTCCAGATTCAATCAGACAATGCATCCCACTTTCGTGGAAGATTGGTGCAGGAATTCTGTATGGAAAATAATATTGATTGGGTGTTTCATATTCCATATTATCCACAAGCTTCAGGACTGATTGAGAGAATGAATGGCTTGTTGAAAGAACAGTTGCGCAAGTTGACTGATGACCGTTACAGCCAGTGGAGAGATGTCCTACTTCAAGCTTTGTTAATTTTAAATAATCGCCCTTTGTTACATGCTGAATCTCCTTTGATGCGTTTATTTCCTCCACATGTTGATGCAAAACCAAATTCTATAGCAAATACTGTAATGTATTGGGAAATTACCCCCGGTGCTTTGGCTCCATGTAGAGCGACCCCAGGTTCCGCAGGCCTCGACCTGCATGCTTTAAATGATGCAACATTTCCCGGAAAAGATCGAATCATTGTTGAAACTGGCATTGGTGTCTGTATACCTGTCGGTAGTTTTGGATTAATTGCCCCTAGATCTGGCCTGGCCCTGAAAGGTGTACAAGTACTCGGAGGAGTAATTGACAGTGATTACCAGGGAGAGATTAAAGTTCTCCTGCTTAATAGCAGTGAGACGGATTTGTTCATCAAAAAGTCTGACCGTGTTGCTCAGTTATTGATTATGCCTGTCTTCAGTGGTGAGATCAAAAAAGGCTCTGCCCCAACGTTGCTAACTGTGCGAGGACAAAAAGGCTTCGGATCGTCTGACCTTCCTGGAGCTAAAATATGGGTGCAATCGCCTAAAAATCCTCCTGAACAGGCTGATATTATTGCGACCAGTCATGACAACACCGTTTTGGTGATGAAGCCAGGGAAAGATGGCTGGGAAGCTGTCCCAGCTGATAAATGTTACTTACGAGAATGATTAAGGCCTGTATTTGTATTCTTTCAGATCATTCTTTGGATTGCTGCTGCAGGATGTGTCGGCGTTGGACTCCTTTTGGCTTGCTACGCCGGAAGAGGAGAGGATCCACCGACGCCGGTTGATGGGATAATAAGAGCCCCGCGGTCCGCGTTGGAGAAATCTTCCAATTTCTGGATCACACTCGCAAGGCGGGTGACGAACTCTCCGCATTTTTGCCTTACCCCCATGAAGAGTGTTATTGACATTTTAGCGACCTGTTTGGTAGCTGTCCCTGCATCCACTGAAACTCTTCATCATATCTTTAATGTATCTAATGCCCGACCTAATGTTATTCTGGGTGATTTCGCGGCCCATGAATTCTGTCCCTCATGTACTCTTATTCCAGACCTTGATGTCCCTATTAATTCCAGAATTACTACTTTTAATATTACCCCTGGAGACCTTTGCTTCATTATGACCTGTAACCCTAAAGCTATTACTGAGTGTTTGCGGCTGAAGCTCCAAGCCGCTACTACTTTTTCATCTCATCAACGTTTGTTATGTTTGAAGAGACTTCCTAATTCATGTCTTTCAGTTACAAATAACATGACATGTAAACGTTTATTAGTAGCCACTAGCCATTATCGTTCAATGCTATTGCCAGCTGGATGGCTCTTTTCCTGTGGGAATTCATCTTGGCCCTATATTCCTGCGAATATTTCTGGTGGCCCATGTGCCATCACTAGATTAAGTTTGCTAATGTTTTCCTCACATCCTACTTCACATTCCCGTATTGTACGTGATTCAATGTCATTGCATGAAGATTGTGATTCCTCTGTTCACCTCTATTCTAGATCAGAATATCTTAGTTTAGCTTTTTCTATTATTGGAGTGCCAGCATTGGCCGTTTATAATGCCAAAACAATTGGCAAAATGGCCTGCTGGATGGTCAAGTCCATTAACCAAACATCTACTGTTTTATCTGATTTGTTATTAGACTCCCAGGGTGAACGTAGAGCTATTTTGCAGAATCGCGCAGCTATCGATTACTTATTGTTGAAACATGGACATGAATGTTCTGATTTTGAAGGTCTATGCTGTTTTAATTTGTCTGACCATTCTAAAGCTATCCAATCCCACATTAACAAACTCCACGATTTGACTGCAGAAATTAGAGAACATATAGATCAGGGTTTCTTTGACTGGCTTTTTAATTGGCTCCCTGACATGCATTTCATACGACAAATTTTAGGGGGGGTTATTGTTACTATTTGTATCCTAATAGCTATTTGTTGCTTTATTCAGTGTATCCCTTCCCTGCTACAATTTTTTAGACTTAGTAAGGGTCGTAGATCAGTTAATTTTGTTTCATATTATTCGTCTACTGACGTTAGCTCCATTTAGTTTGTGGTTAATAGACTGGAGTCAAGGGGTGTAATGTTATGGCTGCCTTTTTGCTAGCTCTTTGGAGAAGGAGAATGATGGAGAGTGACTCCAGCCTATCACCCCCATAGTATAGGGATTAGGCCGATAGACAGGGACCCTATCTTACATATATTAGGGCATTTTCGTACTATTTTCCTTAGAGTAAGGCTTATGAATTTAAGTTAGGGGATAGATATATAAGTATTAGTCATGATTCGCTCATTTGCTAACATGCTGGGCTATTTTCCATGGAGCTATGCATATTGTGGGCTCCGTAGGCCTTAAACGAGACAGACTCCATTTTGCTTTCTGCCCGGTAGCTCGAGAAGGCTTTCTAGGTGAAGTGTAATGTTTTAGTTTCAAGCTGTTGTTCGCTTGGAGAGAACCGGTTCAGGCTGACCCTTATCGAAGGAATGTATTTTTCTCCACTCCGAAGACACAACTTCAGGCCGGCCGGCTGGGAAAGTGTCCTTGGTACGGGGAGGTACAAGAATTTGGTGGGCGGCAGGTTACTGGCCGTGAATTTCCATGAAGGAACGGGCTTTGATATTAGCGAAGGTGTTAGTCAGTTTGTCAGTTAGTCCGTCGGCGGCATCTAGCCGTTAGCATCTCTGCCATCATTCATTTTCATGGTGGACAAGTCGCCATCTTTGAAGTCGGAGAAGGATTTAAGACCGAAACTCTCTGAGAAAGACTGAACGAGAAGTAGCGCGGAGCGCACTGATACAGAGAGAGAGAGAGAGACGGTAGCTAATAATCAGCAAGGTTCCGGTGTCCTGAGGGGAAGCAGACGAGGTTGAGCCTAGCGGTGCAGACGTGTACTCGTGACGGCTGAGGGTGACTGCAAGGCGAGCCAGGATACAGAGACGAGAAGGGAACCTAGATGACTGCCGAGTCCAGACTTCCCACTAACAAGGTGATATCTGTCTACCTTAACTAGGATGTGCACTCTAATCTTTACCTTTTTCTTGCTAAAGTTATGCTGCATAGTAATGTGATTTGTGTCTATTGTTAATAAATACCCTAATTCATATAGAATTATTGTGTACCTGGTGCTTGTGTTCAATCTCGGTAAACTGCACTTCTAGTCGAAAGCTGTTTGGGTGAACGGATGAGAAATCCCGATCAGGTAAATGGTGATCGAATAAAGAGGGAGTGAGTGGACCTTTGATGTCAAGGGCAGGGAGTACACTATTCAATCTGGAACTATATTCAAAGTTATTATTGTAGTTTTATTCCGAGTAGGTAACTGAGATATTCCTGATAACTGTTCATAGGAATGTGGTCGTCGTTGATATGCGGCGTTAGTGAGAGCACTGGGGGGGAATTACCAGTGTGTATACCCACTGGATTGTGGCTTGAATAAGTGAGAACACTAGGAGGTCGAACTAGTGTGTAGTTTCGCAGGATTGCGAACAGTTTGGAAAAGGGAGCATTGGGTTCTGCAGGCCCATGTGTAGACACACCGGATTGTGTGTCAGATCTGCCCTAGGGTAGAACGGTCTGGGTCGGGTGGCCGCGAGACCAACTGATGTGAATAAGATATTGTAGAAAATCCGTACATACATATATTGTCATTCCCCATCCTTAGGTGCGACCTGTATATTTATCTGTATATCTACTCATTGTGAATACGATCTGAGGAGGGAAGGTGAGTACGTTTTGGCTGGGTCACAGGGGCCCCTGGGGGCTGATCCCATCTAAACAGAAAATCCAGCCATTACAGAGAAGCAAAGGGATAAAGTCTTTTACAGCGTTAGCAGGAAGGGGGTCCGTGAGGTGATTGGATGGTTTCAAGGTGCTGCGCAGTTTGCCAATTTCTTCTTCAGAGTAGGTGCCAAAGGTTGACCATGTAGCATTGTTTTTTGGTTGAGTGGGTGCTATGCAGTGGGGTTTGGAGTAGAGGCTTGTGTCAATGAGGAGATCGCTCTTTATGTTGTCAGTTTTTTGGATAAAGAAAGCGGAGAAGTCTTCACAGGAGGGAGCTTTGCGTACAGTGCTGAGTGGTTGGGGTTGTTCCTTGGATTGTGTTCTGATTAGCTCAAACTGTTTTTTGGGATGGTTTTTTGCTTGGTCGAGCTGGAGGCTGAAGAAATCTGATTTTGAGCGTTTTATTTTCCTGAAATAGGCGTTTCTCTTTTTCTTCAGAGTTTTTAGGTGCAGTGCAGAGGGAGCTGATCTCCAGGTGCGCTCTGCCATTTGCATGTCTCGTCTATCCTCATTGAGACTCCCGTCATACCATGGATTGGAGATTTTAGTAGAGACTCTTTTTAGCTTCATGGGTGCAGCCTCATTAATTATTGAGGTCATAGCGTTGAGATAGTGGTCAGTCAGGGATTGAACGCCCGTGGCGTCGGTTGGTGGGAGTAGGAGGTTGCAGCTGTTAGGAGGCAGAGATCTGGGGTTGAGCTTTTTCAGGTCTCTTTTCCAGACTTTGGGCTTGGAGGATTGAACCGGGTTAAATGTAACTTTTTCATTGATGAAGAATGTGACAATATGGTGATCTGACCAGTCACAGGGTTGGATGGACTCGAGTTGGATAGAGTCCTCTTTGGAGATGATAAGGTCGAGAATAGAGCCTTTCTCGTGGGTCGGGCTGTTGCATATTTGGGTGAGGTCAAGGGCATTGAGGACATTTTTAAGACTATTTACCACCGCATCATTGAGATCGTTCCAGTGGAGGTTGAAGTTGCCAAGGTATATTTGGGTGAGCTGCCGACCGGAATTGGTTGAGATCATATCCATGATTTGTTGGGAAAAGGTGAGGCTGTCCCTGGGTGGGTGGTAAATGCTGTGAAGAGAGCATATTGGTTTGCCCTCACTAATAATGTCGAGGCAGATGTATTCACAGGATGTTGTGGCTGCTAGGGAGGCGGGATTGACTTTCAGAACAGAGAGGTTGTTCCTGTAGATGCATGCGATTCCACCACCTATTTTGCCTGACCTGTCGAGTCTAATGATGTGGTAGTTGGGAGGAACCAGAATGTCCATTATAGGTGACGAGGATTCAGTTAGCCAGGTTTCAGTCAGGGTGATTAGGTCAAGGACCAGCGTTAAGAGGAGATCAGCGATGGCGGCGGAATGTTTCGAGGCCGATCTGAAGTTGAGGAGAGTGCATTTGAGGCGGGGTGTGTTGAGGGTGGTAGAGGGTTCTAGAGAGAGAGGGACTTTTCTAAGGTTATTGGGGATGGAGATTCTGCTGCTTAGTGTGGGGGGTCTAAGGGGATTTGAGTGTATCGTGGGAATGGTGAGGTGTGTGGTGGATGTGTTATTTTGGGGAGCTGGTTCGTAGGAGCGGAGGAGGGAGAGTGTGTCGAGGTCCGAAGGAGGGTTGCAGGGGCGTCGAGGGCGGTTGTTGCCATTGCTAGCAGGGATTGAAGTCCAGTGTGGGGAGTGTTGCATGAGAGAGTCAACCAGAAGAGTGGGGGACATGTTGGGAGGGGAGGTGGAGGTGAGTGGGGGGTTGCCGGGCGACGAGGGCGGTTGTTGCGATTGCAAACAGGGATTGACGTCCGGTGTGGGGAGTGTTGAGTGAGAGAGTCAACAGGAAGGGTAGGGGACATGTTGGGAGGGGAGGTGGAGGTGGGTGAGGGGTGTATGGGGTGTGTGGAGAGTAGTTCTTTGATGATGTGCATGTCTTCTTTGATCTGGAAGAGGGTGGCCATAATCTTGTCCAGCGTGGGGTAGGTGTTGGAGGTGGGGGTGGAAATCAGAGGTGAATGACTGACCAGGGAATTAGCGTGCAGGTGGGGGAGTGGGCTGGTGTTTATGCAGGGCTCCGTTGTGTTAGAGTACGGGATGGTGTTAGGGAGGAGAGAGTGTTTGGGCGGGAGGGGTGTGGCTGAGGTAGGGAGGAGGGTGGTGATATGTGTGAGGGCATTGGTGGTAGGCGGAGAGATCACGGTGGAGGATGTGTGTATGTTAGTGGAGGTGGGGGTGCAGGAAGGGTAATGGGGGCTGAGAGTGGGGGGGAAATGGGATTGGAGATGGTCCTGTTGTGGGGAGGGGGAGTTAAATTAAGAGAGGAGGTGTGTTCTGCGTAGTTAGTTAGAAGGTAGTGGGGGCTAAGAATGGGGGGGGGATAAAGGGTAGGAATCATCGTTGTGTGTGTCGTTCTGGTGCTGAACTAGGTTAGATGTATTGTGGGTGGGAGCTGTGATGTCAGGGGTGAGAGGAGTGTTAATGTCAGCTGTGATGTCAGGGGTGAGAGGAGTGTTAATGGTATGTGTGGAGGTCCGAGGGTTGGTAGGGGGGGGTGGGGGTGCGAGTGGTGTAGGAGGGGGAGAGATCTGTGTCTGTGTTTGAGGTGAGTGTGGTAGCTACCTGATGCTGAACTGGAATAGAAGGGTTGTGGGTGGGAGCTGGGAAGTCAGGGGTGGTAGGTGTGTCTCTAAATGAGGAGTGTGTAGCAGTTACCTGGTGCTGAACTAGGTTAGATGGGTTGTGGGTAGTGGGAGCTGTGAGGTCAGGGGTGGTAGGACTGGAGGAGCTATGAGTGTCGGTCAGCGGATTGGAGAGGTGCTCTTTGAAAGTGGGGAACAGGTTGTCTAGTAGTTCCAGGTTCCTGTCTGTGGATTGAGATAGGACAATCACGTTATTGTAGATAGTAATGGTGGCTCTGCCTGGGAAGAGTTGGGATGGTATGATGGAGAGAGTTAGGCCATGAGCGGATTTCCTGGTGGTGGAGACGGTGATTAAGGTGAGGAACGCTTTTCTCCATTGAGCTTCGCGTGTGGTGTGGAAGATGATATCGGTGTTCAGGGATCCATTGACCGGTGAGAAGTAGGTGTCGGCAAAGGGGGTTTCAGGGTGGGACCTCAGGAAGTTGTGTTTAAAGCGTTTAGCGGCTTTCTTGGTGAGTGTGGATGGGTAGTTGATTTTATATGTGTGCTTGCCGATGGGATCCATGTTGGGATGGCGGTTTAGGTGGGTATGGGAGGATGAAATATAGTGATACACATGTGCAAAAACAAATGCAAACAGTAAGTTACATGGAACCACATTGACACTAGTGAGCAACCATCATAACCAAAATATAGGAGGTAGCAATTGGTGCAATCCAGGAGTAAAAAGTGAAATGGGTGCAGTTTACAAAAAATGTACAAAGATATATGAGGTAGCAGTCAGTGCAATACAAGAATAAAAAGTGAGATGAGTGCAGCTTATAAAAATGTACAGTATACAAGTAGAAGTATAATAATAATGATATACTGGAACAAAATACAGGTGCAAACAAAAAGCTACATGATTCAAAAATGACACAGTGACACAGTGAGCAGCCAGAAATATATGAGGTAGCGATCGGTGCATTAAATATAAGTAGGACTATAATACTGCAATAAAAGGCAGACACTCGGTAGTTGAGATTAGTCTAAAGAGGCTAGTTCTTAGGGTATGGTCATATAGTGAAAAAGACTAGTCCATGATGGCCGCCAAAGAGAGAGAGAGACCAGTCTAAAATGGCCGCCAAATAGTGGAGATAGAGACGATAGTCCTTTGTTTGTTGTTGTTGCTTTGAGAGCAGGGAAGGGGAGTTTCAGTTTCCATTTGAGCAAGCCCTAGTTCCTAGTTTACTTGAAGGGAGTCTTATCTCTATTTTGGTGGTCTTGTGTGGAGGAGTTAAGTTGAGGAGCCTCGTGGGCATCGGAGGTACAGGAGGGGATTTATTGCTACAGTTTTATGACCCCCGCCATTTTGAACAAAGAAGGTTTTTTATTTTAAAAACTGTGTACAAGCGAGTGGGGTAAATAAATACCTTGTTATAGATTATGCTCAGCAAGTACGTTGATGTTGACTGTAGAGTTTTGCCTTTAACGACGGTCTAGGCAGAATGAACACCGCTGCTTTGTGCATCGACTTAGGGCAGGTTGCAGGTTAATGCTCGTGCACGGCCAGAGCAGCTGAGCTGCATCCCCTCCCGCCTCGATAGGCGTTGTTGCGTGTTTCCCGATTGCCTGTTTCCCCTTTCCTGCAATTCACCTGCCCAGCTCGCTTGTGTAGAAGCGGGCAACTGGGGGCAGCCTCGATTCCCACGTGTCCTTTGTTGGGGGGGGGCGAAAGGGCATCCGGCTGCAACCGAGACGCGAGCGAGTGTTCCTCGTTCACATGGGAGTCTCCGTGGGGGTGGGGGTCGCGCTCGGTCAGTCCGCTCTGCCTCTCATCAACTTCCAAGATCGCGGCTCCGTAGTACCTCAAGGGGTGGAGTGGGGGGGGGGACGCCGAGCTCATCCTGGCTGCAGGGCGCCTATTTCCTCTGGTGTTGCCGTGGTGCGCAGGATTCAACCCCGGAGCGAACAGCCAGGCACAGAGCTCAACGGGTGGGGTCGCCCTTGCTCGCCTGCGCTCGGTCAGTCCGCTCTGCCTCTCCTGTGCTTCCACAATCGCGGGGCGCCTATTTCCTCTGGTATCGCCGTGATGTGCAGAAATCAGCCCTGGAGCGAACGGCCAGGCACAGAGCTCAGCGGGCGGGACAGGGTGCACAACTCCCAACGTGAGCGGGACACCGGGGGTCTCGGCAGTGATTACAGGCGGGCAGGACCACTCCGCAGTGGGGTTCCCGTCATACTTCAGGCGCCAGCAGTGATCCAAGTCCGGGTCCACTTCCACGATGTCCGGCGCTAGCGGTGGTGTTTACAGGCGAGTCGGGCACCTCCGGTGGACCGCCACAGTTCGACTAGTAGGCAATCACTGACTCCGCTCGGTCCACCAGTCGTCCACAGCGGGCTCCAGGCAACAGGCATCCGTATCATGCTCCGCATCTGGCCAGGGGGAGCCCAGAGTTCGAAGAGGAATGTGGGGGTGATTAATTGGTTGATTGATTGATTGACTCTTTGTATCTTTGAGTGCGCACACTCCCTACTGCATATTGTGAGGCATCAGCTTCCACAAAATATGGTTGGGTGGGGTCTGGATGTCGCAAAACCGGAGCTGTGGTACATTTGATCTTCAGAAGCTCAAATGCTTGCTGTGCACTTTCTGTCCAATAAAACAGAGTCCCTTCCTTCAACAGGGCAGCAATAGGTGTGATGATATCATAAAAGTGAGTAATGAAGTGTCTATAAAAGTTGGCAGCCCCAAACAGTATTTGTATGCCCTTAACACTAGCAGGAGTTGGCCAAGAAAGAATGGGATCCACATTTTGTTATCAATTTATATTCTTTCTGGAGATATAACAAATCCTATTAACTCTATTTGGGTTTGATGCCAAAACTATTTATCCAACTATTTATCCAAATTACCGAATAAGGTCTTCTTTTGTATTTAGGATAAGGCAGTCTTAAAATGGGTTACATGTTGCTGCTTGGTTTGGGAGAAAAATAGGATATTGTCTATATAGACTATTACATAAACATCCAGGAATTCCTGCAGGGCCACATTAATAAAGAATTGGAATGCTGCTCAGACATTACATAGGCCAAATGGCATAACGCAATACTTAAAAAGGCTATACTTCGTCCAATGCTGTTTTCGATTCGTACCTCTCACAAACCTAGATCAGGTAGTATGCTCCACAAAAATCCAATTTCGTGAGAATAGTGCCTTTATTCACTTGATTCAGTAACACTGGAATGAGGGGCAATAAATATTTGTAATAACTTTGTTACTTGCCCTGTAATCAATACAGACAAGTAGCTCCCCACTCTTCTTTGGTGTGAGAAAGTCAGTGAAGAGAAATCACAGATAAATCCAAAAGAAATATACTCATCAAGATACTCCTTTAGATGACGGGATTCAGGTTCAGAAAGGATGTAAATCCTGCTGCACAGTAAAACAGCCTCAGGCAAGAGATCAGTTCTGCAGTCAAAACTGTGATGCAGAGGTAGAGGCGCTGATTTGTCAAATACATCTATGTATTCTTGGTACTTCTTGAGGAGTTAATCTACTACTGACATGATAGGCATGGCACATATCAATGGGGTTAGCCTATTAGCAGCCTCTTGATAGCAATATTGTAAGCAATGCTGTGAATCCAAAGTATCTGATCTGGCTGCCTAATCAATTTTAGGGTAATGTTTCCTTAACTACGACACTCGTAGGATAGCCCTTAAACCGGGAGTATCAATCAAGTCAAAACTCTGAATGTGCATCATCAAAAATAAGGACCACGGTCCGTGAATAGTAGGTGATCTGTGCTGAGGATAATTTGGACCCATCTATAGCTGTCTGATCATTGTTGAGGAATGATATACCAAAGGATTTAATCAGGGCGATGTCCAGGAAGTTTCCAGTTGCTCCTGAATCCAGTAAGATAGGAAGAGATTTACATTGTTGGCTATTTATAACCATAGTAACCATCAGCCACGGCCTGTGGAGGGAGTTTCTGTGGGGCAGAAAGGCGGGGCGGGGGAGGAGCAGGGTGGGGGTGCTAAAAACCGGAAAATGGGTAATTGGAGGTAAGTAAACAATTTAATCAATAAATCGAATTTCGTAGCGCACTGCATCGCATTTTGTGGTGCCCGGGCATGCTACGAAATTCGTTTTATTTATTAAATTGTTTATACTTTAGTATATACTTATATGTGTATGTACTTTGTGGGCTCTGGAGATCAGCCCTAGGACTTGTCTGCTTCCACTTAGGGACTTTCTTGTTGTTGTTCTATTAGGCTGTCTTGATAGAAAACGACCAGTAGAGGTCAGTAACATTTCGGAATTGCTTTCTGCTGAGGGACTTTCTTTTTTGTATTTTTCTGTCAACTGCCTCTATTTAACTTTCTTGATAGAAAACGACCAGCAGAGGTCACTAAAATACCAGAATCACTTTAGCATTCTCTAGATTCCAGTCCATAAAAATTGTCTTCCACAAACACCCTTAGACAATAATATTTTTTTCAAATATTGTATTTTTAGTGATATGACCAGCGAAGGCCCTGATTTTATATTAAAAACAGAGCTCTGGGCTATACCATTTCCCAATTAAAGGCAATATTTCTCTCCATGTGTTCCCATACCTGGTGTGTCACGCAGTTTGGTGGTTACTTTCCCTCCATGTTAAAGAACAGTAGATGTTTCAGCACCCAGGCTAATGTGCTGCTTAGCTAAATACATATGAGGTCCCAAACTGCGCAGACGACCTCGCCCCTCTGAAGACCCCGCCGAGCAGACCTGGCAGCAAGAAAGCCCCATGGTTTAACGACGAACTCAAGAGCTCCAAGAAGAACTGCAGAGCACTCGAGAAAGCCTGGCGCAGAGACCCAACACCGGACAACATGACTGCCCTCAAGCTCGCCACCCAAAAACACCACCAACTGATCCACGCCACCAAGAAAACTGCATTCAAGGAATGACTGGACAGAAACGCACACAACAGCAAGGAACTCTTCAACATCATTAAAGAGCTCTCCAACCCCAACGCCAGAAACAACGACATCACCCCTTCGCAAGACCTCTGCAACTCCCTCGCCTCCTACTTCCACAACAAGATCGCGGACATACACAACAGCTTCAGCACTCAACCGACGCACGCCACGACCAAACCCCCACCCCCCACCACCACCCTCCACGCCTGAACCCCGGTCAGCACCAAAGACACCGTCCGCATGATGAACTCCATCCACTCCGGATCTCCGACCGACCCCTGCCCTCACCACATCTTCAACAAGGCCGACGCTGTCATCGCACCCCACCTGCGGGACGTCATCAACACCTCCTTCGACACCGCCACCTTCCCGGAGAGCTGGAAGCACGCCGAACTCAGCGCTCTACTAAAGAAGCCATCAGCCGACCCCACCGACCTCAAGAACTACCGTCCCATTTCGCTGCTCCCGTTTCCTGCAAAAGTCATCGAGAAGACCGTCAACAAGCAGCTGGCCGCCTTCCTCGAGACGAACGGATCCCTCGACCTCTCGCAGTCTGGCTTCTGGGCCAACCACAGCACCGAGACCGCCCTGATCGCAGCAACCGATGACATTCGAGCCCTGCTCGACAACGGAGAAACAGCGGCCCTCCTCCTCCTAGACATCTCTGCGGCCTTCGACACTGTCTGCCACCGTACCCTAGTGCAGCGCCTCAGCAACGTCGGAATCCAGGAGAAGGCACTGGAGTGGATCATCTCCTTCCTCGCCGGAAGGACACAGAGAGTCCGCCTCCCCCGTTCAGATCAGAAGCCACCGAAGTCATCTGCGGCATTCCTCAAGGTTCCTCACTCAGCCCAACCCTCTTCAACGTTTACATGAGCCCCCTCGTAGCCATCGCACGCCAGCACAACCTCAACATCATCTCCTACGCCGACGACACCCAGTTGATCCTCTCCCTCACCAACGACCCCGCCACCGCCAGAGCCAACCTTCACGGAGGGATGAAAGACGTAGCCGAATGGATGAAGAACAGCCGCCTGAAACTGAACTCGGACAAGACGGAAGTCCTCATCCTGGGATCTTCACCCTCCGCCTGGGACGACTCCTGGTGGCCCCCCGCCCTAGGCAGTGCACCCAAACCAACAGACCACGCACGCAACCTGGGCTTCATCCTGGACTCCTCCCTCTCCATGACCAGACAAGTCAACGCCGTCTCCTCGTCGTGCTTCAACATCCTGCGCATGCTACGTAAGATCTTCCGGAGGATCCCCACTGAGACAAGGAAGACGGTCACCTAGGCCCTCGTCACCAGCCGTCTGGACTACGGCAACTCCCTCTACTCCGGAACCACTGCCAAACTCCAGAAGAGACTCCAGCGGATCCAGAACGCCTCAGCACGACTCATCCTGGTCATCCCCCGTCGCAACCACATCTCCAGACACCTGAGAGACCTGCACTGGCTCCCGGTCAACAAGAGAATCACCTTCCGTCTCCTCGCCCACGCACACAAAGCCCTACACAACCAAGGCCCAGGATACCTCAACAATCGCCTCAACTTCTATGCTCCCAAACGCCAGCTTCGATCGACCGGCCACGCCCTCGCCGCCGTCCCCCGCATCCGTAGAGCCACCACAGGGGGAAGGTCCTTCTCCTACCTCGCCGCCAAGACTTGGAACTCCCTACCGACCCACCTCCGCCTGACCCAGGACCACCTCGCCTTCAGGAAGCAGCTCAAGACCTGGCTGTTCGAGCAGTAGCGGACCCCCCCCCCTAGCGCCTTGAGACCCTCCGGGTGAGTAGTGCGCTATATAAATGCTTTGATTTATTGATTGAAATGTGAGACCGATTGCATTGCAAATGCCTATTTTTAATCTTATCATTCATTTCATGTCTTTATTTCGAATATTTCATCATAAAAGACACAAACATAAAAATATGACATCATATAATACACATCAAGTTTAAACAAGCACTGGCGTTGCCAAAAGGTTTCGCATTTGGAAAGTTGAAGCTATTGGTTTTTTAAATGACATTTTATATTTATATATTGTTATTGACAATGCCAATAAGACCCTCCCTACCAATAAAAACGTTTACCAAAAACTGGAATGGTCAGGAGGATGAATTTTGTCAATGGTGTACCGATCAAAAGGAATCAATTGCCCACATATTTTTTATACGTCCCGCCTACATAGCCCCACGGAAAAAATGGCTTAAACCTATTTGTCGGAACATTGGTACAGGGGTTGGGATAAAGGCACTGAGAATCCTTAGGATCGACACTTCCGTTGTTTCCAACCTGGGTAAAACTCAAGACGGACAACGAAGGTGTGAAGAGGCCAGCACGGTTGGTTATGTCATTTCCAAGTTTACCCGTGCATGGTGTGATCAGGCAATTCGTTTTATACCCGTGCACTCTGGTGCGTTTCTCAAAACAAAACTGCACTTCCCAAACGAGGAAAAAAATAATCAGAAACTGCAATGGCATACTGGGCTTTCTGGATTTGCCACTCACTCACATGCACCGGGACAAACTGCTGTCGCTTCCTACATACTGGCTCGAACCCATGCTCTTCGGCACATCAGTGGTAAGTATGTCCCTCGCAATTTTGGGGCGGTTCACTACCCTGGGGCATGCACATTGCGAGCAAGCAGGCGACAACCATGCCTGACGGAGGAGAAGGTGGCGGAGGATAACCCATAACTGGTCTCGATCCGTACTGGGTGGGAGGTGGGCTCGAGTGGGAAGAGAGAGTGACGCGGAAGACTAGCAGCAGGGAGCAAGTAGATTGGAGGAGAAAGATAGATGGGCGAGTTAGGTGGAGAGTGAAAGCTAGAGAAGGAGAGAGCTAGAGTTACAGAGGGAAGAGAAATAATCAGTGGGAAAGGGCCACAGATGAGACATGTGGATAGAAGCAGGAATGGTGAAAGGAGATGCATGGAGGGAAGCCGGATGGGGGAATGCGAGCGAGGGGAGGAGAAGTGTGGGGATAGAAGCAGGCATGGTGAAAGGAGATGCGTGGAGGGAAGCCGGATGGGGGTGGGAGAGCCTGGTGGGGGGGCGGGAATGCGAGCGAGGGGATGAGAAGTGTGGCAGGCAGATGTGCGGAGGGAAGCCGGATGGGGGCGGGGGTTTCTGTGTTTTTGAATGAATGCTGTTTGCGGAATAGGGAGATTTGCGTGCTTGTGTGGTCACGTGACCCGCTTTTGTGGTCACGTGACTCACATGCACTGTGAAGAAACCGCAGTGGTTTCACGAGTCGATCGAGACCTTGAATTTTCGCCTATTACATTCCCAAGCGAATGATAATAGGCGTTTCGCCTATTATCATTCGCTTGCGAATGTAATAGGTGAAAATTCAAGGGCTCGACAGTAGGTTAGGGCTAAACAGTAGGTTAAAACTATATGTACACTTAAAACAATTTGTACCATAAAAGGTGCTAGCAGCATAGGATATAGCAGCATATAGTGGTTTAAGGAATGCAATACGATTTCACGATATGAACATTACAGGATAGTGCAGGACCAATCCATATCTTAGTATTTGGCCCTAATGATCCACATCCACCCTAAGAGTTTTGCTACCGCTATTACCAGAGGTTCCTTTGTGTCGATCCTAAGGATTCTCAGTGCCTTTATCCCAACCCCTGTACCAATGTTCCGACAAATAGGTTTAAGCCATTTTTTCCGTGGGGCTATGTAGGCGGGACGTATAAAAAATATGTGGGCAATTGATTCCTTTTGATCGGTACACCATTGACAAAATTCATCCTCCTGACCATTCCAGTTTTTGGTAAACGTTTTTATTGGTAGGGAGCCAACCCTAAACTGGTGGTATAGCTTCCTATCACTAGTCCTGGTGATAGTATCCCAATAATCTTCTATTGAAGGGTCGAGTTTATGCTCAAGGAACATTCCAGTCAAAGAAGAGGCATTCGACTGTGCAATATATTTTTGGCGAACTGATAGCCAATATAGATCTTTAAAGGCTTTTTGGGGGGGAAATGGGTTATTAGCAGGATCTAGCCACAAGTTACACAATCCCATGTTCTCAAGGAGGATTCTTACTTGTCTGAACCATAAGATGTTACCCGAACCCAGAACAGATCTAACATCCAGAATTGCCTTTGCAAAAGGTGCCAGTTCGGGGGTTGTCCAGATCCTCCTCCATAGAGCCACGGGCTTATAACGTGCCACATCCTTTATTGAGTGGCATCCCAAGTCCATTAGTAGTGGCTTCTCAATGGGCTAGAGCGAGGGAGACCTGTTAAATTTCTTAAAAATTTATTCTGGACGTTAACTAACGAGGAGAGGTCCGCAAAGCTCTAGAGGTCCGCTCCGTACAGGATCGCGGAACTTATCCGGGAATTATAGATCTTTAAAGCGGGACCTATCCTTTTTGTCAGCGAGGATCTTTGTTCTTTGACTAAGCTCCCTGAGAGCTGGGTAAACTTAAGAGATAGAGTATCAATTTTGGGCTTCCAGCTTAGTTTACTCTCCAAAACAAGCCCCAGGTAGGTCATTACTTTGGTCTGCTCTAACTGTATGTTATTCATTGTAGCATGAACAACCACTGACCTGCTCTTTGAAAGGATCATAAATTTAGTTTATGCTACATTTACCTGTAGGCCGTTATCATAGCAAAATTCTTCAAATTTATTCAGGGCCGCTTGCAGCCTCATCTGGGTCTTTGATAACATTAGCGTGTCGTCCGCAAACATAAGTTGCGGAATCTTAATGCCATCCAAAGAGGGGGCATCTGTTGGAAAAGCAGAAAAGTACTGCACAACCCTGTTTATGAACTACAAAAACAGGGTTGGCGCTAGTACACACCCTTGTCTAACACCCCGGGACACTGCAAATCAATTGGTAACCTGCCCTTGCTTTCCCCAGCGAACTTGTGCAAAGTTCGCTTCATGTAGCTTGATCACTATATCTAAGAGCTCCTGGCGCATCCCTATGTTTTTTAGGGCCCTCCATAACTTGGCCCTGGGCACTAAGTCAAATGCTGACTTGAGGTCAATGATGGCGGCATAAATAGTGCCACTCTTTATTGGAGAGTTACTACTCTCCAAAAAAGCAATAAAAACCTAAAGACCTGCTCAATGGTACTTGTGCATGTTCTAAACCCTGCCTGTAGAGGAGACTATATATCTTCAAGCTCAATCCATCTCTGGATTCTTGCTAAAAGCAACCTTGCAACAATTTTTTGAATGGAATCAATCAAGCTGATTGGTCTGTAGTTCCCCGGGATGGAACGATCCCCCTTCTTGTATATTGGCAGGATCTTGGCTCCTCGCCATGAATCCGGAATACATGCCCCCCTTGCAATAGCATTACCAAGGAATACAATGTAGGGCACCCAATTAGCTGGGTTGTATTTAAAGAGATCTGCAGGGATACAGTCCAATCCCGGGGCTTTTCCACAAGAAACCTTTTTTAGAGCATCTTCAACCTCTTTCCTGGTAAACATTAAAACTTGAGATGTGGGTGGCGTTTGTAGGTCATAGGGGGGACACTGATTATCCAAATCCAACCCTGAAAACTGAGTACCAAAATGCTCAAACCAATCCTCAGTGGAGACATGATTGGCAGGAACTTGGGAGTGGGATGAATTTCCCCATTTGACCATATGCCAGAACGTTGTCAGGTTTTTCAATTTGCTAGCATCTAAGAGCTCTAGCCAATGATTCTCATCCCAGTCTTTTTTTGCATGATTTATAACTTTGCGATAGTTTAACCTGGCCTTCCTGATGTTTATCATGTTTTTCGACCTTATTGCTACCACCAATAAACTGTAAGATTCACAGCATGCCTTATTATACCATGATTTAATAGGAGGTTGACATATGGGTTTTAGGGGTTTGCTTATTTTAGTAAAGTGGGATTTAAATTTCTTAAATAACTCGTCATGCAAAGAAGTTATTTTCCCATTTATATCTTCCTGGGGTTCGAGTAAATGCAAAACACCCAGAGGACGTGTTACCTCCACCCCTATCTTTTCCAGAACCCCTGGATCATCAATAATCCTAGCCCAATGAACCCTGCATAGGTCATTAGTAAGCAGGGCATCCGCAGTAGCTATCTCAGTTTGATTTGTACGATTTAGGTCTCCAGTAAGCTGGAGACTCAACAAGATTGGGTTATGGTCGCTCTCTGGGCGATTCTGGATCTTCATATTTCCCAAGATTGACCACTGCCCAATCTTGATATGGATAAAATGTACTTGACTTTTATATATACCATTATCATAGGTTTCCCTACCGTTTTTTGTCAGAGATGGATCGCCCATTTGCTGTCCTAAAACCACGCTCTAGGCAAAAACCCATTCATTGCAGGGCCGATTCGGTCCACTTCTTGATTGGCTCAAGATCAAGGGGAGGAATATTCCACTGGACATCCTCTTCTGAAAGAAGATTTTCCCCATCAAGGTTTAGGGGCTCGAATGAACAATTGAAATCCCCAGCAATTATCGTGTAACAATCAAGCCTAACAAAATCAAAGAAAGTATCCAGATCCAAAAATGTACTAGAGCTTCGCCCACCTGGCTGTCCTCTGATATATACATTAACGATAAGGATATGCTGTTGGTCTGGCTGTTGCAGGTTTACAACCAGGATATCTGGGCTATTTACAGTAATTTCCATTGGTCTATAGTTGATAGATTGCCTGATCCAGATAACTAAACCCCCAGATGGTCTACCTATCTTCCCTCCTACTGCCGCTTTGTGAAAATGTAGGTACCCTGGGTGGTAGATGGGGTCAACAGCCCATGTCCCCTGGAAGATCCATATATCGTGTTCCTACACCAGATCTGACCACTCAACTATAGATGTTTTACTCTTTAGACCCGCAATATTCCAGGAGGCCAATGTGAGCATGTGTTTTTCCCTTGTTAGTCTAGGCTGGAAGGAACCTTGACGTATTGAGGATCTGTATTTGACATCCCACTCATGCTAATGCACCCATGCACAGGGGACCTAAACTCCATCCTCAACGGCTCGCCAGTATCCGTTCTAATGCCCCCCACTGTTTCCAGAGCGTGGTTTCCCCTATTACAGTGGGGGCTAGCATGCCTTTGGTTAATAGGGGTCTGGTTTGGCAAATGGGTATCATCCAATGTGACATTCCCATGGGGTGGGCCAGTATCATGCGGGACCAGGGGTGGGGTTTGGGCACTAGAACAGGTGAGTCAATCCTCCTCATCCAGTATTCCAAATCTGTTCACTACTGAGACGTTATAGATGGAATCATTTCCCTATCTCCTATCGGGGCATCGGGTGGCAAGAGGTGCTTCCACCACACGCTTTCTCACCACAGGATTTTGGATTGGGTAAAAATAGGAGAGAGGATAGGATTCAATACCGGTGGCCATGCCCACTCTTTCCCATTCACAGATATACTTTACTGTGGTCATGTCTCTAAAGTTTAGCACAATACAATCTCCTTTCATATGTTTCTCACTCCTCCCAACCCAGCCTACTCTTCGTACATGTATGATCTCACTAGACACATGTAGGGGTAGAGGCCTATGCTTATTCAGCCAGCGTGTAGACTTATTTTTAAGTTCTTCATAAGATTCTTTTGTGTTTGTACCCAACTCTGGGAACCCGGCAAGGACTACTTTACGTAGGGCGTAAAATCTGGCGGGAGGTCCAAAACTGTTACATTAGGTCTCATTTCTACCAGCATTGGACACAACCTATTTCGAGTGCTATCCTCTAGGTGATATGGAGTTTGGGGGTCTTGGGCTCCATGACTACTGGAAGCGGGCACTCTTCTCGGAGGTGCAACAACTGGCCTCTCTAATTGTGTATTGTCCGATGGGCTTTGCGTATTTACCCCATCTAGCTCAAGTAATGCACCAGGGATGAGTGTCAAGCGTGTCTGTGCTGAGCAGTTGTTAGGTATATGGGACACTGTCTGGTTTACTTCTAAATTTGGGCCCACCCTTGTGTCAAGGACACAGAGGTGCTCCTCAATACACCTTAGACAGTCATTTAGTGGAGATAAAAGAGAGGAAAAAAGTTTCTCCATTCTTACCCAAAAACTATCCGTTTGGCCTTGTGACCCAGATTCCCCCCTATCCAAATGTGACCGGCCCATCTCTGGGTCTGAGGGAATGGTCACACTAGCTAGGGCTGGAGAATTCTCTATCACCACCCTCCCTATTTTAGAACCACTATTGCTTTTAGTAGATTTTACATTATTCAATCTCTGAGAACCTTACCCCCCTTTTCCTCTTAACAGCCTGGTCTCCCTTTATAGTATGCTCTGTCTTATTTGAGGCCAGATGCAAAGTGGATCTGGTAGAGACCCGAGATGCTTGAACAGGGGGTCTAACCAACCCTGCGGGTGGGGTATTTTCAGTCTGGTCGCTATTGGGTAAACCAAGATTTGAGTCGGAGAGGGTTTGGTTTTGACTTATCAATGATAGCTGTACCAGGGAGGGGATGTTAGCAAATTTCCCCAACGAGGAACGTTTGGAATGCTCCATTTCGAGTGATACTCGCCGTTCCACTATTTCAATCTCCCTATCAATAACAGAAGAAGCTCTAATAAAGAAGCTATCGAGAGTCCCAACCATACTACCACCCATTTTGGCACATCCCCCATTTACATCACTTGAAGCAGCCATGGGACAACTAATACGTGCCACCCACAATATAAATACAATAAAAAGTTAAGAAAGGTACCCAACCCTTCTCCCTTGGAGCAAAATGTATCACTGTCCAGTAATACCGGGCACGAAGTGTCAAGGGGGGCCCAGCCCAGCCTCTATCAGCCACTAACGGGCACAAATGGGCCCGCCCTTGGCCCGCGCACGTCCCGCGCCGCGAAATGCGCAGAGTTGTTTTAAGCGCCTCCGGGCGCTTTACGATGACGCAAATGGTGTGCGCCCCTCAGGGGACTCTGGGTGGTGTAGTCTCGGGGCCAGCACACAGGTCACGGAGCCTCCTTCGCTTGTTGGCGGGAGTGGGAGCGGGAGCCGGTTGAGGCACATGGTTCTGCCCCAGCAACAGCAGCAATATCGTCTCTGGCACCAGGTAGGGCGAAAGCAAGTCCCAAAAGAAACCCGCGCCGCGGGAGGCGCAAAGTTGTTTTAAGCGCCTCCGGGCGCTTTACGATGACGCAAATGGTGTGCACCCCTCAGGGGACTTTGGGTGGTGTAGTCCCGGGGCCAGCACACAGGTCACAGAGCCTCCTTTGCTTGTTGGCGGGAATGGGAGCAGGAGCCTGTTGAGCCACACGGTTCTGCCCCAGCAACAGCAGCAATACCGTCTCTGGCACCAGGTAGGGCGAAAGCAAGTCCCAAAAGAAACCCCTCAGCCTCTTAGAACAAGTGGAACACGTTGTAATGGAGCGCTCTACCGCAATAAAGTCTTAGGCTTGCATACTGAAATGCCTGCCTTACATGTACTACTACATTCTGCTTAGAAGTCCCAAAAGAAGCATAATTTACAGCTGCTCTTCATAAAACTGCTGCCTGCGTTATAGCAATGCTTGGTTGTGGTCCACACCTACATGTTATACATAGGAATGGGAGAAAAGAGCCAGTGCAGCAGCTGGCACAAAGAATCAATCTAAAACATGGCTTCCTGGAGCAGTGTCTACCCAAACTCCTGACTCCAGCGGTACCAACGTGAAAATTAGTACACCAGGGGCCAGATCTAACAGATTCTCACACAGTGCAGTACTCCAGCCGCAATTGCTGCACAGTATGAGAAGGAGAGAGCAGGGGAGCACCATATTCACAGAAATATGGCACTTCCTCCCCTCTTCCTAATGGTGGGGCTGAAATGTGTGGCTGAAATGTGTGGTTGTGCGCCAAGGGCACACCTTTGCACCATAGTGCAACGGAGTGTCAGTGAATCTAGCATAGGCTTGAACTGCAATGATTGCCTTCCAGTACAAAATACTATGCTTAGACTAACTTTAAACCTTTTCCCACTTTGCATGTGAGCTGTACAGTGCAACGCTTGTGCAAAGCCGGAAACAAAAGGAGAAATAAAAGCATTTCTCCTTCATCTAGCGTATCTGTAAGGTGCGCTATTTTCTGGCACTAAGGGCCTTATTTATGGGGCCGTGCATCACTTTTACACCGCTGGTGCGTCACTTTAAAAAAAAATGTGCCTGTTGCACCATATTTACAAAGTGACGCATCTAGGTAGATGCGTCACTTTGTAAACCCCTGCTCCACAAAATACCGGCGCCAGGTATAATGTATGCAGGGGTGGGGGGTTCTGACGCAACAAACGGTCATAGAAGTGATGCAGTGAAATCTATAAGATTTCACTGCACCACTTCTAGGACGCAAATGTGTCAATATCTTATGCCTGCCTCACAGCAGGCATAAGACTGAAGCAGGCCCTTTCACATGGGGCTTGACCCATGTGTAAGGACACATGCTAGAGTTACGTCACTTTTGTGACACACTCCAGCAATGCGTCATGCAGATACGTCAGAAATACTGACGTATCTGTAACTCCTTGCAACATGATGCATCTTACAGTAAATATGACACATCAATCATGTCGCAAAGAGGGCGCACTGAGAAGTGACACATCGCTGCTTTCACGCAGTGATGTGTCACTTCTCATAAATTAGGCCCTAAACCGTGTCTACTTTTTTAAGCAAATAGAGATCAGCGTCAGAAACCTAGATTGATTGCATGGGAATGCCCAAGCACTACCCATGGTAAGTTACTTTCCCGTATAAAACTATTTTTACACTGGAAAGTAAATAGGTGAAAAAGATTTTGCATTGTTTTGTTTCAATTTGGTCAAACAAACACGGCGTTAAAAGTTAATAAATAGACCCCAGGTGCTTTATTTTATTTTGGATCACTCTCAGTATGTGAGGCATGACCTACTTTCTGTCATTCACCCTTCCAGGCATCACAGCTTCGAGATTTCCGTGTCACGCGGAACCAGGCAATGGAGAAGATCAAGAGTGCCTTTGCCTTGCTTGATGCCGAGTTTGAAAAACTGGACAGGTTAGCATTTGTTGTGAAATGTGTACCTTGTCCTGGATCATGACTGCGGTAACACAGGAGACTGAAGGGGATTTTGATATGGACCGATGTCACCACTCTCATGGGTACTGAGGCTAAATTGAAATTTGAAGTTTGCAAGACAAAGAAAAAACTCTTTGAAATCATCTGTTAGCAGACAAATTATCTATATGGAATGAGTTTAGCTTAGCTTTCGCCCCTTGGGAGAGTATACATTTTTTAAATGGTGTGCATTACCAAAACAAAGCAAAACTAACTGAAACATTTCGGGGCTGAATTTCAAAAGGGAAGTTATCTGCTGTTACTAAACTTATCAAAATTGTGAGTTTCACAGCAACCGTCATATGTCTGCATTTTTATCCAAGATAAATAATTTGGCCTCGTTTTACCTAAGGATGAGAAAATGGTAAACTCGATACATACTAAATGTGCGCAGAATGCATCAATTCCGTATAATAAAAGGTCCTTATCAAATCCAGTAATTATATTACCATAGGGCAGAGGTCTTCAAACTTTTTTAGGTTGAGCCCGCCAGCAGAATTTTTTTAGATGTTGGGCACCCTCACCACCTGTCAGAAATTTCTGGAATCTGGTACATTACATAATCGACCGTCATCCGCATATTCCATATCATATCTGGCAAATAACTGATTGAACCTACTACATCCACAGCCACTTAGAAAAATTAGCTCAAAACTTTACTGCTTCAAGCTTACAATGGGCATTGTACATCTCAGTAGAACAAAACAAATTACAATGTCGTTCAGCACATTAATCCTTGCACATAATATTCATATTGTTAGATTTGTGAAACCATTTCTATATATTTTATTAAAAAGGAGAAAGAACGGGAGATCATTGGTTCCTTGCTTTATAGATCACCATGGAGTACACCGGTTTCATGGTTCAGGAAGTTCCAAACTTTCCCTTTCTGGAGGTTTAGGTGCCTTAATATTGCATGTTATTCGGTATTCTGCAGCTTTTTCTAGAAATTGATGCTTTTATCTAGCCTGCTTTCCCTGATTACTCAATTTTCCCACACGTGTTCTGCTGCGCCTGGGCTACTAAAAACTCTTCTCCCGCTGCTCACCCTAAGCCTGGTCTGTTGATGTTAAGTTTGGGTTATGCTAGCTTGCTCTCTGTGGCCTTTCTGCCCTTCATTGCTGTAAAGAGGAACTGGACTACAGTGAACAACATAGTCAAGACTATCTCACTGAGCTTCAATGCTGACTGGACGTACTTTTCTTTTTAGTTGGGTTCACCTTGATGCTTGTTAGGAAATCTTAGACTCACATGCCCCTAACATTATTGAAAAGCTATGCCTCCAAATGCACCTTCCTCTGGATGAACAAATAATACAGCATTGCTACCAGGTATTTTTGTACTCTCTTTAGCTTTATCTAAAAACAGAAGAGCTGTTGAACAAACCGGGCTTAGCACCATTCCCATTGCAAGAAGACTAACTTTGTGAGTAAAGCTCAACCAAGCTTATCACAAAAAAGGAGATGTCTTATCTCATGGTAGAAAGCAAGATGCCACTACTTACATGTCTTAAATGTATCACTTGTGGAGCTCCTTACTGACCAGCTTTTCTTAATTACTACCACGGATAATGCATATTGAAGTAAAGGTTGCACTCCACTCCTGACTGAATCTACATACATCCAAGTGCTCGACGCCTGTGACCAACTAGTAGTGGACCCCCTCTCCCCAGAAGGCCTGGCTACTCGCCTCTGGCTCCTCCATTTCCAGGCCTTACTCTGCTACCTTCATATAGTGTCTTCTCCTGCTTCCAATGGGACCATGAAGGGCAGTTACTACGAGGGCTCCAATCAGTTTTTGCCCTGTCAGGTCTCCAGCTGCACTACCTGCATCTGGAGTACAAACATCCAGCAGGCATATGTGCTTTGGTGATTGAAAGGTTGTACTGAATTTTAAATACCTCATTGAAAAGATGGGTTGGCAGTCACCATTGTCCTCTGCTAAAATGACTTGAGTGTGCATGTTGCGCAGCTGTTGGGCATACCTCTTATATCTGTTTGGAGGGCAAAAGCCAGACCACCAGAACTTCGACCCCAGTGACAACACAGGAAGAGACAGTCCTTTGACAAAGAAACATCACATCTTTCCTACTCAACTAAACGGCTATCATTTCATCGACCTCAGAAACATGTGTGGCTGAATGGACCTACAGGGAATCGAACGTGTGACCATGGTATTAAAGACATTTCTGAGATTATTCCATCAATAGGCAGAGTGGAGCTGCCTACTAAGAAGTAATGAAAAAAAGAATAAAGCAACATTAACGAGCTAATGGTCTTTAAAAGACGGCTGTGTGTGTGCCCGGGAAGCTGTCTCAGCCTGGGCTACCACACACGGGGGCGGAGGCTGAAACCCTTGATGCTTAATGGGCTCTGCACGCCTGCCTGCACATCAGTGTCTGAGAAGCAGGTTTGGACCAGACCCCATCCATTGTCAGAGTCGCCGAGAGAGCTGAAGACAGCAGGAAAACGTTTTTCTTTAAATTACAAGAGTATGGCACATCGCCAATGTACTTACGACATGGGACGGTGGGAAGGTGAGATTTTAAGGTGGAGCACGCGCCCCTCTCAAGATGTTGTTGCACCCCCCCCCCCCCCCCCCCCCCCAGGGGGCGTGCCCCACAGATTGAAGAACTCAGCCATAGGGTAATAGTATTTTCCAGGACTCCATTTCTGAGCAGGTTGAGAAAGGGCAGGGTGTTCACTGTACCCAGTAAATGGCATTTTCATGGGCTGAGGTATGTATTGAGTGCAGACAATACCTTCTGTTCCAGGTTTTTCACTTGGAATTATAGGTATAACATGGGTAAGCGCGTTTAACACAGCAAATGATGCATTTCTTTCTTTCCAGGACTTTTGTGCCAATACATTTTGAGAATTTTGAACTGCCAATATTCGCCCCGAAAAACGTCGGGCTGTGACAATGATAGCACAACTAGGAATTATGATCAGTGTCCAAACTCCCTATTTTTTTTAACAGGGATTGACATTTAACCCTTAGCCAGTAATCTAGGCCGAACGTGGTAAATACCCCAGGCCATTATGGGGCCTCCATCTCTATCATAGTATTCACTTGTAAGTAATATATTGTCAAGTCAACGCAACCCTTCTCACCTCCCTTATTGTGTAACAGGCCTGACGTTTGAACTCCATGTTTGAACATCCGTTCAGCATCCAGTGTATGTGCACTGCCCCCACACCGGTATTGTAAATAACTTTCTTATGCATGGTGCTCTATAGAACAAGGAAGGGTCACACCATGCTTGGCCCCTGATTTATTACTCAGGTCAGTAATCAATTCTTCTTATTCAAAATATGGAAAATACATACAAGTTTACTGTTATGTCTATCCCTCCTTCATACAAGATGGAATTTGGAAGGTCATCTTTGTTTGTAGCCACATTCCAGCTGCCTTGTGTATGAAGGATTCAGAAAAGGGGGTGGTGATGAACAGAGTGTCTGAATTAAGCAGACCACTCTTACCCAGTCCAAAGAGCAGGGCTTGATCCATCACCGTTATTTATCTCACTACACCATCCCAGCTCAGAACCTGGCTATATGCAAATCAGTCTGTCCCTGGCCCAGTGCATCATGGGAACAGGGCAGACTAAACTACCAAGCCAATTCTTCACCAGAAAGGAGACAAGCTACCGGGGACCGGTTTCTGGCATTTCAGCCGTCTTCGGCCCGGCTTGCTTGAATCCTGATGGTGCAGTGAGAAAGGGACTCATGTCTGAGTATACCCTGCCACACCTATAGTGGCCAAAAACGATTCAGAAAAGGGGGTGGTGATGAACAGAGCGTCTGAATTAAGCAGACCACTCTTACCCAGTCCAAAGATCAGGGCTTGATCCATCACCGTTATTTATCTCACTGCACCATCCCAGCTCAGAACCTGGCTATATGCAAATCAGTCTGTCCCTGGCCCAGTGCCTCATTGCACCATCAGGATTCAAGCAAACCGGGCCGAAGACGGCTGTAATGCCAGAAACCGGTCCCCGGGAGCTTGTTTCCTTCCCAGTGTAAGAATTGGCTTTTGTAGTTTGGTTTGCCCTGTTCCCATCATGCACTGGGACAGGAACAGACTAATTTGCATACAGCCAGGTTCTGAAACTGGGATGGTGCAGTGAGCTAAAAAACGGTGTTGGATCTAGCCCTGATCTCTTGACTGGGTGAGAGCTTTCTGCTTAATTCAGAGACTCTGTCCCTCACCACCCCTTGTTGTAAATATTTGTGTATGAAGGAGCATCAGAGAATGGCAATTTTAATTCTGCAGGCTTTTAAGGTGTGCCTCGGAAAAATGTGGTAATCGAGCACTCATCCTATTAGCTGTAAAATTTAAACGAGTAGGACTGCTTTCTAAGCCCTGTACGTTTACCATGCATTCTGAGTCAGTTAATGCAGTGTCCCTGTTAGCATACAACCAGGCATGTAACATATGCAACATTACAAGTATATATGAAAGCCATGTCGCACGTCATCCACCCCCCATACCTCCACCAAATAACCATGCATGGGGAGCCGTTCCATGACCTGGTTTAAACACTCGACCTTCTCTAAGCTACATCTAGTGCAGGAGTCTCAAATGGTAGGAGTGAACCTTCACATGAACGTTAAAGGCCAAGTGATGGGATTTAAAGGCCAATTGATGAGATTTAAAATGAAGTAATTTGTGCTTGCAATTTAGAGATACCTTTTGGTTTGAATACATGCCATGGAACATTGATCATCAGTTATGGGTAACCCGACTCACATTCACGTCTATTCTATTAATTTTGCTCTTCAAGAGGCCAGCAAGGAATTAGGATGGCATATATATTAGATAGTAAATGGTCTTTATGATCAGCATTTAAAGGGGACCTGAGTCCTTTTGTTCCTTTAGAAAATTAGGAAGCCACACCTCAAGTTAATTAAGTTAGTAGAAATAAGACAACATCGACAACAAAGAGACAATGCCATCTAAGGGCAACTGATGCAACGAAATATCTAACTATCTACAATCACACTTTCAAGAGACCTGTGGTGCAGTTTTGTCACAGGATGATGTCAATATAGAGCACATAGTACTCACACAGCTAAAATCTGGAACTGCTAAGCCACACCTATACTGCTACTATGCTTTCAGAATGTACACCTGTCCCATACCCGTCATGAGATAGCAAATCGCAGGTTCATAATGAATAACCAAGTAGTAGTGATTGGTACAATTTGAAATTATTCCTAGCAACTTCCATCTCTACTACAACAAATGTCTTGAGAAAGTGTTTTATTTACACATATCCTAACAATCTTCTCACAATATATGACAATCAACCGGGAGTAGTCTCCTGCACCAATCCAGCACACCATAGAACCTAAAACAGGAAATGGCGCTCAAAAACGTTAAAGGCCCTCTCTGCTTTAAGAGTAGCAGTCACAATTGGAGCTTGGTGATTTACGTTCTGAGTGATGAAGAGCAGGAAGACCTACCTGGGTCAAACCTGATTAGGTGTGGCCTAACCAATGTGTGAGTGTAAACTACTGTTAATTAAATTAGTGAGAATTGTTGATGGGTCATATTAATTAGATATATATCCGATTCTTGGGTTCTTGGAGAGAAGAGCAAGCAGTGAGCATTACCATTACCACTGGTGAGGGAGGCTGCAGTAGAACTGCTCAACACGCCTGTGGCCGCCATCCCCAGACAGGGGAGGTCAGCACCAAAAGCAACTGCAGCCCTGACAGTAAGGGGACACCCTGGGTGGAAGCTGCCACAAAAGCTGAGGAGCCCGCCCGTTGTGAGTATGAGCCAGCAGAGAAAACATTGACTGAGGCAAGGCATATGGTTTGGGACCTGTGAAGAGCACCTGTAGGACATGTGGCATGGCTTGCAGCCAGCCCTTAGGAGGCAGAGGCAGGCAGTTGCACCCTGTGGTCAATCTTCACACAGACAGTACTCTGGAATAGTGACATGGCAGTGACATAGCAGAAGCCAGTGCAACGTCCACAGTTGGCTTCTAGATGGTGCCCTCGATTTACATACAAAACTAAGAAAGTAATATCTATGCAAAGGAAAAACTGGTGTATACAGCCTAAGGAGGCCGTGTGCTGTGTGCCAGGGCCCTACTGCCGTCCAAATTTACTGGTGTCTCCCTAAAAGAAGGAATACGGAGACTCGCTCTCCCCACCCAACTCAACCGAAGTACCTGCAGCTGGAGCAGCCTTCCCCCTGCATCCCTCATCATAGCCAGGGCTGAAGCATACAAGCGTTGCAGCCCTTATGGGATCGCTCACAGTACCATGCCCCCCTGGAGGCAGGAGTCTATTATGGCAGGCTAAGCAGGAGACTATGATGGCAGGCACAGGTGAGAGTCTGTCCCAGGACTGCTACACACCGCTTTGCCCCTAGTGGCTTCCTGACAACCCTGCGGAGAGATATAAAACACTGTTTCCCCCCCATTGCAACAGCCTTTATTTAATGGTGTGTGCGGAGAGAAGAAAGCACCACTCGTCAGAAGAGCCATACTGTGGCCAATGCCCACCAAGAGAACTTACTAACCAAATAGGACAGAGCGTGAGGTTAAACACACTCATTTCTGCTGACCAGTCCAGGAGCTCCACTGTGGAGCTCACCAACACTCACTCCCCAAAAGATACTACACTAGCGTCTCATGGATTAACAATGAAACACAAAAATGTTTCAGCCAAGCATCTCACAGAGCAAAGGAGAGACATTACCAAGGGAGGATAGTAACAGACTGGTGGCCATCAGCTAAGGCACCTAGGCGAATCAGAGTGGCAAAGCCTGTAGAGACATTGAGCCAAGAACAGACTGCTGTCCCGGCCACAAAATGGCCCAAAGACCAGTGCCCTCTGAGATGAAACGAGGATTGGAAGAGTCATGCAGCACGAGGGAAAAAGCACTAACTTCACATGACAGAGATACGGAAACCTCCCAGGTAGGCACCGGGATTACAATGTGCAACCCACCAAGTGCCACTAATTACAGAGACTGAGAACCCCAGAGACACCACACTGGTTGTCTAAGGCTGCCCAATGGACACAATCCCAGGCAGGAGAAGGTCCAAGGAAAACAAGTGTGAAACAAAAGATGGATAGATGCACACAATTCCGTGACTGTGGAGACTAGGATCATATCGTATCACACCCCATGTCACATCGTGTCACACCTCACCAACTATGCCTGATGGCAATGACAACTCAAGGAGCAAGTTCTGCGTAACCAACAGAAACAAGGCAGAACCATAGCTCCCTTCTGCCATTGGAAGATGGTCCCATAAGAGGGAAAATTATGGAGTAGGAGCTCCAACAAAAGTCCCGGAACAGGGAACACGCAATGCATGGATAGGCGCTACACAGTACCAGTAAACACAAGGAGAATTAAATCAGAAACTACCTTGATCATCATGAAGCCAGAGCCCTGTACTTGAGGCCGGTGCCTGGATTACAAACACAGTCGACTACTGAAGAGTCCCTGTTGGCCTGTCCCAAAGAAGGTGCACACCTCTGCACCCAGAAGGAGATGAGACGCGAGCACTGAGATGTTTCAGCAGCATAAATAGAAAGAAGGTGCATGGTGACGCATCAGGAATAGAAGGAAGTGTGAACTGCTGGTTCAAACTAAGAAACCTAATGACTGAAAAAGTCAAGGAGGCAAGATCAAGAGTTGCCAGGCCTCAAAGGTAGGCTAGAGAAGACTCAAGCTGCTAATGGACTGCATCCCTCCCTAGAAGGAAGCCACAGAGAGGAAACAAAGTTGACCTACTGACAGCACAGTGGGAGAACCAAGAGTAAGCGTCAAGTACAGTCGCTCGAATCTCAGTCCAATGCTTTCCAGCATAACCATACAGACACAGTTACCAGCAGCTCACCAACCCAGAGCATTTACGTTGAAGGATGCAGATGCTTCAATCAAGAAAATATGCAAGCAGTTGGCAGCCATCCTTCCCAGTTGGCGGAGATCAAAGCAAGTGATATATCACTGCAGTATTAACTTACCATCTACTATGAAGCCACAATAAGGCACATGTTTAACTTACCTCACTCTTACCATTTATCTCTAAATGAATTACAGTGTAGTATGTCTGATACCTGAAAAAAATAACTTAATATTACTAGAAGCTCTTTATCTTTTGTGATATTTGGTAGGTTTGGAAAATAACGTTTTACATCTTAAAAAAAGAAATCTGGAGTTTTTTTTTTTTACAGGGTCAACATGACCAACAAAAATAATAGTCCCAACAGCAAACAGGAGGACAAGAAATGCACAAAAAAAATGAAGGCTATTGGGTGAAACACTAGTGAGCTATGACATAGTCAGGATAGATAGTCGTATCCCTCTCTCGCAAAAATGACAGTATGGCAGAGGAGACTGTATGGTGCTGTACTGCCATATTGCTCTACAATTTGACGGTTCTGCCTCAAAAGATGGAGCAGGAGCTGGTGAAGGACCCGATGCACTGGTTGTTGATGAAGGGGCAGATGGAGCAGAAGAAGTAGAAAGTGCTACTGTAGGCACAGATGCAGTGGGTGGTGGTGCAGGTCCTGATAATGCAGAATAATTTGAAGGTGTTGCAGTAGCGAAGAAGTAGCTGCTGCCAATGTTCTTGCTTCAGCCTCTTCTATCTCACTATTATGTCTCATTCATGGTGGAACGGATTACCTGCAGGTGTTTTCTCATTCCTTTGGTGCCAAAAGAGTACTGGTTGATGTTCCCATTGGAAATAACTTTGTTGCATAGGTTTCATGTAGGAAGTTTGGCATTAGTTTTGTTTCTTTCCAGGTATCAATGTAAAACATTTCCATACAATGGATTCCTTTATTTCTTTTCTCCACTCCATCTCTTGTTCCTCCTCTTACATCATCCTCTACAACTCTTTTCCCTCCTGTTGCAGCAGGACATGATCATCGTGCTGAGCCAGTGCAGTTTAGAAACACTTAAAAGATGTCTCTGAACAGAAGATTTTCACTGCTTTTAAAACCTTCACCTTTAAAGATGTCAATTGAACCGGGGAAAAGTGGTATATACTCCCTGTTTCCTACATTTGACAATGCCAATGAGATACTGTTTATCAAAATCGAAGTACCACGGTAGTATCTCAATACTATTATGGTGCACGTATAGTTCACAAAAACAACTATAGTTTCAATATTAACATATATAGGATTAAACAAACACCAGCCATGAAACCCTGAATCCATATTTTAAATACAATATCATTATTTGGTGTAAATATCATTTTTAAAATATACGAAGGTTCCATAGTAAATTTGAGGAAGTGCATATGAAAGCAAAACATCACGCAGATGACACTAACGTTCACAACAAACTTTGACCTACTCCGCAAATACCACAGTACCAAAAAGAAAAAAATACCATATAAAATACATTATATGGTTACAAACATATTTTTGTACAAATAAATTACATATTCAATGAAAAAACAAAGGTTTCAGATTAGTTATAGTTAGGAAAACTTATTTTACCATTTGCATATAAAACCAGCTTAGACTGCAAAAACCTTAGAAATGTTAAAGTTATAGATATAATTTAAAGTTATAATTTGCACCCCACCAAGAACGTAGTATAACTTGTGTACCTCTATACACAGCATTATCAACTGGTTAGCCATTCTAAATTAATGATAATACATTGCTTCCACATGCACTGCTTATACCCTTTGATATTACATCACTTTTAGCTTGTCAAATTATAGCATCCATAAAAACACTCATAAAATCTCAAATAACATAATTAATGAGAACACTGTGAATGGTTATAATTCGAGTTATAATTAATGTAGTCTGCTTAGCAAGTTGAGAACACTATGTACGGAGGTGTGCAGGATATACTAAGTTTTGGGCTGTGCGCAAATTGTAACTTTAAGTCATAACTATATCTTTAGAATTTCTAAGTTTTGTGTAGTTTAAGTTAAAAAAAAATAGAAAATCACTGATAAAAAAAGGCTACCGAAACGTTATAGTTATCTTGTCATTTTGCCCACAAAACCATAAAAGTTCAGCAGTTACAGTTATACTTATAGTTATACATATCTGAAGAAACTATAACTCGTAACATTAAGTAACTTTATGCCATGAGTTATAGTTTTTTAACATAAATTTAACATGAAAATGCTTATGGTATCGCTGATGACGTATAAAACGACATCACAGATACATCATTCAATGAGTGTGCTAGTTTGTTTTATAGTTTACATAGTGGCGGGTAACAGCCATATTACTTTTCTACCTAAGTTTGTACAGCCTGTGTCCAGTTAATGGATGTAAGTGTTTACAAAACGCATGTGTTCCTAATGCATCATAGGTCTGTAGAGGTATTGAACACGTTATAAATCTTTGTATTGAAGAGGAACTCTCTGTGCAGGTGACTTGTGTCCAGTACTTTGCACACACGTTTTTTTAGTTCTGAATAAATAGTTTCCAACAGGGCAAAGATTCTACGTACTACATACTAAGTATTGTAAGCAATTTTGAGGTGTTAGACAGAATCTTTTCAGCATGACAATTTCTATATAACATAGAAAAAACACTGTGTGCACCAGGGACTAACCAATTAACAGGTACTTGTGTAGCATCACATGATGGGCTATCTGTAAAGTTTTCACCACAGTATGGATGCTGAAGGTAGTATGATCTTAAGCACCTTCAGCCCTTGGTTATTTTAAGTGACACATTTTGCCTAGAGTGTACACTGTTCTTAATAGATACTTTTTAACACTCTGTGGTGTATTTCTCATGAGAGTTTAACTGTCTCCAAATAGTATGGTACAACGTAAACGCTCTCTAAAGAGTAAACACTGTTTATAGTACCTACATTTCTACTCACATCAACTTCATTTCTCAATGTAGGTTCGCTGACTGTGAGGGGTTTCAAACAGACAAAGGCTGTCCATAGTATGGCATTTGTTTTTGAACATACATTGAGTATCTTGAGGAACCTGGTTTTCTCTGAACATTTGTATGCAGATTGAACACCCTGTGCAGTAAGGGTTTCCCATATATCTGTGATTAATTGCTAATGTTAACTAGGCTACATGTGAAGTGTACGGTATAGAATCAATGTTGAGCATAACACAAATTTGCTATACCTAAGTCAGTTGTATCTTTGAGGGCATTAATGATGCTTTATAATATTCAGAGCTGTTTTGTACTTTCAGACCTCTAATGCCATACTTGTTTATAGAGTAATGTGTGCAAAAGAAGCCTGGCTAATGTAATCGGTGATGTCATCAATGATTTTATTTGAATGTCATCAGGGATGTCATAAATGATGTCATAAAACATTTCACGAGTGATGTAGTATGTGAGGTCATAAGCAGAGCATGGCGGGGTGCAAGTTATAGTTAGCTCTGCTAAATATAACTGGTAAATTTCGATGGATTTATGAGTTCAAAACATTATGCTGTCCCTGATATATTCAACTAACTATAATGTCAATTTAACCTTTGCTTTTTTTCAGGGAATTTCAAAGGGGTTTTTCTTAAAAATATAAAATAAACTATAATAAAAATTCCTAACTATAATGTCACTTTAGCCTTTTTCAGTGTATTTCTAGTTTTTTTTTACATAAAGCAATATTTTGTTACAGTACCTAAAGCCATACTATGCTGAAGTCCGGGCTAATAACCTCTACTGACCCTGATTGGTCAAACCAACTCATTCCTGTTTGGACCGTACCTGACCCTCAGTTCAATGGCCATACCACCCTTGCTAATGTTCCAACTTCGATATCCAAAGGCCATGGAGCTTCGCTGGTCCCATATGATCAACTCCCTCCACAGGAACTACTCACCATCACCTTGGACCCCACGGGCTTACACCGAGGCCCCCATTATCTGCTCGCTTCCCCAACACACCCTTTACACCTTTCAGACGTGGTTGTGCGCCTGGATGATATATCTCTCCAGTTACACCATCTCACTACTGAACTACATGACCTGAAAGCCCTCTCAGATGATCTTTTCCCAGCAATCAGCACCTTCCTCACCTCTGCGAATCTGCCCAGAGCCTCCCCTAGGGTTAGTGTTCGCATCAACCAGCCTTTAGCCCCCTCCGGCTTGAAAACTATACCCCTACCTAACGCTCCCTCCACACCAGAAGATTTGAGACCTACCTGGTGTCCAATGATCTCAATGACCTTCACAACTTGTACTCTACTAGGTCCAACTCCAACATGATCCAGCCGAGACAAATACAAGCCATCCCTTCTAACCCGAACAGAGAACCTCTTCACAATCTTAGAGTAATCAATAAAGACAACCTCACGAGAGTGAACGTCATCCAGACTCCTTCCCCCATGAATCCGTTATGACTTAAATGTGCACTACTAAATTGCAGGTCAGCCAGTAACCACGCCTCCGATATCTTCGACCTCTTCCATCACAATGACTGAGACATTATCATCCTCACTAAAACTTGGCTAAATCCCACCTCCACTCCTATCTTAGACCTCTTAGTACCTCCTACTCACAACTTAATTAGGCTAGACAGAGCTCGGAAGCTGGGTGTTGGCCTACCTTGTATTCATAGGAAAAACACTCTCGATTTCTCACATGGAGTCCTCTTCGCCTTCCTTCTGTGAATACTTCTGTCTCAGCATCTCAAGTTATAACCTGCCGGTTTGCCAACTTCACACTTTGTATCACCCCCGGGAGACAATCTCCCCTTCATCAAGCAACTAATGGAAATCATCCCTGACAATGTTGACTCAGCCGTGTCCCAAATCTTCCTTGGTGATTTCAACCTTCACTGGTCTAACCCCAATGTCCATGCGGTACCGTGCCTTAAATCATTCTTAACTGATCAAGAACTTATTCAGCACTGTGACCAACCTACTCATAATTAAGGAGAAACTCTAAACCTCATTATCTCGAAAGGACAGACCATCACTTTGGATACCATTACCCCTTGCGACTGGGCCGACCACCACTTCATCCTCTTTTATATTAACAGTGAGGTGTCGAAGAATAAGAGTCAACCAACGAAATCAAAGATCTGGAAAAGGGACCTCAGATCAATAAACTCAGATGAACAAGCAGCCCACTGTAAAGCTGCCCTCTCCTCCCAAACCGACTTGGTTGAGGTTCAGTTACTCACCGACTCCTACAACTCGACTATCTCCAACATCATGGATGACATTGCACCACTCCAACAAAAAAATGCCTCAACAAAAATATCCAAACCGCGGTACAACGGCAATCTAAACATGGAACGCCACAACCTCAGGGCTGGTGAACGGTCCTGGAAACCCCAAACCCTCACTGGACCAACTAAAACTCCTTAGAGATGTTAGGAGCTTCTACAACAAACAAGTCAAGAGTATTAAAGCTGACTACATCAGACACCAATTTGATCAAGCTACTAACCGCCCCAAGAAACTTTTTGAATTGGTCAAACAGAAATCAGTGGAAGGTCCAAACCTCTCTGACTCTGGAGGCAGTACACCTTCATGGGACAAACTTGCTGCTTCTTCACTGACAAATCAAGACTCAGCACCATTGAACTCGCCTCCAAGAAGGCTCTCCTGCCATCCTCTGGGACCGCACCACCCCTTGACCTCCTAGAAAAGTGCAAACCTATCAGCCTGAACACTAAGAACAATGCATCATGGGGCACCTTTACCCCATTCAGTGAAAAAGACATCAACAAGATTCTTCAGAATATCAACCCATCTAACCACTTCAGTGACCCGTTGCCCCCGGCTGTCTTCAAAGAAATCAAGAATGCACTTATTCCCAGCTGGACAAGGATTGTAAATGCTTCTCTATCACAAGGCATGATCCCAGACTGCCTAATAGCAGCTCAGGTGTCACCTATACTAAAGAAAAACTAACGCAGATAAAGCTGACCTCAATAACTTCTGCCCTATCTCCAACATCCCCACCCTAGACAAACTTCTGGAAAAATGTCTACAATCCCAACTTTGTGCTCACATAGAGAACTTCTAACTCCTAGACCAGCATCAATCTGGCTTTTGCCCAGTACGGAATCGGCTCTCACTCAAGTTATGGATGACATTTTAAAAATGCTTGACTAAAATGATTCCTGCCTTCTAATCCTCCTTGACTTTTCCTCTGCATTCAACACTGTTAATCATGACAATCTCCTATCCATTCTGAAGAACAGGATGGGTTTCATCGGTCGGGTGCTACAATGGTTCTCGTCCTTCCTCCACCACAGATCACAGAGAGTCAAGGCAAACCACTCTCTCTCCCAGCCTTCTCCTGTACTCATGGGTGTGCCCTAAGGGTCAGCCCTTACCCCTATCCTCTTCAACTATTTCTTGGAACCACTAGCTAATTCACTAAATTCCATGAACATTCTCTTCCATATGTATGCGGACAATAGCCAACTTTATCTGAAAATCTCATCCCCGGATAACATCATCTCACTCAACACTACCCTATTGTCTACTCAAAATTGGTTAACTGAGAACCACTTCCTGCTCAACACCTCCAAGACTGAATTCCTTCTCATCTCTTCTCCAAACCACATCCCCAAGCTGGACCTTTGGCGGAATCACCTCACTGCTTTCAACTGCACCCCTCTCATCATAGACTCAGCCTAATCTCTCGGAATCACCCTGGACAAGCACTTTAATATACAAAATCACATGAGCAATGTCTGCAAGGGACCTAATCACTTGTTGAGGACACTTAGAAATGTTATGTTATGTTATGTTATGTTATGTTATGTTATGTTATGTTATGTTATGTTATGTTATGTTATGTTATGTTAACCAGAACTTTTTAAGTGCACAGGCACCCAAGGGTTTCATGGCGCTGACAGTGAGGAAAATTGATGGCAGATAACCTATCCGGGTGCTTGCTTAAATAGCCAGGTCTTCAAGGCTCTCCGGAACTCCATAAGGTTTGTACAACTCCTGATTGTCAAAGGGAGAGTGTTCCAAACCTTCAGGGCGAGATAAGCAAAACGGCACCCTCCCTGTCGCTTCCGTTTGAAGGAAGGTAAGGTAAGCAAAGAAAGATGGGCTGAGCGAAGATTACGGGTAGGCTCATGATTCACAATCATGCTGTTGATAAACATGGGACTTTTCCCATGCAGGCCTTGAACGACAGACATCCTACTTTGAATGGCACCCGTTGAACAATAGATAGCCAATGGAGGTCGGCCAACAATGGTCTTGCCGATCTCCAATTAGGATGTTTGAAAATGAGTCTGGCCGCTTGACTTTGGACGATTTGTAGGCGCTTTGATAAAAATAAGGGTAATCCTAGATAGATGGAATTGGAAAAATCCAGTCGGGATAAAACCAGAGCAAGCACCACCCATATAAGCGCAGAATGGGTAAGCAAGTGGGCAATTTTTTTAATTTTGCGCAATTGATGGAAGCTGAAAGAAATCACAGCTCCCACCTGTCCTTTAAGAGAAAGATCTGAGTTAATGGTGATCCCGAGGCTTTTCATCGAAGGAGAGGGAGAGGGAGGTGACCCCATGGTTGACGGCCAGAAGTGGAGGCCCCAGCTGGCCTCACCTTTGCCAGGAAGCACCAGCTCTGTCTTCCCTGGGTTAAGTTTTAGATGGTTCAGCTCCATCCACCGCTGGATGTGCAACATAGTAGCCTGGAATTCCGAGGCAGAGTCCGGGGAGTCCATTGAGAATATTAATTGCAGGTCGTTGGCATAATTAAAGATTGTGACCTTTCTGTTTTTTGAAGAATGTAGTAGGGGTTTAAGATATAAGTTAAACAGGAGTGGAGACAATGACGAGCCTTGCGGGACACCGCAGGTAGTAACCAGTTTGGGCGCAGTAAAATTCCCGAGCCTGACCGCCTGGGTACGGTCAGTCAGGAAAAAATTCACCCAGCTGAGAGCGGAGCCCCGCAAGCCGGCCTGCTCGGCACTGTGCAATAAGATGGTGTGATCCACCGTGTCGAACGCTGCAGACAGGTCAAGGAGCACTAGGGCCTGATGGGTACCCCTATCAGCATTAGATCTCATAGTGTCCAGGACCGCAAGAATCACGGACTCAGTTGAATGCGCCAGACGGAATCCGGCTTGATTAGGCTCCAAGTATTCCGATAGTTCGATGAAGTTGGAGATATATCTAGCCACGTGAGCTTCTAGGATTTTAGCTCAGAATGGAAGGAGGGATATTGGCAGATAATTAGAGAGATTGGCAGGCTCGGCCCCAGGTTTTTTTATGAGCGGTACCAGCGTCGCATTTTTAAAAGCACTGGGAACCCTACCTTGTGTGAGTGACTCATTAAGAAGGGGGAGTATGCTGAGTGGTAGTGCAGAGAAAACCTCCTTTAGGACGTGAGGGGGACAACAATCATTAGGTGAGCTAGATTTAATCCGAGTCATCAATTCGACTAGCCTTGAATGGTCGATCCTAGGGGTATCCTCTATGGTGACCATGCTAGACCTTTCCAGTATGCTTTCTTTGATGGTAACTATTTTGTGCATAAAGAATTCATTGAGCGAATTGCAGAGCTCTTGCATCGGGACTTGGGGAGGAGAAGTTCTTTCATTATTGCAAAGGTCATTCACCACCTTAAAAAATTCCTTTGATTTATTTTGAGCATTTAAGATTTTCTCAGGGAAAAATGCTGCCTTAGTGGTTAGTATGGTGTTCTTGTATTTCCTACGGACGGTCGTATATAACACACTGTCTTTATGAGAGTACCCCTGCCTCCATTTCCTCTCGTGTTGACACAGTTCCAATTTTTGTTTCTTTAGGTCAGCCGAGAACCATCTGTGAGCATCTACACGGCGGGCCTGAGAGAATTTAGTGAGAGGTACATGTTCATTACATGCTGCCAGGAGCCAGTCAGAAAGATTCTTTTCCATGAGGTTAAGGTTATGGCTGGGAGCAGGGATCGATTTGGTCAGGGAGCTCAGAAAATCCTGGTTATTCAGTGATCTCCATTTTCTAGTTACCCCACCCACTGGGATTAATGATCTGACCAGATGCATGGAGTTGCTGTGGGGATAGACAAAGGTACATTATAGGACCAGATTTGGTCCAGGATGTGTCCTTTTTCATGGGTGGGGGTCCGAACATGTTAAGTGAAGTTCAAGTGAGAGAGAAGCTCAGAGAGTTCAATAGCCTTGGGCCCTCCCGCTATGTCATTGAACCAGTAATTTAGGTCCCCGACCAACAGAACCTTGGCAAAATTGACGACTAAGCCAGCCAGTTGATCACTTAATGAGATAGGGAAGGTGGGCATTACGTAAGGGGGACGGTAGATTAGTGCCAACACCATGATCCCTGTATCTGTGTCGATTTTAACTACGAGATTCTATATGTCCGGCAGGATCAAGGGAGATAGAATCGTAAACTTATGATCCTTGTGGATAATGGCCGCAACACGGCCCCCCCAGCTTCCACGGAGATCGGTTCGCTGACAGTATGTAGTAGTCAGAGGGGAGGGCTGCAAGAACATCCGGCAGAGAATCGTGGATAAGCCACGTTTCGGTAATGAGTAGGATGTCGGGCTTATCCGTACTAAGGAGTAAGAAAATATCCAGTTGATGTTTTACCAAGGACCGCGTGTTCAGATACAGACAGCGTATCAAACCATTCCTTCCACAATCTTCAAGCAGGTGGTCCAAGCGCTTGTCTTGCCGAGGCTAGACTACGGCAGCGCTACGCTCTGTGGCCTTCCCAAATACATCCTGGCTCCACTAAGGGCATCACTTAACGCTGCGGCTAGACTGGTTACAGGTACCAAACGAAATGAGCACATATCCCCAGTCCTAAAATCCCTTAAATGGTTGCCTACGAAGCTCAAATACAGTTAAAGATTTCCGTTATGACGCACAAGGCCCTGCATTTCAAAACTTTCAGGTAACTAGCGCAGACGCTTGAATTATCCTGTGGTGGAAGAGCCTCAAGAAGCACTAACACTTTCCTCTTGAAACCACTCATCCTTAGCAAAAAGAGAACTTGTCACCAAGCCTTTTCCGGCACTGCCCCAAAGATATGGAACTCTCTTAATCCGGATGTACGCAGAATATCCACAACTGCTTTCAAACTGGAAGCTAAAAGATTCCTAATTAATATATTCTTACCTTAATTGGGATAGGTTCACCTGCTCAAAGTCATTGATCCTACAACTATTGTGCCATCATTTGATGCTGTTCTTCTTTACCGCATAGTGTGCCCCGCTTTGTAGCCCGGTATATACCTGTTTATTGTATTACTCTCCTTGACTCATTGTCTTGTAATTATGCGATTATTCCTTTTTTTTTTCATTCTTACTTGATGTTGTTATTGCATTTATATCCTTCCTTCCATCCTTTTGTAAAGCGCTCTGATATCCTTCGGGATCTTGTTCGCGCTATATAAAACTTTATAAAATAAAACAAAAAATAAAGCCAACCCTCCGCCATGCATGGGGGAAGTGCCCTCTCCAACTACACCTCTCCCCAAGTGTACATAATAGGGTGTATGGAGAAAGTGGCTGCTTGGCTGAGATCTCACCCTAGGTTACTTGTACATTGTAGGGTGTGAGAAGACACTGTCTCTCCACTTAGGCCTCTCTCATGGAGGACAGGAGTCCAAAGTAGAGTTTGGGGAGGGAGTGGCCTCTCCGATGAGAACTTTTTTCAGAGTGACAGGCGTGCATAGTAGTATGTAAAGAGGGACTCTCCTCTCTGCTGAGACCTCTCACCGGGGTTACAAGCATGTTAGTAGGGTGTAGGGAAGGAGTGGACACTCTGGTGAAACTTCTCTCCAGGGTGACAGGCATGCATAGTAAGAAGTAAGGAGGGAATGGCCTCTCAGCTGAGACTTCTCCACATGGTGATAGGTATGCATAGTATGGTGTGGGAAGGCAGTGGCTTCTTAGCTGAAACCTCTCCCAGTGCAATGGGTGTGTGTAGTAGCCTGGGGGAGAGACTGGTCTCTCCACTGATACGTCTCCCCAGGGCGATAAGTCTATGTAGTAGGATGTGTGGAGGGAGTAGCCTCTCTGCTAAGACATCCACCCCAGGATAACATTTGTTCATAGTAGGGTGTGAGAAGACACTGTCTCTCCACTTAGAACTCTCCCTTAAAGGACAACTGTCCACAGTAGGGTATGGTAAGGGAGTGGTGTCTATACTGAGACCTCTCCCCAGGGTGAAAGGCGTGCATTTCAGGATGTAATCAGGGATTGGCCACTCCCCTGAGATCTCTCCCTAGGATGACAGGCCTGCATAGGAGGGTGTTGGGAAGAAGAGGCCTCTCCACTGAGACCTCTCCCCAGTGTGACAAGTGTGCTTAGAAAGAGACAGGGCTCTCTCCTAACGCCTCTCTCAAGGGCAAAAATTGAAAAAAATAAGGTTGGGTGTCTGGAGGGAGTGGCCTCTCTGCTGAGACCTCACCCAGGGTAACTGGTGTTCATAGTAGTGTGTGAGAAGACCTATAACTCCATTTTGACCTCTCTCTTGGAGGACGGTTGCCCACTGTAGGATGTGGTGAGGGATTGGCCTTTCTGATGAGTGACAGGTATGCATAGTATGATGTGAGAAGGAAGTGGCGTCTTCACTGAGACCTCTACCCAGTGTGATGGGTGTGGGTAGTAGGCTGTAAGGAGAGACTAAGCTCTCCGCAGACACATCTCTCCAGAGTGGCAAGTGTATATAGTAGGATGTGTGGAGGGATTGGCTTCTCTGCTGTTATCTCCCCCCAGGGTAACTGGTGTGCATAGGAGGGTGTGAGAAGACCCTGTCTCACCACTTGAACCTCTCTCTTGGAGGATGGGTGTGCACAGTAGGGTGTGGTAAGGAAGTAGCCTCTCTTCCGAGACCTCTCATCAGACTTTCCTTTTAGGCCTGGGCAGTGAACTTCGCTCCGTTTGTGGAGTTCGCGGAGTTCTCTGCACTCCGCACTCCTCGGAGCTCACGGAGTGCAGAAAACGCCGCTTCGCGATGTGCAGCGGAGTTTTTTCCCCGCTTGCGATTGCGAACAGTAAGTTTGTGAGCATGAGCTGCCGCTCGGGTAGAATTTCTACCCGAGCAGCAGGAATACCAGCACAAACTGCAGTTCGCACTGCACTCCACCACTCGCGGAACTTCGCTGAGTTTTTAAAGAAAATTCACGGTGTTTCGCATAGCGAAACTCCTGCTCATTCTTTTTACTAAGACCTCCCCCCAGAATGACAGGCATGCGTAGTAGGGTGTGTGGAGGAAGTGGCCTCTCTGCTGAGGCCTCTTCCCAGTGTGACAGGTGAGCAGAGTAGGCTGTAAGGAGAGACAGGGCTCTCCACTGACAGTTATGTTATGTTGTTATGTTACAAAACATTTATATTGCGCACAGATACTCAAGAGTGTCCCGGCGCAGTTGGTGAACATAACAGCAAAGCATCAAAGATTAGGTGGCTTGATTAAAAAGAAAGTCTTCAACTGTTTCTTAAATAGCATAGTGTCCTGAATGCTACGCAGTTCCAAAGGGAGGGAATTCCAGGCCTCCGCTGCTTTAACAGAGAGAGAACTGCCAACCAGACGGACCCTGTGGAAGCGGGGGACAACTGCCAGAAGCTGAATAGCAGATCGAAGACTTCTGTGTGGGACATAAAAGGCAAAATGCCTCCGGAAGTAGTCCGGGCCTAATCCATGCAAGGCTCTATGAGCCAGAGTAAGGACTTTAAACTGGACTCAATGCGATGATAAACAAGAGTACGTAGTAGGGTGTGTGGAGGGAGTGGCCTTTCTGCTGAGACCTTACCCAGGGTAATAGGTGTGCTTAGTAGGATGTTAGAAGACACTATCTCTCAGACCTCTCTGTCAAAGGACGGTGGTCCACAGTAGGGTGAGATAAGGGAGTGGCCTCTCCGCTAAGACATCTCCCCAGGGTGACAGGCAGGCATAGTAGGATGTAAGTATTTAGATAGATCACCTACCCAGTTCTCATTTTAATGATCCTGCGAGAGTCCTTCAGGAATATAAATTTTACAAAACAGTTGACACTTTCTATCATCACAGTATTTATCCCTTCCAGTCCTCCTCTCAATCTCTAGCAGGGGGATATGGCTTTATCCTGCCTCCATATGTAGCTTTTTTCTTCATTCTCAAAACAGCAGCAATTTTTCACAATAAACAGTAATGGTGGCCCTTTCATTTCTAAACCGCCAACAGCCAATCATTCAAAGCACTTGCACGAACGGGACTCATGGGAGCCTTTCACTCCTGCGGGTGCGAGATGGCTGCTTAGCACGAAAAACACCCAACGCGTTTCGAAGTTACCTCACTTCTTGTTCGCGGAACAAGAAGTTGGGTGTTTCTTGTGCCAATAAAGCGCAAACTTAATCGTGGCCACGGCTCTTGGTTCTTTTTTGAAGGAACAAAAAAGCATTTCCAAGGTGTGTTTGGATATATATATGTATATATATATATATATATATATATATATATATATATATATATATATATATATATATATATATATATATATATATATATCTCAACGCCAAGGCCCCTGGGGGTCTTAACCTGGAAGAAGACATGAAAACACACCTGTAGAAAGGGATCTATCGAGGGTGTGATCAAGTCTTAAAATACACTATGAATGTGCTCTATGGCTGCTGTACAAAACCGAGGTAAATGGAGAGGGGCAGGTCCATGATTCCCGCTCCTTCAATTAAATTGTTTTTAATTGCACATAATGATTTAAGGGTGGCACATTTTTGATGGGTATACTGTGGAAGCTTACTGTATTTGCCCACTTGGGCGGTATAGTCTGTAAAGTCAATTGCACAATGATGAGGTATCAATGTAATACGATCTATCAATGGCATTTGCCCACTTGGGCGTTATTCAATAGGCTGTAAAACAATATTATGTTATAGCCCAAGTGAAATTGCATTTCACACTTTACTGGGGTTATCAAAGCTCTGTCCAATTTTAGAAGAGCAGAAAACGCAATTAATTAAACCACTGACGTATATTAGTGGGACTGCTCCCCGGTGTGTTACAATCAATTGTTATTCGAGATTAACGTAAATATGTCATTTCATCTCGTAAAATGTTTTTTAAATTTGCTGTGCAGTGACAGTGATTTATAGATAATGATTTTCTTTAGTTTGAGTAACGGAATGAACTATAAGTCTTTCTTCCATTACCTTGCCTGAAAGTTGTTTCCGTTCACGTGACCCAGCACTTTTGCACTTTAAAATGATGAATGTTTGTATTGTAACTTTGGTGAACAAGCCTGCTGGTCAGGCGAAACTCGTCCGAGGGTTGACAAATAAACTCATTTGTCTGGTACATGGTCTCGCCAGCGTGTGGTTTTTCTACTCGTTTTGTTGGGCGTTGGCATTTCGCCGTGTCGTGCCTTCTTCAGCGCCTCCCTCAAACAGTGTTTCCTCTGCCATTGTGACGAGTGCATTCCTGTCTCGTTTAAATTCACCCTGCTCCGCCCCCTGATGATGATGCGGCTCACCTGTGCAGTTCTCCAGTGGCGGACTACACCGACCAGAATGCCTCTGTAAGGTGCATTTCGATCTAGTGATGCCGGGGGAGGGAAGGCACTCGGGGAACAGGGAAACGTGACAGGCACAGCGCTGGAGGAAACCACGGAGGTAACAAGAGTCCCGCAATCAGCGCTTTCCTCGGGTCCTCTTCGTAACCGCCGCCACCCTTCTGCCAAGTGTCCATCACGGGGGCTGACATGGCAATGCATGTCGTCCAAAATTGGAGGTAAAATTACCTTCCAACCGCATATATATATATACATATACATATACATAATAAACCTACTAGTGGTCTCCACTAGACAGTTATATTTAGGACCTCGTTTCCATAGGAAAAGTGTTTTTTGACTTGCTAGTAACTTTGGCACTGTTTGACGAATCTTCAACAAAAATTCCAAAAAAATGGCCTTCTGTTTCTAGCTGTGCATGGAAAGTTTTGGGGTGATCCGTCAAGTGGGCACCTAGAAAAAGGGAGGGTAAAAAAAGTTCATTTCCCATATACATTCCAAAGAGATTTTAGACATGACTACAGCCTGAACCGCTGAACGGAATACCACAAATTTGGCAGAAAGCTAGGTCTTGGTCCAGAAAGTGCACTTTTTGTGATTTGGTGTAAATCCGATCAGCAGTTTAGCGATATTAAAGGAAAAACAAATTTGTTTATCTAGGGACGCGGACCCTTCGTGAATCCTTCGCGGCGGTTCGGCAATTCATGCGGCAACAGCAATGCCGTGATTGACAGGCCACAACCCAAGTAGATAGTTGCAGCTGCCATTTTAGAAATCAGAGAATGGTTCTATGAAAATTCTTATATAATGTAGTAGAAAGGGGCAGGGTAGTGGTTGCCTGACCCCTTAGTTGCAATTTAGGAGTCTGCAAGGGTCCCTTGGTAAGAAAATGTTTCCAAATGCTTTTCCCCACTGCACAACTTTATGGATCCACCACGACATGCCCAGCTTCACGTTTGCGCTGTGATGCGTGACCACCAGTTTAAATATTGGGAATGGTCCTCTGGTGTGATATTTAGAGAGAAACGTCATAGAAGGGGTCTGAGTAGTGGTACCTTGAATACATGGGTGTAATATAGAGGTCTGTGATGGACCCCTGATAGGAAGAGAATGCCCCCAAATGAATTTAATTTTCTTACAAGAATATGCATATTCTCCACAAAGCTCAGGGCAGCCCCGTGTATAACTGTGGCAGATTTGTGAATTTGGGTGAAAAATTTAAAAAATATAAACTCAACTGCTCACTCAGAGACTAATGCATCCATTCACAAACCCACTCAGACATTCTTATGTCCACTGACAGACCTACTCAAACTCTTAGAAGCCCACTCACAGACCCATTCAGACACGTATGCACCCACTAACAGAGCCAACCAGACACTCATGCACCCACTCACAGTCCCAATGGGACATTGTCATATCAACTCACAGACCCACTGAGACACTGACACACCCAGTCACAGATCCACTCACTCACCCACTCTCAAGCCCACTCAGACACTCTCACACCCACTGACAGACCCAGACATTCACACGCACACTCACAGACCCACAGACACTCAAGCACCCACTCAGAAACCCACTCATACAGTCTCACACCCACTCTCAAAGCCACTCAGACACTCTCACATCCACAGAGAGTCCCACACAGACATTCACATACCACTGAAAGACCCACTCAGACACTCTCACACCCACTCACAGACTCATTCAGATACTCATGCACTGGTCACACACAAACTCACACACTCACTCTCAAACCCACTCAGGCACTTTCACACCTACTTACAGACCCACTCAGATTCTTATGCACCCACTCAGAAACCCACTCAAACACACAGACCTACGGTGACTCTCTCAGACCCACTCAGAGACCCACTGAGACACTCACACACCAACTTATAAAGAATGAATGAATGGCCAACTTATAAAGCGCAAACAAATGCCTGAAGGCATCAAGGCGCTGAAGCGGTTTGACTACCTGGCAGGAACAGAGGCCCTCAATAATAAACAATTACAGAACACCTACCCACATACCCACTCAATGGCCTTTCCAAGGCTTGGGGTACAGCTAGTATATATATATTTTGTTGCTCGTTTGTGAAGGATCACAGTGACAGGATTTCCATTCCTGTTTCAGGAGCCCGCCCTGCAGGGTCGGAGCCCCCAGTAAAATGGAACTGTTTGGAAGCATTTGATGGAGGGGGATGACCCGCTTTCCGCAATTCCAGTTAAAAAGGATTTCCACTGCTACTTGGAACTGTGTGGGAGAAAGGGAGAGGAGGAATGTTTTCCTCTTGCAACTTCGTGGAACAAGCGAGAACAATTAGCGTTGCAGCATTTGGAGGCACTTGCAATCAGTATTGTGTTTGCACCATTTGGGAAGGCGAATATAATTGTGACATTGAAATAAAAAACGCTATTACAGCAGACTGGCCAGTGTTCACGTAAGGATACCTACCTGGTGCATTCTGGTGCCTGCAGTCAAAAACCAGGCTATGGGCACGTGACCACTTGGTGTTAATAACAACACTCACCTGTGAACAAGGCAAACCATGCTGAAACGCGTAAGGACTATGAGTGTGTTGTATTGAGGAAATATAGATTTTTGGTCAAGAAATGCTCCCTAACGTGTACCCCACCGTCTCCATGTACTAGCTTGAAGTGCATGTAATTTCCCTCCTGTGCCAGCTATGAAGACGCAAATACATTTGCGTCCATCTTTAACATGTCCTCTTTCAGATCCGCCATGAACGGATTGAATATACAGTCTCTAAATATGCTATGCCAACGTCTTTTTGTGGTATACTTTACACGTTTTTCAGCTCTGGCGAAGTAGGCCCTGATTCTGCCATCGAGCCTCTTTTTCCTGCCTTCTGACTCTGAGGGCCTCAGCCCAGGCTGCCTCTGTACCAGTGACCCCTGCCTTACTTCTTGCGCGGCTCACGGCGCTTAGCTCAGCCTACTGACTGCCAAGACTGTATTCAACCTTCGAATTATCTGTTCCACTCCTCGAAAATACATTCCTGTCTCGTCGTTCAAGTAAACATCCTCCCAGCTGCAGGAGCAATGGGCCGGGTTTTTCTGTCTCCGTGCAAGTAATTCATAGACTCCGTTGCCATGGTAGGCCCATGCCCCCTCACCTCTCATGCAGACACGTAGATACGTAGACACAAGACGCTTATACACGCATTCACAACCAGTATAGAATAGCCTCCGTTCGAGAGACCTTTCCCTTCCAGATACTACAGTTCCTTAAACATAAGATATCAGATACGATTTGGGATTAGGCTGGTCTGACATCCCAGACTTATGTCTGCACTTGTAGAGCTAAATGTCAAGTCCCCTTCACCCTCCAGTTATACGTCAATCGCACGTCATGCTGCTGCGCGCGCATCTCTGCCATGTAATTCTGCTGACACTGTAGGATTCTCTTATGGATCCACCTACTTGTGACCTCATGATAAATGACGTTTCTAGTACACGCCTATTGCAACGCCTTTTTCCTGTTACGTATGAGCATTTTATCTCTCTTCTCAGCTGTTACGCCTTCTGCATATGTCTTTACTGTAAATGCATTGACTATATATATGAATAACTGTCAATAAAATGTTGTCTGTCAGTCCCTTCCCGAACCTGTGTGGTGACGGAATGGTATGCCACCTTGGCTCGAGCCAAATACCCAATTCCTTTTTAAGGAATAAAACCCTTTTGAGTAAACCTCAATATCACGGATCTTGCCTCTTATTTATCTGAGTTATTCGTATTGACTTTACCGTATAAATTAAGCATGGGTAATTAGATTTTACCACAGAACTGGCGCCCGAATAGGGACCCCTCCCCCATCTCACGCGCCGGCGGTGCGTTGCAGGCCTGGCCCCCTGCCACAGCCGGACGGACAACTACGCGTACCCGCAGGATTTCCTGTATCTCCCTCAGGCCAACGGAGGTGACTGAGGCTGCGATTGACACCCAGACGAGGCGGTGAGGAGTGCGGAGGATCCCGACCAGAGCCTAGCTGAGAGAGCAAGATCCGAGGTATACGGAGGCCCACCAGGTTCCGAAGTTCCGAAGTATCTGCGTCACGAGTCGAGTCCGAATCCAGTCCGAGTCCAGTCCAGTCCAGAGTTTCCGAGGCCTTCTGTTTCCGTGCTTCCCGGTGAGTACCGTTGCTAGGGACGCATCTAGACGTGCGCATTAGTTTGTGCCGGTCAAGACAGGTTTGGGTACACAGACCTGGTCTGCACTGTTTAGCAGTGTATCTGTACTGTTTAGCAGTATATCTAGTTTCACGCAGTTAGTAGGTTTTGTTATAATCGTTGTTCGTTGTGAAATGTTTTAATGTGTCATTCAGATGTCGTGGTATGAGTGAATGTTCGATCTTCTTTATTGTGATTATTGTGTTCAGTGTGTTCATATCTGAGTAAGGACCAAGCAGCTAGATTTCAGGATGCCGTTATTCTCCAAATTAAGACAAATAAAAACTAGAAAAGGGATAATCGAAGAAGCGGTTCCCATTCCACCTAGGGACACTCCAGGGTACTTTATGTACCACAAGCATGGCCTAGATGCCGTTTTATTTCTCGACTTATGGGTGGACTACACTAAAGACCTATCAGAGAATCAGAGATGGCCCGCTGCTGGGACATGGGATGCAGATTGCATCATGAGAGTCGAGGAAGCATTATGGAAAAAGAAAGCCAGACAGTCACAGAAAGATGCCATTGAACTATGGCGTAAAGAATCGCATAGGCGCACAGAAAAAGCACACAGACTAGAAGAGAAAAATAAGGAGGAGCCTGAAAAGACCCGAGAAAACGCATTAGTTGAGGAAGGTATCCGAGTAAAATTAGAACAAGTAGACAGACAGCGAAACACACTCATGAATGGCATGTATCCCCTCTTGACTGAGGGTTTGCCTAAAGCCACCCCGGAAGTCCCGAAAAACCTACCACCCCCACTGCTCCTGACTAAAAAGCACCAGAAAACAGCAAAGGACGTTTTCCTTTCTTCCTATCTAGACGATGTAGCTCCTGCATATGTTAATACCGTACCGCCACGCACACCTCCGCCTGGCGGCCAAGATGGTCAGCCCCCACCTCCCCGACAAGCTACTCCTCCTCCCGCTGTTCCTCATGGTCTTCCAATCCTCCTTCCACCTCTTCCTGGACCTGCACCCCTTGATATGGCCCCAACTAACCCCTTCGGAGCCGGCGCCTCAGGTGGCGCGTCTGGAGGTGCAGTAGGTTTCCAGACCCCGCCACCCGCCCATCGGATGACTTTTAGAGAACAAGCACAACAACGTACACCTAGAACAGGCGATATTACCATCTATGGAGATCGTCTTGCAGACTGTAGATATGATCCAGTACCTGGTAAAAAGAATGATGAAAGAATGTTGCTCGCATCAGTACGATTGCGGAGAGTCACGAACTTCTTATTAACACTACCTGGAATGATAGATCATCTAGATCGAATATATCGGTTTGTCCAGACAGGAGTAGGGCCCGAAAGTATTAAGGAGGCCATGGCCTACCAGAAAGTAGATACTCAAGCCAAGATATTACGGTTTCTTATAAACTGTTTCATAAGAGAAGTGGATAGGCCGGGTATGAACCCGGATGACGTAAAAGCACTCCACAGGTGGGGCCAGAATATAGCAGATGGGAATCATGACAAACAGGCCTGTATAGAAAATATGTACCGAAGAATCAGAACTGCAATAAATAAAATGCATGAGAAAAGACAGCCACTACCGGAAGTAGATTCAGACAAACTTGAATCCTCAGAGGAGGAGAACGAACAAGAAGAGACACCAGAGCACACACAGTTACCAGCTAGAGAAATGATAGCTTATGTAGGTAAAGGAAGACCATTCAATAACTCAATGCGCCCAGTACGTCCAGAAAGTAAAAGGATTTTTCAGGAAGCCATGTGTAATCCGAGAACCCCCGAACACTTATTCCAGGCCACTGATAAAGTACTTCAAGAACGAATGGGGTACCATGTACTCGATTCTATGGACGAACAAGAACTAGCTAGGTCAGCCGTGCAATGGGCTGACAATTCTGAGAAATATGGTGACGATGCGTTAGCACATACGTTTTTGAACCTGACACCGAGTGAACAGCGTTTAGCTGGTATATACATGATACAACACCTGCTCTTATTGTATAGAAGCCAACATTCCGATCCAGGCCCCCTTCCTGATATATTAATAGAACTGCTCATGAACAGATGGAGTGGTCTGGGTACTGATTTAATTAAAGTAATTCTAGAACATCGTCACAAGTATAGTACCTTCTTATGTCCACAGATCAACTCAACACATGTCATGGAAAGAAAAATGTATTACATGGACAGACAGAATCCGTTGCGAGAAGTGCACCCAGTACAGAACGCAGACAATACACTTAGACGCGTGTTTGTGTACGCACCCGTAACTAAAATAGAATTATTGGAGATGAAGAAACTAGTACCTAGTCATGATAAAGATCCCGCAGGTTTTCACCGTGAAATAAAGGATATGTTATTAATGGGCGATTACACTTTTCCGGACCTTATGAAAATATTGAAAGTATTATTGCCTCCAGGTATATACGAGAAACTCAAAGAAAAAGAGTGGGAGGTGGGAGACACAAAGATTGATTGGGCTGCATTAGAAGATGAAGAAAATACTCGAGTTCCAGGCCTAGGGCTTGGAGATAAAGTCAAGGCGTTACCAGGGTTGTTAGTACAAGTATTGCCACGTTTATTGAGTACGAAAAAGGAAGATTGGGGTGCAATCTCAGCCTGCAAACAGAAACCAGATGAAGACACTAGTGATTTCTACACCCGATTTGAGAAATGTTTTGGTATTAATAGCGGTCTGAAAGCAAGTAGCGAGTCATATCCACATCTTTTTGTAACGAAATTAGTCGAGAATTCCCTGCCGCAGGTTAAGAACAGAGTAATGAAAGTGGAAAGCACTTGGCAAGCTAATACTCCTTCACAAATGTTACAAATGTTACAGTACCATCAAAATAGACTTAGAGAAGAACAAGAACACGAACAAAGACGTATGAAAGATACGAAAATGAAAATGTTAGTTGCTCAGTCGGTTCCTGCCGACGGTCACAAAAAGGGTGCGACCCAGCCCAGTAATTCAACGGTTCCTGTAAAGGGAATATGTAACTACTGTAAACAGCCAGGTCATTATATAAACGATTGTGCAGTTCTGAAACATAATATCGCCACGGGTAAGACCAAGGAGAGGCCGCGTCCACCCAGACAAGATCAGGTTCAACAACAAGTACCCCAGAATATACAACATATTCCGCCTATGCCAGCTTCATCACAGACCGTAGCGATACCACAACAACAGCCTGTCTCCGCAATACAAAACACGACACAGCAGATGTACCAGTATGCACAAAATGATTACCCCGATTATCAACGATACACATGAAACAGCCTGGAGAGGGAGTTCCGCTTGCCTCTTATTGAAGTTCCTGTAGATCAAAGGGGTCCTTATGTACACAGTCAAGTATTGGGAAAAGACAGAAAGTTTCTCATTGATACAGGGGCAAGCAGAACCACGATAAGTCACAATGAAGTACCAGGGGCACCCCTCTCAGGCTCACAGAACGTGTCCCTTGGATTTTCAGGAAAACCCATTATCAATGAGGTATCACAACCTCTTCCTCTTGCAGTTGGTCCTTTGACACGAACTACAGATTTATTGCTCACGAAATCATGCCCAGAAAACTTGCTAGGCATAAAGACATTAAAAGCTCTAGGAGCTATTATATGCTGTTCTCCAGAAGGAGTACGATTGTTTTTGCGAGATTTCAAAGGCCATTATGTATTGAGAGACATGGATCGCAGGTTACAGGATGTCCCTGCACATTTGTGGGCGCAAGGCCCCACTGATGTAGGCTGTATGCACATTACACCATATCGAGTCACACTAAAAGCAGGAGTGATATTACCACGTATTCGACAATACAAGTTACCTCCAGATGCTGTAGTGGCTTTACTGAGAATCATTGACGAGCTCATTGCACAAGGAATGGTTGTGGAAACTGACTCCAATGTATGTAATTCTCCTATTATTCCAGTTCTTAAACGTACTGACCCAAATGCACCACCTGTTTATCGATTAGTTATTGATCTGCGCGAATTGAATAAATGCATTGTACCACAGTATCCTGTGGTCCCAGATATCTCTTCATTACTGACCGCTATTGATTCAGAAGCGACGTTCTTCACTGTAATTGACCTCAAGAACGCCTTCTTCAGTGTCCCGATCGACCCGGAAAGCCAATACTTGTTCGGATTCAGTTTAAATGGACGATCTTTCAAATTTGCACGCGCACCTCAAGGATTCACAGAAAGCCCCAGCATTTATAGTCAAGCATTGAAAAAACAACTCGACAGTATTCACATGCCAGTTAACACTGCCCTGCTTCAATATGTCGATGATCTGCTGATCACCGCTCGAAGCGAACCCGAATGTGAACATGCCTCACTGACCGTTTTGAACTTCTTGGCTGACAAGGGGCACAAGGTGTCCCCTTCGAAGCTACAATTCTGTGTTCAGCAAGTTGTGTACCTGGGTCACTTGCTGTCCAAAGTGGGGAGACAGCTCACTCCTGATCGCATTCAGTTAATTGTAAACATGTCACCACCCAGAACACAAAAGGAGGTGCGGGCTTTCATAGGCCTCACTTCATACTGCAGACAATGGATTCCCCAATATGCATTTCTAGCAAAACCACTCATTCAGTTGACAACACAGGAGGCAGCGACTTCGACTGTCCTCCCTTGGACTCAGGAACATACACAAGCTTTTGAAGACTTGAAGAAAGCCCTATGTCAAGCACCTGTTTTAGCAACACCATGTTACAGTAAACCTTTTACACTTTTTGTCACAGAACGTGAAGGTACTGCCTTGTCAGTCCTCACTCAGGAACAAGCAGGTTCACACAAACCGTGTGCTTACTTTTCTAGCACATTAGATCCAGTAGCCCAGGCCCTCCCGGCGTGTTTGAAATCAGTTGCAGCGACAGCTTTAGCAATTAGACAGAGTGATTCCATTGTATTAGGACATCCATTGACAGTACAGGTTCCACATTCTGTGGAAGTCCTTTTGAATCGAACACAGACTCAACACCTGACCATAGCAAGACTAACAGGTTATGAATTGACATTGTTTCAACCACACATAGAAATCAGACGCTGCAGCACATTAAATCCTGCCACGTTATTACCACTCAATGGAGTAGATCCATTGGCACATGATTGTATTGAAGTCATTACTATTACAACAAAACCCAGACAAGACTTGACAGATGTTCCATTATCAGATCCAGACCTGACACTTTATGTGGACGGTTCATGTATGAGAACAAGTACAGGAGAGTTAGTGGCAGCCTACGCTGTCACGACAGACACCGAAGTTATTGAAACCAATTGTATCGACACCTTGTCAGCTCAAGCAGCAGAGCTCATCGCTCTGACACAAGCATGTATTCAAGCCAAGAATAAGAAAGTCAATATATATACTGATTCACGTTATGCATTCGGAGTCGTTCATGACTTTGGAGTCCTCTGGCGAGAGAGAGGTTACTTAACTTCTCACGGTGCCAACATCCAACACGGTCCCCTCATTCAAGCTCTGTTAGATGCAATACATCTACCCACTGAAATCTCTATCATGAAATGTAAGGCACATACAAAAGTTACCGATACCATCTCCCAGGGTAACGACCTGGCAGACCGAACAGCAAAACAAACTGCTCAAAACCGAACTCATGTAACTAACCAGACACAAATAGTAGTACCGACACATTGCATGACAGTCAGGGATCCCGCACGTGATGTAATTGACATACAAACACATGCCATGCCAGATGAAATTAAGAAGTGGACTGAATTAGGAGGGATCCAAACAGACCAGGGATGGATGACGAAGGGAAAATCTACATGGTTTCTCCCCGACTCTATGGTTCAGGTTATCATTAACACGATACATAGTCCTGCACACCTAGGAGAGAAAGCAATGCTCGACAGCATTCAACACATATGGTTCAATAATAACTTACGAGCAGCAGCCAAGCAGAAAGTGCGTACTTGCATGATTTGTGGTCAGTTTAATCCAGGTAAAAGCATCCCCGTAGAGAAAGGTGGATTTCAGCCTCCCGAACATCCTTTTGAAGTCCTCCAGATGGATTATATCCAGATGGAACGCTGTCGAGGATTCAAATATGTCCTCGTAGTCGTATGTGCTCTTTCCCGATGGACAGAAGCATACCCAGTCCCAGATTATACTGCTCCGACCACTGCCAAGCAGCTGGTTCGTGAATTCTTCCCACGGTATGGTTTGCCCCGTATCGTGTACTCAGATAACGGTCAGCCATTCTCATCCGAGCTTGTGAAACACATTACACTCCTGTTAGGCTATCAGTGGAAGTTCCACTGTGTCCGGCATCCCGAGGCAGCAGGTCTCGTGGAGCGCCATAATCAGACTCTAAAAATCCGACTTTCCAAGATCTGTAGAGAGAAGGGTGTTGACTGGATAGTTGCTTTGCCGGTTGCCCTCTTCTATATGAGGATGGTGGCCCATTCTCGAACTGGGCTATCCCCGTATGAAGTGGTCTTTGGTAGGCCACCGAATATGTGGGGGACGCCTATTCCACGTAAAATTACAGATGTTGACTGTATTATGCTGACAGATTACCTTGCCTCCTTGATGTCTGCACTACAATCTTGTCGTTCACAGGTAGCTGCAGCCTTTCCCGACAACACCGAGGTGAAGCCCCACGAAGTGGTCCCGGGGGATTTTGTCTTCGTGCGCAACTTCGATCGGAGAAGTCCGTTGGAGCCCCGCTGGCAAACCCCGAAATTGGTTCTACTAACAACAAGGACAGCCGTAAAAGTTGAGGGCAGGAAAGGGTGGCTGCATTCCAGCCACGTCAAGAAATTCCACGGACTTCCTTCGGACTTGGACTCTAAGCCCTGCCCTCCTACACAAACTGATTCAAAACTCCCTTTGGTTGAGAAAACTGCCTCTGAAGAATATAGACTGAAATTACGATCTAGCAAGTCAGACAGTTTAATTGTTTAAGTCCTCCCCTAGGTGAATCGGTTAAATTAGTTTCTGACATGTATCCCCTAGATCGAGATAGAGAGAGAGATAGACAAAGACAACAAAAGAAGCGTGCATATTGTAAATCACTTCGTAGTCACTGTATAGTGACGCTATTGATTATGTTTTTCTTAAGCCTTCTGATTATTGCTGCTAGTATCTTGCTGCACATCTACTACCCTATTTTCAGGCATGCACAATCTGCTTATAACGTCACTGCTGAACATTCTTTTAGTGAATTACCCCCCCATGAATTGTCTTATAGACTTGCGCTGCGCAACAACACTTTCATTAGTATGTTACATCACTCCCATCAGACTAATAACGCTACCAATTGTTGGATATGTGGCCGACTCCCTCCCTACCAGAAATACAAGGGAGTTCTGCCCCTCTTTCCGTACCCTTTCACTCACAATGGTTCATGTGGCGCATGGTTTAAATTGATTAATTCCCTAGATCCTGATACCGCTGTATATGAAGGAAGCTGGGTTTGGGGAAACCTGAACTTAGTCTTGCTTAAAGCCTGCTACCCTGACAAGGAGGGACTTCCCGTTGGGACAGGAACAGACTTAGAAAATAAAGTGTATGGGTTAGGTAATTACACCGTTAATTTCATGATTCTAACTATTGAATCTGAAGCTGCACCAGCCATACCAGCTATGACAGTATTACCAGTCACAGGCGAATTATGTGTCCGGAAAAATGGTTCAGTACATTTAGGTCATAGCAAATGCACTACTGTGGTCGAATTCAGTGACCAAGGCAAATCTACATTTAGAGCTTCACGTCATTCCTATTTTGTTTGCGGCCATACCGCATACATACGCTTACCTCTAGATTGGGATGGTACCTGTTACATTGCATTCCTTTTGCCACCTGTTTTCCTAGCCCCACCTGATTATCATAGAAATACCAATCTAGTAAACCATCGACTCCGAAGAGATCTCCCGCTTGTCGATTACACTGAAACGGCATGGGAGCAATATACAGATTTCAATAAAGGTTTCTTCCCCTATCTAGGTGCTGTTTTTAATAGTAAACTGATACGCAGATTAACCAGAACTCTCGAAGCAGTAGTGAATGAGACTACTTCAGCTCTAGGTAACCTAACGGAGGAGCAGTCCGCCATGCGGGTTGTTGTTCTTCAGAATCGTCTCGTTATTGACGTCATCTTGGCAGATAGGGGTGGAGCTTGTAAGGTCATCGGGTCCAGTTGCTGTGTTTTCATTCCAGAAAACGCGCCAACTGTATATAAAGCTATCACACGTCTTCATAAAATTGCAAGTTTGATACACCAGAATCCAGGCACCTGGACTTGGTCCGGTTGGTTTTGGACAACGTTGACCGCTTGGGGATGGAAGATCCTATCCTTCCTAGGCATTGCCCTTCTCATAGTATTCAGTTGCTGCCTGTGTCTACAATGTGGACCGGCGATTTGCGGCCTGTGTGCCACATCATGCATTCCGCATTCAAATTCTCATTCAAAACGCGAACAGAAGAAAGAAGAACAAATGATGTTACGTGAACAGATTGATCGATTCATGAGGATCGATGTATCCTGAAGGGTCCGTAGGGAACAAGGAGGGAATGAGGAAATATAGATTTTTGGTCAAGAAATGCTCCCTAACGTGTACCTCACCGTCTCCATGTACTAGCTTGAAGTGCATGTAATTTCCCTCCTGTGCCAGCTATGAAGACGCAAATACATTTGCGTCCATCTTTAACATGTCCTCTTTCAGATCCGCCATGAACGGATTGAATATACAGTCTCTAAATATGCTATGCCAACGTCTTTTTGTGGTATACTTTACACGTTTTTCAGCTCTGGCGAAGTAGGCCCTGATTCTGCCATCGAGCCTCTTTTTCCTGCCTTCTGACTCTGAGGGCCTCAGCCCAGGCTGCCTCTGTACCAGTGACCCCTGCCTTACTTCTTGCGCGGCTCACGGCGCTTAGCTCAGCCTACTGACTGCCAAGACTGTATTCAACCTTCGAATTATCTGTTCCACTCCTCGAAAATACATTCCTGTCTCGTCGTTCAAGTAAACATCCTCCCAGCTGCAGGAGCAATGGGCCGGGTTTTTCTATCTCCGTGCAAGTAATTCATAGACTCCGTTGCCATGGTAGGCCCATGCCCCCTCACCTCTCATGCAGACACGTAGATACGTAGACACAAGACGCTTATACACGCATTCACAACCAGTATAGAATAGCCTCCGTTCGAGAGACCTTTCCCTTCCAGATACTACAGTTCCTTAAACATAAGATATCAGATACGATTTGGGATTAGGCTGGTCTGACATCCCAGACTTATGTCTGCACTTGTAGAGCTAAATGTCAAGTCCCCTTCACCCTCCAGTTATACGTCAATCGCACGTCATGCTGCTGCGCGCGCATCTCTGCCATGTAATTCTGCTGACACTGTAGGATTCTCTTATGGATCCACCTACTTGTGACCTCATGATAAATGACGTTTCTAGTACACGCCTATTGCAACGCCTTTTTCCTGTTACGTATGAGCATTTTATCTCTCTTCTCAGCTGTTACGCCTTCTGCATATGTCTTTACTGTAAATGCATTGACTATATATATGAATAACTGTCAATAAAATGTTGTCTGTCAGTCCCTTCCCGAACCTGTGTGGTGACGGAATGGTATGCCACCTTGGCTCGAGCCAAATACCCAATTCCTTTTTAAGGAATAAAACCCTTTTGAGTAAACCTCAATATCACGGATCTTGCCTCTTATTTATCTGAGTTATTCGTATTGACTTTACCGTATAAATTAAGCATGGGTAATTAGATTTTACCACAGTATGCTGCAGCGCGATGACGAATAAAAGTCTGCTTCTTCATACTTCGAAGTTGGGCTCTTTTGTTGCTCGTTTGTGAAGGATCACAGTGACAGGATTTCCATTCCTGTTTCAAGAGCCCGCCCTGCAGGGTCGGAGCCCCCAGTAAAATGGAACTGTTTGGAAGCATATATATATATATATATATATATATATATATATATATATATATATATATATATATATATATATATATATATATATATATATATTCACTGAAAAAACCATAGGTTTGACACATGTTATAGTTAGCTGGACATTTCGCTCATATAAAACCAATGAAATTCCCCTGTTATAGTTACTTCAGCTAACTATAACTCGCGCGCCCGCAATGCACTGCTGATGATGTCACACATCACATCACTCATGACATCATCTATTAAGTGGGTTGGTTTTGAAAATTACATCTATTTTATATATGTAGATCTGAAAGTTGGTTGAACAAAAATGTAGTATATAAGTGTATAAATGGTTGCTTTTTTGGTGAAAAATAGATTCTATAACTGACTGATTAAATATATCTTAATGAGTACATGGGTTACTGAGTAATATTTAAATATATAACTATCTGTGTCCGTCTATCTGTTTCTTTTTAAGTGGCTGAATGTGTTGATGAGTAGCTATATCACTGATACATTATATCTATATAGGTTATTGTTTCTTTATTATTTCCAAGAGTGTCTCAGTGTCTAAGTGTTAATATGCTACATTAGGAGATTTTACATATTGCATACATGCAAGAATCAGTGACATACTATTCCTATATGTTGTAGGCAGCATATGTCAGATATTAGATGTTATCAGTGATGTCAAGAGTGATGTCACTAACCATGTGATGAGTGATGTAATATGTAACATCATCAGCAGTGCATTGCGGGCGCGCAAGTTATAGTTAGCTGAAGTAACTATAACGGGGGAATTTCATTGGTTTTATATGAGTGAAATGTACAGCTAACTATAACATGTGTCAAACCTATGGTTTTTCAGTGAATTTCATAGGTTTTTTAAATGTTACTTCCTAACTATAACGTGTGTAAAACCTATGGTTTTTTCAGTGAATTTCATAGGTTTTTTAAATGCTACTTCCTAACTATAACGTATGTAAAACCTATGGTTTTTCAGTGAATTTCATAGGTTTTTTGAATGCTACTTCCTAACTATAACGGATATAACTAAAATGGATATCGCCTTACCAGGCTTACGTGCGCGACCTAGTGCGCGCACCCGCCTATATATTTCGTGAAAACTTTGCAATTTGAACTTATTGAATTTCTTCATAGACCCATCAAAGAACTTATAGTACGTCAAAGAGACTGAAATTAGGCTTCTTTTTTTTTGTTATGAAGCTTTTCATTAAATGGAGCCGAATGTCTTTTTAAACTTTCGTGCGTGACTGGATGTACACACCTTGGTATTTTTTTAAGATATATAAAAGGTTTTATAGTTTAATAATTGTATGCTTGAATCGAGCTTAGAAGATATACAAAATCCGGATTTGTTTGGATTTACTCCTTTTCACGTTTTGAAACTTCGCTGAATTAGACCGCTACTTCAAAATAACGTACGTGACTAGATACTGTCACCGCGTACACGTCCTGAGACGCGCATGTGAAGTCATGTGACTTGAAAACAACACTTCCAATTGGTTCTTAGTAGTTTCTATTCTGGAATTTACACGGAGCACTCCACCCACTTCCCTCACTATCTTTTCTACTCTCAAGAGAGAACAACGTCCAACATCTTTCGGAAGACTTTGCTGAAATGGCTGCCGTTCCGCATTCATCTTCCGAATCTGAAGAAAATGAGCGACTACCTTTAAAAAGATAAAAGGGATCTTTTATTTGGCAATTTTTCACTTATCCTGAAGAACAAAAGAAAGTGAATGCGCCAAAAGTAACCTGCACGATATGCAAATCGGTTCTCTCAAGAGGAAATCCAACAAAAAAATATTCCTTTTCCATACATACCATGCAGCGGCATGTCAAACAAGTGCACCCTGAGAATTATGCAAAGGCATCGACAAGAGCCCTGGCCACGCTATTACCATCAGAAGTGGCCAGCACATCTTCTGGTGGACGACCTGTATCTCCATCGAGTGCTGAGATGGACTTGAGACCATATCTTGCGACGGTGCACATGAAATGCAACGAGTGTGGAGAAATTCTTCTGTACGGAGAGCAGAGCCTCATTCTTCTTAAACTCAAAATTGAGAGTCATAAATGCCCCAAGAAAAGATAAATTTCTTCATTTCATTTTGATCGTATGTCATACTTAAAAATGTTGTTGCAAGTTTAAAAAATCAAAAACAACATAACACTTGTTTCAAAACAAAAAAAAAAAAGTTATTTTCAGAAGTAACTCTTTGTACCAAAAAGAGCTCCAGGAGCATATTATAAAGGGGGTTTATCTCCGCTTTTTTGGCTTTGTTTCGTGCGCGACCGGGTGCGCGCACCCGCCTATATATTTCGTGAAAACTTTGCAATTTGAACTTATTGAATTTCTTCATAGACCCATCAAAGAACTTATAGTACGTGAAAGAGACTAAACCTAGGCTTATTTTTTATTATTATGAACATTTTCATTAAATGGAGCCGAATGTGTTTTTAAACTTTCGTGCGTGATCGAATGTACACACCTTGATATTTTTTTAAAAAATATAAAAGGTTTTATAGTTTAACAATTATATGCTTGAATCGAGCTCAGAAGATATATAAAATCCGGATGTGTTTCGATTTACTTCTTGTTCACGTTTTGTAACTTCGCTGAATTAGACCGCTACTTCCAAATGACGTACGTGACCAGATACTGTCACCGCGTACACGTCCTGAGACGCGCATGTGAAGTCATGTGACTTGAAAACAACACTTCCAATTGGTTCTTAGTAGTTTCTATTCTGCAATTTACACAGAACACTCCACCCACTTCCCTGGAGAAAAAGTTTATCGCAAAACTGTTAAAGCCTCCTCTAATCAAACATTCAACATCGTTAACATAACAGTGTAGTAAATAAAACTAAATCCACCCCGTCCCTTAATTACAAGGGACACATTACTGTGTGAAAACAACTTTTGTTTTCACGCGATAATGTGGAATACTGAGCCTGTTACAGGATTTTCTATCACATATGTGTTCCCATTGATGTTGAAGCACTAACACCGTGGAAAATACCACCGATAGCGGTGATATTTTTAACGCCGAGCACCGGCGATTTTTATCGCTTAGAGGCCTTGCTATTATGAAGGTTTATCTCCTAAGTCTCTGATTCTCAAACTGTGCAACGCGGCTCCCCTGTGTGCCGTAATGAGGTGCTAGGGGCGCCGCGCACACTCTAGTGTGACTAACCATCCATAAATTCCACGGACATCTCTACCCTGTTATCTGCAATTGTAAGCATCAAAAGGAGCAGCGCTGCGCCCCTCGGAGAGGCCTCACTCCCACTGCTACAGTGGCCTTGCAGTCGTCCAGATGCACAGGAACAGCCCCTCCGATCCATTGAACTTCTGTGTCGGTCTCAATGAAAATAAGCACTGAAGAATTTTCAAGTATGTAGTACTCGTCCTGCTACAGCATACAGAATGCATTCTGTTAGGTGTAACAAAGTGAAACACCCACGCAAGAATCATACAGAACACTTCCTCTAAAGAAGCCTGTGATTAACTATAAAACATCAGGTTAACCTTTTTTCACTCTCTCATCATTGTTAAAGATAAGTATTCATAATACTATATTAAACAATGCCATGGTTGTTGCTTTTTTATTTAAAGAATCTTGCAATCATTCACAAATCCAATACTCATGGCTTCTTTTTCGTGAGAAAAATCTTGCAATATTATATATCTACATAGAATAACAGAAAAAACATAACACTGCAAAGGCCGAACACTCTACTAAACGCAGATTTGTAACATATAGGGCAGATTTATGTTACCTACTTCATACCCAGATATGTACCAGTTAATGTGCACCACAGTATACTAGTATTCCGTCACCTATGGTGTGCCACATTTAAAATGTGGCGCACCATGGTACAAAGACAGCATACATGCGTAACACATCTGTGCTGAAAAAGTAATACATTGCTAGAGTTGCATCGCGAATGTAATGCAGCTCCAGCAAGCCTCACCAGTGCACTATATTCACAATGCTGCGTCAATACCTACGCCTGCTTCAAGCACATGCACAGTTTTGAAACAGCATGGGCCTGAAAGTCACTGAGTAAAATCTCATGGATTACAGTCAGCCACTTTCAAGACGCATTCCTTCAGAGGAACACTTCCTTATGGTGCAGGGCTTTAGAATGTGACCTATCTCCTAGATCCATAACGTTGTAAATATGGTACATTATTTCCACTGTCATTGTATTAAATAAAGTGACGAAATTGTAGCGCAAAGAGACGCAACGTCAACATAAAGCTGCCACAATGTGTTTTAAAGTACCCTTTAAATTACAACCAACACTCTCTTTGAAGAGACCCCTCAGGTTTTTTTAACACCTGTTAAATCCTTCCATGCTCATGACAGAGCCACTCCATCACGAGCATCGCCTGAGCTGTCCTCAGAACTGACCAGTTTTGTCATGTGCTTGCCGCTTTGCTTGCGCAGCACTAACATTGCGCCTCCATGACACGTTCTATTGACTAAGCAGAGCCATGACGGAACCGCTCTATCATGAACACACCTCAAACGTGGCTCATGAAGGAGTAGCTCTATCATGAGCATACAAGTACCACTCAGCCCCCCGGCCCCCTAATCCTGAGGCGGAATTGCCACTGCAACAACGGACTTAAACTCCTGCAAAGAACACAATGTAACATTTAATATCATTTTCCACCAATGTTTTCATATATCAGTGTTGCTGAACTCACTCACTGAAATGTCGCTCATTTCATTAAATCACTTTTAAAGCATGCCTTATAACAATGCACCCAATCCTATGTGGAAGTGTTTATATTAAACATGACATTGCTTTAACCAGGATAGACAAAGAAATGACACAGTGATGTAAAAGTTTCTTTATTTTATATACTTACCTAAAAAATAGTAAAAAAGTAAAGTAAATTTCTTTTTAAAACGTAGTACCTGTGGAAGAAAAGTAAAAATAAGATTATAAAGTACATTTCATTAAAGAATAGGAGACAATAAGAGCGAGGCAGAGAAAACTCTCGGATATTATTAGTTGTACTTACCTTATAAATATAATATCTGTGGAGGACAGTAAAAAAAAAATCTGTTATAATACATATTTCTAAATGCAATGTAACAAAATAACTCAAACAACATATTAAATGGTTTATTTTTGCTGTCCTCAGAATACATTGATTTTCACTATGAACAGTGATTTCAATATTAATCATCATATAACAGCGGGGAAAAAAAAACACAATCAAAATGATTGTGTTTAAAAAACCCATACAAAATCTCCATACATATTATAAATACCTGAAAAAACATGTCTTAAATGTTTTTCTCAAATTCGCAATTTCTTGAGTAAGCACACTACATCTTCCACAGTTACAAACTAATTAAAATATACAACCTATTTTTCAATATATCTCAACAAAGCCCCGTGCAAGTATCTCCTATAAAAATCTATCTTAAGGACACATTTTCTTCTCTCATACCTTTCCGCGTGGCCAAATTGTATAAGTTAACTCATTATCTTTTAAATACCTCTCCCAAAAACTTGCGTCCATATAAGTTCTAAAATAATTATCTAAAGTACTCATTTTCTTCTCTCATATTTTTCCACGTGGCCAAATACTATGAGTTAAGTAGTTTTTTTCTGAAATTTCTTAATCTTAGTCTTATCTATTCTTTTCTGAACCTTTACAGTTAAAATTTGTAACATGTTTTATACCATCAAACATTAAGTAAATTTGTACCTGATGTTATCACTATGCCAAACACAAATTTCATTTATAAATTTGTACACCCTCAGTCACATGATATTTGTAAACAAGAAAGTTGCATATCTTTACAGTATTCATCTTCCTACAGCAAGTCATTCTACTGAAATTTAGGTTCCAAAAATAGCAGATAGGAGTTAGTTAAGGCAAAAGGCAAACGTTTCCTAAAAGTCAATTGGCTATCATTGCAAAGCGTCCAGCCACTTGCACACTTCAAATAAGCTGTATAATGTCCTGATGATGTGGAAGGCCCTTCATGAAAAATAATGGCTACAGTTACAAATGTTCTTCTAGAAATAGATACTTGAGAAGCCACAATTTTTTTTATTAAAGTTGACAATTTACTCCCATCAGCTCTGCATCGTTGAAACATTAAAATTACATATTGTTCATATCTATGGATAAATAAAGTTGATAACATTTCAGACTTACATTGAGAACAGACCATGTTCTGATGCGCATCTTTAACTAGTTTATTAAAAGACACTTCTTTACGGTCTGGTAATGTTAAATATATAAATCTTTCACTGTGTATATCAGTACTACTTGAAAATGAGCAATTATCACACTTATGTTCCCATTTATAAGAAAGGCCAAAAAGACTATCAATATCTACACCTTCATCTTCCAAAATTGTAAACATATACATGATAAATTCCTGACAATCTTGCTGAATATTCTGAGAAAATTGATTTACTCCTGCACATATGTCTAAAACATTCCTTAGTTCTGAAACACTTGCTACTTCACTATCACCACTACTACATTTTTCAAATATAGAATTTAAGGAATAGCAAAATGTTTGCTCCTGATTTTCTACAATCTGTTCCTTAACATTTTTCAGAAAGATAACAACATTAACTACTACATTTGCATAGCAGTTGACACCAGACCTGTTTTCAAACTTAAATCCAACAATCTCTTCAATACTAACAGTTTTCTTACACCTACCAGCAATAGCTACATCTTTTTTTCGTCGTTTCTCGACTACTTCAGCACATTTCTCCTCATTTTTCCTTTTCTGACCAACCATACGCCTTTCAATTAAAGGATATTGAGGTAAACTTGGAGCATATTCTCTTCTTAACCTATTATACTCCTTCACACAATTTAAATCTGCACTAATCTTTGTCTCATCATAATCAATTAGATAAAGTCCACATAAAGTTCTAACTCGCGATAAAGCAACATACACCATACCCTCTTTGAATACAGTGCTTCCAATATTTACCAAAGCACAATCTATACTTAAACCTTGAGATTTGTGAATAGTCACTGCATATGCCAAACAAATTGGAAATTGCTTCCGACGGACATATAAGTCTTTCACAAGCAAAAAATGAGTTGAACAGCGACTAATTTATTGAACTTCCTCAATTCCATCAAATTTTATTCTTAAAAATTCAATCTCATCTCTATTTTTATAATTGACAAAACCAACAACATTACCCATTGCTCCATTTACCAATCCTCTTTCCACATGTAAATTTCTCCTTACAATTATCCGACAATTTAAACATACATACAGATTTTTCTCTAAACCAGCAGTTTTAGATATAGTTTTTTGAAGAGAATCCAATTTTAACTTCAACTTTTCAGACAAAACAATAGTACTACCTTCATGCTCTATTCTATCTTTAGCTTCCAGTTTCTTAATTTCTTGATTTTCTAAATTCAACATTTTCTCATTAAAAACTGAACATTCTTTCAGATTTAGCATCAAGCATATCACTGACTTATCTGCTACCTCTTTACTATATATTTTCTCAGGTACATTATCTTCATTAGGAAACAGCTTGGAAAGTAATCGTGTTCGTAGAGTGTGTTTTGCATCTTCAGTTAGTTTTCCAATCCTTATATCTTGAAGAATATTTCCATATTTAGTATCCTTTGCCTGTCGCATATTTTGAATCAGTTCAGTATATTTGAAATGTGACCATATATTAACATTTCCAATACTGCCCAGGCACTTTCTGGTCTCCTCGTGCGTAACAGTTTCAAATACAGGTTGTCCTTTCACAGGAGTTAGCTGCAGTAGATCTCCAAAAACTATGACATGTTTACCTCCAAATAACACATCATACTCTGTATTAAGTATCTGTTGCATTCTTAAATGCACAAAAGCAAGCATTGCATTGGATACCATGCTTACTTCATCAATAATAAGAAGTTTCATTTTTTTAAGGACTCTAGAAACTTCAAAACAAGCTTCTCCAGATAGCTTGTGATATTGTAATTTATTTTCATGTTCAACTGGGAGCATCAGTAAACGATGTAAAGTAATACCTTTAATATTATGTGCTGCCAATCCAGTTGGAGCAGTAACAACACACGACAGTGTTGACTGAGTTCTTTGCTGTAAATATGTAGTAATTCCTTTAATTAGGAAACTTTTACCAGTCCCAGCTTCTCCACTTACATATAGTCAAATGGGTTCAAATGACATACATGAGCAATCTTTTCTCTCATGACGAAAGCCATGCTCAATGTGCTCTGTCACTTCATCATATATCTGTCTTTGCTCAACATTAAACTGCTTTTTTAATTCTTCTAAGTTGATTACTTCCTCTTGACCTTGCTGCATTGCTCTTTCCACCTCATCCATGGCGGTGGCTGCTTCATTTTGGATAATTGGTTGTCCCAGTGGATCTTGACTTAATGAAGCCGAACTTTGACTACCTTGTGAACTATCTCTAGCAATCTCCGCTGCAATTGTCGCTTCTTGCTCTATTTCATCATTCAACATTTGGAGATAATTACTAAAAACAGGACATTCAATACTACTTTTAGATGCGTTGAATGAATCTTCATAACTATCAAAGTCTCCAAGTAGTTCCTCTTCTCTACGCCATGGTTTAAAGAGTTGCAAAAGAGCAAAATAATAAAATTCTCTTTTGTCAGGTGTTTCGCAACTCAGTTTCCGATGAGTATTCAAGTGTCCTTTTCTTTGTTTCACTAGACATCCTTCATGTCCAATTACAGCGTGTACACCTTTATCAATGTTCTCTGTAACATTCCTTTTAAAATTGTAGTTTTGAAGTATTTCATACAGACAAATGTTTTCAAGCAGAGTACTTCTATTTGGATAGTATGTATCCAACATATTTGTTTTCAGAATGTCTGTACTGTTTGGTTCTCTCTGGGCTAAATGTTCAATTTCTTGCACAGGTTTCAGAACACGGTTTCGTGTTTCTGCAAGGCCCAAACTCACCCAGAGAATAGTCCTTGATTTATCATAAAGACTTGCTGATGATAATCGGTCACAACATTCATATGCTCCAATTTCTCGATGAGACAACATCTTCAAGCTGTACGTATACAATTTCTTGCTTAGGCTCTTTTCATGAGAAATGTATTCCCACATCTCCTTCAGTTCCGTTTTTTCAGATTTCGTGATGTAAGACGTTACATATCGAGCCACAGCAATAGAATTGTCTGCAACATATTGTATGTCCATGTTAGCATTCCACATGGATAAAATGACTGGGTTATAGTCATTTATATATTCGGATTCTTCACCTCTTCTTAAATTGTACGTATTTTTAGGTGACCTTCTTCTGATATTATGTCGCAAACATGACATCAAATTGTTGACTCTTCCTTTTGAAAGTACCGGTCGTGCAAATCCAAAACGACATTTGGTGTAGAATTTGCTCTTTGATTTGAATTTTCGCCGACAATATTTTCCACAACAATGACTTTGAAAACGTAACACTTTTCCTCTTAAGTCCTTATCAGTTGTACTATTAGGTATGTCACAAGTGGCATACTGTTCAATAAAAGACAGTACAGTCTCATCCGAGTCTGTTCCAAATTTAGGAGCATCCTTGATCCATAACAGCATATGAATATGAGGAGCACCTCTTGCTTGATATTCTTTTCTCCAAAAGAAATCCAGTACTTCACCAAGAGGCAGATTTTTCTTGTTTGTAATGAAAGACATCATAGCTTCAAATCTATGATTAAAATATCTGCAAACATTAACTGGATCTAATGAACACAGTTCTCCAGGTGTCTTGTAGTTAATGTTTTCTATGTTTGCATTCCCCTCCCAAAGAAATTCAAGTAAATCTTCCCAAGCATACTCTTCACAGCTTAGAGTTAAAAACCATGTTGGTGCTCCTAAGTTTCTAAGCATGCACTTCAAATCTCCATGACGACGGTACCAATACTCATTAGTACCACGCTGACAAGCCATTAAATTAATTTGGTGTGAATCCAAAACACTATCTTTCTGTTGCACTTTATCCATAAATTCCTTTGCTGAAATATTTTGCAGATGAACTCCACTTTTTAAGATATGGTTTACTGCATAAGACAGACCAGATAAGTCACTCTCAAACAGAAGATGAAACAAATATGGAATGAATTGGCGAAACCTCGGATCTTCTGCATATAATCTTGTTGTCCGGTATTCAGATGCAGGAATCTGCATAGGTCGATCATCATATCGTGTACCTTCACCTGTAGGGAATAACTGTGGAAAACAACGACCTTCCAAACTTTCTTCCCACACACTAATAGGATTTCATTTCGCCTTTTTCATCTGAAATAATTCAATAGCATTCCCTATTGCTTCTTTGGAATGCAGTGGATGAACAATGTAATGTTCATAAATTTCTTCACTTCTGGATACGTCAACTTTTTCAATTTGTCCACTAGACAAATCACTGTCCTCTTCTTCACTTACATCTTCTTGTTCTACGGATACATCTTTATAGTATTTATTGTTTTGGACTAAATACAACGTTGCCTTTTTCACTTTTCTAAAATTCACTAAATCTTGACAGATTTTCTTACTCTTTGTAGGTACACCATTAACTAGAATAACTAGAGGTTCCTCTTCTACATTTTCAACACCAATTGTTTCCATATTTTTTTTAAATCAAGTGGCAAATATACAACTCTACCCTTTAATCCTCTTTGTAAATCTGACGGATTTAATTTACCAGTCTTAGGCTCCATACGAACAATAGCCTGAAAAGGATGTACACATTGAATCAGAATAGTCTCATAAGTATTTAAATCCATCAATTCTGATGGAATATTTATCAACTCTAGATTATTATGAACAGCTCTAGCAGGCATTTTATTTTCATTTAATTTATTATAACAATATTTACAAATACGTTGCTCAAAACCCAAATCAAAATAGTTTTCCACCAACAAATAAGTTGCAAAATCTTTCCATTGACCATTACTTTCATCTTCACTTTTTAAATATAAATCAACTAACCTAGTTTGACTTTTGTAATGAATGCGTCGACAACAAACACAAGAAAAATTTGGTTTCTCACCTGCAATTACCTTAAACTTTATTATATCCTGTTCAAAATGTTCAATATTAACATGTCCAACATTTTCTAACACATTTCCTTCTATAATTATATCAGTTTCTGAATTGTCTTCCTCTGGATCAAAATAACTTACCTCAATTTCTGCACAAATCTTCTTAACATCTAATTCACATCCATGCAAAAGAGCACTATTTAACTGTTTAAGTTTAAGTGCTGGACTTTTTGCATAATACAACTTTCTCACTAATTTTCTCATTTTAGTATGATGCACTGCTAACATCCTGAAGTGATGAAACACACTCTGGCATATTTTTTTAGAAAGACAAGCAAGAGAATGACCTTGCAGACCTATTTTTTCTCGCACTCTGCAATGATCTAATTCTTGCAACATTACAATTTTTTTTTAGACTTTCTTTAGTGTACTTACGTAAGAAATTGCGAAAGAAATCAATTGAATCCTGTCGTACACTACAAATGCTACTACAATTCCAACTGTAAACAGGAACATTAGGACGTCCCTCTAAAGCTTCTGCAGCCATCACCTCTCCTGCATTTCTAACCACAATTTTCTCTTTCTCAATTACACAACCATCCTTCACCTCATATGCTCGACCACTGGTGTCAACTGCATGCAACAGATCGTTACTTTGAAAGTAACTCTCTTCATTAAAAAATGTCTCAGAAGTTGAGGTATGCATCCACTTCCCAGAAAACACTTTACAAAAATTACTCCTATTTATGTGTCTCTTCCATTTACTTTTACCTTTTAAAACTCGTATTGCCTTATTTAGAGTATTTATTCTATTAAGTACGCGCGCTCAACAATACCCTCTATATATTGTTTCTTCTTAAGAAAAGCAGATCTTCTTTTAGAAACTTTCTCCTTTTGTAATAAATTCGAAACTACTCTGTTGTATAACATACGCTTCCTGATTTGGCTAAATTGATTCGTCCGGGTTTTACTATACACTTTTTCCTTTCTCCTGATTCCAGAAACATTTTTATCTTTGGTTCCATGTCTCCTTCTCGATACTAATATCCTTTTATCCTTCTGGACTTCAATACTAACATTTTTCCTTCCCAAAATTGCTTTCAAAAACTTTTTGGTTTGCTTACCAGGAGCACTCTTCTTTTTATCTGTCCTTTCTTCGTTTGATAATTGTTGAATTCCTTTCTTCTTCAAATTGTAAGTCCGTTTATAGAGCTTTCTTTTTTCAGTTCTGGTCGGCATCTTAATTTAAAATTTTGATGAAATTGTCATTCTGTAAAACACAAACATAACAAATATTATAGTTCACTACTAGCATATACCATACAAATTAAAACCACAGATTCATTTTCTAGGTAGAATAAAGAAAATAACAGAAAGTCTCTGAGCAGAGTAGGAAATCCTGTAGTGAATGTTGGTTCTAAATTTATCACACTCCATATCTGTTTTAACATTATAGACAGTTTTTAATTCTAATTTTTAAAGCATACAAACAGTACACTTTTTTCAAGAACTATCGGTCATCGTAGATGTTTTAATCTTTTTTACTACAATCTCTTTTACGCTTTATGAGAACATGTCTTATCACTCTCATAAAGCAGATCATCGACGAATAGGACAAGAAAACTGTCTTCACGAATGCTTTACTGTCAGATTTTTTTTATTTATTCAAAAGTTCATAATTTACTAGATTTCCAGCATTAGATCATCAGGGTCTTCTTCAAGTTCAAAGTCCTCATCTCCTTCTACCATCTCTAAGTAAGCTGAGTCTAAAGACATGTCCATAAAATCATCATTTTCATCTATTTCCTCTTCAAACACCGCGTCTAAAATTTCCTCCATCACTTCGTTAATGATTTCAAAATGAATTTGTTTCTCTTCTGAGGAATTCTCCATAACTAGACTCAGTTTATTCTTCTGTATCCTTTTAAAAAAATATAGAGACTAAATTATATCTTTTTTCATAAATGCATAATTTAAAAATACCTTTACTAATTTTTAAACTACATATATTTTTATAATTTCTAACTTATTAACTCTATATATTTTAAGATACCACGTTCCTCTTGTTTTGAAAAGAAATTATCAATATAACCCTAAACATTAACACTGATCTTTTTTTTCCATTAAATAATTACTGTTCTTAAAAGACATTTTACTGTAAAATTTCTTTTTAGATTTTGTAGATATCACAAATATTAATTAACTGTACAATTAATTTTTAGAGACCCATTTTTTGAGCTCACCAGTACAAATTGCTATATAAACTATATGCACTCTGAAGAGAAGGCTCACACTATACAAACCATTGCATTCACTTAACAGATTACTACTTCCCACAGAGACAGTTCCTTTTATGTTTCAACAGCATACTCACCATGTAAATGTCATAGCATATACAAAATGTCATACTAACCATGAAGAACCACCTCATAAGAAAGATCTGCATTAATATGTAAAACAGTGCCTATACATAGTATAATCACAGATATACAGGAAAGATGCCCAGCACACCTAGAACCATATCATAATACCTCTCTGTACATAAAGGAGAAAGACTGCCAAACATAATGCAACAAGATTTCAAAAATAATGAGCACTTCACAAGAATTAAGTAATGGAAACCTGAAAGAATTATACTCCAATGATCCGTAAATCTGAACTCCTTCCAAAAGAACACATGCACCAAGCCCATTAAAAGATAATTTCAACTGTCAGTGGAGAACATCTCAAAATACATATCTAGTATAAGCAGATACAACCCATGTGAAAAATTCAAGATAAAATCATGTTCCAAAATGAAATTTTACAAACATTTAAAAAAATCTTCTTTATTATTTTCATGAGCACCCAAAAAAATTGCCTATGCAAAAATACCAACTCACCTGAAAAAAAGAATATAAGTCCTCAAATTGTATAATTCAGAAGGCAGGTTGTTGCTTTTCAGCACCAAACACTATAAAAAAGGAAATAATAAAATTTAATTAACTTATTACAGACTTATTTCTTACACAACATACAGCCATTATAGCAAAGAACAAGCATAACAGATAAATTCCCCAAAATCCTCTATCATTAAAATAAGATACAAAATGTCTCATTAATGAAAGCGTTGCACCACAGATATGTCACTTTTTCCCATGTTAAAACTGATGCACCAGCGACACTAGGCCTTGATAACTAAAAGCCCATGTGGCAAAAAAAAAAGCATAGACAGAAAATACAGGGCCGGCCTTGGGCATATGCAAGCAGTACACCTGCACAGGACCACCAAACCCCAGGGGCCACCATGTTAATATATATCCTAATATAATAATTCTCTGAAGATGGATACATATTTGCGTGGCGGCCCATGCCAGAAATTTGGCATCCTCTGGCTCTGTTCCACTTCCCTGACCCCCCACCCCCCCCTCTTCACTGAACTCCGCACTCCACCCCGCCCGGACCCCCTGTTACGAAGCCCCCTACCTACGCTCCCTGCCCAGAGCCACCATGAGCCTAGAGTCACCCCTGGAAAATTTATAAGACACAGCAATAGTAAAAGTCAAAGAATAGGCAACTGGCTGAAAAACTAAACAGTAGATAAAGAAACATATTTTTTAGATAACCCCATTGAAAAACATGTAGGGATTTTTTTAATCTATCATGCATCTGGCCCTCCAGGACCGCTTTGGAAACTCCTGCTTTAAACCTTTACATTTCATTTTTAAACCATACACACAGGAAATAATAAAATGTAATTACCTTATTACAGACTTATTTCTTACACAACATACAGCCATTATAGCAAAGAACAAGCATAACAGATAAATTCCCCAAAATCCTGTATCATTAAAATAAGATACAAAATGTCTCATTTATGAAAGCGTTGCGCCACAGATATGTCACTTTTTCCCATATTAAAACTGATGCACCAGTGACCCTAGGCCTTCATAACTAAAAGCCCATGTGACAAAAAACAAGTGCATACACAGAAAATACAGGGCCGGCCTTAGGCATATGCAAGCAGTACACCTGCACAGGACCACCAAACCCCAGGGCCCACCATGTTAATATATATCCTTAATATAATAATCCTCTGACGATGGATACATATTTGCGTGGCGGCCCATGCCAGAAATTTGGGGTCCTCTGGCTCTGTTCCACTTCCAAACACCCTGACCCCCCACTCTTCATTGAACTCCGCACTCCACCCCGCCCGGACCCCCTGTTACGAGGCCCCCTACCTACGCTCCCTACCCAGGGCCACCATGAGCCTAGAGCCGCCCCTGGAAAATTTATAAGACACAGCAATAGTAAAAGTCAAAGAATAGGCAACAGGCTGAAAAACTAAACAGTAGATAAAGAAACATATTTTTTAGATAACCCCATTGAAAAACATGCAGTGATTTTTTTAATCTACCATGCATCTGGCCCTCCAGGACCGCTTTGGAAACTCCTGCTTTAAACCTTTACATTTCATTTTTAAACCATGCACACGTTTTTTTTTCAAAGCTGCATATTAAACGCCTAAACACTTTTCCCTTTTTAGAATCCGAAGCCACAACTGCAACATGACTAATGCACAAATTAATTAGTGTACCTTTTCTGTTTTTTTACTCTTTATATTCTATAAATTTCTTCACATAAATGGATAGCAGCGGCTCACTACCTCCTACAGTCATAAAACTAAATCGCTCCCTTTCACTTACAAATGCCTTTGAGACGGCAAAAAAAGTTGGGCAGATTTACAATCCCTTTACGCCACTTTGCCATCACTGTTAACATATCACAAGTGAAGCAAAAGTGCCACACGGACCATGTTAATCTACCCCTAAATGTTTATACAAATAACTTTACTCAAATTTGTATTTAGTCTTCCACATGCAAACACTTTCAATTAAATTTTTTATTTAATTACAATTCCTGTAATGTTGCATACCTTTTCAAAAATACACCAGTGCCTGTTATTATGACGATTTTTTTTCATTCTTCATCAGTGATATTTTTTTTTACATATAATGAAAATCACTATGACTTTTTAAACGACAAAGCTAACGCGCTAAAAATAACTCTGCATTTGCTTCCCTTTAAGAATGTAGTTTATCTACCCCACGCATGCGAACCTTGATGTTTCCATCTGGCAGCGAATACCGACCTTGAATCACAAGACATGAACAATAGCCTTATTGTCACAAATAGAAGTTAGCGTTGCATCTGTTCACACACATATCTTTCACTTAGCTAATATTCACAGACTACAGCATTCGTAAAAAAAAAGTGACCTTCCTTTACAATTTGCTGAAATGACTCCCTTACTTTTTAACGCATCCTCCACTTCAAGACAGGCTATTTTTTTTATAACTACTAAGCAATGGTTTAGTGACTACTCTGCTAGAAATTATATCAAGTCATTCTGCTACTCTTCACTCCATAGTCGGCGACTTATTTCTGTGGACTTCCTGTTGAACTGGCAGTGCTGCGACGTTTGTGTTACCATCTTGTTTATTTCAAAATGGATGTCCCTCCTGTTTTCGCAAACGAGCCGGAACACTTAGAACTATTTCACCAGAGGATGCTTGACTACTACGGCACCTTAGCACTCTCGACTTTGAATACTTCATATTGATTATCATTTCGATATTCATATTTCACCTGTGTACAGCCTGTATTTCATTGCCTGAGCTGTGATTTCATGTGGGCCCTGGACTTGTGTCTCTGCAACTTGGTACCTCCTGAAGTGAATTACAATCATCTCATGAATCCGTTAATGGATCATGAGCAGCTTTGTTGCAACAGAGGGATTATGGCCTTTGCAGCAATACAAGGAGTTCTGGGTCATTGGAATATATTCGCAGCGGCGCAAGATTTCCTGACAGAGAGCTACATCGAAAACCCACCGAGCTGTCCTCCGATGGTAATAGAGGCTCCGGTAATAACAGATCATGAATGCTGCTTTCCTCTTTTCAATTGGATGGCTGACATGTTTTCGCATGATAACAGTGATTTCCTGTTAGAAGCAGTTGCTGCCTACTTTGCCTACACAATGGTAGGATAACTCTTATGCAAGCCATTGATGTCCACATTTCATTTTGCCTCCCTATCTTCTTCACGTTCTTTTGGATATTTTTTTAACAAGAACAGACCTATTGGCTTTACTAACAGTGGACATTATGATTTCGTGCTGGTTAAATTTTGGTCTTTTATGTGGAATACATTTTTTTCTTCAGCTACTCGATTTTGAACTTTATTTTTTATTAAACTCTAATCTCAACAATTCTATTGCATATCTTATCTTATGTTATTTCAAACGTACTCGAAGCAAAACTCGCTAATATATGCTACATGTGCCCTGATTAATGTGTAAATACAGAATGAGTTTTTTATAACTGTAAACGCCATTTCTCCTTTGAACTGCTTATTTCCGCCTCACAAACCTCTGCTCCTTTAATTTTCCATAAAATTAAATATTTTTTAATACATAAGAGAAAAATATATTCTTTCAATAATATTTCCATTGTTTTTCGTGCTGTATTTCAAATGCAATACTGCAACCTTCAAAAGATATCTCAATTCAGTAGTTCTGCTCAACACTGATTTGCGAACGATCCAACAGATTACATACATGCACCTCTCGCCATTTTGTCGCTTTTGGCGCGTTTTTTTTCCCTTACACAGTAGCATAACACAAACTTGATAGTGCTTCGCATGTAGAGAGCTGATTGATAAAGAGATGATGTCTAACCACTAGCATTTTCATGTATCGTTCCTAAACTGAAAGGCCAGAGACCTTCTTCCATTTATTAAAATATAATATACTTCCTCATAAGAGTGTACAATTAATTTTGCGAAACCATATTCATTTTTCATCAACTATACCGTTTGTATTCTATGTACTAGTGACTATACCGATTACTTTGTTTTTTGCAATGTCTGTACTCATATTAGATAAGGGACTTGCCTTGAAAACAGTGCATTTCTGAATAAACATTTCAATTATACAAGCTCTCTCTTTTAATCCATAATCTCAACTGAAATGATTGTATACTAAAACAGTATTCTTGTGTTCCACGTAACTGCAGCTGTACTAACTTAATATTTTCTTTTGTCGACCTGACTTACTGATACTAGAACCCGCAGGCCTATAACGGCCCGTGAACTCTTTCTTAGTAGGTCGCGCACCGTACAGACAGTTGTACCTCTGTTAAAAAATAATTTATTACTGTTACCAGGCACCGCCGCAGTTCCGCTTGACTCAGAGTTAATCACTACTCCCCCGCTTCTACAGGCCAGACGCTATGTCGTATTTCACTCCTTATCACGCTTTCATCTCCACAATAACAAACACTTCTCCGCCAGCCACCAGAGAACAGAGTGCAGATGCAGAGCCACTAAGTAGTGAAATACGACATACCCTCTGCTCTATGAAAGCAACCAAGCGGTAATTGTGAAAGAAAACATTCACTAGCGCTTCAAAAAAGCAATGCAATTATATAAATATTTTTTAGAAAACGTTCCAACTACTTTGATGGGACTATCTGTGTGTGCCTCCACAGCAAAGTTCCTCAGCCCGGACTGAAGGCAGACACAGACAGACACACACACAATAAGATAACACAGGGCAACGGAGACGGAAAACAGAAGGGAGATGAAGATGCAGTCAAACAGCAGGAGTGAGAGAGATATTTTTATACTCCGTTTGGTACCTCAATTTACGAACACATTTACTGCACAAATCTGTGTACAACCTCATGGTCAAAACTTTTCATTTTATTTCACTCGACCACCTCCCCTTCTCACCCCACCAGTGCAAGCCGTGGCCACAAACCACAGTGTAATTTTGTCGTCTGTCATAAAGTTTAAGAATTCATTATGCATTACCATTTTTTCAAGACGGTATCACATGTAATGTACCAACTTTTCATTTTATTTCACTCGACCACCTGCCCTTCTCACCCTACGCCCACCAATGCAGGCCGCGGCCACAAACCGCACTATAATTTTGTCGTCTAACCCAAACTTTATGAATACCTTAATGATTACCACTTTGGCCCCCTCCCCCCTCCCTCCCACCCCACCCCCACCAGTGCAGGCCATGACCACAAACCACACTGTAATTTTGTCGTCTGACAGAAACTTTAGGAATTCATTAAGCATTACCACTTTTTCAAGACGGTATCACATGTAATTACCAACTTTTCATTTTATTTCACTCGACCACCTGCCCCTCTCACCCTACGCCCACCAATGCAGGCCGCGGCCAGAAACCGCACTATAATTTTGTCATCTAACAGAAACTTTGTGAATACCTTAATCATTACCACTTTGGCCCCCTCCCCCCTCCCTCTCACCCCACCCCCACCAGTGCAGGCCACGACCACAAACCACACTGTAATGTTGTCGTCTGACAGAAACTTTTAGAATTCATTAAGCATTACCACTTTTTCAAGACGGTATCACATGTAATATCCCAACTTTTCATTTTATTTCACTCAACCACCTGCCCCTCTCACCCTACGCCCACCAATGCAGGCCGCGTCCAGAAACCGCCCTGTAATTTTGTCGTCTGACAGAAAGTTTACGAATTCATTAACCATTAGCATTTTTTGACGACGGTATCACATGTAATTTACCATTTCTCTCTCTATCTGCATTATCTGTCTCTCTGCTAATATCATTTTTTCACTTCATGAACAACTTCTCTCATTATATATAAAGGCTTCAAAATCTCACAAATAATTACTCTCTATATTAAACATATTTTATACTTCATATTTCACATTTAAATGAAAAAAATAGTTTTAGAAATACAACACATTATGACAGCCAAAAATTAGTTTACTTTCAGACTACTAGGAAAATCAATCAATGTTTGTGACTAAACCATATTTTACGGTACATGACAAAACAAACTGTTACAGACTTACCTTTACCAATGCTTTGTACAATGTACAACAGTGACAGTCACAAAACAGATATTCGTTTGACGGAACTCTCAATTAAGCTTCTATCACTGCAACCAAAATTCAATGGCACAGATATCCAGTCAATACAGACTCATATAACTCTCTTCAGCCAATCATATTTCGTCCCGCAAAATTTTGAAATCAAATTTACATTTCAATTGGTTGTCCCTCACAATATTTTTAATGTCGCATAAAAGTCACCCATCACCCACTGCCATCTCTGGCTGTTTCCATGGTAACACCTCATTCTGCACCTGGCTGAAGGCACAGGTCAAAAGTTCATATCTCAACGTTCAGGGAAAAAAGACAATATATAGCAAACTAATGGTAATTATATCGCCCTTGTATCGACCTCATATCACATGCTGTAAATTAGCTGATAATAATTTGCTGAGACAGTGATGTATAAAAATGATTTGATTATTTTATTTTTCTCTGTTTGTTAACTTTTGTTATTTTTTTTGGAAGAGAAATCTTTATCTTTTTTATCTCAATTAGTTTATAAAAAACACATGTACTTCATATAATTTAACATTCAATAACATATAGTATACATACAGACACAAATTAAACAGTATCAACAGCAGTGCAAAAAGAAAAAAAATGTGCTATACGATATATTCGGTCGATGGAAAATAATGAAGAAGGCAATGCGGTAGAATGGAACACAACGCGTTTCGGCCAGAAGGCCATCGTCAGGTGACCGTCATTCGTATATTACATATAACATAACCTATATGGAAAAAGGTGAGAAAATATACATAGAATACAAATATGAGTATTTAGGAAAATATATTTCATTTCAGTATATATACTGTCTAGGCATTTTTAGCAAGGTCCAAAAACAATTCATCTCTATGACAATTATTATTTATATTCATTTAGGGTCGCATATTTCTCATTTCAGGAATTATAACATTATGTTTTATCAAAGATACATTAGCCGTTTTGTCACATTTTTCACATGATATCTTTTTTAAGCTCATTCATTATAATGTCTTTAAAAAAAGACAGTCGTTTGTAACATTTTATTCAAAACACTCTAAGTTATTTTGTCCCTATCTTAACCTCATAAATTTCCTTTAAGATTCTTATGTTTTTCATTTTTAAAAGAGAAACATAGAGCGTGATGGGTAGAAGAAATCCAGGAGATATACAGAAAAAGATAAAACAGAAAACAAAGATCCTATATTAGAAGGTTCCGGTGTTAAATGTATTATTTACTCACTTCCACTTATTTTAGTTGGGTACACGATTTGATTTTCCAAAGACAATATGGCCGAGATACCCGCCACCCCCTCTCAACACAATCCCCAATGATGGGAAACTGGAAACGAACTGGACTTTTGGAAGACGGGAGGGAGTGACCCTCCCGGCCGTATTTATTAAAATATGAAACAAAATTAAAAACGTTAAAATAACAGTTTCATATCAATGTACAATTTCATTTCCACATTTGATATTTGGCTAACCTTAACATATTCTCTAATACAAAGGTTCTCCTAGCCGATCTAACATCCTACAAACTTTAAATTGAAATTGTACATCCTAACGTTTAAGGGCCAACGGCAAGGTCATAACCGGTGTCAAGATCCCTAAACCAGACATGTCCCCCTCACTTGTGAGGGGCGACCGCACCGAGGCATACCTCAAGTGCATTTACCAATTTCCCTTGACTTGATGGGGCCCCAATAAACTCGACGCCATTTAAAGGTCGTCCGAGGACTCGTGTGAGGTATCTAGAAGGTAGCGTGGACCCCCTCCCAAACCCCACACAACTTACCACATCTGCCGTCGCAGATGACCTGGCCCCAGGAAATTCCCCAGGAGGGGGCTGTAACCCCTCCTACCCAAGGAAGGGGCCTTGACCGCCTTTCCTTACCTTTCGGCGGCCCATCCTTAGACGGGACCGCCCCCCGTTGAGGGGCCAATGGCCACCTCCTTCGAGCGCTCCCATCCGTAATGGGTGACGCCCACCCCTAGGGATCTTCCAATTACTGCTCACCGATCATGACCTTACCGCCCGACCAAAATAAATACGACAATTCTAACTAAATAACTAAATGCCTAATTCCTAACGACAGTAACAAATTACGACTTATAAAAAGGCATGATTACTGGTCAACAACAATTCATTATCACTTTATTCGAAAAGAACATACTAGAATTTCATTCTTTATTGCATATTCAAAGGTATCACAATAATCCTTACAACCTGCAAAAAATAGTGTTATAACCTCAACTTTATTCAAAACAACCTGCTGTCCTCAGGGGCTGGTGGGTGGGTCAAAAAATGGCTCTTCGTTCCGTCTCGAGCTCACGTGCAGCGAGGAGGTGCAGCTTCAGAGCACAGGAACAAGAGGATGCTTTCTTGGCTTGTTGCTCCTTTTATCCGTCTTCAGGGCGGGAGTAAACCCGCCCCCGCCTGCCCTGAAGGGCGTGGTCGGCCGCGTCAGTGTCTAGGCCAGCCCACTCCAGGGCGGGAAAAAGGCGCGCCCCGGCTACGCCGCTTCGGGCATACCAGCCGAGACTCGCCTCCCGCCCAAGATGGCTTCCCGGGGGGATCGTGGTACTCCGCCATACGTTCGGGGGGACCGAATGGTCGCCCCTTTCCATATGGCCGAGATACCCGCCACCCCCTCTCAACACAATCCCCAATGATGGGAAACTGGAAACGAACTGGACTTTTGGAAGACGGGAGGGAGTGACCCTCCCGGCCGTATTTATTAAAATATGAAACAAAATTAAAAACGTTAAAATAACAGTTTCATATCAATGTACAATTTCATTTCCACATTTGATATTTGGCTAACCTTAACATATTCTCTAATACAAAGGTTCTCCTAGCCGATCTAACATCCTACAAACTTTAAATTGAAATTGTACATCCTAACGTTTAAGGGCCAACGGCAAGGTCATAACCGGTGTCAAGATCCCTAAACCAGACATGTCCCCCTCACTTGTGAGGGGCGACCGCACCGAGGCATACCTCAAGTGCATTTACCAATTTCCCTTGACTTGACGGGGGCCCCAATAAACTCGACGCCATTTAAAGGTCGTCCGAGGACTCGTGTGAGGTATCTAGAAGGTAGCGTGGACCCCCTCCCAAACCCCACACAACTTACCACATCTGCCGTCGCAGATGACCTGGCCCCAGGAAATTCCCCAGGAGGGGACTGTAACCCCTCCTACCCAAGGAAGGGGCCTTGACCGCCTTTCCTTAGACGGGACCGCCCCCCGTTGAGGGGCCAATGGCCACCTCCTTCGAGCGCTCCCATCCGTAATGGGTGACGCCCACCCCTAGGGATCTTCCAATTACTGCTCACCGATCATGACCTTACCGCCACAGGCCGGATAGTTGACCGGCTATCCAGACCCCCCACAATACTCCTGCCTAAAGGTCATGTCATAAAGTCCTTAGCCAAGCTATCAGGTCTCCTATGAGTAACTCATTCCCCACCCGGGACAAATGGACACCATCCCCCAAATACATACCGTCCCCTTTAATACAACCATGCGAAATAGAATGCAGTGTATTTGAACAGAACAATCTACTCACTTTATTATAAATTTTTCTTACTGAATGATTCAGAGCAGAAACCGAAAGAGCCCCTCGCCACACTTTCCGTGGGATCATATGGGACCATGCAATTGTGCACCCTGGAACTCTTCTCGCTAACCAACTTACAGTGGAAAGCATCGCCTCAAGAAGAAGTCGTCTACCAGTGGTCACTAAATCGTTGCCCCCAAGATGTACTATGACTATAGACGGCGGTGACCTCGTCCGCCCTAACAAACCCTCGAAAAATGATCGAAACTGGTCAATACAGAGCCCGCCCTTTCCGTAGAAGGACACACTGTACCCGTATTCCCCAGCCACGTGAATCATGTCACCTGCTTTGAATACGTCCGCGGCACGCCTCACGTATGAGTGGCCCACGACCCACACCTCCTTTTTCACAGCCGGTGATGTCTGACCGCTGGCCCAGTGTTGGGTCGACTGCACAGTCCGCCCCGCCTCGTAGGCTTGCGCAACTGAAAACCAAAGAAAAACAAGAAGCGTGAGTACATCAGTGCAGCTTCACAACATGTGCAACCGCACATACCTTTTATAACAATTGGAGGACCAACGCCCCACACGTTTAATTTGTTCGACATTCAAACCCCTGGCTGTAGCTTCTGTCGCAGCCCCTATCCGAAAGGAATGGGTCCCAAACTCGCCGGGGTTTAAGCCCGCGGCTGAAATCGACATCGCAAGCACCCGCTGGAACTGAAACCTCGTCAGTGGGGTGGCGTCAGCGTGTCTCAACAAGGTCCCCCCCCATGATGCCACCCTCTGTGCTAAATATTCCTCAACGCACCTCACCGGGCACATGGATGACCCGGGAATCCTTTGTATCAGTATGCAGTCCCCCATCGATCCCTGATCGGTCTTGGACTTGACAAACGAGACAGTTATTGTCTCCCCCCTGACCTGAACGTGCTCTCGGCACAATCCCCCCAGGGTATCCTGTTTGTTCCTTGCCACTAGCTCGCTTACCCGCATAGCCCCATAGAATGCTAACATAAAAGCGGCCCGGAATAAGACTGTTTCATACCGGGATGAACATGTTGCAGGCAGTACAGATAACAACAAAGCCAACCTATCCAGACCTATCGGGCGCCTTTCATCTACTCTGCGACCCTCAAGGCCATCCGCGTAGCGCTTTTTGCACAACGAAAGATGTAGTCGGGTCCTGGATCCCATGAGCCCTTGCCATAAAGGAAATGGCGGCCCGATGCCTCTGGGCCGTAGCCACTGATTTGCCTGCCTGATGTAAGGACAGCAGAAAATCAACTACTAATTCCTCCTGACCCCAAAGCTCCCTCCTAGCCTCCCCCACAAAGGCCCAGTAGGATCGGAACGCCCCTTGGTATGCCTTCCTCGTCCTGGGGGCTAAACTCTCTCCCACGAGGTGCTGTAATTCGGGGCACCGAGAGACCAGAGAGCTTCGGGAAAGGGTGCCGCCACCGGGTCCGCTTTGGGCAGAAAACCCCAGAAGGCCTGCATACGAAAACGAGAAAGTGCATCAGCCGCCTTGTTCATTACCCCTGGCACATGTCTCGCTTTGAATAGGACATTCAACTGCATACACAATAATACAATTTCCTTAAGCAATCTCAGAATCCATTTGCATCGTGCTGCCTGGCTGTTGATACACTCAACCACGGTCATGTTGTCAGACCAAAACACCACAGAGTGATCTCTAAACCCCTCGGGCCAAGTTTTCAGGGCCACCAGAATGGGAAACAATTCCAAAAAGGCAATGTTACTTGTCAATCCACACTCATGCCACCATAACGGCCATTTCTGAGCCGACCATTGTGTGCCAAATATGGCACCAAAACCAGTACTCCCTGCCGAATCTGTCCACAGCCCCAGCTCCTCGGAGGACACCGCCGGTTTATTCCAGACCACTCGACCATTGAAATCCGCCAGAAATGCCAACCAAATGCGCATGTCCTGACGAACCTCTGCCGATAACCTTGTGCGATGATGACCCTCCTTCAGGCCGACCATGGCTTGAGAGATCGAGCGGGAAAAGGGGCGGGCCATCGGCATGACTCTCAGGGCAAAATTCAGCTGTCCCACCAATTGTTGCAACTGATGCAATCTGACCTTGGACTCCCTAATACACGCTCCTAAGGCTACTCTGAATTTTACCACCTTCTCTCTAGGTAACCTAAAACAACCTTCCACGGAGTCGAGCTCGATCCCTAGAAACTCGAGGCAAGTCGAGGGTCCCACAGTCTTACCTGGTGCCAATGGCACACCGAGATGCGTCATTAAGGTACAAAATTCATTCAAAGCCTGTCCACATTCCGGAACCCCGGCCGCCCCCAAAAACAAAAAGTCATCGAGGTAGTGCATAACATGTTGGAAACCCGCCTTCTTTGTGAAGACCCATTGCAGAAAGCAGCTGAACTTTTCAAAATAGGCACAAGAAATAGAGCAACCCATTGGCATACATCTATCCATGTAATAGTGACCCTGAAACATGAAACCAAGGAGACGCTGATCGTCTGGGTGTACCGGGAGCAACCGGAACGCTGACTCGATATCTGACTTCGCCATCAGCGCCCCGGGCCCTAGGCGATTCAACATGGCGACGGCCTCATCGAAAGATGCGTACCGCACCGAACATATATCCTGGTCTATTGCATCATTCACAGACCGACCATGTGGGGCTGATAAATTATGTATCAGTCGGAACTCACCCGGGACCTTTTTAGGGACCACCCCCAAAGGAGAACAAACAAAGTTATCACATGGTGGCTCGACAAATGGACCGGCCACCCGACCTCAAGCAACCTCCTTTGCAATCTTTTCCTGTACCACGGTCGTATGTTTCAAGACCGATATTTGATTTTTACATTGTCTTATACCCTGGAACTCCCCCACTGGGATGCGGAAACCATATGAAAACCCGTTCCGCAGCACCCCAGCGGAAGCATGATCCGGGTATTCGCTGAGCCAAGGAATCATTGCCATGGTATCAACCGGAGTAGGTAAAGGCGCCCCTCGGACTATTTCAGACCTGTTTGGCGCCTCCTTTACCCCCGTTATCACCCGTTTTGGCTCTGCACATGGACTCCGGATGTGATGATTGCCCGCACCCTCCACATTCGTGGCGGAATTTGCATGTCCCCTGGGGCCTCGAACATTTACCCCTGTTGAAGTTCCAACAAACCCCCCTTTTACCTGTGTTGCCGTTCGGCCTCGAGTGGTACTCGTTACCCGAACCTGATCGAAAGGGCGTCCCGGCATTTTGGCGGGAGGATTCCCCCCCACCGCTCCCTACTAGTGGCACCTTTAACATACCAGTACTTTCCATTTTTGACCATGACACAGAATCGTAACAATCCCAAGTTAAGTTTTTATCGTGCTCTTTTGCTTTCCTAAAAATGTTATCGTAACAGAACCACTGAGTGCCCCCATACGCTACGGAATATTCCATGATCCGTGTCTGATAAATCGGCAATTCGGACAACAACTCGGGTCTACGTTCGCCCACGATGGATGTAAAAATCCCCCACGCCTTGCCCCAATTGCCAATGTGTTCATCAACCTTAAAGGCGGCCATCTTTGCGCGCCACACACCCGGATGCATGAGCTCCTTTTGGCTCCTAACATGCTCCATCTCATAATGATCAGTAAGCAATGAAAAAATGTTCACATACTCATCTGCCCATATCTTTTCCTTAATAGCCCGAGGGACATGTTGACCCAACCTTTCCCTTCGTGAAGGTGCAGACTCATCCCTCGCAATCGGCAATGGCCGCTTACCTGAACCAGAGGCTGTATCTGTGGTTGCACCTGTTCCTGGTGGTTTTTCTACTGCCGCAACCGGCGTGATAACTGGCGATGATGCCTTCGCCGTCTCCTTCGTTTCACGCAACTGCTTAATCAAAGCCCGTGCGTCGTCAGCCGTGGTGCCCTCGCCATCTTTTCCCAACCACGCTGCTAATTGGGCTGCCAGCTCAGGAGGCATATCCTCCGCGGACACGGGGGTGACCACTACGGGAATCGGAATTCCCTCTGCCGGCACCGGAGTTGGCTCCTCGAGCGGAGCACAGGGAACCGGGATGTCCCCCCCAGCTGCTCCCCTTCTGGGCCTCTTGCCTTTTCCTCCCGGAGCTGCTCCTGCCAAAGGCCGTTTCGGTCCCTCTTCCCCATCACTATCCGCCATCCGCTTCTTCAGATCGGTCACTTCCTTCATGAGTACCCGCAGCATCTGATCGGTAGTCATTCGCTTTCCGGCTTTCTTAGGCATTCTCCAACAGAGTTTCTGTAAGACAAAGAGAAAGATTACCACGCTCAAAAAATGGCTCTTCGTTCCGTCTCGAGCTCACGTGCAGCGAGGAGGTGCAGCTTCAGAGCACAGGAACAAGAGGATGCTTTCTTGGCTTGTTGCTCCTTTTATCCGTCTTCAGGGCGGGAGTAAACCCGCCCCCGCCTGCCCTGAAGGGCGTGGTCGGCCGCGTCAGTGTCTAGGCCAGCCCACTCCAGGGCGGGAAAAAGGCGCGCCCCGGCTACGCCGCTTCGGGCATACCAGCCGAGACTCGCCTCCCGCCCAAGATGGCTTCCCGGGGGGATCGTGGTACTCCGCCATACGTTCGGGGGGACCGAATGGTCGCCCCTTTCCATTTGCTTATCTTGTGGGTATTGTAGAAAATTATAGAACACTGAAAAAACAAATATGATTTTATTGTAAAAACAGAAGACCTTTTTGTAACATTTAGACTTTATGGGCATAGATTAGTATTCGCCTATATAATGGTACCTGATATTCTTTACTGTAGGGTCCCCCGTTGTTTGTAAATATGTACAAAAAAGGAATTGGAGGGAACGAAGGTCATAAATAGTTCAATACATATTCTTCTCGGGGATGCAAAACAGATGTTGACCTGGAGTTGAAATAAACTTAACGTTATATTAGCAGAACCGCGCTACCTTTGGGCAAGCATTAAGATGTTTTTAAATAGGGACTTTTTAATGGACAATTCCTAACTTATTTGTGGCATTATTGTGGTTTTGAGATTTCTAATTTGATATTATTCAAGACTATATATTGCTTCTGAAAGACATTTTGTACAGTATTATAGTTGTTCTTGGTGCACAGCGATATATATTTTTAGTAACTGATGTACTTTTTACTACAGCTAGATACACACAGTATTCTCGTATCTCACCTTAGTAAACAGTGCCGTGAGCCGACTTTTTGTTCCCCGCGTAGAAAATCTCTCGTCCTTTGTTTGCCCTTTTTAATTTAACGCTTCTATTTTGCATCGACATTTGGGGAGATCCATATATTTCTTTTGTTTTCTGAAATATTATTAAATACCAGAGTCACAAGCTTTTTCTTTAATTTTATAAGACTTGTCTACCGCATTGCCTTCTTCATTATTTTCCATCGACCAAATATATCGTATAGCACATTTTTTTCTTTTTGCACTGCTGTTGATACTGTTTAATTTGTGTCTGTATGTATACTATATGTTATTGAATGTTACATTTTATGAAGTACATGTGTTTTTTATAAACTAATTGAGATAAAAAAGATAAAGATTTCTCTTCCAAAAAAATAACAAAAGTTAACAAACAGAGAAAAAATAAAATAATCAAATTATTTTTATACATCACTGTCTCAGCAAATTATTATCAGTTAATTTACAGCATGTGATATGAGGTCGATACAAGGGCGATATAATTACCATTAGTTTGCTATATATTGTCTTTTTCCCCTAAATGTGTTTATGTATTCACTACGAATATCAAACTGAACAGAACGTAGGGGTCCCCATTTTTTCCATACACATATCTCAACGTTCTACAGCAAACTAAGAAGACTGTTTTCCCTCCAGAAACACCCGCCTATCCACAGCTCTGTTACATGTCATTTTTTTCACACCCAATAGTACTTTCCAATTAACATAAACATTAACATGCAACATAGTCTTCAATCTTGAGGTATTACAATCAACCAATCATTTTTATTTTTTCAACCACACCCAGCCTCATCCTTTTTTTTATCCTGACTTTCAGCTTCTAACTACCATTCCACTTCCAGAACCCATCGGAGTACGACTGCATATCCCTTGAAAATGAAGGTTTGGCTTTCAGGACACAGCTATATTCACTGGAGTGGAAAATATGCAGCAAGCAGACGAATTTCCAACCTTGATTTAGCAAATGTGCAGATAACGTGGATTGGCCAAAGAGGACTGAAATGTCACCAATTGATTCCATTGGTGAAAACTTTTATGCATCTCCCAGAACCAGACCTTATAATTGTGCACTGTGGTGGGAACGATCTAGGCACATTGACTGGGGTAGGTCTGGAAATGCTTCTAAAAGACACCTTTCGACAATTGATGACACTTTTTCCTCAAACTGCCTTGGTATATTCCAATATATGCCAAAGACAGAAATGGAATTGGTCCAATCAACATTGTGCACAAATTGAGAAAGCAAGGAGACATGTAAATAAATCTGTTTCTGCTTTCCTCAGAGATTATAGCATGGGCTCTATTTACCACAACAACTTGCGTTACCACATGCAAGACGTCTATAGGAGAGACGGTGTTCATTTCACGGATGAGGGAAACAGACTCTTCCTCTGCAACATCAGGCTCTGCATCGGTACTTACTTATAAATGCAGAAAAAACTAAATTAACACAAGGGCTCTTTTCAGAGCCACCTTATATCTAAGCACTCAAACTTCTGATTTATCTCCATTTTCACACTCTTGTAAATAGGTGTGCGCGACCGGGTGCGCGCACCCCGCAACTTTTAAAAAAATATATATATATTTTCGCGTTTAAGGGCCTTACTGCACACCCTGAGAAAACCTACGCCGCAAGACAATCTCTACCTTCTCCCCTTTTCATGTTCCAACGCTTTGAAATGAACAATATATTTACTCGCAGTGACAAAATGGCGGTCAACACTTCCTGATTTCCTTCGAATCGAACGTTAACAGACGTCACGCAGCAAAAAAAAATTCCGCTCACGCGCAGCCGCTTGAGTGCGCGCACCCGTGCACGCGTATAGATATATAATTGACTTTAACTTTAATTTTCTCAGCAACTACTGAACGGATTTACACCATTCCAAAAGAAGCGTAATCTGCGAACCGGACTCTACAGTTTTGCCAAATTTCTTATAAATCCATTCAGCCGTTCGACCTGTAGCCTTGTCTAAACGTCCTATGGAAAATAACATGGAGAAAACACGTTTTGGGACCCCCTTTTATCTCAGCCCCCACTTGACCAATCCCCCCCAAACTTTCAGGGAAGGAGCGCAGCAGACCGAGCCATCTTCTTTGAGAAATTCGCAAAGATTCATCCACCAGGGCCAAAGTTATTCCTAATAGAATGTTGAGGATTTCCTATGGAAACTAGGTCCTAACTATAACTACCTACTGGCGACCGCCAGTAGGTAATATATATATATATATATTCACTGAAAAAACCATAGGTTATAGACCATATATAGTTAGGAATTAGCATTTACAAAACCTTAATTTACTCGCACAAAACCATAGAAATTCGCATATATAGTTAGTTGCAATAACTATATATCGCGCACCCGCAATCCACTGCTGATGATGTCACATATTACATCATTCATGACATGGTCAGTGACATCACTGATGACATCACTGATGACAACATCCAGTGACTGTATGTTTCTGTAAAGTTAAAATATGTCTTACATATTGAAGAATGAGTGGATGTATAAATGTCTGGATGAAGGATTTAGTAGGTGCATGACTGATTGTATGAGGGAGTGATTAAATGTGTCTCACTGAGTGCATGGGTTAGTGATTAAACTGTATTAATTTGTGCATCATTATATCTGTTGTTCTGTAAACTGCTGCATGTGTTGATCAGTAGCTATATGAGTAACTATATGGGTTATTGATTGGTTGCCCAAGTATTTGTATGGAAGACTGAGTATGTGTGTGAGTGGCTGGGAGGTGTGTGACTCTGTGCATAGATGTGTGAGCAGTTGATTCACTAGATGTATGGGTTCAAAACTGCATGTGGAAACAGCGGTATGGGTGGTTGACTGTGTGCATGAGTGTATTGGTGAGTGAATGGATATCTCAGTGCTACATGTCAAAGTAAGTACATATGTAAAACACAGTACATGTGAGAGTTGACATATATAAATAACTGTGCATAAGAGCCAGTGAATGTGTGAGTGGCTGTATGGATCATTGTGAACTTGTATCAGGGATTGTATAAGAGAGAAAATATGTGTTAGTATATGTTTGAATAAGTAAAGTTTGTATAACTGTATAGTTGAGGAAATGGAAGTGTGATTGATTGTTTGCATGACTGACTAGTTGTGTGAGTAACTCCATGGATGAGTGACAGTCTGTGAGTGTCTGTTTACACTGATTGTATCTAAGGTTATATTAGAGTCTGAAGAGGTTCATTGTATTATCACATGAATGAGATCATGAGTGATGTCACCAGTGATGTCATTTGAGATGTCATCAGTGATGTCATCAGTGATGCCATTTGATATGTCATCAGTGATGTCATTTGAGATGTCATCAGTGATGTCATCAGTGATGTCACTGACCATGTCATGAATGATGTAATATGTGACATCATCAGCAGTGGATTGCGGGTGCGCGATATATAGTTAGCGCATCTAACTATATATGGAATTTCAATGGTTTTATGCGAGTAAAATAAGGTTTTGTAAATGCAAATTCCTAACTATATATGTTCTATAACCAATGGTTTTTTCATTGAATTTTCAAGGTTTTGTAAATGCAAATTCCTAACTATATATGGACTATAACCTATGTTTTTTTCTGTGAATTTCAATGGTTTTTTAATAGCAAATATCAAAAGCTGTCAAATGTCAAGTACGTGATAGGTAAAAACGTTTTCGTGTTTATGCACGCTGATGTGCTTTGAACGCTGCCCCCCCCTCCCCTCTTTTCTCTTAGTAGTACTCTCTCTTTGCAGATAGTGAACGGTAGTTAACGCAGACCTTTACCCCCGTTGTAATCCGTTGTACCTGCTTGTCTCTCCATTTGATTGATTGTTATCCAAGCATTTACTGTTTTAGAATTGGTTCTCTTTGGATCATTCTCTATTTACAAACAAGCACAAAGTCGCAATACTCTGTTTAGTCTTTGCAGATAGTGAAAAATCGTGTAAAAAAATAAAAGTAATCGAGCAAAATCAGTAGACCACTAATTCGATCTCTTTTTGACCTCGGTAAAATACAAACATTAGGAACAACCCTTCATGAGAAATACGAAAATAGTGAAATGAACTGAGCTCCACACCATGAGGGCTGCAAGACAGCTCGACTCCGCCACCCACCCCGCCCAAAATAACGACAAACCCTATGCAAATATTATAAATATAGACAACACACCAGCAAAGAAACAGGGTAAAACATTTTATTAAATAACTATTTACATAACTATTTTATACTTTTTATTGCCCGATCCGGCTAGCTCAATCGATCGAGCATGAAACTCATGCACTGATAGCAAGCGTTGAGAGTTTGTAGAACGATGGCTTCAGATTTTCCACATACGGTGTAGTGGCGCAAACTGGGAGGGGGCGTTTGGATCCTGCCCCTTCCCCAAATAAGATTTTCATACGTGAATGTTCGTTCATGCTTTTTGTCCCTGAGTTGCTTCGATGTCACTGCCTTACACAAATGGCATAAGTCCTGGATGTTGAGTGCCATACTTCAGAGTTCTAAGCAGCGCTTGTAACACTGTTTAAATCTTATTTGCACCTGCTGCAGCTTCACTATTCAAAGTAAGTGGGGTCCGTTTGTGGACCTGACTGCATTGGAAAACAATGTGATACAGTGCCTCCCTAAACCGCTTGACGGAGGCCCCCGAGGGGCGGTGATATGGCGCGGACTGAGAGGGGGCGCTTGGCTCCTGCCCCCTCCCCAAGTCGTGTTGCCCTGGTGTGGCCTGAGATCGCCCCCGACATAGGCGGCCGGTTCCCGGGGTCCGGCGGAATTTTTTCCCTTTTGATGACTCTTCCATTCTGGACCTTGTCCCACAATCCGTTTGACCTGAAGACACGCTGTAGTGGGGCACCCCTTTACCGTTTTAGTTGCCATTCCGCCCGCTTTTGGTACTCTGTGCCTCTTCCGCCATTCAGCTGTTTACCGCCCGCTCTTGCGACTACAGCGTCTCGCTCACCATGTAGTTGAGTTGCTCCCGCTCTTAAGATTTAACCGAACTTTTTGGACTGCTGAAAGCGGTTGTATTCCGACCGCTGGTTGGTGGAGACATTTTGACTATATTCTGGACCTGCGTTGTCGCGTAATGCGTCATATGACGCGCCGCGTTAGCGCACCCGGAAGTGCTCCGGTGCGCAAGGCGCAGCTTCCCGGAAACGATCCAGAGCGCGCCGCGCAGCGCGTAACGTAAGCATAACAGGTCATGTGACTTGTTAATAAAACTTTTCATTGGTTCATTTTACTTTTGTTTTCCTAATGATGTAAGACTAGGTCATGTGACCTAAAAATAACACTTTTCATTGGATTAAAACATTTTTTTTCCCAAACGATGAAAGCCCCACCTTGTTTCTGGATGTTTCAGACTGAAGCTGGCGTCACCATGAGAGCACCACCATCTCGTAGCTCCGTCGTGGCCATTCCGCAAGCAATCATGGCAGCCGCTCCCCACCGGAAGCCTGCGGGAGTCGAGGGCCCCCAAGACTTTTGTACAATCTTCAAGGCTGAGGGGACGCTTTCGAGAATGGAACCCAAGCCCTGGCAGACAAGCGTCCGAGTTCCAAGGTGTCCCAGGGCCATTTTACTGGACCAGGCCCAAATCCGAAGAGCCGGCCGCCATTTTAAGAGTCCTGTGGCAGCCGCCTATCGCTGCACCGCAAGAGTGGGAGCAACTCAACTACATGGTGAGTGAGACGCTGTAGCCGTAAGAGCGGGCGGTAAACAGCTGAATGGCGGAAAAGGCACAGTGTAGCAAAAGCGGGCGGAATGGCGACTGAAACGATAAAGGGGCGCCCCACTACAGCAGATGAGCCTCCGCCATGTGCTTCAAAACTGCATACGTATCTCGTGATATCAAGGTTGGGCAACCAGTACACAACAAGCAGTTACGAGTCCCATTTACACCGGCGCCATTTTGGGCGCGGCCGGGCAGGTCCAGGATCTAGTCAAACATAACAAATGAGGCTGACGTCTCTGAAGCAGTTGACGCACAGCAGGACATAGCAAATAAACATGAAGTCTCTAAAGCTGTTAACTCACTGCAGGACAAAACAAGTGAACCTGAAACCTCTGGAATAATTGTCGCTCAAAAGAACAACACACAAAACTCTGTAGAGCCTGAAGAAAGAAAAACAGAAGGGCACTGTAGTTTCAGACACACTTAACACTAATGACTAAACAAAGATATCGTCTGTTTATGAAGCAGTTATCATGTTCACAGAATTGACAAAGAAGTGTGCAGACACCAATGCTATTAAGAAACACAAGGAAATCCCTAACGCATCAGCATTCTCGGAAGAGGTTGACACAGATAACATCTTAAGGAACAAAGAAAGACAAAATAAGGATGAGGAAGTTATCACTTTAGTTTTTTCATCAGCTAGCGACAGCAAGAAACATATTGTAATGGAGATTAGAGAGGCTATGGATGGATAAATAAATTATCAAAAGAAATGGCTACTCCCCCCTTTAGCAGATTAGCTAAATCTTTGCGTAATTTGGGCATAAAAGTTATATTATTGTTGTTGTTGTTGTTATCGTTATAGTTTCCGGAGAAGTATAATTCACCAATAGTTTTCTTTGTAGATGTTTTTCCATTAACAATCCCAGTTCCATCACCCGCCCAGGATATCACCACTGTTCCCCATGTCATAAAACCTTAGGATGTTCAATAACTGAAACAGCTAATATGGGTTTACTTACAGGGGACATCTTTTGTTCTGTTTTGTAAAGTAAAACTATTGTGAACGCAAGTATTATACATAGTAAGTGTTTAATATAGCATTTGTCAGTCATTGGTTAAGCAGCTAGGACCTGTTCACTCTTGACACCCCAGGTGCTGTGTATGTTGCACTATAGTGCTGCATCGGGAATACGGACAACCCTATTGATGTTGATTTTTCATTATTGATTATTGTAAAGAAATGGCGACTCCCCCCTTTAGCAGATTAGCTAAATGTTTGCGTAATTTAGGCATAAAAGTTATATTATTGTTGTTGTTGTTGTTATCGTTATAGTTCTGGTTAATTTCCATTCAGAGTGTCCTACACAGCACCACTCTAGGTAAACACTACTTTATGTAAAACCTGGGACATAGCACTCATTGAAACTATAGTTGGTCACCATGGGGTTTAAAGAAGGGATGGTTCTTCACCTGGGTGCCTTCCACAACTCAGCACGTTGTGCTGCCTTGGGACTATTCGCACAAAAGACAGCTTCTGACCATTGTTGTTTTTTTTTAATCAAAAAATGTTTAAATATATTTACAGTTTTTGTTGCGTTCGTTATATTTAAAAGTTAATAAAGTTTTATAATCCAACTTTCTTGGAGTACTATATTTTTTTTAAAAATCGGGTGAATGGGGCCTTGAATCGGGTTATTGTCATGTGTGGGCTTTGCAAGTGTACTGCTACAGGATCGGACATTTCAAACTCAAATGCACGTTCTTTTTCTTACCTTTCCGAAGCATGGAGCGCAATAGCAGGCAGAGAAAGGGTGATGCACGTGTTGAACACTGCCTGGCCTGGCAAGTTGCTGGCAGTGCCCCCCCCGCCCGCTCCTGAAAGAGGGCACACACACACCGCCGCCCCGAGTACTTCACAAATCTTTAAAAGACCATGCGCTTGTTCATGAGGCTTAAATGGTTTATCACCCCTTCTAGAACCCCTGCATCGACCCTCTGACGTTTCCTGGAAGAATTAGCACGTAACACAATACCAAGCCCTGTCAGCTGAAACCCCCGAGGAATCGTGGGGCATATTATCAAGGGGGTTTATTTCCGCTTTTTTGGCTTTAAAAGCCAAAAAAAAGGAGATAAAATTATCTCCCTATTACCAAGCTGTCGCTAACACCAGTTAGTGACAGCTAAAAGGAGATAGCGACCATCTTGGGCCCCGCTTTGCATGTCAGTGATATTTATCACTAATGACATGCAAAGTGGGCGTGCCAAGATGTTAGCGACTGGAAACAGTCCCTAACCATCGCTATCTCCTATTACCAACTTTTGGAGATATTCGCGCTAAGCGCGAATATCTCCAAAAGCTAACACCTGCCCTGAGCAGTTTTTAGCCATGTTATCCAATGGAAGGTGGATAACATGGCTAAGAGCATTTGCTGGATAATGCATGAATATCGCTGACTTTTCAGCGATATTCATGCATTGCCGCCGTTTTTTATCGCATTTGCGATAAACCTTGCTAATAGCAAGGTTTATCTGCGATAAAATTCGCCGATGTGCGGCGATAATTTTTGTCTCTAAACAAGTTAGAGACAAAAATTATCGCTAGTTGTTGGTAATATGCCCCCGGGTTTTTCCTTGCAGGAATCGGGAGGCGGAAGACTAACACTGAAATCAGTAGTCTCACGCCTGAATCGGGAGGATTGGTATGTCTGGATTCTCTACAGCTGGGGCCATAAACTACATCCGCAGGGCTAGGTGATAGCCTGGGTCCGGCCTGGACAATCGGACACAGAGGAAGAGGAGTGTCAGAGGGTGCGGTAGTGAATAGGGTGAAAGGGAGGTGTCGGGCGGGCACAGGGTGTGATTCTCAGGGAAGAGCAGCGCAGATGGGGGGAAGTATATGGCCCATGCATGAGAGAGAGAGCGGGGGTGACCAGTGCGTGGGGGAGATGCTTGCGAGGGTGGGGAGCCGTGCTGAGAATCGACGGCGTGCAGAGAGTGGGTCTGGTCAAGGCATCTAAAATGGCTGCCGTGCACGACAAAATTGTGGCATTGGACAAAAAGGCAAGATGGCGCAGACAATGTTTATCAATAAGGATTCATTTATAACAAAATATTTACTCGCAGTGACAAAATGGTGGTCAACACTTCCTGATTTCCATCGAATCGAACGTTAACAGACGTCACGCAGCAAAAAAAAAAAAAAAAAGCTCACGCACAGCCGCTGGAAGACATGTATCAACATATATGAGCCTCCTCAGCCACCCTCAGAAAACATAAGGGGTCAGGATACGTCTCCCGCACCCCCTTATACCTAGTAATTTAATTAAAACGAAACACAAAATGGCGAATTCCCGTTTCGCTACCAGTTTGCGGCCCAGTTCGCGGCCCGGGAAGCGCTTCTACCGTGAAAAATATATATTTTTTTAATTTCCCCACGGGACCCTTTAATAACCCCAACATCATTCCTAGGGGGTCAAGAGAGGTATACCTTGCCCCCTTTCATTAAATTCCCCCTTCGTTTTTCACCTCTTCTTCTCTCTCGATCCTACCGAGAGATAAGATGGCGGCCGCTCCGGACTGTTTAGAATGTTGACAGACACCGGAGAGCCAATCAGCTTTCTGCGCGCAAAGTTCCGTTTCGCGAAAAGTAAGCGGACCGGAGCGCAGCCCGGAGCGCTGTTACAGATATATATCTTGTTTTGAACGTTAATTTCTCAAAATCCACTGGAGCACATATATTGAGACCTAGCAAAGGCACATCGGGCTAACAGTCCCTACAATTTTGCCAAGTTTCGTGCAAATCCATTCAGCCGTTCGAGCTAAAAGTGAGGCCAACCGCCCTATGGAAATTAACATGGGGAAAACGCGTTTTGGGACCCCCCTTTTTTCTCAGCCCCCCCTTGACGAAACCCCCCCCAAATTTTCAAGGGCTGCTCAGAAACAAAATGTGCCATTTTCCTGAAAATTTCAGCCGATTCCGTCCACAGACGCCAAAGTTATTAGACATAGAATTTTCAAAAGTTCCATAGACAAAAAATCCTAACTATATATACCTACTGGCGATAGCCAGTAGGTAATATATATATATATATATATATATATACACAGCTAGTATATATATATCTAGTGCCGTATGATGGCCATTTTTTCACAGCATATAAAAATCTAAAAATATGTAACCAATTTGTATGTGATCAAGGGCCTACGGGCCCGAAACGCGTCATTGCTGTTGCTGCTCACCTGCGCCATTAAATACATCTAAGGCTAGATCCAGTGGTCCGTCTCCTTTGTTTGCTTCGCCGATCTATCGGATTAGAGGTGGCTTGAGGAGTTTCTGTTATATATATATATATATATATATATATATATATATATATATATATATATATATATATATATATATATATATATTGCAAGAATCCTGAAAAACCTAGCGCATACGCCTCAATCGCGCATATAGCCAGAAAGCAAGACACGGACCCAAATTCCTTCTTACGTTGTTTATTTGCCCAAAGACACGTTTCGCGGCTCCCGCCGCTTGTTCACTCGACAATGAAATTGCCAATGGAAGGCATATTTAAAGTGAAAGTGCACATTTTGAATCCCTCATGTGACATCAATCTCAATGGAAATAGAAAACATACTTCTACATAACATATCGCTGTTGCTTACATTTCTTTGTCAATATTGACATATTTGTGCCAATATGCAAACGTTCAAATAAGCAGTGAAGTTTAAATAATGTCATAATAAATATCGGTAAAATACCCGTTTTGACATTAAAAACCCAACACGATATGAAATCACATCCTTATGCATAAAATTGCATGTGCTAGTATAACAAGGAAAGAAATTCATTTATCTCTAGGTAAAAACTTGTTATATCCCTGAGACCTCATGTACTACGGATTTCATATCCTAATTGTGCAAATATAAGCATAGATCAATACCGGTAAAATACCCTTATTGTCAAACTGAACTTCAACTGTATGTGCAAATTCGCAAAAGAATAGGGCGATTGTGGTAAAATACCTTTGTATGTTCTTAATTTTCCTGAGATGGTTCAAAAAGTATATGTGTGATAATAATTAAGATATAGAAAAAATGATAAAAATATCCCCTAAAGTGCCAGTGTCCGAATCATAAGATTCTTTTTGTGATAAAAAACAGATTAAAATACATTTGATATGTATACAGCACATTATTTAGTCATAATTCTGTATGTTGCTGTATATTATATACGGTCTATAGTGGCTTCCTAGCCATATTTTGAATTCCATATATTCTATACTTGTCACACATGTTACGTCCGCCAGTCACTTAAATCCAACCATTATCACAGATTAATTAAATACAAGGAATTCATAATGAGATTCAATATGTCAAAAAACATCAATATAATAAATAAATACTATATGCAAGTTAAAATGTCATAAAAACATCCCATCCTAATTAAATATACATCAAAATACATATCAAATACTTTAGTATATAAAAAAGTTTCCTTTGGTGTATTAGTGACATGTTAATCTCATGATTGGTATTGTTTCATCTTTTTTGCTTGTATCATCATTGTTTCATTTCAAAAATTACTTATTCTAGACATGTGTATAAATCTTCTGTGTTGTTTAGACCCTGTGGTTGTTTGAAATCTAGTAGTAGGATGTATCTCATTTCTAGTTTGCGCAATCGACTTTCTCTGTCCCCTCCCCGTCTATTTGGGGGCACAGAGTCGATCAAGTAATAGGATAAACCTTTGTTATTGGATCCGTGGACCTCCTTAAAATGCCTGGCCACTGGATAGGTATTATCCATATTGGTTATCGCGCGCAGATGTTGGAGTATTCTTAGGTTAGCTTGTAATTTTGTACTTCCAACATACACTCTACCACATGGGCAGGTTAAAACATAAACCACATATTCTGATTTACATGACAGCATTTTGGTGATTTTATAAGGTTTGACTCTAAAAGGACTTACATATGTGGATGTATTAATGCCATGTGTACATGCTTTGCATGTTATACATCTCTTGAAGCCTTTTAGATTTTGATACCAAATGGGGTTGGCTAGAATTTCGGGACTTGATATTACCAAGTTGTCACGCATGGAGGGAGCCTTACTGTAGGTAATGGACACCCTCTGCGGAAGCAGGGGTCCTAATACCTGATCACTTAAAAGAATTGGCCAGCTTTCTTGGATGATATTTCTTAGCTCTTTATGCTGTCTGCTGTAGCCTATGATTAAGCGAAAAGTAGTCATATTGTCATTAGTTGAATTTTCTTCACCAATTGTGACCAGAGTTTTATTGTTACTTTTAGACAGTAGGTCCTCCCTAACTAGTGTCCCTGTTTTAGCCATTGCCTGGTTTATCACCTGTTCTGAATAGCCTCTTGCTAAAAATCTTATCTTGCTTTCATGTTGAGCCTTTTGTAGTTCATCTGCCGTGCTGCAAACCCTCTTGATTCTAAGCATCTCGCCATAGGGAATGCTATTTATTAAGTGGCGTGGGTGTGAACTTGTGGCATGAAGGACCGAGTTCCCAGATGTCCTCTTCCTAAATAAGGTAGTCTCAAGTTTGTTATTCTGTATATATACCTTAGTGTCTAGGAAATTTACATTATTTGCACTAATCTCTGCCGTGAATCTTAGATTTAGTTTGTTAACATTAATTTGTTCTACAAACTCCAGTGCTTCTGTTCTAGTGCCATGCCATATAATAAAAAGGTCATCTATAAACCTAAACCACACCTTGATCTTGGTAGTCATAATTTCGGTAAATTCCCTCATGAGGACTGGCTTCTCCCACATGCCCATGTGAAGGCAAGCATAGCTCGGGGAGAAGCTAGCCCCCATTGCTATCCCTTGCACCTGGCAGTATAATAAATGGTTAAACATGAAGTAATTGTTCTATAAGCAAAATTCTATCATAGATGTTATCATTTCGCTGTGATGTTTGTAGATGAGGTCTCTAGTAGATAAGTAATATTTGATCGCATTGATTCCATCTTCATGGGAGATACTGGTGTACAATGAGGACACATCTAAAGACAATAATAAATATTCCTCGTGCCATGTAAAGTCCTTAATTTTGTTTATAAAGTCACTTGTATCCCTGATGTACGAGGGTAAAGACTTGACGTAGTCCTGTAAAAAATAGTCAACGTATACAGAAGTTTTTTCTAAAATGCTGTTCATTGCGCTTATAATCGGACGTCCCGGAGGCTTTTTTCATCCTTATGGATTTTCGGGATGAAGTACATCGTGGGTACAACTGGATTTTTATTAGTTAGATATTTCTGTTCATCCTCACTGATTAGTTTCTTACTTCGCCATCCTGAGAGTTTTTTATAATATATTTGATACATTTCCTTTAGTGATTTTGTATCCGAGCGCTTATAGCATTTTCTGTCATTCAGTTGGCTTCGGTTTTATAGTCCTACTGTCCCCACAGTACTATATTTCCTCCCATATCACTGTTCCTTATGATGACATCTCTGTGATTTTTTAGTTTTTTCATTAGTTGTAAGTATTTGTGATCTTGGTTTCGATACTTTTGTGTAGTCAATCCAATTTCTTTATTTAATTTTTTTATTTTAGTAGTGATGATTTCATGGTAGGTATCAATGGCATCGTGAGTTGTAATAGGACAGAAAGTTGATTTCTGTTTAAATTTAGTATATATATATATATACTAGCTGTGCCCGGCCACGCGTTGCTGTGGCTCAATCTAGTTAAATGGAAGAGAAAGAAAAGAGTAAGCACACATTTCTAATATGTATAATTTCACAGTGCTTGTGGGTGTACAATATGTTTTTGTCCATCCTAATATATGTAGACTATTGTCTATATGCGTCCCTTGTATTTTTTGCGCAGCAACCAAATCAATAGGGTCTGTATGACCTTTCGATTAAAAACACACGTGTATTAGACACGCGTGTATTCGAATTCAACATTGTGTATATATAAACACGCGCTAATCTTGCAAAGTGAGCCAACTCCTCCCTCCTCCCTCCGCCCACTTCCCGGTCTGCCATCCTGACACCAACTGTCCATCCTAATATATGTAGACTATTGTCTCTATGCATCGTTTCTTATTGTTGCCAAGTGTACCATCTCCTCCCCCCTCCCTCCACCCACTTCCTGGTCTGACAAGCTAATGTTGCAAAGTGAACCAACTCCTCCCTCCTCCCTCCACCCACTTCCCGGTCTGCCATCCTGACAGCAACAGTCCATCTATACTACTATTATAAAGCAAGAACTTTGAACCTTTGAGGCGGGTAAACTCGGGAACCACAGCGCCAATCCACACACCCGATACATCATTGTAATCGTCAGGGTGTGCAGATGGACATAGGCTATATAAACTATAAAAATATGCGTTATTTAAAAAATGTACCTTGAAAAAAAAAGTAGTCCCTTCGAGGTAGCGCCGGCCGCGACCTGCATGCTGACGTCAGGAGCGCGGGGAGGAGCGCCGTCCAGGAGCGCGAGGAGAAGCGTCGGACATGGCACGGGGGAGGAGCAGTGACCAGCAGCGGACAGGCGGTGAGGACCGGCAGACAGGCGGGAGGAGCGGTGACGAGCGGCAAGGAGCTGCAAGGAGCGGCAGAGCGGTGAACTGAGGAGCGCGGGGGAGGAGCGGTGGCTGAGGTAAGGCTCCGGGGGACCCACGGACAATGTTGGGGCTGGCAGGAGTCGGGGCAGGTGGGGGACAGGGCAGGTGGGGGACGGGGCAGGCGGGGACCGAGCGGACGGGGGCCCGGGCTGCTGGACAATGTCGGGGCGGGCGGGGGTCGGGGCGGGCGGGGTCCCGGGCTGCTGGACAATGTCGGGGCGGGCGGGGGTCGGGGGAGCCTGATTGCTCCCGGACAAGGTCGGGACGGGCTGCTAGTCCTAATATATGTAGACTATTGTCTATATGTGTCCCTTGTATTTGTTGCTCAGCAACCAAATTGATAAGGTCTGTTCAGGTTGCGAGAAACTATTGACCACATCCGTAGAGGCATAACTTTATTTGATTACACCAAGGTGACAGGAGACCCAATGGCGCTAATTTTACTTGACGCCGAAAAAGCTTTCGATAGGGTCTCCTGGCCTTTTTTATGAGCAGTTATGAAACACTAACGAATTGGGGAAGGATATATTCGGGCTATAAAAGGCATGTATTTAGATCCTGTAGCCAAGATAGCACTAAAGGGAGTCTATTCTGGAGAGATCAGCATAGAGCGGGGTACCAGGCAAGGCTGCCCCTGCTCTCCTTTGCTACTTGCAATCTATTTTGGCCCCCTAATCAGATTAATACAAGAGAGCCAGGCAATTCAACCGGTATGTGCTCCAGGAGGGGAGGTAAACATTTTAGGACATGCTGACGACCTAGCAATAGTTACTCCAGTCCCACAGGATACTCTACCCGAGCTTGGGGCTATAACATCTCGATTTGGGGAAGTCTCTGGCTACCATATGAATGAAAGCAAAACTCAAATAGTGATTAATAAGAAGGTAGATATTGTTGATCCGCGGATTGTACCTACTGCAAGATATCTCGGGGTTGAAATTAGTTCCGACCCAGCCACAATTGTTGATCTAAATCTCGTGCTACTTTTAGGAAAAATTAAAACTGATACTAAAAGAATGAGTAATCTACACTTGACGCTTATGGGGCAAAGTAACGTTATAAAAATGATTTTTTTGCCAAAAATTCTTTATTATTTCAGGGCTATCCCTCTGGAATTTGTAAATCTTGGTTCCGGAAATTTGATCAGGTCATTTCATGTTTTTTATGGGCAGGGCAGCGCCTCAGACAGGCTTTATGATGCATGACTTTGGCGAGAGATCGGGGGGGATGGTCCGTTCCCAATTTTCAGATCTATTACTGGGCCACCACCTTGAAATATTCTGCCAAACTGTTAAATGGCCCTAATCCAAATGACTTTGGAAGCTCGGTTTTTAAACTTATTTGTGGGGCAGAGCCCAGGTGTTTGCTATTGCGACAGATTGATATTGCCTATTTTAAGAGGGTCAAGTTCAAGGTGCTGGTCAGCGTCTATAAAGTCTGGACTGCAGTCAGGAAAAAGGCTGGGATCCCCCGGGTGCATAGGTATTCCCCTTTTGGCAGCAATACCACTCTTTGCTCAGATATTTTTAATGATGGTTACTTTCACAGGTGGAAGGCGAAAGGGATTTATTGTATTGGGGATCTTTTGTCTGGGGACTGTATACTTTCTTTTGATGTTCTTAAGGAACGGTTGGATTAGGAACATGGATTTCTTTAAATTTCTACAAGTTAGGGACTTTTTAGATAAGAAATGCCATAACCGGAGACAAATCCCCTTGTTAGAAATGTTCAGAAATACGACACCACAAACCGCTGCTATTCATAAAGTCATTACGGAAAGAATGGGGGATAATTTAGCTAAACATTTTGAACGATGGCAAGTACAGGTACAGGCTGGGCAGGGGGACTGTGAGGACTCTCTGTACTATAGTCAAACGTCATGCATATCTGCCAATTTGCAAGTACAGTGCTTTAAAACTTGGTGTAATTTGTATGTTACTCCGGCTCGAATACATAGGTGGGGGGCACCACCGGTATCAGTTGTCCGCACTGTGGAGAGGTGGCTGCGGATAGCACCCATACGTTCGCGACCTGTTCCAATCTCTCTCAATTACTATCTAAAATCGAACTAAGGCTGAGGGGAATCCTGGGTTTTTCTTTGATACTTACCCCGTTGACTATCATGTTGGGTATTTCTGATGAAGTGATGGATGAAAATTATAAGAAACTCATATTTGTTGCCATGGCTGTCTATCATCTATGTATAGCCACAGTATGGCTAGATGTAAAATGTTTGGCTTAATAAATTACTGTCTATATATAATTGGGAAATAGTGGTGGTGAAGAGGAGAGGAAGGTGGGCTAGAGAGAAAGGGGAGAAGCTCTTGCTGCCTATGTCTAATTGGCTCAATCGGTAGTCAAAGACATATTTATATTTTCTTTTTTTTTCCATGTGCCTATTTATTGTATTATTTTTTTATTTTATTCTTATTCTGCTTTTCCTTTTATTCTTTTTTTTTTGGTTTCTCCTTGTTATTGCTGAATTGGGTTGCTGGGGGAAGGATGGATCCGCCGGGGTGGGGGGGAGAAAAATTTTGAAAAATGTTTGGGGAATTAACCACAGTTCTTGATTTTTTTGTTTTAATCATTGATTGTTATTGAATATGTTTGATTTCTGTGCTTGGTACCCCAATAAAAAATTATTTACAAAAAAAAAGCACGTATTGGACACGCACCTATTCGAAACCAAGGTTGTGTATACCTAACCATGCACTAATGTTGCAAAGTGAACCAACTCCTCCCCCTCCCTCCACCCTCTTCCCGGTCTGCCATCCTGGCACCAACTGTCCATCCTAATATATGTAGACTATTGTCTCTATGCATCCTTTCTTAATGTTGCCAAGTGAACCAACTCCTCCCCCCTCCCTCCACCCACTTCCCGGACTGACGGGCTAATGTTGCAAAGTGAATCAACTCCCCCCTCCTTCCTCCACCCACTTCCCGGTCTGCCATCCTGACACCAACTGTCCATCCTAATCTATTTAGACTATTGTCTCTATGCGTCCTTTCTTAATGTTGCAAAGTGAACCAACTCCTCCCCCCTCCCTCCACCCACTTCCCGGGCTGCCATCCTGACACCAACTGTGCATCCTAATATATGTAGACTATTGTCTATATGCGTCCCTTGTATTTGTTGCGCAGCAACCAAATCAATAGGGTCTGTTCGGGTTACAAAGTGAACCAACTCCTCCCCCCTCCCTCCACCCACTTCCCGGTCTGCCATCCTGACACCAACTGTTCATCCTAATATATGTAGACTATTGTCTATATGAGGCCCTTGCATTTGTTGCGCAGCAACCAAATAGATAGGGTCTGTTCGGACTTTTGATTAAAAACACGCACATATTCGAAACCAAGGTTGTGTATATATAACTACGTGCTAATGTTGTAATGTGAACCAACTCCTCCCCCCTCCCTCCACCCTCTTCCCGATCTGCTATCCTGACACCAACTGTCCATCCTTATATATGTAGACTATTGTCTGTATGCGTCCTTTCTTAATGTTGCCAAGTGAACCAACTCCTCCCCCTCCCTCCACCCACTACCCGGTCTGCCATCCTGACGCCAACTGTCCATCCTAATATATGTAGACTATTGTCTCTATGCGTCTATTGTAGCTGTTGCACAGCAACCCAATCGTTAGGGTCTGTTTGTCCTTTAGATTAAAAACACGCGCGTATTTTACACGCGCGTATTTGAATCCAATGTTGTATATATAAACATGTGATTAATCGAATTCAACGTTGTGTCAAAATTTCAAATCAAGTTTTGTAGATTTAATATGTTTATCAAACGTACATTGACATTTTTATGTGTCTGTTTGTGCTTTTGATTTAAAACACGCACGTATTCGACACTCGCGTATTCGAATCCAACGTTTGTATATAAAAACACTTGCGTATTCGAATGCAACGTTGGGTCAAAATTTCAAAGCAATCAGTGAAGAACTTTTTGAGATTTGAGATTTTGAACAATTGAACAGTTACATTTTTATTTATATATATATATATATATATCATCACACAGTTCCAGTGATAATTACCAGAAAAGACGGCCAGCACACAGATGAAGTGATCTCCTTCTTTATTTCGTTTCCGAACCACCTTACACCCCCGACAGACGCGTTTCGCTCAAGGTTTCGTCAGTGTCGTTTGTGAACAAACATTTTCGCCATTTTAAACAGTCCGCCCTTTACTGGTGGTAAACATAGAAGATGGTACATGATTCTATTTCATGGCAGCCATTTCTAAGTGTGCAAATACTTGATTCTCTAACACTGTTCCAAAATGGCGACAGAATAAAGTGCACAGTGCAAATATGTGAAAAAGTTCGACATTTGACTGAATGCTAATTTTGACTGTCACATATAAACAATTCATTTTCATTTGATGATACCAAAAGACCTCTTATTTACATCTTTTACAGACTATTTACAAACGTTATGTAGGGGTGTATCCCTTATTCACTTTGCATCAGAGATGTGTGAGATTCCAATATATACAGATGGCACTATTCCTTCGTCCAATACCCTCTATTTACAAGGCTGTAATATATCACATATATATACATGTATATTTTTACATAAACTGTGTCAGTTAAATCGTTATTGTTTGTATCGGACTGAACTGCTTTGTTGGTTGTTTTGCCCTGTATGGGCGATTGGATTGTCACACCCCACCATCTTATTGTCTTTTCTGGTATCGTTATGATTTTAACAGATTTATCAACATGATTATAGAGTAGGCATTTACAAATTCGCTAAGCTGTTCTCTTTCTCTTACGGTTAAGGACCTTGAAGTACTCCGTCCAATGTATAAATACATTCGGTGGAATACTGGATCAGGTTTCTTATCATAGGTGCACCCACATCTCAGCAAAAAAAAAAATAAAAAAAATAAAAAAAAAAAAATATATATATATATATATATATATATATATGTGTGTGTTTGTGTGTATATATATATATGTGTGTTTATATATGTATGTTTATATACATATATAGCTTTGCTCGAAAGCAGTCATGCTTTGCATAGAGTCAAAGTGTAAAGTATATTTGCAGCACTCAAATAGTAATAAAGTGAAAACGTGAAAACACAACACAAGAAAGAACCAGAACTAATGAATTTCTAAAGTTTCAGGTAAAATAGCACCCAGAAGTACAAAACCTCAATCTCAGTAATCTGGTTATGCTGGACCAGGTCAAAATCAAAAGTTCAGGCTGACCAAAATGAAGCTCGGGTCAGATACATGGATTGTTGTGGTGGAAAGTTTGCCTTTTACTCAGTCCAGTTCCACACGAGGGGCCTCAGTTGAGCTTCGTGTTGGAGAGGGCCATAAAAAGGTTGATTTTTGCATGAAGAGCAGGTTGACCTCGGATCTTTGCAATGGCAGGAAATGCTGGTGGTCAGTTCTGCCAGGGAAGAGACCAAAAATTCAAGATTTGCACCTCAAGTCCAGTTCGTGCAGTTTTAAAGTAGGAGGAGTACACACTGACACCAGTCAAAGGTTCAAGACCTGTGGAGGCACAACTTGGTGTTCTTTTGGCATCCTGCCAAGCAGCATTCCCCTGCTTTAATCTCAAGCAGGTGGGACGTGCGGCTATTGAACAGCGGTGAAGAGGCTGCCAGGCTGCCACATTATACTTCCTGCAAACCTGCCTCACGGCAACTGGCCCACCGGTACCATCTTCCGCAATTTCATTCCTCTACTGGGGGGGACATGGTCAAGTCTACATATTTTTCTTAGTTGTTCTTTTTCCCACCATACTTCCTCTCTTTCACATATACACTAAAATCATAACCACTGGAATTATGCAGTTCTGCAGCCGCTATGTTTTCCTGCATAATTATTCATTTGCCACATAATCTATCATGTGCTGTATAATCTGCAGATTTTAACAAAAGAAAGGAGTTTCTAGTTTATTCGGATCAAAAGTAAAACGAAGCGACGTGTGTTACTGCATAGTGAATGCCCACTGCAAAGGTTACTGTCATCTTTTAGTTGTTATTCCTGAATTTGATTGCCAAACTGGTACTAATAAGGAACAATCTTTGCCCAGACAGAGTTCCCATGTGTGCAAACAAATAAATAATGAATTAATACTTTCACAAAATGTGCTGTATTATGCTGCATACTTTGCCATTTCTTGCCCTATAATTTAGTCGGCCCTGCCGCATGTTTTGGTCCTCCCTGTCATATAATTCCAGTGTCCTGACTGAGACACATGTAAACACAGACACAAACAATCTCATGACATGTCGATGAAAATGAGCATTGGCTGGGTGTAATTCGGAGGGCTTATGGGGGGCAAGGCCACAGCGGTGTCTCCGGCTGTGTGCTTGCACCTTGTAGAATAGCACTCCTTGAATTGCCTGTGTGTTTGACCTATTTTGGTATCTCCAATAGCTCATTACTGGGCCTTGAGTTGTCATGGAACTTGAGAGACAGCGACATGCTGTATTTCAATGTACAGGCTCTGTGGCTCTGAGAGCCTGAGTAATTTACAGATGCTTTTGTGGAGCCACAATTCAGTCACCCTGTGTTAAGGCATATGTGCAGTGCAGTTTGACTGTTTCTCCTGGAGCATCACGCGTGCTTCTCAGTTCAACAGCTTGAGGATAGGGTAGTGTACACAAGGGCTGTAGCAGTGTCTTTGGAGATGGACATCTAAATGAGAGATGCTAGCCCTCCCTTAAGCAGACTCATATAACTGGTCTATCAATGATATGGCCTTAGGTCGGTCGGTAAAGAGTAATTATGTTTGACCACTCTAATAAATCTATGGGAGAATGACTGATTATTGCAAGCAGCTCAGTATGTGAATGGTATTTACAACAAGCAATGGTTATGCAGGATCTACTATGGCTAGATCATGCAAGCTCTTTTGAGACAGTTAGCACGGTCTGTGGACAGACCATACTGTTATCGTCCTTTACACAGTACATGCAATAATTACAAGTCATGAGATATGATTTTATTTCTCATTGGATACAAATGCGGGTAAGGACCACAACCTGATGGAGTGGTGAAACCTACAAGAAAAGCAAACCCCCAACCCTGAGATGATGGCATCCCTAACAACAAAGGTCCTCCTCAAGAGAAGTTCATGGCCCAAGAGAACAGGTGCACCTGGGAGATTGTCTAAAGTCTGTGAGACGCAGGACCACTGAACATCCTAAAACCAATGGAAGACTAATTCAGAGTGCTTCAGAAACTGGAGTTATACTACTACACGTCTTCCATTTATGCAAATCCTAGGAGATGTGGTAATTCTGCATTAGATGATTTTGTTGTTTGTGGCCTGTAGTTTGTACCACACATGGGCTTTGCAATCCATTTGTTTGCGTAGTGACATTGGTCTGAGTTTATCCTTATTTCATACTTGTCTCAGATTCTGTTTCCCTGCTCTATCGATCTGTCACGGAAGTTCATTGTTGAGGTCACATTTACATGGTTTGCAGAGCGGAATTACATCATGGTACCATGTGTTAATTTTGCGTTGCCCGATGTCAAGATTTTGCATGCAATTTTACAATATGTAGTATTTCATCTGATATTTTGGGATGAACACTTGCTGTGTGGTAAATATGGGTGAGGTACCGCATGTAATAACATTTTACGTGAAAGTAAATCCCTGCTATTGCTGGATGTGAAAAAAACGAAAAGGTGGTTCGTCCACAGTCCTCTTCCAGCTCAGAGCAGACAGTAATCGTTGCAAACCATTACTGGAAGGCTCTCACAACACTGAATCCAACAAATTCACCAACACTGATTATCTTATATCAAACAAACGTTCAACGTGGTACTTAATCCAAGGCACATTTCCCGAGCACCATAATATTACACTGGAGAGGTTAATGTTCGTCAACCTGCACATCGACTAGTGCAGGGTGTGTCTTGTGACAGCAGCATCACACATTAAAATATCTAGCAACAAACTGGCATTGGCACTGGCATGGTTGGGTTTTGGTTGGCCTCGTGGTTAACAATCAGTGGTGTTTTTTGTAGAACAGGTAAAACGACTGATGCATTTGGGACCAAATTCACGCGGCAAACAGCTATGAGCTGGATCTTCTCCTTCACAATCTTTCTGCAAGTATCTGCAGTTCAGACTCACTGACTGTGAAGTTTCTCAGGTGCTCAGAGGCCATGGTAGAAAGTAGGTGGATTTGCAGGACGGTCAGCTGCTGGGAGCGAAGGACTGTAATAGATCCTACAGTGGCTTTCAGGAGACGTACTGACTGAGGCTAGCCTCCAGGAAAGAAGGATGCTTCCTCTAGGTGGTTCAAGTGACTCAGTGGAGTAATCCAATAGTTCTTTTCTGCACTAACAGTGAAGGTGGCAAACTAATATTGTGTTTATTCTGTGTTTTATGTTATTTCCTCGTGATATGTTGTCACTGCTCATGAGCGGAATTAACTGCTTGTTCTGCTGCCCAGTAAGTCACTGTCTGATAATATCAGGAGCCGTATCACAGATGCTGCTCATTTTCCTTGTTTGCGCTGGGTGCACCCTTTTAAAGGTGTGCCTAGCGCAAAAGAAGGAAAATTGGATGTATTAGGATGAATGTGCTGGCCCCAGGGTAGCCGTGAACTCACCCTGCCCTAGGGAAAGTGCATTCATGTGAAAAACGGTGCGGCTGCTTTGAAGATGCTCCATGTTTCACAATGCAGGCGGGAACCCAACAACACTTGCAGGTGGATGCAGTGAGTGACTGCACCTGCCTGTAAGGAGATGTATTGGGGGGTTCACAGGACCTCCTATTTCCCCTCCAGAAGGCTGACATAAGTGGGCGCACTAAGAGTGTACCATCTTTTCGATGACGCACTGTTAGTGCGCCTCCTGACAGCTTCTTTGCCTCTGTGCCCTGGTCTATATTATGGCGTGGGCGCAGAGGCAAAGATATTCCTTCATTTGAGTGGGGCACGCCCCTGTGCAATGAGTGAACACCCTCTGATGATAGTGCCGGCCCCTTCTGTAATACCAAAGTGCCCCAGTGGTGTGCAAAGCGGGCACAAACTCCAATTGCACCCTTGGGTCACTTCCTTAATATGGCCCCTGGTAATGTATTGCCATACTCAATTTGCTTTTCATACATAATCAGGCTGAAGAAACAATTAATGAAACTTCAGTCACACTTCTACGATGAATAGCCTTAAGAGAGTAGCAATGAAAATCAGTTTATTCAGAACACTGTTGATGATTTAATCAATTCAGGTGGAGCTATTTTTCCGTTAAGTCTTTCCTACACATAGGAAATATGGAGGATGGGATAGATGACTGCCAAATGTATTGTCTGGTGGGATTGTGCTTTTTTCATTTCCTTTACATTCTGCTCTCAGTGCATCTCTCTGTTCCAAACATGTGAATCACAATGCCACAGTCAGTATTGATATAGGCCTAGCAAAAGTTAACATTCTGATTCACATACTGCTCAGTCAAGATCATCCTCTATACCGGGGGGCAATGGTAAATACGTTGTGGCATCTGCAAAAAAGTGTTACACAATTTTGCATTCTGGAAAAAGCATAAGCAGCTTGATGGTTCTGAGCCACTGTCGTCTTAGGTAGATCATGGTGGCCAACATTCAGCGTCTCCTTCCTCTTTCTTATTTTATGTTTGTTTGAAAGTAGCCATCCTTAAATATTTTGTTTCACACAAGTCTTCCAAAGCATAATTGCATCAACATATGAAAAAAATATAACATTATGCTTGTCTCTTTTCTTTGAATAATGTTTTTGCAGTGAAAAAGCTGAGCTTATTCATGCCAAAATCGCTTTCCAGCAAGAAAAGGAAGCATACAGCAAACAGCACAGACATCAACAACAGGTACTGCATGAGGCCTGAACTACACTATTAGTCACAGAAGTGGACTAAACCTGTTCTTTGTATATAATGTTGGTTGAATATAGTCTAGAAAGAAGAATGAAACAAGGGGTATACATACTTTCAATGATTACATTCTTTGAGGGAACCACAGCATACCTTTCTTGGAATAGAATATTGTAAGTCTGTTTCCTCACATGGCTTCTGCGATGTTATGGAGAGAATGGTGGTGTGATGGTCATTAAAAGATGAATGTGCATAATATATGAGGAAATATGAAGAAGCAGAGAGAGGGTTGTCATATAGTGGGTTATAGCTCGCAGAATGATGGACCAGAACACTTATCAGGGGAAGGATGAAGGTGACCAGCAGTGGTAGTGGTGTTTGGCATTCTGCATGATCATGGCAGCTGGTTGCAATGTCAAATAGAGGATGATACTAGGCATAGCCTGCTTGATCATCTGCATACACATTTTATCGAGTTTCTTATGAGTACGACAACTAAGAAACTTTGCAACACCTTACAATGTGCTAAACATATAACGATGTGCTATGCTTTCTGCATAATCCCCAACCACCAACAGCCGAGAGGCCTCCTAAAAGTGCAAGGAGGGAAGATCCAAAAAAATGCCAGAGGTCATGTCAGTGGTTCGGACCACCATAAGTCTGAACGTCTGTGTGAAATCTGAATCTACAGGCCTCAGGTAGAATAATGGAGATCCCTCTATAGTCAGCCCATCACTGGTAGATTTTAACCTATTTTTGAGGACATCCCTAGGCTTTGTATCCCTGCCTTTTTATATTCTGGCACCAGCCTAGGCCCTGCTCCATTCTGCAATCGGAAGGAGTGCAGCATCCTTTCTGCGCCAAGCAATATCCCTTTTGGCTACAGTCAGACTGAGCCAAAGGAAGGTGGTTGTGTATCGATCATCCTCAGAGTTTGCCAAAATGTGTAGAAGGATCAACCTACAAACTCGCTGAATGGGGAGTCACAATACTTGTCCCGATAAGTTCGGAATTCGAGTCTAGTCTATTTACTTTGCAGCACACTGAAGGAAGGTACCCTCCGACTTCGCACATTGAAGACAAGAGGGGTAGATGACTTCCCAATACCCAGAGTCTGTGGTGTGTGAAGTATGTCTGGTGGAGGCAATTCAACTATAAAAGCTGGAGGAGGGACGCAATGGCTGAGCATCTGGGGGATGACCTAGCCTGCGTACAGTCTTCATCCGCCAAGGCCCAGATTTCCTCCTCCCAGGCTGTAAGCAATAAAGCAAATGAGTCGGGCATATGATGAATGAAGGACCGATATACCTGGGTGATTTTTTGTGTGTCTAATTCTCCTAGGAGTAATTTAGCCTCAAGGGGGTTATAGTCTGGGAGGGCCTCCAACACGCAATATGTGTCATCAAAGCATGGCGCAGCTGGAGGTAGCGGAAGAACTGACCACGGTGAAGATGAAATTCATCTTTGACCCCCCCCCACCAGCTCCGGCTCCCCCTCGGACAGCTGTCCCCCTCGTATTCTTCGGGAAGTCTTCCGCCATTGTCCTGAGCCCCTATGTTGCTTCCTAATAATTCCCTCACTAAAGGCATTGTCCCTAACCTTTTTAAGCGTGCAGAAGTTGCCCTTCTTGGGAATAATTCTAGAAGCTCACGTGGCCAACTGCCTCAGCACTTTTGTCAAGCAGTCACACTACTTTGACCAACACCAAGCCGGTTTTAGACCCGAACACTCTAACGAGTCTGTCATTTTAGCAGTTCTTGATGAATTATGAAGGGGAACTGACCAGAACACACACAAGCTCTGGTGCTCCTGGATCCCTCTGCTTTCGATACGTTCGACCACCATTTGCTGGTCGACCAGGTCGGAAGCGTGGGGATCCAGGGTCTTCCACTGAAATGGATATCTTCTTTTCTCAGTGACCCCTTTCAAGCAGTCTGTCTCGCCATCTTCCTTGCCGAAAAAAGGAGACTGACGTGTGGGGTCCCACAGGGCTCATTGCTCTCCCCCCTCCTTTTTAATCTGTATATTTTTCCCTTAATTTTAGCCCTCCAAAAGAGAGAGGTTGTTATATTTAACTATGCTGACGATCTCCAGTTAGTGTTCAACATTGACTCTTCCCCTTCATCCACGGAAAGCTTCCAGTCTACTATGATATTCATTAGTAACTGGATGAACACTAATCATCTTAAGTTAAATCTCGATAAAACCAATATGATTTTCACTGGTGGCCCAGTGAACCCCTGGAATTCCAACTTTTGGCCACATTCATTGGGGTGCCCCCGTCGTCTGTCAGCTCAGTCAAAAGCCTGGGAATCGTGATGAGCAACGATCTCCTGATGAAGGCACAGATAAGTGCTGTGGTCTCCGCTTGCTTCTTTCACCTCCGGAGAATATGCAAAATAAACAGATATCAAACTATCAAGGCCCGGATCCATGGTTATGTCATGTATTGACTACGCTAACTCTGTGTATACCGGCATTCCCGCCTACTAACTACGTCGACTACAACTGGTGCCAAACCAAGCCGCCACGCTTATTAACGGTCAACCTAAATCTCACCATGTGAAACCCCTTTTAAAAAATGTACATTGGCTTCCTGTGACCCAACGCTGACTCTTTAAATTAGGCTGCACGATCTACAAAGCCCCCTTGGATCGTGGTCCAGCCTTCATTGTGTCTAAATTACAGCGCTATGTCCCATCTCGCGATTTACGTTCAGCGAATATGAATCTGTTGACCCCTTGCCCATTCAAACGTAAGAAACATGGTTTTCTAAGATTGTCGACTTTGGCACCACAACTCTGGAACTCTCTTCCTCTCGAATTGCATCTGACTACTTCCTATACCCAATTTAGAAATTCTCTCAAAACTTGGTTATTTTTTCAGGCCTACAATTGAATTCCGCATTTACTGTCCCAGCAACCGATCGACCCCGCTTAGCGCCAAAAAAACGCTCGGTGAATGTGCGCTTTATAAATAGTTTTTAACATAACATAACATAACTTGTGCCACCAGGGGGTATGGATCATGGTGCCCTGGTGCGTCCACTTTTCCTATGCAAATACAGGGCCTTCCTGGTATCGTATCACCATTCATTGATAATTATTAGGTGGAACACTCAGTAATAGGACTCATTGTCATCTGTGGCAATTCCCCCATCATATGTGGATTTAATGAGGGGTGCTGCGATTCCATAGGGAACTTTGTAACCTGAAATGTACTGCCTGGGAAAAGGCACATGGTAGGGGATACAGGTAGTTTTGGAGGTGATGACGGAACCATGGGAAGGGATTCCTCTTGACTATAGCTGAGCAGCCCAGGAGGGATAAAAGAAGGGCCAACCAAGCTTTGAAGTTGCCCCCAGTGCATCTATAAGCAGCCAGATATTTTCACCTCCAATGCCCGGGAAGTGCCAGGGGCAATGTGAACCCCCAAATATTTAAAGCTAGTGGCCCATCCCAAGTCCTGAGAGTTGGGGGGGGGGGAGCTGGTAGACCAGGTCTTATAGGTGGAAAGACCAAAACTCTCACCAAATATTCGAAGAATTTGGAGCACATGGGGGCCAGAGATCTCAGGCTGAGTCAAAAAGATCAGGGCATCATCAGCATACAGCACAACCCTATTCACAGCCCCCCCCTCAAATTCCAGACTTGTGCATCTATACGAAGCCACTTGGCCAGAGGTTATGTGGCTACCACAAAAAGCAGCGGGGACAGCTGGCCCCTCTGACGCATGCCTTGTCCTATGGGGATGGGTCTAGAGAGTACAAAGCCCACTTGTACATGGGCTGTGAGATCTCTGTGAAGGAGTTTGATGTATTTTTGAAACTTGTGTCCAAAACACAGCCAGTGGAGGAGTATGAAAAAGTATCTACAATCCACCAAGTCAAACACTTTTTCAATATCCACCAGCAATTGCACAGCTGGCCATCCAGACGGTCAGCAATGCAAGCACATTATATACTCTACAAATGTTATGCCTGGTGGCCCGCCTAGGCATGAAGTCAATCAGATCATGATGGACATGGGAGGGTATAGCCCTAAGCAGGCGGTTGGCTAGAGCTTTGGCCAGGATCTTAGCTTCACTATTTATTAGAGAAATTGGGCAATAGGAGTAGCACTGGTTGGGGGGCTTCCCACATTTGGGAAATCGCCACAATCTCTGCTCTGCAGAAGTCAGATGGAAGTAGTCCTGTTCCAGCTGCCTCATTGAGAACTGCCATAAGAGGGTCCTCAAGCTTGTTCATAAATATTTTAAAGAATTCATTGGGGCTTGGCATCTTACCAGAATGCAGATTACCCAGGACAGCTGTTAGTTCCTCAGGATTAAAATCTTCTTTGAACATTGGTCTATCGGCCTGCAATAGGGTCTTAAGGAGCAGGTTTGACACAAACTGAATGATCTGTGTGTCTGGCAGGTGGGCACGAGGCGCATACAGGACTGTGTAAAAAGAGCGAATTGGTGCTCCATAATGTCATCCCAGAAACCCTGGTGTCCGCAAAATCCCAAAAGTAGAGGATCGATGAGTGGCGGCTAAACATGGAGCAGAGATAGTGTAATAGTTTACTAGCTTTGACCCCAACTAATTGATCCGGGACTGCAAAGCAAGCCATACTGTCTTGGCCTCATCAAGGATGAGGTGTCACAACTGGGATTGAACATGGAGTTTATGCCTGAGTAGCATGGTGTCGGGGTCACGGTTGTAGCACGCCTTCAACTGTTGTATTTGTGGGGGGGCGGAGCTAGCCGCGCTAGGAAATGGCCGCGCCGTAGGCGAGCTCTCCGGATCAAGCAACTATCCTGCAAAATATCCTGGGCTCCTGAATGTGAAAACCGACAAATTCTGTCTGCTCGAAGAGCGGGTGATCTCTGCTACCTGCTGACACCATCCAAGTGAAATTTGGCCGAACTCAAAGCGGGAGCTCCGGCATCCACCGGGAGTGACGAGGCGCCTTCCCTGCTGTACGTAACCACGTAATAACTACGCGAGCTCGTGGCTGTGCAAGCGAGCTGTAGGCCGTGACTGGCCTGGGGGAGTCACGGCGATCCCGAGATCTCCACCACATGGGGGCGAACTGGGGACCGAGCCGGCTCTCTCAAGCTGATTCTGCTGAGCTGTTGAGCTGTGGAGGAACTACCACTGCGGAGGTGAGTGAGCATTGCTACGACTGCTGGGCCTGAACGAAACACATCCTCCCCGGGGCGCGGCCGGCGCCCGCGGCCTGCACGCACCGTGCTCCCGGCTTTCCTGCTTCCCCCCTCTGCCAATACAGCGCATCGGAGGCTGGGGTCAACCCGCGTGTATACATCTGCTGAACCTTGCCCTGATCGCGGCATTTTTTACTGCCTGCGCGGCCCCGCTGGAGATTCCTTGTCAGGCGGGCCGACATACGCTGCTGTTCTACCTCGGTTCCACCCTCCCCCGCCGACCTCGGAGAGGCACAAGGGTTCAGTGGAACTTGTGCGGATGCCCAGTTCTGGGCCTGGGCCGCGCTCGCTCCTGGACTGGATGCCAACTACCTGTCAGGCCCAAACCACGTGTCGCTAACAGGGCTTGCGTCCATTGCTGAACCGCGGCCCTGTTGCTGAGACGCACGTCGCCGAGAACGGACACTATCTGCCTCTATACCTTGCCTTCTCGAACGTGATCATGGGTAAGCCGGAGAAAATGCAAATGAAAATCCATTTCGACAGCCAGCGGAAGTCACTCACGCCATCCACTGACCGCCCAACGCCATCCCGGGACGCCGCACCCTCCCCCACCACGCAGGCACCAGTGGATGTCCAGGCTATGTTCTCCACCATCCAATCCACCCTGACCAACATCGATGGGAAGATTGACTCCCTAACGTATCGGGTGGACCGCATGTCGGAGCGGTTGGACAAAAAAGCTAAGCGTGGATATGGCGGAACGCCGCATATCAGATGCGGAGGATGCCACGCGGCAGCTCGAACTGAAGCATAAAAAGGTGGACACACTCATGCAAAGCCTGGCTGCCAAGACGGAGGATTTAGAGGCAAGGTCTCGGCGCTGTAATCTGCGCATTTTGGGTGTGGCGGAAACGACTCATATAGGAAACATGGAGGCGTATGTCGAAACTCTCCTGACCACCATTCTGGGCAAAGAAGTTTTCTCTCCAGTGTTCAAAGTGGAGCGGGCGCACGACACGCTGGTGCCGAAACCGGTGGTTGGAGCTAAACCGCGTCCTATCGTTGCCAAACTACTGAATTACAGGGACAGAGACGCTGCGCTTCGGAAGGCCCGTGAAATCGGGACTCTCACTCATGAAGGTATGAACATCTTCATATACCCGGATTTCACTTCTCAGGTACAAGAGGCATGGAAGCAATTTTTAGACATTAAGCGGAAGCTGAGAGATAACAACATCCCCTATGCAATGCTATACCCGGCGCGCTTAAAGCTGAATCTAGATGGGAAAATCGTGATCTGCAACACACCCCGATAAGTGGTCAAGTATTTGCAAGCAAATCACCCCCATGTACTACGACGCAAATCACCATGTTGTCAGCAGCACGAACAGGACCCCCCTCTGATGCGGAGTGATTGTCTGTCCTGACTGCTATATGCCCTTACTACACAGTTGTTATCGAGTGGAAGCTATGAATGGTCACCTGAACACTGATCTATATCCTTCTTAAACTGTATATGTACATTTGAACAACCGACCATCTCGGCGGACCTGTGATTTGCATTACTAACATAAAAAAACTGTCTGAGGTGGCACAAAATCCTGTTCTGCTTGCTTTGGTTTTTGCACAGGATGCCCGATATCACTGGCTCGCATTGATGCATGCGTGGCTTGATCCCCCGGCATTAACAGTGCTGGGGTAAATGGCAGGCTGCTACCAGCCCCCCCTTGTGTATTCCACACTAACTGCCCTGTCTGGGTACCCATGCATGGTTGCACTATGCTGATTTGGGCGCTCATATGTTTTTTTTTTCCTTGTTTTGGGCAGATTGTTCGAGGGATAGGCTTTGTCATGTTTGGGATGGCGAAGTGGGGGCGGGTGGGGGAGGGGTATGGTTAAGGTTAGAACAGTCACAGAATGTATTGGTCATGACACTGCTCATAGATCTGAGCGCTTAAGTATCGGTTTTAGGGGTACAGAGTACAGGTATGCCCCATGGAAATACTCAACAGAGAATGGGTAGACACTTGAAATTGCTGACATGGAATGCTAGGGGTCTTAACAGTCCTAAGAAAATTAGACAGGTATTTGCATAGCTGGATCGCCACGCTATACACCTGGCGCTCCTGCAGGAAACACACCTGCTTCCTGGTAAGGCTAAAACACTGGGGTACAGGTGGGCTGAGCACTCCGTTTCGGACACGTACTCCTCCTATGCTCGCGGGGTGACCATCCTCATACGCAAAGGGGCCCACTTTCGTCTGGAATGCACAGACATAGACCCACAAGGCAGATATGTTATTGTTATTGGCACACTGCGGGGCACAAGAGTGGGTGTAGTCAATGTGTATGGACCTAATGTTGACGACCCTGCTTTTTATATGTCACTATTTACCAAACTGCGAGATCACCCACCGGTGGAGTGGGTCTGGGGTGGAGACTTGAATGTAGCCCTTGACCCTGCTCTGAACCGCTCCCATGACACTGTCGAACACCATAGGCGCGCAGCGGAGGCTCTCCTCCGCGGCATTGACGAATTTCACTTGCATGATGTCTGGAGAGAACGTCATCACACACTACAGGAAAGCACACATTCGTCCGAAGCGCATAATAGCTGGTCGAGGCTCGACTACTGGCTCCTGACTGACCAGGCCTGCACGTGGGCTACGGACGTCACGCACCTCCCCAAGACACTATCGGACCATAAACCGGTGATGTTAACATTGGCTGTCCCCACATATATTCCACCCCGTTCACATGGCGCTTTAATGCAGCAGCGCTCATAGACCCTTTGTATAAACAGACAATACATAAGGCCATAGAGGATTTCTTCGCTATAAACAATAAATCTGTGGATGGCGCTTGAACCCTCTGGGAAGCCTTTAAGGCCACGGTCCGGGGGGTGTGTATCAGCACCACTGTAGGGATACTAAAAGATATCAGAACACGACTGCAAAACTGTGAGAATGACATTCGAAGACTAGAGGCGGAATATGACTCCACACAAGACGTGGGGACTCTGGCGGCCATACATGAGGAGGTCACACGTTATAATGAGTTGGCAGACGAAGAAATACGATACACATCCAAGAGACATAGAGCATGCAGGCTGGGGGAGGGTGGCCGCCCTGGTCATATTCTAGCACAGAAGGTGCGCATGCAACATAAGACGCAATTGGTCACTCAGATAGTGGACGGTGAGGGACAAATACACTTCGACACCCCTAGTATTCTGCAAACGTTTGTTGACACACACCGCAACTTCTACATCACGCAGCACACGGCCACAGAACCTGAAATCTTGGAATATATTTTGGGTGTGGTGCTGGTATGGCTATCGGATGATCACCGTGAATACCTGGTATTGCCGATAACGGAGGAGGAAACACTTGCAGCTATTAGAGCCTTGCCAAACGGTAAGGCGCCAGGCCCTGACGGGTTCACGGGAGAGTTCTATAAGGCGTATGCCGACGATATTCTCCCATACCTACTTGAAATGTACGATGAAGCTCACAGTAATGGCACTCTCCTGCAGACGTTAAGAGAGGCCCTTATAGTGGCACTGCTCAAACCTGATAAGGATGCTTCTAAAGCAGAGTCCTATAGGCCCTTATCATTAATTAATACAGACGTCAAAATACTAGCGAAGATAATTGCCACGAGACTGCAGCCGCTTATGCCCGTAATTGTGTTACCTGGCCAATCGGGCTTCATCCCTGACAGGTCCACCACACATAATCTGCGCACGATTTTCGATTTAAATGCACCAATTAGACCCGGATCTCAGTGCTGTGAGGGTCCTATTAGATGCAGCCAAGGCCTTTGATTCGGTAGAGGGGCAGTATATGTTTGTGATACTACATCAAATCGGCCTACCCCTGCGAATGCTAACCTGGATCAGCCTGCTATACACAAACCCCCTGTCCCGCGTCAAGGTTAATGGCTATGTATCAGACCCAATGCCCATACAGCAGGGCACCAGGCAGGGATACCCTCTATCCCCCCCCTGCTCTTCTCAATAGTGCTGGAACCATTAGCCTGCAAGATACGCCAAAAATATGCCCACACTGCGCTGGGTTACCGGCTCCGGCCTATCAGCCTCTCGCTGTATGCGGACGGTATGGTCCTCTACATCCAAGACCCGGAGGACAATATATCCCCTGTACTTCGGGAATATGTGAAGTTTGGCAGGCAGTCAGGTCTCCGTATAAATTGGAATAAATCCACCGTGATTCCGCTGACCACCTGCACCAAGACCCCGCAATTGGAATTCCCTCTAGTGTGGCAGGAAGATCCCATTAAATAATTGGGTATCTGGGTGCACAGGGATATAGAACTAGTTATTCGGCATAACTATGGCACGACTGTGGATCACATAGAAACGCAGATACAGAGGTGGATAGCGCTCCCCCTGTCCCTAGCTGACAGAATTTCCTTGCTGAAAATGGTGATACTCCCGAAGCTGTTATATCTGTTCGTAAACATACCAATCACCCCTCCTTCATCTGTTTTCACAAGGCTTTGTACAGCGTTTGTGCAACTAATCTGGGCAGGAAAACAGGCCAGGATCAGTCTCCACACACTCACTCTCCCATACAGCACAGGCGGTTTCACGGTACCAGACGTTTACCTTTACTACCTATGCGCACAAGCCCAATTCGCATACTACTGGCATCACCCGGCGAAGTACCTGCTGTACCTAGCTGTCGAGGACGGAGACGCTTACCCGATACCTCTCGCAAGTATTCTATCACACAATAGGCCACATCTTGCAGCACGTGAAATAAACACAATCCGTACCACAACTCGCGTGTGGGAAAGATTCAGCACCCTAGCCCACAAATCCCCTATATATGCACCAAACCTCCCGCTGGCATGGCACTCTAGCTAGTCGGTCACGATGGAAAGGAACAACATGGCACTCTTGGAACAGGCTGGCATCTCAACTCTGGGTGGCCTGTATCCAGGTGGCTCATTCCTCACACACGATGACTTAACATACATCAGCAACCAAACATTGCTCTTCCGATTCCTCTATCACCGACTACGAGCAGCTGCTCGAGAACTATATACCTCCTTCCCCGACGAACCCCCTACATTACACTCTCTGCAATTACTGATCACCGCACCTACTCATGCTCACATTGTGTCTAAAATATACAAGCAGATACAGGATGAGATAGACGCTGACACTGCTCCGATGAGGGATAAGTGGTCTGCAATGTTGGATGCCCCCCTCACGGAGGACGATTGGACAGCGACCTGCACACTAACCACCCTTCTCACTCCCAATGGGAACTTGCGTCTTATCCATTATAAATACATACTAAGCATGGGCGAATTTTGCGAATCTGGCGTTCGCGAATTTGCGTATCTACGAACTCGCAATCCACAAAATCCGCGAATTCTCGCGAATTTGCAGATTTTTTTTTGTGTTCACAAGGGTTTCTGCCAGTTTGCGCGGGTTTGGTACCAGTTCACAATTGCGAACTTACTTGTCGGCTCGCAACGGTCGCGACTATGTTGTTTCTACGTCTGGTTCATCATCACAGGTTCCCAGCACCCTCTGTTTCACCACTGCCACCCTCTGTTTCACCCATGCCACCCTCTGTTACATCAATGCCACCCTCTGGTTCACCATCACTGTAGATTATGGGGGGGGAAAGCAAGCACACCTGCCCTGCTTCAACTGACATTAATTAATTTGGGGTTAGTTTATTAATGTGTCACTGTTTTAAAATTCCAGGTCTGGCACCTGCTTCCTTATCAGTAATTTGCTTTCTGTTGCAGTGCAATTTTTTTTCTAGGACCTTTGTGGCCTACTTATAGCTATTCTATGAGCCTGCTGTGAGGGTCAGAGCAGGGTCATACAATTGTTGCAACTAGCAACTGAACTCTGGAGGGGCCCCAGTCAGGAAGCACTACTGGGAATGGTTACTAATGATGAGTTTGAACTCTTGCACCTGCTGAGTGCTTTCAGTTTTGGAAAACTCGTTTTTCTGCAATTTCGCGGGATTCGCGGGGCGCGAACTTGCGCGAGATCGGATTCGGAAGCCGCGAATTCGTGCGAATATGCGATTTGTTTTTTTGCGGCGTGTTAGTTCGCAAGGTTTTGTGCGTTTTAGCGAGCCGCTTGTAGCGCAAGGCGCGAAGTTACCCTCGCGGTCGTTCAAGGGCGCGGCCATCTTGTTTGCATGACGTATTTCCGTTTCCGGGCGCGAAGTGTAATCTCGCAAGTGTGCGGCTCGCTAGAACAATTTCGCGGGTGTTCACGAGGAAAATATAGCGCAAACTTACCCGCGCGGTCGTGAACCGGCGCGGCCATCTTGTTTCTCATTCATTGCTATGGTTCTGGGCATGCTTTTGGTATCCTCTCTGTATCTCTGCCATCCTTTGCTTGTTTGAAGTTTTTTTTAATCTATTTTACTTATTATCTATCTCTCTATTTTTCTTGCTCTATATTTTTGTGTTTTCTGCTACTTTTGGTTAATTTTAAACTACTTTTTTCAACTCTTCACTTTTCTTCTCTTCCCTATTCTATTTTCTTTAATATTTAGCTTCCTTTCTGCCCAGACCATGGTGAAGGGAGCCGGGAAGCATCCCGAGAAGGGGAAGGGTCCTGCACCCCGTGCCCGGCTCCCGTGCGGGCGTTTGAGGGGGGAGCAGGTCGTACCCCGGGAGATCTTCAGCCCGGAGGAGGTGGCCACACTAATTTTTTATGTTCAGCGCCGCCTCCCCAGGACCATCATGGCAGGCGGCAGGATCGGTAGCGGGTACGGGATCCGGGAGCGCCGGAAGCGGTGGGAGAAGGTGTGCCGGGCCATGTACCACCACTCTCGGGTCCGGCGCACCTACAACCAGGCCACCCACCGCTGGACGGATGTCCTGGACCGTGAACGCGATCTGCTCAACCTGCTTGGCCTTGAGATCCCCGGGCTTGGTGAGTAGTAGTAGCTATTTCTTTACTACTCTGTTTTCTCCTGCTCTGTGTGTTATTATATTGCAAATTTTTGTTTTTTACCAAGAGCAATAATGCTGCTCATTACATTGTAGGTAAATTATATTTCAAAATCTTCTGTGCATTTCAGGTGCACTGATCTCCTTCTCAGTAGTGTTGCTACTATGCTTATTTGTTTTTGATTTTGTGCTCATTTCATTGGCCTGTGAAATTATGTATGAGTGTAGTTTAAAGAACTGCATAATGCTAGACACTAAGGTTCCGATTTTTAATTACTGGCGCATCCCTGCAAAGTAGCAGGGATGCGCCAGTAATTGTGCGCCACGCCACCATCACCTATGGTGCGCCGTATTTACAATGCGGCGCACCATGGGCCCAAAACGTCACCAAAGCATTACGCATCTGTGCCGTAAAGGCGGCGCATTGCTGGAGTTGCGTCGCAAACGATAGCGCAGCTCCAGCAATGCTCTGGGGTGCCCTATCTCCCCAATGCTGCGTCAAGCCATACGTCTGCTTCAAGCAGGCGCAGGGTTTGAGTCACGTATCATTGTCCTTAAAGTGACTGATTGAAATCTTGTAGATTTCCCTCAGCCACTTATAGGATGCGTTCCTGCGCAGAAACACCCTCCCTTGCGCTGGAACGCCCCCTTATGGCGCAGGGCTTTACAACGTGATGCATCTCCCATATGCGTCACATTGTTAATATATGCCGCACCATTGAGCCTCTTTTGTTCTGCCGCTGCGTCACAAAAGTCACGCAACAATGGAGCAAAAGAGCCGCAAGGGGCTTCTAAATCAGCCCCTACAGACTCAAGTCCAGTCCTTCCTTTGTACACATGGCGATAAGAAGAAATAGTGGTAGTGGATTGATAGTTTGAGTATTTTAATGACTGGTTAATGTAGTAGGAAACTTTAGTGTTGTCGCTGATCTGCAATCACGATGGACTTTGTCTGTCACTTCGCGTGCTGCGGACTGCTGCCTGCCAATCCTAGGCAAACCTTTTTAGTACTTTGTTTAGTGAGTTACATAAGAAGTTTCCAATTCGACGGTCCGCAAATCAAGCAATACTAATAACGTAGTAGACCACATGAGATCGGTCAATATAGCCCGTGGAATAGTTGTCTATTTGCTATTTCGCCAAAATATTTTGTTATTGTTCTTTTGAAATGTTTGATTTGGTTGACAAATATCATCCATGTTTTCTGGTCTTTCTTTCTTTCATGTTGTACATCAGCTCCCCCCAGGGGCAAGAGGACACAGGAGGAGGAGGAGGAGGAGGAGGAGGAGGGTGCTGTTCAGGATGCAGGCCAGGATCGGGCAGGCGAGGGCTCCTTTGCTGGCCCCAGTAAGTTTTAATTTTAATATAGAGTACTTATTTTTTCCTAGCGTTCCTCATTCGATTTTTTCTAAATCGTCTTTGATCTTCTTGTAGACTGGATCTAAATTCTTATCCTGCCTCGACTATGACTCCCTGTGGTATTACTAGATTATTCTTATTAGTCTGTCTGTGTAGCTAACTAAGATTGCACATTTGGCAATTCCATTGGACTCCCATTCTAGTCAGCAATAGCTCTATGCACTGAGTGCAGTCCTCTGGGATTGTCCATAATGTCTTTTCAAGTCTTCTAAATGTTTATGCTTTGACAATTGCCAACAATAAAAAGGTGAATGACCACCAAGAAAGAATAAGATACTACTTTACTTTTGGTTTGGATAGTAGGGCAATCCATTCTACTACTGTTGCAGGGACAAATCTGCACAAACAGAACTATGGACACTAAATAATGCATTGCTTAGCTTATCAATTATAATAGTGCTGTTAGACTTTCCACATACCTCAGTGATAACAGACTTTGTAGTTGAACCCCCAATTTCCTTACTGACTAGATAGTGTGGCAGAGTCATTTAGCTCCCAAAGTCACTGATGATTGATCCCCAATGATGTCAGAGGCACGGACTCATGCTTGCAAAAATTCCAAAACCTTTAGCTCATCCACTCTAGTCTGGAGGACCAAAAACCGCAGAGTCTATTTAAGTTTAAAAGCTTTATAAAAGTAAACACATTTATTAAAATCAAGTTTGTCATAAAAGTAAACGTTTAACTGAAAATGGAAAAGTGCTCAGTGCTGACGATTAATTGGACACATTTCTTGTGGTCGAGCCGAGCTCTCACCTGGTTTGAACTTGATCCTGCTCATGTTCTTAGAAGTCAAGCTTCTGTCTGTTAGGAGAAAAAGTGGTGCGTGTTAAAAATAAAAAGCAAGCATTCATCAGTTGTGCCAAAATGTGCAGCAAGACAACAGCCTTCCCTGGAAAAAGGGACATTTTTACTTTAGAGGAGACAGTCACAAATTATTACATTGTATTCTGTTTTTTTCACATTTCTTTCTTCCTCCTAGACCAAATGTTATATAGTAGTGAGTGGTGTATTCTAACATTCTTAAATGTACTTTGTAGGTGGAACATCTGGAGGCGGGGCCAGCGCGGAGGTGCTGGTATTGGATGAGGGGAACAACTCTGGGGAGGAGGCGGTGCAAGTGCCGGACAAGGACATGCCTGTGAGGGATAACACGGTGGTGGCGGGCAGGGGTAAGCTATATATTCCTTACTTATTGAGATTGAAGACTGCAGAGTGTGCTTTCTGCACGGGTGTATTATAAATCAATCAGGTAGTAGCCTCCTCTAAATGTACTTCGACTTAGCTGTGAAGTTTTTGGCGAGAAGAATCCCAATCAGATCTGAGATGAACTTGATGGATGGGATGAACGAAAAGCGAAAGAAGGGTGTAAGTAAGTGTGGAAGGACGAGAAATTTAATGATGACTGGCAAAGAAGAATGATATGTGTTTGCTTGGTCCCCGAGGTGGCTGGGAAGGAAAGAATATGGTATGGTGCATGGCTGGGTGAATGATGAAGCAAGGATGGGTGGAAGGAGAACAGCCTGGGTGGGTGAAACAGAAACTGTATGTGTGCATATACTTTGAATGGATGGATGCCTGGATCATGGTACTATCTGACTCTTAGATAGCATATGTGTATCTAGAGAGAGTAGACGGTCACTGGATGAACTAAGTGTTACTTTGAAGAGCATGTAACACCGCACCCGCACGTCCGTTCCAGTGTAGGAAAGGCAAGGAAAAGAAGTTGTAATTTTGTCCAAATACTACCATGAATGGTAGCAGTGGTTTGTATTGCAACTGCAAGCACAGCATATATCCGGTTATTACGGTAGACACTCCCTACCTCTCTTAATAACTTTAGTTTAGTAGTAGTACGTCACTCATGTGTGGATGTATCACTGTTCACTCAATAATAAGCAAAGCACCTAAAGTCATCCCATATGTCATCAAATACATCCCATGTGAAGTGATAGATAATCAGATTATTTAGCTTCTTCATTTTCCTTTTCTAGTACTCATTTGCACTGTAGGGTGAAAGCTAAATTAATTAAGCAGTAGCCCTTTTAAGAGAGTATTCTCAGTGCCACCCGTAATAGAAAAGTAAGACCTTCACCACCTGCATGTACTGGACCGGTACAGTAACGCAAGTCTGTCTCACTCATCATGGTGTGCGTCTGTTTTTCTCAGGTGCAAATTCACTGCGCTGGCATTATGCCGGCTTGCATAAGATAACGTACCAATTTTCCTAAACAAGAGAGAAGAAGAAGAATAAGACTGGTGTACTGTCATAGTCGACTGTAATGGAAGTCCATAGTGCTCGTAGAATTTGTTCCTTAAACTCCCACTAATGTTAGAGCAAGGATGAAGACGTCAGAGGTTACATAGATACTGTCCTCAATAGTTATGTACTGTGCTTTCAATTTGCTACTTGTACTGTGACACAACTTTCTGCTCAATCATTTTGTGTTAATCTTAAGGAGCATTGGTTACAGACTATGTCTTTCTTTCTTCATATAGTTGCTCCTTCCAAATCCAACAGACCATCAAGGAGGAGGGAGCTGGCTCGAATGGCACCGGCAACGGAGGCTGGATGCCACTGTCGCTGAATATCGGCAGCTGGTGGCCCTGGAGGAGGAGGAGACGCAGTCTACCGGTACAACAACAACATCCACTGGGACAGCTGCATCCTCCTCCGTGCCCCCACGGGCTGCCAGCCAGCGCAGTGCTCCAGCGGTTCGGAGCCGGGCTACCAAAGCCAACCGCCACCGCCGAGCAGCAAAGACAGCAGCTGCCCCCCACAGGATTTGCAAGGCACGCCAGCGCCGCTTATGCCTCAGAGTGTCCTACCTGGAGCAGGAGGTCCTAACCTATAAGAACTTGGTGGAGGGCCTCCGCTTCGACCATGCCACCCTCCGCAAGGAGCGTGATGCCCTGGCCGCTAAAGTCAACAGCACCCTGCCGTAGTGTCCCTTGCCTCTTTTTTAGAGTCTTTTGGGGGGTGGGATTTGGGAGTTGGGTTGTTTTTGGGACTTTTGAAGGACAATCGTTGGGGTTAGGGAGGGTCTTGCGGGAGATTATTTTGTTAGGGCTACAAAAATATACTTTTTGAAACTTTATCTGACCATACCTGTTTTTTACTGCTTTTGAGTCTGGTGGGTGGGGGTTTAACAGTAAGTTTGTTTTCCTGAATAGTCCTAGGACTTTAGTGGTACTACCGTCAATCTCTCGTCTCTCCTAATACTCCATTATACTACCTCCAACCAAACGCTTATTTTACCTGTAATTTGTGTTTGAAAGTAGGGCTAGGCCCAGGGCTGGCTCCACGGGAAATGGCGATTAAGGTTGGCCATCCAGGGCGGATGAAATTTCCTCCTCATTGCGGTGGTACTAGTGGTGTGACGCAGTGACAGTCGCATGCCTATGAAAAAAAAGAAAATGAAACCTGGTTTGTCCTTACTGTAGCATTACAACGGTACAATAGAGAATATAGCAGGTGACAGTACACTAGAACAGTGCCACAATGTAGTCTAACAAATGGTAAAGTATTGAAAGTATAACTTGTACTTGTGTTGGATTTCTTTGACATTGGCTACTACTACAAGAAATAGTACTGAAGCTGAGCAAGTCTAGAATATATCCTCGGATTCCTCCACCAGCCTGTTTCTATGACCTTATCCTCCCCAGCAAGTGTGTGGAATTATTGATGTCATTTAGTCACACATCAAGCAAAACCACACAGCCCGGGGGAAGAGGGTTAGGGTTTGGAAAAAGGATGGAAATGGGGGTTTCTTTTTGGGTAGGTTTTGTTGAGAGAAGAAAAATAAGCACAGCATGGACAAACAATAATTGAAGATAAAGAAATCTTTGTGTACAAAGCTAACCATAAATCTTTTAAGTGACATAAAGGAAGTGCATGCACTACTGCATGCATTGTTACTGAAAAGTAAGTAGTACTAGAATACGACAGTACAGGGCTGCAGCATTTTCACTTGCCTATCTCTGCACTCAGAGAAACACTTCTTACATTAAATTAGGTTTAAGAAATAGCCGAAGTAAAACCTATAGAATGGCTGTAGGGATCAATTTAGAAGCAGAGAGAGATCCAAGAAATGCAGTCACACTCATAGAAGAAAACAATGTATACTGTATCTGTATGTTGTTGTAGTTGTCCTGTTGAATTTGGTAAGTAATTTGCATGCAGCAAACAATTCCTCTTATTAGCGGCACTCCTCCATTCCAGCTGACGCTTCGTCCATCAATGTTGGTGACCAGAAGACACCCTGTCCACTGCCTGCCTGGCGGATGCTGAATTGCGGCTCGCTAATGTGAATCCTGACTCCATCCTTTTTTCCCCATTGTACAGACTCAAACCCGGCCTGTAATTATTGAACGAAAAACAGGAAGTGATATATTACAACACCACTGATAAATAAATATAAGGTATGTACGCTGTGTAGTGCAAAAAGTCACACTTTGATTTTCCTAATAGACAGTACAATATTTTTGAAAGTGCGTACTCTGTCTGAGTCACCTTTTGAAGGATAAATAAGTATGGGCAAATTAATTTAGCGGATCTTTCCCCTCAAGCTAGGTGTACTGTCTGTAAACTGTGTTTTAGAACAAAATTAGACCTTCCCAGCAGTGCTCCCACCCAGACCCTTACTAAAGTCGAAAAATGTAGAAGACCCCCAATCAGATTTTAAAAAACGAGGCCTAGCAGAAAACTGGTGACAAAACGTACTTTGAAAGTAAAAGTAGGCCCAAACACCCCCTTACCCACCGTGGATTGTATTCAAACCACTTGCAAGCAAGCAAAGGTATCCACATCGCTCCAAGACTCGAAAACCACCCCCCACCCAAACACATGCAATAGAAATACTGCCAACCCTAACGAGCCCTAAGTTAAGAATAGTGGCAAAGGCTTTCTTTAACTATGTCAAATCCCCCCTTTCCCACCATGGATTTTCTTCAAATGACTTGCAACCAAAAGTACACATTCTCACGAGTGCTCTAAGACCCCAGAACTCAGTTGCAAAAATCTAGAACACCACGAAACACATGCAATCCTGCTGCTAGGGCTAACCCTAACGAACCCTAAGTTACAAAAAGTGCCAAAAGGCTTTTCTTTATGGATTTTGTCCCAACCACTTCTATCCGGTATTAGACCTTCCCAGGAATGCCCCAAGACCCGCCAACCCACCCGCCAAAAAGCACAACACCATCTCATACTTACAATATTTCTCGGCCTTCGGTCCAAACGCGCTGTGCAGCTAGGTCATAACTCCTGTTTTCCACCACGGATTTCCTGAAAAGCAAATGCAATCAAGATTAGATTAGAATGTCCCAGCAGTGCTCCCAGACTCCAAATCTCACCCACAAACACCCGGAACCCCCCCCAAAGAGCACCTCAAAGGCAAGCAAGTCAGCAAAAACACAAACAAAATTCTGCCTCCGATCTGGTCCAAACCACTTTTATCCGGTATTAGAGCTTCCCAGCAATGGCCTCAGAGCCGTCAACCCAGGAGAAAACTAGTAGAAGACCCCCAAACAGCCAAAAAGCAAAAGTACAAAAATGGGGACTTAGTCATTTTCTTGCCAATTTCCAAAATCACTCCGCGCGCGCTCTGCAGCTAGGCCCTAACTCCCCTCTGCCACCATGGATTTGCTTCAAACCTCTTGCAAACTAAAATATCCATAGCCAGCAGTGCTCCCAGACCCCGAAACCCACCCACAAACACCAGGAAGCCACCCAAACAGGCCCCTGAAAACGCTACATTGAGTAAAATGTCAGAAATAGCAAAAAAAAATTCTGCATGGATTTTGTCCCAACCACTTCTATCCGGTATTAGACCTTACCAGGAATGCCCCAAGACCCGCCAACCCACCCGCCAAAAAGCACAACACCCCCAAACAGCCAAAAAGGAAAATCTCATACTTACAATATTTCTCGGCCTTCGGTCCAAACGCGCTGTGCAGCTAGGTCATAACTCCCGTTTTCCACCACGGATTTCCTGAAAAGCAAATGCAATCAAGATTAGACTGTCCCAGCAGTGCTCCCAGACCCCAAAACTCACCCACAAACACCCGGAACCCCCACAAAGAGCACCTCAAAGGCAAGCAAGTCAGCAAAAACACAAAAAAAATTCCGCCTCCGATTTGGTCCAAACCACTTTTATCCGGTATTAGAGCTTCCCAGCAATGGCCCCAGAGCCGTCAACTCACCCGCAAAATAGTAGAACACCCCCACAAGTGCTGAGTCTTTCTTCTTTGGGCGTAATCCAGCCCTCTGCTTTGAGGGAAATAGGAGTCTGGAGGAGGAGGATAGAGGAGCATGTTCTTCTGAACTTGTGAACCTGAGGAATGCAGACTGCGGCACCTTCAAATCAATAAGCAAACAAGTGAAGACAGTTCTGCTGATGGGCTTGTTTTTGTGATTAGGTGATTAAAGTTTGAATTATATTAACTGTGCACAACAAAGAAAGACAGACACACAGGAATAAAAGTGAATAAGGACGAAAAAGAAAGTTATTGATTCATTGTCTCATTTTCAGGGCTCGGTGTCAGGGAATAAGAATAAGGCTTCGTCATCATACTCTGCGAATTCAGGCAGGGTGAGCTCAGTGTCACCTAACAGAGAAGAAATTCCCTCATCTACGTTGCTGTCCACCTCGTCTTCATCCGGCGTGCTTTCTCGTACTTTGTAATCTGGTGGTATGAGGTGGTGATTCATCTTGATCATTGTTAACCTCTCCACATTTTTGGGCGAGAGGCGGCTCCGTTTGGGAGTTACAATGCCACCAGCAGCACTGAAAACACGTTCAGAAGACACGCTTGCGAGTGGGCAAGACAAGTAGTTTAAAGCCAGGTTGGAGAGCTGTGGCCACAATTCTTTTTTCCCATGCCAATACGCCAATGGGTCAGCATTAACATAGACCTCTATTGAGTCATTCAGATAGTCCTGCACCATCGACTCAAGGTCCTCCAAGGTTCCTCCTCTTTGCCAATCCTCTTCAGCATCCAATGTTACTGTTGTGTCTGGTGCAGATGATCCCGTTGCCAGTGTCTTTAACGGCTGAGAGGTCACTTGTGCCACAGGTGCAGAAGTGGATTGTTTTGACTGGGGATGGCCTGCTGATGCTGATGCTGATGTACTGCCTTTTCCTTCAATGAGCTGCCGTTCTCTTTCAAACCTCTTGGCTGACAAGGCTAGCCAACGTTTGTACTTTGTAACATCTTCATCAGCAAAAGGAAAGAATGCTCGGCCTGCCAGCACCTTTTTGTAGCGTGGATCCAGAATAGTAGCACAAATGTAATTCTGTTCTGAGTGGATCATTTTAAGATGTTCATCACCTTGCAGGCGCTCTAATATTTTCTCCGCCAAAACAAAAGGGTCTTGGTTTTTTCATCTTTTTGAAACACAGAAGACACCGCCTTCAGTTGGTGCTCCAGCATGTACAACAATGGGATAGCTTTTCCCAAATTACAGTCCTCCTTGCTGACTGCACGCGTGAAGACCTCAAAAGGACGAAGCATGTCTGTCAGGCTTTTAACTATTTCCCATTGCGCCGCATCCATCCTCAGGTCCTTCTGAGCTGTACCCTGTTTTAAGAAATAGTGATCGAGTACCGTATACTGCTCATACAGACGCTCAAGCATGTAGAAGGTTGAGTTCCAACGTGTTGGCACCTCCTGGATGAGTGCTTTCACTGGCATTCGACGTTTATGTAGCAGGCTCCTCAGATGCTTCCGGGCCTTAAAAGAATGGCTGAAATGGTTGCACATTTTTCGGCAGGTGTCCACCACCTCGCACGCTGGACTGTCTTTATCACTCAAGAATTTTTTAACAACCAGGTTTATACAGTGCGCCAAACACGGCACTCTGAAATAGTCACTCAGCTCCATGGCCTTAACTACATTGGCGCCAGTATCCATGGAAACATAACCAATCTGGCGTTTTTTTGGGGACAGCCAGTGAAGGACCTTTGTGTTAAACTCATCCAAAATGTTTTGTGCTGTGTGACGTTTCTCCAAGCCAAACATGGCTAGTGTTGCGTGTTTCCGAGCAGCTTTAAAAACTTGGTCTGGGTCAACACCTGCGTTTAGCTTTGCTTTAACCCCTGAAAAAGAGACCCAGTGTGCAGTGATGCACATGTAATCAGCGCCTGCACCACTGGTCCACATGTCTGTTGTCAGATGTATAGTGTGAACAGCACTCTTCTGCAAAGCTGCCCCAATCACCTCCAGCACATCTTCATGTAGTGCTGGAACCGCAACTCTGGCAAAATAGAACCGGCTAGGAACCTTCCATTTAGGGCAGAGCGCTGGTCACTAATTCTAGAAAACCAACCCCTTCTACAAAAGAAAAAGGGAGAAGGTCCAGAGCTAGCATTTTAGCCAGCTTAGTGTTATACAGACGCGTCAGTGGGTGGTTGCGTTCATATGGCGCTTCTGTAAACAACATGTTTCTAATGTTGCCCTGGACCAAGCATTTATGGGAGGATGATGATTTCTTCGACCCAGTTACGCTCGCTGATGAACTTTTTCGCATTGGTGTCTCACTCTCTCCCACACTCTTAGTGTGGCTTCCATGGGGTGTGCTGCTGACAGGGGTACTGGGTGTAAGTGAAGTGTTTGACACGTCTTCTTCCTCCTCGTCATCATCAGATGAAACATCAACGTTTTCTTGACGTGCAATTCGGGCTTCCTTGATCGCCTCTAGGTGCACAAACCATTGGACAGCGTGCTGTCTCTTAAGATGACCTCTCTGGCCTCCGGTACCATAGTTGATACCAAACTTACCACAACTAACTGCAAGCTTGCAAATGCTACAAATGGCGAAGTTTTCCCTTTTTGGGCAAACACTAAAGAAGTCCCAAGCTGGGGACTTGAATTGTCTTTGGGGGCCGGAGGAGGCGGCGATACTGGTGGTGATGGTCCTGCTGCTAATGCCAGATGAAGTGGAGGATGTGGATTGCTGAACTTTAGTACGTTGTGCACTTTCACCACCACTAATTGAGGTTGAGGTGGATGGAGGTCCCTTCTGGCGAGGAAGAAATATGGAAGCGGTACGTGTTGGTGTGCTAGTTAACTCCAATGATTGTTGTGTTTCCATTGCCTCCTCGTTGACATCATCATCACGCTCAGCAGCTTCTCGGGCTAGGGTCAAAATGTCTGTTTGCTGCATGCCCGCTGGGGCTGCAGTGACCTTTATGATGACTGGGTCGTCGTCGTGAGAGCCTTCATCAGCAGCAGTCCCCGCCACTTCTTGTTGAGCCTCATCACACTCCATAACTATGAGTTTTTCGACGACCTTCCTTTTACGCTTAACTACCTTTGTCAGATCATGGTGTGCCTCACACTCAGACGGCCGTGGTGGTTCCCAACTTTCATCCATATCATCAGAAGGAGGTGGGCTTGAAGAAGATGTAGACACCACCCTTGATCTTTTCCTTGCTAGGGATGTGGAAGACAATGAATGATCATCAGGAGGAGTGGCTTCCTCAAATGATACCTCGGCTTGATTGTCGATTTCCTGATGTGCCCCTACTTCGGGAGGAACAACTATTGTGGGCACTTGTGACCCTCCATGCACCTCTGCTTGTGCATCTCCTTGCGCTGCCTCTCCTTCCACATGTACTTGGGCTTGTCCTTGCACATGTGGTTGTTGTTGCGGCTGTGGTTGTTCAACACTCGTCAGATGAGTTACAACAACCTGTGTTGATTGAGGGACATTGCTGCTACTTTCTTGCGATGAGCCAACATCACTGGTCGATGGTGATTGAACAACTAGACTAAGTGCCTCTGCAGCACTCAAGGGCTTGGACTTAAGTTGGCGTGGTGGTGGTGGTGGCACTGAGCCCAATGGAGCGGGGGTGCTGCTCCCAGCTTGGTCCCCAGCAGATCCCGCAGCTGCTGCAGGCGTATTTTTTTTTTTACTCCCAAAAAATGTGGCGGGCGGCACACCAGTCTCCTTGGTAACTTGCTTCTTCTGCTCCTTACTTGCAACTTTCTTGCTAGAGGAGCTACCGGGAACTTTTTTTGGGGCCATCTTCTTCAGAGCAGGTCAGAACAGCAGGCCGCAGTTGCACGAGTTGCAGAGTTGTCTGTGGCCAGACGTGACGTCGCATGACGTTATGCTGCACACACACACTGCTGCAGGACTTCTTCCTGGCACTGGTGGTTCTCTTGAGTCTTGTGCACCTAAAAGCAATACAAGACAGAGGAACATCAGTTCAGTTATACACCCCAAAAAAATCGAAAAACTCAGAAAAATCAGCACAATCCCATGCCATCCATGATGTTTAAATTCAAGACACCCCACAGAAAGACTAGGCACATGCACCACTCACTACCCCTGGTAAAAAGGCCACAACAAAAGCCTAAAAAAAACGAAAATCACAGAAAAATCAGCACAATCCCAAGCCCTCCATGATGTTTATATTCAAGACACCCCACAGAAAGACTAGGCCTATGCACCACTCACTACCCCTGGGCATAAAGGTTGAAAGCTAGGCAAAATGGTTGCAGACCTAAGAACACTGCCTGCTTTCAAAATGGCCCCCTCCCTCCCAGCACATGGCCAGGGCCTGCCTGTAGCAGCACTCAAAATGGCCCCCACCCACATGGCCTGTCCCCATGAACACCCCAAAAAATCCATAAACACAGAAAAATCCGCACAATCCCATGCCATCCAGGCCCTCCATGATGTTTAAATTCAAGACACCCCACAGAAAGACTAGACACATGCACCACTCACTACCCCTGGTGAAAAGGCCACAACAACAGCCCAAAAAAACGAAAATCACAGAAAAATCAGCACAATCCCAAGCCCTCCATGATGTTTAAATTCAAGACACCCCACAGAAAGACTAGGCCTATGCACCACTCACTACCCCTGGACATAAAGGTTGAAAGCTAGGCAAAATGGTTGCAGACCTAAGAACACTGCCTGAATTCAAAATGGCCCCCTCCCTCCCAGCACATGGCCAGGGCCTGTAGCAGCACTCAAAATGGCCCCCACCCACATGGCCTGTCCCCATGAACACCCCAAAAAATCGAAAAACACAGAAAAATCCGCACAATCCCATGCCATCCAGGCCCTCCATGATGTTTAAATTCAAGACACCCCACAGAAAGACTAGGCACATGCACCACTCACTACCCCTGGTGAAAAGGCCACAACAACAGCCCAAAAAAACGAAAATCACAGAAAAATCAGCACAATCCCAAGCCCTCCATGATGTTTAAATTCAAGACACCCCACAGAAAGACTTGGCCTATGCACCACTCACTACCCCTGGGCATAAAGGTTGAAAGCTAGGCAAAATGGTTGCAGACCTAAGAACACTGCCTGCATTCAAAATGGCTCTCTCCCTCCCAGCACATGGCCAGGGCCTGTAGCAGCACTCAAAATGGCCCCCACCCACATGGCCTGTCCCCATGAACACCCCAAAAAATCAAAAAACACAGAAAAATCAGCACAATCCCATGCAATCCAGGCCCCCAATGATGTTTAAATTCAAGACACCCCACAGAAAGACTAGGCACATGCACCACTCACTACCCCTGGTGAAAAGGCCACAACAACAGCCCAAAAAAACGAAAATCACAGAAAAATCAGCACAATCCCAAGCCCTCCATGATGTTTAAATTCAAGACACCCCACAGAAAGACTAGGCCTATGCACCACTCACTACCCCTGGGCATAAAGGTTGAAAGCTAGGCAAAATGGTTGCAGACCTAAGAACACTGCCTGCATTCAAAATGGCCCCCTCCCTCCCAGCACATGGCCAGGGCCTGTAGCAGCACTCAAAATGGCCCCCAACCCATATGGCCTGTCCCCATGAACACCCCAAAAAATCGAAAAACACAGAAAAACCAGCACAATCCCATGCCATCTTGGCCCTCCATGTTGTTTAAATTCAAGACACCCACAGAAAGACTAGGCACATGCACCACTCACTACCCCTAGTGAAAAGGCCACAACAACAGCCCAAAAAAACGAAAATCACAGAAAAATCAGCACAATCCTGAGCCATCCAGGCCCTCCGTGATGTTTTTATTAAAGAGACCCCACAGAAAGACTCAGTCCACCCACAATTGAGTACCCCTGGGCAAAAGGCCCCAACAACAGCCCAAAAATCGAAATTACAAAATTGTATTTGCAGAAACTGTAATGCCCCAAACAAACTTACTTGTGAAATTTCTAATCCAAAAGTGATCCAAAGAAAGTCAAAAAGGCCTCAAATCCAAATATCCAGCAGCATCCACAAAAAGTAATCCTTCCAGGTGAAGAATCCGAATGAAAGTGACCATCACATGAAGAAAGCACTGGGAGGAGCCTGCTGGACAGGAACAGGAAGTTGGAGACTGTGGGGCACTTCCTTCCTCCATCGCCCCAGAAATGGACTCCTTGCAAAAAAAAGTGCAGGCAAATGTCAACTTGAGGAGTTATTCTGATAAAAATCATCATTTTCAGAAGGTTTATGCTGCTTTCTGGTGGATTTCTTGTGCAGAATTGCAAATTTTGTATTTTCGCGAGTGCGAGATTGTTGCTGCCCGCCGCCTGTATGGGTTCGCAATTGCGAACTCCCGCGATACGTGATCACGGCGTTCTCGCGTTGACAAACTCTCGCTGTGCAAGGTGGCGAGCCCGATGACATAATCGCGGTCGCCAAACTCCCGTGGGATCTCGCAGCAAGATCCAAAATGGCGAGAAAAACAACTCGGCAAGCGGTGAATGACGGTAAGTGAACGCCGCGCGCCGCAAAATTGTATCACCAAGAAAATAAAATCCGCTACGTGCGAATTTGCGGATTTTCGGTAAATTCGCGAGCGTTCGCGGATTGCGAATTAACCAAAAATCCGCAAAATCGGCGAGTGGAACGGATTTTCCGCCCATGCTTAATACATACACCAGGTATACCACACCCCTCTTAAACTGTATAAAATTAAACTATGTGATGATGCAAAATGTACACGGTGCAATGCAGATGAAGCGGACTTCGCACACCTTGCTTGGTGTTGTGAGAAGGTGCAACTATTCTGGGTAAATGTCGTCGCCCATCTGGCGAAGCTGCTGGCCTGTGACATTTCATGTACCCCTAGAGTGTGTCTGCTAGGCCTGGATGTACCCCTCAGGGCAAAAGGGAAGAAACCTATGTCCATATTACTGTTACTAGCAAAACGCAGACTATCTATGCACTGGAATAGCAAACATGCCCCAATGATTAAGGACTGGTTGGTGGATGCTGCCTACTGTAGAGACAATTTTTTGATATATGCAGAGGAGCTGCTGACTGCTTCTAAGCCCTCAGACATATGGGACCCGCTGTCTGAATATTTACGTGACAATCCGGATCTGACCAAGTGGGCTCCTAACACCATGGCCCAATCCTAAATATTGACGACTGCCATTATCTGTTGGAATCTGATGTTTAAATGCTGAATGAACGATGCTTATGTGGTGCTGTGCTCCTTTCCAGATTTGTGTTTCGGATCGTATAATGTGATTTTTACAACTTCCTGTATAGTGATTATGACTAATATGTGACTTGTTCATCTTGATTCTCTGTAATAATACTGATAAATAAAAATAAAAAAAATACAAAAACCGTTGTATTTGTGTCTCTATATCCTGGACCATTTGCTTTTTTTCTGTTTCTTTGCAATCAGGTAGCAAATAATCTCTGCCCCCAGTGTTGGATTAAGGGCCTTCCACAGAATGCCTGGGGACTACACAGAATGTGGTTGTGGGCCAAGTATGTGTCAACTGCCTGTCCCATCAGGAAAGTGAAGGCTGAATCTTGAAGGGACCACGGGGTCAAAGGTCAGCAGACTGATTGCCTGGAGTTGGTCGTGGTCAAGGAGAGGGTTATCAGGGAATGAATGATCCAAAAGCCCTCAAGGAATGATTTGCACATCCAGTGCCATGTGAATTTCAGCCCTCAGGAGGAGGAAATAGTCTAATCAAGAGTAGGCATTATGCACCCCGAATACATCTGCTAAGCCCAACGCCTCCTAGACCGAGTGTGTCAGGGAGCAGCAAGGCATGGGGCCACACCCTCCTGTGAGCCTTTCAAGGTCTTCATGTATCACCCATTCCATTACCCTCCCAGCACCAAGGACACAACCAGCAGGATGCCAATGAGATTGGGTGTACCTTGAGGAAAGAGCTGGTGAGTGGGGGCATGGCATACACATTCATTAATGTCAGGGGCTCCCCAACTAACTGTCTTGTAACGGCCATGCATCTGCACCCACTGGTCAGTCCAGTTGTGCTGCACTACGTAGGAAAACCATGACCAGAATCGCAACCCCCCTGGAGCCCCCTGTAAAGCCTGAATGAAAACAGTGAGCATAATCGTAACAGGTCAGGAAGAAAACTCTGTTTCCCAGCAAGTTTTTTTCCTGCAAGAACAGGATGTCAGCATGTAGCCTGTTTGCAGCTCGGAGGATAGCTACTTTTTTGATTTTATCTAACAGGCCATTAAAATTCCAGGACATTAGCTGGGCCCATTCAAGCCAGGCTGGGTTGTCATCAGCCATCTTGTGTTGCGAATGTGTAGACCATGACAATAGGTAGCACAAGGGCCTTCTGGTGTTGTGGGAGCACCCTCTACTGAAAGAAAAACAGAAAACAACAACAGCAACCAACACAATAACCATCATCTTCCCAACCCACCCACCCTATATATTCCTAGAACCTGAAGTATATTTCATGTGGCAGGACAGCCACTTGTGCCAATGGGGCGATGGTGCTGCCATGCTCCAATGGATCCTACCTCCAATAAACCTAATACTGGTGCCATCTGGCCTGCTCCAAGACTGCAACCTTTTCGGGCACTAGCTGTCTCGCACCGGGGGACGGGGCTCTGCTGGTTTGCGCAAACCAACCACACCGACAGGCCAAAACATAGTCAGAATTCAAGGAGATTGCATTGTCAGAGCAGGAAGCACAATTCACTTGCCTTGCCTCTCGGAGTCCATGGTAGGAGGCTGCCTGCAATTCATTATGGTGTCACCGAATAAGGCAAGGGGGCAGCATCATTTCAGCATCACGCTGCATCAATGCCGGCCAATTTAAATCATCATTAGGGTTCCCTACCCCATCCGAGAAGTATGGTTTCCTCACCAAGCGGAAACTGAGTGGTTTCTGTTGCTCCCGCATTTCTCGTGAGTTGCATGGAGGTCCCATTGGCCAACCTCGGAAGAGGCTGCTTGTCTAGAAGGGGGGTGGGAGGTGCAGCCAAAGCCTACTTCTCTTCGGTCCCCTGGAAAACCAGCTCCGGAGTCTCAAAAAGAAGTTTTGAGATTGGATTATCACTTTAGGTTTGGCGGGAAACAACAGCCTTTCTCGGATGTTGAGACTGCACAGCTTTTCTTTGGCTTAGAATAATGAACAACATTGATCATTGACCAGCTTGGTGCAATCTGGGAATATCATTATTTTGTGAGATTGAAACCAAACAAATCCTTCTAACGGACATCTCAGAGTATGGGATCCCTATTCTTGTAGTTGAGTGTCAGTTCAATTATAGGTTGGGTGGTAGCCCCTGGGCGGTCTGTGGGTTAAAGCTTTATGTGCTCTCTCAATAACAACGGTACAAAAGGGGGTGGTGATGGACGGAGCATCTGAATCAATCAAACACTCACACCCAGTCAAAAGATCTGGGTTTAATCCATCACCGTCCTTTAGCCCACTCTGCCACCCCAGTTCAGACATGGCTATATGCAAATCAGTCTGACCCTGTGCCTCATGGGAACAGTCCAGCCCGAACTGCCAAGCCATGTCTTTCCTGGACCGGAAACAAGCTTCCGAGGACCGGTTTCTGGCATTCCAGCCGTCTTCAACCCGGCTTGCTTGAATCCAGTGGCAAAGTGAGCAAGGGACTCACGTCTGAGCATACCCTGCCACACTTATGGTGGCCAAAAGCGGTACAAAAGGGGGTGGTGATGGACGGAGCATCTGAATCAATCAAACACTCACACCCAGTCAAAAGATCGCAATAACAAAGCAGGAGTGTATGGATGAAGCTGGCATGATAGAGTAGATCCATTGATCCATGAGCATCTCGGGCGAGACTTCCTCACAACCTTCTGGGAAACCCATGAAATGAAGATTGTTCCAGCTGGCCCGTCCCTCAGCATCTGCCACCCTTGCTGTCATTATTATATATGGGGTAACCCAAAGAAAGTCCTAGGACCTGGGTATTGAGTGTTACAGATATGGTGGTCCTAGACATGAACTTCCACACACAATGTTTGATATTATTTCAAAGAAACTTTCTCAATTCTTATTCCATGTGCGAAATCAATCCTGCAATGAAGAATTTTGGAAACAAAAAAGAAAAAACACAATAGCCCAAAAACAAACAGATGTCCAGTATACACACAAAAGAATTGTTCAATCGTTTTAAAAGTAGAGGAGAGAAGACTCTACTGTTTATTCTCAATAAAATTCCTCCTCATGGTACAGTACATAACTATGCAGTTATTTCGAAACAAAAGGGGTTACCAAAAAAGGGTAAGGTGCATAGAGTGAGAGGTTCAGTGCTCGTGTGAAAGAGAGAAAGGACCAAGAGGTCGGGGATGGTGAATTACACAATTGTCTTTGAGTCCAAGGCTAAAGTAGTCCTTGGTTTTGTTCAACAAGAGCCTGCCCTCAATAGTTTTTGCAAAGAAATGTCAATCTTTTTGTCTTTGCGGCGGTCAATTCGCTCGGAGCTTCGTATCTTCAGAGGGGGTGAGTGGGCAGGGGCATAGGAGATGCAGGCTCAATGTAGGGGAGATTGTCGACGTTTCGGCCCAAGGATACGAAGGGCAGTTTATATCCTCATAGACGGGTCTTCATCAGGACGGCAAGGTGAAGGGAAGGAGCTAAGTTACATTATACTCATGTAACCCCAGCAGTGTGGGCGGACACCCTTTAATGGTGTGCCATTATGCGAAAAGATCAATTCGGTTTATGAAAGCCGTCCAAACGTGCTCTCGAGTACCTCGCTGTGTAGGGCGATGGATGGTAATTGATTAATCGGTCGAACAGTATACACGCTGTGTCTCCTCAGTAGACCTGCGCGGCCTATCAAATGGGGCTCTGTCTGTTGGCGACTTGCTGTCAGACCCTTGGAAAATGAGGATAAGTGTAAGACATCGCATCTCCGCGTTCATGACCCTGTCAATTGCCCTACACAAATCCTGGATATTGGAGCCCTCTGCACCTGTCCTCACCTCCAGTGTGGTGCGTGATTGGTTTATCGTCTCCAGTATCATGTTGATCTTAGAGCTTGTGGCGCGAGCACTGTCATCACTGTCCACCTTAGCCGATTTTGCCTCAGCCTGGGTACATTTGTCCAGTGTGCCTTTCTTGCCCTTTTGCCATTGAGAAGCGCCTGGCCACCATGCATCCAAAAGCCAGCGTCCACTCCAATCAGACCCATCAGCCCCCCTTTGAATCTGCAGGGTGGACAAGTAGTCCAGGGATTTCCGCTCCATTGCTGCCCGGAACCAGTAGGGGCCGAACTGTCCTCCTGACTAAAGAAACCACCCAGCTCCCACAAGCTGCTGGTAGTCCAGTTACTGTCTTCTGGGGGGGAACTCTGCCTCTCAAGTCTAGAGGTCTGACCTACAGATAGTGGGCTCTGAGAAAGGCATCCCTCATGACCCTCACCTAATGGCAGAGCAGGGGAACAACAGCTGTTGGTGTGCGAGCCCTACCACAATAGACAGGCCTGGTTATGAGCCCAGTCCTGCCACCAGAGACCAGGCAGCCTCCCACAAGGACCACAGGGAGAAATGAAGAGTCCACTGACTAGGGACCCAGCCTAGCACCAAAGGATGCTGCTGATCCGTATTGAAGAAAACCATGTCTGCGGGTAGGCCACATCTTGAAATTCAATCAGTGGCTGATGGTCACCACAAACGCAACCAGGTGTTTGAGGGCACCACTAAGGAGTGCTCCTACTCATCATTCCAATGCCTCCCTTTGATCCTCCCGTTCTCACTCACTAGTCCGCTCAGGCCACCACCACCGTCAGATTGATAGTGTGCGAAGTGATTGTCCTGACGCGGAAGCCGGGACTTGTGTGATCGTATTCATTGCATGTTTGTGTATTTTTAAAACTGCACTGTAATTTCGTTTTTGCACACACCTTCGTTTTTAAACTTGTGGCATTTGTAAATTGTATATTTACCCTTGCGCAGCACTGACCTGACTTCCCTTGCCCAGCTACTTGGTATTTGCCCCTTTAGCCCCACTGCAGCCGATTAGGCGCTGCCTTGGGTTTGCTTTCTTAGCGCCCACCATCTTGGGTGAGGAGCAGACGAGCGGACTAGTGCTCGGCCCCTCCCACCCCAGCAACTACAAAAGACCCTTAGTCACGCCTGCACCGATTGATAGTGTGCTAAGTGATTGTCCTGAGGCGGAAGCCGGGACTTGTGTGCTCGTATTCATTGCATGTTTGTGTATTTTTAAAACTGCACTGTAATTTCGTTTTTGCACACACCTTTGTTTTTTAACTTGTGGCATTTATAAATTGTAAATTTACCCGTGCGCAGCACTGACCTGACTTCCCTTGTCCAGCTACTTGGTCTTTGCCCCTTTAGCCCCACTGCAGCTGATTAGCCGCTGCCTGGGGTTTGCTTTCTTAGCGCCCACCATCTTGGGTGAGGAGCAGGCGAGCGGACTAGTGCTCGGCCCCTCCCGCCCCAGCAACTACAAAAGACCCTTAGTCACGCCTGCACCGATTGATAGTGCGCTAAGTGATTGTCCTGAGGCGGAAGCCGGGACTTGTGTGCTCGTATTCATTGCATGTTTGTGTATTTTTAAAACTGCACTGTAATTTCGTTTTTGCACACACCTTTGTTTTTTAACTTGTGGCATTTATAAATTGTAAATTTACCCGTGCGCAGCACTGACCTGACTTCCCTTGCCCAGCTACTTGGTCTTTGCCCCTTTAGCCCCACTGCATCCGATTAGGCGCTGCCTGGGGTTTGTTTTCTTAGCGCCCACCATCTTGTGTGAGGAGCAGGCGAGCGGACTAGTGCTCGGCCCCTTCTGCCCCAGCAACTACAAAATGGTCCCCTCTCATAGGGAGCGCAGCGGACGTGCGCAGCGGGCGCGCCAGCAGCACGCTGAAGGCACGCCAAAGGCAAGTCCGTCTGTGCCCGTCCGCGCCAGGCCGGGCCCAGGGGCTGGGGACGCTGGGCGATTCCTCTCCTACCCTGCTAACACCCTCAGACAGCTACAGCTTTCATACCCGCCGCCTTCTCCTGGTACAGTGAGGCGGATTAATGCCCCTGGCCTCGCTCGCAGGGCGCTCAATTCTCCCAGCAGCCGCAAGTATACTGCGGTGCCGGTAAGGAGTGAGACATCCGTTCGCGCAATGTACCTGAACACACGTTCCCTGGTTAAGCATCAAACTGATATCTTCATCCTCCTCACCAATGAAAAACCTGATATATTACTAATTACAGAGAAATGGCTCACTGCTGATTCCCACCCCGATATCCTGGCGGCCCTCCCCCCAGATTATTGCATCCTCCATGCTGACCGCCCTTCAGGTCGCCCTGGGCGCAGGGTTGCAGCCATCCTATCAAAACAATTCAAATTTATCACCACGGCATCTCTTGCTCTTCCAGAGGTGGATAATCTGGTCATTAGCCTGGAAACGGAGGCTAGTGCCCTCACACTCATACTCTTATACCGGCCCCCTCACCCCATGCCCTCGTTCCCCACTTCCATGAGTGAACAGCTGTCAAACCTGTTGACACTTCATGCCAGAATCGCTCTTTTTGGCGATTTCAATTACTGGTTCAATGATGATAAAGCTGGCCCTCATGCCACGGAATTGTTTGAAGCTTTTACCAGTCTCAATCTGACTCAGCAAATTTCTGTGCCCACCCATATCAAGGGTCACACCCTCGATCACATCTGGACTCCTGACTTAGTCCTATCCCGGCCAGTCATCTCCCCCCGTGTCTGCTCAGATCACCATTTAATTGACACCACCATTACTGTCAGCGGCAGGGTCACGGACCCTATCATGGCAGGTGGATCATCGCGTAAATGGAGCTCCTACGACTCCCTAGGCTTCCTTGCGGCCCTGGCCAACACTCGTCCCGCCACCAACACTGATGCCAGTGTTGATGCAATGGAAGGCGACATCTGTAACTGGCTAAAGACGGCCAGTGACCAGTTCGCTCCTCTAACTAAATTCCCATGCACTAGACACAGAAATTCACACAGATGGTTCTCCAGCGACCTCAAAGAACATAAATTGAAGGTGCGTCAGCTGGAACGGATCTGGAGACGTAACTACGCCGACTCAGATAGACTGCTCTTCGTGGCGGCCCGCAAAGAATATGAAAGTGCGATTTCCTCGGCTGAATCTTCACATGTCACTGACAGAATTCTGTCCGCTCATAATAAATCGAAAGAAGTTTTTAAGATCATGAATGAGCTTACCACGGATGACAGAACTCTACCTACTCAGACCCCAACCCAAGAGACTTGCGACGCCCTTAACTCCTTTTTCATTGAGAAAATTGTCAAAATCAAGAACTCCATTCTCCCCCTCACCCATGCGCGGCCACCAGACACTTCTCTCATCAACCCACTGTCCCTTACCCAGTTCCCTGCCCTTGACCCCAACACTTTAGCCAAGCTTGTGGCCCGGGTCAAATCAGGATCTCCCAACGATTGCTGCCCTCCCTCGGTCCTCCGGGACGTCTGCCTCAAACTGCCGGATCATATACTACCCTTGCTGAACGCTTCCCTTAAGACTGGCACGGTTCCCAGCTCTTTCAAGGAAGCCATCTTAGTGCCTCTGTTGAAGAAACCAGGTGCGGACCCCGCCGATCCCTCCAATTATCATCCTATATCCCTCCTGCCCTACCTGTCCAAGCTCCTCGAGGCCCACGTCACTCGGTGCCTTTCAAACTTTGTCGAGAGCTCCTGCTATTTTGAGCCTAATCAGGCCGGCTTTAGGCCGGCCCATTCCACTGAGGCCTTCATCCTAGCAGTATTGGACGCCCTGAGGGGGAACGCTGACAAAGGGCCACCCCAGGCCCTTGTGCTTCTGGATTTGTCGGCTACTTTCGACACTGTGGACCATGACACACTTCTCCACCGTGTCGGACAGGACGGCATCCAGGGTCCTGCCCTCGAGTGGATTGAGTCTTTCCTCGTCGGCAGAGCACAAGACGTGCGTTTGGGCCCTTATACGGCAGCCAAGACAACTACGACTTGTGGAGTCCCTCAGGGCTCATCCCTCTCTCCCTTCCTGTTCAACCTATACCTCCGTCCACTGATTCATTTGCTCAAGAGGTGGGATATCACAGTGTTTAATTATGCTGATGATTTGCAGATCATCTTCCCTCTCAACTCTCCTGATGCTGCTAATAGCTTCCAAATGGTCATGATCCACATCCAGCAGTGGATGAACCACAACCAATTGAAATTAAATCCTGGAAAAACGGAGCTTATTCTCCCTGGGAACAGCCCAGTATACTGGGGCCCTCAGTTCTGGCCCAAGGAGCTGCCCCCCCCCGCCCCTGCAAGCTTGGTGAAGAGCCTAGGGGTGGTCATTGACGCTGAGCTCTCTCTTAAGGCTCAAGTAGGGGCTGTAATTTCCGCCTGCCTGTTCCAGCTTTGCAAAATTCTTAAAATAGTCCATCTACTACCGCATGCGGAACTGGTCCAGGTCGTCATCTCCCTGGTACTATCCCGCCTCGATTTCTTGAACTCTTTATACCATGGACTCCCACAATCACTGCTCCGCCGTCTTCAAATTGTGCAGAACCAGGCGGCCAGACTTATCAACAAAACGCCAAAGTGGCAGTCTGCGAAACCCCTGCTGCGCAAACTGCATTGGCTACCAGTTGAAGAAAGGGCGGCCTTTAAGATCGGCTGCCTGACTTTCAAGTCTCTTCACTGCACCAGCCCCGACTTCCTCAAAACACTGGTCGGCTCACCTCCACCTGCTGGTCGCCCCCAAAGTAAAAACTAAAAAGTTTGGCGGCCGCACATTTGGCCACCTGGCCCCCAAACTATGGAATCCCCTTCCCCTGTCAGTTAAGTTTAGCTGTTCCCTATTAAATTTTAGGAAGCTTCTGAAAACCCGTCTTTCACCCAAACCGGTTAGCTTGTTTCCTCACAATCCCTGCACTCTTTCTTCTAGCGCCAGAAAACGTATGGTGTCAGTGCGCTCTATAAATGTCACTTAAGATAAGATAAGATGAGCTCATAGTGCTCGGCCATGGAGGGTAAGCACCACTCACTGAGCTCACCTCTCTCATTCTGCAGCCCTGCCCTGGGGAAAAGTCAAGCAAATTGGGTAGCTCCCCAGCTGTGACCCAGTCACACCTTCGGTGTAAGACACCGCCCCTCGCTCCAGCCTGCTGCCAGCTACACATGCTTCTTGGGGCCACCGGAGCCCAGGGCTGTTTCTGCTGCAACCTGCCTCAGCTGCTTCCATTGTGTACTCATCTGGCCTCCAGGCGTCTGGAGCATCAAGGGAACCAAGGGACTCTTCAGAGTTGCCCTCTTGCGGGGGGAAAGAAACAGGCAGGATTATGCCAGATTGGGGCCGTGCAGTGAGGAGTGGCTTTAGACTGCAGCCTTCATCTTCAGCATCTTGGCCACACTCCTTTTTGGGTTTTCTGAGATATAAAGAAGTATTATACTGATGTTGCAAGCTCATGATCTGTGTTTTGCTTGTTGTGCTAACTAAAGAGGCAAGGAGCACCTCAAGGAATGTGACTAAATTATTCCAAATGAGATGTTTAAGGCTATTTGCCATGACATGTTGTGTTACAGCGAGTATTTAATTTTCAGTAGTGTAGGCCATTGTGTGCAAGCAATTATCCAGTTTCTCAGTGCAGCTTAAAACCAGATTGCTGCAACTAAAGTGGGCATGGACAACAACCGCTAAGTCCCACAGAAGCATTCAAAGTTTCAGTAACCTTGATGTTAGGGAGGGACGTATTCTTTTCCTCCTCTGATCCACAGAAGTTTCTCGGTATTTTGGATTACCTCAAGAACTGAGTGATGAATATCTTTTTTTCACCTCTGCTGAGATATTCTCTTCTCTATATTTTAGTTGGCTCATTCCTATAGATAGACTAGGTTCAGAAATGACTTAGTACAAAGTGGCATGATCCCCAGTTCAAAATTGTATTTATAAAGAATCAACTTAACAACATTTAGATTGAAATTCTGCATAATAAATGCCACATCTCTAAAACAAATGCCTATCAGAAGAAAAATTGAAGACATTTTAGAAAGGGATTGGTCAAAAGTTTCAATTCTGAATTCATTAACGTGAGCACAAAACCTCAGAAATTGAACACAGATTTTATAGACAGAGTGTTATAAAGTTCAGCTTGAGAAACCAGTACTTAAAGAAAGTACACAATCAGCTGTAAGCTTAGGGTATGGATTTTTCTCTGATTAACAATAGCACAAAGAGACCTAAATGCACTTTACAACTTGGTTATACAAATAATTAAATGTTACTGGATTAACAATTACACAAAATGACGGCTTAGAAAGAAATTTGACACAAATCACCACCCTGTACTGGCTCAATTTTTGAATTACCTGCAACAAGGAAGTTTGCAAAACAATCAGTGTTTACATAACTGGAAAGCTGGTCAGACTATATCCTTATTTGTGAGAAAAGAGCTGATGTTCAATATTGGATTACAAGATAGTGACACTTGGCAAGACTCACAAAGAGGAATAGCGAAAATCAAGATTCTACTACTGTAATTTATTCACAGTATTTGGAGTACATTTCTGACTTTTCTGGAAATTCACAAAGAATTGTAATAGTATTTATTCCTTGATGTATAAGACAGTCAATGATGTAAAGGAGTGCTCCTTCTGGTGAAAAAATATACTTGAGTAAATTCTCTGGAAATGCAAGTTTATCTATTTCTCCAAAAGGAAAATATGTTTTTCCTGTGGATTAACTCTTTACCGTATATCCCCATGAAATATTGGGTTGTTCGCTTGCCAGTCATTTGATTAACACTTCCAACACTTCACCTGCTTAACATTTATTTTGCTGTAAAATTTGAAAGACTGGCAGTTGTTTCACTGTTGGAAATCAGCTTTACTTTTTAAAAAATCCTCTAATACTGATTCACAGAATGAGGATGTAGAATTTACTAAATAGACATATTTAGAAGAAACAAAGCATGGAGTAGATTCCAGATTACGAAAAATAACAACAGACCTTTCAACTTAAAAACATGATGGAAGAAAGGATTCTGCCAACTAAGCAAATTTTCAAAAATTAAAAATTGGCTGAGCTTTTGATATCAAGAGATAAACTTGGTTTTAGAGAATCTGAAAAAACAAAGGATCATGATGATGACATTAAATTAATGCAACCATAATTGGAGCCTCTTTGGGGACAGGGTGATTATTTCCTACACATCTGACCATAGGGAAAAGAACAGAGTGACTTAAAAGGGCAGTTGTAAAGACTCCACCTGAAGGACAAGTGGAAAAGCACTCCAAAGTTTATTTTATTTATAAGACAAAAGAAGCACATCCCACAATATTTTTCCTGTTATTAGCCATCCAAAATCAAAGACGTTGTTTGATCTTGCAGTGCTTGACAATTGTGTGGATACTAGGCTATCATGGAAACAGTGTTGTACTCCACTGCAGGGATGTCCTTTGATGCTGTTCCATCTCTACCATCTTGTACTCTGATGAGGCAAAGATAAACACTCCTGAGAACACAGAAGGGAAGGAGAATTTGTAAAGACAGACATCACTATATAGCACCCTTACTAAGACCTGATATGAGTTTGTCTCCTGCGTTCAAGTCCAAAAAAGAGTATACAACATTACTTTTGGGTCTCCTGAACTGAACTAACTAGTGTTTCTAAAATACTGTGTCTGGTTTAACATTTAAGTTGTGTGTCATTCTGGCGATACATGTTCTTGTGAAAATAAATGGTTCACCCTCAATATGTAATATGAAATGTTAGCCTAAAGTCTAGCACTTGTGCGGTGTGATTCTATATGCATGCAGAGCCTAATCTCTTATCTACCTTGAATAATTATATTCATTATATTTATAATATGTTTAGAAAAACAAAGCAAGTAAATTGTTCAAAATCTTTTGGAAAAATTGGAGATTTTCACTCTGCAAATGAAAAGTAACTTTAGTTCAATAGAATTAGACATGAACGAATGCCGCCTTTGAAGAAATGTCCAAGTCGTTAAAAGCACAGATGGCAACGCACCAACATCAATCAGTTCCACTGAAGATATTCAGCTGATACTAGGAAGAGGATGTTTCAGAGAAAATCATAGCACAGTTCAGTCTTCAAACTGAGAAAGATACAATCAGAAAAAAACGCTGCCATTGGAAAGCAATGATCTTCAAGGTGAACATCTTGCTAAACTATAATTCAAAGGTGGCAGCCACATTCTAGTTGTTTGTTTGTTCTTGTTTAGGATGTGATTTTCACTTTGTGGCTGCCATCTCGGTTTGGGAAAATATTTCAGACACTCTCCATTTTAGCATCCATCTTACATTAAACCCAACATTAAACTCAACATTAAATATAGGAAATCAATATTTAAGATGTAAATGTTCTGAATGTCTAAATGTAAGTGATAATAAATGTTCCTAAAGGTTATGCCTATATACCTGGACTGGCCCTCATGCACACAATATTGGTGATCTTGATAAAAGAAATTGTGTGTCTTGTGTTAGCATTTGTCTGTTAGATAAAAATACTGTTATATAGTCTTTGACTTTAAACCACTAAAGATTTGTGCATGCCGCATACACAAGTTTCAAGCAGTAGAGCCTGAAATTAACAAATGCAACCATCATAATCTTAGAGTGGTGTAAATCAAGTAACCTTTATGTCAAGTGACAGTAAACATTCTTAATAATTACGTGCTGCAAATACTCTACCATGCCACTCGCTTTGCTTTTTTCTAAAACATGTTTTACTTGAACATTTTCATGTACAATAACAATACAGGTTTACGTACCGATGTGCAATAATATCCAATAATATTGGCAGCACTATATATCAGTGGATGCTGGGTAAAAGCAAAGCTACTTGGAAAATAAAACAACACAACTTTTGGTCAACTCTTGCAAATGACCCAAGCTTGTGTGTTTGTTCCGTGTGAGTATGTGGTTTCATACTTCAGGATGGCCCTTGCCAGGAGCGGTGTGAAGAACATCTCTTTGGTGGGGGGGGGGCGTCCTCTATGCCGCTGTTCCTGCACATGTGCACCAGGTATGCTCCCTATGCCTCCACTGCTAGGAAGCTTTGTACAACTATTTGCCATTGGACTGCCAGGGGCTATCTGTGTATTCCCTTATGATCCTCCAGGTGTATGGAACCCCCTTTTGCCAATGCCCAACTGTCTACCTTTGCCTTCCATCGACTTTGTTGAGGGCCCTCTCGTGATTTTCACCACCCTTCATTTCATATTTTGTCTACCAAGGTAATATTTTATCCATAGGTCATTCCATCAGACCTCAATATCTTTAAGACATAAACATATACATTAAAGTAGCATGGCCTTTGTATCAGTTTGACTATTTTAAATGTTGCTACATTTTGAATTTTGCACCACATAATAGGAATAAAAAGGCATGTAACATCAATAGATAAACTCACAATCCTGCTAAAATCTAATGCAACTGTGTAATTTCATTTGCAACTGTCTGCACAGCTGATGGACTATAAATATGCCTACTACATAACTGAAGAATTAACATAAGTGCAAAGTCTAGTCCTGTATTCAAACAGAGGCATTGCATTGAATTGAGATTTTAGAGATTAACTAGTCTACGTCCAGAAATGTCTTAATATCAATTTGTTTGAGTGTGCAGAGAAAAAGTTTAAAATATGTAACTTGTTTTCCTATTTAGGAGCTACTTGAGGTAATGGAGAAACACAAGACACAAAATGAGGCATGGTTAAAAGCAAGAGCATATGAGAATGACAAGGAAAGAAAGGAAATTTGCAAACTGAGAGTAAGTTGGTAGTTGATTTTATGGCAAGAAGTCTGGGGCTAATTCAAAAAGGCATTTTGGAGTATGTGAAGTACTATTTTAATAATACTACTTCATGTACCACTAAATGCATCCACTGAGGTGCAGTTGGAGATTTTCACCTATGCCTGTCCTGTATCTTGAGCTCAGTTCACAAATGGTTCAATTCATAAAATGTTAATCCTGTTGTACTCTTGAATTTTCAGGGGTCCTACAAAAGGGTAAGTTAAATGTAATTCACTAGCATTGCACACTCATCTGCTCCAGAAGTACAATCACCAAAACGGACTCAAATATGCTGGCCAAGGTGTGGAGTAATTCATGCACTACACAATGTCAATCATAGGTACTGCAACGGAATCACATACAAATCAATTGTGGCAGGGTTTAACACTACCAGCACAAAGTTCAACCCTTAAAAAATCAAATCAGATAAAATAATTCATCATATTACCTTAGCCATTACAGACATCCATATAAACCACTTCATAAAATTCAAAAAGTGCAATTAATGAAATAAAAGTATGATAATTATTTTATAAATTCATATTAATTTGGACATTCTAGATGCCGATATACATAAAAATGCACTGTTGAATTTGGCCCTCGCTGCAGGGTCGGCTCCAGAAATTTTGCTTTCACCCTCCTGTTTTCTATACCCATTTTTATTGGCTTTCAGGACTCTGTGCACTTTACCACCGTTAATCAGTGCTAAGGTGCTTGTGCTCTCGCCTTTATTGCTTTACACCCAATCGACACATTTCATTTGCCTGTAAGTCCTAAGTAAAGTGGCACTACATTTACCCAGGGCCTGGAAATTAAATGCTACCAGTGGGCCTGCAGCACTAATTGTGCCACCCGCTTAAGTAGTCCTGTAAACTAACGGTGGGCGTAGTGGGCGTAGTGGGGCTTCGCAAAGGTACGCGAAGTGGGCGAGACACTACGTCCACCTACGCACTTCGCGTAGCCCCACTACGCACCACCCGCCTCCCTCCCGCCCTCCCTAAATACTTAAATTACATTTTAGAAATGATTAAAAACCACTAGCCTTGTCCGCCGCGTCCCCGGGGCTTCCTCTCGTCATCGCACGATTCGCGCCGGCGTCTTGGATAGTAATGCGCATGCGCATTTCTCGCGAGAAATGCGCATACGCGGGCGCCCGAAGTAGGCAACACTACGCCCACTCGTGGGCGTAGCGAAGTGCTACGCCCAGGGTTACTGTAAACATGTCTGAGACCTTCCATTGCAACCTGTGTGGACAGTTTTAAGCTGACATTTTGACCTGGCAAATTAAGCCTTTTGCCAGGCCTAAATCTTCTTAATACACATATGTCACTCTTTGAGTAGGCCCCAAACAGCCCATAGGGATGGGTTCAGTGTATGTAAAGAGTTGGACATGTTGTTATAACTTTTATATGACCTGGTAGTGAAAAACTTGTAAATGTGGTTTTCACTATTGTGAGGTCTGTTTCTCCTATAGGATAACATTGAGTTACCTTCTTATATTTAATAATTGATAACTTACACTTGGGAGCAGGTAAGGAAGTTGATTTTAGTCTCTAAAGAATAGAAACTTAAAGCCCTCTTTAATGGTAAAGTTGGATTTTAAGCCACAATTCTGAAAAAGTCACTTTTAGAAAGTTGGCACTTTCTTGTCCTAACCATTTGGTGCCTGCAACCTTTATCCTGGGTCACATGGCTAGGTGCAGCTGCCAGTTGGACTTTGTGTATTACTCCCAGACAGTGAGACAAAGGGGGACAAGATGTTGTCAGGATGGGCCATCTCTGCCAGGATGAGGGGAGGACCTGTCACCTGCCACACTTGCACATCACATAGACGCTGTCTCATAACACGCAGGGTTTCACACTAGTCTTTTGTGTCCCCAGACAAGCTGGGCCCAGGGAGTGGATCAAGTAAATTCTAGACTCCTCTGTAAGGGGGAGGACTCTAGAAGCTTCCCCACTACAAATTGGGCGCCAGCTGTGAGTAGTAGTTGAATCCAGCCTGCTTGTGTGGACCCAGGACTCCTGAGAATCTCCAATGATCAGTCAGCTTGCCCCCAGTTCAAAGCCACAAGGACATAACAGGCCTCTGCGATGTACCTCCTCGCATATCAACATAGAGTGGTTTACCTCACCACCGACATCTGCCGAGTGCAACGCATCTAGTCCTCAACACTGACGCATTGTAGCACAATTCCTCGAAAGCTCCAGCTGACAGCTTCCTTAATGAAAGTGCAAGGCTCAAATAGCAAGGCCCCATTGACCACTTCATTACTCCGTCGCTGTGTGACATATCTCGATGCCAGACCTCACATCAAAGCTCCTCGTCGGCGACTCCCTGATTCCGGCTGATGCATCTTGATGCAAGAACTCTGCATCTTGATGTCCAGGCCACAAGGTACTTTGTCAGTTGACTGAACTGGGGGGCATATTAGCAAGAACCTCGTTAAAATTATCACTGTTTTAGCGGATGTCCTGCACATCTAACATGGGCTTCTATTGGAATTCTATAACGCATATTGGCAAGCCCATTATGGCCGTTTTAATGGCAGTTTCCTGGCACTAAAACGGCGATAACTTTAACAAGGTTCTTGCTAATATGCCCCTCAGTCCTGTATCTGGCCCGCACTCCATCGCGGTCCGCCTGAATTTGTGAATTGGACCTGGTCCACTGTGACCAGATAACCGTTGTTAACACTTTTTGCTTCTTAGCACTTGATTTCTTCAAAACCTTAAACATTGCATATCTCCATTCCACTTTTCGGATGTGTGTCATATTGGTGTCAAATAATTTTTGATATTTTATTCTATTTTTCTAAATTGGTGTGGGATTTTTCTTGTGTTGTGTTATCGCTTTCTTACTGCTTGAATCCTGCATAAATAATTTACTCTAAGTTAAGCCTGACTACTTTTGTGCCAAAGTCCCAGAGGGATAAGCACAGGTTATTTAGTACCTTTCAGCCTGACAAGATTGTGGCTGTTGTTTGAGTAGGGTTACACCCCTTTCCTCAACCAACAACCCAATTTCTCATTTACACACATCTTAATAATCTAAAGTAGTACAGAATAACCAATACAAATCACATAATACAAATATTTAAAAAATGCAAAAAAATCAAACAATGTAAAATCTCAGTCACATAAAGCTAAATATTGTAAATATCTATACAAATTACATTATAAAAAATGCTAATTTAACACGACCATAGACATAAGCCGAGCACTTCCAAAAATAATCTTCTTAGCTGAAGAAATTGGAGCACTGTCGGGTTACAAATTAAATATAGCAAAAACTCAATTGATTCACTCTGAATGGGGACAACCTAATGAAATAGTCTTTGTTTCCGAAGCTCAATATCTTGGGATAACTATATCTTCTAAGATCGACGATATTGTACGCCTCAATATTGAGCCCGTGCTAAAATCTTCTAATAAGGTTTTAGAAAGGCTAAACAATCTACATTTTTCTCTTTATGGTCTTGTTAATATTATTAAAATGTTAATTTTTTCCAAAATGTTTATATTTATTTCGAACAATACCTCTTTTATTTTCATCATTTAATTTTACTAAAGTTGATAGAATAGTATCTAGGTTCCTCTGGGGCTATCATCGATCCAGGCGCGCCTTAAAATGGTGTTTTTTACAGAGAATAAAGGGTGGTTGGGGGTCCCTAACTTTCGGCTATATTACTGGCTTATATCTTTAAGACATATGGGTATATTACTTTTCATGGATACCATCACTGAAGAATCAGTATATCTGTCAATTTACGAACTATTGCTAAGCGAAGAAGCATCCCAATGTTTAGTAAAAATCATTGAACCTAGTTATTATAAAAAAACTAAATTCAAAATTATCATAGAAGCATTCGCAATTTGGCGGCAAATAAGGAAAAAAATTGTTTGTCTGGGTGAAATCAATCACTATTCTACAGTTTTAAATAATCGTATTTTACCAGCGGTTTTTCACGACCAAATTATAAAAAGATGGTATCTTTCTGGAATTCAGCTATTAGGAGACTTATACGAAGACACTCAACTTGCCCCATTCTCGGACCTTCAAATCAAATATGGTTTATCTAAGAATGATTTTTTAAGTATCTTCAGATACTGAGTTTTTTAGAATCTAAAGGTCTTCTTGTCCATAGTTGCATGAGTAAAAATACTATTCTAGAAATTAGTAGGAAAGTTAAAAAAATAGGTCTAGTTTATCTCACTACTATTAATCAATTTGAAGATGATCTGTCTTTAGTAGAGAGCAAATGGCAAAAGAAATTTGAAATTGAGAATGTTGATATGGGAAGATCTATTGAATCATCAATTAAGATACTTTTTAATGGCTCGCTCCAAAGTCAGCATTATATGTCAATTTTTGATCTTTATTATTCCCCTGTTAAAATAGCGAAGTGGAAAGTCAGAAATGGAGATAGATGTAACCGATGCGATGAGATGGGTGCTGACTCTATTCATATGTTTTTCAAATTTGAGAAACTTTCCCGTTTTATTGCAGATATTGAATTGTTTATAAATAATAGTCTTGGGATTGTTGTTAATCTAACTCCTGAAATGGTTATTTTAGGTCTTCAAACGGATCACCTTGGAATTAGGTCTACTGTTGAAGAAGCTTTTTTGTTTATTTGCATGACAGTCTTTCGTTCCTGTATCACTTCTCGCTAGATCGATATTGAGCCCCCAGTTTTTCATCAATGGCAACTTAAACTGCTCTCTATATATCAATTAGAAATGGCAATGCATAAATCCAAAGGGGTTAAAAAAAGAAAGCAGGGACAAAAAATATGGGATCCGATTTCTAAATGGATTTAATTTGATTTGCTCATTGTATGTGTTGCTATTTGCTCTTGATGAATGATATCATATGATGTTTTGTTTTGATCTTCATGCAATTTTGCTATGTACCTTGCTCAATGTACGACTGATTGTTGAAATAAAAGCAAAATAAATAAAAATAAAAAATACAAAATTTTAATTTAACAAATGTACATGCTTTGAAACTTACAAGTGCATACAGGAAAGATGGGTTTGACATATTGATACATATTATATAAAGATCAGAAATGTGTCTGTTTAAAAAAACGCGGAATGCAAAATACAAATCTCATGAATAGTTTTATGAAACAATATTTCCAATATTGAGGAATTCGTTTTCTTTTTAGTATAAAAATAATTTCATGGTACTGGAATGGTAGTTCTTAGTAATGTTAAATATGATTTCAAGATTGTTAAATTGTACATGCGGTCACAGTATTTCTTTACAGAAATGAAGCAACCAGTGCTAAATGAATAAGAGCAAGAGCTCATGGTGGAAAGTCTCATGCAGCAAGGTCATGTGCACTCTGGATTCACAGTCAGAGGTGGCTCTCTCACTGTGAATCTAGTCTGCACTGGACTTTTCTAACCTTTCTACGTGGGACCTTTATGCACCAGTGCATACTCCTAATCATTTAGCACCAAGTGCATTATTTTGTTAAAGAATTACCATGACCCATTCACAGGGCAAAACATGTGTTGCCTGAGTCTCTGTAACCAATGTGAACAGACTCACATGAAGCAATTATGTTTAGAATATGAAAGAAAATAAGGGGCATATTATCAAGAGGGTTTATCTCCGCTTTTTTGGCTTTAAAAGCCAAGAAAGCGGAGATAAAATTATCTCCCTATTACCTAGCTGTCGCTAACACCAGTTAGCGACAGCTAGTAGGAGATAGCGACCATCTTGGGCCCTGCTTTGCATGTCAGTGATATTTATCACTAATGACATGCAAAGTGGGCGTGCCAAGATGTTTGCGACTGGAAACAGTCGCTAACATCGCTATCACCTATTACCAACTTTTGGAGATATTCGCGCTAAGCGTGAATATCTCCAAAAGCTAACAACTGCCCCTGAGCAGTTCTTAGCCATGTTATCCAATGGTAGGTGGATAACATGGCTAAGAGCATTAGCTCGGTAATGCATGAATATCGCTGACTTTTCAGCGATATTCATGCATTTCGGCCGATATTTATCGCTTAGGAGATAAACCTTGATAATAGCAAGGTTCCTAAGCGATAAAAATCACCGCAGCTCGGCGATAAAAATATCGCCGCTAAACCAACATAGTGATAATTATCACTAGTTGTTGGTAATATGCTCCTAAATTCCTTAATGATATAAACAATATTCCTGAGATTTGTATTTTGCATGCTATGTTGTTTTTAAATGTCTAAATGTATGATCTTTTTATAATTTGTATCAATATGGCAAATGTATCTTTCTTATATTAATTTTATATACTTCTAGGTTAAAGGGTTTACACCTAGTTAGATGCATTTTCCTCAATGAAGAGAACTTCCTATTCAGAATTGGGTATTACAGGACAGCTGCAATTAGTCAATGCCATTCTTCACTCCCAGTAGAAAATAACAAATATGTAGATTGTAAAAAATAATTTAAAAGCATAACTCATTTTACAACCAAACCTAATTGTTAGATCTGGTGGTCTCTAGTTGGCAATGGTATTCACCTTTGTCCAAATAGGGACCCTTACTTCTAAGTCAGGATAAGGGGATTACACTCCTTAATAACCCCTGCTCACCCCCTTGGTAGCTTGGCACGAACAGACAGTCTTAGCTCAGAGGCAGTTTGTTAAGCATTTGTGAATATACACAGTAATACAGTGAAAACACTACAGATGGACACAACACAGGTTTTATAAAAAATAAGTATTCTTTATATAGACTTAACACAAGACCACAAACGACAAAAATCCACAATACTACACTTAGGATTGCTTAAAGATGATAAAATGTTGCTTAGTTCAAGTTGATGATCAATGCGACACAGTTCTCAACAAAGTACCTGGATGTGTAACGCAAAGTAAACAAAAGGCTCGCAAAAGGGGAGATGCGTTGGTTCCGTGATTCGGGGGAGATTTTGAAGAAGAGTGAATTTCTTTATTTGTATAGTTAGTAAAAACCATTACAAAAAATAAAATGCCGTAATATTAAGAACAAGGAGTAATAAAACTAAACTGGAGGTACATACAGAATTAGAAGTTAAAATCAAGTAAGAAAAGATGACGTTTAAAGTTCAGGAGACAGTTACAGAGGGAATGGTTACACAAGTATTATATGTTCAGGGTATGGATTGGATCTTTACCAAAGTTCCTCTCTTTTCCTCAAAGATGGTGATGAATTTAACTGCTCTGCATCAGATTCGGGGGAGATGATACGTCGTGCCTCAGTGCTTGCACAGAGTAGGGAATGTGTCGTGATCCTTACCGGTGCGGGGTTAATGCGTAGATTCTTGGCCTGCGGGCCCGTTGCGGTGCCTAAGATGGCGCCCTGATGGGATGTGATGATCCGATGCGATGGCGATGCATAGATGCCCTGGCAGCCTTGCGACGACTTTGTACTTTGGAGCCGCGACAAGCCCTGCAATGCGCTTCTCAGGTGATGCAATGGCGACTCTCTCGATGGCGTCATGCTTTTCTGGTGATGCGCGGCAGCTTCGATGAACACACGCTTCCAGGGAGATGCGGCGAAGGCTTGCTTCTCCGGTGATGGGAGGATCTCAGCTGCTGCGACGACATGCTTCTTCTCGATGTGTCGCGCTTCCACCTCCCAGTGACATGCAAATGTCTGGAGTTGAGAATTCCCAGCAAGGAAATTTAGAGGGGAGCTGGAGATTAAGTGTTTTGTCCCTGAGACTTCAGCAGGAGGCAAGCACAGTTCAAGCCCTTGGAGAATATTCTGTAAATGATGAAAGTCCTTAAAAGTTCCTTTTCCTTTCCTTGTCAATGAAGCAACCACTGCAGACCAACCCAGCAAACAGCACACTGGCAGCGGGGCAGTAAAACTCCTGCAACTTCCTTGGTTCTTATCCTTGGCAAAATGTTTCTTGTTCCAGAAGTGATCTAAAGTTCTTGGGACTGGGTCCCAATATTTATACCCCAAAATCCTTTGTTCTCTGAAGGCAGAGAGGCCTTTGCCTAGTCCAAACCAGTTCCTGAGCACTTTGTTTACAGAACTCCTTCCTTCCCTTCACAGTGCAGGGCAGAGACATCAGACAAGCCACAGAGGGTGGAGCCAGCATTGTAAAGGGAAGGCCCAGCCCTATTCAGGTCCCAGGTGTAACTCCTCCCTCCCATCTAGTTCCAGATCTCTCTATTCACCACTGGGCTGCCCCAGCCTGCCTCCTGGAATCCGCCTGCCCTGTCACTCACAAACCCAGACAAGGAATACAGAACCTAGCAGAGGCAGGCCTGGACGGTTAGGCAAGAAAATACCTACTTTCTAAAAGTGGTATTTTCAAACACAGAATATTAAAACCAACTTTAATAAAAGATGTATTTTATCATTCTGAGTTCAGGCATATTAAATTCAAATTTCTACCATGTTCCCTGAGTCAGTTAGGATTATAATAATGTAATAATCTAACTGCCCATTCTAGCCTATGGAGGACAGGTAGCCTTGCAATAGTGAAAATAAAAATGGCTGTAATTCACTATTAGGACATGCTACACACATCAGAGCACGTCCTACCTTATACTTACAATGAACCCTGCCCTTGGGCCTACCATAGGGGTGTCTAATATGAAGCAAAAGGAAGATTTAGGGATTGGCAAGTGGGTGCACTTGCTAAGTCGACATGGCAGTACTAGACTGTTCACAGGCCTTGCCATGGCAGGCCTGAGACACACTTTACAAGCTGTTTCTGTGGATGGCACAATCAGTGCTGCAAGCCCACCAGCAGCATTTGATTTACAAGCCCTAGGCACACATGGTGCAGTGTACTAGGGGCTGACAGGTGAATCAAATAACCCAATCATGGAATCCCCAATTAGTACATTAATTTAACATAGGGAACACTTGCACTGTGGCACTGAATAGCAGTGGCCCAGTGCCCAAAGCATATATCCAGCAAACACATATCAAAACAGAGGAGGCAATCCGTCAAAATGGAAGGGAGACTCACACCAATGATGCCAGGTCTAATATGTGTCTTCTCCAGCTGAAATGTGGGTAGAACTACCCTTCCCCTTGGGAGTTCTCTTCACTAAGGTGTAAAAATCTGGACAGACCATCAGCGGTGGCGTTTTCTGTACCAGGGCGGTGTTCCCCAGTAAAGTCCATACCCTGTAGGGAAATGGACCACCTCAACAACTTTGGGTTCTCCCCCCTTATCTGCATCAGCCATCTGAGGGGCCTGTGGTCGGTCTGAACCACGAAGTGAGTCCCAAACAAGTATGGTCTCAACTTCTTCAGTGCCCACACCACAGCAAATGCCTCACGCTCAATTGCACTCCACCTCTGTTCCCGTGGAAGTAACCTCCTACTGATGAAGGCTACAGGTTGGTCTAGGCCCTCTTCATTAACCTGTGCTAGAACAGCCCCTACACCATGTTCTGAAGTGTCCGTCTGAACAATGAATTCTTTTGAGAAGTTGGGTGCCTGAACCACGGGTGCTGTGCACATGGCAGTCTTCAGGGCGTCAAAAGCCTTCTGACAGGTGCCAGTCCAGTTCACTTTCTTGGCTTCTTCCTGGAAGTCAGCTCAGTCAAGGGTGCAACAATGTTGCCATACCCCTTGACAAACCTCCTGTAGTACCCCGTGAGTCCTATGAATGCTCTCTCTGTGTCTGAGTCTCTGGGGGTTCCCATGCCAGGATGGTATCAATCTTGGGATGTAGGGGCACCACCTGGCCACTTCCTACCTGGTGCCTCAAATACACCACGGAACCCTCCCTGATCTGGCACTTACTCGCCTTGATCATGAGGCCTGCCTTGCGCAGTGCCATCAACACTTCCCAGAGGTGGTGCAGATGTTCTTCCCAACTGGCGCTGAACACTGCAATGTCATCCAGGTAGGCAGCACTGAAATCCTCCAGTCCAGCCAACACCTGGTTGACCAACCTCTGAAAGTTGGCAGGGGCATTCTTCATCCCAAAGGGCATAACCTGAAATTGGTAATGCCCATCTGGTAAGGAGAATGCTGACCTCTCCTTAGCCCCATCAGTCAAGGCGATCTGCCAGTACCCAGACATCAAATCAAATGCGCTGAGGTACCGGGCAGCCCCTAGCCGATCAATAAGCTCATCTGCTCTGGGGATGGGGTGTGCGTCAGTCCTGGTGACTGAATTAAGCCCTCTGTTGTCCACACAGAACCGGAGTTCAGGTGTGGCACCCGGTGCGGCAGCCTTTGGGACTAAGACCACTGGCCTGGCCAAAGGACTGTTTGAGGACTCAATTACCCCTAAAGCAAACATCGTGGAGATTTCCTCCTTAATATAAGCCCTGACCTTGTCAGTCACTCTGTAAGGCTTATGCTTGACAAGAGGACTGTCTCCAGTGTCCACATCATGGATGCACCATTCAGTGACACCAGGAACCAAGGAAAATAGATCAGAGAATTGCCCCAACAGTTGGCGACAACCTTGCTGCTGATCAGGGGTCAGTGTGGCAGAGAGGCAGACACCATCCACTGACCCATCTTGCTCTGTTGTAGACAGGAGGTCAGGAAGAGGCTCGGTCTCCTCCTCCATTCCATTATTTGTCGCTAGGAGCATGCCCACTTCAGACCTTTCTAAGTGGGGCTTTAGGCGCTTAACACGCAGGACCCTCAAGGGGTTCCTGGAAGACTGCAATTTCACCAGATAGGTTACATCACTCTTGCGCTCCACCACCTAATATGGACCGGTCTACCTGTCCTGGAGCGCATAAGGCTCTACAGGGGCCATGACCCAAACTTTCTTTCCAGGTTGAAGCTCAATCAAAGTGGCATTCTATTCGTACCACCGCTTCATTTCTTCCTGGCTGGCTTCCAGATTCGCCTGAGCGAGATCTCTGAATCGCCAAGTCTGATTCCTGAAGGACAGCATGCAACTATATACATTCTGGGGAGGTTTCCTGGGAGATTGCTCCCAGCCTTCCTTGACCAGACTCAAAGGTCCCATTACCGGGTGTCCATACAAAAGTTCAAAGGGGCTGAACCATAGGGAATTTTGTGGCACCTCACGGTAGGCAAACAAAAGGCATGGCAAGAGGACGTCCACTTACGCCTCATTGGTTTCTCAAGACCCATAATCATGCCTTTAAGGGTCCCGTTGAGTGTTTCAACCAGCCCATTACCTTGGGGTGGTAAGGAGTGGTAAACTTGTAGGTAACACCACACTCCTTCCACAGAGACTTCATATAATTAGAAATGAAGTTTGTACCTCGATCAGACACCACCTCTCTGGGGAACCCCACCCGGGAGAAAATCCCCATTAGTGCACGTCCCATCACGGGGGCTGTCACTGTCTGTCCTGAGCTGAATGGCTTCCGGGTACCGGGTAGTATGATCCACCAAGACTAGGATAAACCTGTTGCCCGTGGCTGTCTTGGGGTCCAGTGGCCCCACAATATCAATGCCCGCCCGGTTAAAGGGGGTACTGACTACAGGGAAAGGATGAAGAGGAGCCTTGTGCATCCTTCCACTTTTCCCACTTGCCTGGAAAGTTTGACAGGTCCTACAATGAGTATCTGAACTCTTCCGCATCTGGGGCCAATAAAAGTGGGAGACAAGCCTTTCAAAGGTATTGTTTTGCCCCAGATGACCAGCTAAAGGAACATCATGAGCCAACCCCAGTAGGAAAGCTCCGAAGCGCTGGGGTACCACCATCACACAGGCTGACCCAGGCTCAGCAACCTTAATCTCGCTATACCGGAGACCGTTCTCCCTGTAGATCAAATATGATCCAGACTGATCACCTGCAGCCTGGTTTGTGGCTTGTTGCCTCAAATCCACAAGAGAAGGGAACTTCTGCTGCTCTTCACAAAATTCCTCCCTGGAGAGATCCCCTTCTTGCTTGCAATGGGCCAGCTCAGTTAGGTCCCCCAGTTCAGAAACTTGCTCCCCTGTAGGTTCTAGGGCATCCCCCTCAAGGTCTGCCTCCTCTTGGACCTTGGGAACAATGGGGGCTGGTTTCCCATCCCCCCTACCTCTTCTCTTTAAGGCAGGTCCCTGGTCCATACTTTCAGGCTCCAGGATCTCTTGAACACCCTTAGATGCCATAGACCGAGTGGTCACACATGCCCACTCAGGCAGACCCAACATCTCTAAATGAGCTTTCTTCTCCACCGTAACCCAAGGGGAGCTTTCCAAATCATTGCCTAACAGACAATCAACAGGCATGGCTGGCCTCACAGCTACTTGAAGAGTACCAGAGACCCCCCCACTCAAAGGGAACTTGAGCCACTTTGCAATGGCTCTCCGTATTGTCAGCGACAACAACTGGGAAGAATTCATTGGGGACCACCTGCTCTTCAGACACCAAGTGACACTTGACAGCTGTCACACTGGCTCCGGTGTCTCTCAGAGCCTCCACTCTATGGCCATTGATGGTCACCCGTTTCCTGTATTTCTTAGTGTTATCAGGCATCTGAGTTCTCGGGACCATCTCAAAGTCTCCTAATCAGACAAGGGACATTTTTGCAAGACCCCACCCCCCTTGGGCACCCATCTCCTCCCCACCCAGGGCTACACTGGCCATATGACGGGGTGGTGCACGGTGTGGCACTTTTGGGGACACTGGGGATCACACCAACGGTGTCCCACCTGCTTACACTGAAAGCAGGTAACAGGCCCCCTATGAACAGGTTTATCTGTCGGGGGTCCTGACTTCTTCTAAGGGGGAGGCTGGGAACCCTTACCTTTGGTTCCCTTCGGAATTACTTTGGGGACCTTTCTGGAACGTTCTCCGTTTAGCCTTGTCCCCCCTTCTCTTCTGCTGGGGACCCTGCCCACCTTTGGCGGAGTCTCCCACAAGACCCTTGTGAACCCTGGTACTGACCCAGGGGTCCGCCTCTTCAGCAAGCTTCCTATGGTTAGTTAACTTACTATTAAGCATGGGCAAATTTTGCGAAATCGCGATCCGCGAAATTGCGGATTTGCAAATTCGCGATCCGCAAAATTCGCGAATTGGTGCGAATTTGCGGATTTTTGTTTTTTGCGTGTTCGCGGGGTTTCTGCGTGTTCGCAGGGTTATTTGCGTGTTCGCGGGGATTTTTGCATCTTCGCGAGCCGCTTGCATAGCAAAGTTACCCATGCAGTCGTTTATGGGAGAGGGAGAGAGAGATAGATAGATAGATAGATAGATAGATAGATAGATAGATAGATAGATAGATAGATAGATAGATAGATAGAAAGAGAGAGAAAGAGAGGGAAAGAGAGAGGGAGAGAGAGAACGAGAGAAAGAAAGAGAGGCCGGATCTCTGAAGGGCCAGATTCCTGGGTTGCCCCTACAAAACATACAGCTTTTTATTTTTAGCAAAATGCATATGAAAATTGTGCTGTAAAAGTCTCTTTTAGTTTAACCCCTCCTGACAACTCAAAATGGATGTATTTGCCATCCTCTCCCTTCTTCCTGTTTTTTATATCTGTAAGTGCTTCCTGATGAGGTTTAATTCCTTGGACAGGTGCCTCGTTGCCTACTTGTAACTATTCTCTGACCCTGCTTTAAGGGTCAGAGAATAGTTGCAAGTAGGCAACGAGGCGCCAGGAAGCAATTAGCAGCAGGTGTCCGAGTTGAAGTTAATTTGTTTGTAACCCTTTTGTAAAAGGTTACAAAGAAATTATGTTCAACTTTTGCACCTGCTGCTGTAACCCTTGCTTGGCTGAAAATTCGTCCCCGCTGATTCGCGGATTTTACCGCGATTTCGCGAGATTCGCGGATCGCGAAATCGCGGAAAATCCGCAAATTCGCCCGCGAAACGGATTTTACGCCCACCCTTACTTACTATCAATAAGGTGCTGGCATAGCTCTGGAAAACAATTGGCAGACAAGTGCTCCCTAGCAATCAAATCATAGAGTGCTTGAAAATTATCCACATTGCTACCCCGCACCCAACCATCCATAGCTTTGCAAAAGAAAGACACATATTCTACCCAAGTGGTTCCCTCCAACTTCTTACAATTCCTGAACCTCTGTCTATAGAGTTCTGGAGTTAACCCATACTGTGTCATCAGTGCTTCTTTCATGTGGGCATAAGACATCCTATTATCACTGGGCAGGACTAACAAAGTATCCCTACCTCCAGTTAAAAAGCGGCCCCACAATCCCAGTCCCCAATCCTTCTCAGAGACCTGGTGGGTCAGCATTGCTATCTCATAAGGTGCAAACCACTGCCCAATATCTTCACTTTTGTGGAAATCTTTGATGACATCCTTGGGAACATGTACCCTGCCTTCTGAAGGCACAGATGGTGCGCTGCCACCAGAGGGATTGATTTCTAAGCCCTTGGCCTTGATTTCTAACTCCCTCAACATCCTCTCATGTTCCATTCTAATTCTCTCTCTTTCCAAAGACAACCTGTTATTCTCTGTTTCCCTCTGACTGTCCATCTTAAGCTTAGCCAACTCCAGTGTGAGTGCCCTATTTCTCTCCCTGTCTTCCAACTCTCTGAGGGACAGGTCTTTGGAAGAGATACTGCTGCCAGGTAAAGAGAGTCGCCCTCCCCTGAATGGAAACACTGACCTCTCAATGGGTCCATCTGCATCCCCAACTGACTCCACTACAAGATATGGGGCATTTCAAGTTTCTACCCAGGCCCTCAGCGCCTTTTGGTAGTCATCCTTTTTAGAAATGCCTGGTGTAGCAACTTTCAATTTCCTGCACAGATGCTTGAGCTGTTTCACAGTGTAGGGTTCCAACCTCTCTTCCTCAAATTCAAGATCCATAGATGCAACAGATGCTGGTTTACTCATGGTAGTAAGAATTGGGAGTTTTCAGGAAAAACTAACAGCACAAGGAAAAAGATTCTAAAAAAAAGTATGTGGTCGCGTTTGGTCTGCACTCACTAGTAGTGTACACCAATCACTGTATATGAAACGCAAATGCAAAGTCCAAATTCTCACAGCTGACCACCAATTCTAGAGCTGGGGGTCTCTAGTTAGCAATGGTATTCACCTTTGTCCAAATAGGGACCCTTACTTCTAAGTCAGGATAAGGGGATTACACTCCTTAATAACCCCTGCTCACCCCCTTGGTAGCTTGGCACAAGCTGTCAGGCTTATCTCAGAGGCAGTGTGTTAAGCATTTGTGAATATACACAGTAATACAGTGAAAACACTACAGATGGACACAACACAGGTTTTAAAAAAAATAAGTATTCTTTGTATAGACTTAACACAAGACCACAAACGACAAAAATCCACAATACTACACTTAAGATTGCTTAAAGATGATAAAAAGTTACTTAGTTCAAGCTGATGATCAATGCGACACAGTTCTCAACAAAGTACCTGGATGCGTAATGCAAAGTAAACAAAAGGCTTGCAAGAGTGGAGATGGGTCAGTTCCGTGATCCAGGGGAGATGATGCGTCGTGCTTCAATGCTTGCGCAGAGTAGGGGATGCATCGTGATCCTTACTGGTGCGGGGTTGATGCGTAGACTCTCTATGCGGGCCACTTGCGGTGCCCAAGATGGCGCTTTGATGTGATACCATGATCCGGTTGCGATGTGAGAAGATGGCGTCCTTGATGTGGCGATGCGATGACGATGCGTAGACGCCCTGGCAGACGCCTGTGTTCATCGAAGCTGCCTGTTGTCGTATCACCGGAGAAGCATGACGCCATCAAGAGGGTCGCCATTGCATCACAGGAGAAGCCTGTCACAGGGCCTGTCGGGCTCCAAAGTACATGGTCGACTCTGTACTTTGGAGCCGCGACAGGCTCCATGACACGCTTCTCCGGTGATGCGATGGCAACTCTCTCGATGGCGTCATGCTTCTCCGATGATGCAAAAGCAGGCAGCTTTGATGAACACACGCTTCCAGGGAGATGCGGCTAAGACTCGCTTGTCCGGTGATGCGACGATCTCAGCTGCGGCTGCGACACGCTTCTTCTCGATGCGTTGCGCTTCCAGCTCCCAGCGACACACAAATGTCTGGAGTTGAGAATTCCCAGCAAGGAAATTCAGATGGGAGCTGGAGATGAAGTCCTTTGTCCCTGAGACCTCAGCAGGAGGTAAGCACAGTTCAAGCCCTTGGAGAATATTCTGTAAAGGATGAAAGTCCTTAAAAGTTCCTTCTCCTTTCCTTGGCAATGAAGCAACCACTGCAGGCCAACTCAGCAAACAGCACACTGGCAGAGGGGCAGTAAAACTCCTGCAGCTTCCTTGGTTCTTCTCCTTGGCAAAAGGTTTCTTGTTCCAGAAGTGATCTAAAGTTCTTGGGACTGGGTCCCAATATTTATACCCCAAAATTCTTTGTTCTCTGAAGGCAGAGAGGCCTCTGCCTAGTCCAAACCAGTTCCTGAGCACTTTGTTTACAGGACTCCTTTCTTCCTTTCACAGTGCATGGCAGACACATCAGACAAGCCACAGGGGATGGAGCCAGCATTGTAGAGGGAAGGCCCAGCCCTATTCAGGCCCCTGGTACAACTCCTCCCTCACATTTAGATGCAGATCTCTCTATTCACCACTGGGCTGCCCCAGCCTGTCCCCTCGAATCCCCCAGCCCTGTCACTCACAAACCCAGACAAGGAATACATAACCTAGCAGAGGCAGGCCTGGACAGTTAGGCAAGAAAATACCTACTTTCTAAAAGTGGTATTTTCAAACACAGAATATTAAAACCAACTTTACTAAAAGATGTATTTTATCATTCTGAGTTCAGGCATATTAAATTCTAATTTCTACCATGTTCCCTGAGTCAGTTAGGATTATAAGAATGTAATAATCTAACTGCCCGTTCCAGCCTATGGAGAACAGGTAGCCTTGCAATAGTGAAAAACAAAAATGGCTGTAACTCACTATTAGGACTTGCTACAACCATCAGAGCATGTCCTACCTTATACTCACCCTGCCCTTGGGCCTAGCATAGGGGTGTCTAATATGAAGCAAAGATAAGGTTTAGGGACTGGCAAGTGGGTGCATTTGCCAAGTCGACATGGCAGTACTAGACTGCAATGCTGAGTTGCGCTATCCCAAACGTGGGTAGCGGCACCGGATGCACACAGAAAAGAAAATTTCCAGCGAGGTAGATTGTACGTTTGAAATTATTTTATTGCGAATCAAATTTTATCTTCATTCAAAATGTTGTATTCACATGATGAAATTAATACATCAATCTTCATTTCTTATTGATTCAAAAGATTCCCCATGAATTCCCAATGCATTTCGGGCGCCGGGCCCTTCATCAGGGGATTTAATTTTACTGTTGACAAAAAGAAAAATGATACACATATATTAATACGCCACCTAGTAATACAGCCATTCGTGCTTTTTTGGCCCTGTACAGCTGCGCCTGACGTTACAACTCCGGCATTCACCTTTGTTTTTAACGACTCTTTCAACCACGGTACACGAACACCCACGTTTGGGATAGCGCAACTCAGCATTGTAACTTGGTCCCACAGTCCCTAACGGATTACCGGATAGCACCAACTTAACGTCATAGACCACACTCTGAAGTTTTATACACCCAGGAGTGCGATTGTCCTAAAACCACACCAGTTCAGTACTAGACTGCACACAGGCCTTGCAATGGCAATTCAATTCAATTCAATTCAGTGATTTGTATAGCGCGCTACATACCCAGAGGGTCTCAAGGCGCTTGGAGAAAGGTGGGGAGTTACTTGTCGAATATCCAGGTTTTAAGTTGCTTTCTGAAAGCTAGGTGGTTCTGTGTGAGGAGAAGGTGAGTGGGAAGTGAGTTCCAGGTTTTAGCCGCCAGGTAGGAGAAGGATCTTCCTCCCATGGTGGATTTGTTGATGCGAGGTACAGCAGCAAGGGCTTGGTGGGAGGAGCGTAGCTGGCGGGGGGGGTGTAGAAGGAAAGTCGTGTGTTGAGGCATTCGGGTCCAAGTTCGTAAAGTGCTTTGTGTGCGTGGGTTAGAAGGCGGAGTGTTATCCTCTTATTGATGGGGAGCCAGTGGGGGTTTTTCAGGTGGCCAGAGATGTGATCTTTACGCGGAATGTCTATAATGAGTCTGGCAGATGCGTTCTGGATGCGTTGGAGTTTTTTCTGAAGTTTTGCGGTGGTACCGGCGTATAGGGTGTTTCCGTAGTCCAGGCGGCTTGTAACTAGTGCGTGGGTGACCGTTTTTCTGGTTTCAGTGGGGATCCAACGAAATGTTTTTTGGAGCATGCGAAGAATGTTGAAGCAAGATGATGAAACGGCGTTGACTTGTCGAGTCATCAAGAGTGAGGAATCCAGGATGACACCCAGATTCCGTGCGTGGTCCGTCGGGATGGGTGCTTTTCCAAGGGCCTCTGGCCACCAAGAGTCGTCCCAGGCGGAGGGGGAGGTACCTAAGATAAGGACTTCTGTTTTGTCTGAATTCAGTTTCAGACGGCTGTGCTTCATCCACTCGGCTACTTCTTTCATTCCTTCATGTAGGTTGGTTTTGGCGGTGTTAGGGTCTTTGGTGAGTGAGAGGATCAGTTGAGTGTCATCAGCGTAGGAGATGATGTTGAGGTTGTGTTGGCGTGCGATGGCCGCGAGGGGGCTCAAGTATACGTTGAAGAGGGTGGGGCTGAGTGAAGATCATTATGGCACGCCCCAAATGACTTCAGTGGCCTCTGACTTGAATGGTGGGATGCGGACTCTCTGAGTTCTTCCGGTAAGGAACGAGGTGATCCATTCCAGTGCTTTTCCCTGGATTCCGATGTTTTTGAGGCGTTGTATCAGGGTGCTATGACAGATTGTGTCGAAGGCTGCGGAGAGGTCGAGGAGGATGAGGGCTACTGTGTCTCCGTTGTCCAGTAGAGTTCGAATGTCGTCTGTTGCTGCGATGAGTGCTGTCTCAGTGCTGTGTTTGGCTCGGAAGCCGGACTGTGAGGAGTCGAGGGATTTGTTGGTTTCAAGGAAGGCGGCGAGCTGGTTGTTGACAGCTTTCTCGATGACTTTGGCCGGGAATGGAAGGAGTGATATGGGGCGGTAGTTTTTGAGTTCGGTGGGGTCAGCTGTGGGTTTTTTCAGAAGGGCGCTGAGTTCGGCGTGTTTCCAGCTATCTGGGAAGGTGGCGGAGGTGAGGGAGCAGTTGATGACATCTCGGAGGTGGGGTGCGATGATGGAATCTGCTTTGTTGAAGATGTGGTGAGGGCATGGGTCTGAGGGGGATCCTGAGTGGATGGAGTTCATCAGGCGGATGGTATCATCCGTGGAGATTGGGTTCCAGTCATTAAGGATGTTCAAGGGGGGTGAGGGTGTGTCAGAAGGAAGGGTGGGTTGGTCTCCGGGTTGGTTGTCGAAGCTGTTGTGGATGTCTGCGATTTTGTCATGGAAGAATGAAGCTAGGGAGTCGCAGAGGTCTTGAGAGGGAGTGATGTCGTTGGAGTTGGCCGTGGGGTTGGTGAATTCTTTGACGATGTTGAATAATTCTTTGCTGTTGTGGGCGTTGTTGTCAAGTCGGTCTTTGAAAGCGGCTTTCTTGGCAGTACGGATCAGTTGGTGGTGTATGCGGGTGGCGTTTTTGAAGGCGTCTCTGGTGCTGGTGTTTGGGTCTTTTTTCCAGGCCTTCTCAAGGGAGCAACATAGTTTCTTGGATTTCTTAAGATCATCGTTGAACCAGTGGGCGTTTTTGTTGCCTTGTTTGATAAGACATTTTTTCAGGGGTGCTAGGATGTCGGCGCTGTTGGTTAGCCATTGAGTGAGGCTAATGGCTGCTTGGTTGGCGTTCGATGAGTGGGCAGGGAGGTTTTGAAGAAGCGATGAGGAGATCTGGTCGAGGGTGATTTTGTTCCAGTTTCTTCGCAGAGTAGGTTGAGGATGGTTGTGGGTTGTGGTCTTTTTGTAGATAAAGTGAATGCAGCTGTGGTCCGTCCACTGGAGAGCTGTGGTGTGACTGAAGGAGATATGTTTGCTGGAGGTGAAGATAGGGTCGAGTGTGTGACCTGCGAGGTGAGTGGGGGTATTAACAAGTTGTTTGAGTCCGAGGTTGGCAAGATTTTCAAGAAGGGCGGTGGTGTTGCTGTCGTTACTTTTTTCCAGATGATAATTGAGGTCTCCCATTAGAATGTAGTCCTTGGAGGGGAGGGCTTGTGGGGTGATAAAGTCAGTGATGTCTTCACTGAATTGTGCTCGGGGTCCTGGTGGCCTGTAGAGGAGGGTGCCTCTGAGTGTGGTCTTGGGGTCAGTGTGGATCTGGAAGTGAAGGTGTTCGGCGTTAGCGAGGTTGACGTCTGAGCTGGTTGAGATTCGGATGGAATTCTTGTGAACAATAGCGATGCCTCCTCCTGTTTGCTTGATGCGGTCCTTACGGATGATCTTGTAGCCGTCCGGGATGGCGATGGTGATGTCTGGGGCTGATGAGGCGTTCATCCATGTTTCTGTTAGGAAGGCGACGTCCGGAGAGATGGTGTCTAGTAGATTCCAAAGGTCGATGGCGTGTTTGTGGATTGAGCGGGTGTTGAGCAGGATGCATTGAAGGTGGTTAGTGTCGGAGCTCAGTTTGGTGTTCGTGGATGGGGAGTTGGTCTTGGTGCCGTCGTACTTACAGTAGTAGCAAGAGAAGGGTCCATGGGTGTGTCCAGGAGCGGCTTGGGCGCAGTTGGGGGGTCGGCCGGGGTTTAGGGCTAGGAGGGTGGAGGTGTCATAAGTAATGCGGGTGGGGTGGGTGGTACGAGGGCCAGGGGGTCTGTCGCTGGGCGCGGTCTTGGCGCGGACGGGCGTAGACGGGCTTACCTTTGGCGCACCTTCGGCGTGGCCGCAGCGCGTGAACGCTGCGCATTGGAACATTGGGCATAAATGAAGTTGGGAGGGGGCGGAGCGTGGGAGGGTCAGCTGGGAGGCGGGGTCTGGGAGGAGACACGGGTGGAGGTAAATACAATCTCAAATGGCCGCCCGGTGATAAACCGAAACTGGGGCACAGCCGGAGCTCAACTTCTATACAATAACGCTAAAGAACCCAAAAACGCTTCTAAAGTAGATTATCTCAGCCGCTATGCAGTTCGTGGCTGTATACAAATTGCATAAAATTAAAGAGGGCTAAAAACGATACCAAGCGCTGAGCACTGAGCAGTGCGCTGTAACGGGGCGGCAGGCAGCAGGTATCAGGCAGGCAAGGCAGGCAAGGCAGGCAGGCAGGCAGCGAGGAGAAGCTTCCGTTGTGAGAGCAGGGAGCTGGGGGAGCGACCGTAAAGGAAGGAATCCAGACGGTCACAGGATAGGAGAGGACGGGCGAGTGTAGTCGACAGTGTGTGGGAGGGTCAGCTAGGAGGCGGGGTCTGGGAGGAGACACGGGTGGAGGTAAATACAATCTCAAATGGCCGCCCGGTGATAAACCGAAACTGGGGCACAGCCGGAGCTCAACTTCTATACAATAACGCTAAAGTACCCAAAAACGCTTCAAAAGTAGATTGTCTCAGCCGCTATGCAGTTCGTGGCTGTATACAGGTTGCATAAAATTAAAGAGGGCTAAAAACGATACCAAGCGCTGAGCACTGAGCAGTGCGCTGTAACGGGGCGGCAGGCAGCAGGTATCAGGCAGGCAAGGCAGGCAGGCAGGCAGCGAGGAGAAGCTTCCGTTGTGAGGCAGGCCTGAGACACACTTTACAAGCTGCTTCTGTGGGTGGCACAACCAGTGCTGCAAGTCCACCAGCAGCATTTGATTTACAAGCCCTGGGCACACATGGTGCACTATACTAGGGGCTGTCAGGTAAATCAAATCAATCATGGAATCACAAATTAGTAAATTAATTTAACATAGGGAGCACTTGCACTGTGACACTGAATAGCAGTGGCCCAGTGCCCAAAGCATATAACCAGCAAAAAGATATCAAAACAAAGGAGGCAATCCGTCAAAATGGAAGGGAGACTCACGCCAATGATGCCAGGTCTAACACTAATCTTCGGACAGTCACACACATACATTGCACGTCTAAAACACAAAACCCATGAGCAGATACACAGTGGTGCAACACAATTGTAGAATTGAAGGGGTTATCTATCAGCATCCTGCAGCACAATGGAAAGAGATCACGGGTTGGGTGTAGACTTTATTTATGTGTTATCAGTAGTAATGTGTGTCTGGTATGGCTTTTGAAGATATCATCACACAGTGGCACCCCTGTCAAAGGTCAAGGTTAAAGTCAGAGCATCACCTTGGTCATGTCAGAATTAAAATTGACAAACTCTCCAGTAGGACGGCAGAACGTCAATGGAGGAAAACTAAAACTATTGAAGACCGAACAAGATATAAACAGATTCACCACAATTATTTAAATAAGATTAAACAGGCCAAAAAGTTGAATTTAACTGATAGGATTAATAATGCCGCAAACTCCAATAAAGAGGTCTACAAAATTTTGAAGGAGTTTACCACCCTCCTGGCCGAACAGCGCGTACTTCCCCCCACGCAAGAATGGGCTGAGACAGTGTCCCCTTTTTTTTTAATGAAAAGGTCAAAGTCATATTTACGTCTTTCCCTTAAGATAACCTTAAGAACACTGATCTTCACCCAGCTCAAAATAGCCATCCTACTTTGCCATTGCTGACGGCATTCAAAGCGGTGACTTGTGATCAAGTATCAGTTGCCATAGCAAAGATCAAATCAGGCTCCCCAGCAGATCCTCTTCCACCCCGTTTTTTTTTACTAAAATAGTAGCACCCCTGCTAACATCCAGTCTTACATAGATCTTTAACATGTCACTAGATCAAGCTATGGTCCCGACCAAATGGAAAACAGCTCAAGTCAAGCCTATCGTGAAAAAGCCAAACTCAGCTCCTAGGATTCCAGGTAACTATTGCCCTATCTCGCTACTGCCTTACTTCGGGAAGGTGCTTGAATCCCTGGTAAACAAACACCTTCCCACCCACCTGGAAAATCATGGATTCCTTGATCTATTGCAATCTGGTTTCCAATTGGTACATAGTACTAAAACGGCAGTAGTAGAGATTGTTGATAATATCAGGCTGGCCCCGGGACAAAAAAGAATCAACTATGCTGGTCCTTCTGGACCTGTTGGTTGCTTTCGACACCTTATCCCACAACATTTTAGAACAGTGGCTCTGTAAGGTGGGAGTCAGGGAGAAAGCCCTGGACTGGTTCTAAAACTATCTAAAAAACCGTTCAACCACCATGCATATAGATACCCCGGACTCATATAGTGGGCCAGTAAGCATAGGAGTTCCCCAGGAATCCATCTTGAGCCGTATGCTTTTTAACCTCTATGTAACACCCTTGGCCAGGGTAATCAGGTCCTATGGTTTTGAGGCCTTGTCTTACATTGAAGACACTCAGCTGTTGATTACGTTTGGTCCCGACCCTGCAGACACAATGATCCGGTTTAAAAACTGTATGATCCATATTAAACAACTAGATGGTCAATACCAAATTACAGCTCAACTGCAGTAAAACAGAGATCCTCTTGTTTGGCAGGGCTGAAGAACATTGGTCTAACAATTGGTGGCCACAGGAATTGGGCTAATGCCCATCCCCAAAACAAGCTGTGTGTAATCTCGGAATAACTATCGATAATAAACTATCCATGGAAAATCATGTCAATCTTGTATTAGGCAACTGCTATGGCATCCTGCGTAAATTGTGTTAAATCTTTAAATGGATACCTATCGAATCCAGGAAACCTCTGGTGCAGGGTCTAATTGTAAGCCGATTGGAATATGGGAATGGTTTGCTAGCTTCCCTAAATGAAGATCTCTTTTCCAAACTGCAGATCCTGCAGAACACCACTGCCAGACTTATTTTGAATCTGCCACCTTGATCTCCTTCAGCCCCCAGCCTGAGGTCCCTCCACTGGCTTCCAGTAAGAAAGAGAGGCCATTTGAAAATCCTATGCCTCACCCATAAGATCATATATGGAACCGGACCCTGTTATCTAGCGAAAAGTTTAACTGGTACCAGCCAGGAAGACTGTTAAGGTCTAGTTCAAAATCTCTCCTTACCCCACTTCAAATTTGCAATGTACAAAATGCGGGACAGTCCTTTTCCTTTCTTTCCCCCATCTCTGGAATAAGCTTCCATCCCATCTTCTCTCCATCATCAAACACAAACATTACTGGAAAGAATTAAAAACGTGGCTATTTGATCAGAAATATTGTGGAATAGATATGACCTTCAGTCTACTGGAGTCCCACAAGCGCCATGAGACCTTATGGTGATTTGTGCACTCAACAAGTTTCTTTGACTTTGACTATAGTTGCATTTTGAGTAATACGCATCCTCATCCTCTCAAGCAAAGGGGTGGGGTAACATATTTTTATTACGAGGTTTAAATCTCTCCCCAGAATTAGTGAATTGCATCTAGGCAGAGATTTACAGCCAGGTGTGGAGTTCTCCACATCTAGATTTAGCTTTATGATTTCGCCCCAGAAGTAAGCCAGGACTACTCCTATAATTCTGAATTAAACCAGGTATACTACCAGAGTAAGACACTTCTAATCATAAGAACATAAGAACATTTTTGTGAATCTGGTCCTCTCTTTCTATGTTTACTAAAATATTTACTTTGCGTGTTTTGAGTGTATATCTTTCCATGTGAGTAGTTCTACATTATGAAAGGGAAGAACTTGTTTATTATAAACACATGCACTGACAAACCATAAAGTCTGAGATTTGTTCGATTAATGATTCTACTTTCAATTACGAAAGAACAGGATGTACATCACCGGGGCAGGCAATTGCTAACTATTAAAAAATAAAATAGATTCATAGGTATTGGTGCAATATACCAGTGCTGTGAGATAAGTAGGAATGGTCTACAGGGTTCACTTCAAGGCAGTGTGTAATACAACGATGGCCCCTGTGAGAGGGACGGAAGGAAGGAGAATCTAGGAGGCTGAACTCGGAGAGCAATTGGGATCAGGTTTTATTATCGTAGCAGAAATCCAACAGTATGCCAGCCCAACAAGAAAGATATCATCTTGTATCGTCCTGGTGTTGTGGTCTTCTTTCCACGTAGCACCATGCGTGAGAGTGACTGTATGTGCGTGGCTGTATGGGTAATTGAGTGGGTGTGTAAATTGCTGAATGGGTGAGTGAGTAGGTGTGTGAGGACTTACGTACACATCTGAGTGAGGGTGCAGAGGCAGAATATCGAATTACAAATCTGGAGTTGCACAAATATGGAGTTGCAAATATCGTGTGTCATATATATCGACAGGAAGAATATCATGGTCAAGAATATCAACTCAAGAAAAGTAATATCGATTTTAGAAATATTGAAGTGTTTAATAGCATTTGCAAAATTGTTAAAAATATTGTTTGTTTATTAAAGTATATATATTATATGTATGTGTTGTATGTTTTTTGTATAAGAAGTGTTTGTCTTTTTCATATATGTGCTAAATCTTTAGTAGTTATATTTAGTAGTTATAATTTTTTTTTATAATTTTGTGTTTTTAATTCTGTCAAACTGGGTGGGAAGTAATTTAATTATATTAAATGCATTGATTATTTTGTATTTATTTATTGTGCAAGAAATTTAGTAGTAATCCATAAATAATCGGTTGTTCATTAATTTAAAATACTTATTTGGTAATTAATAATGTTAATTGTGTAATTAAGTTTAGGTGTGTGTTGTGCTGTTTATAGGAGTTAAGGGTGGGAAGTAATTTATTTTTAATTGATGAATTAATATTTGGATGTTAATTTATTTTAATTAAATAATTGGTAATTAATTATGGTAATTGTATAATTAATTTTAGGTGTGTGTTGTGGTGTTTATAGATGTTAAAGGCGGAAAGTAATTTGTTGTTGATAAATTAATAATTGGATGTTAATTCATTTTAATTAACTATCTGCTAATTAATTATGGTAATTGTATAATTAATTTTAGGTGTGTTGTGTTTTTAGGTGTTAAGGGTGGGAAGTAATTTATTTTTAATTGAGGAATTAATATTTGGATGTTAATTAATTTTAATTATTTACTTGGTAATAAATTGTGGTAATTGTGTAATTAATTTTAGGTGTGTGTTTTGGTGTTTATAGGAGTAACGGGTGGGAAGTAATTAATATATAGTTGTTAATTAATGTTACTTATTTGAGATGTATGTTGGGTAGTTTTTTATTTTTTTGGCTGTTGTTTTTAAATTTAAAGGGGTGAAGGGTGGGTATTAAATACATTTTAATTACTTTATTATTATTTGCTAATAGTAATAGTTTTTAATTTATAAATAAGTTTTAATTGTGTTTTATTATTTTAGAGTTTAATTTAGGTGTGTGTTGTGGATATCATAGTGTTAATGTGTGTGTAGTCAATTAATGTTTATTCCTTTTTTTCATTAATACTATTTTTTAAATTGATAACTTTGTTAATTTTGTTTTTTTTGTTATTGGTTTGGTGCTATAGGGTAAGAAATATAATACATACATTTATGTATTAATTATTTAATTTGTTTGTAAATATTTTCTACTTTAAAAGATTTTTTGATACAATTATTTATTATTTTATATTATATATTATTTGTAGGTGTTTTATATGTAATTAATATTTCAATATTTTTTCTTTTATATATTCAATATGTTAGATTTTTCATTTCTAAATATTTATTTTTATGATTTTTTAAATAATTTTTAATGTTTTTAGTTTTGTTTTAACTGTTTAATTGTGAATTGTAATTTTGTCTCTTCGCTATCCAACACTTTCCCTAATGTTGCACTCACTGAACTGGGAGTAGTAATTTTTACCCCTCCGCCATCCAACACTTTCCCTACTGTTGCACTCACTGGAGTGGGAGTAGTCATTTTTACCCCTCCGCTATCCAACACTTTCTCTACTGATGCACTCACTGGAGTTGGAATAGTAATTTATGTCCCTCTGCTATCCAACACATTCCTTACCTTTTGCACTCACTGGAGTTGGAATAGTAATTTGAATACCTCTGCTATCCAACACTTGTTCTACTGTTGCACTCGCTGGAGTGGGAATGTGCCCATTACTATTGATAATGGCATTACTCCTAGTCCTACTCCCTCCTCTTCATTCATCACAAGTGATGCTCCACCTCCCACCCAGACCTACCCCCAGCCCATTAAAACTCTGCCCACCCTCACCTCCAACTGTACGTAAACAAACCAAGCTAGCACTCAGATTTACCGCACCGGAAGGGAGGGAGGGCGGGTCCTGGAAGGAAGGTGATGGAGTAGGACTAGGAGTAAAGCCATTATCAATAATAATGGATGCATTACCTCCCGTTGCTCCCTCGCCTTCCTTCATCACAAGTGAGGGCATAGCAAGCAGAAGAAAACAGAGACGTACAACTGAGTGATAAAGAACACCAAAATGTAATAACGTGCCCCAAACACAGCAGATCAAGATCCGTAGTCCACCATAGAGGACAAGACCCTGTGGCCCAGAACATTATCCAAATGTTCTAGACTAGCAATCTAATAGTGATGGACAAACATAGAGGGAGAAGATCAGGTCGCAGCCCTACAGATCTCTACCACACAGGTACCCTGCAACTCAGCAACTGTAGCCACAATACTGCGAATAGAACGCCCCTGAACCCCCCTAAGGAGGATCCACCCCTTTAAGTTGGTAAGCCATCAAAATCATGGACCGAATCTAATGACTCAGCGTCGCGTTCGACGGCTTAACACCCTTTTTAGCAGGATCAAAGTTAACAAAAAAGTATCCCCCTTCCTGAACGACTCTACAACCTTCAGGTACCACAGTAAAGCATGCCATACACCCAGACAGTACAAACGAGATTTCTCCGCCGAGGAAGGAGCAGGACAGAATTCAGGCAAATAACCTCCTGACTGAGATGAAATGCCGAATTCACCTTATGGACATAGGTCGGATTGGCATCAAAACTAGGGATGGGCGGAATATGCGTAATCGCGTTACGCAATTCTTCGCGAAATGGTTAAAAATCTCCGCGAACATGCAAAACTTCTGCGAACACGCGGAATTGGTATGTTCGCAATGCTTTTTTCCTGTTCGCAATTGCTGTTTGCCTGCTCAGGGGGAAATATCTCACGAACACGCATTTTTAGAACCCGAATAAGCAAAACATTTTGCGAAGTTGCGGAATGCAGAATTTTGGGCAATTTCGCTTTCTCCACGGACCGTAAAATTACACAAATTCCGCAAATTCCACGAGCGGTATGGAATTTACCGCCCAGGCCTAACCAAAACCACCCGATCCGAAAGGATCTTGCAGAAAGGATATTTACAAGACAAAGCCCCTAAATCACCCAAGCGTCTCGCCGAGGTGATGGTCACCCCAAAAAATTTTTTTAAGGCAAGAGCCTCAAATCTAGACCCTCAAGGGTCTCAAAAGGAGGACCGGACAAAGCATCCAACACCAGCTGCAAATTCCATGAAGAAAAGGACCTGACAGAGCGAGGAAACAAATTCAACAGACCCTGAAAAAAATGAGGCATCAGACCCTTGTCATCCCTCAAATTACACCAGGAGCCCCAAAGAGCCTGAATAGCTGCCCACTGCACCCACAGAGAAGCCACCAACAACCCCAGATGAGCCCCATCCTGAAGAAACTGCATCACTATAAGGAGGTCAGCAACTGTGGGATCAACTTCTTTAGCAGCACACCAGACCGAAAAGGCCTGCAGAGTGGAGGACCAACTGGAAGCCTGCAAAGTAACAGCCAAATGGTCAGGAACGGCTAACACAGCTAAGCCCTGCCTCTCAATCGCCAGGCCGTCGGGTGTAACCTCTGCAAGGAGCACAAGTGTTGGGCCGGAAACACGAAAAGGGACGGACCCACTCCTGATCGCAGCACAACCCTGTCAGGAGAGGAAACCAATTCACCCGAGGCCAATGGGGTGCAACCACCAACACCTGAGCACAGTCCCTCCGGACCCGCACCAGAAAGGCCCGGAGAAGCGGAAACGGAGGGAAAGCATACAGAAGACCCCAAGGCCAAGGAGAGGTCAAGCCGTCGACTCCCTGAGCCCCGGGACACCGGCTCTGAGAACAGAACAGGGCCACCTTGGCATTCCCCGGGACTGCAAACAGGTCCACCACAGAGAGGCCCCACCGACCCACCAACTGGTCGAACAAACTGGGAAGGAGGGAGAAATCCTTTGACGAGGGAATTTCCCTGCTCAATCAATCTGCCCGTACATTTTCCACCCCCGAATTAGAGAGCGGACAGACCCAGCACCCAGGCCTGGGCCCACAGAAAGATGTCACTGGCAATCAAGTTCAAGAACCTGGACGTGATCCGCCCCTGCTTGTTGACATAGGACTTCGCCACCAGATTGTCCATCTGAACCAACACCCAATGACCCCGTAGAGGGTCCTGAAAGTGAACGAGGGCCAGAAAAATTGCTTGCAACTCACACCAGTTCAAAGACTCCGGGAGTCCAGCAGGGACCTGAACCTGCTCCGACCCCAGCCATGCCCCCCTGGCTGGCATCCAAAGTCACCACAAGCGGAGCCGGAGGAGCCAAGGAAATCCCGGCCAGAAGGTAATGCCGCAAAGCCGCGAGGAGAGCTCCTCCTGATCGGACCGTCATTGGCAGTGGAGACCCCAGACTCTGAGACCCCAGAGACTAACACAACAGGATCGATTTGGCCAGGCGAAGAAGGTGAAAATGCCCAGGGAACCAGAAACACCACAGAAGCCAAATGCCCCTGCACCCTCAGCCACTGCACTGCCGGATGAGACTCCCGGGACATCAAGGACTGTACATGTGACTGAAGAGAGACCAGGCACCTGTCGGGCAGAGTAACACGCCGAGCAAAGTCTAAAAACGAGCCCCAATTAACACCATGTAACGAGAGTGGGCCAAAGACGATTTTCCCCAGTTTATCAAAAAAACGTGACCCTGAACAACCTTCAAGCCCTCCCAACCTGAGCGACCAAGATCAACTCCCTGCAGCATGAAGTAAGAGGTCGTCCAGATATGAATGAATGAAAACCCCTTCTGCATGAAGGAGAACCATGAGTGGTGCCAGGACCTTTGTGAAGACACTGGGCACGGATTTGAGGCAGAAGGGAAGAACGCAAAACTGAAAATGGGCATCTCCCACAGCGAACCGCAGGAAACGCTGAGAAGAAGTGGCAACTAGTACTTGAAGCTAGGCGTCCTCGAGTTCCACAGAGGGCAAAAACTTGCTGGGCCGAACCAGCAGAATAATCACCTGAAGGGTCAACATACGGAAGTGAACAGTTCAAACCCAGGAGTTGACCCACTTGAGATCCAGAATAGGCCGAAAACCCCGGACACCTTCTGCACCAGGAACAGAATAGAGTAGGCACGGGTACCCATGTCTGTGACCGGAATCCGGCAGATGGCCCTCTTGGCAAGGAAACTGGCCACCCCGTCAAGCAGAGCCCTTCTGCGCAGACCCTAGACAGGCACTGGAGCCAGCCGCACCCCAGTGTCCGGAGGAACCTGCCAAAAGTTGATCAAGTAGCCATGAGTCACAGTGCTCAGGACCCAGCCATCCAAAATGTCCAGCTGCTACGTTGGAAGAAATTGCCGGAGACAACCTCCAACTGGCAGAGAATCAGCCACACAGTACTTGTCAGGGACCCTTCTTGGCCAAGTCTTTAAGAGTGAAGGTAGCGTGTTTTGGAGAAAAGCAGGGCTAAAACCGCCGCTGGTGGAAAGACTGACGAGGCTCCCGCTTTGGGGACGACCGAGGGCCCCTATTCCAAGGTTTTGTAGATAGAACTGAACCACCTTTCAAAGGCAAGACTTGCTTTCATTCCTTGAAAGCCTTTAAGATCATGTCTGGCAACTGGTCCCCAAACAGAGCCTGGCCATCAAAGGGCAACTTCTCCCCAGGATCCGCATTCCAATTCCGGAGCCAAAGGGAATGACGCGCTGCCACCAAGGCCCCAGTGGACATAGCAGATGATTTATTAACATCAGAGGAAATGTCAGCCAACAGCTTAGCTTCCTGCTCCGTAGCAGCCAGAAGGTCAGAGCACTCAGAGCCCTCCTGAACAGCCGCCGCCAACTTCACAAATTAAAGAGACCCACTGTCATCACCCAGCTGGAACGGAGGGAGCCCCAAATTGTCTCATACATGAGCCACAATGTGCCACACCTTCTCCTTGGAGACATACTTGCCACCAGAAGAGATAGACGGACCCTCACCATCTGACTGGGATAAATCTCCCACAGGATCCAAAGCATAAGGACCAGAAGGACCAGAAGGCACAGGACGAGACAGCAGAGCCCTAGACACAGCAGCCTCAATCATGCCCTGCACCTCCTCCTTGGATATGAGAGACACGTCACCTCTGGAAAGGCCCTGGCTCCTAGGGTTTTTAGGGGGAACGGGAGAACATCAGGAGAGGAAAAGGAGGAAGAAGACACCAGTTTGTTCCTTTTAAACAACCTCTTGTGACCCAGAATGGAGAAGCAACCTTCCCCCGCCTCCCTATAAGGAGGAAAAACCCAGCCAGCCGCCAAAAACAACTTCCAATCAGAAATACCACCAAAATGACAGAAGAAATATAAGACCGGGCACAAACCAGACTTACCAGGTCTCCACAACGTAAGCAGCACCAGGAGCTGAGGATGCCTTGCAAGCCCAACCCGTAAACTCAGCCCCAACCACAGGAGGACAGCCAAACACCGCCGCAGCTTCCTGAGCAATCGCTCGGCCCCCAAACGTTGAGAGGGAGCTTCACCGAGAGAACGCTGCTGAGGGCACCACCGCCGCAGAGAACCAGACCGAAGACTCCCCGGCACCGCCACAGGGAGGAACTGCAAAGGTAAGTCCCACTAGGGAGACAGAAAAAAACAGATGGAGTTGGGGGCGGGCTGAGTTTTTATGGGCTGGGGGTAGGTCTGGGTGGGAGGCGGAGCCTCACTTGTGATGAAGGAAGGCGAGGGAGGGACGGGATGTAATAGTAATATTTACCCTTCCGCTATCCAACACTTTCTCTACTGTTGCACTCACTGGAGTAGGAATACTAATTTTCACCCCTCCGCTATACAGCACTTTTCCTACTGTTGCACTCTTTGGAGTGGGAATAGTAATTTTTTTCCCCTCCGCTATCCAACACTTTCCCTACTGTTGCTCTCACTCGAGTGGGAATAGTAATTTTTACCCCTCCACTATCCAACACGTTCCCTACTGTTGCACTCTTTGGAGTAGGAATTTAAATTTTTACCCCTCCACTATCCAAAACTTTCCCTACTGTTGCTCTCACTGGAGTGGGAATTGTAATTTTTACCCCTCCGCTATTCAACACTTTCCCTACTGTTGCACTCCATGGAGTGGGAATTTTAATTTATTTTTTACACCTCTACTAGCCAACACGTTCCCTACTGTTGCACTCTTTGGAGTGGGAATAGTAAGTTTCACTCCTCCGGTATCCAAAACTTTCACTTCTGTTGCATTCTCTGGAGTGGGAATAGTAATTTTTACCTTTCCGCTATCCAACACTTTCTCTACTGTTGCACTCAATGGAGTGGGAATTTAAATGTATTTGTTACACCTCTACTAGCCAATACTTTCCCTACTGCTGCACTCTTTGGAGTGGGAATAGTAAGTTTTACTCCTCCGGTATATAACACTTTCCCTACTGTTGCATTCTTTGTAGTGGGAATAGTAATTTTTACCTTTCCACTGTCCAACACTTTCCCTACTGTTGCTCTCACTGGAGTGAGACTAGTAATGTTACCCCTCCTCTAGCCAACAGTTTCCCTACTGTTGCACTCACTGGAGTTGGAATAGTAAATGCAATTATTTTGCTACCTAACACTTTCCCTACTGTTGCACTGATTGTATTGGGAAATGTAAGTTTAAATATGTTTTAATAGTTTAATGTTTTAATTTATTATAGAATTTTTTTATATTTTAAAATATTGATATATATATATATATATGTATATATTTAGCCTGTGACTTGGCACTGTCGTGATCTGATTAGGTTTCAGTTTTGATTTACTCATATTACAGTTGCTTCTGGAGTAATGCTGGCATGTAACTCTTCATAAATAGAGATTGTATTTAGCATGCCATCACCAATGCATTCCCATGTTCATATGAAATAGCATTCTTTTGATTTTAATTCACTTATAGCACTTTGCGCACTAATTTAGCACTTTATATAGTTTAAACATGAGCACTTGTCCGATAACAATTCTTTTGAAACGTTGGCAATATTTGTGATTATTTGACTAGTCAGATTATGAAGAGTTAAATTATGCTCATCTCTGACTAACAGATAAAAGAAGGACCAATGGCTGTACATATATTCATTGACATATTTTTGGGGGGTTTTGTCTAAAAAGTATAAGGTAAACAGTCTGTTTGATATTTTTTGTAAAATTTATTAATTTAATAATTTTCTGTTTAACATGTTCCTTCGACAATTAGATTAACTAGTATGTGGTTGTAAATAATAGCTCCTTTCCGCTAGTATTTCCTTTATATCTATGTATTGCTGACGTTTTCAGAAGTGGGGCTCACACAGTATTTAATGCACTCATTGGTTCTTGAGGTCATGTGATCAAGGCTGCCGTGGCGCAGCCGAAACGCGTCATGCTGGGGACAGACGAACACTAAACCTCTTTTCTAAGTAAATCAGCGCTATCTTGTGGTCTGTACCTACACGTGGATTGTTGGTTTCCATTGCCGATCCAGTAGGATTGTTGCTCGGATATGTATATATATATATATATATATATATATATATATATATAATTTTATATAATTTTAAAGTTTCAAAATGAAAATTAAAGATAATAATATATTTAGGATATTTATTATTTAAATATATATATACACATATATACATATATATACATATATATATATATATATATACATATATATATATATATATATATATAATATATATATATATATATATATATATATATATATATATATATATATATATATATATATATATACACAGTCTTTTTACCATGTCTAGTATGTCACATGACTAAGCTGGAGGCGGGTTGTAGGCGGGGTGTATGGCATTATAAAAATAAGTACATTCTGCTACTCTCTGCATGATGTGAACAAGGGCCGTTGGGCCCGAAACGCGTCATGGCTGGTTTTATCATCACACCCTTTTCTGCAGTAAAGAATTGTTACCCTCAATTGTGGTCCGTTTCCTGATTCGCCGATCTTGTAGGACTGGACGTAGATGTTGGGAGTTCTCTTGGAGAATATATATATATATATATATATATATATATATATATAACCTACTGGCGGTCGCCAGTAGGTAGTTATAGATAGGATTTTTTTCAATGCAAAATCTCAAAATTCTATTGTGAATAACTTTGGCGCCGGTTGACGAATCTGCCTGAAAATTTCCTCAAATTTGCCTCGCGGAGCTCTGGTCCTTCCTAGAAAGTTTAGGGGGGGATTCGTCAAGCGGGGGCCGAGATAAAAGGGGGGTCCCAAAACGTGTTTTCCCCATGTTAATTTCCATAGGGCGGTCGACCTCACTTTTAGCCCGAACGGCTGAATGGATTTCCACCAAACTTGGCAAAATTGTAGGGACTGGTAGCCCGATGTGCCTTTGCTATGTCTCAAGATATGTGCTCCAGTGGTTTTTGAGTAATGTAGGTTAAAAAAAAAATATATATCTATGGCAGCGCTCCGGTACGCGCACCGGGGAGCGCTCTGGGCGCTCCACGCGAGGTGCGCACGGAAAGCTGATTGGCTCTCGGGTGTCTGTAAACATTCAAAACATTCCTGAGCGGCCGCCATCTTGTGTCTTGGTAGGATCGAGACACAAGAGGTGGGGAAAAACAAAGGGGGAAATGACCATAAGGGGGCAGAGTAGACCCCCCTTGTCCCCCTAGGTTTGATGTGGGGGCTATAAAAGGGCCCCGCGGGTGAAAAAAAAAACATTTTTTGATTTGCGCGGGGGGAGCGCCCGGTACGCGCACCGTGGAGCGGACCGGGGAGCGTGCCATGGGGAAAAATTAATGATAGAGTTTTTAAAAAATGTAGCCTTTTTTTAGAAATTGGAGGTAGTTCTAAAAAGAACTGTTTTTTTCTTCTTTTGTTGTTTTATATTTTTTTAATGTTTTTTGAACATTTTGTACTTTTTTTGGCTTTTATGAACTATTTTGTATTTTTTTGGTTATTTTTATGGGGAGAAACAAAAAACAGGGAATTGAAAATGGCTCAACAGGAGCAAAAAAAAAATCAGGAAGAAATTAGGGTTTTTTGGGGCAATTGTGGTTGTCACCAGCAAGGAGGATGAGCTTTAGGCTCTGCTCACCATAGGAGATGGTCTTACCACAAAAAATACAGGTTACCCTAAATTCTCCAAATCGTGGTTGAATGCAAGGGATTGTCTCCCTTGTCTCTGGTCCCGATGGAGTGGGTTGTTTTCGTTTGGAGGTGCTGGGTGTAGATTGGGGAGGGTTGCTGGCCAGTTCTCTCATTTCTGCGGCAGCATAGTTGTTAGGGTGCTTGCGCTGCATGTGCCTTATCATGGTATTGTTCCCAAATGAATATTTTTTATTTGGGTTACCCCTTGAGAGTTCCGTGTCACAGATAAGGCAAGTCACCTTTGCCGCATTCACTTTCTTTTTTTCCTCAGGGATGGAAAAAAACTCCCATACAATGTGTGGCTTGGGTTGGTATGGGGTATTGTGTTCTTCCAGCCACCTCCTCCTCGTCCCCTCCTCCTCTTCCTCCTCCTCCTCTTCTTCTTGACCACCAATGTGATGTTGTGGTGGTCCTCTTGGTGGTGGTGGTGGTGGTGCAGATGCTCCAGCTGATGCTGCAACTGTAGCCATTTCAAAGTACAAAATATACCTAAAAGATTTCAAAACAGGTCTTCCTCAGTCAAAGGACAAAGTCAGAATAAGGAAAAAAGGTGGGGTCTTTCATCATTTGGAAAAAAAAAATGTCCTTAACCAATGAGAAGTGTTATTTTCAGGTCACAAGACTAGGGATTTCATCATTATGAAACCAAAACTGTTCTGCACCAATTAAGTGTTATTTTCAGGTCCCATGACCCGACGCGCTTACGCGACGCGCGCCCGTAGGCGTGCCCCGGGTCGCGTCGCGTAAGGACGTCGGATGTTTACGTTGCGCAATCGTATTCGCTCGAGTGCTTCTGGGTGCGCTTACACTGTCCGTATCAGTGATGTCATGAGTGATGTCACTGACCATGTCATGAGTGATGTAATAAGTGACGTCATCAGCAGTGCATTGCAGGCGCGCAAGTTATAGTGAGTACAACTGACTATAACGTGGGAATTTCAATGGTTTTATGTCAGTAAAATTTCCAGCTAACTATAACTGGTGTGAAACCTATGTTTTTTTCAGTGAATTGAATAGGTTTTTTAAATGCTAATTCCTAACTATAACTGGTGTGAAACCTATGGTTTTTTCAGTGAATATATATATATATATATATATATATATATATATATATATATATATACAGAAACCTCCGTTCTCCTGCCACAATCACCCTTGACTTGATCGCGCTGGAAACAGACACGGACCACAATTTGGATGCTGGTTATTCTCGTTTATTCAGCTGTCGCCATAACGTTTCGGCACAAAGCCTTGATCACATATATATATATATGGGTCCAATCCGCAATATTCAAAAAAGACTCAGTGGGTTTCAAGATCAAAAAAATGTATTTAGAAAACGACCAGACGCGTTTCTCGCTCACAACTCCAAAATGATTTGCTGGAAAAAGACCAGCGTGGACCCACATGTTGTGCAAGACTATTTAGTTTATTGCCAGTCTGCCATGACGCGTTTCGGGTGATCCAGCCCTTGATCACATGACATCTCCTAGAATTTTACTCCGCTTTTTAAAATGCATATGCTAATGCATCACAATGGACATAAAAAACATATTCATTTTTTACGAAGGGACTTGACCACCTAGTATATACATAAATGTTGTAAAGTGGTTGTCACCGATCATATTAGGATAACTTCATAATAATTGTATTAATTTTATTAATACCGGCTTAGAATGTCTAAAAATTATCCTAAAATTATTTCTATATCCAAAATGTGAAGTAAAAAAAGTGCATATCCAACCCATAAATTGTGTGTATCAACTAAATTAATGAATATTAATATCTGGTTCAAGCATACAAGCAAATTATCTTAACCATCAGTAAACAATACTGCTATATACATATTAGCTTTATCTGCCTTGGTTGGGATATCCCTTTAAAATACTTATGGTCTTATCCAGTGCCAGATACCATAGTGCAAAAAGTCATATCTAAAGTGCAACCATGCTAAGGACCTCATATCATTTCATTTATGCTGAGAATTTCATAGTTGATCCCCAAAGAAATTCATATTAATTAAGTAGAAGTATAAAATACACTTTCCATATAAATATGATCTCTAAAATCCAACTATAAATATCATATATATATATATATATATATATATATATATATATATATATATATATATATTCACTGAAAAAACCGTAGGTTATAGACCATATATAGTTAGGAATTAGCATTTACAAAACCTTGAAAATTCACTGAAAAAAACATAGGTTATAGACCATATATAGTTAGGAATTCGCATTTACAAAACCTTATTTTACTCACACAAAACCATTGAAATTCCATATATAGTTAGTTGCACTAACTATATATCGCGCACCCGCAATCCACTGCTGATGATGTCACATATTACATCATTCATGACATGGTCAGTGACATCACTGATGACATCACTGATGACATCTCAAATGACATCACTGATGACATCTCAAATGACATCACTGATGACATCACTGATGACATCTCATTTGACATTACTGATCACATCACTGATGATATAATTCATGTGATAATACGATGAACCTCTTCAGACTCTAATATAACCTTAGATACAATCAGTGTAAACAGACACTCACAGACTGTCACTCATCCATGGAGTTACTCACACACCTAGTCAGTCAATCAAAGAATCAATCACACCTCCATTTCCTCAACTATACAGTTATACAAACTTTACTTATTCAAACATATACTAACACATATTAACTCTCTTATACAATTCCTGATACAAGTTCACAATGATCCATACAGCCACTCACACATTCACTGGCTCTTATGCACAGTTATTTATATATGTCAACTCTCACATGTACTGTGTTTTACATATGTACTTACTTTGACATGTAGCACTGAGATATCCATTCACTCACCAATACACTCATGCACACAGTCAACCGCCCATACAGCTGTTTCCACATGCACTTTTGAAACCATACATCTAGTGAATCAACTGCTCACACATCTATGCACAGAGTCATACACCTCCCAGCCACCCACACACACACTCAGTATCCCATACAAATACTTGGGCAACCAATCAATAACCCATATAGTTACTCATATAGCTACTTATCAACACATGCAACAGTTTACAGAACAACAGACATAATGATGCACAAATTAAGACAGTTTAGTCACTAACCCATGCACTCAGTGAGACACATTTAATCACTCACTCATACAGTCAGTCATGCACCTACTAAATCCTTCATCCAGACACTTATACATCCACTCATTCTTCAATATGTAAGACATATTTTAACTTTACAGAAACATACAGTCACTGGATGTTGTCATCAGTGATGTCATCAGTGATGTCATTTGAGATGTCATCAGTGATGTCATCAGTGATGTCACTGACCATGTCATGAATGATGTAATATGTGACATCATCAGCAGTGGATTGCGGGTGCGCGATATATAGTTAGTGCAACTACCTATATATGGAATTTCAATGGTTTTGTGTGAGTAAAATAAGGTTTTGTAAATGCGAATTCCTAACTATATATGGTCTATAACCTATGGTTTTTTCAGTGAATTTTCAAGGTTTTGTAAATGCTAATTCCTAACTATATATGGTCTATAACCTACGGTTTTTTCAGTGAATTTTCAAGGTTTTGTAAATGCTAATTCCTAACTATATATGGTCTATAGCCTATGGTTTTTTCAGTGAATATATATATATACATACATATATAAACATATATCATCTGTATATCTACATATAAATACAAACATAAATGCATGCATACATATACTTATATGCATTTTAGGGTTGTTAGGGCGTTTTCGTGTGTATTATGTTGCTTTTTTAGGGCTTTTGGGTCAATTAAGTAGGGTTCCCGGAGCCTAGGACTGAGGGGCCGGTTCAGTTTCGTGCGTATTGGTGTTGGCAAGGTTTTGAGGGATTTTGGCGGTTTTTGGTCGAGATTTGGCCGTTTTATGGCTTTTTTTTGTGTTTGCGGGGGGCGCGTATTCGGGTTGAAATTCGTCCCCGTTCCAGTGGATGGATTGAGCTGATTTTTGGTGAGATGTTAGGGAATCGCTGGAACTAGTGTCCCTCCAGCCAAGTTTGAAGCGGATCGGAGCAGTGGAAGTGCTTTAAAGAGCAATTTTTGTGCGGAGTAGCGAATTGTCATGTTATTCAATGGGAGTTTTTGGTGCGCATGGAGAAGGTGAATTTGGGATGTTCCAGTTGCGCTAGAGGGACGGGGCTTGGGTGAGCTGTAGGGAGAGTGGATCGGCAGGTGTGCCGAATTTTTGGGATTTGTTGGCCGAAGGGAAGGGTGTGCTTGGGCAAAGTCGATTTGGTGAAAACGGTGCGTTATTTACATGAAAGTTGAAAAAACACTAATAAAAGCAAAGCTAAAAAGCCACCTCATTACAAACAGAATGGCTTTAACTTAAATGAGGGCGAGATCTATTGCATTTTCAATGCTTGTTTACTTTGGTTCCATCAAGAAGGCATTCAGATGTGTCACACATTTGCCATAAATTCTGAATGTTAGCACTCTAGTTGCACATTAGATCACTGTAGTAAAGCTACTGCTCACCAGGGACGTCTGCTGCTGGTATTCAAAGTGCATGTTTCAGTCTGCATGTCAGAATTTTTTTAATGAAATAGAAGAGGATTTGAGAAGTCACTCAAAATGATCCCTAATTTTTCTTTCTGAAGCACTAATCATACTTTCTATGGCAAAATTAACCCCCTCATGTTGTTCCTTTTTAAATTGAGTGTTTTCAGACTTACCACTTCATTCCAATCAAGATGGCTTCTGGTGTGCCATACTTTTGTCATAAGTAAGACTGTTAGCGCTCTAGTTGTTCTTTAGAACACTCTGGGACATTCTGTCATTGGGCTATACTTGGGGTACATCTGGGTGATATTTGGGCTACATTTAGGCTCTTTTGTCTCTGGTGGCCATCTTGCGAGACTATGTCAGAATTTTTTAATGAAATTGAAGAGGGTTTGAGAAGTCACTCAAAATGTGCCCTAATTTTTCTTTCTGCAGCACTAATCATAATTCATATGGCAAAATATACCCCCTCATTTTGTTCCTTTTTAAATTAAATGTCTTAAGAGTTACCACTTTATTCCCATCACGATGGCTCCAGGTGTGCTATACCTTTGTAATAAGTAGGACTGTTAGCGCTCTAGTTGTTCTTTAGAACACTCTGGGACATTCTGTCATTGGGCTATACTTGGGCTACATCTGGGTGATATTTGGGCTACATTTGGGCTCTTTTGTCTCTGGTGGCCATTTTGGGAGACTGCATGTCAGAATGTTTTAATGAAATAGAAAAGGATTTGAGAAGTCACTCAAAATGTGCCCTAATTTTTCATTCTGCAGCACTAATCATACTTTCTATGGCAAAATATACCCCCTCATGTTGTTTCTTTTTAAATTAAATGTTTTAAGAGTTACCACTTTATTCCAATCAAGATGGCTTCAGGTGTGCCATACCTTTGTAATAAGTAGGACTGTTAGCGCTCTAGTTGTTCTTTAGAACACTCTGGGACATTCTGTCATTGGGCTATACTTGGGCTACATCTGGGTGATATTTGGGCTACATTTGGGCTCTTTTGTCTCTGGTGGCCATTTTGGGAGACTGCATGTCAGAATGTTTTAATGAAATAGAAAAGGATTTGAGAAGTCACTCAAAATGTGCCCTAATTTTTCATTCTGCAGCACTAATCATACTTTCTATGGCAAAATATACCCCTTCATGTTGTTTCTTTTTAAATTAAATGTTTTAAGAGTTACCACTTTATTCCAATCAAGATGGCTTCAGGTGTGCCATACCTTTGTAATAAGTAGGACTGTTAGCGCTCTAGTTGTTCTTTAGAACACTCTAGGAGGCTGCAGTAGAACACAAAGGAATCAACTGACAGTCTCTGTCCTTGTTGGATGTACATGTTTTACTGAGAATGTCAGACTTCATTTTCACATGACTGAGAAAGATAATGTGAATTTACAGAAAATATGCTTTCAGTTTAGCTTATAGATCCCCTTCCAAACCACTGTGGGAAAATCATGAGATATTAGTTTTCTTTCAAACAATATTCATGATATCACAGCAGAAGGTTTTTTCACATGGTAAAATCACCTTAGAACCCACCACAATTCCTAAAACGAGTATGGTACCATCAACAAATGATTTATAATGTAACTAAAGTCCTAAAACCCTCTATTAACTACAATGCTTTTTAATGAGGTGCTATCATGTATATTGGTCCCAAGATGGCTGCCAACACTTCTTGGATGAAGTGCTGACAGCCAATCAGATCAGATGTGTGGTTAGGCTCCGCCCAGATATATATATTTTTTTGAACCTAAATTACTCAAAATCCACTGGAGCACATATATTGAGACCTAGCAAAGGCACATCAGGCTAACAGTCCCTACAATTTTGCCAAGTTTCGTGCAAATCCATTCAGCCGTTCGAGCTAAAAGTGAGGCCAACCGCCCTATGGAAATTAACATGGGAAAAATGCGTTTTGGGACCCCCCTTTTTTCTCGGCCCCCCCTTGATGAAACCCCCCCAAATTGTCAGGGGCTGCTCAGAAACAAAATGTTCCATTTTCCTGAAAATTTCAGCCAATTCCGTCCACAAACGCCAAAGTTATTAGACATAGAATTTTCAAAAATCCCATAGAGAAAAAATCCTAACTATATATACCTACTGGCGACCGCCAGTAGGTAATATATATATATATATATATATATATATATATATATATATATATATATATATATATATATATGACTTGCGTTTTTGGTTCTAAGGTGGAACGCCGGCGCTCTTCGTATGGCGTGGTGCAAGCTCCTCAAGACGACAGAACCAGTCGTTCAAAATGCACACAGATCCGGCTCGACACCGGTAGATGAGGAGGCACTCACTCAGGCACAGATAAGCTTTAAACCAACAGCTTTATTTTAAGCATGGGCGCAAAATCCGTTCCGCTCGCGGATTTTGCGGATTTTCGGCAAATTCGTGATCTGCGAATTCCCGCGAATTTGCCAAAAATCTGCGAATCTGCGAGTGGAACGGATCCGGGGGGCAAAAAGTTCAAGCTTCAAGCTTGTAACTATTTTAGAGCAGCGCCGGCAAGCTGCCAGCACCATTCTAAAATAGTTACTAAGTTAGCTTCAACAGGAAGCACTAATAGATAAAATGCAGGTGCTCGAGCACCTGCTTTATTTTATCTATTAGAGTTTCCTGATGAAGCTAACTTAGTAACTATTTTAGAATGGCGCTGGCAGCTTGCTGGACCCATTATAAAATAATACAGGAGTGAGGCAGAGGGCAGAAGGTCACAGAGTGGGGCAGAGGGCAGAAGGGCACAGCAAAGAGTGGGGCAGAGGGCAGAAGGACACAACAACGAGTGGGGCAGAGGGCAGAAGGGCACAACAACGAGTGGGGCAAGGGGAAGAATGGCACAAAAACGAGTGGGGCAGAGGGCAGAAGGGCACAAAAAACGAGAGGGTGGCAGTGATGAACCAGAGGGCGCGTCGCGGTTTTGCACAATAAAAACCCGCGAACGTGCCAAGTGCCCCGCAAACACGCAAACATAAAAAAAATCCACAAATTCGCAAATTTTGCGGATCGCGAATTCGCAAATCCGCAAATTCGCAGACCGCGAATTCGCAAAATTCGCCCTTGCTTATTTTATTTTCAGCTCTCTCGTCTTAACCCAATGCGTTTCGCCTTCAGCCGAAGGCTTGATCACGGGTGTTGAGCTCTAACACGAGCCTTCTTTTATGTTTAGTGCACAGTGAAATAAACAGTGGAATGCAAATGCATTATGGGAAACGTCGTTTTCAACTATGAAAATTAGTGTTAAAGTGCTCATTTATAAAATTACATTTGGAAGGGATTTGTTTTTAGGTTTTCAGCGGATGATTTATACAATGATATCAATTCATTTTAGTTATTCATGATTTTAAGTCTTTGGTGACTGGCTTTCTTGCCATCCTCGTGTGATAATTCAACCTCTCTAGTGAGTTTGTAATCAAAAAAGGGGATGAACAGTCATTACATTTTGTCCATTTACAGATTAGTCTCTCTGGTGAGTTTGTGAGTTCATGGGTTCGATTACTTCACAGATGTACGTGCAATTCTTCTGTTTGGTTGAGGCCTCTTGGCTCGAGGGTTCTGAAAGCAATGATGTGTCTCGATTCTTTTTGTCTTAAAGCTTTTCTACGGTTCCCTCCTCTTTCTGAGTCCGCAAGTTATGTTGTGTCCCAAGTGAATTTTATCAAAAAAGAACCTAAGCAGCTAAAGTGAGACATAATAAGGTGTGGATGACATAAGGTTTCTAGTGTATATTTCAGTTGGAAGAAGACGACCTAGTTAAGGGTATAAACAAATGAGGTACAACAGTTGGAGTGTATAAACAAGGCTGGACAGGCTGTTACCACGCAGTGAGGAGAGGAGCCACCGCCGGGACTGTCCGGATTTCCTAGCTATTCACGAAGAGCCAGCATCGACTGAGCCTCACCACGCTGATCGCCTAACATTAATTTGACCGTGCCACCGGTCATTTGAGTGGCAGGAGCACCCTTGTGTGCTTCTTGTATTGTGCCTCTCCTCGAACGCACCATTAAGCATTCTTCACGGATCGACAGACCGCCACCCCATCCCGGGGGAGAACTGTCCAGAATGAGTTATAGGGTCAGCCAAAGGTGCACCCTTCACCCACTGGCTGAATTGGCATAAAGGTTGCATCTCTGGAGCACAAAGGAGAACAAGACTATGGACCTAGACCTAGAACAGTGCAAATCATAAACAGCTGGAAGGACAAGCCCCCTGTTTTACAGAGCACTCTGTCTACAACTGATCCAGGACTAGTGGTCTCTCCAGGGCCAGTGATGCTGGACCCCTTAGACCACCTGAGGGTCGGTTGGGGGAGGACCTGGACTTCTGTGTCCCAGCAGGAGAAGGGAAGCATCAGTAGCCAGGCAAAGGAAAAAAGTTGTGCAGGGAGCCAGTGAAACCAGATCCATGTAAGATGTGCCCCTTTGGGGCCAGGAGGCCTGCTGCGACTGGTTGCTAGAGCTCACCACCAGTGTAGTCTTGTGTGAGTTAGCCATGACAAAACCCATTTGGCTCCTGATGGACTCTGTAGAACTATGACGTAAGAGTTTGAGCGGGGTGATGTGAATGCAGCTATAGAATGTTGAGGTCGTGGTTACACGCAGACAAATAAAGATGTCCAATACCAAGCTCCGTATGTGGCGTAGTCACTGGCAAGTTCCCCGGGCTGGGGAGGATAACTGGTGATGAGATAGGTGATAAGTAACCCGAAGACCAACAGTGCTCTCCCAGAGAGTTTGCCATGGTCCAGCAAATGGCTTGTGTGTTCCACGTGTGCCTTAGAAGTGCAGTATCGATGTTTGGTGTATGTGGAGTCAAAGGGCGTCTCCAGTCAGTGTAAAGCATTTGAAGATAATGACAACTCCACTGAGAAGTCTACACATTGCTGGCCAAGAACCTGCGGGTAAGGCTGTAAAGAGAGGTACCACATTATTATACAACCTAAAGCTATATATTATACAGAGCGATAACGCTAAAGGAGAATGAAACCAGGGTTTGAAAGATCAGCAAATAGTGACAGCAAATTACAAGATAATGCTGCAATCAGAGACACTGCGAGTCAGAGATCAACCAGGTGTCACACAGTACAAAGATACGCCTAAAAGCAAAGCGATTCAAATGCAAGAAATGGCCATCTGCTTACCGGAACCGATTAAGAGAGGCATCATACCACAGCGTTGGGTGAAGTGTCCTAAGGAGAAGTGCTTAGGGTGATGTTTATGGTCCATACACGAAGCAACGTGTCACCAAATCTGCCGAGTAGGGGGCAGAACAACTCCATTGGTCTTCGAAGCTTGAAAAGTCGAGATCACAGATTGGAACTGTTTTTCTAATGGAGACCAAGAAAGAGGCCACATTTCCCATAATTATCAAAGATGACCCAGAGGTCAGCATGTTTCAAGGCCTCAGAGATCGTTTGTGAAAACAAGATCAAGTAGCATCAGACAGAACACTACTTTCCTCATTACTAAGGTCCACAAATGGTTATAATGCCACCACCTTCCAGAAACCATCACCCCCAAAAGTTGAATATTGCCAACAGATGGACTGCTTGGATAGAGACATTTGATGATTTCATTGATGCACTAGAAAGAACAAATAACAAGAAGATTATCAAATACCTTAAGAATCTTGCTGGTGAAGGAGTAAAAGAAGTCAGAAAGAAAATGCCACAAGCTGACAAAAATGCATTCCTTCAAATCAAAGAAGCCTTAAATCTCAAATTCAATCCAATGCCAAATGCAGATTATTAAAGGTACATTTTCAGTCAAGAATGACAAAACGTTGGTGAAGCCATTGACAAATTTGTTCGGAGACTGGATACGCTCATCAAACACTGAGAAAGCTATATTTCTCAGAGTTATTGATGGATGCCTCTTAGTCTGCAGCGAGTTCCCACGGCTGCCAGACTTGAAGAGTGTGCTGATTGACAAACTGTTGACATGGAGGCCAGAGGTGCTCAGAGTGAGTCAGTCATGAATATAAAAAGTGAGCAAAAGCACAAGGCAGAAGGACACAGAGTGATGTCTCCACAGAAAAAGAAGTTGTGTTGCATGTGTGGATTTTCATTTCCACACAAACGTAAATGTCGAGCCATTGGACATATTTGCAAAGGCTGTGGGAAGGAGAACCATTCTTTAATGGTTTGCAAGGCGAAGGAAAAAGTAAGTGTGTCAAGGTGTGAAGACAAAATGGCCACCAGAACATTCCAGAAGCGAAGTTCAATGCACACCCGTGAGGCCAAGCGACACCCCTAGTTGAGGCAACTCAACACCAAAGGAAGTCAATCGTTATCTAAATCATTATTCAAAAGTTCTTCAGTATCAAAATCAAGTGAAAATGAAAATGATAGTTGTACAACTTTGATGTTTACCTCAGAAAAACGTGCGCATGTTGGACTGGCAGCACAGGAAGAAATATAAAAGTTCATGAAAGTCAACATGAAAAAGCACCAAAGTCATTGAACTCTTGTCAGAAGTGTACACTAAAAGTAAATTGTTGCTGTAGAAAGGAAGCGGCCCTTACCTCGGCAGGGCGGCGTGCCAGCCCCACATCCTTAGGTCACGGACCCAGCCATGGCACGTCCATGTCAACCCGGACTCCTCCCCTCTCTCTTCCCCTACAGGAACCAGTGACGGAGTGCGCAGGACCGGAAGCAGTTCCCCTTGACCCCGGAAGCTCATCCCTGGACGACAGAAAAGATGGCAAACAGGAAGAGAAAGCGTTCCGAGCAGCAGACCCGTGGCAGGAGGAAGCAAGCTAAGAACCCGAGACTGAGAGCGGAGGCAAGGAGAAGATTCGTGGCGAGGACGAGGAAGAAAACGTCTGGTCTGAAGACTGGTGGAGTCCTCAGGAGGTGGCTGGAGAGCGGCCGTAACTCACAGGAGAGTTACGGCGGAGCACGTGAGTACACAGTTACATCATCTCCGTGTCCCCTCTGTACGTAGTTGTAAATAGTGTGAATGTTAAAGCACCGTAGATCTTACCGCCTCACTGTATATAGTTACACCGTTCGCTGTAGAAAGACCCCTGTCCCCATCCTCACAGTATCACCCTCTTCCCTCCCCCTCTTCTGATTCTTTCCCTCACAGCCCTCCCCTCCGTCCTACCCTCACAATCCGTTTTCCGGTCATACACATCCCCGGTGTCGATGGCAGAGCTTCAACCTTCCTAAGCTAAAGGACTAACGGCCCTGTTCTTTCTCTCTCTTTCATACCTCCGAGGGACACCAGAGGACAACACAGGACCTGAGCACCCTCATCCAGCCGGGAACCCCTTCCGACGACGTCCCTCCGGGGGAAGACTTCAAACCAACCTACCGGCCTTTGCTCCTTGCATTTCGTACCCTTTGTGTCTGAAACAATAAATACTGTAAATCATTGCCCACTACAATGTCCTCCTCGCCTGACTTTCCGGTCCGTCCGAACCACTTCCCCACACTTGGTGTCAGAAGTGGGATTATCCGGAGGCATGGAGGAGGCTGTTAAGAAGCTGGCGGAAAGCCAAGAGGTCCTAGGAAAAATGATGGAGCAGTTCCTGAAGACAGCTGAGGATGATCGTGGACAGCTACACAACGTCCTAAAGGGCCAGGGCACAGCTCAGGATCAAGCCATCGGACGTCTCACCGATGTCATGGGACAACAAAGACCGGTTACCTCGCTGCCCTCCGTCGTATTGCAGAAGTACGTGCCGGGCGAAGATCCTGATTTCTTTTTTACGAACTTCGAACGCCTAGCCCAAGCTGCCGCCTGGCCTGCAGATCGTTGGGGCCATTATCTGGGTCCACTGTTAACCGGGGAACTACAAGCAGCCTATCAACAGGCGAACGTACAGGGGCAAACCCCTTATCAGGACATAAAAACATGCATCCTGGAGTGTCTGGGGATAGACGACGAAGCATACAGGGTTCGTCTAAGACAAGTACGGGAAGGGCCCCAGGAGACACCCCGGGCTTTGTCGTTTTCAGGACTTAACAAATCGGTGGCTGAAGCCTGCAACGGCCTCGAAGGAGGATATCCTCTCGAAGATCTACCTAGAGCAGTTCTTCGCCTCTCTTCAACCGGCAACCCAAAAATGGGTACAACAGCACGCCCGCCTTACGCTAGAGAGTGCAGTCGAGATAGCCAGCGCCTACAGCAGGGCACATGACCTCAACAGAAGTAAGGAGGAACACCCTTCCCGGGCACCACTTGGTAGTCACCTCCGGCCACAAAGACCTTCCTTACCCAAGAAACCTGATCCTGTTCCGTTGGTTCATTATCCAGTACCCCATCGACATATCCATCCAGGACCTCAGTGCTACCATTGTGGTGGGTACGGATATATAGCCCGCACATGCCCGCAGAAGGAGGAACTCATGGGCATTGGATTCGCACGGAACTATGTATGTCTCACCAACGAAGCCGCTCCTCCCCCTTACAGGTGTCCGGTAAGAATAGACGGTCACCAAGTGATGGCCCTTGCTGATTCTGGATGTCGACAGAGTGTCTTACGGCCCCAGGAATTACCCACCCTTGTTGGCCCCGTGACCGGCACGGTGGCTATTAAATGTGTGCATGGCGATACGAAGAGTTATCCAACAGTCAGAGTGCGAGTGCAAGATCCCGCCAATGAAGGAAGTTCGCTAACAGTCGGCCTAGTGCCCAATCTGCCAGAACAAGTCATCCTGGGCAGTGACTATAGTGGTCTTCCCCGCCTTCTTCATAAAACCACTGACTCCCTGGAAAAGTGGTGGGCCGAAGCCCCGTTCTCCCGCATCCCTTCCTCGTTGGGGCCACCTCCTAAAGCCCCTAAAACCAAGAGCCAAAGGAAGAAAGAAAAAAGGGACTACACCATGGCCTATCCTGTTCAAGTGGACACCCATCCCTGGGAAACCGATAGAGAGTTCCGCGCGGCCCAGCAAGAGGACCATATATAACAGGACGCCTGGGGGCGCGCCTTGGATAACGAGGACCCGCTACAAGTCGGTGGCAGAGCTTCAACCGTCCTAAGCTAAAGGACTAACGGCCCTGTACTTTCTCTCTCTTTCATACCTCCGAGGGACACCAGAGGACAGCACAGGACCTGAGCACCCTCATCCAGCCCGGAACCCCTTCCGACGACGTCCCTCCGGGGGAAGACTTCAAACCAACCTACCGGCCTTTGCTCCTTGCATTTCGTACCCTTTGTGTCTGAAACAATAAATACTGTAAATCATTGCCCACTACATCCGGCCTCCTCGCCTGATTTTCCGGTCCGCCCGAACCACTTCCCCACAGTTGCTCAATACCTTTTATTATCAACTGTGGTGTGTCAATAAGCATTATGCTTGAAGAGAAATACAAAGAACAATCTCCATTGACCTGACTTAGGCCATCGAAACCTGAAGTGTATACATTGGCTTCATGAAACCTTTAAAAAGTCCAGGGTCATTTGTAGCAATGCTGAAACAGGAAAACAAAAGTACAAGCACCAATTCCTGTCCTTCAAAGTAATGCGTCAAGTGCCTATTAACTTAGCTTCAGCTCAGCTGCTGACATGGGACTGATATCAGTGAACTATAACATGAAAACTCATCATGAAATAGTAAGTCAGTTCCCATAGTTATTTCATGGGTAAAGAAAACTCAAGACTATGAAAGTACAATTGCACATAAATGAGGACGTCTGTCCTGTTGCTTAAAGCCACATCTATGTTGATATGCCTCAGGCGAACAAGGCAATTCAAAGAGACCGACATCGAGGTCCGCACATTGCTGACTTCATAACACAATTTAATGACGTGAATGTCTTTTATCGCCTTGATTTGAATAAGGAAATTATCAGTTGAAGCTCATTGAAAATTGCAGCTACATTACAACCTTGTCTACACATATTGGTCTGTTCCGATGTAAAAAACTGTTTTGGTGTGTCCTCAGCTGCAGAGCTTTTTCAAAATGTCATTTAACATGTCAAGAATTTTTTCAATTATAGTGATGACATATTGGTTTTCAGAGCTACGCAGAAGGAGCACAATAAATTTCTCACGCCAGTGTGTCATTTACTTGCTGATTCAAGTTTAACTTTGAATGCTGAGAAATGTGAGTTTCATAAGACAAAGCTAAAATTCTTTAGCCATATCTTTTCTAATGCCGATCCCGCTAAAGTTCAAGCATTGTCAAATGCAGTCCCCCACAAGATGTTTTCATTTTACGTTTATTCCTTGGTATGGCCAGCTACTGTTCTAGATACATACAAGACTTTGCCATTGTAAGTGCTCCATTGAGAGACTTAACGAAAAAGAGTTTTTCAATTCATTGGTCACATAAATGCAAGCAAAACTTCAAGAAAATCAAAATGTTATTGAGAACACTACTTTGATCCAAAGCTTAATACGGAGGTTGTTATTGATGCTACCCCCCGTCGGGTTAAGCACAATTCTTGCACAGCACAGGAGACACTCAAATGCTCGAAGAGATATTGGGGCATATGCCAGCAGAAATTTGTCCCAAACTGAACATGATTATTCACAACCTGAGAAAGAAAGTTTAGTAGTAGTGCGGGCTTGTAAACATTTCCACGTATTCTTATATGGAGAGTCCTTTACGCTTGTGGCAGACCATCAAGCATTGTTGACCATCTTTGCATTGAATGTTGGGGTCTCCAATTACAAGAATACAACTACACAATCATGCACCGTCCAGGGAAAGATCAAAACCCTGTCTTCAACTTTGCAAGAGTGCCTCTACAGTGCCATGGTACCCATTCCAAGATGGCTGAACCCGACATAAGGCTCATTGTCAAATCAAGCACACAAGCTGCCATTTCGTTGGAACAAATTGTCACTGCCATGAGTGAAGAGAGTATTTTAAGTAAATAGTTGTCCTTGTTAAGGAGCTAGAGTAGGTAAGCAATCTATATAGACTAGATAACTATATAACTGCTATCCAGCCAGACAGTCAATGTTAATGAATGATCACGAAGGAATCTTAACACACAACAATAAAGTGGGACACAGTCCTGCGTCCAACATAGTCACAAAACATGTACATTTAAACAAAACATTCAGGCAAGACAAGAGAAGCTTGTATATAATGTGAATGGTTAAGACAAGCATAAAGGCGACAACCTTTGCATTAAATTATTAAATAGATTGATGTGCAAGGTGTTTCAACAATTCAACGATGTTTCGATCCTTCACCAACGCCACCGAGCTCCGGACTGTATTTACCACGCCCCGGTCGAACCGGCATCGCATCGGAAAACTGTAAGCCCAATCACCGCCTTCCCTGCAGTATTTTCAATACCAAGACACCCTTGCCGTGCATTGTAACGGCGTTTCTTGCAATTTCAGACCTAGATTGAGCAACGACCGGCTCACCTAAAGCCACCTGTGGTGGGACGGCCACCTCATCCCTTCCTGCCTTTCAAATTGGCACCATACACTTCAGGCTTGTATTAAATTGTGCTGATTATGATCATAGTATTCTGTTAAAGGATCGAAACGTCGTCGACTTGTTGAAACACCTTGCACATCAATCTATTTGATAATTTAGTGCAACGGTTGTTATCTTTATGCTTGTCTTAACCATTTGCATTATATACAAGCTTCTCTTGTCTTGCCTGAATATTTTGTATTCTTCTCCTGAGAATGTACACCGTGATGTATTTCTAGGATCACTGTTACTAGCTGCAGCTAATAAACTTGGTCTCTGATGCCATCCAGAAGTATTCTGTGTCTCTGTATACCAAGACAGGTGAACTCGAAGATCTTAGGCGTGCCCCTGACTCCGCTGGGTTAAACCTCGGTTCTTCAACGTGTGTGTGTAATAACTATACTTTTTCTTTTTGAAAGAAAAAAGAATAAAAATAGACAATTCTTTATTAAGTGTTATTATTGCATACCAGTGAATGGTGATTTCTACCTGACACTACCTCCCCTGATTGGGCATTGGACTGCTCTGCACCCCTACCCTAAGAGTAAAGTGCTACAATGGGGTGCTTGGTTCCCAGAATGAAGATAATTGTGTACCTATTTTTTGTGCAGGCCTCACATCTGCCCAACTAATAACCCAATTTCTCACAGACTGACGGCAATGGAGGGAAGGTCGGCTAGACAAATCAGTTAGACATTTTACTTTCAGACTTAGTCTCTGAAATGGAAGTTCAAAATCTTCAGCAGAGTAAGGCAGTAAGTAGGCTGTGGCCAAGAAGGGCTCTTTGAGGAAAGGAAAGCTATTGACGTTTGGCAGGAAAGCTCTGAGCAGGAGAAATTCAGATTTTTTGCTCCTTCAACCAGAAAACATTTTTACGTTCACACTTATTCACTGTTTTGGAGCTTGGATTCTGCCAGTAGGGCAGGGCTGCCGGCAGTTGCTGAAGAGGATACAGATTTGCTGTTGCAGAAAATCTCTGAGGGGGGAGCCTGAATCTTCAGCACAGTGGCAATTCACCTTCATCGGATTAGCTTGGCAGGATTAACCCAGTTCACTGAGGCTTTTGGAGCCAAAAAGTTTCTAAGTCACAGGTTTCTCAGGATGTTCGGCGGAGTAAAATTTCCCAAGGTTCCACAAACTCAGGAACAGCCCTTAGGAGGTCAAGACTCACTCAAGCAGAAGCCACCAGCAGGGGCCGAGGCATGTCCACTTGGAACTGGTGAGCTGGGCAGTTGCAGGATAGGACTCTTGTCGCTTACTGTGTTCCTGAAACTTGAACAGGGGGTCAGCATTCAGACCCTTGGAGTCCACTTCTTCGTCCGGGTACAAGAGGGAGCAGGTCCAGTCCATCAGGACCTGTCAGGTCAAGTCCTCTTCTGTTCCTACTCGGGTACAGAGTGGTCACCAGCCTGTAAGTGAGGGAAACCCCTATCTCCTTCCTAACCAATAGGGTAAATGTTTCCAGGGGTTAACCTACCCACTTTGCAGCACTTTCTGCTTTGCAGCACTTTCTGTGTTTCCTACCTCAAACAATCCTATTGTTCCACTCAATGCCTAAATCCAAGATGGTGAAACCCTTGTCCCCTTTTGCAGACTATGTGCCCACCACAGAGATCTTGCCAGGGAAATTAGCAATTCCTGCTCTGTGGTTACTTCCAGCCAGTTCTGGTGGCAGCTCCCTCCCCATTGGGATTGGAGCCTGGCTAGCTGGGAAACAAAGAAGAGGCCTAGGCAGCTGTCACTTGACATCCGCTTGTGACAGGCGCGCCTGGTATGAAGATAATCAAGTTTCTAGGCACTGCTCAAATGGTCATCCTACCAGAAGAACAGAAACACCTTCCCACAGCCAGGCCAAAGGTTCCTGCTCTTTTCACACTTCATTCAGGGTGAAGCACTCAGAGGGCTGCTGTTGGATGCAAATTATCTTCCACAGGATTTAGGCATGAAAAATGTTATGTCCTAAAACTACCTTTCCATAATATCTATTAGACACCTGATTTCATCAGTGAATTAGGCTCCTAATAAATGTTACAAAGAGTTAAAAATGAATTTTCTAGCTGGTTATCAGCTGGAGATAGCATTCTGTAATGTTCCTATGGGACCACCTGCCTTGCTACATTTAAATTAGCTTTTGGGGTTTTTTCACTATAAGGACATATTTAACATTAACTTTCTACAAGTTCTACTTTGAAATACCATGCATCTTGCCTTTTGTGCAGTGAGGCCTTCCAATGAGTGAGATTAATATTCAAAAAGAAGGTATAGACCTGTCAAACGGGTTTATTTTAATTGTAGTTTAAAAGCTGTTTTAGTCAGAGTACAATGGTTGGCCTAAAGCCATTTTTATACTGTCACTGTAGAGGATGGCACTAGGGCTGGGTAGTGACAGGATAGTTTGTATCATTGGACTGGTGGTGATCATTGCCCACCGCCATCTCAGTATGTATTTATGAGCTCTTTATTTCTGACTTTATCTTACCTATTTGTAAGGCTTAGCTATTGGCTTTGACATGATTTTATGTCTCTTTTGCCTTTCTCCAGGCCTAGAGGCCCACACTAGAGAGACACCATACTTCTTCTTGCCCTGACACCCTGAAGCGCTTGTAGGTGAAGGGTGGTGTTTTAGCTATAACTTGTTATTCACTAGCTAGAAACTGGAAGGGATCGGTTCTTATCGGAGGAATGTACTTGCTCTGTGCCGGACACGCAACAACAGTTCGGCTGGCTGGGGGTGCGTCCTTGGCACAGAGGGTGGTGCAGGAATCTGGTGAGAGGCTGATTGCTTGCTGGAAATTTCCATGAGAGAGAGAGCCTTCCATATTAACGAAGAGCAGTGAATTTGTTAGGGAGTTGGCAGTTGGAGTGAGTTGCAGTTGGAAGTCAGTTGGAGTGAGCTGGAGCCAGTGGAGTGCAAAGGCCATGAGGAACATCAGAAGTTGGTCTGTTGGTGATGGTGGTTTGGTGATAACAGAGAGTCCAGATCCAACCAGAGAGGAACAGAGAGTTGTACCCTTCTTAATATGGTGAGGTGTTCTGAAAGTGCTTTCATTATATCTGTTTGTGCTTAATCACTTTTTCTTTCAGCTTCATATATATATATATATGTATGTTATGGTGATTGCTATTCTATTTTTGTGTAATAAAGATTCTTTCTTGTCATCTTGTCATTCTATCATTATGTAATAATGAGACCCCAGTGAGCAGTTGTTTCATTTGGATGTTATTTCTGAGACAGGGTTGACTTTGCTTTCTAGCCAGGTGCTGACGTATAGAAGGATGTGCGATTCCCTTCTTACAGTTAACTGATGACAGGAGGATATGTGATTCATGACAAGAAATAACTTCAGATGGGAATGATTTGGCTTAACAGTTCTTGCTTGGGAAGGTCAGGCCCCTTTTTAATGTGGAAGGGAAATCGGCTCTCAACAGGGATATCCAAATGGTAGAGATCGTCGGGAGACGTTAAAGAAATCGTCGGGAGACGTTAAAGAAATCGTCGGCAGACATAAAAGAGATCTTCAGAAGACGTTAAAGAAATCGTCCGGAGACGTTAAAGAGATCGTCGGGAGACGTTAAAGAAATCGTCAGGAGACGTTAAAAAGATCGTCGGGAGATGTTAAAGATATCGTCGGGAGACTTTAAAGAAATCGTCGGGAGACTTTAAAGAGATCGTCGGGAGACATTAAGTCAGCCGTCGGGAGACATTAAAGAGGCAATGAGATACACAGGAGACATAGTGTGGATTTTCCCCAGATTCTAATAGTATTTCTAACAGTGCAAGCCTGTATATTGCTATTTTCCCCATTCTCAGGTAGATATTTTAGATGCTTTGTCTTATAGGTCCTGAGAAGGGTGGTGGTACGTGGTGGCTGGATGTGCTATAACTGATGAACTGATAACTTGGTACAAAAATCTGGTCACTACAGGCTGCTGCAGTCCACAAGTGACATTTAAATTGCAGGCCCTGGGAAGAGATTTTATCATATGGTAGGGATTTACAGGTAAGTTGAATATACCTGTTAGGGGTATACCAATTTCATCATATTGAAAGGAACAGCACATGCTCTTTAAAATTAGATAGCAGGTGTTAAGTGAACCATCTTTACAACCAGCAAAAACAGTTAAGGGAAACATCTTGAAGTATACCATGCAAAATATGGTAATTTCCTACAGTTTAGAACAATGGTTATGTGATGTAATGACTAGGTTTAAGTTTGGCTAGAATCAAATCTGTTGATAAGGAAAGGGGTTAAGTAGAGGATTAGATTTCCAGGTACTTGCACAACTTGTTATAGAAACATGTATAAATATTTAAACAGAGAGAAAATAGTATTGTTGCTAGAAAATCCATACTGTTTTAATAATAAACATCATTCACGCTAGAGTACTCACTAGTCGCTGAAATGAATTAATGAAGTAATGGATTTTCTCCATCACTTTTTTGTATTGTCTTTAGTTAGACACTCAAGTGTGACAGGGATGTCCAGTTGTGTGTCTGTGCTTCCTGAGTTGCTGGACTCAAACTGCACCTCATTGATGAAACCTAAAACGATGAAAGATGCCTAAGCTTGATTGTGTTCCCACACAGCAAGGACGTCACCTAGCAGTTATGATTGGACTGTCCCTATTGGGTCAGGGTCAACACTGACCCAATAGGGGTCAGTGTTGTTAGTTAGTTAGTTCCTGTCTGTAGTGGTTCACTGAGCAAAATATACAATGGTCTGGAATGTGTCCCAGATAAATGTCCAATGGTTAAGATTCATTTCAGCATTCTATTTATCGCATTGTTGTTATTATGTAATGATTTGCTGGACACTGTGGTGCTGGAGTCATATGTATAGTCTTCTGTGGTACTGTGCCTTTCTGTTACTTTCCCTTTCATTGTGTGGTGGGGCCCTTAGCTTCTGCGGGGATGCTATTGCAAGCAGCTCTTATACTGTGTAGGCGGCTGATAGAATTCTCGATTCTATCCGCCATTGTGAGCATATTATCAAGCGGCAATGATAATTATCGTTGGCTGCGTTTAGCGTGATTTTTTTTTCGCCGGGTATAGCTGGAAATTATCGCAATGCTAGCGCTGTATTAAGAACGCATAGCGCAATGGCGATAATTATTCCAGCGATAGCGATGTACATGGAAAACGACGATAACCTTGCAGATTTGACCCTGTCGTCGTATCAGCATAATCCACCCCCAATGTTAGGTATGCGTAAGTCAGCTTTTTAGTAGATGTTAGTTTTTGGTGAAAACCGCGGTTTTCGTCAAAAACTAACATCTGCTAAAATGCGTGGGCCTCCTTGTAAATATTGTGATGTGCACATCAGTGATAATTTACATGCAGTACTGCCCAGTGACGCCCACTTTGCATCTTATTAGAGATGCAAAGCGAGGCGTCTGAAAAACTGGTGCTAACATGCGCTAAAGCATGTTAGCACCCACTTGTAAATATGGTGATAGTTTTATCTCAGCTTTTTTGGCTTTTAAAGCCAAAAAAGTGGAGATAAGGCCGTTGTCGCTATGCCCCTTGGAGTGCCATTTGAAGTTTTCACAGTGCTGCTCTGTAAAATAGCTAGCTTTCTTTAGTTTTCACCGTGGCCTCTTCACGGCACTTTGTGCCTTTTGAATTACTTCCAATAATGCAACAGTATTTTATAGGCTATTTTGGGAGGTGGCCAATTATTTTGCACGAGTTGGTGATGGTTGGATTCACGTGATATTTGTGCCTCCAGGTTGAATGTTAGACTAACACACACAACACCACACAAACACCATCACACACAACACCACACACACAACACCACACACACACACAAACACACACACACTCACCATAACACACTCAACACCACACACTCACCACCACACTTTCACCAGGCACAAGCACACACACCAGCAGCTGTCGGTGCACACTTTCAACAGGCACACACAACACCAGCTGTCACTGCACGCTTTCACCAGGAACACGCACACCACCAGCCGTCAGTGCACGCTTTCACCAGGCACACACAACACCAGCCGTCAGTGCCCGTTTTCACCAGGCACACACACCACCAGCCGTCAGTGCACGCTTTCACCAGGCACACACACCACCAGTTGTCAGTGCACGCTTCCACCAGGCACACACACCTCCAGCCGGCAGTGCACACTTCCACCAGGCGCACACAACAACAGCCATCACTGCACAATTTCTACAGGCACACACACCACCAGCCATCAGTACACACATCAATTGTTAACGCATCCACAATTAACTATTGTAGCAATCGCAGTATGGCACACTTTAATTTTAGTTATATTCATCTAAAGCGCAGCATGCCACCATTGCTACAATTCCAATCCAACCCACATAATTCCACTACACACCACATACATACACTCCATACCATATGCATACACTCCATAACACATGGCAACAAGACATTGCCATTTACAATGCCATTAGCTCAAACTCAAATAAATCCGAGACCTATTGCATTTCCAATGTTTGTTTTGTTAAGACATAGCCAAGGTTGCATCATGAAATCTGAGTGGTGTATAAGTATGGGCAAAACTTGAGTCAACAGAGGATTCTCTCTTACAAAATGAAGTGTTGATTGTAGTCATAAATGTTAAAACCCTCTCCGGTTAACATAAAGGTCCTCGTTCTGACAAATGCAATAAAGCCATTACCACATGGATCGGATTAAAATCCATATTGAAATCAGCTGACTTGATTAGGAGTCCACGTGTAATTTTACTGCATGCAATGTTATTGCATTAAGATTTTACTGCATCCAAAGTTCTTGTGTGCAGTACATTTGCATATGATTAAAATGCGTGAGGGACAATGGCACATAGTTAAATAACTTATGGAAAGATCCAACTATCACACGCTTTATGGGCCACATTCAGACAGGTGAAACTACCCCAGAAAGGCTCCACCACCCAGAAGCATGTCCTAAATAATTGCATTCATTTTCAAAGGTGGAAAAAATATAAAAAGCACAACAAATCTAAAACATAATATAAAACAGCCAATATAAATGATGTGCAAGAACATCAATATATAGCTGCAGTGTAATAAGCACAATAATGACACCCTGAATGGGTATTTCATTATGCCTCAACATATCCCATCATGATTTAGATTCAGTATGTTGTGCTGTAGGAGTAAGAGACGCAGGCTGCACAAAGCCAAAGTGCAAAAACAAATCTCTAGATGCAACATATCAGAACCTCCCATCTTCATAATATAGTGGATTGATATTGGCACCATAAACTTCATGTTGTCTGCCCTTAGAAGTGTACTGGAACCACATACTGGGATGAAGACTGCCCTTCGTAATACTGCATTGTATTGTATTGTAATTGCATTTATATAGCGCTTACTACCCCTGACGAGGCGTCGAAGCGCTTTTTCGGCGAGACTTGTAGCGCCACATTGTTTTGCAACTGGTTCCTACCATCAACAGTGGGTATGACAAATAAGTTGGCACAGCTCACTTTTTGTAAACTACAGATGCCTTGCTGAATTTAATAACCAAGTCAATGGTGTTTTCTACAGACATGCACACAGTGAATGGCGGGAAAGTAGAATTGTATACAGTTCATGTTTCCCTAAACTGCTCTTCCCCACATATGATTTGTTGCACCCACTGCCAAGGAGCAAGTGTTCCACAGCTACAAAGTTGCAGCTCACGATCGAAGTGCAGGTGATCTGTGAGGGAGACCTGTGGTTTATACATTGCTGTGTCAGATTTCTAGATCCCACACACGAACCCATGATCCAGAGGAACAGTTGAATACCATACTTCATGGAGACCATCAACTGTTCAGGAAATGGCTGCTTCGAGAGTACACCATCAGACCCCATCTCCTCAGAATGTCTGTTATGAAATGAAATAGCTATTATGGTGATTATCATGTGAAGACAGAAATATAAAAAGGCATATTTGTACACATTACAAATGTGTGGTAAACAGCTTACCATCTCACCAGTGAAATGGCTGTGCCCCCTAACATAAATAGAAAAATGCTCTCACACATAAAAAACAAGATTTTTCTGCATTGTTGTTTACTTGTAACCATCTGTGTATCGTATGTAGGTACTTCTGGATAGCTGTAGATACAATGGCACATGGCCTTCTTCAAGAACTACTGAATGCACTTGAGCAAGCATACAACATGCCACGACCCAAGACATGCAACACAAATGAGCATGTTTCGGACTTTTAAAGGCATGTTTCTGTTGTCTGTACAGCAGAAGTGGAACCTTTAATGTATAAGCCTCTTAGAGTGTGCCACACAATCCTAATTGAGTGTGTGCTGTTCAACACGGCAGAAAAATAGCACGTGTCAGTGTTAGAGGAGGAGGATGAAATACAAGTAACAATGTTAAAGGAGCAGAAGAGGAACATATCTGATATTGATGCAAGAAGAACAATTGATGGACAGAATGAGGAACAATGTCATACATTCAGCCCAGTACCGAGATCTAGGCCTAATCCATCCATTTTTTTGCTCACCATGCCATTCCAGTTTTGACCCAGCCATATGCAAATCAGTCTTGACCCTGCGCCCAATGGGAACAGTCGAGCCCGAACTGCCAGGCCAGGTCCTCCCTGGACTGGAAACAAGAATCCTAGGAGCTTCAACCGACCAATGCCCGCCAGACATCTTCCACAGAGTTGCCTCCACCATAGCACCCAAACTATGACGTACAATCAACTGCACCCTCGAAAAAGGCAACTTCCCCGATGACAGGATAGGCGCAGAAGTCTCTCCCCCCCTTCATAGTCAAAGTCACCTAGAAGATCGTCAACAACCAGCTCACGAACTTCATAGAATCCAACTCTATCCTCAACACTTTCCCAATCGGGATTCCGCAACAGAACCATCTGCACTCTCCTCGACCAAGGCCGCACAGCAGCCCTCATTTTACTAGACCTCTCAGCAGTCTTCGACACTGTCTTCCACCGCACACTAACCCCCAGACTCCACAACGCCGGCATACAGGGAACTGCCCTAGACTGGATCTGCTCCTTACTACCGGGCGAATGCAAAGAATCAGACTCTCGCCCTTCCTCTCTGAACCCACAGAGATCAGCTGTGGAGTACCCCAAGGATCCTCACTCATCTCCACGCTCTTCAACATATGCATGGCACCCCTTGCTACCATCATCAGAAATCATAGACTCAACATAGTATCCTATGCCGGCAACACCCAGCTCATCCTCTCCCGCACCAAGGAACCAATATCACCAGACTCAGTTTCCAGGAAGGAATAAAGGACGTTGCATCCTGGATGAGCAGCAGCTGCCTGAAGCTCAACTCCTATAGAGATTGTGGCAATGCTTTTTAAAGTCATCAACCTCCCAAGTGAAGACCACCATTAGGTTTACCTTGTTGCTGATGTTCTGCCCCTGCCATGAGTGCACTTTGTGGGAGGTCTTACCTATCGGGTCTAAAAGAATTGGGTCTCCTCTCTAATATCCTCTTTGGCCATGTCCCTAAGCTCCTGGTTGGCAGATTTGACTGTGCACTTCCTGGTGGATGCTATGGTTGTGATCTTTTGAATATGGAGTCAACAAATAATCTCCTTGTACTTAATGATGGTGCTGGATGTTTAGTCTGGCTCCAAAACGACTGGCTATTTGGCTGTGCCTGTTTGGGGTGGCTGAATGAGTCTGCCAGAGTACCCTTTTGTATTCAAGTAGGTGGTTCTGTCTCTATGACAATGCTACCAAGTGACAATTTTTTTACAGTCGTTGACAGGGCTTAAATACGAAATCCCAAGGTGTTCACATGTGTGCAGTGATTTTGCGGGTGATTTTAATACATACAGACCATGTCATAAAATGCCACAATTTTAAAATATGTGCATGTAGAAACGCTGGGATATTTTCACTATAATTGCACTTTTTAATATGCAATTTAATTTGACAGTATCAGTATTTTCTCATACAGATTTCCGGATTGTTATCAAAGAATTCATAATGAAGGGTTTTACACAGGTTAAATAAACATACACAATCAGATAAAACATTCTCTGATTAGTACCTATGGTTTTTCAAATATGAAAAGTATTGTAGGATATGTTAGACTCTGTAAAGGATTCTGCATAGAAGATTTAAACTATATATAACAAACATTCAGTTTAAAATAAATATGAAAAGCAAGATTTTTTGAAGGCTAATGCACTGCAATAACCCTGGTTATGAATGTATGAGGAGGATCTAACTTGAAAGCACTGATGTATTTGATATGGATCTCCCTTTTGGTTTCTTTCTAGGAGGAGATTTTACGTGATCAAGAAAAGCTCAGAGAGGAACAGCAGAACATTGAAAAGCGGAACCAGCAGTTGCTTTTAATTATGCAGCAGTTTAAGGGGATGTGACACTAGCAGGGTTTGTGAAAGTTGCTTGGTCTAGTCCCTCTGAAAATATAGTTTCTGTTAACACACAAAGGACAAGTTGTATCAAAGAGGTTTACCCATTCTCTGTCGACAGGAAAATGCTTTATTACAAGGGTTAACCCGTGGTCTGAGGGCCCATGGCGGTCTGCAAAGCCTCCTCAGAGGGTCCACAGCTGCTTAGAAAATTAAACAATATTAACAGATCAATAAAGTTTATATAAATTAAGAAGTGTAAAATTGAAAAATGTCAAACATTCTTCAAATGTTTAGGACGGCAAGTGCATCAGATAGACTATGGTATGGATTTTGAGCGTCCCTAAATGAATTTAGAAAAGCTCCAACCTTCCATTGAAATCAAAATTTAGATCTAAAAAACGTGTTTGTGAATCAAAAACATATTTCATCATTTGTATATTTATTTGATGAATGTTTGTTCCTCTATTTTTCTGTATTGTTTTGCATTTCAAATCACCAAAAACACTCCTGGTTCCTGGCTTCCAGTAATGATTCATTAGGGGGTTCCCGGATTCCAATTATGATTGAGTGGGGGTCCCCAGTTTCAAATAATGATTAAGTGGAATACTGCTTTAGTAAATATTTCCCAAATTATCAACCTACACACATAAAGCAACAGATTATTCAATGTGCTAAAGCATTATGGCAGCACTGCAGCTGAAAAGCATTGCACAGGTAACTCTAACAAGAAAAGAAAATAATCTATTTTACCAAACCATGCTACATATTGGAAAACAAAACGTGTATCTAAACCAAATCATAGCACAATAGGATGAAAAGGAAATTAAACAGTATAAAAGAAATAATGTTATTATTACATGTGATAACATAATAAGGCAAATCTTTATAGAATTAACTATCCCACTTGCAAAACGAGGACAGTTGAGTAGTAGTCCAAGCCATGTTAGGTGTAGCTAAAAGAAAAGAAGCGAAAGGAGCAAGAACAGAGTGAGAACGAGGGTGGGTCAGCAGAAAAAAACTGTGTCAGAGTTTGTACTTAACACATTAATCCCTAGCAGCATATATTTACAGTTGCTTATGCACACCAATGCCTAGGGTGAGGATGCTGATTTTCCTAGTCAGAGACCTTCATGGCCCTCATTATGATTTAGTCGGATGGACTAGGTGACAACTCATCCTGTTACTGGTTGCAGGTACACTACAGGTTCCTACAATTTCCCCTCTAGCCTCTGGCCTCTGGCCTAAATCAATGGGAGAAAATCTGGCTGCAAATGAGGACTAACCAGGCCACTTGGATGCAGTAAATCCAAGTCTCTGGCTATTACCCACTTCTTTATTACAGTTACTCTAGGGCTCGAGGTGCCAGAATTACCAGTCCCATTTTCAGAGGCCTCATAATAATGCCCTGAAACATATTTCAACATGCAGTAGTCTGGGTGTGTCATAGTGTAGCAAGGAGCTGGCTAAGCATAGACATGGTTGTTTGAGAGTTCTAGGAGCCATGATATTCGAGATATTATAAGATATGTTCACAAACAAATGCTAGCTAGGTTCAGCACCCTATGCAGAGTTCTTCTGCAAAATGCATGTTTTCAATACAACTATTGAGTTCAATGAACAGTTCATTCCCTAAACACCAATATATTCTAATTCACAGGAAACCCACACTATACAAACTGCATCCCATTCATTCATTCAAATTCACCGAAAGTTTACACTATATGAAATGTATCCAATGCATTCTAATTCATAAAAGACTTACCCTTTGTAAGTATATCTCGTGAGTTTTCATTCACAGGGCATCTACACTATGTAAACTATTTACCATGCCGTCTATTTCACAGACCTCATACACTTTGTAAAATGTATCCCATACATTCTAATTCACAGAACAAGTACACTTTGTAACTGTACCCCATGCATTCTGAGAACAACTATGCATTTTAAAATGTATACCATACATTTTAATTAACAGAACACCTACTCTGTGTAAAATATATCCGATGCATTCTGATTCACAGAATATGTACACTTCATAAAATGTATCCCATATGTTCTAATTCACAGAATACCTACTCTATTTAAAATGTTTCCCAATAATTCTAATTCACAGAACACCTACATTTTGTAAAATGTATCCCACGCTTTCTAATACACAGCATTCTGTCCATCTATTGTTCTTTTTTCATTTGTCCCGTAATTGAGAAAGGTATGCCCAGTTGTGGGTCCTGTGCCCACCATGCAACTGGAGTCAATTTATCCTGGCAGATGAGAGGCCATACCCCGAAATCAGTCCCAGGATGCTTCTTTCTGGTTTAGGGAGGACCTGGGTTGGCAGTTCGGGCAGGACTGTTCCAATGGGGAGCAGGGTCAAGACTGATTTGCATATAACTGGGTTCAAATTGGAATGGCATGGTGAGCAAAAAAAAGATGGATTTAGGCCCAGATCTCTGTATTGGGGGTAACATTTTGACAATGTTCAGCATTCTGTCCATCAATTATTCTATTGGCATTCTAATACACAGTACATATACAATTTGTAAAATGTTTCCTATAGATTCTAATTCACAGAACACCTACTCTAAGTAAAATGTATTGCATGCATTCTAGTTCCCAGAACACCTATACTCCTGGTCAGGGTAGCTGCTCTCCCCTCACGCAGCTCCCTTGTTAAGGCACTGCCCCCAGTGCCTTCTGGTGACCCAGGTAGGTGTTCGAGGCCCTCCTCATCCCTGGTGGTCTAGTGGAAGAGCCTGATCTTCAGCTGGTCTGCTCTGTGGGTGTCACCCTTTTCTGTCTTTTTTCTGTCTCTTTCTGTTATTGCCTTTTTTCTTGTGTCTGGTTTCCCCTTTGTTTTCTTTTTTCTGTTTGCCTCTGTTTTCTTGCCTTTTTTTCAAGCCGCTGCTGACCCCACGGCCCCTACCCCCAGAGTGTTCCCCATCCCAGCTGCTCACCTTCCCCCCGCCTACTTAATGATGGCCACTGCCCGTCAAGTAGAGCAAGACCTCTGACCTCCTGGTCAGGGTAACTGCTCTCCCCTCACGTAGCTCTGTCATTAAGGCACTACCCCAGCACCTTCTAGTGACCCAGGTAGGTGTTTGTGGTCCTCCTCCCCCTGCAGGCTCCTGCCTGTGCCTCATTCCTGGTGGTCCAGTGGAACAGCCTGCTTTTCTGCTGGTCTGCTCTGTGGGTGTCAGCTTTTTCTGTCTCTTTGTGTTTTTGCCTTTTTTCTGGAGCCTTTTTTCCCCTTTGTTGCTTTTTTCTCTATTTGCCTCTGTTTCTTGGCTTTTTCTTGCCTTTTATCCCACCACTGCTGCCCATGTGGCCCCTTCCCTACCGTGTTCCTGCCCATGCGTCCCAGCTGATCACCCTCCCCGACCCCTACTTAATGGCGTCCTCTGCATGTGAAGGAGATCACAACCTCTCACTGCCTAGTCAAGGTAGCTGCTCTCACCTAACGCAGCTCCATCACTAAGGCACTGCCCCAGGGCCTTCAGGTGACCCAGGTAGGTGTTCAAGGCCCTCCTCCACCTGCAGGCTCCTGCCTTCGCCTCATCCCTAGAGGTCCAGTGGAAGAGCCTGCTCTTCTGCTGGTACGCCCTGTGGGTGTCAGCCTTTTCTTTCTCTTTCTATTTTTGCCTTTTTTCTTGTGCCAGTTTTCCCCTTTGTTGCCTTTTTCTCTGTTTGCCTCTGTTTTCTTGGCTTTTTTCCTGACGCTGCTGCCTCCATGGCCCCTCCCCCAGCGTGATCCCGCTCACACCTCCCAGCTGCTCACGCTCCCCCGACCCCTGCATAATGGCGTCCGCTGCGTGCCAAGGAGAGCAAGACCTCTGACCTCCTGGTAAGGGTAACTGCTCTCCCCTCGCACTGCTCCATCGTTAAGGCACTGCCTCCAGTGCCTTCTGGTGACCCAGGTAGGTATTAGAGGCCCTTCTCCACCGGCAGGCTCCTGCCTGCACCTCATCTCTGGTGGTCCAGTGGAAGAGCCTGCTCTTCTGCCGGTCCGCTCTGTGGGTGTCAGCCTTTTCTGTCTTTTTTCTGTCTCTTTCTGTTTTTGCCTTTTTCTTGTGCCTTTTTCCCCTTTGTTGCCTTTTTCTTTGTTTTTCCCACCTCTGCTGCCACTGCGGCCCCTCCCCCAGCATGTTCCCGCTCCTGCCTCCCAGCTGCTCACCTGACCCCTGCTTAATGGCGCCCGCTGTGCGGCTGCTATGCTGGCGCACCAAAGGCAAGCACATCTGTGCCCATCCGTGACCCGAACAGCACCTGGGACCCATGTCCCCTGACCTCCTGCCCCTATGACCCCACCACTCTCCACACACTCAACCCTGGATGCAACAACAACTGCCAGCTATCAACGCCGAGAAACACCCACTGCCTGAACTCCTGCCGACATTGCTGCCGCACCTCCACCCACCTCCCGACCCAGACAGCTACTCCCAACCCACTCAGCACCACCACGCTCAAGCCGCTGAGCTGCATCCACCTCAACCTATGCTCCCCGCACAGATGCGCCGTAGAAATCTGGGATCTCCTAAATACTCACACACAAGACGTCGCCTTCCTCACAGAGACCTGGACCAACGCCAGCTCTGCTCCAGACATCCCAACCGCCATCCCATATGGATACAAAATCCTGAGGAAAGACCGCCCCAACCATCCTGAAGGAGGCCTCACCATCATGCACAAGAGCTCCCTCCTCCTAACTACCACAAACTCGGACAACACCTCACTCCACATGGAACACATCTACTTCCAGATCCAGCCCAACCCTAGAATGACTCTTTGCGGACCTCTCACCTACAGACTTCCCGGACCCTGCTCTCCTTTCACCATCGCAGAATACATCGCTCCCAAAGCCCTTGCCTCCCCAGACTACATACTGCTTGGAGACCTGAACTTTCACCTAGACAACATCAGTGATCCCAATACCACCGCCTTCTTGGAGAACCTCACAAACATAGGAGTGAAGCAACTTATCTCCACCCCCACACACACGGCAGGACACATACTCGACCTCATCTTCACCGGAGTAAACAGCATTCACTTCAGCCATACCATGCAACCACTCTGGACAGACAACCACAGAATCCATTTCTCCTTCTTGAAACCCACCGCACATGCCTTCCCTGCAGAACCTGAAGCAAAGTCTCCGAAGCACACCTCACCTTCGCCCTCAGCTACACTTCTCCCCTCACTACGACAGACGCCAAAACAGCAGCAAGCAACCTCCACCACTGGATCACCAACTGCGCCAACACCCTCGTCCCACTCAAGAACACCACCAGACAACACAACACAAAAGCCTCCTGGTTCACCACGGAGCTCCTAGAAAACAAGCGCTCTTTCTGACGACTGGAGCAAACGTGGAGAAACAGCAAAGCCCCGGAAGCACGCTTCGCCTATAAAGCCACCACCATGGCTCACCACCAACTCATCAAATCAACAAAGAGAAACTTCATACACAACAGAATTCTCTCCAACTCTCACAACTCCAAGGAACTCTTCACCATCATACAAGAATTCATCAGACCCAACAGCAAAACGACCAGCCTACCACCCTCCCAAGACCTCTGCAACAACCTCAACTCCTTTTTCCGCCGCAAGATCAAGACACTCTACGACAACTGCGATGACCAAGCCCACGGAATCCCCCTACACCCTATCCCCAGCAACGCCATCCAACAGACCCTCCTTACCTGGACCCCTCTCAACACAGAAAACACCACAAAGACCATGAAAAGCATCCACTCCGGAGCATCTGCTGATCCTTGACCACCGCACTTCTTCCATTGGGCCACCATTGCACCAGAACTATGCCGAACACTCAACTGCTACCTCAAGACCGCCAAATTCGCTGATGACTGGTAATATGCCAAAGTCAAATCCCTCCTCAAGAAGCCCTCCGCAGACCTGACAGATCTCAAGAACTTCAGGCCGATCTCACTACTTCCTTTTTCCACCAAAGTCATAAAGAAATCCATCAACACCCAGCTAGCACTCTTAAAAGAAATCAACAACATCCTAGACACCTCTTAATCCAGATTCTGCAGCAACCACAGCACAGAAACTGCCCTGATAGCCACCCTCGATGACATCCGCGCCCTCCTCGATGAAGGCCACACATCAGACCGTATACTCCTGGACCTTTCTGCAGCCTTCAACACCATCTCCCACTGCACACTAGCCGACAGACTACACAATGCTGGCATCCAGGAACCAGCCTTAGACTGTATGTGATCCTTCCTCCCACACAGAACACAAAGAATAAGATTCATGCCCTTCCTCTCTGAACCAACAGAGATCAGATGTAGAGTACCCCAAGGATCTTCCCTCAGCCCCACGGTCTTCAACATCTCCAAGGACCCCCTCGAATCCATTGTCAGGAAAAATGGATTCAACCTAGTATCTTACGCCAACGACACCTACTCATCCTCTCCCTCCCTAAGGAACCCATCATCACCAAGTGCAACTTCCAAAAAGGGATGACAGACCTCCCAACCTGGATGAGCATCAGCTCCCTGAAGCTCAACTCTGATGAAACAGAAGTCCTCATCTTCGACTCCACCCCTCCACATGGGACACATCTAGTGGACCCCACCCTCAGAAACCCACCCCCCCATACGGACCACACCTGCCACCTCTGCATCATACTCTACTCTTTCCTCACCAAGAACTGCCAGATCAACGCTGTGTCCTCCACTTGCTCCCTCCGCATATTTCGCAAGACCTTCAAATGGATTCCCTTGATGCCAGGAAGACCATCACCAACGCACTTATCACCAGCAGACTAGACTACAGAAACGCCCTCTGCGCTGGAATCAACAAAATCTCCTCCGCAAACTCCAGACCATCCAGAACGCCGCAGTCAGACTTATCCTCAACATCCCACGACATGACCACATCACCCAACACCTTGCAAACTCCACTGGCTCCCTGTCAAAAGAGGAATAACCTTCAAACTGCTCACACATGCCTACAAAGCCCTCCATAACTGCAGACCCCAATACCTCAACAAATGAATCTCCTTCCATGCCCCTAAGAGAAACCTCCACTCTGCCAACCCAGCCCTCCCCACAGTCCCCTGCATCTACAGGGCTAGAGCAGGGGGCAGAGCCTTCTCCTACCTTGCAGCTAAGACCTGGAATGAAATTCCCCTTCACATCCATCCAAGCCCTATGCTACACCAGTTCAGAAAGGACCTTAAGATCTGGCTTTTCGAATGACCTCTGGAGCAGCGCGCACCCCCACTCACAACTCACCCCAGCACCTTGAGACCCTCACATGTGAGTAGTGCACATCAAAACCCCTGATTGATTGATTGACTGATTGATTGATTGAAGTGGATCCCATGTATTCTAATTTACAGAATATGTACGCTTTGAAAACTGCATCTCATGCACTCTTATGCAGAGAACTCCCCCCACTATGTAAAACATAGCCCATACACTCTAATTCAATTTACGCATACATTTTGTAAACTGTATCCCATGAATTCTAATTCAGAGAACACATGCATTTTATAAAATGAATCACATGCACTTAATTCACGGAACATGTTCATTTTGAAAAACTTATCCCATGCATTCTACTAAACAGAACATTTACAATTTAAAAAATGTATCCCAAGTATTCTATTTTATAGAACTCCTACTCTATGTGAAATAAATTGCATGCATTCTAGTTCACAGAACATCTACATTTTGTAAAAGGAACCCATTCACTCTAATTCACAGATAACATACACTTTGTAAACTGCATCTCATGCATGTTTACAGAACTCCCCTCAGTAGCTCCAATGTATCCTATGTATTCTAATTCACAGAGCACCTACTCTATGTAAAATGTATCCCATGCATTCTATTTCACAGAAAACATACACTTCACAAAATGTATCCCATGCATTCTAATTCACAGAACACGTACACTTTGTGTACACTTTATAAAATGTATCCCACGCATTCTAATTCACAAATGCACACACTTTATAAACTGCATCTCATGCATTATAATTCACAGAACTCCTCTCACTAGCTACAATGTATCATATGCCTTCTAAATCACAGAGCTCCTACTCTATGTAAAATCTATCTCATGCATTCTAAATCACTGAACTCCCCTCACTAGCTACAACGTATCCTGTGCATTCTAATTCACAGAACACAGACACTTCATAAAATGTATCCCATGCATTCTAATTCACAGAAAACATACACTTTGTAAACTGCATCTCATGCATTCTAATTCACAGAACTCCCCTCACTAGCTACTATGTATCCTTAATTCATAGAACACATACACTTCATAAAATGTATCCCATGCATTCTAATTCACTGAACACGTACACTCAGTGTACACTTTATAAAATGTATCCCATGCATTCTAGTTCACAGAATGCATACACTTCATAAAATGTATCCAATGCATTCTAATTCACAGGACACATACACTTTGTAAACTGCATCTCCAGCATTCTAATTCACAGAACTCTTCTCACTAGCTACAATGTATCCCATCCATTCTAATTCACAGAAAACACACACTTTTCATAATAATCATCTCATCCATTCTAATTCACAGAAAAATACACTTTGTGAACTGCATCCCATGCATTCTAATTCACAGAATGCATACACTTCATAAAATGTATCCCATGCATTCTAATTCACAGGACACATACACTTTGTAAACTGCATCTCATGCATTCTAATTCACAGAACTCCCCTCACTAGCTACTGTGTATCCTTAATTCACAGAACACATACACTTCATAAAATGTATCCCATGCATTCTAATTCACAGAACACTTACTCTCAGTGTACACTTTATAAAATGTATCCAAAGCATTCTAATTCACAGAACACATACACTTTGTAAACTGCATCTCATGCATTCTAATTCACAGAAAACACACACTTTTTATAATATGTATCCCATCCATTTTAATTCACAGAAAAAATACACTTTGTGAACTGCATCTCATGCATTCTAATTCACAGAACACACACACTTCATAAAATGTATCTCATGCATTCAAATTATCAGAAAACATACAGTTTGTAAACTGCATCTCATGCATTCTAATTCACAGAACTCCCCTCACTAGCTACTATGTATCCTTAATTCACAGAACACATACACTTCATAAAATGTATCCCATGCATTCTAATTCACAGGACACATACACTTTGTAAACTGCATCTCATGCATTCCAATCCACAAAAATTCCCCTCACTAGCTACTGTGTATCCTTAATTCACAGAACACATACACTTCATAAAATGTATCCCATGCATTCTAATTCACAGGACACATACACTTTGTAAACTGCATCTCATGCATTCCATTTCACAAAAATTCCCCTCACTAGCTACTATGTATCCTTAATTCACAGAACACATACACTTCATAAAATGTATCCCATGCATTCTAATTCACAGGACACATACACTTTGTAAACTGCATCTCAAGCATTCTAATTCACAGAACTCCCCTCACTAGCTACTATGTATCCTTAATTCACAGAACATATACACTTCATAAAATTTATCCCATGCATTCTAATTCACAGAACACGTACACTCAGTGTACACTTCATAAAATGTATCCCATGAATTCTAATTCACAGGACACATACACTTTGTAAACTGCATCTCATGCATTCTAATTCACAGAACTCCTCTCACTAGCTACAATGTATCCTATGCATTCTAATTCACAGAGCTCCTACTCTGTCAAATGTATCCCATGCATTCTAAATCACAGAACACTTACAATTTATAGACTGTATCCCGTGCATTCTAATTCACAGTACACATACACTTCATAAAATGTATCCCATGCATTCTAATACACAGAACACGTACACTTTGTGTACACTTTATAAATTGTATCCAATGCATTCTAATTCACAGAGCGCATAGACTTTGTAAACTGCATCTCATGCATTCTAATTCACAGAACTCCCCTCACTCGCTACAATGTATCCTATGCATTCTAATTCACAGAGCTCCTACTCTATGTAAAATGTATCCCATGCATTCTAATTCATGATACACATACAATTTATAAAATGTATCCCATGCATTCTAATTCACAGAACACATACACTTCGTAAAATGTATCATGTGCATTCTAATTCACAGAACACATACATTTTATCAATTTAATCCCATGCATTTAGTTCACGGAAAATATACATTTTGGAAAATGTATCCCTTGTATTCTAATAAACAGAGCATATACAATTTGAAAAATGATATCCCATATATTCTAATTCACAGAACACCTACTCTGTTTTAAATAAATTGCATGCATTCTAGTTCACAGAACACCTACATTTTGTAAAAGGGTTCCCATGCATTCTAATTCACAGAACACATACACTTTGTACACTGCATCTCATGCATTCTAATTCACAGAACACATACACTTTGTAAACTGCATCTCATAATATAATAATAACCTTGAATTTGTAAAGCGCACAGATACCTCCAAAGTGGTTTCTTGGCGCTGGGGACCCTCAGGAAGATTAAGCAAGCTATTGCCCAGAGTCACATGGTGCTGGGCTGACCTTCCACCGGTGTCCGTGATCAAACCATGAGCCCCGTGGTCCGGAGTCAGGCACCCTGGCCGCTGCGCCACACCTCTTCCAATCCTAATTCACAGAACTCCCTTCACTCGCTACATTGTATCCTATGCATTCTAATTCACAAAACACCTACTTTTTGTGTACACTTTATAAAATGTGTCCATGCATTCAAATTCACAGAACTCCTACGCTTTGTAAAATGTATCCCATACTTTCTAATTCATGGAACATCTATTCTACACTTTGTAAAATGTATCTGTTAGACCTGGCATCTTTTGGTGTGGTTTGCTCTGTCTTGAGCCTATTTCTGCAGTTTTAAACTGCTATGTCTACCTGACAAATTCACCTACTTGCCAGGTCCAAACCTTCCCTTTTTTAATACATATAAGGCACCCCTAAGGTAGGTCCTAGTTAGCCCAATGGGCAGGGTGCAGTGTATTCAAAAGGTAGGACATGTGCTGTTGAGTGTTACATGTCCTGCATCATTCGTTTTTCAGTACTGTAGGGCCTATCTATCCCATAGGTTAGCATTGGAGCTGCCTTGTAAAACTTTACAAGTGTAACTTTCAATTAAGAGCAGTTAGAAAATTGAAGTTTTGTGTCTCTGGACTCCCACTTTAAAAGCACATCTTTTAGTGAAGTTGATTTTTAAATTACAGTTATGAAAATTCCACTTTAAATACTTGGCACTTTCTTACTTTAACAATGCTGTGCCTCTGCCTCTCCCTATAATACATGTCTGGGTCCGGGTGACAGCTGAGCTTTGTGCATTCCCTCTAGACAGTCACACAAAGGGAGCTGAGCTAATGAATAATCACCAGACTGAGGATACTTTTTGAGCAATAGAGGTGGGAGGGGATGACACTTGCACCGGAATCTCTCTGTGCCTGTCCCCACACAAAGAGCTGCATACCCCCTGTCGTGTATCTAGAGCCAGGAAGGGCAGGGTCTTATTCACTACAAAGACCTTTCTTTATAGTCTCCCTTCTTCAAAGGCTAAAAAGGGATATAAGTACTGGAACTTTGACACCATGTACTCAGAACACTTCTGGACTGAGGACATTCTGAAAGGAAGAAGAGCTGTTGTGTTACCAGGAGGAAATACCACTTTGCTGCTTGCTGTGCTGTGTTGGCCCGCTGCCTGCTGCTTCTTGCCTCAGAGTGAGAAGACTGGACTTTACTTTCCAATCCTGCATCTAAAGGTTCTCCAAGGGCTTGTTTGGGCATGCCTCCTGTTACTAAAGTCTCAGGGACAACAAAGACTTCACCTGCATCTTCCTGCCAGCAACTGGGCTCCTCTGCTGTGAGTCCTGCTCTGCCAAGTGGTGCCAGATCCAGTCCTGGGCCGCTGAAGTGAGTATTGGTGTGGCAACCAAGAAACCAACGCATCAACTCCAAAGCGTTGTTTCGGAACTGGCACAGCCCTGTGAAATCGACACATCTCCTCTGCCTACATTGAAGCCATAGTCCCCACTTGCGGAGTGTGTGACACATCAGCCTCGAATTACAACACAGCCTCTAATTTGCCGCAGTTACTCCAAAGAACAGCTGCTGCACGAGTCTCAGATGTCACATCACTGGCATCCGTGGTGCACCATCCCGATTCCGAAGCAGTCCCATTTCTGCATGGCTTCCAATCGACGCATCACCTTCAAACCAGTGGTTCAACATCAATGTAGTGGAACCAATGCACCACGCACTCGACAAAGATGCATCCTTGATGCCACACGGCCTTCATGAACTGAGGCTCGCACCAGAAACCGATAGATCACCTCCTTTGTGCATTGTGTTTTCCCCCAGCGCCATAGCCTCAGTGACCTTGCACCTCCTCCAGGCAGTGGCTGCTCATACAGGTAAGCATGGTGAGGAGGGGGTGGGGGGTGGGAGTAGCAAATGACGGAATAGGAAAAATAGATAAACTTAAAAAAACACTTACCTTGAGCTCAACGCATCATCGAGTTGATGATGTGGCGAGCGCAAGGAAAGTGGTTTTATTTATTTTCTTTTTTTATTTTCCCTATTCCGTTGTATGTCAACCACCACTGCCCCACCCTCTCCCCACTGCGCTTACCTGCACAAGCCACAACTGACTCCAGGAGCTGATGCATCACCACCAATGATGCCTCAGCTTCTCTGCACACCACATCATCCACGATTTCCAATGCATCCATGGTACTGTCAGTGGGTCAGAGTGACTCCGGTAACCAGCCCGCGCTTCATCGCGGATGGATTGAACTTTTGGATTTGGCCTGGTCAAGTGTGACCAGATATCCCCAGTGGGAGCTATTGATTTCTAAGCACTGTATTTTCAAAATTCATATCTTGACTTGTTTATGTTGGATGTTTGACATTTTGTTCTTACTTGGTCTTACTAAGTGTACTACCCTGACTAGAGTGGTGGTCCCTGCTTGGATAGGGTGCATACCTATACCAGCTGGAGACCTCATTTCAAAATAGAATCTCATATATTCGAAATCACAGAACACCTACTCTATGTAAAATGAATAGAATGCATTCGAATTCATAGAACATCTACACGCTGTAACTTGAATTCTAATTCACAGAACACGTTCATTTTGTAAACTGTATCAATGCATTCTAATACAGAGAACTCCTGTCACAATATAAAACGTATCCCATGCAGTCTGATTCACAGAACATCTACTCGATGTAAAATGTAGCTCGTGCAGTCTAAGTCACGAAACATCTACACTGTGTAAAATGTATCCGATACATGAGGCCTCCTAACGTTCCTTCTGCCTTCATGAAGACTCGTGCATAATGCAGGAGCTCAAGTTGCTGTCTCAGTTTTCGATGACCTGTTTTTTCTCTCTGGAAAGATTTGGAGATAGCACCTTTTGTCATTGGAAGAGAGCTTAGTAAAGATATCAATTCTTAAACAGGAATCTAGGAGTAACCTTAGAAATTAACTAAGTTAGCCTTAGTAAAGTGTTAAGATGATTTAAATGTTGTTTGATAATACTGGCTGACTGACTGACTCACTGTATTTCATCTACAGACCCTACCGGTTGTCTACACCATAAACCATCGCTCTTTTCGCTGAATTGTGCAATGGCTACACCTAAACATACAAGCCGATGTATTGTAATTAAGGAATCAACCGTATTGTTTGTCCTGCATAGATGGGTGGGGGGGGGGGGGGGGGCGTCTCTTTGCGACCACTATGGACCTTCGTGAAAACGTTGTATCTCATGTATAAGCAAAGCACTGAAATGTTAGTGCATTCTTGAGTAAGCAGCACCCTTTTACAAAGCGATATTGCTTCCATGTCGTCAGCACTCAGCAGCAACTTACTGCTTCTTCCTACATGAGTATGTTTCAATGCATATAACTGGAATAATATATCCTGCCCTCTGAGAAGTAAGTCACACAAGGCTGGAGTAGTGCAAAACCAAATGCAGGACATAAGAATGCTGGGAATAAAGCCTGCCACAAACACGCATCATGTATCTGACCTTTTTAGGCACATTACAACGTATTACTAATGTAATTTGTTTTACAAACTATCGTAATTCGGTAATTCAATGCTTAGTAAGCACTAAAAAATGTGCAGATTTCTTAGCCGTTCATAGAAAACAAGACTCACACTTAGAAATAGGGATACCAACAACCAAGTGACATATGAAAATTGTAGGAAGGGGGAGGCTCTAGTTGGCGCAGTGTAACACTAGCGACAAGCAGGGACTCTCTCTTCCTCGTCAGGGCTGAGGGTTACCTTCCAGACAACCTCTGCTTACCCTCTAGGTAGTGTGGCTTAAGCAGTCGTAGGCTAATCTTTGGGGCATATAGGGTTAAACACCTGCAACAGTACACCTTTACAACCAACCCACCACACAACGAGACCAGACTGTATTCTTGTAAAAATATATATCTTTATATAGATTTTAAGCAGGCTTATGAATACAGTCAATAACTTTATGAAGACGGTTGCAAGTTACTTAATTCGGGTTACCACAGTTCTTATTGCAGTTCTCTTGAGGCCCGTAGGCCGGGGTTACTCAATGTTCTTGCGGAGCCGGCGGCTTCCAAGGGATCTGTCCCACGTCGCGTTGCCTTCCCGGGGTCGCTGATCGTTGCGGCTCTTCGGCCGAGCAGGTCACTGGTCGTCCGGGGCAGCGGTGTTCTGTGGCGGCAGGGTCCTTTCCTCGTCGTCCGCTCCGACCCTGGAGGCGGCGGCTGTGCGGTGGTGACAAGTGGCAGTACGGTCCCCAAGTGCAGGACGTACCCAGCCAAATGTCGGTGCAGCTGTGGGCTCACAGCTGGGCTGTCGGGCAGGCTTACCGACCTTGCGGAGTCTCGTAGGGCAACTGTCCGTCTTTGCAGGTGAGTGGCGGCTCGCTATGCCGTCCCCTCTAGAGCTTGGACCGGACGGGTCCTCCTTTGCTTTGCTCTCGGGCTCCCGGTGCAGTTGCGGTCACGGTGTTCGGGCCAGCGGCGGCTGGTCCTTACTTTGCTTCTGCTGTTGCTTTGGGCCCCGGTCACGGTGGTCGGGAGGAGGTTGATGCCTTAGAGGAGATTCCTCCGTCAGTGCTGCGGCGATGGTCAGCACCCGCAGTCGCTTTCCAAGGGGGTAGCGTCCACTGGTCCTGGGACGCTGGTCAGGGGGCAAGTTCAGTTGCAAGCCCTTGGAGATCTCTTTGCAGAGTTTGGCACAAGTAGCACAACAGTCTTTTCGTAGTCTTATTGTCTTCCTCTCCTTCAGCAGCAAGGCACCAGACACAGGCAAGAGTCGGCACCCTTCCTTGTCTCTCACGGTCCTTCTCGTAGGGCAGAGTCTTTCTGTGGCCCAAACCGGATCTAATTTTCAAGGAGCAGGGCTCCTTCTTTTATAGGCCAATTCTTTTGTTCTCGCAGGCCAGGGGGGCCTTTGCCTAGCCACTCTCAGTTCTGGAGTACCCCCGCGGGTGTACTCCGACTTCTGCTTTCAGTGTGAGGGGCAGGCGCATCAGACGCCCCACAGGAGGTGGAGCCAGCATTGTCCGGACAGGAGTGGCCAGAGTACCTTGTTGATGGGGGCTTCGCCCTTCTTGGGCCAGGTGCCGGCAGAGTCATCCGCCGCTCCCCAGGAGGGTGGAGCCAGCATTGTGGAGGTCGAGCACAGTGACAGCTCGAGTCAAGAGGCACTCCTACCTCCCACTAAGGTGTAATCTGCGCATTCACCACCCGTCATCCCTCCAGCCCTGTCACTCACACATCCCAGACAGTCAGATACACACCAGCAGAGGCGGCTGAAATGGTTAAGCAAGCAAATGCTAACTTTCTAAAAGTAGCATTTGCAAACCCCGGATACTGAAATAAACTTGCCTACAAGAAATATCTCATTATCCCGAGTTCAGGCATACTAAACATGACTCACTACCATGCTCCTTGAGCCTGCGGGGATTATAGGGTGTAACCAACCCTCGCAGCTCAGTCTGGCCTAATGGAGCAGGTAGCCTTCAGTAGTGAAATACGGTCTTCGTTGTAAGTCACTACTAGGACATGCCACGCACATCAGGGCTTGTCCTACCTTGCACCTACAACGCACCCTGCCCGCAGGCCTACCATAGGGGTGACTAATATGTAGTCAAGGGAAGGGTCGGTGCTGGCAAGTGGGGACACTTGCCCAGCTAGCGCGACAGTACGAGACCGCCCGCGGGTTCTGCGGTCGCAGTTCCCAGACACATCTTTACGGCTGCTTCGGTGGGTGGCGCAACCAGCGCTGCAGGCCCACCAGCAGTATTGGCATCTACAAGCCCCGGCACTCTCTCGTGCGCTTTACTAGGGACTAACAGTAAATCCAATGCACCAATCATGGATACCAATCGTATGTACAATTTACAGTAGGGAGCACTTGCACTGCGGCACGGGTCAGCCGTGGCGCAGTGCCCTGAGTATCGGAAAACCAGCAAAACATCGGAGGCACATCAGCAAAAAGTGGAAGGGAGACTCACGCCAAGGTGCCAGGTCTAACATGTGTCCCCTCCAGCTGAAATGTGGGGGGAACTACCCTTCCCCAGGGAGTTCCACATCACTAAGGCGGAAAAATCTGGACAGACCGTCAGTGTTGGCGTGATCGGTGCCAGGGCGGTGTTCCACCGTAAAGTCCATACTCTGTAGAGAAATGGACCACCTCAACAGTTTCGGGTTCTCACCCCTCATTTGCATCAACCATCTGAGGGGCCTGTGGTCCGTCTGAACTCGGAAGTGAGACCCAAACAAGTAGGGTCTTAGCTTCTTCAGCGCCCAGACCACAGCAAATGCTTCATGCTCTATTGCACTCCACCTACTTTCCCGTGGAAGTAACCTCCGACTTATGAAGGCTACGGGTTGGTCAAAGCCCTCCTCAGTCATCTGTGAAAGAACAGCCCCTACACCATGCTCTGAAGCGTCTGTTTGCACAATGAACTCCTTGGAGAAATCTGGGGCCAGGAGCACGGGCGCCGTGCACATGGCAGTCTTCAGGGTGTCGAAAGCCTTCTGACAGGTGTCAGTCCAAATCACATTCCTGGGCTGCTTTTTCGAAGTCAGCTCTGTCAAGGGGGTCACGATCGTGCCATAGCCCTTGACAAACCTCCTGTAATACCCAGTGAGCCCCAGGAAGGCTCTCACTGCAGTCTGGGTCTTGGGGGGTTCCCAAGCCAGGATGGTTTCGATTTTGGGCTGCAAGGGGGCTACCTTGCCACTCCCAACTTGGTGTCCCAAGTACACCACTGAACCCTGCCCAATCTGGCACTTGCTTGCCTTGATTGTGAGGCCTGCTCTGCGCAGGGCCATCAACACTTCCCAGAGGTGTCGCAGGTGTTCGGGCCAGGTGCCGCTGAACACCGCGATGTCATCCAGGTAGGCGGCACTGAACTCGTCCAGCCCAGCCAACACCTGGTTGACCAATCTCTGAAAGGTGGCAGGGGCATTCTTCATTCCAAATGGCATAACCCGGAACTGGAAATGCCCATCTGGTGTAGAGAATGCCGACCTCTCCTTTGCCCCATCGGTCAAGGCGATCTGCCAGTACCCAGACGTTAAATCAAACGTGCTGAGGAACCGGGCAGCCCCTAGCCGATCAATGAGCTCGTCAGCTCTGGGGATGGGGTGCGCGTCAGTCTTCGTGACTGAATTGAGTCCTCTGTAGTCCACACAGAACCGGAGTTCGGGTGTGGCTCCCGGCGCAGCAGCCTTCGGAACCAAGACCACGGGGCTGGACCAAGGACTGCTGGAAGACTCAACCACCCCGAGGGCAAGCATCTTGGAGACCTCCTCCTTGATGCAGGCCCGGACCCTGTCAGTTACCCGGTAAGCCTTATGCTTCACCGGTAAGCTGTCTCCAGTGTCCACATCATGGACGCACCAATCTGTGACACTCGGAACCAGGGAAAACAGGTCTGGAAACTGCCCCAGCAACTGGCGGCAGTCCTCCTGTTGTTCGGCGGTCAGGGAGGGTGAGAGGTTAACTCCGTCCACTGACCCATCCTTCTCACAGGCCACCAAGAGGTCAGGAAGAGGCTCCGACTCCTCCTCCATCCCGTCATCGGTTGCCAACAGCATGCCCACTTCGGACCTTCGCAAGTGGGGCTTGAGGCGGTTGACATGTAGGACCCGCAAAGGGTTCCTGGGCGTCTTCATGTCCACCAAGTATGTTACGGGGCTCTTGCGCTCCACAACCTCAAATGGTCCTGTCCACTTATCTTGAAGGGCACAGGGCTCCACTGGGGCCAAGACATACACCTCCTGTCCAGGCTGAAGCTCGACCAGAGTGGCATTCTGATCGTACCACCGCTTCATTTCTTCCTGGCTCGCTTCCAGATTTGCCTCGGCAAGTTGTCTGAAGCGTCTGGTCTGGTTTCTGAAGGCCAGCATGTAGCTATATACATTCTGGGGAGGTTTCCTGGGAGATTGCTCCCAGCCTTCCTTTACCAAACTCAGTGGTCCTCTCACGGGGTGGCCGTACAGCAGTTCAAAGGGGCTGAACCCTAGGGACTTCTGTGGTACCTCGCGATATGCAAAAAGCAGGCATGGCAAGAGGACGTCCCACTTACGCCTCATCGGACCTTCCAGGCCCATGATCATGCCTTTGAGGGTTCGGTTGAATCTTTCAACCAACCCGTTACCTTGGGGATGGTAGGGCGTGGTGAACTTGTACGTTATGCCACACTCCTGCCAAAGGGACTTCATATATTTCGATATGAAATTGGTCCCCCTGTCCCTCACCACCTCTAGAGGGAATCCTACTCGTGAGAAAATTCCCATCAGTGCACGCCCCACCACGGGAGCCGTCACTGTCCTCAGAGGGATGGCTTCAGGGTACCGGGTGGCATGGTCCACCAAGACCAGGATGAACCTGTTGCCCATGGCTGTCTTGGGGTCCAGAGGCCCAACGATGTCAATACCCACTCGCTGGAATGGCGTACCGACCACAGGGAAGGGTTGGAGGGGAGCCTTGTTCTTCCCTCCCGTCTTCCCACTTGCCTGGCAAGTCGGACAGGTTCTGCAATAAGCGTCGGAACTCTTGTGCATTTGGGGCCAGTAAAAGTGGGTGACAAGCCTGTCATAGGTCTTGTCCATCCCTAAATGTCCTGCTAAAGGCACATCGTGAGCCAGACCCAGTAGGAAGGCTCTGAACTTCTGGGGTACCACCAGCACACGGGCTGACCCAGGTTCAGCAGCCTTAGGCTCCGAATACAGGAGGTCGTTCTCCCAGTACACGTAATGTGTTTTGGCCTGAACACCATTGGCCTGGTCTGCAGCCTGCTGCCGCATACCCACGAGAGAAGGGCATTCTTTCTGCTCCCTGCAGAATTCCTCCCTGGAGGGTCCTCCTTCTTGCTGCCAATGGGTCAGCTCAGGCAGGTCCCCCAGTTCGGCGATCTGTTCCCCTGTAGGCTCCAGGGCATCCCCCTCAAGGTCTGCCTCCTCCTGGACCGTAGGAACTTCAGGGGCCGGTTTCCCGCGCCCCCTGCGCCTTCTCCCTAAGGCCGGTTCCTGGGCCTCTCCATCAGGCCCCAGGACCTCTCGATCACCCTTACTGGCTGCCATCGACCGGGTGGTCACGCAAGCCCAGTCAGGCAGACCCACCATCCGCAGGTGAGTCGCTTTCTCCACCTTTTCCCAAGGGGAGTGCTCCAAGTCGTTCCCTAGAAAACAGTCAACAGGCATGGTTTTTCTCACACAGACCTGCAGAGTACCAGAGACCCCCCCCCACTCGAAGGGAACTTGAGCCATCGGACACTGACTCTCCGAATTATCAGCGTTGATAACCCTACAGTAGGCATGGGGTACAACCTGCTCTTGAGACACCAGGTGCTGCCTCACTGCAGTCACACTGGCTCCTGTGTCTCTAAGAGCCTCAGCTTCCTTACCATTGATGATCACCACCTGCCCATATTTCTTAGTGTTAGAGGGCAGGTAGTTCGTCGGGATCATCTCACTGTCTCCTAGCGAGACCAGGGTCATGTGAACGGGATCTCCACCCCCCGGGACCATCATTTCTTCTCCCAGGTGAACGCTAGTCACTTGTCGGGGCGGAGCACCAGTGGGTGCAGGTTTCTCAAATAGGCGACACTTGGGGTCACTGGATATGTGCCCAGGCTCGCCACATTTGAAACAATTGAAGGGCCCCTTTGGAACAGGTTTACCTGTCGGGGCTCCATTCTGCTTCGGGGGTGGGGGAGGCTGAGAACCCTGCTGCGGATTCCCCTGGGAACTACTTTGGGGGCCTTTTTGGAACCCTTTCTGTTTTCCCCCTTTGTCCCCCCCACTCTTCTGCTGGGGACCCTGCCCACTCTTGGCGGAATCTCCCACGGGACCCTTGTGGACCCTGGTGCTGAGCCAGCGGTCCGCCTCCTCAGCAAGCTTCCTCGGGTTGGACAGCTTGCTATCGATCAGGTGTTGGCGTAACTCAGGAAAACAGTGATCAGCCAAGTGCTCCCATGCAATTAAATCAAAGAGACCTTGAAAATCATTAACTTTGTTACCTTTCACCCAACCATCCAGTGCTCTGCAAAAGTAAGTCACATACTCCACATACGTATTCCCAGGCCGCTTAGTACATCCCCTAAACTTCTGTCTATACATTTCAGGGGTAAGCCCGTACCTGTTTAATAAAGCTTCTTTCATGTGGGCATAGGATCTCTGATTCTCAACGGGCAAATCTAGCAAGGTATCTCTCCCTTCGCTAAGGAACCTTCCCCACAACCCCGCTCCCCAATCCTTGTCAGGGACCCGGTGGGAGGACATGGCTACCTCGTATGCCCTAAACCACTGTCCTATGTCATCCCCCTTAAAGAACTCCTTAACTACGTCCTTCGGGATGTGCACTCTTGACTCTACCTGCACTGGCGATGTGCTGCCACCAGAGGGAGGCCGATCCAAGTCTCTCTCCTTGAGACTTATCTCCCTCATCTTGATTTCATAATCCATCTGATGCTTTCGCTCTTCCAGCGCCATTCTTTTGGTTTCCAGCTCCAGCTGGATTTTCAATTCTGCCAATTTTCTCTCGTGATTCCGGGTTTCCTTCCTGTCCGCCAGCTCCTCTGGCGACAGGCCTTTACCAAAGCTGTGCTCGCTGTCTTGCCTCTCGAGATCGATCAGATCCCCAGGTGCATTCTGCTCCGTCGTTGCATTCTGCTCGGCGAGGACGTCTTGCTCCTCCGGGGTCTTTCTGGACTCCACCCAGGCTTTCAGGGCCTTGTAGAGCTCCGGCTTGTTTTTGCAGCCAGCGTGCGGAACTTTGAGTTTCCTACAGAAAAACTTCAGTTCAACTCTGGTGTACTTATCCAGCTTTGCGGCGTCCCACTCCACCTCCAACACCTCAGAGGTCGTGGACTCCGCTCCATCCAGGCTCTTTGTGCCCGGCATGGTTTCTGCACGCGGAATCTTCTTTCAAAAAGCAAAGTCTGTGGTTTAGTAACTGTACCGTAATCCTTGTGTAGTGGTCAGAAGCTCAGGTATAACTATCGCAAGTGTAAATTCGAAATCCTCACCGCTGCGTCCAATGTAGGAAGGGGGAGGCTCTAGTTGGCGCAGTGTAACACTAGCGACAAGCAGGGACTCTCTCTTCCTCGTCAGGGCTGAGGGTTACCTTCCAGACAACCTCTGCTTACCCTCTAGGTAGTGTGGCTTAAGCAGTCGTAGGCTAATCTTTGGGGCATATAGGGTTAAACACCTGCAACAGTACACCTTTACAACCAACCCACCACACAACGAGACCAGACTGTATTCTTGTAAAAATATATATCTTTATATAGATTTTAAGCAGGCTTATGAATACAGTCAATAACTTTATGAAGACGGTTGCAAGTTACTTAATTCGGGTTACCACAGTTCTTATTGCAGTTCTCTTGAGGCCCGTAGGCCGGGGTTACTCAATGTTCTTGCGGAGCCGGCGGCTTCCAAGGGATCTGTCCCACGTCGCGTTGCCTTCCCGGGGTCGCTGATCGTTGCGGCTCTTCGGCCGAGCAGGTCACTGGTCGTCCGGGGCAGCGGTGTTCTGTGGCGGCAGGGTCCTTTCCTCGTCGTCCGCTCCGACCCTGGAGGCGGCGGCTGTGCGGTGGTGACAAGTGGCAGTACGGTCCCCAAGTGCAGGACGTACCCAGCCAAATGTCGGTGCAGCTGTGGGCTCACATCTGGGCTGTCGGGCAGGCTTACCGACCTTGCGGAGTCTCGTAGGGCAACTGTCCGTCTTTGCAGGTGAGTGGCGGCTCGCTATGCCGTCCCCTCTAGAGCTTGGACCGGACGGGTCCTCCTTTGCTTTGCTCTCGGGCTCCCGGTGCAGTTGCGGTCACGGTGTTCGGGCCAGCGGCGGCTGGTCCTTACTTTGCTTCTGCTGTTGCTTTGGGCCCCGGTCACGGTGGTCGGGAGGAGGTTGATGCCTTAGAGGAGATTCCTCCGTCAGTGCTGCGGCGATGGTCAGCACCCGCAGTCGCTTTCCAAGGGGGTAGCGTCCACTGGTCCTGGGACGCTGGTCAGGGGGCAAGTTCAGTTGCAAGCCCTTGGAGATCTCTTTGCAGAGTTTGGCACAAGTAGCACAACAGTCTTTTCGTAGTCTTATTGTCTTCCTCTCCTTCAGCAGCAAGGCACCAGACACAGGCAAGAGTCGGCACCCTTCCTTGTCTCTCACGGTCCTTCTCGTAGGGCAGAGTCTTTCTGTGGCCCAAACCGGATCTAATTTTCAAGGAGCAGGGCTCCTTCTTTTATAGGCCAATTCTTTTGTTCTCGCAGGCCAGGGGGGCCTTTGCCTAGCCACTCTCAGTTCTGGAGTACCCCCGCGGGTGTACTCCGACTTCTGCTTTCAGTGTGAGGGGCAGGCGCATCAGACGCCCCACAGGAGGTGGAGCCAGCATTGTCCGGACAGGAGTGGCCAGAGTACCTTGTTGATGGGGGCTTCGCCCTTCTTGGGCCAGGTGCCGGCAGAGTCATCCGCCGCTCCCCAGGAGGGTGGAGCCAGCATTGTGGAGGTCGAGCACAGTGACAGCTCGAGTCAAGAGGCACTCCTACCTCCCACTAAGGTGTAATCTGCGCATTCACCACCCGTCATCCCTCCAGCCCTGTCACTCACACATCCCAGACAGTCAGATACACACCAGCAGAGGCGGCTGAAATGGTTAAGCAAGCAAATGCTAACTTTCTAAAAGTAGCATTTGCAAACCCCGGATACTGAAATAAACTTGCCTACAAGAAATATCTCATTATCCCGAGTTCAGGCATACTAAACATGACTCACTACCATGCTCCTTGAGCCTGCGGGGATTATAGGGTGTAACCAACCCTCGCAGCTCAGTCTGGCCTAATGGAGCAGGTAGCCTTCAGTAGTGAAATACGGTCTTCGTTGTAAGTCACTACTAGGACATGCCACGCACATCAGGGCTTGTCCTACCTTGCACCTACAACGCACCCTGCCCGCAGGCCTACCATAGGGGTGACTAATATGTAGTCAAGGGAAGGGTCGGTGCTGGCAAGTGGGGACACTTGCCCAGCTAGCGCAACAGTACGAGACCGCCCGCGGGTTCTGCGGTCGCAGTTCCCAGACACATCTTTACGGCTGCTTCGGTGGGTGGCGCAACCAGCGCTGCAGGCCCACCAGCAGTATTGGCATCTACAAGCCCCGGCACTCTCTCGTGCGCTTTACTAGGGACTAACAGTAAATCCAATGCACCAATCATGGATACCAATCGTATGTACAATTTACAGTAGGGAGCACTTGCACTGCGGCACGGGTCAGCCGTGGCGCAGTGCCCTGAGTATCGGAAAACCAGCAAAACATCGGAGGCACATCAGCAAAAAGTGGAAGGGAGACTCACGCCAAGGTGCCAGGTCTAACAAAAATGAACCTTGACCACCAGGAGAATGGACTAGCCTCACATGCCTGGTAAATCTACCTCAACTCAGACAAGCGAGCAGGTTGGCGGAGCCCAGAACTGGTAGCAAAACCACGCTTACGAGCTCGTTCAAACCTACCTCAGCACTGTGAAGGACTGCGAAAGAAAAGTCTGAAACCAAATGGAACAATGGACCTAACGAGAACGACTGAGACCGACTGTGCATTTTTCCAATTTCAAGTCTCTACCAAATAAAGAACACAAACTCTACCTCAGGGACGATGCGGTGCAAAGGAACTTTGTCGTCGCACACCCACTCAGCAAGTAAGGGAGGGAGGGAGGGGGGTGGGAGGGGAGGGGATGGCAGGGGAGGCTGGGGAGGGAGGGGGGAGGGGGGAGCGGGGAGGACATACATGGGGTTACTTTCTTTCACTATCTCTTCTACTACTCTTTCTCTACAACTTCCACATCTACATCTAGGAGCAACAAGCGCAGGCGTAAGCACAGGCACCCACAAATAACCCAAAGACCAGTAAGAGGGGGCCACAGCAATCCACACAGAGCAAGGCCACACAGACCACAAAATGCAGAGCCACACAAATGACACACAACAACCAGACAAACCTCTCAACAAACATTAAGATAGTATCCCTGAACGTCAAAGGTCTCAATAGTCCGGTGAAAAGGAGGAAAGTGCTAGAACACCTCAGGAAGCTTAAGGGCGATATATATGTACTCCATGAGACAAGACTAGAAGCCGAGGACATAAAGCGCCTCAGAGCCAGCTGGATAGGCGATGTTATAGGGTCACCAGCACAGAACAAGAAAAATGGGGTGGTGACAATAACCAGCAAGAACTCCAAGCTAACAGTGGTGGACTCACAGGCAGACACCCAGGGAAGAACTCTTGTGACTAGCCTAAGAAGAGCGAGGGGAAACAATCCACGTGGCCAACATATATGGCCCAAACACTGACGATAGACCCTTCTGGGATGGAGTGGGAGCACAACTGCACACCCTACCACTAGATGACCTTCTTGTCGTCGCCGGCGATATGAACCAGGTCCTAGACCCAGCGATTGACAAGCACCCACACAGACCGAGCCAAGCTACACACAGAGGCAACATCCTGAGGAACCTGTGCTCCAAACTCAGCCTAAAGGACCCTTGGCGCCTAAGTAACCCAGACGCTAGAGAATATACCTTCTACTCCAACCCACACAACTCCTACAGCCGAATAGATTACATCCTCATGTCTGAAACACACACCCACCTCATAGACCACACGGAAATTGGGCCTCGGACAATTTCGGATCACTTGCATATAAGCCTAACCCTATCAGGGAAGCACAACGAAAAGCCAACTCGAAGATGGCGTTTTGATGACAACCTGCTCACCAACATCTCTGCGAAAGCAGAGATAGAAGCGGCAATAAAAGAGTACATAACAATAAACGACACCCCAGAGACAGACAGAGAACTGCTATGGCACGCTTTAAAAGCCACCATCAGGGGGACCGTTATGACAATTAAGGGCAGACTGAACAAAGAAAGAAACAAAAAAATTGCAGACCTAGAAAAAGAAATTAAAAACCTAGAGAAGGGCCACATAGCCAACCTAGAAGATAAGAACACCCTCACTTGCCTAACTAAACAGAATTACGAACTCAACAGAATACTGAGTGAGAGAGCAGGGACCTGGATTAATAAATACAAATCTATTAACCTGTGCACCGCAAACAAAGCAGGGAAAAACTTAGCATCCTACCTTAAGGGGAAAAAGAAACAGCACTCGATAGTGGCCATTAAAGACAGTCAGAACAAGTCACAGACTGCAAACAAAGACCTTTTGGAAGTCTTCAGAGACTTTTACGAGGGACTATATACGAGAGACGAAACACTAAAAGATGATGGGGGCAAAGAACTACTAGGTAGCATATCTACACCAATGCTATCAGACAAGGAACGAGACATCCTCGAGCTAACCATAGCAGAGGATGAAATAGGGAGAGCCACGGCAAGCCTGAAAGACAACAAGGCACCAGGGCCAGACGGCTTCACGGCCGGATTTTACAAACAATACTTGCACATTCTCAAACCAACCATGCAAGAAGTCTTCACGAAGTGTGTCCAGAATGGACGCATGACACAGTCAATGGCGGAAGCAAACATAATAGTAATACCAAAGGAAGGAAAGGAAACAAACCAGGCAAAGAATTTTAGACCAATCTCACTCATAAACGTAGATTGTAAAATCTGCGCAAAAATACTAGCAACCAGACTCAATGCATACCTACCTAAGCTTATACACAGCTCCCAAGTAGGCTACCTTAAAAACTGTATGTCCCACGACAACACAAGGCTATTATGCCACATAATTAACAATTCCTCCAAAAGCAGCAACGCAGAAGTCATGATAGTCTTAGACGCGGAGAAAGCGTTTGACAGGGTGTCATGGCCATACCTAGACCAATGCATGGGGAAATTTGGGCTAGGACCCAACTATAGGAAGATGGTAATGGCCCTCTACAACGACCCCCAAGCACGGGTGGTAGTAAACGGAGGTACATCAGAAATACTTCACCTAGGTCGGGGGACCAGACAAGGGTGCCCGCTATCACCAGCCCTATTCCTACTAGCGATAGAACCACTACTAACCATGATCAGAACCAACAAAGACATAGCAGGAATACCGGTAGAGGAAGAAACTTTTAAGCTAGCGGCATATGCGGACGACGTACTAATAGTCACAGAAGACCCAGAGAGATCCATCAAAGCACTGATGGATAAGATAGAACAATACGCCCAGGTCTCAGGGTACAAACTGAACAGGGACAAATCCGAATGCAAAACGCTGAGCGTCCACACAACAAAAACGGTGTTAGGCACGTCCGGCCTAACATGGCAATAGAAACCAATAAAATATTTAGGCCTTCTCTTCGAGAGGGACCTGAGGGCCACACTGGAACACAACGAGCAAGCCACTCTCAAGAAAATTAAGGACAGAGTAGAAGGGTGGTCTCCCAAATTCACAACGTGGTGGGGGAGAGTGGAAGCGATTAAAATGATGCTCACGCCAATGGTTAATTACATGCTGAGCATGCTGCCACTAATAAACACGGAAGACTTCCACAAGAGACTAGACAAAATGCTGAACAACTTTCTGTGGAGGGAGAAAAAGCCCAGAATAAGCCTACACAAGCTTAGATTGTCAAAAGACCTGGGAGGCCTTAACTTTACCAATTTCAAAAGATTCCAGGTAGCGTGCATAGCCAGACAGGGGCTCCACTGGCTCGACCCGAGACCGGAATACACCCCCGCATGGCTGACACTTGAGCGGGGACTACTAAAAGGTATGAACCCAGTCACCCTTCTCACTGCCACCCGACACCCGGCAATCAAGGACAACCCAGTCCTAAAGAACACAAAAACAGCGCTCCTTAGTGTGGACAAACTAATGGCAACTAGCATAAGGAAAAGTCAATTCGAGTCCATCTGGCACAACCCCACAATTAAGTACAGGGATAAGACTCTGAACACGCACTCATGGTATAGACATGGAATCTCCATTGCCAACGACCTCCAGAAACAAGGCATGCACCTAACATTTGACACCCTCAAGGAAGAGCACAACCTACAGAGCATAGAACTGTACAACTTCCTGAAGATCAAGGTAGCAATAAGGAAGGCAAACCTTAACGGTCTAACACCATCACTCATACAACACGCCGCCAACCTCAACACACTAGGACACCAAGTGGCACACCTATACAAAGCCCTATGCCCCAAATCCACCAAACTCAATGACAAAGTCACGAATTTTTGGGCAACAAAAGCGGGTAGGGTGCTAAGTGAGGAAGAGAGAGCAGAACTAAGGAGATCCACCTCTAGGAAAAAGGTAACGGCAACTCTAACCCAGACCAAATACTGGCTAGTACATAAGGCATACTGGACACCAGCCCGCCTAGCATCCATGGGGATCCGAGAGAGCGATTCCTGCTGGAACTGTGACAAGGGGAAGGGAGACCTGGAACACCTACTCTTCAGCTGTTCTAAGGTTAGAGAATTCTGGGACAAAATTGGAACGCTAATTAACGAAATCACAGGGGTAACTATACACATAGATTTCCACAGCCTGGTACTGGGTTTCACATCCCCATCAATCACGACTATAGAGGACCGTGACCTCATTGACCTACTGCTGACTGCGGCAGTCAAAACAGTCCTAAGTATCTGGAAAGAAACAGCGAAAGCCACGCCTAAAGCATGGCTTAACTGGATCACCTTCCTACGCGGGGCTGACAACATTACAGCGATACACTCACCGAAAACACACAGGCAGTCGAATATGTGGGGTTCCCTAGATAACTACCTATCATCGCATAAACCCCCATAGGCGGCGAAGCTAGGCAATCAGCGAAGGGGTTCACCTCACCGGTCTCTGTGCGTACAACAAGAATGTAACCTGTAACATGTAACCTGCAACGCTCCTTTCTGTTTTCTTCCCCGACCTTTCTCTATCCTCTCTATCCGCCCGGGCGTGGGACCAAGTATGTCAACCAAGCAACACAAAGGGGCGGCAGATGACATCGGAAAGCAGAACTTGGAAGACTGGCAATCGGACTAACCCCAATAAGAATGGAAGCTGGCAGCGATCTCTCCCCCCCATCCCCCTCCCCCCTGGGCGTTTTTTCTTTTCTTTTCCTTTCCCTCTTCCTCCACCCATGTATATTCTATGCTCCATGTAAATATATATTTTTCTACAATAAAAAATTACAGAAATTGGATATGCAAGTTTAGAGCCTCGCAGTGCCCTCCGTTGTCATGACTATGACCGAGGAGAGGTGTGAATGCCTCTACCGCAGGTTCAGCATAACAAGGGGCCGAGAGCTTGACTTCCCCAGCAGTGCGCCTTCCCGGGAAACACCTGCAGCAGGCAGCAGGCAGCAGGCTGTGGTTGTGAGGGAAAGGGGATACAGGGGATGGTGGTGTGTTGTGTCACATCAAGCTGTCTGCACACGAGTTTAGCATACTTGCTTTTACCTAAACGTCATAGCCTTGAATTAAGTACAGGATTCCTTGACCAGCCGGCCAAGGAATATTTATTGGTTCAATAAGTTTATGATCTCAAAAATACAACAAATAACCCAAGGAATAAGGGTTAAATTGGGGCACAGTCCTGTGCCATACAAGGAGAAAGGTAAGAGAGTTAAGGTAAGTGAAGAAAATTATCAGGCAAACAGAGTGAGCTTGCAGGTCACTGATATTAGTTATACATTAGCAGTGTATCCTGGAGTCATTCATACAAACAATAGTATCGAGGAAGTACATGTATGAATTACTCTAAGGTCGACGTTTCGATCCCCAGCTCAGGTATCACGGGATCATCAGCAGGACAAGAAAAATTGTTTTGCCTGAACAAAGTTATTTACAACACCTGTTTTTGAGAAGAAGTAGAAGGGAAGAAAACAAAGATATATGCACAGTCATTATTTGTATAGTCAGAGCTCACATTGCAACTACAGACTTTGCATTTGGAAACGCAGTGGTAGGTGTTGCCGTGAGGCGTGAGTATTCTGTGCAAGGCCTCTAAAACTCATGCAATTTGCAATTCCTTATTTTTGTGAAAGGTCATCCATATTGATGTGGAGTATTGGTGGTGGGTACTCAATGGACTTGTGAGTGAAGGTGATTTTGGGAACTATAGGTAAGCCGTGAGAATGGTGAGGCTTGTGGCGGTGAAAAATTGCAGTGTTTTTGGGCGAATTATGGGGGCTCATGGTGCTTGTTAGCGGGGGGGCCTACCTAGTTGGTGGCTTGAAGTAGGATTAGCTTCAGATGGGAAGGTCCTTTTTGGGTCACCCACGCGATTCGTTCTGTTGGCAATAAATGGTATTAAAAACCGTCCTAACCAGAGGGCGAAAGGGAACATATTTTTGGATGGGCCTATTTACCTTAGTAGGTGAACCGTTTCTTAAGATGCGGTTGGGTTGGGGATTCTGTATGGGCGCCGGGATTGATATATGGGTGAAGCCCAATCTGAAATAAACATTTAATATTACTGAATGCACTCTATTGCGTGAAGGTACGCTTTTTATGTGGCCAGGGTGGGGAGCTGAAAAGATTACCTTTTGGATTCCCTGAAGTCACTAGAATACCTTAACTAATTTAAACCTTATTTACTTCATAGCAAGATAAACGCATAGGATCAGATGTCCCTGACTGACCAATTGCAAGACCCGTTATTTCGGTGTTACACTACCTTGCAATCCAAAAGGTAATCTTTTCAGCTCCCCACCCTGGCCACATAAAAAGCGTACCTTCACGCAATAGAGTGCATACCCCTGATGTACCAACAGTCACCAACTCTTCTTTACCTGAGCAATTGGAAAAACTAAAAAAGAAGCAAGTACGACTACAACTTATGGTTCTTATGCTGACAGATTATCTTAAAGCGGATGTAATTCCATTAGGTCTACAGGTTCGTAATATCCCGGGGATTTTCACAGACAACCCCAAATACATCTCTAATTTTAGCTACATAGGTACCACATGTTCCAGACATTGGTTAGCGCTAGGTATTGATATAGCCTCAGAGACCCTCAAAACGCTAGAAACCAAAATCAGTGACCTACTGAAACAAATCAATGACTCTGACCCCACCCCAGACTGCAAAAAACTACTAGAGCAGGTAGAAAAGACGGTGGCAGAATTTCACCGCATTGAGCAGAATAAAAAGTCCAACAAAATAAAGAAGGATATCAAAAACTATAACGTTGAAAACCCTTACCCCTACCTTCAAAAAGACTTCTATGTCAATAGACCCCAATTCAATCCTAATAGCAGACCCTGGGGCAGGTATAATAGGCGCCAAAACATAGTTGGCTTCTCTGAGACCTCAGAGGAATCGTCCGACAATTCAGATCCGGGAGAAGGGGGCAGCAATTCAAGACGTGGTGGCGGAGCCCAAACTAATTTTTTATCAAGAGGCCAACCCAACACTCCCCAAAGAGGCAGGGTCAAGAAACCGCAAAGATGGGTCAACCCCCCGGGGGAACGCAAGACCAGGAACAATTTTTATCAGTGGTAAGCCACACTGGCACCACGAGTTCCCCATCCTCCACCACAAGTACATCCGAATTAATACCAATTTTCAATCTATCCAGCCATCTATTGCAGGACACCGAGACAGCCTTACTAAAGAAAGGTCTTTCCTTTGTACCCACCATTCGCCCTGACTTTATGGAGTTACAAACTGAACTTCTCAGGTTTTTCAGACTAGTTCGTTTGAAAGCCTTTTTCCAATTACACCCTCCCCCCGCCACCAATGTCAACACCCCATTCCGACCACCCTCCACATTCCTTCCATCTGCGAGCATGATCCCTGCAGAGGTTAGAACTTTTGAAAAACTGGTACATAAAGACCTTTGTGCCATTGAAAACAAAAAACTGTATGTGCCTTATAACATATCAAGGGCAGAAAAAGACGCCATTAAATCACTAAAGAACAATTCTCTTCTTGTCATCAAAAGTGCCGACAAGGGCGGAGGAATTGTCCTCCAAGATGTCGATGCCTACAAACTGGAGATTTTACGGCAGCTAGGGAACACAGATCACTATCAGAGGCTACCAGGTAACCCTACCAAAAATATACAAGAAACAATACTAAAGATCACCACGGATGCAGTTTCCCAGGGGTTCTTGAGCAAGAAAGAACACCTATTTCTTAATGTAAAAAGCCCTCACCAGCCAGTTATCTATACTCTTCCAAAAGTTCACAAGAGCATCAACAGTCCCCCAGGTAGACCCATAGTATCTGCCTGTGGATCAATTTTAGAGCCCATGGGCTCTTATGTTGATTTTTTCATAAAAGAATTTGTACTGTCCACTATCTGCTACGTAAGGGACAGTATGCAGATGATCAACTTAGTGGAACATCACCCTTTTGACCCAACAATTCATACCCTATGCACAATGGACGTGGAGTCGCTTTACACAAACATACCACAAACAGCGGCTCTACTGGTCATCCAAAAAACCTTAGACTCACGACCACGTCCTCATAGGGTTCCCTCGATCTTCATCTTACAGCTCCTCGAACTTTGCCTCACTAAAAATTATTTTGTGTTTGATAACACTTACTACCAACAAGTAAAGGGCACTTCCATGGGGGCTATTTTTGCCCCCAACTTGGCAATTCTATTCATGGATGCCTTGGAGACTGGCAACATCCTGACAGAAAGCATTCCCTTCTATACAGGGATTTGCTTATGGCGTCGTTATATAGACGATATCTTCCTCATATGGAACCATGACATACCCTCACTGCATTCCTTTAATCACTGGCTAAACAACAACTGTGCCGGCCTGAATTTCACTCTGACTCATGATAAAAACCAGATAGCTTTCCTAGATCTGACCATTTTTCATCATGACAATGAATTATTGACACGTCTTTTCCGAAAACCCATGGAACGAAACACACTTTTGAGCTACCACAGCAACCATCCGTTGGCATTAAAAGACTCCCTACCCTACTCCCAGTTTCTGCGAATCAGAAGAAATTGCTCAGTTAAAGAAGATTACTTCAGGGAAGCAGACGTGCTGTCGAGCAAATTGAAAGCACGCGGCTACCCGAAGAGATTGATCCAAATAGCCACTAAAAGGGCCTGGTACTGCCCCCGAGAAGCCCTCCTGACACCAAAAATAAGGGACAAAACTGAACGGATAGCGTGTGTAACCACCTTCTCCCCTGTTTCCAACAAAATCTGGCAATCTATTCTCAAGCATTGGCCCACTTTAAATGCAGGCCCAATTCATTTAGAGAGGCCGCTATTTGCTTTTAAGAAAAGCAAAAATCTAAGAGACCATCTAATAAGAGCAGCATTACCAGCTCCTACCCCATCCACCACAATTGAAACCAACTGGGGCCTTCCTCCTATCCTTGGGCACGTTAAGTGTGGCTGCTGCACAATGTGTGAATTCACTATTGAGGCACGAAATTTCAGCCATAACAATGTGACAGTGACAATGAAAAGCTTCACCAATTGCAATAGCCATAATGTCATTTATGCCATCCTGTGTCCTTGTCCGAAAATGTACGTCGGCCAAACAACTCAGAAAATAAAAACTCGCATCGGCCAGCACAGAAGCCGGATACGCTCTGGGACTCCAAATGCACCGCTCGTTGAACATTACACAGAACTGAAACACACTGTGGATGATATCAAGTGGACAGTGCTGAAAACAGTGAAACTCCCACAAAGAGGGGGCAACCTGGCCCAACTCCTCAACCGAGAGGAACTCAAGACAATCATTCAATTTGATACCATCCACACAGGGCTAAACAGAAGTGAGGACTGGACAACCCTGCTGTAAGCTGGTTAATCGCCCTCAACCACTTGACTTTGGCCCAGAACCTCCGTCACTCTGAAAAGACAATTTGCTGCGTAAATTATGCAGAGTAGAATTTTAATCATGCAGTGTTGAAACTCGATGTAAATTTAAGGTTTCCTGAAATTAATGTTCACCAAATAATGTTGTTCACAATTCGAGCACTTTTATGGCACTTTAACTATTTTTAATCTCACATCCCCCACCGCCACCTTTGTTTATTCAATTGCCCCGAATTTATGCGACTAAACACCGTTCGCTTACTTAGCATAAATTCCCAACTTTACATGAGCTCTACCCAGCCCAAAATGTCCGCCCGCCTTGGACAATGAAGCAGATATGGGTCCCAGCTCCCCCGTCACATGACTCGCGGCAAACCAAAGACAGCGCGCGAGTCACATCCCTCCCTAATCACATGACCTCTGCCCCAACCAATAACCAGGGATGACCCAGAGTGCACGGAAGCGTTCCATTGAGAGCAGCTCCAGTGACCGGCGCCTTCGGAGAATTGTTTGCTCCCACCGGTAAGCTCGCCGAATCGCTGCGTTTAATTCCAGCAGAATGGTAATACTTCTGGAGAATGCCTAAATCTTACACCCTTTTATCCTTGTTAATCTGACCCACAGCGGACCAGTTATCCGTCTGGCCGCACCTCCTTACTCGGCGCTATCCTAAGACGCTGGAGGACGGCGATCCTGCCCTGAAGGCATCCGGTAATATAGCGCTTAACCTTGGCGCCCTCCTGACCACCTCACCTCACCCCGAGTTAATTTTTCTTTTCCCTTTTCCTCACAGAGGCTAGCCAGAGAATTGTGCTCCAACTAGATATATTATACTGCAGTCTCAGTAACTGAAACGGACTTCTGCAAATCACTGATACCTCTCACCAAACTATGGTAACTTTGTCCGTACAATATCCGATATCCCCTGAAGTCACTAGAATACCTTAACTAATTTAAACCTTATTTACTTCATAGCAAGATAAACGCATAGGATCAGATGTCCCTGACTGACCAATTGCAAGACCCGTTATTTCGGTGTTACACTACCTTGCAATCCAAAAGGTAATCTTTTCAGCTCCCCACCCTGGCCACATAAAAAGCGTACCTTCACGCAATAGAGTGCATTCAGTAATATTAAATGTTTATTTCAGATTGGGCTTCACCCATATATCAATCCCGGCGCCCATACAGAATCCCCAACCCAACCGCATCTTAAGGAACGGTTCACCTACTAAGGTAAATAGGCCCATCCAACAATATGTTCCCTTTCGCCCTCTGGTTAGGACGGTTTTTAATACCATTTATTGCCAACAGAACGAATCGCGTGGGTGACCCAAAAAGGACCTTCCCATCTGAAGCTAATCCTACTTCAAGCCACCAACTAGGTAGGTCCCCCCCCGCTAACAAGCGCCGTGAGCCCCCATAATTCGCCCAAAAACACCGCAATTTTTCACCACCACAAGCCTCACCATTCTCACGGCTTACCTATAGTTCCCAAAATCACCTTCACTCACAAGTCCATTGAGTACCCACCACCAATACTCCACATCAATATGGATGACCTTTCACAAAAATAAGGAATTGCAAATTGCATGAGTTTTAGAGGCCTTGCACGGAATACTCACGCCTCACGGCAACACCTACCACTGCGTTTCGAATGCAAAGTCTGTAGTTGCAATGTGAGCTCTGACTATACAAATAATGACTGTGCATATATCTTTGTTTTCTTCCCTTCTACTTCTTCTCAAAAACAGGTGTTGTAAATAACTTTGTTCAGGCAAAACTATTTTTCTTGTCCTGATGATGATCCCGTGATACCTGAGCTGGGGATCGAAACGTCGACCTTAGAGTAATTCATACATGTACTTCCTCGATACTATTGTTTGTATGAATGACTCCAGGATACACTGCTAATGTATAACTAATATCAGTGACCTGCAAGCTCACTCTGTTTGCCTGATAATTTTCTTCACTTACCTTTACTCTCTTACCTTTCTCCTCCTTGTATGGCACAGGACTGTGCCCCAATTTAACCCTTATTCCTTGGGTTATTTGTTGTATTTTTGAGATCATAAACTTATTGAACTAATAAATATTCCTTGGCCGGCTGGTCAAGGAATCCTGAACTATATAGAATTCCATTGTGATCTATATATACCAATTGTTTTCCTCATTCTCGTATGCCAAGGACCACTTGTTGTTTTGATAAATACTTGCTACCCATGGTCCCGAGCGATTTAATGGGTTCCCCTTGTCCCTTCTTGTTGAATTAAGTAAGGCATAGACGTTTACAGAATGTTTTTCACTGAAAACGAACTTTTTCAGAACTGCACCTCTCAAATGTGCAAGGAAATGAAGGCAAGGGTATCTATGTATAGAACAACATGAGATGCTTGTATTCTGTTTAGTTGCAAAACACATTTCAAAAAGGTTAGTGCTCTTTCTCCATATGCAAAAAACGTTGATGCTGCAGTGTGCTGTCAAATTATTATTATAAATTATTTACACTAAATCTCTTTAAGTTGTAAAATGTTTAGTGATCTAATAATGGAACAGCAATCTGAATTTAATAAACCTTTATCAGAGTAGTATAAGAAAGGTGAGTGTTCATAAGCATAGCGTAATTAAAGATTTAGTGCAAAAAAACGATTTCTTTCACAATATCATCTCTCTCTCTATTGTCCATATAAAAATGAGCATTTAAATCTGGAAGTCTAGCTGATGAAGAATGAGTTAATAATTTTGTTAGGAGAATTTAAGGAAATAGTTTTGCATCTCGACACCAGTTTTAACAGTTTCTTATGCGCTAAACAAAAACATTTTGCAAATCTAAGGAAGTTGCTTAATATCCATTCTTGACTGTCTTTACATTCTGCAAGTTCATATCATATCCTTGTTTCTGTAATCCTCACTGCTGGTCCTCCGCGCATTTTTCGACGTACAGTATCTCGAGTTCGAGAAGCTCCTTTTAAATAAAAGTCTTCCCTGTAAAAAAAAAAAAAAAAAAAAAAAGAAATAGGGATACCTACATCCAATATGAGTTCTTTGACAAATTACGAGTGAAAAGTCACACTGCCTACCAAAGCCGCTTTTGTGCCACATAATTTGTGCAACAATTGCAGAGTGAGTAACAACAGGTAAATTTAGCCAACCTTACAGCTTTATAGGTGGGCCAATGTGTTTTGACCTAATTTGTCTTCCAGTTGCGTAAACTGTGGTGATCACCTACTTGAAACGAAATACGTTCTCAGTCTCTGATATCTACAAGTAGAACCTGATAGTGCAGTGAGGTGTGTCATTTGGCTCTAGCATCCTACATTTTTAGGTCGAGCCTACGCAACGCGCATGCGCTGCATAGGCAAATTGACCTATTCCTATGGCTTTGGCTTTTCAGCCAAACACGTGCACGCATTCCATTGCCTTCAATGGCAATGCTTGCATGTCTGGCAATTTCCTTGCGGGAGCACGCCGCACCATATTGTGGGTCATATGGTTGCACGCTCCCCCAAGGGAATCGCGCAAGCCCCTCCCCCTCCTGCCACGTGAGGCGTGCGCTTGTTTGGCTTGCTTTCACGCATGCTTACATGGTGAATGTTACCATGTGCGAGCCTGTGTTCCGATTAGTGATGCACACATAAAGTGCAGAGAACTTTTAGTGTCTGTCGTGTCACCCGCCTTTAGAAAAAAAATGCTGCCGAAGGATGCGGAAGTCCTATCTACCTTGAGCTTTTACAAATTTTAAAATTCTGGCCTGGAGAACTATTAGACTTGCGGCACCCTAACTGTAAGGTACAGAGTCTACATTTATCTTATCTCGCACTGTACAAACTCAAATTGTATAAGAGCGCGATTTGGAATACTTCCAGGCCTTGTGCACACAATGCAGTGGATGAGACAAACAACATCAACTTCCTGTAGATTGTGTAAACTTGACGAAAAGAACATCATCCATTTAATTTGCTTATGCCTGGCTTTATTACATCTAAGGCGCACATTATTAAGGATTCCATTTAACCAGATGGGCATTGGTTCATGCAGACAGCCGTCTGGATTGAATTGTATATTTGTTAAATTTATGAGAGCAGTGGAAACAAAAATGGCATATATTATGTGACCTTATTGTTAACCTTATGTAATTAAAGCTTTCTTATTTAATATAATAGGGAAACATACAAGGAAATCGTTCTTTATAGGTTCCTTATAAAAATGTAAATATGTAAAAATAGTTTAACAATATTAGTGATTTTTACAATAATGGTTAAATTGATCTTTCATAATGTTTTTATTTCTAACATTGTAAGATTTTAATTAATCAACAATAACCTGAACTAAATAGGTTAGTATTACTTTGGAACCAGTGCTGGAGTTACACAGGACAAGGGGAAATGTTGAATGGATGTATATTGGGGCTGAAATCCAATTGAGGGCTGACATTGAGTTGGGTGTTATATCATATGGTAAGTATTTCAGCTTGGTCAGGCCAATGTTAACATCATTTAGATTGTACTTCTCCCTGTGATGTAGGTTGGATGTGTATTTGATGTGTTTACCATACATGCCTTTACAACGTAATTCGTTGTAAAGGCATGCGTGGTAAATGGACATGCTTTGTGAAAAAATGCGGAGTGATGGTATGCGAGGTCAAAGACCTTGCGGAGTAATGGTATGCGGACTGAAAGTCAGCGGAAAAAAATATTCGAAGTAACCGTGCCATACCGGTGGGGACACACAAGAAGTTTACAATGTTAATTTTTCACTGGGTGGGGAGCAAAGTAGGGGGAAAAAAGTTCTCATTTGCATAGCTTTTTTACGGTTGTTGCGAACCAGACAGGAATAGCCTGTAACCAGAGTGCGTTCTCCTGGACCTGAGTCAGGGCTCATTGGCTAGGCATTAAGGGCTGAAACAACAATTTGTAGTTGGAATATTAATGGCTTAAGAGTCCCAAGTAGAAGGAGGATATTCCAATACCTAAGACAAGCAGACTTCGATATTATGATCTTACAAGAAACTCATACCAGAGTTGAGGAATGGGAGCTGGCGGTAGCTAAGCAAAGATGGATAGATAGTTCACTTCATACCACACAACCCTTTTGTACCAATGGCGTGGCTATTATTATTAAAAAATCTGCCAAAGCAATTTTGGGCTCCTCTAAGATAGACAACAAAGGGCGCTGGATTATAACAGATATTAAAATACGTAATGAGTGAATAACCTTGGTGGGGTACTATGGCCCAAACATAGACGATGAGTCATTTCTTAGAACAATATGCAATCACTTAATTGATACTAATTTTCCTATTATTATAGTTGGAGGCTTTAATATTCTGTTGAACCCCTCTCTTGATCGGTCCAAGGGGGGTAGAATGATACCTACGAAAATCGGCTCCCTGATTAAAAGTTCTGATCGACGATCTAAATCTTATAGATATTTGGAGAGTTAAAAATAAGTCTAAAATTGGCCCCCAAAATGTTACTTTCCATAATAAAAAGCAATTAATATATTTCTAGAATAGACTATTTCCTAATAGATTCCAGGTTGATAGAAAAGGTCAGCGTAGTTTCCCATATCCCAGAACATCTATCAGATCACTCAGCAGTCCAGATAAATCTAACATTTTGCAATCAATCTGAAACAAAAAGAAGGACGTTCGATAAAGCTATCCTTAAAGATGACTTAGTGGTTGATCAGTTAAAAACTGACACTTTGTTCTTTTTTTAAGTAAACAATCGCACTGCCCCTTTGGAGACAATATGGGATACCTATAAGGCTTTTCTCAGAGGCACAATTATTGGCATCTCAGCTATAAAATAATAAGGATAATAAAGAAAAACTTAAGTTATTGGAAGCTGAAATTCTCAGAGCCTCGCTTAACCAAACAACCATTTGGAATAATGAACAGGGGGGAAAGCCCTGAGCTACTAGATAAACGTCAATACACGGCAGATAATCTTAACAGTACTATTAGAAGCAGATGAGAGATAGCAAACTTGCCAATTACGAAAATGGAGAAGGTAGCGGGAAGCTCCTGGCCTGGAAATCTCGAGCAAACCTGACTAGAAATGTGAATAAAGAGATCTGCATTATAGAAACTGGAAAGAGATTTTCATATAGGGCCAAGATGGAAAACGCTTTTGAATTATTTTTTAAAGATCTGTATACTGCAGACCTAGTAGTCACTGACTCCCAAATTAAAAACTACTTAGATAAAGCATTCATACGGTCATTACCCGAAGACCAGGCCCAACATCTTAATAGGAAGCTCTCTCAGTCTGAAATTAGTACTGTAATAAAAGATTTCAAGAGAGGCAGTGCGGCAGGACTAAATGCTATTCCTAATGAGTTTTATATCGCCCTTAACAAGACACTTGGACTGGTCCTGGAGAAATTATTTGATATTATTTTTTCAACCAATTCCCAAATTCCCAGTTCCTGGAACGAGGCAGCCGTTACCCTGATCCTGAAACCTAATAAAGATTTTAAAAAATGTGAGTCTTACAGACCCATTTCCCTGCTTAATTGTGACTATAAAATCTTTGCGCAAATTATAGCAGGGAGAATATTATAATGGGGTAATAGTTCACCCGGATCAAAAGGGATTTATCAGAGGGCACCATCTGCACGACTTATTGCATGAGCTGATAGGAACTATTAATATTGTTTCAGCCAATAATCTGCCACTTACAATTTTTGAATTTGATGCAGCCAAAGCTTTTGACCGGGTGAACTGGTCCTGTCTACATCATTTAGTTGAAGCGTTTGGCCTAGGAAAATATTTCTTTCAAGAACTATTAGGAACCTCTATAAAACTCCCACAGCTAAGATTATAGTTAATGGAAACTTAACCAGTTCAGTTATGTTTGAGCGTGGCACTAGGCCGGGTTGTCCTCTCTCTCCCTTCTCATTTTTGATCTATATATAGAACCACTGGCACAAATCATCAGGTCCAGTGAGTTCTTTGTGCCATGCGAATATAGGGGATGGTCAAAATAGTTAGCCCTGTACGCAGATGACCTGATGATCTTTACAAAAGAATCCCCAGCAATCCTGCCAAAATTAGAACAACTCCAGATAGATTTTGGGAGGATATCGGGCTACCAAATTAATCCACAAAAAACAGAGATTATGTCATGGAATTGGCAATTTAGCTCGCCCTTAGTACACCATCAAATAAGATACTTAGGTATTCAAATTACTCAGAACCTCAAAAAATTCGCTCAGGTTAGCTTAGAGGTTAAAAAGAAGGCGATTAGAAATTTATTGAAATCTTGGTGTAATCTCCCATTGTCCATTCTTGGCCGGTCCAATCTTGTCAAAATGTCGGTTTAGCCCAAAATAACATACATCTTTGATGCAATCCCTCTACTATTTAGTCCAGCTACTTTAAAATCTTGCAGTCAGACACAAATTGTTTCCTCTGGGCTGACAAAGGGGTTAGGATTGCATGGAAGAAACTGAGATGTGAGAAAGCAGCTGGGGAAATAGCTAGTCCAGATTTTGCATTTTACAGTTGGGCTTTCCTTTTTGAGAACATGAGAACCCTTCTTCTTGATTCTCTCCTTTATACGTTTTGCCTCTTAGCTATGTCTAATAGTGTACTGCAGGGGGGCAATGGGTTTCTTTTTAAATTCGGACATCCTAAATACTTTAAAAAAATTAAATTGAAGGTGACACGCTCGGCCGGTGAATTATTGTTCCAGATGAGGAAGCTACCTAAAATTCCATATTACTCTGATAGTGCTCCCATATGGAACTCTCCAGATACTCCAAAATGACAGATTATCAGCCCCTTCATGGGAAAATAGATATCAGAAATGGGGCCAATTACTGCATGATAACAAACTTCTGTCATGGGAGAAGCTCAAATCTCGAACAAAGCAAAGGTTTTCCAGATTTAAATGTTATCAACTCTCCTGCTGGTCTACAGATCAGGGTAAAGATGGAGTTATAAATTAGTAACTAGAGAGCAAGTTTTTAGTCCTGTGCTACCAAAGCAAAGAAGTGGCGAAATGGTACTGGATTGTGATTAAAGGAGATCCGCCACTGATGCCTGTGGAGGAGCCCTGGAGAAGAGAACTGCCTCACAGCAACATCTCAGCTTTCTGGCAAGTATCTATATGCTTTCTGTGGAAGGTTTTTAAGGCTGCATCATTGAGGAGAAATCATCTGTTCACACTCCACAGAGCTTATTGGACCCTGAAGAGGCTTTCCAAGTTGGGAGGCGGAGCGAAGTTCTGTGTGAAATGTAATCTGAGAAGCGCGGATGATGTGCATATGTTCATGCAGTGTCCTCAGATCCAGGGCTTCTGGAGGTAAGTTGGTAAGACTATATCAGATGTAATGGGCCAAGTAATCCAGGTAAGCTTGGTATTAATTATTTTTGGAATCTTACCTGAAGACAGTATTAATATCAAACTGTCAAATCTCCAAGCTTCATTATTGTTTGTTTTAATTCTGTTGGCAAGAAGAGAAATATGTCTAAATTGGATTTCACCAAATTCTCCAAAGTTTTTGGATTAGGTGTCATCTGTTAAAAGAATCCACAAACTAAATATGGGTTGTAAGGCTAAGAATATAACTTGATTTTGGGGGCTATGGGGAAATCGGACCAATAATGTGGGCTCTGCAACTTCCTAGTATGTAATAAAAATCCAATGATTATAAAACAAGTGAGTTTATGGGAAAGTGTCATGCGGTTGGAGTCCCAAAAAACCCTTGAGGTGGAAAGAGAGCTATAGGGTATCTTATCCCATCTGTCGGGCTCAGGAGGGTGCCATGATACTGCTGTACGACCATTCACTTTATTTCTTAAATGAGGACACACAAAAAAGAGTATACCTTACGCTCAGTTGAGTCTGCAACAGAGTCGTTTTTGGGCATCATCGAGCAGGTACAGCAGCGGCAGGACGTATACGATGGACTCCATGGTGGCACAGGATGGATACAGGTGAGTACAGGTGAGTTTCAGCATTATATCCCTCCCTTTCCCCCAGCTCAGATGTGTTGGTTGGGCCGGCATATTCACGTCGGCTGTAAGGCGACTTGTAATTGGGTACTAACACCCTAACCTTTGATTGACACATTGGCCTTTCCAGCCACCGCCACGGTTGGGATTTCCTGGCGGTGGCAGAGAGGCTATGGCGGTCTTTCATCTGTGTAACCGCATGTGTCATACTACAGCACTCAGATCAGCAGCAGTGCAGCGGTGAATCCAACTCTGCCACCATGGTGATCCCAAGACTGCCAAACTCGTAATTAGGCACTTAATTAATGTATAATCATTTTTCATCACACATTTCAATAAAAATGGGTATATTAAAAACACCAAATAACTACATACATACACAAATACCAACCAACTTAAATAAAAAATAAAAATATTGAAAACTATGAATACAAAACATTATTGGTCCATATACTATATAAGAAAATAACATAAACCTGTACATTACACATATACATTACACATATACATCAAGAATATCCCTGATGCCTTTTCAGGCTCTTTACAGGCACCATGCAGCAATGCTGCCTGGACTTCACTGGTGTGTGTGTAAAGGAATCCTTACTGCTGCTGCTACTATTGTACCTTTTCTGTGTTATGAAAGCTTGCACCACTGCCATATTTACTGTTCTACCAGGACTCTTAAGTTTTGGAAATTCTTAAGAGTGGGAACGAATTAGCCTATTTTATTACATCACAGGGAGCAGGGCACGAGTCGGGGTACCACGTGGGTGGACGGCATCCCCCCACTTATTTCCGAGGGTTTTTCAGGGTGGACGCCGTCCACCCTGCTAAATCAAAACCGCGTCCACCATTAAAAAATGGGAGCGCGGCGCGCACAAAGTAAAGAAAGCATTTCCGCATTTGTCCGTAATTTTAAACGGGCACAGCTTGCCCCCACCTCCCTTCTTGACTCCGATGCTGTATGAAAGCTCAGATACCCCGCAGCATTGTAGAGGCACAGCGGGATGGCAACCCTCACACCTCCAGCCCTTGATGAGCTGTTAAGAGGTGCTCGAAGGTGACTGAGAGGGAGGGGCGGCAGCTTCGGAGCAGCGACATCTATTCACATGCAAACAGCCCTGAATGCGTCTTGTGTCTGCTATTTAGAGGGGGGCTCACACATTCCATTTCTAGCCAGGGCCCCAAACATCCGAGACTCGGCCAGATTACACCCCGGATTGCACCCAGGCACCACGTGGTTCTCTTCACATAGCTTAATTACTGTCACTAAATTGTAAGCAAACCTCGGTTCTTCAAACATGCAGGCTATAATGTAAGAAAATAAAGAAATGGCACAATCGCACCCACACTGAATAACAAAGTATGGAGGACAATCAGTTCTCTCGGAGTATCTCCTGTAAGTACAGTACATCACAGTGGGGCATGGCATTTTGAACAGAGAGCCTGTCTTCTCGTTGTCTTGTGCAGGAGAGGAGCCCAAGATGATACTAGAATACTGCATGCCCACCCCTGTGTTCCCTCTCCTGTGATGGCTCCTGCCCTCCCCTCAGTGATGGCACCTGTCCCCCCATGTTGTGGCTCCAGTCCACCCCCACCTGTGATGGCTCCTGGCCCCCCCGTGGTGGATCCTGTCTCCGCCCTGGGTGGCTTCTATCCCAGTCCTGGAACGGCCCCTGTTCTTGATGGGCCTCTTCTCAAAAGGGCTCAGCTCCAAATTAATATGGAAAGGTGGGCGTGTAAGTAAGTGAAGGGATGTGTGAATGGCTGGATGAATTAGTGAAAGGGTGAATGGATGAATGAAAGATTGAATAAATGGATAATGAGAGAGGATAGATGGATTGATGAGTGAGGGGAAGGATGGAGAGAAAATGTAAATAGCTGGATGTATGGGTGGAAGGGTAGCTGGATGATTGATGAGGGGAAAGATGGATGAGGGGAAGGATAAATGGATGAGGGGAAGGATGGATGGATGGAGGGGAAGGATGGATGGATGAAGGGCAGGATAAATGGATGGGATGGATGGATGGGTGAGGGGAAGGATGCATGAAAGGAAGGATGGATGAGGGGAAGGATGAAGGATGGATGGATGAGGGGCAGGATAGATGGATGGGTGAGGGGGAAGGATGATGGATGAGGAGAAGGATGGATGGATGGATGGAGGGGAAGGATGGATGGATGAAGGGCAGGATAAATGGATGGGATGGATGGGTGAGGGGAAGGATGGATGAAAGGAAGGATGGATGACGGGAAAGGATGGATGAGGGGATGGATGGATGGATGGATGATGAGGGGAAGGATGGATGGATGGATGGATGATGAGGGGGTGGGTGAAAGGATGGATGATGAGGGGAAGGGTGGATGGATGGATGATGAGGGGATGGATGGATGGATGATGAGGGAATGGATGGATGATGAGGGGGTGGGTGAAAGGATGGATGGATGGATGATGAGGGGAAGGATGGATGGATGATGAGGGGAAGGATGGATGGATGATGAGGGGAAAGGATGGATGGGTGATGAGGGAAAAGGATGGATGGATGATGAGGGGAAGGATGGATGGATGATGAGGGGAAGGACAGATGGATGGATAGATAGATGATGAGGGAAAAGGATGCATGGATGATGAGGGGAAGGATGGATGGATGATGAGGGAAAATGATGGATGGATGATGAGGGAAAAGGATGGATGGATGATGAGGGAAACGGATGGACGGATGATGAGGGGAAGGATGGATGGGTGATGAGGGGATGGATGGATGGATGATGAAGGGAAGGACAGATGGATGGATGGATGGATGATGGGTGGGTGAAAGGATGGATGGATGGAGAGTGGGTGAAGGGATGGATGGGTGGGTGAAAGGATGGATGGATGGAGAATGGGTGAAGGGATGGATGGATGGGTAAGTGGGTGAAAGGATGTATGGATGGATGATGAGTAGGTGGGTGAAAGGATGGATGGATGGATGATGAGTGGGTGGGTGAAAGGATGGATGGATGAGTGGGTGGGTGGATGGTGGATGGGTGAAAGGATGGATCAGTGGATTGGATGGTGGGTGGGTGAAAGGATGGATGAGTGGGTGCGTGGATGGTGGGTGGATGATGGGGGTAGGTGGATGAGTGAAATGATGGATGGATTGATGGATTGATAAGTGGTGAATGAATGGACATATGAGTGAAAGGGTGGGTGTAAGGATGGATGAGTGAGTGAAAGGGAGGGTAGATGGACAAAAGGATGAATAGATGTGTGAAGGAGTGAAATGATAGATGGATGAGTGATAGGGGCAATGGATGGATTCATGAGTGGATGAGTAGATGGATGGGTGGGTGGGTGGATGGATGGATGGAAGGAAGGCTAAGTGAAAGGGTCGATGGAGAGAGAAAGGGAGGATGGATGGATGACTAAAAGAGTGGATGGGTGGAAGGATTAGTAAGTGAAAGGATGGCTGGATTGGTGAAAGGGTAAATGGCTGAATGGATGAGTGAATGGATGGATGGGATGAAGAGTGGATGGATAAGTGTACAGATGGATAGGGTGAAAGGGTGGATAGATGGATGGATAATGGAGATGAGTGAAAGGATGGATGAGGGGATGGATGAAGGGATGGATGAGTGAAATGATACATGGAAGGATACATGATGGATAGGTTTACAAATGGTTGAATACTTTTGGAAATGGCTGGGCTTACTTATATACTATTGCGCGACCTCTGATGTGTCTGTAAAACGTACCTATTGTCCTGAAGTTTTGTCCTAAATTTTGACCTCCTGTCCTGAATTTGTGTCCTGAATTTTGACCCTTTGTCCTGAATTTTTACACTCACCGTCCTGAATTTGCACCAATGCCAGTTCGTCACCCTAATTCTTTGTGCGGTAGAACCGAGGCTCTTTAACACAGCAGCATGAGAGTGACGAGAGAGAAACCTGGCAGAGTGCTGCCAAAGAGCTCTCCCACTCAGAATATTTCATTATTCAAGTGATTGTGAACAATTAAGGGTAAATTGAGATGTGAAAAACTAAACACAATGCGATGCGGCTGCACGAAACTTGAGGAGTTAATTAAGTATTCGTACTAGCAGGTGTGCTGTAAGTTAAATTAAAACATTTTACATGCACTGTGCGCCTCGTGCGTGTAGTATCAGAGTACCACTAGACCCGGCCCTGCCAATTAAGTGCCGGCGCTAAGCACTGGCACAAATTAAGCCCTGCATTGAACAATTGACACCAGGCTACAAAATGTAAGTAGTATGATGGTGGAGCCTTGTGTGTTCTTCCGTGTGTCGCTGTTTCCACATGGAATGTTTAATGATGAGAGCAACGCCCCCTTCTAGTTTGTGTTGTCGGTCTGAATTGTATAATTTTGTGGAATGGGGAGGTGTAGGATGGCGCTGGATTGTTCATTTAAACATGACTCCATGATGACGTCTGACTTGGCATTACGTATGTCAGTATATTTTTAATTTAGGCTCAATCCTGTCAGTGTTTGGATAATTGCACTACTGGATAGGGGGGCACAAAGTTTTGCAAAGGTTCTGCCCGCTTTCTTCAAGGGGTCCCCACAAAATGACATCATGAGCTAGGCCCACCCCAATTTTATAGTAAGTAGTCTCTGTAAAGGGGGAAACAACCATTACAATGCATGAGTCATAATTGGCCCTTTTTTTAGGAACTATCACAAAAATAAACAGTATTAATACAAAGTAAAGCAATGTTTATATTTTGTTGCACTGAAGTAAATGAAGGCAAATAAGTAAAACTAAAATATACCAAAACTAAATACATTTCCTAAAATAAATAGAAATAAATAAATCTGCTAAAATAAATACAATGGCCAGTTAATATATCTAAAATTTAGGCATTGACCCAAGTTAATGCCCCGGCAGCTCCATTGTCTTCAACCAAGATTCCCAATGTTAGACTAATGTTCTGATTTGTTAACTTTGCTGCAAATTGTAAAGTGTTCTGATATCCTTCAGGATCAAGTTCGCGCTATATAAAACTTTATAAATAAAATAAATAAATCTAGCCACAGCTAGAGAGAGGCAGCTGGGACAAAACTATGTAATACAGAGTCTCTAGTTTACAATAGGTGGGGAGATAACATATAACACTCATCGATAGAATAACGTGAATATGGAGCCCTAGTGTGTGTAATAGTCATTGTTGAGTGTGGGAAGCAGCCTCTCTGGGAACCTGTAATGTATACAAAATCTTGCAGTCAAACTTTCCTGTAGTGTTTTGAAAATGTGTTGATGTCACCTTCGCCAAACTTCATCCACATTTGGGCTGCTAATTCCTCCATACAGGGACCTTAAGTCACAGGCTTAAGTACCAAGCAGCTTCAATTGTTAAATCTTGCATTATATGCAAATGATAGATCTGCCTTACATGTGATGTCACTTCCTGTTGCGATGTCACTTCCTGTCGCGATGTCACTTCCTGTCATGATGTCACTTCCTGTCGTGATGTCACTTCCTGTTGTGATGTCACTTCCTGTGACCAAGCCTACCTTGGAGAGTCCCCCCACTTCTTTTTTTAGGACTTGTGCCCTGACAGGGAGTGATACCACATGGCCTTAGATATCAATCGCAACACAGGAAATAACAATAGTGAAATGACAGAAAGACTATTACAAGAAATCTCTCTAAAGTAAGCTTGTGGTCAGCAAAAGTAGGGCTGCAGCAGTCTCATGTGTCCAAAGCAGCTCAAATCATCACTGAAAATGAGGGGACTGCAACTGGATCCAGCATTAGGCAACTGATATTGAGCAGAATCAGGGATCAATGACTGTCTGGCTGAAATGTACTGTTTTTGTCTCAGTGCACTTTTTCAACACCAGGCCAAACCAGCGCCCACAATTTGCCTATTTTGCATTCAGAGCCGTGACCTATAGGAGGTAAGACATGTCTCTTACTTTCAGCTCCAGCTGCATTATTTAAAGGGCCATCCGCACTCTAGCTGTAGCTTTCACACCTTGGGCTAGATGTATCAAGCTATTTTTTAGTCGCAAACGCTGCGAATCACAAAAAGGCAGCATTGGCAACTAAAAAATCAGCAAATGCGATGTATCAAAAAATCGCACCGCAAAATTAAGGAATCGCTAAATTTGCTATTCTTTAATTTTGCGCAAGCATTTAAAGAATCGCAAATTGCGATTCCTTAAATGCTATGTATATAGCATATAAGCTTTGCGAATTTAGGCTAAGAATCGTAAATTACCACCAACTTGCAGTTGGTGGTAATTTGCGAATTCCTATAAAAAAGCACTTTTTGAAATTTCTAAAGGTGCCATGTGACGCTCATACATGCCCTTAGGGCATGTTTGTGCGCCATATGCGCACACATGTCAATTTCAGGGGGGGTGCAGCAGGGTGTTCTTAAGACACCCTTGCACCCTTGAAATTATTCTCAATTTGCGATTAGCAAATTGCGAATCGCAAATTGAGAATAACTGTCCATTCATTCCTATGGGCCTCCTGGCCCATAGAAATGAATTGGAAATTATTCCTTAATTGTGATTAGCAAATTGCTAATCGCAATTAAGGAATTTTAAGAAATCACAAAAAAATTGCGAATTTCTAGATACGTGCCATTTAGCAATTCTCAAATAGCGATTCCTTAAAAATCGCTATTTGAGAATCGTTAAAGGGTATCTTGATACATCTAGCCCCTTGATTCCAAAGAGGAAACCAAGACATTCAGCTTTTCACTTAACAAGTGTTTGAGCTAAACTGTGATTTGGAGGCAGGTTTTTGAGTTTCTCAAGCTCTTTAAATAAGGTATATGCTTGTACTGTAAAAATGTCTTATATATCTGTATACATGAGTAATTATGCTAACCATTTATATAGCAGTTACCGATAAGTCTTTATAACTACTCAAAGAAGCCATAGACCAATGAAAGAATAAGAAAAGCAGTAGGGTTCACCACTTATGCTTATCAGTCTACATATCGCTCCTTGATTTGGGTTCATAACCCACTAAATTATATCACAAGGATGATTACTTGTAACTTGTAAGTAACACAATGATCTCTGCAGCAAAACAGCAACCTACTAGCTAATACAAATATAAATCCGTAATCTGTATGTTGCACGTTGTGTTTTTCAACAGGCGTTTTAGCCCTCAATACCTTTTACATAATGAGTCAAACCTGTGACTAGACTGCATTTCTCGAGCAAGGGCATTAGCCATCCGAGTGATCATACTGCTAATATACCCTTTACATTTAGGTTACCCAAACATCTCTGCAATAGGTGTCATAACCACTAACATATCTTTTAGATGCGCCACGTTTGCAACCAATTAAGCTAAGTAAGGTTTAATATTACATTTATTGTTGTTGCCAATGTCCTTGAGCAGGCGTTTAAAAAAAACATTTGTGAGTTGAAAAAAGGATCATCGTGACTTGGATCCTCCTTGCACCATTCATTTTATGCTACCACACATTGACCCCCAATGTATGGGATCCAGGAGTATTTTTTTTTCAATTCAAGGACAACTTCAAGAAAATATAAATGATCTGTGGGAAGGGGTGGGTGTTAGACCTGGCATCCTTGGCATAGTTTCCCCAGACTTTTTGCCTTCTGACCTCCTGTTCTGCTGACTTTAGGATTCTGGGCACTTTACTACTGCTAACCTGTGCTGAGGTGCATATGCTCTGTACTCAAAACATGGTAACATTGGCGTATCCACAATTGGCATATTTAAATTGCTTATAAGTCCCTAGTAAAGTTCACTATACGTATCAAAGGGCTTGCAAATGAAATGCTACTAGTGCACCTGCAGCATTGATTGTATCACCTACACAGTAGCCCTTTAAACAGGGCTCATGCTTCCCATTGTAGAGCCTGTGTGGGCAGTTTTAAACTGCCATTTCGACCTGACAAGTTAACCTACTTGCCAGGCTCAAACCTTCTTTTTTATTACAAGTAAGTCACCCATAAGGTAGGCCCCAGGTAGCACCATGGGCAAAATGCAGTGTAATTAAATGGTAGGACATGTACTTTTAAATTGTACATGTCCTGGTAGTAAAATACTCTTACATTTGTTTTTCTCTACTGCAAGGCATATCTCTCACATAGGTTAACATTGGGTTTGCCTTAAACACCTTTTAAGTGTAATTTCGATTGGGAGCAGATATGAATTTGGAGTTTGGTGTTTTTGGACTCACAATTTAAAATCACAACTTATGGTGAACTTGGAATTTAAATAGTAAGTCAGAAAATTCCACTTTTAGAAAGTTGCAAAAATAACAGCGTTGGCCTCACACAAAGAAAGAAGGGGTGTGAAATTTGCATCCTGATGGCCCATCACCAGGCTGTTGGGCCTTCTTGAGATAGATTGGGAGAGTGGAGCTGACACTTGCACCTGATTAGGGCTGTGCCGGTCCCCACACAAAGAGCTGCATACCACCTGAAGAACCGGGTTTTAGAACCCAGCTGCGCCAGGGGCACACCCAAAGTCTTCGGGTTCACCTGTCTTACAATACAGAGACACGGGATACTTCTTGGTGACGTCAAAGATCAAATGTATTGGCTGCAACCAGGAACAGAAGTCTACGAAGTACGACACAAGTAGGTTCATCAGAGACTGCTCAATATTCGTATTGCGAGACATCGTCTTTTATGCTAAAAATCACATTCCGAACAAACACCCACTATTTACGAATTGTCCAATCAAAGGTAACATTGCAAAAGGTATCGCATGACGACAAACCCACTCTTCAGTTGTCCAGCCCACCATCAATTACACGGGAAAACCCAACATTCTTTCTCGAACAGGCCGGACAAACCCATAATAAAAGACCACAACCCATATCATAAATAGACCATAAAGGAACAGAAACAGATGAGAAGTAGGATAAGGGGTGTGTATGTGCATACCAAACTTTACAATCTCCTGTGCTCTGATCCTTAATCTTGATCAGCTACCGGCAAGGAACTGGCTTAACAAGGTCAGCTTCAGGCAACGAGGTCAGTTCACTTAGGTCATTCCGAAGTCAGCTAACGTTTACGTGTACTAAAGACTCGTTCGGCCGTAGTCATCGGCCTATGTGAGGGCAACCACAAAATGGCTGCCATACACAAAATGGAACCCAAGGGTTCAGAACAAAATCCCTAAATACGTAGTGAATCCATCGGTCTAACATGGCGAAAACACTCGTACTTGCCGCACTCACTAGTTACGGTTCGCTATTATCAAATTCGTAACAAAACCATGACCTTTATGAAACGGGTTCAGAATTCACGGAGCCTCAGACCCTCCTTTTGCCCTTACATAGGCAATAACCTAAACTCCCGTCAATCTGAATCCAGATCTAAATTCATCAGATCATCAAGATGTTGCTGGAGCATAATCCTATTACTTAGTAACTCTCTTGGGACAGGTCTCCTTGCACACGTAGTAGCACAAAGGCCACATATAGCAGGAGCACGCTGTACACAAAGACAGAACAGGAAAAGAATAGCTAAAGCCATCCCAATGATCATCAGAATCTTCCATCCCCAGGTGGATAACAATCCCAAAACCATCCCAGCAACGACCAATCTCCTTCGTCCATATGTACAGACACGGAGATCTTATGTAGCTTGGAAATGGCCTGGTACACTGTTGGAGCATTGTCTGGAATGAAAATGCAGCAGCTTGATTGAATCAATTTACATACCCCTCCTCTATCTGCAAGTATGACGTCTAATGCAACACGATTCTGCAACGTCATAAGACGATCCGATCGGAGCTCAGCAGTCAAATTACTAAGAGCACCGGCAGTCTCAACTATGGTGGACTCAACCACTCTCATCAATTGCCGTATGTTCCTACTATTAACCATAGGTCCCCAAAACGGCAGGAACCCCTTAAGAAAATCTCCCAATTCTTGTCCTGCATTATCTTCCTTACTGAAGACACCTCTAACTACTCTTGTTCTGTGGTAATCTGCAGCTGCAGTATACGTAGGGGGCAACAGATACAAAACATAACATGTTCCCGAAAAATCAGGGGGCAACCATGTACATGCTCTATCATAACAGACAAAATACGTACCCTTAGCTGCTAAAAACGGTGGGGAAGTATGGGACGCAAAAACATACGTCTCAGTGCAAACACTCTTCCCTAACTGAGCTCTCGGATTCTTGCCACTACCTTGCAGACAAAAATGACCACGATGGGTTACCATCCAAATCGGGGATGACCTTTTCCTTCGCTGCTTTTTACTCAGACTAACACCATATCCAGTCACGTTCCTTCCAATATAAGTTAGTGTCTCATCTCTAGGAATAGTCTCATAGGAATCGATTCCTCTAATCATATCCACTATTCCCTTCATTAGAGCACTATTACTTGGACTATCTTTCATGGAACGCAGGGGGTAAACTTCATGGGCATAAATAAACATTGTCTTATATGCCCATACAGATCCATTATAGCTAAATGGCAGGACCAGGTAAGGAATACCCTTATCTGTAGTATGAGGCATAAGACCACACACCCAGCAATTAGTGGTGTTCACTACTAACTGATGCTGATGCAGAAGTTGCACAAAGGAATTATTAGCGAATTCCAATCTTCTGATAGATTCATGTTCAGGCAAAGGATGAAAAGAATGCAAAGAAATAGTAGTAGGAAAAGACATTGGTTGTGTGGTGGGTGCAAAAGTCACTTGGAAAGAAAGAACAAGATATCCCACCAAAAACATTGTCATGCTGAGTGACATTAAAAGACACGTTATCAAAAAAATTTGCTACTCATTAGTTTACACAGTCTTGTCTTAAAGTTAATTTCTACAACAGCTCTCTCGATCTCAAAAAACTCCATCCTCTAACTGTGCTGTTCGCGGCAGGTGGTTCTCTTCGGCTCAGGTGTACGTCTGTAAGTCCAGGGAACGCCCTAGAACAAACCAGAAACGTCGACCTTGTGTCTACACAGCTGTACACTCCAAGTCTTTATACCGCGACCCTACAGCTGAACCCGGATGGCGGTTCGAAAAAGAAAAATAGGTCAAAACAGCTTTTCGGATGAGAGAGCGTAGTTTCGAAAGCAAAAAGAAATTCATTTTTAGGTCTCGCCTGTCGATGCGCATGCGCATCGAGCAAGCGAGACTATGGGGGCTTATCCACTCTTTATCCACTGCAAGGAATCGTGGCGATTCCTTGCAGTGCCCGTGACTTTTAATCTCAATGCGCATGCGCATTGAGCTTAAAAGCGCGTGCACGTCCGTCTTGTTTTACCCGCTCCGCCCCCTCCCCTTCCCGCTGTGTCGCATTTCTCCTCCCCCCTCCCCTCTCTTCCCTCCGTCTTGTTTGTTTATTTTACCTGCTCCGCCCCCTCCCCTTCCCGCCGTGTCGCATTTCTCCTCCCCCCTCCCCTCTCTTCCCTCCGTCTTGTTTGTTTATTTTACCCGCTCCGCCCCCTCCCCTGCCCGCCGTGTCGCATTTTTTTTTAAATCCCCACTTCCCCCCTTTTTGGTTTGGTGTGGGGAATTGTGGCTTGATCTTGTAGGAGATTTCCAGCAAATAAATAGGATTGCATCCTTTAAATTCCCCTACCAGGGCCAAAAAACCTCAAAGTCACCATGGAGACTCTAAGAAAAATCACTATTTTTGGAGCCGATTCTCAGGATGTTTTTAAGACCATTCCGGACCATTACGGGAACTCATGGGGATGTTGGAATCTAGAATTTATTGGGAATGCCGTAATTTCAACACCTCGTCATAAAGCAAGACAACAGACAGGCGTACAATAACTTTTATAAAAGAAACACTTCTCTAGCTCTGCCCTTTATTATTTTGCCAGTTTTACGGATCCCTATTTGATGATCTGATCCACCTTTGATCATTTCTGCTTGTGAAATATTATTAAATATTTATCGGATTTAAATTTGGTTTGGATTATGAAGCTCTTTCTGTATTTTTGCCTGTCCTTTTTGTAAACAGACACACGTCACAAGCATTTTTCCCTCAGAGGATTACTAAACCAAGAAGGATTTTGAAATGAGAGTGAAGGTAGAGGTTGTGGACGCTATTTTCAGCTCAGGGTCCTTCGCGATTGCAGCGGTTGTCTGCTGTTGCCTGTGTCTGTAATCAAGCTCTCTATTGGCTCGTGCTACCGGCTGCCAGGCTACGCTTGGCCTCTGGTTGTTGCTGGTGTTGGATGCAGCGTGAGGATTACGTTTCACCATCTAACTCCTGGTCGTTATCTCTCTTCTTGTATCTCCGGTCTTCAACCCAAGCTGCTACTAATAAGTTTCACAAAATTTGGGACTGTTTCCTTCATTCTTCATTTTACATATGCTTGTTTAGTGTAGTACACATGCTTACGCAGGATTAGTACTTGCCACCATTGCTCTAATTAGTATTTATTTTGCCTTGCATTATGTTGTAGTTGTTTGCTGGTTTCTTTAATATGTGTGAAATGTAGCCCTGGTTCTGTGTGTTTTTCTGCGCTTTGTTTATTTTACCCGCTCCGCCCCCTCCCCTGCCCGCCGTGTCTCATTTCTTTTTAAATCCCCACTTCCCCCCTACCCCCCAGCAATGCCAACACTGACGCCGTGCTCTGCTGCTTGTTTTTTTCTTCCTCGCTTCTAGCTGCTGCAATTCCAGTCCAGCAGCCTAGGCGACGGAGGGAGGATTTGCAAGCAGAGCTGCTCCTATTTGCAATCAATTTCCGTAGAATTTGCCAATGATTTAAATGCTTACTTTTTTCCGCATTTTTGTTAGCACGGAGCTGTGGCATTATCGAACCGCCGTCGATCTCTTTCTGCTTACTGAATTTGCCAATGATTTAAATGCTTATTTTTTCCGCATTTTTGTTAGCACAGAGCTGTGGCATTATCGAACCGGCGTCGATCTCTTTCTGCTTACTCAACAAGGCGCACTGTTGACAAACACTGATGAGCCAACTGGTTTAACGAGGATAGCGATGTTGGCCACCCCTCACCCTCACTCACCCTCACCCTCACCCTCACTCACCCTCAACCCCTCACCCTCACTCACCCTCAACCCCTCACCCTCACTCACCCTCACTCACCCTCACTCACCCTCAACCCCTCACCCTCACTCACCCTCACTCACCCTCAACCCCTCACTCACCCTCACCCTCACTCACCCTCAACCCCTCACCCTCCCTCACCCTCACCCTCCCTCACCCTCACTCACCCTCACCCTCACTCACCCTCACTCACCCTCAACCCCTCACCCTCACTCACCCTCACCCTCACTCACCCTCACTCACCCTCACTCACCCTCACTCACCCTCAACCCCTCACCCTCACTCACCCTCAACCCCTCACCCTCACTCACCCTCAACCCCTCACTCACCCTCACCCTCACTCACCCTCAGCCCCTCACCCTCACTCACCCTCAACCCCTCACCCTCACTCACCCTCAACCCCTCACCCTCACTCACCCTCACTCACCCTCACTCACTCACCCTCAACCCCTCATCCTCACCCTCAACCCCTCACCCTCAACCCCTCACCCTCACTCGCCCTCACCCTCACTCGCCCTCACCCTCACTCACCCTCAACCCCTCACCCTCACTCACCCTCAACCCCTCACCCTCACTCACCCTCAACCCCTCCCCCTCAACCCCTCACCCTCACTCACCCTCAACCCCTCACCCTCACTCACCCTCAACCCCTCACCCTCACTCACTCACCCTCAACCCCTCACCCTCAACCCCTCACCCTCAACCCCTCATCCTCACTCACCCTCACCCTCACTCACCCTCAACCCCTCACCCTCACTCACCCTCACCCTCAACCCCTCAAACTCACCCTCACTCACCCTCACTCACCCTCAACCCCTCACCCACCCTCACCCTCACTCACCCTGACCATCACTCACCCTCAACCCCTCGCTCACCCTCAACCCCTCACTCACCCTCACTCTCACTCATCCTCACTCACCCTCAACCCCTCACCCTCACTCACCCTCACTCACCCTCAACCCCTCAGCCTCACTCACCCTCACCCTCACTCACCCTCAACCCCTCACCCTCAACCCCTCACCCTCAACCCCTCACTCACCCTCACTCTCACTCATCCTCACTCACCCTCAACCCCTCACCCTCACTCACCCTCACTCACCCTCACCCTCACCCTCACTCACCCTCAACCCCTCACCCTCACTCACTCACCCTCAACCCCTCACCCTCAACCCCTCACTCACCCTCACTCTCACTCATCCTCACTCAACCACCCTCAACCTCACTCACCCTCAACCCCTCACCCTCACTCACCCTCAACCCCTCACCCTCACTCACCCACCCTCAACCCCTCACCCTCACTCACCCACCCTCAACCCCTCACCCTCACTCACCCTCAACCCCTCACCCTCACTCACTCACCCTCACTCCCCCTCAACCCCTCCCCCTCGACCCCTCCCCCTCAAACCCTCCCCCTCACCCTCACTCACCCTCCCTCTCCCTCAACCCCTCACCCTCAAACCCTCACTCACCCTCAACCCCGCACCCTCAACCCCTCACTCACCCTCAACCCCTCACCCTCACTCACCCTCACCCTCACTCACCCTCAACCCCTCACCCTCACTCACTCACCCTCAACCCCTCACCCTCAACCCCTCACTCACCCTCACTCTCACTCACCCTCACTCAGCCTCAACTACTCCCCCTCACCCTCACTCACCCAAAACCCCTCACCCTCACCCTCACTCACCCTCAACACCTCACTCACCCTCACCCTCACCCTCACTCACCCTCACACTCACTCACCCTCAACACCTCACCCTCAACCTCAACCCCTCACCCTCACTCACCCTCACTTACCCTCAATCACCCTCACTCACCCTCACTCACCCTCAAGCCCTCACCCTCACTCACCCTCACCCTCACTCACCCTCACTCACCCTCACCCTCACTCACCCTCACCCTCACACAGTGCAATAGTTCTCAGACCATTTCAGTTAGAGCTTTTAGAAATGTTTATGGCTTTTTTTATTTGTAATACTTTAGCATTGGCTACAGGAAACAAAAATGCTAAACATTTACAAAAAAAACCCATAAACAATTCTAAAAGCACTAACTCTAATGGTGCGAGACCTATTGCATTTCCAATGCTTGTTTATTATTCCATCGACTCTCGGTCGTTGATTATAGCGGCCTTTACCAGGCAATGTCTGATCACGAAACAACAACTCAGGCTCAGTGGTGTCCAGTCTCAAAGAAGGGGGCACAGCTTCTTTCAAAATTTCGTCATCCTCACGCCCAGAGCTTGTCCCAACCAAACGTGCGTCACTGAATGGAACGAAACGTGGCACAGTCTCAGTCTCTGAATCACCAACACCCTCCTGGACCCACTGGTCGTACGGCAGAGGTAAAGATACCCTCTTACAATGTACGCCGTGGATCCAGTTCTTCTTGCCGTGAACTCTCACTGCGGTACGCGTCGATAGAAGGACTTGGAAGGGTCCAGTCCAGCGGGGCTGATCGTTCTTTGTCCGCTGAAAGTTGCGCACCAACACCCATGAACCAGGATCAATGGCGTGTCCTGGATCTTCAGATGCTTGTGGAAGTGTATCGTAAACCTGTTGGTGTAAGACAAGCAATTTAGCCGTCAAATCACACAAATAGTCAATCAGCACAGGATGTTCAATCTCGCTAAACTTTGTCGGCCTCGGCACTCCCCATACGTTCGCCGGCGACCAAAAATTATCTCATAGGGGCTGAGGCCAATTCGAGAGTGCACTGTAGTTCTTGTTGACAAAAGTGCCAACGGCAAAGCATCGGGCCATTGGAGACCAGAGCTCGCCTGAATCTTGGCTAATTTCAGCTTCAGAGTGCCATTATAGCATTCGACTAAGCCAGCTGTTTGGGGATGATTTACAGCATGAAATTTCTGCCTAATGCCCAAACCTTCACACACTCTCTTCATAACTTGACCCACAAATTCACTTCTGTTATCACTCCACACCATCCTTGGCAATCCGAATCTAGGGAAAAATTCCTTGAGTAGGGCTTTATCTGTGGACAAGGCAGTATTATCTTTCAGGGGGTATGCCTCTACCCATCTCGAAAAGGCACAAACAACTACAAGGACGTAGTTTAAATTATTGCATCTTTCCATGTGTATAAAATCCAATTGCAGCACCTCGAACGGATACGTCGGAGGCGCAAAGTGACCAGCTGGAGTTGGAGTTCCCTTGCCAGAATTATACATCAGACAAACCATGCAATTTTTGAGCAGATTCTCCGCACAATTAGGAATTCCAGCATTCTGCCATACTGGAGCCAACAACTTACTTTTCCCATTCGCACTAATGTGAGCCATTCCATGCGCCATTGTAACCACTGCAAGCACATACGCATCAGGTAACAACCATCGCTGATGTTCCGACAACTCAATCCAACAACCAGTCGAATCCAATTTTCCCGTACTCTCTCTCCATACACTCAATTCTTTCTCCGTAGCTTCAGCCTGAATTGACTTCACACTCTCTATTGTATCCTCACACATTCCTCTATCCAGAACCCGTCTTGCTGGACCCGCAACATACATTCGACTCATCACATCTTTCGCCGCTTCTTCCGCAACTTCATCCGCAAACGCATTACCACGACCAACGTCATCGGTAACCTTCTTATGTGCACTGCATTTCACGATCGCAACTTGCATTGGCAACGTAAGTGACTCAAGAAGCTCATTCACCAACTGACCATGCAGAATTTTTGTACCATGCGAAGTAAGAAATCCACGCTCTTTCCACAAACGCCCGAAGCAATGATCAACACCAAACGCATACTGGCTATCGGTATACACAGTCACTCTCTTTCCTTTCGACAACACACACGCTCTCGTCAGTGCAATCAACTCTGCTGTTTGAGCTGAATTTTGTGGGATACGTGCAGCTTCAACAATCGTATGCAAAAACGTAATCGCATATGCTGCAGTCGTATCACCATTCGGAAGCTTAAAGCATGAACCATCTACCCATAAGGTACCATCAGACTTCACAAGAGGAGTGTCTTTCAAATCAATTCTACCCTTTGTTTCTTCCTCTGTCGTAAGAAGCAATCATGCTGTTCCTGAACATCCGTCTCTACAGAAATCGGCAACAACGTAGCTGGATTCAACGTGTTGCATCGCTTTATATGCACATGACTCGCCAAAAGTGTCAACTCGTACCCTGACAATCGAGCACTAGTCAAGTGCTGTGTTTTTGTCCTGTTTAATAAAGTATCCACTGCATGTGGAACCATCAAAATCAACGTATTATCCATTACCAAACCAGCAGGGATCAGGAAACGCAATTGTTTACGCTCCGAAACAGGGGTCACATTCAATGACCCAAAGAAAGGAGACAAAAGACAAGTAACAGTACTAGTCATTCTCTGTCGAACAGAAGGAGAAGTGGTCAGAAGGACAGGAGACAAAGCAGACTGAGATGAAACAAAAAACGTAGGAGTAGTAACAGAAGAAGTAGCAAGTACAGGAGAAAAAGTCGTAGGAGTTTGAGGCGGAACTGATAGCAAAGTCGGCGGCCCTAGAGAAGTCTACGCCAGAGGAGGAGGAACCAGCTGAAGAGGAGCTGGCGGCTGAGCAACAACAGGAGGCTGAACAGCTGGAGGTTGCGGAGGTGCCATAGCACTCTGCACATAAGGGGGTGGTGAACTCAACAAATGTGACATCAAAGGATCGTTTTCAGGGTCCTTTGTTGCACCTTGTAGAAGAGGTGACAAGGCTGGATAACATTTATCGATGGCCATTTTATGTTGCCTATGCAACTCTTCACTCGCCTGATCTTCTTCATTATCTTTAAACTGCCTAGCAGCTTGCATTATCGATATACCCTTCTCTCTTTTATCTCTTTTAGCTTGTTTAATTGCTCTCTGTTTGGCTTCCTTTCGCCAAAGGCGGAAAGAGTCAAACATCGCCGGCCGGGCTTTCTTCTTAAATAGTTTAACTTCCAGATTATCTCAAATCTCTGTGTCATAGCTACCATGTTGGGGCCATTTTAAAACACCGTCTTTCCTAGTGTATCAGACCCATACTTCATTAAACATAATGGGTCCCACGCCATGTTTAGAATAGAGCTCATAAGTCGGAGTTCCAACCGGAGGTATCGGTCACGAGTCCTCCAATCGGGAATCCCTGTTACAACTACAACAAAACAAATTCCTAATTCTGCTAAGACCAGGCATCTTCGCTCACTAATCTAGCTTCAAACTTCAAGGGATTACCAAAAACGATAGTCTCGCAAATATACGAGTCCCTCGGCTTAGGCACTTCCAAGTTCCAAATCAATGATCCCGAAGGAAACCCAAAACTAAGGACTGGGAGTGACCCACTTATACTTAACTGAAGTATCGATCATGTCACCAGGAGACCCGTCTATCGTCTCGCCATACAAATCGTCAAGAAGGGTCCAAGACAGGGTGACAGTCAGGGCAGCAGTCCTTCGTAGCCCTCGGAAAGCGGGAAGCCGCGCAGCAAAAACCTTCAGTCCACGTTCGACATGCAGGGGTCGATGAAGTGGGGCCCTCTTCCAGAATTTCCTCACGAAGCTCCTCACGATCTTCAGGCTTGAACCCGTACCACTGAAGTCGCCCCACCTTGGGCGCCAACTGAAGAACCGGGTTTTAGAACCCAGCGGCGCCAATAGTAAGTCAGAAAATGCCACTTTTAGAAAGTTGCAAAAATAACAGCGTTGGCCTCACACAAAGGAAGAAGGGGTGTGAAATTTGCATCCTGATGGCCCATCACCAGGCTGTTGGGCCTTCTTGAGATAGATTGGGAGAGTGGAGCTGACACTTGCACCTGATTAGGGCTGTGCCAGTCCCCACACAAAGAGCTGCATACCACCTGAAGAACCGGGTTTTAGAACCCAGCGGCGCCAGGGACACGCCCAAAGTCTTCGGGTTCACCTGTCTTACAATACAGAGACACGGGATACTTCTCGGTGACATCAAAGATCAAATTTATTGGCTGCAACCAGGAACAGAAGTCTACGAAGTACGACACAAGTAGGTTCATCAGAGACTGCTCAATTTTCGTATTGCGAGACATCGTCTTTTATGCTAAAAATCACATTCCGAACAAACACCCACTATTTACGAATTGTCCAATCAAAGGTAACATTGCAAAAGGTATCGCATGACGACAACCCACTTTTCTGTTGTCCAGCCCACCATCAATTACACGGGAAAACCCAACATTCTTTCTCGAACAGGCCGGACAAACTCATAATAAAAGACCACAACCCATATCATAAATAGACCATAAAAGAAGGAACAGAAACAGATGAGAAGTAGGATAAGGGGTGTGTATGTGCATACCAAACTTTACAATCTCCTGTGCTCTGATCCTTAATCTTGATCAGCTACTGGGCAAGGAACTGGTTTAACAAGGTCATCTTCAGGCAACGGGGTCAGTTCACTCAGGTCATTCAGAAGTCAGCTAACGTGTACGTGTACTAAAGACTCGTTCGGCCGTAGTCATCGGCCTATGTGAGGGCAACCACAAAATGGCTGCCATACACAAAATGGAACCCAAGGATTCAAAACGAAATCCCTAAATACGTAGTGAATCCATCGGTCTAACATGGCAAAAACACACGTACTTGCCGCACTCACTAGTTACGGTTCGCCACTATCAAATTCGTAATGAAACCATGAACTTTATGAAACGGGTTCAGAATTCACGGAACCTCACACCCTGTAGAGTTTCTGGAGCCAGGGAAGGAAAGGCAGGGATCTTCAAAGGCCTCTTTGATGTCCCTCCCACTTCAAAGGCCCATTTGGGCATAAGTACTAGGCCCCTGACACCACCAGATCAGAACTCTGCTGAAACCATGGACATTCTGCCTGGAAGAGGAGCTGCTGTGCTGTAGGCGGGACTGCCACGTTGCTACCTTCTCTGCTGTGTTGGTCTGCTGCTTCTTGTTTGGGAATGAGAGGGACTGGTCCTGCTATCTACATCCTGCAACACAGGATTCTCCAAAGGCATGCAGGCTTGCCTCCTGTTTCCTGAAGTCTCATGGATACAATAGACTTCTTGCAACTCTGCTGGTGCTGTTGGACTCTGCAGCCTTGGAGCCCTACCCTTGCCTGAGGTGCCCCCTCCAGTCCTGGGCTTCAGTAGTGGATACTGCAGCAGTTTTCTTAAAAAGTCAATGCATTGGTCCCTTTGCACCAATCGGAACCGACGCAGTGCCCTCCGACGCCGATGCAGTGCCGATTCGATGACAACAAGGGTCCCGACTGCAAAGTTTGATTACGACGCAGCACTGATCCTTTGACACAATCTACGATTCTCGATGACGATGCAGTGCCGAATGTTCAACTCCGCCTGTGAAGCTCATCTCTGACGCTGCTAGGAAAATTCCAAAACATCGGGTTCTTGATGTCGTCACTTTGCTCCGTACAAGGTACTTTTTCAGTGGGCCCTGAGGTGGTTCTGTAGCAGGCCTGCCCTCCATCACGGTCATATTTACAACAAGGGGTGGTGAGGGACAGAGTCTCTGAATTAAGCAGAAAGCTCTCACCCAGTCAAGAGATCAGGGCTAGATCCAACACCGTTTTTTAGCTCACTGCACCATCCCAGTTTCAGAACCTGGCTGTATGCAAATTAGTCTGTTCCTGTCCCAGTGCATGATGGGAACAGGGCAAACCAAACTACAAAAGCCAATTCTTACACTGGGAAGGAAACAAGCTCCCGGGGACCGGTTTCTGGCATTACAGCCGTCTTCGGCCCGGTTTGCTTGAATCCTGATGGTGCAATGAGCAAGGGTCTCACATCTGAGAATACCCTTCCACGCTTAGGGTGGACAAAAATATTTACAACAAGGGGTGGTGAGGGACAGAGTCTCTGAATTAAGCAGCAAGCTCTCACCCAGTCAAGAGATCAGGGCTAGATCCAACACCGTTTTTGAGCTCACTGCACCATCCCAGTTTCAGAACCTGGCTGTATGCAAATTAGTCTGTTCCTGTCCCAGTGCATGATGGGAACAGGGCAAACCAAACTACAAAAGCCAATTCTTACACTGGGAAGGAAACAAGCTCCCGGGGACCGGTTTCTGGCATTACAGCCGTCTTCGGCCCGGTTTGCTTGAATCCTGATGGTGCAATGAGCAAGGGTCTCACATCTGAGAATACCCTTCCACGCTTAGGGTGGACAAAAATATTTACAACAAGGGGTGGTGAGGGACAGAGTCTCTGAATTAAGCAGAAAGCTCTCACCCAGTCAAGAGATCAGGGCTAGATTCAACACCGTTTTTTAGCTCACTGCACCATCCCAGTTTCAGAACCTGGCTGTATGCAAATTAGTCTGTTCCTGTCCCTGATCTTTGGACTGGGTAAGAGTGGTCTGCTTAATTCAGACACTCTGTTCATCACCACCCCCTTTTCTGAATCGTTTTTGGCCACTATAGGTGTGGCAGGGTATACTCAGACATGAGTCCCTTTCTCACTGCTCCATCAGGATTCAAGCAAGCCGGGCCGAAGACGGCTGAAATGCCAGAAACCGGTCCCCGGTAGCTTGTCTCCTTTCTGGTGAAGAATTGGCTTGGTAATTTAGTCTGCCCTGTTCCCATGATGCACTGGGCCAGGGACAGACTGATTTGCATATAGCCAGGTTCTGAGCTGGGATGGGGCAGTGAGATAAATAACGGTGATGGATCAAGCCCTGATCTTTGGACTGGGTAAGAGTGGTCTGCTCAATTCAGACACTCTGTTCATCACCACCCCCTTTTCTGAATCGTTTTTGGCCACTATAGGTGTGGCAGGGTATACTCAGACATGAGTCCCTTTCTCACTGCTCCATCAGGATTCAAGCACGCCGGGCCGAAGACGGCTGAAATGCCAGAAACCGGTCCCCGGTAGCTTGTCTCCTTTCTGGTGAAGAATTGGCTTGGTAGTTTAGTCTGCCCTGTTCCCATGATGCACTGGGCCAGGGACAGACTGATTTGCATATAGCCAGGTTCTGAGCTGGGATGGGGCAGTGAGATAAATAACGGTGATGGATCAAGCCCTGATCTTTGGACTGGGTAAGAGTGGTCTGCTCAATTCAGACACTCTGTTCATCACCACCCCCTTTTCTGAATCGTTTTTGGCCACTATATGTGTGGCAGGGTATACTCAGACATGAGTCCCTTTCTCACTGCTCCATCAGGATTCAAGCAAGCTGGGCCGAAGACGGCTGAAATGCCAGAAACCGGTCCCCGGTAGCTTGTCTCCTTTCTGGTGAAGAATTGGCTTGGTAGTTTAGTCTGCCCTGTTCCCATGATGCACTGGGCCAGGGACAGACTGATTTGCCTATAGCCAGGTTCTGAGCTGGGATGGGGCAGTGAGATAAATAACGGTGATGGATCAAGCCCTGATCTTTGGACTGGGTAAGAGTGGTCTGCTCAATTCAGACACTCTGTTCATCACCACCCCCTTTTCTGAATCGTTTTTGGCCACTATAGGTGTGGCAGGGTATACTCAGACATGAGTCCCTTTCTCACTGCTCCATCAGGATTCAAGCAAGCCGGGCCGAAGACGGCTGAAATGCCAGAAACCGGTCCCCGGTAGCTTGTCTCCTTTCTGGTGAAGAATTGGCTTGGTAGTTTAGTCTGCCCTGTTCCCATGATGCACTGGGCCAGGGACAGACTGATTTGCATATAGCCAGGTTCTGAGCTGGGATGGGGCAGTGAGATAAATAACGGTGATGGATCAAGCCCTGATCTTTGGACTGGGTAAGAGTGGTCTGCTCAATTCAGACACTCTGTTCATCACCACCCCCTTTTCTGAATCGTTTTTGGCCACTATAGGTGTGGCAGGGTATACTCAGACATGAGTCCCTTTCTCACTGCTCCATCAGGATTCAAGCAAGCCGGGCCGAAGACGGCTGAAATGCCAGAAACCGGTCCCCGGTAGCTTGTCTCCTTTCTGGTGAAGAATTGGCTTGGTAGTTTAGTCTGCCCTGTTCCCATGATGCACTGGGCCAGGGACAGACTGATTTGCATATAGCCAGGTTCTGAGCTGGGATGGGGCAGTGAGATAAATAACGGTGATGGATCAAGCCCTGATCTTTGGACTGGGTAAGAGTGGTCTGCTCAATTCAGACACTCTGTTCATCACCACCCCCTTTTCTGAATCGTTTTTGGCCACTATAGGTGTGGCAGGGTATACTCAGACATGAGTCCCTTTCTCACTGCTCCATCAGGATTCAAGCAAGCCGGGCCGAAGACGGCTGAAATGCCAGAAACCGGTCCCCGGTAGCTTGTCTCCTTTCTGGTGAAGAATTGGCTTGGTAGTTTAGTCTGCCCTGTTCCCATGATGCACTGGGCCAGGGACAGACTGATTTGCATATAGCCAGGTTCTGAGCTGGGATGGGGCAGTGAGATAAATAACGGTGATGGATCAAGCCCTGATCTTTGGACTGGGTAAGAGTGGTCTGCTCAATTCAGACACTCTGTTCATCACCACCCCCTTTTCTGAATCGTTTTTGGCCACTATAGGTGTGGCAGGGTATACTCAGACATGAGTCCCTTTCTCACTGCTCCATCAGGATTCAAGCAAGCCGGGCGGAAGACGGCTGAAATGCCAGAAACCGGTCCCCGGTAGCTTGTCTCCTTTCTGGTGAAGAATTGGCTTGGTAGTTTAGTCTGCCCTGTTCCCATGATGCACTGGGCCAGGGACAGACTGATTTGCATATAGCCAGGTTCTGAGCTGGGATGGGGCAGTGAGATAAATAACGGTGATGGATCAAGCCCTGATCTTTGGACTGGGTAAGAGTGGTCTGCTCAATTCAGACACTCTGTTCATCACCACCCCCTTTTCTGAATCCTCCATCACGGTCAGCCTGAACTTTGTATTTGTACTGGTCTCTCACAACCTCAAGAAAAAGTTTTGCCCTTTTGGCCTTGTTTTACTCCGATAAACATTCACTATTTTTCTAAACTGGTTTGAAGTTTTTTTGTTGTGATTTTACTGTGCTACTGTGATTAAAGTGTGCACATATACTTTACTCATTGCCTCTTAAGTTATGCCTGCCTGCTCTGTGCCAAGATACACGAGGGTGAGCACAGATTAATTTAGGTTGTCTATCTGACTTACCTTGTCTAGGATTGTGGCTTCTGAGTGGACAGGGTGTATACTCTGCCAACCAGAAACCTTGATTTCAAACAGAGGTTTTTCCCTCCAGGAAATTAGTTAATGGAAAGGGGAGACCACTCGGTCCCCCAGAACGTATGGATGGGTGCCCCGATCCCCCGGGAAATCATTGTGGGCGGGGGGCGTGTCCCGGCTGGTATGCCCGAAGCAGCGTAGCCGGAGCACGCCCCTCCCGCCCAGAAGAGGTTGGCCTAGACACCCGCCCGGAAGTCCGTGCACGGATGGGCGTACCTGAGGCGGGCCCCCGCCCTCCCGCAGATGGATAAATAGCGCGGGAATCCAACGAAGCTTCCTCTTGTTCCTGTGCTCTGAAGGCTGCACCACTCGTCGCTCGTGAGCCCTCTAGGGAACAAGCTGCACTTTTTTGAGAACTTGTAATCTTTGTCTTTCTCTTTCAGTATCAGGCGGGTGGAAGATCGAGTCACCTTTGCGAGTCAAGTCGGACGGAGTGATCGAAGTCATGCCTGGCAAGAGATCTGGAAAGAGCTCCGGATTGAAAGAATGCTGCGCACGTTGGTGAACCAAGTGGCGGTGATGGACCGAAAGTTGGGTAAAGTTGACCAGCTTGGTCGTGGCTTAGCGGCCATCAGGAAACAGGTGGAGGCCCAGAATGCCCCCTCGGGGCAGCCTAAAAGGGTCATAGGACCGGCCTTGCCGAACGTCACCCCGGAGGATAAGGGTAAGAAAAGGAAGGAGAGGGCAGGTCCTAGTGAGGTCCCAGTCCCAGTAGTAACTCCACCGAGTCCCGGCGCGGACATTCCCGTCGCGCCGGCGGCCAGCCCGGTACCAGGACCGGAAGGGGGCTTGCCAATTCCCGTGGTGATCACGCCACTGGGGGATGACCAGATGCCCCCAGAATTAGCACTTCAGTTAGCAGCGGTATTACCCTGGCTAAAGAAGGGAGCTGGGGGATCAGCGGCTGCGGGAGACCTGGCTGAAGAAGCCAGATTAATTATTGAGCAGTTGCGGCAGTCAAGGGATGCAGGGACAGCGAATGTACCTTCTATTTCCCCACAGATGGCGACGGGGGTCACGGCTGACGTTCGGGAGAAGACAACGGACACAGCTGGCAGTTCGGCTGAAGCCGGTAAGAGAGCGTTGCCATTGGTGGGGGAGGGCCCAGTACCCTCAAGGCGGGAAACTTTATCGCAACATATTCCCATGGTTACAAAAGAAATGGTGTGGGGAGACAAGTATATTAACATGTTTTCGCTTTTGACTGACCATCGTGAGTTAGAGTATGCAAAGACCCAGAAAGATCTATGGCACCCCAGCGTATGGCGGGCCAAGATGGCGGAATTCAGGGTCGACGAGACCATGGTGAACTGGGTCAGGGCCTTTTCTATCTTCACGGCAATTATCGGAGAGCGTTAACCAGAAGTGTTGACTGACCTGGCATGTTATCAGAACAGGATCATGAATTTCCATGCGATGTATGGGGGAAATGAATGGAAGGGTTATGATGTTGCCTTTAGAAAAGCAAAGGAGTTTAATCAGGCCTTGACATGGGATTGTTTGGATACAGTGTCATGGCATGCTCAGCGCTTGCCGGGACCGGCGGGTACTTCGGTACCAAGCACGAGTGGCTCTGGGGCATTCCATCAGAAGCCGTCGCAGCCCTTTCGGGCGAGCGCCGGGGGGGATTCCCAGCCCAGGTCTGGCGGGAATGGAGGCAAGCGAGGGTTTGTTGGGGATTTAACAAAGGAACCTGTAACAGGCCTCAGGGAACGTGTAGGTTCCGGCACGCATGTTCGAGCTGTGGGAATTCCTCACACCCGGAAACCAGTTGCCGGTCTAAAGCCAATGGCGCGGAGGAAAGGGGGGATCCAAGCAGGATTGATGCGGTGCCTCGGAAGCAAACATCTTCGCCCGTTGATATCTTGGCTTTGACCCCTTGGCTGAACCGATACCCTGATCATGCGTCCGCCGGGACTTTGAGGGATGGCTTTTTATATGGCTTCAGGATCCCGGCGGGCAATTTTCGGGGGAGCCCTTCCTGTAATAACCAGCTGTCTATTCAACACAACCCTGCGGTGGCCGCCAAAAAGATAGCGAAAGAAGTTAGCTTGGGGCGAGTGGAAGGTCCATTTGGCGGCCCACCAGTTGCGGAATTTGTGTGTTCTCCTTTAGGACTAGTTCCGAAGAAAGACCCGGGGGAGTATAGACTCATCCACAATCTATCGGCCCCTAGGGGGGCCTCAGTAAATGAAGCTATTGACCCCGAGGTATGTTCAGTGAGGTATGCATCGTTCGATCACGCAGTCGTACTGTTGAATCGCCTGGGCCCCGTTGCATTGTTAGCTAAATCAGACATTGAATCTGCATTCAGGTTACTCCCGGTACACCCCCAAGACCAGCGCCTGCTGGGATTCACGTTCAGGGGAAATTCTACATGGATAAATGCATGCCCATGGGTTGTTCGATTTCATGTGCCTATTTTGAAATGTTTAGCTCCTTTTTGGAATGGGTGTTCACCGAGGCCACAGGGCATAGACAGGTGATGCACTATTTGAATGATTTCCTCTTTCTGGGCCCAGCAGGCACTCAGGACTGTGCGCAGGCGTTGCAGGACTTCTGCATGGTCATGCGGGGTTTTGGGGTCCCATTGGCACCAGGTAAGACGGTGGGGCCATCTACCTCACTCGAGTTTCTGGGTATTGAACTAGACTCGGAGGAGGGGTGTTTCCGTCTGCTGGTTGAGAAGGTGGCCAAGTTTAGGGCTTCCTTGGTACAATGTCTCCGAAAAGAAAAGGTGACCCTACACCAGTTGCAACAGACAGTGGGTCAGCTTAATTTTGCCTTAAGAGTGATGCCGATGGCTCGCCCTTTCTCTCGTTCCATAGCACAGGCTATGGTGGGCCTTAAAGAAGGACACCACCGCACTAGACTGTCGGCAGAGGTTCGCCAGGACATGCTCATTTGGATGGCATTTCTGGCGGATTTCAACGCTCGAGTGGTGTGGAACAAACCCCCAGCCTCGTCGGACGAACTAGGATTGTGGACCGACTCGGTGGGGAGCGCGGGATTTGGCGCAATCTTTGGAAACCGGTGGTCGGCACAAACATGGCCGGCGTGGTGGCACACAATCGGCCTAACAGGTAACATTGAATTCTTAGAGCTATTCCCCATTTGGGTGGCTCTGATGGCATGGCCAGAAGACTTTAAGGACCGCTCAGTGGTGTTTTGGTCAGATAACATGACAGTGGTCGAGTGCATTAATCACCAGGCTGCACGCTGCAAATGGATCTTAAGACTGTTGAAAGAAATTGTATTGCGATGCATGAGGTTGAATGTACAATTCAGGGCAAGGCATGTGCCGGGTGTACTGAATAATGCAGCTGATGCACTCTCTCGTTCAAACATGCAGGCTTTCAGGGGTTATCTACCTACAGCGGAACTAGTGGCGGCACCTTTCCCCGAAGCACTATGGCAGATCGGTGCCCCGGACTACAAGATCTCGTGGCAGCCAGTTTAGCGCCCAGGACGAGGAAAGCTTATGAAGGAGCGTTCCGTTCATACTGCGCCTTTTTAGGGCCGGTAGGGGAGCATAGCTGGGGGCGGGAAGAGTCCTTGCTCCAATTTCTGGTGGCACTTCATAAGGAAGGCCGGCTGCCATATCATTTATGGCACAGCTCCACGGGATACGGGACCCGAAGAACTCCTTCTTAGTCAGGAAGGCTCTCAGGGGCTGGCAGCGCCTGGAGGGTCGCAGACAGGATGAAAGGCACCCGATTGGGTTGGACAGATTGTCCGCATTACTAGCGAAGCTGGATGAGACATGCTCCTCGCCCAGTGAAGTAATACTGTTCCGAGCAGCTTTCGCATTGGCATTCTAAGGGGCCATGCGGGTAAGTGAACTAGTGGCAAGGAATAAGAAGGATGTGGGGGGAGGTCTACGCAGGGATCGCGTCCAAGTAAGGGGCGATTCTCTGCTGATCTCGATAGCCAGGTCAAAAACAGACCAGGAGGCGTTGGGGAGTAGTGTGGTGCTGCAGCGCGCTCGGGGGAACCCCGGTTGTCCGGTACGGCATTTGGAGGCCTACATGAAACAGAGGTTGACAACATGGGGGGGCCCTGCTTAGACACGAGGACGGCACCCCGTTGACAAGATTTCAATTTCGGAAGGGTGCTGGCAATTACGATTGCAGCTGCGGGCTTGAAACCGTGTGATTTTGGGACCCACTCATTCAGAATAGGGGCCGCTACAGAGGCTACGGCTCGGGGTCTGCAGACAGAGGAGGTGAAACAGTTAGGCCGTTGGTCCTCGAATTGTTTCAAGAGGTAAAAGACTTTAAATGTTGTAAAAGACTGATGAAATGCACTCACGCTTGTTGTCTTTTGTTTGGATTACAGTTTCGCAAGCCTGTAACGCGGGGCGGAAATTGGGATCGGCCCAACACCAGCTGACCAGCGGGAAGGGATCACCAAATGGAGATCAAGTGGTCTGGGTCGTGGGCCACTCAAACATGAGACGGGCCGGGGACATATTCAAGGCAGGTGACGCGATCCACGCATCTGAGGAATATGGGTTCAGAGTGACCTTCCATGGGAAGGGAGGCCTCTGTATTGACCAATTGCAAAATTTTGTGGAGGAACTCTTAGGGCGGCACAGGTCACCACCATCTGTAATCATAGTGCATGTGGGAGGAAATGACTTGGTGAGACTGGGAAGACGGTGTTAGTTGAGCACATATTGTCAGCAGTCAGGTGGTTGGCCAAGAGGCTCCCTGGGTGTACGATCGCCTGGTCCCACATGATTCCCAGAAGAATATGGCGGGGGGTTTGTCTATATCAGCGTTGAACCACTCGGTAAAGAGGGTTAACAACAAGATTGAGAAACTGTTTCGCTCCGCTCATCTCCAAAGCATTCCCCATGGGTGTATTAGGGGGGATCACTATTATTTGAATGATGGGGTGCATCTGTCCAGGGCTGGGAATGACTTACTCATAGGAGACTTCGTAGCGTGGCTAGTGGGTTTGAGGAGACATGACCTTTAGGAGGTGTGGGGGGGCCGGATAGTCGGTCAACTATCCGGCCTGTGGCGGTAAGGTCATGATCGGTGAGCAGTGATTTCAAGGTCCCTAGGGGGGGCGCCACCCATTATGGATGGGAGCGCCCAGGGGGAGGCGGCCATTGGCCCCTCCCACGGGGAGGCGGCACCCACTACGGATGGGTCGCCCAGGGGGAGACGGCCATAGGCCCCTCCCAGGGGGAGACGGCTATATGCCCCTCCCACGAATTGCCCGGGGGCCGGATATCCTCTCCGGCGGAAGAGAGTGTGGGGAAGGGGGGAGTCCACGCTGTCCTTCTTACGGATACCTCGCACGGGAACTCGGACGACCTTAAGATGGCATCGAGTGAAAGGGGGTCCCCACGACAAGGGAAGTTACAGTTGGCTGCAAGGGTAAAGTCCTCTGCGCATGCGCCACTCACACCGTGAGGGCGGGAAGTTGGTAATTGGGATCTGACAACGGTTAAGACCTTGCCGTTGGCCCTTAATGCTAGGTTGTACAAATTCAAAATGTTATGCATTTTCAGGACGCTAGACTCGGCTAGGAAACGGTTGGACAGGCCTCGTGAAAGGCTCGCTCCCTCCCCGCATGACGGGGCCCGGACACCGGCTCTCCCGGTGTCACCAGAAGAACTACCTCGACCACCCACAGAAGCAACCCACAACTCGTCCCCCACGGGATGCCTGCTCCCGAACATCCCAGCATCGGCTGACCCGGGCCACCGTCAGCACCACTGCCCGGGCCCAGCCGCCATCTTGGACACTGCACCACGAGGCCGCGTGGCCTCAGCTCGACCCCAACCCTGGGCCTGGCCAGGCCCAGACATCGAGGCACCACCATCCACCCAGGAGGTGAAGAGACCGCTTGGCAGGTCAATGGGAGAGAGGAGTGTCGATGGCTCTCCCCCGCCAGGTGCCGATCGCCCCCAGCCTCCCCGGACGCTGGCTCCACCCCCGTGCTGGGTGTCTGGACTCCCTCATCCCGGACCTCCCGACCTCCAAGAGCGAGGGTCCGGACATCAAAGGAGGCCAGACCTATAACTGGGGCAGCTCCAGAGCAGGAAGGCAGTTGTATCCTGGAGTCGAGAGACACCTAGAAGAACTCATCCTTGACGGACTGCTGGCGCTGCCGCAGCCCTGCCTTGTGAATCATCGTCCTGCCTGCTGGCGCTGCTGCGGCCCTCTGTAACCTACATCCTCGTCGGGGCCTGCTGGCGCTGCCACGGCCCTCTGCAACCTACATCCTCGTCGTGACCTGCTGGCGCTGCCGCGGCCCTCTGCAACCTACATCCTTGTCGGGACCTGCTGGCGCTGCCGCGGCCCTCTGCAACCTACATTCTCGTCGGGACCTGCTGGCGCTGCCGCGGCCCTCTGCAACCTACATCTTCGTCGGGACCTGCTGGCGCTGCAGCGGCCCTCCTCAAGTGAGACGTATCATCCGAGCCTGCTGGCGCTGCCGCGGCCCGACCTTCCAGAAATCCGAGCTCGAGGATTGTGAGCTATTCATCGTACCACCTCAGTACCAGACCGGTACCAAGACTGTCCCACTACCCCCTTTCCCTGCCAGAGACTAGAATTGAGAGGACCCTCGTGTCCCGATCTCACTGTATCGTGATATCCTTGCTTCAAGAATCGTATATAAAGAGTGTTGACCTTATCTTTGTGTGGTGTCCATCTGTGGGGGGGAAGTTACTTGTCTGTACGATCGCTGGAGACGGCCCTCACCGGAGGCCTCTTCCCTTGTCCTCGGCCGACCTTCCAGGTCCCCGTCTAACATTGGTGGCCAGCGGCGCGATCCGAACCAACGCGTAATCGTACAGAGAGTAACTCACCCCACGACTCAACCACAATGTCAACAAAAGAGAGCGGATCCACAGAGAAATTCCAGATGGAGAAACTAGAAGAGTACAACCATCGAGAGCTAAAGCAATTTTGCATAGAACTAGGCATTGCTACCACCGGGCTGAGCACGAAAGAGGACTTCAAACACGCCCTAGAATCTTGGGCAGAAACAGGTACGGCCGTACCCCGGAACCAAAACCTCGAGACACAAGAAACAAACACCACTCCGACGGAAGGAAGGAGAGCGGGTCTCTCCCTGGAAGAGATCCAAGAACGAGAGAAAATAGACTCCATGAATTAGAGTTGGCACGGCTCCGGTTAGATGGAGAGCTGAAACTGGCGGAACAAAAGATAACATTAGAACACTTGCGGCTCCGAGAGGAGCGGGAAGAGAAGCAAAGGCAGAGAGAACTCGAAGAGAAAAAACTGGCATACGAACATGAGCGCAAGCTAGCAGAGATAGAGATGCGGAAACAGAATAAAGATCTCGGAGTGCCCGAGCGCCCGCACACCCCGGGCGCTGCCGAACCAAAAGTCCACATCCCCAAGGATGTCGTCAGAGAATATTATCGGAACGACGATATCCAGCAGTGGTTCAAGGCCTACGAGATCGCCATGACCTCCCACCGGATTGATCGAAGTGACTGGGGAGCCAGGCTATGGGGGAGGTTCGTCAATGAAGGGCGCGACGCCCTGCTGCAGCTCCCGGACCATCAGATGACATCCTAAGACCACATGAAGGCCGCCTCCTCACTCGATACGGACTCACGCCCGAGATGTACCGCCAGCGGTTCCGCAACTGCAAGCGGATCCCGGGCACAACTTGGGTGGAGTATGTGAACTATTTCAGCCGAGCCTTCGAGGGGTGGATCAAGGGCAGCCACGTAACCACCTACGAGCAACTCTTTAACCTCATTGTGTGGGAGCACCTCTCCAACAATTGCTTTGTCGAGCTCAGGCAGCACCTCCTCGACAGTAAACTGACTGAACCTCGGCTGCTCGCCGCCGAAGCCGACCGATGGGAAAGCACTCGAGTTTCCCGAAGTGGGCCAAGTGAACCAAACAGAACAAACCAAGGTCCCCATCGCCCCCGAGGAGGGGGAGGCCAGGGCCGGGGCAGAGACGCCGTCCCGGCAGCGCCCGCCAGCAACACCCCGCCCCCGGCCGGTAGGGGAAACCCCCCGATGCGTCCAGGGTTCCGAGCCAACGTCACTTGCCACCGGTGCCAGCGGACCGGCCACTATGCCAGCGACCCTAACTGCCCGAAGAACCAGAGTCCCATACCGCGCCAGGTCGCTGCCGCCGCCCTGGGAGAGGAGCAAGCTCCCGAAGATTATGAAGAGTACGAACAGGAACAGCCCGAGTGGGAACCCGCCGCCATGATCCTGGCTTGCCTAGGGGAAAGAGACATGATTCCGCAGGCTCCCCTACCCGCCAACACGAGAAAATACAGCCAGTGGGTGAACATTAATGGGCGCAAGGCCGAAGCCCTGCGTGACACCGGGGCCAGTGTGACGGCAGTCCGCTGTCATCTGGTAACCCCGGAACAAATCTTGCCAAACGTTCTTTGCCCCGTCCGATCAGCTGACAATTCGGAGAGCCTGTGTCGGATGGCCTGCATCCCCTTCGAATGGGGAGCAGTGTCCGGCATGCTAAAGGTGACTGTCCGCGATGATGCCCCGGTGGACTGCCTCCTAGGAAACGACCTCGAAAGTTCCCCCTGGGCAGCCGTTGAGAGAAGAGAGCACCTGGGGATGTTGGGCCTCCCGGACTGGGCCTGCGTAACGACCCGGTCCATGGCCGCCCGCACCATCCCCAGTCCCGAAGAACCCGAATGGCCAGCACCCCCTCCTCCGATCAGCCCAGAGGAAGACGCCCTCAGTACCGATCCCCCAGAACGAAACCAAGAAGGGCCTACTCAGCTCCAAGATCTTCCAGAACTGGCCCAGTGGCGTCAAGAGGGTGGACCCACCCAGGAACAATTCCGGCAAGAACAGAAGACCTGTCCCTCCCTCGAGGGACTCCGACAGCAAGCCCTCGCCCAGAGCGCAGGAGACACTGCGGGGGCCCACTGGATCTATTGGACAATGACCTACTGTACAGCGAGCAAAGAATTGCCGAGTTGGGGGCCAGCCGGGTGCTGGTGGTGCCCCTCCGCTTCAGAGACTTTCTTTTGAACTTAGCACATGATGTCCCCCTGGCCGGGCACTTGGGACAAGACAAAAGTTACAACCGCCTGGTAACCCACTTCTACTGGCCCAAAATGCGAAATAATGTCTCCAACCACTGCTGGGCCTGCCCCACCTGCCAGGCCAGCGGGAAGAGCGGCCGAAAAATCAAAGCACCCTTGCAACCATTCCCCGTCGTCACCACCCCGTTCGAACGGGTGGGAATAGACATTGTGGGGCCCCTGGGGCCCCTGGACCCCCGAACAGCACAAGGGCACCAGTTCATCCTGGTCCTGGTGGACCACGCCACCCGCTATCCCGAGGCCATTCCTCTCCGGACCATAACAGCACCAGTGGTAGGCCGAGCATTAATGGGGATCTTCTCTCGAGTGGGCTTCCCCCGAGAAGTCGTCAGCGACAGGGGCACGAACTTTATCTCCAAGTACATGAAATCTCTCTGGCAGCAGTGCGGGGTTACCTACCGGTTCACGACCCCCTATCACCCGCAAGGAAACGGACTGGTCGAACGGTTTAACCGCACTCTCAAGGGGATGATCATGGGCCTGGAGGAACCCCTACGTCGCCAATGGGACGTACTGCTCCCGTGCCTCCTCTTCGCCTACCGAGAGGTTCCCCAGAAATCCCTCGGTTTTAGCCCCTTCGAGCTCCTGTACGGACACCCTGTCCGGGGGCCCCTCAGCCTGGTTAAAGAAGAATGGGAGATGACTCCCCAGAAGGCCCCTCCGGACGTGTATAAGTACCTCCTGACCCTCCGCAACCAGACCCGGCGATTCAGGGACCTCGCCAAAGCCAATCTGGAGGCCAGTCAGGAGGACATGAAGAAATGGTACGATCAACATGCCTCCTCCATCGAGTTCGAGCCCGGTCAGCAAGTATGGGTGATGTCTCCAGTCGAACCTTGTGCCTTGCAGGACAAATGGACGGGGCCCTTCAAGGTGATTGAGCGCAAGGGCCCTGTCACCTACCTAATAGACATGGAGTCCTCCCGGAACCCCCTCCGGGTCCTCCACGCCAACAGACTCAAACCCCACTTCGTACGTTCGGAACAGACAGTGGGGCTGAAGAAGACTCCGAGCCCCTCCCTGACCTACTGAGGACCCGTGAGAAAGATGGCTCGGTGGACGGGGTCCGACTCTCAGATGCCTTGACCCCGGAACAACGCCAAGACTGTCGGGCTCTCCTGCTGCAATTTGCGAACCTGTTCTCACTCACCCCGGGGGTCACCCCCTGGTGCCTCCACGACGTAGACACCGGGGATAGTCCCCCTATCCGACACAGGGCGTACCGAGTACCGGATCGGGTGCGCGCCTGCATCCAAGATGAAGTCTCTAAGATGCTCGCTCTCGGAGTCATCGAGCCCTCCGACAGCCCCTGGGCAAGCCCAGTCGTACTGGTCCCCAAAGCTGCCGCCCCGGGCACCACCCCCGAGCTCCAGTTCTGTGTAGACTATCAGGGCCTGAACGCTGTCACCCGAACCGACGCTCACCCCATTCCCCGGGCAGATGAACTGGTTGACCGTATGGGGGCTGCCCGCTACCTGAGCATCTTCGATCTGACAGCGGGCTACTGGCAGATCGGCCTCACCCCCAGAGCCCAAGAACGGTCCGCCTTCTCTACCCCGGATGGCCACTACCATTTCAAAGTGATGCCATTCGGCATGAAAAACGCTCCAGCCACTTTTCAACGACTCGTGAACCAGGTGTTGGCGGGCCTCGAAGAGTTCAGCGCCGCCTACCTGGACGATATTGCTGTATACAGCCGTCACTGGGCAGACCACCTTCACCACCTCCGGGAAGTCCTGCACGCCCTCCAACAGGCCGGCCTTACCATCAAGGCCAGCAAATGCCAGATTGGCCAGGGGTCCGTGACCTACCTCGGACACCAAGTGGGGAGCGGTCTGGTGGCCCCCCTCCAGCTCAAGATCGCTGCCATCCAGTCCTGGCAGCCACCCGTCACCCAAACCGAGGTCCGAGCCTTCTTGGGGCTCACCGGATACTACCGGCGGTTTGTGAAAGACTATGGCAGCATTGTGGGGCCCCTCACAGAACTCACATCCAAGAAAACCCCCAAAACAGTCAACTGGACCCCGGAATGTCAAGCGGCCTTCGAGAAACTGAAGGCCGCCATGTGCACCGCCCCTGTGCTCCAGGCCCCCGACTACAGCCGGGAATTCATCGTCCAGACGGACGCCTCAGATCATGGCATTGGGGCAGTCCTCTCCCAAAACAACGCCGAGGGAATCGACCAGCCAGTGGCCTTCATCAGACGACGCCTGCTAGCTCGAGAACAGCGCTGGAGCACTATCGAGCGGGAGGCCTTCGCAGTAGTGTGGGCCCTCAAGAAGCTCCGGCCCTACCTCTGCGGTACCCATTTCCGGGTACAAACAGATCATAGACCCCTGCAATGGTTGATGCAGATGCGGGGGGAGAATCCAAAACTGTTGCGATGGTCCATCTCCTTGCAGGGGATGGACTTCACTGTGGAGCATCGTCCAGGCCAGGACCACGCCAACGCGAACGGCCTGTCACGCTTTTTCCGCCTCGACGAGGAGAGTCCCCAAGAGGATGGGTGACTCTCCCCGCCTTCAGCTGGGGGGGACGCATGTTGGACAGGCCTCGTGAAAGGCTCGCTCCCTCCCCGCATGACGGGGCCCAGACACCGGCTCTCCTGATGTCACCAGAAGAACTACCTCGACCACCCACAGAAGCAACCCGCAACTCGTCCCCCACGGGATGCCTGCTCCCGAACATCCCAGCATCGGCTGACCCGGGCCACAGTCAGCACCACTGCCCGGGCCCAGCCGCCATCTTGGACACTGCACCACGAGGCCGCGTGGCCTCAGCTCGACCCCAACCCTGGGCCTGGCCAGGCCCCGACATCGAGGCACCACCATCCACCCAGGAGGTGAAGTGACCACTTGGCAGGTCAATGGGAGAGAGGAGTGTCGATGGCTCTCCCCCGCCAGGTGCCGATCGCCCCCGGCCTCCCCGGGCGCTGGCTCCACCCCCCTGCTGGGTGTCTGGACTCCCTCATCCCGGACCTCCCGACCTCCAAGAGCGAGGGTCCGGACATCAAAGGAGGCCAGACCTATAACTGGGGCAGCTCCAGAGCAGGAAGGCAGTTGTATCCTGGAGTCGAGAGACACCTAGAAGAACTCATCCTTGACGGACTGCTGGCGCTGCCGCAGCCCTGCCTTGTGAATCATCGTCCTGCCTGCTGGCGCTGCCGCGGCCCTCTGTAACCTACATCCTCGTCGGGACCTGCTGGCGCTGCCGCGGCCCTCTGCAACCTACATCCTCGTCGGGACCTGCTGGCGCTGCTGCGGCCCTCTGCAACCTACATCCTCGTCGGGACCTGCTGGCGCTGCCGCGGCCCTCTGCAACCTACATTCTCGTCGGGACCTGCTGGCGCTGCCGCGGCCCTCTGCAACCTACATCTTCGTCGGGACCTGCTGGCGCTGCCGCGGCCCTCCTCAAGTGAGACGTATAATCCGAGCCTGCTGGCGCTGCCGCGGCCCGACCTTCCAGAAATCCGAGCTCGAGGATTGTGAGCTATTCATCGTACCACCTCAGTACCAGACCGGTACCAAGACTGTCCCACTACCCCCTTTCCCTGCCAGAGACTAGAATTGAGAGGACCCTCGTGTCCCGATCTCACTGTATCGTGTTATCCTTGCTTCAAGAATCGTATATAAAGAGTGTTGACCTTATCTTTGTGTGGTGTCCATCTCTGGGGGGGAAGTTACTTGTCTGTACGATCGCTGGAGACGGCCCTCACCGGAGGCCTCTCCCCTTGTCTTCGGCCGACCTTCCAGGTCCCCGACTAACAGAAACCTTTGTATTAGAGATTTGTTAAGGTTAGCCTAAAAACATGTCTCCATCAAAATGTAATTGAAGTTGAATTTGTACATGATTCATGAAACGTTTTAATTTAAAGTTTTAAATTTTGTTTCATATTTTAATAAATATGGCCGGGGGGGTCATGAGCCCCCCCGCCTTCCAAAAGTTTAAACCTGTGTCTGTCTCCTCCCATGGGGAATTGGTGTTGGGAGGGGTGGTGGGCATCCCGGCCCATATGGAAAGGGGAGACCACTCGGTCCCCCCGAACGTATGGATGGGTGCCCCGATCCCCCGGGAAACCATTGTGGGCGGGGCGGCGTGTCCCGGCTGGTATGCCCGAAGCGGCGTAGCCGGAGCACGCCCCTCCCGCCCAGAAGAGGTTGGCCTAGACACCCGCCCGAAAGTCCGTGCACGGATGGGCGTACCTGAGGCGGGCCCCCGCCCTCCCGCAGATGGATAAATAGCGCGGGAATCCAACGAAGCTTCCTCTTGTTCCTGTGCTCTGAAGGCTGCACCACTCGTCGCTCATGAGCCCTCTAGGGAACAAGCTGCACTTTTTTGACCCACCCACCAGCCCCTGGTTGCAAATTTTGTGGAATAAAGTAATTTTCTTGTTGATTATTTGAATGTAATAAAAAGATACAGTCAATTTTTGCATCATGAATGTATGCCTTTGATTGAATACTTGCTTGTAGGCCTTTTTTCCTTTGTAGAAACCTAAAGGAATGGATTCAATAAAGATTGTGTTTTGTGCTTTAGGACTTTTTTCCCTGTGTAGCAATGTCAAAGTCGGTGAATTGTCAAGCTGTTACAGATTTAGGCATAATTTTCTTTCCTTAGTAGGTAAAACAACTGTTGCATTTATTTTTGGTCGGGCGGTAAGGTCATGATCGGTGAGCAGTGATTTCAAGGTCCCTAGGGGGGGCGCCACCCATTATGGATTGGAGCGCCCGGGGGGAGGCAGCCATTGGCCCCTCCCACGGGGGGGGCGGCACCCACTACGGATGGGTCGCCCAGGGGGAGACGGCCATAGGCCCCTCCCAGGGGGAGTCGGCTATATGCCGGCGGAAGAGAGTGTGGGGAAGGGGGGGAGTCCACGCTATCCTTCTTACGGATACCTCGCACGGGAACTCGGACGACCTTAAGATGGCGTCGAGTGAAAGCGGGCCCCTACGACAAGGGAAGTTACAGTTGGCTGCGAGGGTAAAGTCCTCTGCGCATGCGCCACTCACACCGTGAGGGGGGGAAGTTGGTAATAGGGATCTGACACCGGTTAAGACCTTGCCGTTGGCCCTTAATGCTAGGTTGTACAAATTCAAAATGTTGTGCATTTTCAGGATGCTAGACTCGGCTAGGAAACCTTTGTATTAGAGATTTGTTAAGGTTAGCCTAAAAACTTGTCTTCATCAAAATGTAATTGAAGTTGAATTTGTACATGATTCATGAAACGTTTTAATTTAAAGTTTTAAATTTTGTTTCATATTTTAATAAATACGGCCGGGGGGGGTCGTGAGGCCCCTTCGCCTTCCAAAAGTTTAAACCTGTGTCTGTCTCCTCCCATGGGGAATTGGGGAATTGGTGTTGGGAGGGGTGGCGGGCATCCTGCTACCACTTCCAGTTGCTGCTCAGCAGACAGCAGAGCCATTCCTTTAGCGTCTGGAGTGGTCCCTTCACCCAATGCATCTACACTTCACAAGAAATAGTCCCAGGGCTACCAAATGCCTGACGGCTTCAGGATGTCCCTCTCATAGCCCACAGCACCAAAAAAGGGGAGAACTCCATTCGTTCACCTGTCATCTCCCGCAACTCCCTGTGGGGTGGTGGGAAATGAGTACGCCAAGGCCCTCAGGCAGGCACCGAGACACTGACCGGGCATGACTGGGTGTGTTAGTCTGGTGAGCAAACAATGCATGGTATTGGGAAGGACTAAAGCTCCCAGAATACAGTGGGAAGATCAGCTCAAAGGTATCAGGAAACGGAACCATGATTACAAAAGCCCCTCTTTTCGAGAAGGCCAACGTCTGTCAATCCAGATTCAGAAATGAGTGCTTCATTCAATCCATCGAGGCATGTCAGGAGTCATTTGAGCGGCATCCAGGACTGAACGCTTTCGCTGCCCTTTGCCACTTCTGTGTGAGACATCGTTACATCTCGAGCAAACACGGTTACTTTCCGGCTTCCTTCATGCAGAAAGCCATTTTTTTCTACACGCGTTCCCGACCGAATGCTTCTTCATTTTTTGGGAGTCCCGCTACTCTACAGAGAAGCTGCCATGGGGCAGGCTGCCGGTTGTGGAGGTAGCTCCTGTTGAAATACAGCGTTTGCTCTTATTTCCTCTCATTTCCTGAGAGTGTTGTTGAGCTGTTGAAGGAACCTGCTTTATTTAATTATTTATTTTTGTTTCTTTGGCGACATTCACAAAAGGTACCTGTTTGTTTTCTTTCTTACTTGGATCGGATGGCTACAAAAGATATTGGATAATTGGTATTCTTTATTCACACTCAAAGACCCAGTGAGGTCTTTCAGCCTTGTGTACCTTTATTATTTAAAGACTAAAACATTACCAAGCATTCTTTGTTTCCTCTGAGTGGACCAGCAAAAGGATTTGTTTTACTCAACCTTGGGACCGTGTTATATTCCAGTCTTTACTGTGTAGCAAGCTTGTGAGTAGACTGAATGCTGTTTTACACGTGATAATGTTAATTAGAATGAGCATGTAAATGAGGTGGATGGTAAGGTTCTTGTTGTCTCCTCTTACCGGCAGATGATCACATTCTGTTAACTGCCCAGAGTGAAAGAAGTATTTCCCAGACAAAGGAGAGGTCGGAAGAGGATATGTGGTGGCGGACTGCTGATGTTTCTCTTTATTATATTATCCATTTCTCTTTTCCACTGGGTGCTTTAGTGCAGGGCAGTGGCTTGTAAGTCTCCCTGCAGGTTGCAAAGGGTGGAACTGAGAAACTATAACAAGCATTGGAAATGCAATAGGGCTCGCATTAGGAAAGTTTGAGCTATTGGTCTTATAAATGATTTTTTTTTAATTATGTGTTTTTTTTAAAATAGCTAAATTAATAGCTTTGTCATTTACAATGACAATAGTTATAACTTTCGCAAATGTGACACCTATAGCATTTGTAATGCAACATGTTTTGTATTTATGTGACTTAGATGTGTTGATATTACAAATAACAATGGCTTTTAATTTTTTTAAATAATTAATACTTAAATAATTTATTTAATTTGTAATGGCAATAGCTTAAACTTTTGTAAATAACTTTTGTGAAGATTATGTTCAGTGTTTTTGTGTTTTTTATTGTGACGAAAATACAAGAAAAGAAGTGAAATATTAACATCTTTTTTTTTTTATCCTCATTTGTGTGCGTAGCTCCAATCTACCAAAAACCAAAAAGAGAAAACCACCACAGAGCAATAGGCCGACTAGTCGTGTATTGTGCCAACTCAGCTTATAGCTGGTAAGGGAAAATGTAGGGCGCGAAGCGAGGCCAGTTCCACTCAGCACTTTATACGGTGACCAGTCTTAAACCAGCTTAGGATGGTATCTCAGTTGATAGTGCCCGATTTATCGAGACCCCTTTGGTACCAAGACTGTCAATCTTGATCAATCTTGATAGCCAGGATGGGCAGTGCACACGTTAATCATAGGACCTGGGGAAAAAAAAAAAAAACCCAGGTATGGTCACGACTATCCAAGCATTGCCCAAAATGCTCTACTATTTAGATTTCCTGTCCTGGCTAGGTCAAGTTTGGAGATTTTAAGAAGTGATGTTCGCCATTCATGCACTGTAGGTGGTTGTGCATCTTTCCAATGCCTGCAAATCTCCCTACGTGCAGCAAGTATGGAATAAAATGTCAATTTGGTTGCTGAATTGCAGATTTTATTTCCCAGACCAAAGATAACAAGAACCAGGTCTATATTGACATGCTCACCCAAAGATTGTGATAACTTCTACTTAATGGCTTCCCAAAATTCTGTTAGATTTGGGCATTCTAGAAACACGTGTGTATCCGTGGCTTCAATTAACCCGCATCTCGGACATTTAACTGGACCTGTTGATGAAAATTTAGTTAACCTGTAAGGAGAATAATATGCCCTATGTATAGTAAAAAGGTGGTTCCTACGAAGCCACGAAGGTTTAACTAACTCCCATAACAATGAACAAGAGGCGGTCCAGAGCTCTTCCACATCTAAGCCTGGCAATAATTCTGCCCACAGCGTAGTTGGTAACTGGAAACTGACATCCATTTCATCTATTATTTTATTATACCAACGTGAGATTTCTTTTTTTGCCTCTGGGCTGTCTAATAAACAAGTGACCAAGTCGCTAAAGCCGCCTATAGGTTGCTTGTTACTTCTCAATGGCGGATCTTTATATGACTGAGCCCAGCTGGAAATCTGGATATATTTAAATCTTGACAACCCAGGACCTACTTTATTGCTAAAATAATCCCATGGGAGTAAAGATCCGTCCATAAACAGGTCGTCCCAACAATGGATATCGGCTTCTAATAGCGAATTGTTTAGGGCATCTATTGTCCATAAGGGAGGATCAGGTAAGTTCCATATTGGAGCCTTTGCAGAATAGTAGCCGATCTTTATCGCTTGCCTAATTTTATACCACGTGGATACAAACCCTTTTAGAACTTTCAATTTTATCTTTTTAAAGAATTTGGGATCACCGAACTTAAACAAGAAACTGGCGTGATCAACTCCTTCACATTCCAGTAATGTGGAGAAAAGTGGGCCCATCCCTGTAGATATAGGGGTTTTAAACAACATACGCATATGCGATAATTGGAACGCCCATGCGTATATTTGAAGGTCTGGGCCAGCCAACCCCCCCTTCTCCCTACGACGCCTAATTTTTTTCCACGAGATTCTGGCACTTTTATTATTCCATTTAAAGCTGGTAATCGCACTCTGTAGTTTAGAAATTAACTTAGGATCAAAATAAAGTGGTATTGTGTTAAATAAGAAAGAAACTTTCGGTAAAATGCTCATCTTCACCAAATTAAGTTTACCCAAAATGGAAAGTGGAAGGTGAGACCAGTCTCTCATAAGTTTCCGGCACTCTGCAGCCACTTTATTAAAGTTTAGAGAGGCAATAGTGTCAATGTCATTAACTATATTCACCCCCAGATAGCGAATTTGGCTTTTTGATGTCCCATTGTTATTCGTTCTGTTACAATTCCAGGACATTGACTCTGTTTTGAGGGCATTAATTTCATACCCTGACACTTTCCCAAATGTAAGGGCCTGTTCAATTATCTCTGGATATGCCTCTTCATAGCTTGTGGAGAAAATCATAATATCATCTGCATAAAGTGCCACCTTCTTATCCCAGCCACCACAAATAAAGGGTTTAATAAGTCTATTGTCCCTAAGAGTCTGAGCAAATGGTTCTATATATACGTCAAAAAGGAGGGGGGGCAGGGGGCAACCCTGTCTGGTTCCTCTCATGACCTTGAAGGGCTCTGTCAAGCCACCATTAATTAGCAATGAGGCAGATGGATTACGATACAGAAGCTCTATGGTCCTCCGAAATCTATCCCCAACATTAAACCTCTTCAAAGCCTCCGATAGGTATAACCAATTCACCCTATCGAAGGCCTTGGTGGCGTCAAGGGTAAGAACAACCAGTGGGATTTCCTCCTTTATAGCAATATCTATTGAGCCAATCAATTCATATGTAAGTTCACCAAGCTGTCTCCCTTTAATAAACCCCTTTTGGTTCGAAGCTATAATATCCGGAGCCACCCGACCGAGCCGATTAGCTAATATAGATGTAAAAATTTGGTAATCGGCATTTAATATGGAGATGGGTCTGTATGAGCCACAGTCAGAGGCGGGTTTACCAGGTTTCAGGATGAGGGTTATAGAGGAATTATTCCATGACTCTGGTGGTAATTCGCCTTCTCTAAGAATTTGGTTGAACAGAATGGCCAGCACTGGTGCGACCTCCGAAACAAGTTTTTTATAGATCTTGCAAGGCATCCCATCAGTACCTACCGCCTTTCCACTCTTAGCTTTCTTAATGGCCTCCTCAACCTCTGTTATGGTTATTTCTTTATCTAATGAGCAGGACTGCTCGGTAGTTAAGGACGGAAGAGATATACCTTCAAGCCAATTAATTATGTCACTCTGTTTAGGCTTAAGATCGTCTTGGTATATAGACTCAAAGAAATTCCTAAAGACTGCTCTAATTTCCTCATCCCTGGAAACGGTGCCTTGCGCTGATGTGACTGAACAAATATTGTTACGGACCCTGTCAGATTTTGTTTTCCAGGCAAGTAACTTTCCTGCCCCCTCTCCATATTGGAAATGCGAAAGTTTGCTTGCCTCCCATATCTGTATAACCCGCTTTTCCAGAACTGCTGACAATAAAAGCTTCAACCTATTCAATTCAGCTTGTTTGATGGTAATGGTTTGATTATCTGTAGGAGTGGTGTTATCTATATCCCTTTGTAGAGTCAAAATATTTCTTTCGATGGAGGTTACTTCGTCTGTATATTGTCTAGCACGGTAGACTACTTTATTTTTAATAAGACCTCTTAATGTACTCTTGAACGCGTCCCAAATTATTCCTATGGGGGCTGTATCCTTATTAGTACTAAAGAAGTATCTTGTCTCTGATTGTAAAAAAGTAATATCTTCTGTTGAAGAAAGAAGAGATCTGTCAAAAGACCATATTCTAGTAAGAGGTGTCGACGTCAGTTTTAGATCTAGCACTACTGCAGAATGGTCGGAGAGATGTATTGGATTGTACTGTATTGCAGTGATATTATCAGCTAAAGCTCTACTTGTGAGAATGAAATCAATTCTGGATCTGTGTCTATATTTCCAGTTTCTGAACGAGAATTCTTGCCTTAGACCCTCTTTGAATCTCCAAATATCTATGTAATCGTATTGGTTCATTAAACCTAGTAGACAGTTTCTGGATTTAGAGATGGTTTTCTGCCTACTATTAGGGGATTTATCTAAAAGTGGATTCAAAGTTATATTGAAATCTCCTGCTATAATCACAGGGTCTGGGAAACTAAGTAGATGGCTAAAAAGGGTTTCCAAAGCTGAGGGGTCATCTATGTTGGGGCCATAATATCCTACAAGAGTTAGCTTAGTGTCACCTAGTTCTATTGCTGCAATAGCCCATCTCCCTCCGGTGTCTACTTTCTGCTGTGTTAGTTTAAATACCACAGATTTTTTGAATATGATCGAGACCCCCCGTGTGTTAGAACCTTGTGTTGTTGAAATAGCTGATTCTATCCATCTATTTCTACGAACCAAATCGAGCATCTCACTCTCGATTAAGTGCGTTTCCTGGAGGATAATGATCCCCGCATCACAGTCTCGGAGATACTGCATAATTTTGTTAGCCCGTGGTTTGGTGCGGAGACCGTTAACATTCCAGGATAATATTTTTAATTTACTCATTAAGTTGTGAAAAAAAAGTAGATTATTATGGCCGACTTTAAGAAGAAGAAACTGGAAAGTTCAAGAAGATTGTTGTTATGTGGCTTAAGATGAGAAGAAAACATAGTGTTAAGAAAATTATTTACACAAACCGATTGGAGCTCTTTTTTAGAAATATAGTTGTGCCCCCTTACCCCCCCCGTTCCCTCCCCGACACCCACCCTGGGAAAACCCCGTACTCACCAACCGGAAAACTTCCGGAAGTAAGTGCCCCTAGCTCTTCCCCATCTTGTCACCTCGTGCCTTTAGTATCTACAATGTGACTCGCCATTACCTTCTATGTTTAACTTAAGTGCGAGTAATGTAAGTGTAGTTATGTATTTTTTTTTTATTTCCTTCCTACCACCCCCATTTTTTTTTTTAAACTTATACCCTTTTAATTCCCTGTTTCCCCCCATATGTTTCGTGTTTTTTTTTTTTGTTTGTTTTTGTAGGGTTACGCTTTATAAACATTATCTGCTTCTTTTATTAGACTTTTCCTCTATGGGACCTCTAGAAAGCTACCCAACAATTATGGGGATGTTCTATAGACCTTATGTCTAAAAGTCAATAACAATCTTAACTCAACTGATTGTATTTGAGATTATTTCCTCGGTATTTGAGATTATTACCTAGGTACATAATATCACACTCTTTGTTTCTTATTGCCAAGGGACAATAAGAGATCATCTGCAGCTTGCACTGATCTGACGTTGTGCATCTTGTTATCTATCATGATTTTAAGGGATGCAGGGAAGCCCATCTGTACTGTCGCGCCAAACTTACGGAAAGCGTCCATCCTTTGCCCAGGCTCCCATTGTTTATCCAAGGTGAAACGGGACAGATCAGAGCGAATCTGAAAGTTATAGCCTTTGTATGTTTGTGACTTAAGCTTAAGTGCCTGGTTCAAAATTTGTTCTTTTAAAGAGGAGGTATGGAAATTAACGAGAATTTTCCTGGGCTTGGTCCGCTGGATGTTACGTCTAAAAGGAACACGGTGTATGCGCTGAATATCCGCTGCTAGCTCCTCAGTGGATTGAGAAAGATTTAGTGTTTCTTTTAATAAAGTAGTTATATAACTCTTGATATCCACACCTTCACTCCCTTCAGGAATATTCAAAATGCGTATATTACTCCGCCTTGCATTGTTTTCTAAAATCTCCATTCTTTCGGAGAGGGCTTGTTCTTCTTTCCTAAGCTTTACAATGTCTTCCGTAGTGCCTTCTGCTCTCATTGATATTTGGCCCACTGTCTCCTCTAGAGCTTGAGTTCTTAACGTCAGGTTGCCTAATCTCTCATCAAGAGATTCACAAAAACTTCTTATCTCTCTCTGGTTAGAGGCTGACTCAGCAAATCCTTGTTTAATCTCTGCAGATAAAGCCGCAAACATTGCTTGTACAGATGCTACAGATATTGTCTCAGCGCCGGAAACAACCACGTCACTTAGTTCTTGAGGCGTGCCCAAGGAAGTTTCAGCGAATATCCCAACCTCAAAATTATCTTCAATATTGTTGATAGGGTTCACGACTGAATCATTTCTACCAACTACTGAGGAATTAGGTAATAAAACTTCATCCACTGCCATTAAATTTCCAGCATCTATTGTGCCTTGTTCCGCTGTGTTTTTAAATTCTGAGCTCTCTGCCTCAAGCTCTGCCAAAGGGGTCTCCTCTACTTGTGTAGTATGAGACAGATCAATGCTAGCAGCTTGATTTTCAACTAAAGTAGTTAAGGTCTTGGGTGGCAGAGCTGACTCTTTGTTTTCCATGGTCTCGAAACCCAATTTGGAAATATTGCTGCTAGATTGAACTTGCTCTCTCCCAAGGCTCAAAATCTGAGGAATCACCTTGAAATATGAGCGCAAAGAGGGGGTTACTCTGGGAATGGGAGCTGTAGAGGGTTTAGCTTTAGCACGCTTTCTTCCCCTTTTTGCTTTAACCTCCACTGAGAGATATGAGGATGTTTCTTGGTCTAATTGTGGGCTTTTCCCTGTCTCAGAAGCCTTCTTATCATCCTCCTCTGCAACGTCTTGTAATGCGCTCTTTCCTCTCTTTCTGCGAGATACTGCGACCCCCACTAAGTCCTTTGTTTCACCCTTCCCTCTTAGCTTTCTAACGGACTCTGAAGCACTCATGTATGCCTGAGTATGGCAGAGGGAAGCGTAGTAAGCTCTGCTTTCAATCCGCTCATTCACACATACTTTACTTACTGCTACTGATTTGGAGACTCCGTCTTTAAAAGTGGCACTTGTGTACCAAAAAGCTAATTCCTCGTGTGGTTTAATAGCTGGTGAAGCGTAAGAACCGATAACCAAATTGCAGGGAGCTCCGTTAGTGTTGACGACGCCGTAGAGACTTTGGATACGTCTCACTCTGTGCAACTCGGCGGCGGCTTGCCTCCACGGATGCAGCGAAGGTGGGGACTTGCAAAGCGCTGGGCGTTCACTTCCTCGTTCGCCGCTGCGGTTACTGAGACTGCCGCGCCCTGCCTTCTGACCGCTGCTCCGGGCCACAACAACTCGGCACATCGAGCGAGGTAACAAGCAGCTTTTCACGTAACAAAAACGTAAAGATCAAAGCCTACGAGTTGAAAAAAGGCTGGCGAGTCAAGTTCCTCTAGTTTACCAATCAGGCATCAGCGGGATGAGACGGAGCGGAGCACTGCCGCAGTCAGCCGACTGCCGCCATGTTTTCCCCTTTCGCCCACCTCCAATCGGGTCTCTTGTTGAAGTTGCTTGATGGACTCATTTGTGAAGATTATGTTAAGTGTTTTTTATTGTGACGAAAATACAAGAAAAGAAGTGAAATATTAACATCTTTTTGTGATTTGTAATAAAGCGGGAAAGCTTGAAAACAGCTTGAAACATTGAAAGAACATATTTGAACCAGTGATGCTGTGGTTGCGCTGAGTGATGCTGTGGTTGCGCTGAGTGATGCTGTGGTTGTGCTGAGTGATGCTGTGGTTGTGCTGAGTGATACTGTGGTGGTGCTGAGTGATGCTGTGGTTGCGCTGAGTGATGCTGTGGTTGCGCTGAGTGGTGTGTGCATCGGTGGAGGTTAGTGGGTGCATTGCTGGAGCTGTTTGGTGGGTGCATTGGTGGAGCTTAGTTGGAGCATCGGTGGAGCTGTGTGGTGGGTGCATCGGTGGAGCTGTGTGGTGGGTGCATCGGCCGAGCTGTGTGGTGGGTGCATCGGTGGAGCTGTGTGTTGGGTGCTTCGGTGGAGCTGTGTGGTGGGTGCATCTGTGGAGCTGTGCAGTGGGTGCATCTGTGGAGCTGTGTGGTGGGTGCATCTGTGGAGCTGTGTGGTGGGTGCATCTGTGGAGCTGTGTGGTGGGTGCCTCGGTGGAGCTGTGTACTGGGTGCATCGGTGGAGCTTTGGGGTGGGTGCCTTGGTGGAGCTGTATGGTGGGTGCCTCGGTGGAGCTGTGTGGTGGGTGCATCGGTGGAGCTGTGTGGTGGGTGCATAGGTGGAGCTGTGTCGGTGGAGCTGTGTGGTGGGTGCATCGGTGGAGCTGGGTGGTGGGTGCATCGGTGGAGCTGTGACAGTGGAGCTGTGTGGTGGCTGCATCAGTGGAGCTATGTGGTGGGTGCCTCGGTGGAGCTGTGTGGTGGGTGCCTCGGTGGAGCTGTGTGGTGGGTGCATTGGTGGAGCTGTGTGGTGGGTGCATCAGTGGAGCTGTGTAGGTGGAGCTGTGTGGTGGGTGCATCGGTGGAGCTGTGTGGTGGGTGCCTCGGTGGAGCTCTGTGGTGGGTGCATAGGTGAAGTTGTGTGGTGGGTGCATCCGTGGAGCTTAGTGGGTGCATTGGTGGAGCTGTGTGGAGCTGTGTGGAGGGTGCATAGGTGGAGCTTAGTTGGAGCATCGGTGGAGCTGTGTGGTGGGTGCATCTGTGGAGCTCTGTGGTGGGTGCATCGGTGGAGTTGTGTGGTAAGTGCATTGGTGGAGATGTGTCGATGGAGCTGTGTGGTGGGTGCATCGGTGGAGCTGGGTGGTGGGTGCATCGGTGGAGCTGTGTAGGTGGAGCTGTGTGGTGGGTGCATTGGTGGAGCTAAGTGCATCAGTGGAGCTGTATGGTGAGTGCATCAGTGGAGCTGTGTGGTGGGTGCATCGGTAGAGCTTAGTGGGTGCATTGGTGGAGCTGTGTGGTGGGTGCATCAGTGGAGCTTAGTTGGTGTATCAGTGGAGCTGTGTGATGGGTGCATCAGTGGAGCTGTGTGGTGGGTGCCTCGTGGAGCTGTGTGGTGGAGCTGTGTCGGTGGAGCTGTGTGGTGGGTGCATCAGTGGAGCTGGGTGGTGGGTGCATCGGTGGAGCTGTGTGGTGGGTGCATCGGTGGAGCTGTGTGGTGGGTGCATCGGTGGAGCTGTGTGGTGGGTGCATATGTGGAGCTGTGTGGTGGGTGCCTCTGTGGAGCTGTGTGGTGGGTGCCTCTGTGGAGCTGTGTGGTGGGTGCCTCTGTGGAGCTGTGTGGTGGGTGCATCGGTGGAGCTGTGTGGTGGATGCCTCAGTGGAGCTGTGTGGTAGGTGCAGTGGTGGAGCTGTGTGATGGGTTCATCGGTGGAGCAGTGTGGTGGCTGCTTGGGCGGAGCTCTGTGGTGGGTGCATCGGTGAAGCTGTGTGGTGGGTGCATCGGTGGAGCTTAGTGGGTGCATTGGTGCAGCTGTGTGGTGGGTGCATTGGTGGAGCTTAGTTGGAGCATCAGTGGAGCTGTGTGGTGGGTGCATCGGTGAAGCTCTGTGGTGGGTGCATCGGTGGAGCTGTGTGGTGGGTGCATCAGTGGAGCTGTGTCGGTGGAGCTCTGTGGTGGTTGCATCGGTGGAGCCGTCTGGTGGGTGCATCGGTGGAGCTGTGTAGTTGGAGCTGTGTGGTGGGTGCATCGGTGGAGCTGGGTGGTGGTGCATCAGTGGAGCTGTGTGGTGGGTGCATCGGTGGAGCTGTGTGGTGGGTGCATCGGTGGAGCATAGTGGGTGCATTGGTGGAGCTGTGTGGTGGGTGCATTGGTGGAGCTGTGTGGTGGGTGCATCAGTGGAGCTTAGTTGGTGCATCAGTGGAGCTGTGTGGTGGGTGCATTGCTGGTGCTGTGTGGTGGGTGCCTCGGCGGAGCTGTGTGGTGGGTGCATTGGTGGAGCAGGGTGGTGGGTGCATCTGTGGAGCAGTGTGGTGGGTGCCTCGGTGGAGCTGTGTCTTGAGTGCATCAGTGGAGATGTGTGGTGGGGTCAACTGTGGAGCTGTGTGGAGGTGCATCAGTGGAGCTGTGAAGTGGGTGCATCAGTGGAGCTGTGTCGGTGGAGCTGTGTGGTGGTTGCATCAGTGGAGCTGTGTGGTGGGTGCATCGGTGGAGCTGTGTCCGTGGAGCTGTGTGGTGGGTGCATCGTTGGAGCTGGGTGGTGGGTGCATCGGTGGAGCTGTGTGGTGGGTGCATCAGTGGAGCTGTGTTGTGGGTGCATCGGTGAAGCTGTGTGGTGGGGGCATTGGTGGAGCTGTGTGGTGGGTGCATCTGTGGACCTGTGTGTTGGGTGCCTCTGTGGAGCTGTGTGTTGGGTGCCTCTGTGGAGCTGTGTGGTGGGTGCCTCTTTGGAGCTGTGTGGTGGGTGCCTCAGTGGAGCTTTGTGGTGGGTGCCTCGGTGGAGCTGTGTGGTGGGTGCATAGGTGGAGCTGTGTGGTGGGTGGATCGGTGGAGCTGTGTAGTGGGTGCCTCAGTGTAACTGTGTGGTGGGTGCATCTGTGGAGATGTGTGTTGGGGGCATCTGTGGAGCTCTGTGGTGGGTGCATCGGTGGAGCTGTGTCAGGGGAGCTGTGTGGTGGTTGCTTCAGTGGAGCTGTGTGGTGGGTGCCTCGGTGGAGCTGTGTGGTGGGTGCATCTGTGAAGCTGTGTAGTGGGTGCCTCGGTGAAGCTGTATCTTGGGTGCATCAGTGGAGCTGTGTGGTGGGGTCATCTGTGGAGCTCTGTGGTGGGTGCATCGGTGGAGCTGTGTCGATGGAGCAGTATGGTGGTTGTATCAGTGGAGCTGTGTGGTGGGTGCATCGGTGGAACTATGTCGGTGGAGCTGTGTGGTGGTTGCATCAGTAGAGCTGTGTGGTGGGTGCATCGGTGGAGCTGTGTCGGTGGAGCTGTGTGGTGGGTGCATCGGTGGAGCTGGGTGGTGGGTGCATCAGTGGAACTGTGTGGTGAGTGCATCGGTAGAGCTGGGTGGTGGGTGCATCTGTGGAGCTGTGTGGTGGGTGCATCTGTGGAGCTGTGTGGAGGGTGCATCGGTGGAGCCGGGTGGTGAGTGCATCGGTGGAGCTGTGGGGGGGTGCCTCAGTGGAGCTGTGTGGTGGGTGCCTCAGTGGAGCTGTGTGGTGGGTGCCTCAGTTGAGCTGTGTGTTGGGTGCATCAGTGGAGCTGTGTCGGTGGAGCTGTGTGGTGGGTGCATCGGTGGAGCTGTGTGGTGGGTGCATCAGTGGAGCTGTGTCGGTGGAGCTGTCGGGTGGCTGCCTCCGTGGAGCTGTGTGGTGGGTGCATCGGTGGAGCTGTGTTGTGGGTGCATCGGTGGAGCTGTGTGGTGGGTGCATCTGTGGAGCTGTGTGGTGGGTGCATCTGTGGAGCTGTGTGGTGGGTACATCTGTTGAGCTGTGTGGTGGGTGCCTCGGTGGAGCTGTGTGGTGGGTGCTTCGGTGGAGCTGTGTGGTGGGTGCCTCGGTGGAGCTGTGTGGTGGGTGCATCAGTGGAGCTGTGTGGTAGGTGCCTCGGTGGAGCTGTGTGGTGGGTGCCTCGGTGGAGCTGTGTGGTGGGAGCATCGGTGGAGCTGTGTGGTGGGGCATCTGTGGAGCTCTGTGGTGGGTGCATCGGTGGAGCTGTGTCGGTGGAGCTGTGTGGTGGTTGCATCAGTGGAGCTGTGTGGTGGGTGCACCGATGGAGCTGTGTCGGTGGAGCTGTGTAGTGGTTGCATCAGTGGAGCTGTGTGGTGGGTGCATCGGTGGAGCTGTGTCAGTGGAGCTGTGTGGTGGGTGCCTCGGTGGAGCTGTGTGGTGGGTGCATCGGTGGAGCTGTGTGGTGGGTGCATCGGTGGAGCTAGGTGGTGGGGGCATCTGTGGAGCTGTATGGTGGGTGCATCTGTGGAGCTGTGTGGCGGGTGCATCTGTGGAGCTGTGTGGTGGGTACATCGGTGGAGCTGTGTGGTGGGTGCATCGGTGGAGCTGTGTGGTGGGTGCATCAGTGGAGCTGTGTCGGTGGAGCTGCGTGGTGGCTGCATCGCTGGAGCTGTGTGGTGGGTGCATCGGTGAAGCTGTGTGGTCGGTGCATTGGTGGAGCTGTGTGGTGGGTGCATCAGTGGAGCTGTGTGGTGGGTGCCTTGGTGGAGCTGTGTGGTGGGTGCATCGGTAGAGCTGTGTGGTGGGTGCATCGGTGGAGCTGTGTGGTGGGTGCTTCGTTGGAGCTGTGTGGTGGGTGCATCTGTGGAGCTGTGTGGTGGGTGCCTCTGTGGAGCTGTGTGGTCGGTGCATAGGTGGAGCTGTGCGGTGGGTGTATCGGTGGAGCTTTGTGGTAGGTGCCTCGGTGGAGCTGTGTGGTAGGTGCCTTGGTGGAGCTGTGTCTTGGGTGCATCAGTGGAGCTGTATGGTGGGGTCATCTGTGGAGCTCTGTGGTGGGTGCATCGGTGGAGCTGTGTCAGTGGAGCTGTGTGGTGGTTGCATCAGTGGAGCTGTGTGGTGGGTGCATTGGTGGAGCTGTATCGGTGGAGCTGTGAGGTGGTTGCTTCAGTGGAGCTGTGTGGTGGGTGCATCAGTGGAACTGTGTCGGTGGAGCTGTGTGGTGGGTGCATCTGTGGAGCTGTGTGGTGGGTGCATCTGTGGAGCTGTGTGGTGGGTGCATCGGTGGAACTGTGTGGTGGGTGCATCGGTGGAGCTTAGTGGGTGCATTGGTGGGGCTGTGTGGTGGGTGCATCAGAGGAGCTTAGTTGGTGCATCAGAGGAGCTGTGTGGTGGGTGCATCGGTGGAGCTGTGTGGTGGGTGCCTCGGCGGAGCTGCGTGGTGGGTGCATCGGTGGAGCTGTGTCGGTGGAGCTGTGTGGTGGGTGCATCGGTGGAGCTGGGTGGTGGGTGCATCTGTGGAGCTGTGTGGTGGGTGCTTTGGTGGAGCTGTGTCTTGGGTGCATCAGTGGAGCTGTGTGGTGGGGTCAACTGTGGAGCTCTGTGGTGGGTGCATCGGTGGAGCCGTCTGGTGGGTGCATCGGTGGAGCTGTGCAGTTGGAGCTGTGTGGTGGGTGCATCGGTGGAGCTGTGTCGGTGGAGCTGTGTGGTGGGTGCATCGGTGGAGCTGGGTGGTGGGTGCATCGGTGGAGCTGTGTGGTGGGTGCATCGATGAAGCTGTGTGGTGGTGCATTGGTGGAGCTGTGTGGTGGGTGCATCGGTGGAGCTGTGAGGTGGGTGCATCTGTGGAGCTGTGTGCCTCTGTGGAGCTGTGTGGTGGGTGCCTCTGTGGAGCTGTGTGGTGGGTGCATTGGTGGAGCTGCTTGGTGGGTGCATCGGTGGAGCTGTGAGGTGGGTGCATCTGTGGAGCTGTGTGGTGGGTGCCTTGGTGGAGCTGTGTGGTGGGTGCCTTGGTGGAGCTGTGTGGTGGGTGCAGTGGTGGAGCTGTGTGGTGGGTGCCTTGGTGGAGCTGTGTGGTGGGTGCCTCGGTGGAGCTGTGTGGTGGGTGCAGTGGTGGAGCAGTGTGCCTCTGTGGAGCTGTGTGGTGGGTGCCTCTGTGGAGCTGTGTGGTGGGTGCCTTGGTGGAGCTGTGTGGTGGGTGCCTCGGTGGAGCTGTGTGGTGGGTGCAGTGGTGGAGCTGTGTGGTGGGTGCATCGGTGGAGCTGTGTGGTGGGTGCCTCGGTGGGGCTCTGTGGTGGGTGCATCGGTGAAGCTGTGTGGTGGGTGCATCGGTGGAGCTTAGTGGGTGCATTGGTGGAGCTGTGTGGTGGGTGCATTGGTGGAGCTGTATCGGTGGAGCTGTGTGGTGGTTGCATCAGTGGAGCTGTGTGGTGGGTGCATCAGTGGAGCTGTGTCGGTGGAGCTGTGTGGTGGGTGCATCTGTGGAGCTGTGTGGTGGGTGCATCTGTGGAGCTGTGTGGTGGGTGCATCGGTGGAACTGTGTGGTGGGTGCATCGGTGGAGCTTAGTGGGTGCATTGGTGGGGCTGTGTGGTGGGTGCATCAGAGGAGCTTAGTTGGTGCATCAGTGGAGCTGTGTGGTGGGTGCATCGGTGGAGCTGTGTGGTGGGTGCCTCGGCGGAGCTGTGTGGTGAGTGTTTTCGGTGGAGCTGTGTCGGTGGAGCTGTGTGGTGGGTGCATCGGTGGAGCTGGGTGGTAGGTGCATCTGTGGAGCTGTGTGGTGGGTGCCTCGGTGGAGCTGTGTCTTGGGTGCATCAGTGGAGCTGTGTGGTGGGGTCAACTCTGGAGCTCTGTGGTGGGTGCATCGGTGGAGCTGTGTCGGTGGAGCTGTGTGGTGGTACATCAGTGGAGCTGTGTGGTGGATGCATTGGTGGAGCTGTGTCGGTGGAGGTGTGTGGTGGTTGCATCAGTGGAGCTGTGTGGTGGGTGCATCTGTGGAGCTGTGTCGGTGGAGCTGTGTGGTGGGTGCATCGGTGGAGCTGGGTGGTGGGTGCATCAGTGGAGCTGTGTGGTGGGTGCATCGGTGGAGCTGTGTGGTGGGTGCATTGGTGGAGCTGTGTGGTGGGTGCATCGGTAAAGCTGTGAGGTGGGTGCATCTGTGGAGCTGTGTGCCTCTGTGGAGCTGTGTGGTGGGTGCCTCTGTGGAGCAGTGTGGTGGGTGCCTCGGTGGAGCTGTGTGGTGGGTGCCTCGGTGGAGCTGTGCGGTGGGTGCAGTGGTGGAGCTGTGTGGTGGGTGCATCAGTGGAGCTGTGTGGTGGGTGCCTCGGTCGAGCTCTGTGGTGGGTGCATCGGTGAAGCTGTGTGGTGGGTGCATTGGTGGAGCTTAGTGGGTGCATTGGTGGAGCTGTGTGGTGGGTGCATTGGTGGAGCTTAGTTGGAGCATCGGTGCAGCTCTGTGGTGGGTGCATCGGTGGAGCTCTGTGGTGGGTGCATCGGTGGAGCTGTGTGGTGGGTGTATCAGTGGATCTGTGTTGGTGGAGCTGTGTGGTGGGTGCATTGGTGGAGCTGTGTGGTGGGTGCATCAGTAGAGCTGTGTGGTAGGTGCCTCGGTGGAGCTGTGTGGTGGGTGCCTCGGTGGAGTTTTGTGGTGGGAGCATCGGTGGAGCTGTGTGGTGGGGCATCTGTGGAGCTCTGTGGTGGGTGCATCGGTGGAGCTGTGTCGGTGGAGCTGTGTGGTGGTTGCATCAGTGGAGCTGTCTGGTGGGTGCATCGGTGGAGCTGTGTCGGTGGAGCTGTGTAGTGGTTGCATCAGTGAAGCTGTGTGGTGGGTGCATCGGTGGAGCTGTGTCGGTGGAGCTGTGTGGTGGGTGCCTCGGTGGAGCTGTATGGTGGGTGCATCGCTGGAGCTGTGTGGTGCATCGGTGGAGCCGGGTCTGGTGGCTCAATGGACTAATGCATCCATTGCAGGGGCCTGTGTTCGACCTCATGGTCACAGGTTCAAATCCCAGCGGGTCCACTCAGCCTTTCATCCATCTGAGGTTGATAAAATGAGTACCATTGAGTTGGGTAACAATAAACATCTGATATTCAGCGCCAAGAGACCTCTGGGTGAACGTGCGCTTTACAAATACACATGTTATGTTATGTTATGTTATGGTGGGTGCATCGGTGGAGCTAGGTGGTGGGGGCATCTGTGGAGCTGTATGGTGGGTGCATCTGTGGAGCTGTGTGGTGGGTGCATCTGTGGAGCTGTGTGGTGGGTACATCGGTGGAGCTCTATTGTGGGTGTATCGGTGGAGCTGTGCGGTGGGTGCATCAGTGGAGCTGGTCGGTGGAGCTGTGTGGTGGCTGCATCGCTGGAGCTGTGTGGTGGGTGCATCGGTGAAGCTGTGTGGTGGGTGCATCGGTGAAGCTGTGTGGTGGGTGCATCAGTGGAGCTGTGTCGTGGGTGCCTCGGTGGAGCTGTGTGGTGGGTGCATTGGTGGAGCTGTGTGGTGGGTGCATCGGTGGAGCTGTGTGGTGGGTGCTTCGTTGGAGCTGTGTGGTGGGTGCATCTGTGGAGCTGTGTGGTGGGTGCCTCTGTGGAGCTGTGTGGGGGGTGCATCTGTTGACCTGTGTGGTGGGTGCCTCGGTGGAGCTGTGTGGTGGGTGCATAGGTGGAGCTGTGTGGTGGGTGTATCGGTGGAGCTGTGTGGTAGGTGCCTCGGTGGAGCTGTGTGGTAGGTGCCTCGGTGGAGCTGTGTCTTGGGTGCATCAGTGGAGCTGTATGGTGGGGTCATCTGTGAAGCTCGGTGGTAGGTGCATCGGTGGAGCTGTGTCAGTGGAGCTGTGTGGTGGTTGCATCAGTGGAGCTGTGTGGTGGGTGCATTGGTGGAGCTGTATCGGTGGAGCTGTGTGGTGGTTGCATCAGTGGAGCTGTGTGGTGGGTGCATCAGTGGAGCTGTGTCGGTGGAGCTGTGTGGTGGGTGCATCTGTGGAGCTGTGTGGTGGGTGCATCTGTGGAGCTGTGTGGTGGGTGCATCGGTGGAATTGTGTGGTGGGTGCATCGGTGGAGCTTAGTGGGTGCATTGGTGGGGCTGTGTGGTGGGTGCATCAGAGGAGCTTAGTTGGTGCATCAGTGGAGCTGTGTGGTGGGTGCATCGGTGGAGCTGTGTTGGTGGAGCTGTGTGGTGGGTGCATTGGTGGAGCTGGGTGGTGGGTGCATCTGTGGAGCTGTGTGGTGGGTGCCTTGGTGGAGCTGTGTCTTGGGTGCATCAGTGGAGCTGTGTGGTGGGGTCACCTGTGGAGCTCTGTGGTGGGTGCATCGGTCGAGCTGTGTCAGTGGAGCTGTGTGGTGGTGCATCAGTGGAGCTGTGTGGTGGGTGCATCGGTGGAGCTGTGTGGTGGTTGCATCAGTGGAGCTGTGTGGTGGGTGCATCGGTGGAGCTGTGTCAGTGGAGCTGTGTGGTGGGTGCATCGGTGGAGCTGGGTGGTGGGCGCATCGATGGTGCTGTGTGTTGGGTGCATCGGTGGAGCTGTGTGGTGGGTGCATTGGTGGAGCTGTGTGGTGGGTGCATCGGTGGAGCTGTGTGGTGGGTGCATCTGTGGAGCTGCGTGCCTCTGTGGAGCTGTGTGGTGGGTGCCTCTTTGGAGCTGTGTGGTGGGTGCCTCGGTGGAGCTGTGTGGTGGGTGCCTCGGTGGAGCTGTGTGGTGGGTGCAGTGGTGGAGCTGTGTGGTGGGTGCATCAGTGGAGCTGTGTGGTTGGTGCCTCAGTGGAGCTCTGTGGTGGGTGCATCGGTGAAGCTGTGTGGTGGATGCATCGGTGGAGCTTAGTGGGTGCATTGGTGGAGCTGTGTGGTGGGTGCATTGGTGGAGCTTAGTTGGAGCATCGGTGGAGATGTGTGGTGGGTGCATCGGTGGAGCTCTGTGGTGGGTGCATCGGTGGAGCTGTGTGGTGGGTGCATCAGTGTAGCTGTGTCGGTGGAGCTGTGTGGTGGGTGCATCGGTGGAGCTGGGTGGTGGGTGCATTGGTGGAGCTTAGTTGGAGCATCGGTGCAGCTCTGTGGTGGGTGCATCGGTGGAGCTCTGTGGTGGGTGCATCGGTGGAGCTGTGTGGTGGGTGTATCAGTGGATCTGTGTTGGTGGAGCTGTGTGGTGGGTGCATTGGTGGAGCTGTGTGGTGGGTGCATCAGTAGAGCTGTGTGGTAGGTGCCTCGGTGGAGCTGTGTGGTGGGTGCCTCGGTGGAGTTGTGTGGTGGGAGCATCGGTGGAGCTGTGTGGTGGGGCATCTGTGGAGCTCTGTGGTGGGTGCATCGGTGGAGCTGTGTCGGTGGAGCTGTGTGGTGGTTGCATCAGTGGAGCTGTGTGGTGGGTGCATCGGTGGAGCTGTGTCGGTGGAGCTGTGTAGTGGTTGCATCAGTGAAGCTGTGTGGTGGGTGCATCGGTGGAGCTGTGTCGGTGGAGCTGTGTGGTGGGTGCCTCGGTAGAGCTGTATGGTGGGTGCATCGGTGGAGCTGTGTGGTGCATCGGTGGAGCCGGGTCTGGTGGCTCAATGGACTAATGCATCCATTGCAGGGGCCTGTGTTCGACCTCATGGTCACAGGTTCAAATCCCGGCGGTTCCACTCAGCCTTTCATCCATCTGAGGTTGATAAAATGAGTACCATTGAGTTGGGTAACAATAAACATCTGATATTCAGCGCCAAGAGACCTCTGGGTGAACGTGCGCTTTACAAATACACATGTTATGTTATGTTATGTTATGTTATGTTATGGTGGGTGCATCGGTGGAGCTAGGCGGTGGGGGCATCTGTGGAGCTGTATGGTGGGTGCATCTGTGGAGCTGTGTGGTGGGTGCATCTGTGGAGCTGTGTGGTGGGTACATCGGTGGAGCTCTATTGTGGGTGCATCGGTGGAGCTGTGCGGTGGGTGCATCAGTGGAGCTGGTCGGTGGAGCTGTGTGGTGGCTGCATCGCTGGAGCTGTGTGGTGGGTGCATCGGTGAAGCTGTGTGGTGGGTGCATCGGTGAAGCTGTGTGGTGGGTGCATCAGTGGAGCTGTGTCGTGGGTGCCTCGGTGGAGCTGTGTGGTGGGTGCATTGGTGGAGCTGTGTGGTGGGTGCATCGGTGGAGCTGTGTGGTGGGTGCTTCGTTGGAGCTGTGTGGTGGGTGCATCTGTGGAGCTGTGTGGTGGGTGCCTCTGTGGAGCTGTGTGGTGGGTGCATCTGTTGACCTGTGTGGTGGGTGCCTCGGTGGAGCTGTGTGGTGGGTGCATAGGTGGAGCTGTGTGGTGGGTGTATCGGTGGAGCTGTGTGGTAGGTGCCTCGGTGGAGCTGTGTGGTAGGTGCCTCGGTGGAGCTGTGTCTTGGGTGCATCAGTGGAGCTGTATGGTGGGGTCATCTGTGAAGCTCTGTGGTAGGTGCATCGGTGGAGCTGTGTCAGTGGAGCTGTGTGGTGGTTGCATCAGTGGAGCTGTGTGGTGGGTGCATTGGTGGAGCTGTATCAGTGGAGCTGTGTGGTGGTTGCATCAGTGGAGCTGTGTGGTGGGTGCATCAGTGGAGCTGTGTCGGTGGAGCTGTGTGGTGGGTGCATCTGTGGAGCTGTGTGGTGGGTGCATCTATGGAGCTGTGTGGTGGGTGCATCGGTGGAACTGTGTGGTGAGTGCATCGGTGGAGCTTAGTGGGTGCATTGTTGGGGCTGTGTGGTGGGTGCATCAGAGGAGCTTAGTTGGTGCATCAGTGGAGCTGTGTGGTGGGGGCATCGGTGGAGCTGTGTCGGTGGAGCTGTGTGGTGGGTGCATTGGTGGAGCTGGGTGGTGGGTGCATCTGTGGAGCTGTGTGGTGGGTGCCTCGGTGGAGCTGTGTCTTGGGTGCATCAGTGGAGCTGTGTGGTGGGGTCACCTGTGGAGCTCTGTGGTGGGTGCATCGGTCGAGCTGTGTCGGTGGAGCTGTGTGGTGGTGCATCAGTGGAGCTGTGTGGTGGGTGCATCGGTGGAGCTGCGTCGGTGGAGCTCTGTGGTGGGTGCATCGGTGGAGCTCTGTGGTGGGTGCATCGGTGGAGCTGTGTGGTGGGTGTATCAGTGGATCTGTGTTGGTGGAGCTGTGTGGTGGGTGCATTGGTGGAGCTGTGTGGTGGGTGCATCAGTAGAGCTGTGTGGTAGGTGCCTCGGTGGAGCTGTGTGGTGGGTGCCTCGGTGGAGTTGTGTGGTGGGAGCATCGGTGGAGCTGTGTGGTGGGGCATCTGTGGAGCTCTGTGGTGGGTGCATCGGTGGAGCTGTGTCGGTGGAGCTGTGTGGTGGTTGCATCAGTGGAGCTGTGTGGTGGGTGCATCGGTGGAGCTGTGTCGGTGGAGCTGTGTAGTGGTTGCATCAGTGAAGCTGTGTGGTGGGTGCATCGGTGGAGCTGTGTCGGTGGAGCTGTGTGGTGGGTGCCTCGGTGGAGCTGTATGGTGGGTGCATCGGTGGAGCTGTGTGGTGCATCGGTGGAGCCGGGTCTGGTGGCTCAATGGACTAATGCATCCATTGCAGGGGCCTGTGTTCGACCTCATGGTCACAGGTTCAAATCCCGGCGGGTCCACTCAGCCTTTCATCCATCTGAGGTTGATAAAATGAGTACCATTGAGTTGGGTAACAATAAACATCTGATATTCAGCGCCAAGAGACCTTTGGGTGAACGTGCGCTTTACAAATACACATGTTATGTTATGTTATGTTATGTTATGGTGGGTGCATCGGTGGAGCTAGGTGGTGGGGGCATCTGTGGAGCTGTATGGTGGGTGCATCTGTGGAGCTGTGTGGTGGGTGCATCTGTGGAGCTGTGTGGTGGGTACATCGGTGGAGCTCTATTGTGGGTGCATCGGTGGAGCTGTGCGGTGGGTGCATCAGTGGAGCTGGTCGGTGGAGCTGTGTGGTGGCTGCATCGCTGGAGCTGTGTGGTGGGTGCATCGGTGAAGCTGTGTGGTGGGTGCATCGGTGAAGCTGTGTGGTGGGTGCATCAGTGGAGCTGTGTCGTGGGTGCCTCGGTGGAGCTGTGTGGTGGGTGCATTGGTGGAGCTGTGTGGTGGGTGCATCGGTGGAGCTGTGTGGTGGGTGCTTCGTTGGAGCTGTGTGGTGGGTGCATCTGTGGAGCTGTGTGGTGGGTGCCTCTGTGGAGCTGTGTGGTGGGTGCATCTGTTGACCTGTGTGGTGGGTGCCTCGGTGGAGCTGTGTGGTGGGTGCATAGGTGGAGCTGTGTGGTGGGTGTATCGGTGGAGCTGTGTGGTAGGTGCCTCGGTGGAGCTGTGTGGTAGGTGCCTCGGTGGAGCTGTGTCTTGGGTGCATCAGTGGAGCTGTATGGTGGGGTCATCTGTGAAGCTCTGTGGTAGGTGCATCGGTGGAGCTGTGTCAGTGGAGCTGTGTGGTGGTTGCATCAGTGGAGCTGTGTGGTGGGTGCATTGGTGGAGCTGTATCGGTGGAGCTGTGTGGTGGTTGCATCAGTGGAGCTGTGTGGTGGGTGCATCAGTGGAGCTGTGTCGGTGGAGCTGTGTGGTGGGTGCATCTGTGGAGCTGTGTGGTGGGTGCATCTGTGGAGCTGTGTGGTGGGTGCATCGGTGGAACTGGGTGGTGGGTGCATCGGTGGAGCTTAGTGGGTGCATTGGTGGGGCTGTGTGGTGGGTGTATCAGAGGAGCTTAGTTGGTGCATCAGTGGAGCTGTGTGGTGGGTGCATCGGTGGAGCTGTGTCGGTGGAGCTGTGTGGTGGGTGCATTGGTGGAGCTGGGTGGTGGGTGCATCTTGTGTGGTGGGGTCACCTGTGGAGCTCTGTGGTGGGTGCATCGGTCGAGCTGTGTCAGTGGAGCTGTGTGGTGGTGCATCAGTGGAGCTGTGTGGTGGGTGCATCGGTGGAGCTGCATCGGTGGAGCTGTGTGGTGGTTGCATCGGTGGAGCTGTGCCAGTGGAGCTGTGTGGTGGGTGCATCGGTGGAGCTGGGTGGTGGGCGCATCGATGGTGCTGTGTGTTGGGTGCATCGGTGGAGCTGTGTGGTGGGTGCATTGGTGGAGCTGTGTGGTGGGTGCATCGGTGGAGCTGTGTGGTGGGTGCATCTGTGGAGCTGCGTGCCTCTGTGGAGCTGTGTGGTGGGTGCCTCTTTGGAGCTGTGTGGTGGGTGCCTCGGTGGAGCTGTGTGGTGGGTGCCTCGGTGGAGCTGTGTGGTGGGTGCAGTGGTGGAGCTGTGTGGTGGGTGCATCAGTGGAGCTGTGTGGTGGGTGCCTCAGTGGAGCTCTGTGGTGGGTGCATCGGTGAAGCTGTGTGGTGGATGCATCGGTGGAGCTTAGTGGGTGCATTGGTGGAGCTGTGTGGTGGGTGCATTGGTGGAGCTTAGTTGGAGCATCGGTGGAGATGTGTGGTGGGTGCATCGGTGGAGCTCTGTGGTGGGTGCATCGGTGGAGCTGTGTGGTGGGTGCATCAGTGTAGCTGTGTCGGTGGAGCTGTGTGGTGGGTGCATCGGTGGAGCTGGGTGGTGGGTGCATTGGTGGAGCTTAGTTGGAGCATCGGTGCAGCTCTGTGGTGGGTGCATCGGTGGAGCTCTGTGGTGGGTGCATCGGTGGAGCTGTGTGGTGGGTGTATCAGTGGATCTGTGTTGGTGGAGCTGTGTGGTGGGTGCATTGGTGGAGCTGTGTGGTGGGTGCATCAGTAGAGCTGTGTGGTAGGTGCCTCGGTGGAGCTGTGTGGTGGGTGCCTCGGTGGAGTTGTGTGGTGGGAGCATCGGTGGAGCTGTGTGGTGGGGCATCTGTGGAGCTCTGTGGTGGGTGCATCGGTGGAGCTGTGTCGGTGGAGCTGTGTGGTGGTTGCATCAGTGGAGCTGTGTGGTGGGTGCATCGGTGGAGCTGTGTCGGTGGAGCTGTGTAGTGGTTGCATCAGTGAAGCTGTGTGGTGGGTGCATCGGTGGAGCTGTGTTGGTGGAGCTGTGTGGTGGGTGCCTCGGTAGAGCTGTATGGTGGGTGCATCGGTGGAGCTGTGTGGTGCATCGGTGGAGCCGGGTCTGGTGGCTCAATGGACTAATGCATCCATTGCAGGGGCCTGTGTTCGACCTCATGGTCACAGGTTCAAATCCCGGCGGTTCCACTCAGCCTTTCATCCATCTGAGGTTGATAAAATGAGTACCATTGAGTTGGGTAACAATAAACATCTGATATTCAGCGCCAAGAGACCTCTGGGTGAACGTGCGCTTTACAAATACACATGTTATGTTATGTTATGTTATGGTGGGTGCATCGGTGGAGCTAGGTGGTGGGGGCATCTGTGGAGCTGTATGGTGGGTGCATCTGTGGAGCTGTGTGGTGGGTGCATCTGTGGAGCTGTGTGGTGGGTACATCGGTGGAGCTCTATTGTGGGTGCATCGGTGGAGCTGTGCGGTGGGTGCATCAGTGGAGCTGGTCGGTGGAGCTGTGTGGTGGCTGCATCGCTGGAGCTGTGTGGTGGGTGCATCGGTGAAGCTGTGTGGTGGGTGCATCGGTGAAGCTGTGTGGTGGGTGCATCAGTGGAGCTGTGTCGTGGGTGCCTCGGTGGAGCTGTGTGGTGGGTGCATTGGTGGAGCTGTGTGGTGGGTGCATCGGTGGAGCTGTGTGGTGGGTGCTTCGTTGGAGCTGTGTGGTGGGTGCATCTGTGGAGCTGTGTGGTGGGTGCCTCTGTGGAGCTGTGTGGTGGGTGCATCTGTTGACCTGTGTGGTGGGTGCCTCGGTGGAGCTGTGTGGTGGGTGCATAGGTGGAGCTGTGTGGTGGGTGTATCGGTGGAGCTGTGTGGTAGGTGCCTCGGTGGAGCTGTGTGGTAGGTGCCTCGGTGGAGCTGTGTCTTGGGTGCATCAGTGGAGCTGTATGGTGGGGTCATCTGTGAAGCTCTGTGGTAGGTGCATCGGTGGAGCTGTGTCAGTGGAGCTGTGTGGTGGTTGCATCAGTGGAGCTGTGTGGTGGGTGCATTGGTGGAGCTGTATCGGTGGAGCTGTGTGGTGGTTGCATCAGTGGAGCTGTGTGGTGGGTGCATCAGTGGAGCTGTGTCGGTGGAGCTGTGTGGTGGGTGCATCTGTGGAGCTGTGTGGTGGGTGCATCTGTGGAGCTGTGTGGTGTGTGCATCGGTGGAACTGTGTGGTGAGTGCATCGGTGGAGCTTAGTGGGTGCATTGGTGGGGCTGTGTGGTGGGTGCATCAGAGGAGCTTAGTTGGTGCATCAGTGGAGCTGTGTGGTGGGTGCATCGGTGGAGCTGTGTCGGTGGAGCTGTGTGGTGGGTGCATTGGTGGAGCTGGGTGGTGGGTGCATCTGTGGAGCTGTGTGGTGGGTGCCTCGGTGGAGCTGTGTCTTGGGTGCATCAGTGGAGCTGTGTGGTGGGGTCACCTGTGGAGCTCTGTGGTGGGTGCATCGGTCGAGCTGTGTCGGTGGAGCTGTGTGGTGGTGCATCAGTGGAGCTGTGTGGTGGGTGCATCGGTGGAGCTGCGTCGGTGGAGCTGTGTGGTGGTTGCATGAGTGGAGCTGTGTGGTGGGTGCATCGGTGGAGCTGTGTCAGTGGAGCTGTGTGGTGGGTGCATCGATGGAGCTGGGTGGTGGGCGCATCAATGGTGCTGTGTGTTGGGTGCATCGGTGGAGCTGTGTGGTGGGTGCATTGGTGGAGCTGTGTGGTGGGTGCATCGGTGGAGCTGTGTGGTGGGTGCATCTGTGGAGCTGCGTGCCTCTGTGGAGGTGTGTGGTGGGTGCCTCTTTGGAGCTGTGTGGTGGGTGCCTCGGTGGAGCTGTGTGGTGGGTGCCTCGGTGGAGCTGTGTGGTGGGTGCAGTGGTGGAGCTGTGTGGTGGGTGCATCAGTGGAGCTGTGTGGTGGGTGCCTCAGTGGAGCTTTGTGGTGGGTGCATCGGTGAAGCTGTGTGGTGGATGCATCGGTGGAGCTTAGTGGGTGCATTGGTGGAGCTGTGTGGTGGGTGCATTGGTGGAGCTTAGTTGGAGCATCGGTGGAGATGTGTGGTGGGTGCATCGGTGGAGCTCTGTGGTGGGTGCATCGGTGGAGCTGTGTGGTGGGTGCATCAGTGGAGCTGTGTCGGTGGAGCTGTGTGGTGGGTGCATCGGTGGAGCTGGGTGGTGGGTGCATCGGTGGAGCTCTGTAGGTGGAGCTGTGCGGTGGGTGCATCGGTGGAGCTGAGTGGTGGGTGCATCAATGGTGCTGTGTGGTGGGTGCATCGGTGGAGCTGTGTAGTGGGTGCATCGGTGGAGCTTAGGGGGTGCATTGGTGGAGCTGTGTGGTGGGTGCATCAGTGGAGCATAGTTGGTGCATCAGTGGAGCTGTGTGGTGGGTGCATCGGTGGAGCTGTGTGGTGGGTGCATCGGTGGAGCTGTGTCGGTGGAGTTGTGTGGTGGGTGCATTTATGGATCTGGGTGGTGGGTGCATCTGTGGAGCTGTGTGGTGGGTGCCTCAGTGGAGCTGTTTCTTGGGTGCATCAGTGGAGCTGTGTGGTGGGGTCAACTGTGTAGCTCTGTGGTGGGTGCATTGGTGAATGTGTCGGTGAAGCTGTGTGGTGGTGCATCAGTGGAGCTGTGTGGTGGGTGCATCGGTGGAGCTGTGTGGTGGGTGCATCAGTGGAGCTAGGTGGTGCGGGCATCTGTGGAGCTGTATGGTGGGTGCATCTGTGGAGCTGTGTGGTGGGTGTATCTGTGGAGCTGTGTGGTGGGTACATCGGTGGAGCTCTATGGTGGGTGCATCAGTGGAGCTGTGCGGTGGGTGCATCAGTGGAGCTGTGTCGGTGGAGCTGTGTTGTGGCTGCATCGCTGGAGCTGTGTGGTGGGTGCATCGGTGAAGCTGTGTGGTGGGTGCATCTGTGGAGCTGTGTGGTGGGTGCATCAGTGGAGCTGTGTGGTGGGTGCCTCGGTGGAGCTGTGTGGTGGGTGCATCGGTGGAGCTGTGTGGTGGGTGCATCAGTGGAGCTGTGTGGTGGGTGCTTCGTTGGAGCTGTGTGGTGGGTGCATCTGTGGAGCTGTGTGGTGGGTGCCTCTGTGGAGCTGTGTGGTGGGTGCATCTGTTGACCTGTGTGGTGGGTGCCTCGGTGGAGCTGTGTGGTGGGTGCATAGGTGGAGCTGTGTGGTTGGTGTATCGGTGGAGCTGTGTGGTAGGTGCCTCGGTGGAGCTGTGGGGTAGGTGCCTCGGTGGAGCTGTGTCTTGGGTGCATCAGTGGAGCTGTATGGTAGGGTCATCTGTGAAGCTCTGTAGTGGGTGCATCGGTGGAGCTGTGTGGTGGGTGCATTGGTGGAGCTGTATCGTGGAGCTGTGGGGGGGTTGCATCAGTGGAGCTGTGTGGTGGGTGCATCAGTGGAGCTGGGTCGGTGGAGCTGTGTGGTGGGTGCATCTGTGGAGCTGTGTGGTGGGTGCATCTGTGGAGCTGTGTGGTGGGTGCATCGGTGGAACTGTGTGGTGGGTGCATCGGTGGAGCTTAGTAGGTGCATTGGTGGGGCTGTGTGGTGGGTGCATCAGAGGAGCTTAGTTGGTGCATCAGTGGAGCTGTGTGGTGGGTGCATTGGTGGAGCTGTGTGGTGGGTGCCTCGGTGGAGCTGTGTGGTGGGTGCATCGGTGGAGCTGTGTCGGTGGAGCTGTGTGGTGGGTGCATTTGTGGAGCTGGGTGGTGAATGCATCTGTGGAGCTGTGTGGTGGGTGCCTCGGTGGAGCTGTGTCTTGGGTGCATCAGTGGAGCTGTGTGGTGGGGTCAACTGTGGAGCTCTGTGGTGGGTGCATCGGTGGAGCTGTGTCGGTGGAGCTGTGTGGTGGTGCATCAGTGGAGCTGTGTGGTGGGTGCATCGGTGGAGCTGTGTCGGTGGAGCTGTCTGGTGGTTGCATCAGTGGAGCTGTGTGGTGGGTGCATCGGTGGAGCTGTGTCGGTGGAGCTGTGTGGTGGGTGCATTGGTGGAGCTGGGTGGTGGGTGCATCGGTGGAGCTGTGTGTTGGGTGCATCGGTGGAGCTGTGTGGTGGGTGCATCGGTGGAGCTGTGTCAGTGGAGCTGTGTGGTGGGTGCATCGGTGGAGCTGGATGGTGGGTGCATCGGTGGAGCTCTGTAGGTGGAGCTGTGTGGTGGGTGCATCGGTGGAGATGGGTGGTGGGTGCATCAATGGTGCTGTGTGGTGGGTGCATCGGTGGAGCTGTGTGGTGGGTGCATCGGTGGAGCTTAGTGGGTGCATTGGTGGAGCTGTGTGGTGGGTGCATCAGTGGAGCATAGTTGGTGCATCAGTGGAGCTGTGTGGTGGGTGCATCGGTGGAGCTGTGTGGTGGGTGCCTCGGCGGAGCTGTGTGGTGAGTGCGTCGGTGGAGCTGTGTGGTGGGTGCATTGGTGGAGCTGGGTGGTGGGTGCATCGGTGGAGCTGTGTGTTTGGTGCATCGGTGGAGCTGTGTGGTGGGTGCATTGGTGGAGCTGTGTGGTGGGTGCATCGGTGGAGCTGTGTGGTGGGTGCATCTGTGGAGCTGCGTGCCTCTGTGGAACTGTGTGGTGGGTGCATCGGTGGAGCTTAGTGGGTGCATTGGTGGAGCTGTGTGGTGGGTGCATTGGTGGAGCTTAGTTGGAGCATCAGTGGAGATGTGTGGTGGGTGCATCGGTGGAGCTCTGTGGTGGGTGCATCGGTGGAGCTGTGTGGTGGGTGCATGAGTGGAGCTGTGTCGGTGGAGCTGTGTGGTGGGTGCATCGGTGGAGCTGGATGGTGGGTGCATCGGTGGAGCTCTGTAGGTGGAGCTGTGTGGTGGGTGCATCGGTGGAGCTGGGTGGTGGGTGCATCAATGGTGCTGTGTGGTGGGTGCATCAGTGGAGCTGTGTGGTGGGTGCATTGGTGGAGCTTAGTGGGTGCATTGGTGGAGCTGTGTGGTGGGTGCATCAGTGGAGCATAGTTGGTGCATCAGTGGAGCTGTGTGGTGGGTGCATCGGTGGAGCTGTGTGGTGGGTGCCTCGGCGGAGCTGTGTGGTGGGTGCGTCGGTGGAGCTGTGTGGTGGGTGCATCCGTGGAGCTGGGTGGTGGGTGCACCTGTGGAGCTGTGTGGTGGGTGCCTCGGTGGAGCTGTTTCTTGGGTGCATCAGTGGAGCTGTGTGGTGGGGTCAACTGTGGAGCTCTGTGGTGGGTGCATCCGTGGATCTGTGTCGGTGAAGCTGTTTGGTGGTGCATCAGTGGAGCTGTGTGGTGGGTGCATCGGTGGAGCTGTGTCGGTGGCGCTTTGTGGTGGTTGCATCAGTGGAGCTGTGTGGTGGGTGCATCGGTGGAGCTGTGTCGGTGGAGTTGTGTGGTGGGTGCATCGGTGGGGCTGGGTGGTGGGTGCATCGGTGGAGCTGTGTGATGGGTGCATCGGTGGAGCTGTGTCGGTGGCGCTTTGTGGTGGTTACATCAGTGGAGCTGTGTGGTGGGTGCATCGGTGGAGCTGTGTCGGTGGAGTTGTGTGGTGGGTGCATCGGTGGAGCTGGGTGGTGGGTGCATCGGTGGAGCTGTGTGATGGGTGCATCAGTGGAGCTGTGTGGTGGGTGCATCGGTGGAGCTGTGTGGTGGCTGCATTGGTGAAGCTGTGTGGTGGGTGCATCGGTGGAGCTGTGTGGTGGGTGCATCTGTGGAGCTGTGTGTTGGGTCCCTCTGTGGAGCTGTGTGGTGGGTGCCTTTGTGGAGCTGTGTGGTGGGTGTCTCTTTGGAGCTGTGTGGTGGGTGCCTCGGTGGAGCTGTGTGGTGGGTGCCTCGGTGGAGCAGTGTGGTGGGTGCATCTGTGGAGCTGTGTGGTGGGGGCATCTGTGGAGCTCTGTGGTGGGTGCATCGGTGGAGCTGTGTCGGTGGAGCTGTGTGGTGGTTGCATCAGTGGAGCTGTGTGGTTGGTGCATCGGTGCTGTGTCGGTGGAGCTGTGTGGTGGTTGTATCAGTGGAGCTGTGTGGTGGGTGCATCGGTGGAGCTGGGTGGTTGGTGCCTCGATGGAGCTGTGTGGTGGGTGCCTCGGTGGAGCTGTGTGGTGGGTGCCTCGGTGGAGCTGTGTCGTGGGTGCATCAGTGGAGCTGTGTGGTGGGGTCATCTGTGGAGCTCTGTGGTGGGTGCATCGGTGGAGCTGTGTCGGTGGAGCTGTGTGGTGGTTGCATCAGTGGAGCTCTGTGGTGGGTGCATCGGTGGAGCTATGTCGGTGGAGCTCTGTGGTGGTTGCATCAGTAGAGCTGTGTGGTGGGTGCATCGGTGGAGCTGTGTCGGTGGAGCTGTGTGTTGGGTGCATCGGTTGAGCTGGGTGGTGGGTGCATCAGTGGAGCTGCTTGGTGGGTGCATCGGTAGAGCTGGGTGGTGGGTGCATCTGTGGAGCTGTGTGGTGGGTGCCTCTGTGGAGCTGTGTGGTGGGTGCATCGGTGGAGCCGGTTGGTGCGTGCATCAGTGGAGCTGTTGGGTGCCTCAGTGGAGCTGAGTGGTGGGTGCCTCAGTTGAGCTGTGTGGTGGGTGCATCGGTGGAGCTGTGTGGTGGGTGCATCAGTGGAGCTGTGTCAGTGGAGCCGTGGGGTGGCTGCGTCGCTGGAGCTGTGTGGTGGGTGCATCGGTGGAGCTGTGTGGTGGGTGCATCGGTGGAGCTGTGTTGTGTGTGCCTCGGTGGAGCTGTGTGGTGGGTGCATCGGTGGAGCTGTGTGGTGGGCGCATCGGTGGAGCTGTGTGGTGGGTGCATCTGTTAAGCTGTGTGGTGGGTGCCTCGGTGGAGCTGTGTGGTGGGTGCCTCGGTGGAGCTGTGTGGTGGGTGCATCTGTGGAGCTCTGTGGTGGGTGCATTAGTGGAGCTGTGTCGGTGGAGCTCTGTGGTGGTTGCATCAGTGGATCTGTGTGGTGGGTGCATTGGTGGAGCTGTGTCGGTGGAGCTGTGTAGTGGTTGCATCAGTGGAGCTGTGTGGTGGGTTCATCGGTGGAGCTGTGTTGGTGGAGCTGTGTGGTGGGTGCATCGGTGGAGCTGGGTGGTGGGTGCCTCGGCGGAGCTGTGTGGTGGGTGCCTCGGTGGAGCTGTGTGGTGGGTGCATCGGTGGAGCTAGGTGGTGGGGGCATCTGTGGAGCTGTATGGTGGGTGCATCTGTGGAGCTGTGTGGTGGGTGCATCTGTGGAGCTGTGTGGTCGGTGCATCAGTGGAGCTGTGTGGTGGGTGCATCGGTGGAGCTGTGCGGTGGGTGCATTGGTGGAGCTGTGTCGGTGGAGCTGTGTGGTGGCTACATCGCTGGAGCTGTGTGGTGGCTGCATCGGTGAAGCTGTGTGGTGGGTGCATCGGTGGAGCTGTGTGGTGGGTGCATCGGTGGAGCTGTGTGGTTGGTGCTTCGGTGGAGCTGTGTGGTGGGTGCGTCGGTTGAGCTGTGTGGTGGGTGCATCGGTGGAGCTGTGTGGTGGGTGCTTCGTTGGAGCTCTGTGGTGGGTGCATCTGTGGAGCTGTGTGGTGGGTGCCTCTGTGGCGCTGTGTGGTGGGTGCATCTGTTGAGCTGTGTGGTGGGTGCCTCGGTGGAGCTGTGTGGTGGGTGCATAGGTGGAGCTGTGTGGTGGGTGTATCGGTGGAGCTGTGTGGTAGGTGACTCGGTGGAGCTGTGTGGTAGGTGCCTCGGTGGAGCTCTGTCTTGGGTGCATCAGTGGAGCTGTGTGGTGGGGTCATCTGTGGAGCTCTGTGGTGGGTGCATCGGTGGAGCTGTGTCAGTGGAGCTGTGTGGTGGTTGCATCAGTGGAGCTGTGTGGTGGGTGCATTGGTGGAGCTGTATCGGTGGAGCTTAGGGGTGGTTGCATCAGTGGAGCTGTGTGGTGGGTGCATCGGTGGAGCTGTGTCGGTGGAGCTGTGTGGTGGGTGCATCTGTGGAGCTGTGTGGTGGGTGCATCTGTGGAGCTGTGTGGTGGGTGCATCTGTGGAGCTGTGTGGTGGGTGCATCGGTGGAACTGTGTGGTGGGTGCATCGGTGGAGCTGTGTGGTGGGTGCCTCAGTGGAGCTGTGTGGTGGGTGCATAGGTGGAGCTGTTTGGTGGGTGTATCGGTGGAGCTGTGTGGTAGGTGCCTCAGTGGAGCTGTGTAGTGGGTGCCTCGGTGGAGCTCTGTGGTCGGTGCATCGGTGGAGCTGTGTCGTTGGAGCTGTGTGGTGGTTGCCTCAGTGGAGCTGTGTGGTGGGTGCATCGGTGGAGCTTAGTGGGTGCATTGGTGGAGCTGTGTGGTGGGTGCATTGGTGGAGCTTAGTTGGAGCATCAGTGGAGATGTGTGGTGGGTGCATCGGTGGAGCTCTGTGGTGGGTGCATCGGTGGAGCTGTGTGGTGGGTGCATGAGTGGAGCTGTGTCGGTGGAGCTGTGTGGTGGGTGCATCGGTGGAGCTGGATGGTGGGTGCATCGGTGGAGCTCTGTAGGTGGAGCTGTGTGGTGGGTGCATCGGTGGAGCTGGGTGGTGGGTGCATCAATGGTGCTGTGTGGTGGGTGCATCAGTGGAGCTGTGTGGTGGGTGCATTGGTGGAGCTTAGTGGGTGCATTGGTGGAGCTGTGTGGTGGGTGCATCAGTGGAGCATAGTTGGTGCATCAGTGGAGCTGTGTGGTGGGTGCATCGGTGGAGCTGTGTGGTGGGTGCCTCGGCGGAGCTGTGTGGTGGGTGCGTCGGTGGAGCTGTGTGGTGGGTGCATCCGTGGAGCTGGGTGGTGGGTGCACCTGTGGAGCTGTGTGGTGGGTGCCTCGGTGGAGCTGTTTCTTGGGTGCATCAGTGGAGCTGTGTGGTGGGGTCAACTGTGGAGCTCTGTGGTGGGTGCATCCGTGGATCTGTGTCGGTGAAGCTGTTTGGTGGTGCATCAGTGGAGCTGTGTGGTGGGTGCATCGGTGGAGCTGTGTCGGTGGCGCTTTGTGGTGGTTGCATCAGTGGAGCTGTGTGGTGGGTGCATCGGTGGAGCTGTGTCGGTGGAGTTGTGTGGTGGGTGCATCGGTGGGGCTGGGTGGTGGGTGCATCGGTGGAGCTGTGTGATGGGTGCATCGGTGGAGCTGTGTCGGTGGCGCTTTGTGGTGGTTACATCAGTGGAGCTGTGTGGTGGGTGCATCGGTGGAGCTGTGTCGGTGGAGTTGTGTGGTGGGTGCATCGGTGGAGCTGGGTGGTGGGTGCATCGGTGGAGCTGTGTGATGGGTGCATCAGTGGAGCTGTGTGGTGGGTGCATCGGTGGAGCTGTGTGGTGGCTGCATTGGTGAAGCTGTGTGGTGGGTGCATCGGTGGAGCTGTGTGGTGGGTGCATCTGTGGAGCTGTGTGTTGGGTCCCTCTGTGGAGCTGTGTGGTGGGTGCCTTTGTGGAGCTGTGTGGTGGGTGTCTCTTTGGAGCTGTGTGGTGGGTGCCTCGGTGGAGCTGTGTGGTGGGTGCCTCGGTGGAGCAGTGTGGTGGGTGCATCTGTGGAGCTGTGTGGTGGGGGCATCTGTGGAGCTCTGTGGTGGGTGCATCGGTGGAGCTGTGTCGGTGGAGCTGTGTGGTGGTTGCATCAGTGGAGCTGTGTGGTTGGTGCATCGGTGCTGTGTCGGTGGAGCTGTGTGGTGGTTGTATCAGTGGAGCTGTGTGGTGGGTGCATCGGTGGAGCTGGGTGGTTGGTGCCTCGATGGAGCTGTGTGGTGGGTGCCTCGGTGGAGCTGTGTGGTGGGTGCCTCGGTGGAGCTGTGTCGTGGGTGCATCAGTGGAGCTGTGTGGTGGGGTCATCTGTGGAGCTCTGTGGTGGGTGCATCGGTGGAGCTGTGTCGGTGGAGCTGTGTGGTGGTTGCATCAGTGGAGCTCTGTGGTGGGTGCATCGGTGGAGCTATGTCGGTGGAGCTCTGTGGTGGTTGCATCAGTAGAGCTGTGTGGTGGGTGCATCGGTGGAGCTGTGTCGGTGGAGCTGTGTGTTGGGTGCATCGGTTGAGCTGGGTGGTGGGTGCATCAGTGGAGCTGCTTGGTGGGTGCATCGGTAGAGCTGGGTGGTGGGTGCATCTGTGGAGCTGTGTGGTGGGTGCCTCTGTGGAGCTGTGTGGTGGGTGCATCGGTGGAGCCGGTTGGTGCGTGCATCAGTGGAGCTGTTGGGTGCCTCAGTGGAGCTGAGTGGTGGGTGCCTCAGTTGAGCTGTGTGGTGGGTGCATCGGTGGAGCTGTGTGGTGGGTGCATCAGTGGAGCTGTGTCAGTGGAGCCGTGGGGTGGCTGCGTCGCTGGAGCTGTGTGGTGGGTGCATCGGTGGAGCTGTGTGGTGGGTGCATCGGTGGAGCTGTGTTGTGTGTGCCTCGGTGGAGCTGTGTGGTGGGTGCATCGGTGGAGCTGTGTGGTGGGCGCATCGGTGGAGCTGTGTGGTGGGTGCATCTGTTAAGCTGTGTGGTGGGTGCCTCGGTGGAGCTGTGTGGTGGGTGCCTCGGTGGAGCTGTGTGGTGGGTGCATCTGTGGAGCTCTGTGGTGGGTGCATTAGTGGAGCTGTGTCGGTGGAGCTCTGTGGTGGTTGCATCAGTGGATCTGTGTGGTGGGTGCATTGGTGGAGCTGTGTCGGTGGAGCTGTGTAGTGGTTGCATCAGTGGAGCTGTGTGGTGGGTTCATCGGTGGAGCTGTGTTGGTGGAGCTGTGTGGTGGGTGCATCGGTGGAGCTGGGTGGTGGGTGCCTCGGCGGAGCTGTGTGGTGGGTGCCTCGGTGGAGCTGTGTGGTGGGTGCATCGGTGGAGCTAGGTGGTGGGGGCATCTGTGGAGCTGTATGGTGGGTGCATCTGTGGAGCTGTGTGGTGGGTGCATCTGTGGAGCTGTGTGGTCGGTGCATCAGTGGAGCTGTGTGGTGGGTGCATCGGTGGAGCTGTGCGGTGGGTGCATTGGTGGAGCTGTGTCGGTGGAGCTGTGTGGTGGCTACATCGCTGGAGCTGTGTGGTGGCTGCATCGGTGAAGCTGTGTGGTGGGTGCATCGGTGGAGCTGTGTGGTGGGTGCATCGGTGGAGCTGTGTGGTTGGTGCTTCGGTGGAGCTGTGTGGTGGGTGCGTCGGTTGAGCTGTGTGGTGGGTGCATCGGTGGAGCTGTGTGGTGGGTGCTTCGTTGGAGCTCTGTGGTGGGTGCATCTGTGGAGCTGTGTGGTGGGTGCCTCTGTGGCGCTGTGTGGTGGGTGCATCTGTTGAGCTGTGTGGTGGGTGCCTCGGTGGAGCTGTGTGGTGGGTGCATAGGTGGAGCTGTGTGGTGGGTGTATCGGTGGAGCTGTGTGGTAGGTGACTCGGTGGAGCTGTGTGGTAGGTGCCTCGGTGGAGCTCTGTCTTGGGTGCATCAGTGGAGCTGTGTGGTGGGGTCATCTGTGGAGCTCTGTGGTGGGTGCATCGGTGGAGCTGTGTCAGTGGAGCTGTGTGGTGGTTGCATCAGTGGAGCTGTGTGGTGGGTGCATTGGTGGAGCTGTATCGGTGGAGCTTAGGGGTGGTTGCATCAGTGGAGCTGTGTGGTGGGTGCATCGGTGGAGCTGTGTCGGTGGAGCTGTGTGGTGGGTGCATCTGTGGAGCTGTGTGGTGGGTGCATCTGTGGAGCTGTGTGGTGGGTGCATCTGTGGAGCTGTGTGGTGGGTGCATCGGTGGAACTGTGTGGTGGGTGCATCGGTGGAGCTGTGTGGTGGGTGCCTCAGTGGAGCTGTGTGGTGGGTGCATAGGTGGAGCTGTTTGGTGGGTGTATCGGTGGAGCTGTGTGGTAGGTGCCTCAGTGGAGCTGTGTAGTGGGTGCCTCGGTGGAGCTCTGTGGTCGGTGCATCGGTGGAGCTGTGTCGTTGGAGCTGTGTGGTGGTTGCCTCAGTGGAGCTGTGTGGTGGGTGCATCGGTGGAGCTGTATCGGTGGAGCTGTGTGGTGGTTGCATCAGTGGAGCTGTGTGGTGGATGCATCGGTGGAGCTGTGTCGCTGTAGCTGTGTGGTGGGTGCATCTGTGGAGCTGTCTGGTGGGTGCATCTGTGGAGCTGTGTGGTCGGTGCATCTGTGGAGCTGTGTGGTGGGTGCATTGGTGGAACTGTGTAGTGGGTGCATTGTTGGAGCTGGGTGGTGGGTGAATCGGTGGAGCTGTGTAGGTGGAGCTGTGTGGTGGGTGGCTCTTTTTATAAATCATTAGTAAAAGAGATCAATGAAATTCAACTAAAACCCATATATAGTAGAAGAGGAGAAAGCTCTAGTAACGGGATTCAGGATGAATGTATTCCTTTGAAGCAAATCGCCAGCATGTGAAAGGTGTAAAATATCAATCAGCATAAAACGAAAATGCCAGCAAAAGACTTTATAAAATTCTGTGTGGCCCTGATAAAATAATTAGAGTGTTTAATTATATCATGACCAACAAAGGTTATTATTTCAAGAGCAGCATGCGAGATGGTTAGGCTGCAATATAAACAAGCCCTCAGCATTGCTGTGGTGGGAAGGGGGGCGGGGAGAGGCAAGAAGAGAAGAATAGGGGCTGGGAGCAGCACCCTTTGATGTGCCGGCCGGCCGGCCAGCCGTGCAGTGAATAATTAGGGGAGGAGAAATTCCAGCTGGGGAAGCTTGAGATGCCTGAGGAGGCTCGTGGCTTTGATGTGCACGCGCTCTCGGGCACTGCAACAAATCGCCGAAATGGTTAAACTCTGTTTAAGCCACAATATAGCTCGCCAGCTATGCGCTTGAGCGCATCAGCAGGCGAGCCCTAAAAATGATCAAGACATGGCTTTTCTTCAACCCTAAGCCTACCTGCCTCACTGTCCGCGTCTATGTGATTTAGCGTTGGGACGCTCCCTTGCTGGGTCAGTCATGTGCTCTATAAATGCAGATAACATAACATAATATAACATCATCGCCCCTGCTAGATCTGTTCTGGAAGGTTGGTGTCTAACAAATTCTGCTACCTAACACAGCCTGACACTCCCCCAGTACTGCTTCCCACAAGTGCCACATCCCTAGGCAAAACCAAACTACATGGGCAAAGCCCGTCCATATTATCCATAGTGAAAGCAGCAAGAATTGTTCCTCAAGCTATAAAACGTCAGTCAAGCTGGTGTGTAATACACTCTATTGAGGTAATTAAATTGTATTACCTGGTGCTGGCTATTCAGGGAGATGGTTTGACGACTGTGCAACAATAGGTCCACTGTTTATCACTGTTAAGTAATCCTAGTTCCTCTTGCCACTCCAACTTAACTTTTGTGACTCCTGGCCACCTCGCTTCTTCAGATCACGCATACAGTTTCGCTATAATACAGTGAGTTGTAGTTGTTTGTAGGAAATATATCAAAGCTGGCAGCTCTGGAGGTTCCAGCAAGCCTTCCCCCAGCAATTTGCACATTGTGTGTTGGGCCCTACAGTAATGAAACTGAGCCAACGCAGTATGCGTGTCACCCTGCGCACTCTGTCCTGGATGAAGTCACCCATGTGTGATAGACCCAGTCTCTGTAAAGCGTCTACTGCCCCTCTCTCCTGGCCCAGGGGAAACCACATGCACCAATCCGAAAACCATGGCAAATAAAGTAGTAGTCCAGTTTGCAGTTCAGCAAGTCTTATCCAAGAGTATGTCATCGTGTTTAAAAGAACAAAGGTATTGTAGTGCCAAGTTGGCTGATCAAACAATGTCTTAGGCGATGAAATGGGGGAGGTGGCATCCCTCTCAAACCACAAGTGTAATAGGTTACTTGGGCCATGCAACCAATAATGGGCCAATATGCACTGCACACCTCTTTAGTAAGCTTCCAGGCCGGTGTCATTCAACCCACTCATATTGTAGAGGAGAGTTAACGTGTCCCAGCTCACATGCGGCTGCTTCCCAGCCCAGGCTAGGCACATCAAGACTGTCCGCAAGTTACAGAATAAGGCACAGGGCAGGAGAATAAGGATGTTCTTGAAAAGGAACAAGAAATGGGGCAACACCACCATCTTCATTATGGTGATGCTCTCGCGAAGCGACAGGGGCTAACTGATCCGGCAGTCGACCACCTCAGTGAGCCACTGCTCATCCCCATCATAGTTATCCAGCAACACCACTGACGGGTTTGTGTGGACCTGTATGCCCAAGTATCGAACAGAGTCCGTCGGCCAATGAAATGAATACTCCAGCTGCACAGGTGTTATAACCGCAGTAAGCGGGAATATGAGGGACTTATCCCAATTAATACGGAAGGTCCACCAAACAGTATGACCGCTTGGCAGGAGGAGAACAATTATGCTCTGGATTATCCATATATAAGAGTGTATCGTCTGCATAGGCAGAGATGATGAGGTTGTAGTGCTGGAAGTGAATCCCCTGGTGTGCATGGGATTCAGGAAGTACGCAAGCTAACGGCTCTGCCACTTGGGCACAGCAGCAGCGGCGATAGGGGACAACCTTACCGGATGTCCCTCATAATTTCTATGGCTGCTGAGACTGCACCATTGACCCAGTTAAGAGTGGTCGGCCGAGTAGAAAGAACCCCGATGAGTTGCAGGAAAACATCCCCCACTCCTACATGTCTCAACACCCCCACTCAAACGAATTGCACCGTTTTTCAGTGTCCAGAAACACAGCAGTAGCACGCACATTTGAGTCGGTAAGAGAGATTATGCTGAAAAGGTTTTGCCAGGTATAGATCCACACTGTTCAGGTCCAACAACGCCCAGGAGCAGAGGTGCCAATCGATTAGCCAAAATGTTTGCAAAAATGTTCATGTAGGTGTTTAACAATGACCGAGGTCTATAGGACAAGCAACAGTCGGCCGGCTTTCCCGGCTTCAGCAGAGTGACCAGGACAGTCTCATGCATTGTAGGTGGAATGCAGCCCTCCTTCATCATTTCTTACAGGGTGACCAGGTGTGGAATGAGCTTGGCCTTGTAGACCTTATAACAGGCCACCGTCAGCCCATCAATGCCTGGTGCTTCCCCGCTTGGCATGTCCTTCAGTGCTGCCACAATCTCCAAAGGGCAGAGTGGGTCCATGAGGTGCTCTCTATGTGCCACCATCAGCCACTTCATTGTGATATGGGCGAGGTAGTCTGCGGAGGCCTGTTCATTATGGGAGGGATGAGACGCGTATAGCTCCACATAATAATTGTAGAAACGATTCGATACCTGCTCCACTATACAAGGGGTATGTCCTGCTCGTCATTGACTGCTAAAATCATGACATCCTCACACCGAGGCCGCAGGAGCGCTGCCAGCATTGCACCAGGATGCTCACCTTTGCCGTAAACCCTTGCAGTTGCAAATTTTCACAGATCGGTGACTTTGCTTTGTGTTACTTCATGGTACTGCTCCAACTTACCCTTAATATCGCCTAGCATGCTCTGCTCAGCCATCTCTCTGTGCACATGCTCTAAGCCTGCTTTTTCAGCCCCCAACCATATCAAAGGGCCCTGCAGTGACCTAAGCAGGCCAAAGTATTTAGACATAGTAACCCCTGGATATAAACTTGAAATGCCCCACAGACCGTGGCAAATTGCTCCACAGAGCCCATGTTGTTATTTAAATATTCATCTTTCGCCTGCGCAAACTCCTCCAGAAATGCTGCATTCAAAAGAGAGTAAGGCAGAAGCTGCCAAGCAACTTGGGGGCTATGGGCTGTCAAGCACCAGCTCCATTAATATCATTGTGCAATCTGAATATGTGTGCGGTAGGTGTTCACACCTCTGGACCTACGGCACCAGACTCCGAGACACTAACCAGTAATCTATGCATGTGAAGATGTTGTGCACTGTGGAGTGATGAGTGTAGCCCAATAGTACGGGAACCCTTTGGTACCAGACATTAAGCAAGCCGCACTGCTCATTAATCTCATTGAGGGCACAAGCCCAGAGTGATCCAGGTCTGAGCACAAAACGCAATTAAAATCTCAACCCGCATATCTGAGGCACGTTACCACAGTGAACGACCCAGACCAGCAAATTATGATAAAAATGCTGGTCATCGTAATAAGGGCTGTACACACCCACCAGCAGAGCAGCCAAATCATCCTTGTAGCAACGAGCCAGCACATACCTGCTGCCTGGGTCCACAAACACACACCTTCTGCAATTCCAAAGCCCTTCCAAACCCAAACCGGCAAACAAACCAGCGTAGTGAAGCCAGCTGCATAGCAGGTACCCTGCATGCAGCACTGGGTGAGCTGTCCACTCCCAGTTGCCAGGTGTGTCTCCCGTGGTATAGCATCGTCAATGAGATGCAGCTGCAAGTATGCCACAACTTTGTGCACTTTCCTGTCCTGCAGTTATTCAAACCCCAGGGATCCAACAGTGGTGGATACCTTTCATCAACTACATCACCTTGCATACCATCAGCCGCTCTGTGCAACTCAAAATACCAACGTCAAACATGTTGAGGAACTTGCCCAGCTTGCGGCCCTTTCCAGCACGCACTGAATGGTTGTGTTAAACAGAACCCAGCATCCATCCACACTGTGAACTCCAGAAACACACACAGAAAAGCTACCCCCTCCTCTATCCCACCCCTTACCCATCCAACATAACACCAAACAAACCACTGTGGAGCACACATGGGGCAGATGTTAGCCTGCCGATCTCCCCCGCTACACTAAGTTGCAGGGGGCCACATAACATACATAGTGTGTGGTTGAACATGCTAACAACAAATGCCAATTAATGGGTGCCCCAGCCTTTGCCACTTGCTCTCCTGTGTATTGTTGATCCAACGCCAGGGCCACAAGAAACACCACTGGAGTGGAAGACCGTCCCGCTCAGGCAGCATGTATCCCACAACACAATTAATACATGTTCACCCCCAGCAGCCATCCAAAGGCAATCCTCAAGGCCAACTGCCCTGACACCTCCTTCACCTGTCATGTAGAATGGTAGTAGCTACATGCCTCAGCCATCCACTGAACAATGGGCGATTGCGACCCGGCTGAGGGTCTCAGAGTCACAGTTCAAGTACAAGGAACTGGCCCACACAACACAGGGTGAAAATCCTGTTCTTGCAGGTCCTCGGGCTCCCCCTCATCCGAACGTGGCCACCCCCTGATTTAGGAACCGTTACAGTTCATTAGGGTCACTAAATATTTCTACTTTCCCGTCCGGCATCACAGGTGAACATGGTAAAGCATTCTGTAATCCAGGTGCAGACCTTGCAGCTTGCGCTTGGGTTGAGATGAACTGCCTCCATGCTTCCTGTACCTGTTGCGCAAAATCTGGGGAAAGCAACAACACTGCACCCTGTCTTAGGGCACCTTTATTTCTTGTGCCTTGCGCAGTGCTGCATTCCATCTCTGTAATTCAGAATTACTATGATTGGGTGCAGCCTCATCCCTGGCACAGGACTCGGCGCTAGTGAGCGCTGAATGCGTTCTACCACAAAGATGTCTGAAAAAGTCTCACGCTATGGAAATCAATGAGGAGTTGTTCTACATAATTTTCCATGTTACAAATGATAATGGACTTGGTCTGACGGGCTATCCTGCACTTATTGTGGCTTGATTTAGCCTCAAGATCCTCTGCCTTAGCCTGCAAACATCGTTTTCTGGTACATTGAAGCAGTGACCTGTTCATCCTCGACATCTGACACACACCTCTCCACCATGTCCAGCCATCTGGTTTGCTTGTTCAGGAGCTCTGACATCTGATCCATCCAGAAGGACTGAACGTCAATCTTGCCATCTATTTTGGTGAGACTGTGCTGTATAGTGGACAGGATTTGCCGCATGCCCTGCTCACCTCTAGCCCGGCAGCGCCCTGCCCACTCCCATGGTTGGGGCGTCGTTATGGGTTTTGGGGGGTTTCCCCAGCCCGAACTGCAACTTGGCTGTGACTTTGTTTTGCCCATGATGAAGATCCGCCCCACTGTGCCACGTAAGAGAATACCCTAACTCACACAGTCTCTGCAGGGAGCAGATGAGCAGATAGGCCAAATATCCCGGTGACAGCGCCCCAGGTAGGGCCAATCAGGCCTCCTGCCATCAATGCCCATTCAGCCCCCAGGAGCAGGCAACAGAGCAAGTCTGGTGCGAGGCAGAATGCCTTTTGCCCAATTGCACCCCCTCTCTATGGAGTAGAAGGCCCACCTGGTCATCAGGGCACCCCACGCGTCCTTGTCTACAATCTGCGCAGAATCGTTGATGCCGGTCCAAGTCCCACTTCTGAGGTGACCTCCTCAGCCACCACAGGTGCCACCAGCACCACCCGGGTCCCTGAGTTACTGCTGCGTTGTATCTCACTGTGTGCTGGCCCAGCCATGATCCCAGGGTCTTTTAAACTCAACAGCTCAGCACAGGCTTCTTAATGGCTCTGGTCTTCCATTCGAGAGGCAGGGCTTCAGACTCCTCGGTGATCTGCTCCACCAAGCAGTCACTTACACCCCTGCAGGGTGCTGGCTGCCCAAGGCCTCCCCAAGGCCACACTGATCTCGCTGAGGCTGGTCATCCCTTGCCGCGCAGTCTGAGGTCCCTGGTGCTCTGAATTGAAGTTGCTCCTCCTCTGGCTCCAGGGCCGCTCCATGTGGTGGTGTAGAATTACTGGTAGGTGCAGCCCCCCGCACCCCCCCCCCCCCATAGCCGCAGGACTCCAATAGATCAGCTACTACACCCGATGTGGCGAGCAGGATCCCGCCAGCACCAGCAGCTACAAACAGACCTTTCCGTATGCTCCGGGGCCGGCTGTCCTCTGCACTCCGGCATACGGCCCCAGCTGGCCCGAGGCTGTACCTCCCCCCTCTGCATCTGTCAGCATTCGATGGGGCCCCTCACTGCCAAAGAGGCTCAGCCGCCACGCCCAGCCAGGGTGCAGCCCAAGAGGAGCAGCCTACTTGGGCGTTACACTGGCCAGCCTTGCAGTCACCACTAGTCTACCTTCCAGGGTAAGCCAGCAGCATTTTTCTGTGCGGTTTCAGCCCAGACGCTGCCACTGGCTATTTAGGGTGTCATACAGTTGGCTGTGCATCGGCTCAGCCCAGGGGCGTAACACAGGCCCACGCAGCCCCAGCGGTGCGGGGGGCCTCTAGCTCAAAGGGGCCCCCTCGGCACTGCACTGTGGCCAGAGAGCTCCTGATTGAGCCCGGAAGGGGCCCCTCTAAGTACCGTGCAAGGAGGCCCCCTCACTTTTCGTTACGCCAGTGGCTCAGCCACTTGAAGCACCAGGGTTGTGCAGGATTGTGAATGGCTTAAGGTGCTCACCTAAGAGGTGGCCATCTTCAGGCTGGACAAGCTCCGCCCCCCCCCCACACTTTTAGTTCTTTCCATTGGGTAACATTGTGAGGATGTGCAAACGGTAGACTTACTGTAATCAGTATGTCCTCACAGAAAGGCTAACAGTCGAAAATGGCACAGCTTGCATTGTGGCACAGTAAAGTGAGACACCGACTACTCAATAGGTGCCTCCTGATCTTCTTGTGCACTCACTGTGTGTGAGAGACTGAGGTTGCCCACGGCACATGTAGTGTGCCCGCTCAAAAGGGCGGCCATCATAGAGCCACATTTGGCACATCCCCACGTCTAGTTGTGGGGATCCCCGGGGAGTCCTTAAAGTCCAGCGTATATTCAGGGTCACTTCGGTGCCACAGATGGTTGGGGTGAGGGACTTATACCTGCCCCGCCTATCTGCTCATCCATTCGGTTCCTCCTGGTCTTGCCGTTTCCCTCCCTACCACGTTCCCGGCGTGTTGGCTGAGCTGCATAGCCAGGGAACGAACCATTCATAAAACCAGTTTGACACATTAATAACTTGTTGCCATACTTTATCAATAAAACAGTCTGTACAAATGTAATTTTCAATTCAACAGAAAAAGTGCTAACGAGTGCATGCTACAGGTTGCCCACCTACTGCCACTGCAGTATGAAGGGTTGCTTAGGCTTGTTATCCGAAAAGTATGCTGTGGTTCCAAAGTTCTGGTTAAACTTTGGGTTAGAGCAATAATGCCACAATTATTAGAAAATATTCAGCAATCCCACAAGTTAAGAAAGGGCAAGCATTCTGCAATATGGTTATCCTCCTGATCTCACCATCCCAATAGCTCAGCACTGGGATTCGCATTTCTATAGGCATTACATTCGCCCATACCCTGAGATTGGTGCATTTAAGACAAGCATTCACTGAAACCGGACATGACACATTATTAATCTGTTCGTCATGTTTTATCAAGAAAACTGTCCCTGTAAACAGATTGGACATTTCAACAGAAATGGTAGATAAGCCAATGCTCCCGCATTATCGACATTGCAGCACAGCGGGCTGCGTAAGTTTGTCAGTCTAAAAAGTGTGTTGGAGGTTCAAAGGTTTTGGGAAATACTGGGTATCAGCACAAAAGCTACCATTCATCGGACATTTGACATTCCCATAATTTAAGAGAGGGCAGGCGATCTGCACGTTTGTTCTCTCCATCCCAGTAGCTTTTCCATCCACTTGTCTGCATTCTGGTTTACATCAGCAGAAGCTGGCCCTGGGCTACCCACGGCGAGGTTTGGGTTGGTTGGTCATTCTAAAAAGTGTGACTATCACCAGAACACATCTTGTATTCTTAGTTTAGAAGGTGCAGGTAATTTTGTTCATATGTTTTACTCCTGGTTCTCACTATCCAAAAGTAATGCCATCTTTTCTGCACATTGATATACCTTTAGCAAAAGTCTGGCTATGGGCTGCATACGCTATGGTGGGGACACCAGCATGGTGACTCAGCATATGCAGATCGCAGTCAGGCTGATGGGTTTTCCAGGCACGAAGGACATGATCTGTAGCAGAATATTTGGATGACACTTGGGGGACCTCAGAGTTCACCCCCTGTTTTTAGATCTACCTTTGTCTTGTTTTAGGTGGGAGAGGATCACCAGGCGTCCTCGTAAGGACATGACACCGCTTAAATTCATACATGTGTACATGTTAACTTGCTGGTGCAGCAATTGCCACCAGACTGAAACCTCAAATTTGGGACTCTCCAAGTAAGGGAGTAAACAAGGGCTTAGTCATCCCCCAAATGACAATGCACAAATTTGCACACAGCAAGCAATGAATTGTGTCACACAGAACTGTGGATATGAAGAGAGCTGTTGTTTTAAATCCCCAAGGGGTCCTAACACTTGCCGGTGCTGTAGCTCTATAAAAATGGAGGCCAGCGGATAAAAGATAAGGGAATTGTGTTTGCCACAACAATAACTTATTTAAACAAACATACTTGTGGCCTTGAAGGCGTACAACTCTATGCTTACCAGCGAATCTTTAAGCCGTGGCATGGGTAGTGATGGATAATATGCCCTTCCAACCCCTAATGAGAAGGCCCATTAGCACAGAGAACACAAGAGGGACATATCTTGGAACTGTGGTTAAAGAGGAATCAGTAGTTCCCATCTCCTGTGGAGGCCATTGAACTTTCCTACGGAAACAGGAGGGCTTGGTGCAACCCGAATCCAAAATCAAATCAAAGAAGAAAGGCTTGGTAAACAAGGCATGACCTCTTTAGCACAAACACAACATGGTACCCCAATATGGATGGGGCACACCTGCAATCAATCAATCAATCATGGAATTTGTAGAGCTCGCTACTCACCTGCTAGGGTCTCAAGGCGCTGGGGGGAGGGGGAGTCGCTACTGCTCGAACAGCCAGGTCTTGAGTTGTTTCCTGAAGGAGAGATGGTCCTGGGTCAGCCGTAGGTGGGTGGGGAGGGAGTTCCATGTCTTGGCCGCCAGGTAGGAGAAGGATCTTCCTCCTGCGGTGGATCTGCGAATACGTGGGACAGTGGCGAGGGCGAGGCTGGCGGATCGGAGCTGGCGAGTGGGTGTGTAGAAAGCGAGGCGGCTGTTGAGGTACTTGGGGCCCATGCCGGAAGAGCCTTGTGTGCGTGGGTGAGGAGTCTGAACATGATCCTCTTGCTGACGGGGAGCCAGTGCAGGTCTTTCATATGGGCAGAGATGTGGCTGTGACGGAGGATGTCCAGGATGAGCCGTGCAGAAGCGTTCTGTATGCGCTGGAGTCTTTTCTGGAGTTTGTTTGTGGTTCCGGTGTAGAGGGTGTTCCCGTAGTCCAGTCGGCTGGTGACGAGGGCCTGGGTGACCGTCTTCCTGGTTTTGGTGGTGACATGCGGTGTCGAAGGCTGCTGAGAGGTCCAGGAGGATGAGTGCCGCTGTTTCTCCGTTGTCGAGCAGGGACCTGATGTCGTCAGTAGCTGCAATGAGGGCGGTCTCGGTGATGTGGTTTGCTCGGGAACCAGACTGGGAGGGGTCGAGGGATCCGTCTGTCTTGAGGAAGGCGGAGAGTTGTTTGTTGACGGTCTTCTCGATGACTTTGGCAGGAAAAGGGAGGAGTGAGATGGGGCGGAAGTTCTTGAGGTCCGTGGGGTCCGCGGTGGGTTTCTTCAAGAGGGCGCTGAGCTCGGCATGTTTCCAGCTCTCCGGGAAGGTGGCAGATGCGAAGGCGCTGTTAATGATGTCCCGGAGTTGGGGTGCGATGATGGAGTCGGCTTTGTTGAAGATGTGGTGTGGACAGGGGTCGGTGGGGGATCCGAAGTGGATGGTGTTCATCGTGCGCGTGGTGTCTTCGGTGCTGACCGGGTTACAGTTGCAGAGGGTGGTGGTGGGGGGCTCTGGTTCGGTGGTTGGGAGCACGGTCTGTGCGCCGAAGCTGTTGTGTAAGTCGGCGATCTTGCGGTGAAAGAACGAGGCGAGTGAGTCGCAGAGGTCTTGCGAGGGTGTGATGTCGTTGTTGCAGGCGCTGGGGTTGGAGAGCTCTTTGACGATGTTGAAGAGTTCTTTGCTGTTGTGGGTGTTGTTTTCCAGACGTTCTTTGAATGTTGTTTTGGTGGTGCGGATCAGCTGGTGGTGTTTGCGGGTGGCGTTCATGAGGGCTGTCATGTTCTCCGTTGTCTGGTCGTGGCGCCAGGCATTCTCGACGGTGCAGCAGGTTTTCTTGGAGTTTTTGAGGTCGTTGGTGAACCATGAGGTTTTCTTGCTGCCAGGTCTGCTGGGGGGGTTCTTCAGAGGCGCGAGGTCATCGGCGCACTTGGTGAGCCACTGTTTGAGGTTGCGGGCTGCTTCGTTGGGGTCCCTCGTATTGGTGGGAGGGATCTGGCTGAGGGAGGTGGTGAGTTGGTCGGCGGAGATCTTGTTCCAGCTTCTGCGGGGAACCTGTTGCAGGTGGTGGTGGGTCGTGGTTCTCCTGAAGTTGAAGTGGACGCAGCTGTGGTCTGTCCAGTGTAGTCCGGTGGAGTGGCTGAAGGAGATGTGCTTGCTGGAGAAGAAGATGGGGTCTAGCGTGTGACCGGCGTAGTGGGTGGGGGTGTTCACCAGTTGCTTGAGTCCGAGGTTGGCGAGGTTGTCCAGGAGGGCGACGGTGTTGCTGTCATTGTTGTTCTCCAGGTGGAAGTTGAGGTCTCCTAGGAGGATGTAGTCAGAGGAGGTAAGGGCGTACTGGCGGATGAAGTCTGCAATGGCTTCGCTGAATTGTGTGCGTGATCCCGGGGGTCTGTAGATGAGAGTGCCTCTGAGGGTGGTCTTGGGGTCGGTGTGTATCTGAAAGTGGAGGTGCTCGGCGGCGGTGAGGGTGTCGTCAGAGTTGGTCGTGATTTGGATGGTGTTTTTGTGGACGATGGCGATGCCTCCTCCGGTTTGATTGACGCAGTCTCTCCGGGTGATCTTGTAGCCCTCCGGGATGGCTATGGCGATGTTGGGGGCTAAGGAGGCGTTCATCCAGGTTTCTGTGAGGAATGCGACGTCTGGTGATGTTGTGTTGAGGAGGTTCCAGAGTTCGACGGCGTGTCTGTGGACGGATCGGGTGTTGAGCAGTATGCACTTGAGATGATTGTTGCTGGTGCCTGGCCTTGCGGGTGCGGTACAGGCCCGGATGCAGGTGAATTCGCAGGCTTGGCAGGTGAACGGTCCGTGGGTGCGCTTCGGGTTGGCATGGTAGCAGGCGGGGTTCCGGCCGGCGTTGAGTGCGTTGAGGGTGGCGGCATCGTAAGTTCGTCTCGTGGGCTGGCATCGTCGGGGCCAGGGGTCCTGGCGCTGGGCGCAGTCCAGGCGCGGACGGGCGCAGACTGGCTTGCATTAGGTGCGCTGAAGCGCCAGCTGCGCGGTTGCTGTGTGGTCTGCATAAGAGTGCTGACGGGAGGGAGGAGCAGCTGGGTGGCGGGAGCGGGGCGGCGAATGGGGATGCAGGGGGATCCGGGGGCGGGGCCGCAGGGAACAGCGGCGGGAAAAGAACAAGCGGCAGGAGGCAGCGGAGACCAGGGAGAGCTGGCGGCAGCAGCGTGGGGGCGACCTAACCTGAAGACAGGGTCAGAGATCGCTCCCTGCGCTGCTGCGAGGCCTCCTTAAGAGCGCTGACGGGAGGGAGCAGCAGCTGGGTGGCGGGAGCGGGGCGGCGAATGGGGATGCAGGTGGGTCCGGGGGTGGGACCGCAGGGATCAGCGGCGGGAAAAGAACAAGTGGCAGGAGGCAGCGGAGACCAGGGAGAGCAGGCGGCAGCAGCGTGGGGGCGACCTAACCTGAAGACAGGGTCAAAGGTGCCAGAGTTTATTAGGTAATTGGTCCAGCTGGAATGACTGCTATATTCGGGTTGCAGGCGGTTATGTAGTCTGCCAAGGTGAGGGGCGGATATGACGGCAGCCACATCCAGGGCATTGGCGGAGATACAGGGTGATCCGGAGGCTGAATGGTCCAAAGGGGTATCCTCTACAGGACCACAATTGAGGTGCAAATGCCAAACAACCCCGGGAGTCTCTATGGCAGGACCCTGGAGTAAAATGACGGTGCCTCCCCCTAGTCCTTTAGGTGGTTGTAGGCCTGAGCAACCGAGGGCTTGCCTTGACACACCCGCCATAAACGGGTGTGAGTTAAGGGATGGACTGCTGGGCCACGGTATTTAAGGGGGATAATTCCCACAAAATGGTAGCACCGATTGGGTTGGCCACATTGCAGTTGGCTCATCAGGTGGGCAGGGCAGCTTAAGTTAGCCACTCCATCGCATATATTTCTTGTATGAAACAAAGCTGCAGCAAAATGTTTTCCAACAAAATGTTTTCCAACAAACTTGTCTTGTCTGTTTTTTGTAGTGCTGTGCATATTATGTTCTTGCGGGGGGAGATTGCCTAAGTCTGGGCCACTTCTGTACAGAAAGCTTGTAACATGGTTGGTATGAACTGTAAGAAGAAGAAACCTGCCTGCTGGGGCAACTGCCCCCCATAGACAGGGGAGTAAGGATGACTTTTTGATGTGCAAAGAAGGAAAGGAATAAACGGCAGTTATTATTATTATATTCTTATATCGCGCCAGATTCGACGCCCGAAGGGGTATCTCCGCGCTTGCCTTGGGAACCCGTCCTGGCTTTTCCCTGTGAGATAGCCCCTACAGGGCATCCCCAAGGTGAAAGCCAGGCATCCCGCCGCAGGGGGCCGTTGTGGAGATTAAGCAAGCTTAATGCCCAGAGTTGCAGAGTGTGAACCCATGATTAGGTCAGGCACCGAAGCGAGATTTATCGAGTCCATGGACATTTGAGCTCAAGACCCTGCCGCGTCGGGAATTGAACCCTGGTCCCGGGTCTGACCTCTGCTTCAGGGTCTGCCTGCTCTAACCAGTGAGCCACACTTCTCCACAGGCATCATCACAGTGGCAAAAGAGTTGGAAGGTTAAGGTTAGTGCTGGCATTGCATCACGATTAGATGATGCTAAACTATCTCTTTTAGAAACATAGAATATTTTGTAAGTGTGCGACAGCTTGTTTAAAGACACATGGGTGTTCTGTTAACATAGCAGTTACTTCTATAATTAATCCTTCGTTCAAATAAATCAACGCTTGTAATTAATAAATTAAAATGGTTGAGACAAATGATTGTGATCAGGTGAGTCTCAATAGATGGCGGCCCAGTGCCATTAAAGAAAATCTTCACCAAACAAAATTCGAAGCCTAAACCATAAAAGTTTGTTCAAAGTTAAGAGCCAGTACAGAAGGCAAAAAAGTAGTTAGTCAAATTCAAAGCAGCATAAATAAAGCATCAGCTGGATCCCGATGTGGGCAATCGTACTGGCTCAATGTGAGTTGAAATGTACCAACTCCTATAACTCCTATAATTTTCATAAATAAATTCTTAGAGAACAGCTAACATGGCTTAAATATTACCCTGTAAAGCCATGTCAAATACATGCTAATATACCCGATTCAGGCGGGGGACTCACGGTTTGTTATGCAAAAAAAATGACTTTATTTTGGCTATATCCCGCCTGAAATCAGCTGGGAGCGATGTTACTGTTTTAATACACTTAAAATATTAAATTTTTCACAAATGTCTCTGAATGTTTTGGGGTGAGAATCCAACTTCCAGCTACCTCCTCCAAACCTCTCAAAATGATCCGCATTTTTGTCTTGAAAAGTTGACAGGTATACATGCATATATGTTGCAATGCTGTTTTCAATATTCTATTTGTTGTTGATGGAGACCTACAGCACTGCTGTCACAGCGAACCTGTTCTCTGCGCGCACTAATTGAAAAACATTCTAAAGAGCCACAATGTTTTGGCTCAGTTATTTGCTTTTAGTTTAATGCTGTCGTTTGCTAACCCTTTTCTTCATTATTTGGGGATGGGCTTCTTTTCGGCTTTTTTTTTAAAGACTCGCTTGTTTGGGCGTCTTTTGATCTGACTTTGTGCTTGTTTTTCACGCCAGACCTGCCACTGATCGAAAGCGGTATTCGGGGTGTAAAGACCCGACATCTAGAGACGTGATGTGAGCCCTACGTTCGGGGCCCTCCCGACGGATTCGGGGGAGTTATCACGTACAAAGCTGCAGGTAACAGGGCCTTTCGCTACGTAAAGCGCGAGAGAGGGAGGGTGTTCTCCCCGTGCTTTGCCTGCTGTCGCCGGTAGGGGGCGCAGGTCGGAATGCGCGAAAATGCTGCAGCCTGGGCCGCGCTGGTTGGACGAGGCCTTGATTTTCCGGTTCTTGCAGCTCTGTGTATGTGTGTGCGTTCAGGGTTCTGGCTTCCTTTGTCTGCCGTCGTCTCCCCGCCCCCTCCTTCCCTGAGCTGCTGGAAGCCTCTGCTTTTCTGCTGCAGGTTTTTGTAAATACTGGTGGAGCCGCTCACAATATGGCTGACTCTCTGACTGTTCCCTAGCTACTCGCCCTCCCTCTTCTTCCGCGCCCACCTACTCCTCCGTCGGACCCCTGCGGAGTTTGTTTTTATTTTTTATTTCCATCTGAGCTCACTTGAAACTGTGAAATAAACTTGGCAGCGTCGGGCCTTTTGTGTGCATGGCGGAATCTCAAGGGTAAGGAGCTTCCAGTTACCGCGTCGCTGCAGACAGGGTGTGTGCGTGTTAGCCCGGCTTCGGCAAGGAAGCCTTCGCTGCTTTTTCGACGAGGCCGAAGGCGCCACTGGATTGTCGGGCCTGTTACTGCATAATGTTCCCCTGTGCCTGGAAGGGAGGGGGCGATGCACCAAAACAGTGTCAAACATGCATTGCCTCAGTCGCAGTTTCATTAGGATTTGCTGGATCCTTGTTTATCTGCTAAGACGAACAGGGGGGCACCTGATGGACTCCACATATATGGGGATTGATAAGGTACAATGTTTTAGGTGTTATTTAGTCCGATTCCTCTATTTTATGAGCGCACATTGTACTGTTAGTTTGGGAACTAGTTAAAACATGCATGTAGTGAGCTGCATTACAGACCTGGTTTTATTTATGTATTGACTTATCTTATTTTAATGGCGAGAAGTGCCTATAAGAAGTTAAAGATTGCTAGTTTTTGCCTTGGAAATCGATAATTTCACAGTGAATAGGTATTTGCCATGCATTTATGCTGTGGAGGATGGATATTAATTTGGCAAAACTAATATTTGACTGGCCTGTGCCTCCCCAGCCTTTTAGTGGTCGTCTGACAAATCTTTTTCTGTTAAGGCCCAGATCTACTTGTACTCGCTCCGTGTTCTATTTACAAGTCCCACGCCACATCTTAAAATGGAATTTTAAGCTGTGTGTACATCTCTTACCCTCAGTGATGTTCTTGACGTAAAGTAATGTAAATAAAGCCAGGGTGCGAGACCGAGAATGTTTGTCAATAGGGTTAATACATTGAATGGATGATTGTCTAATGTGGTAGTTGAGCCTCTTTCAGCAGATTAAAATATCAGAAAATTGTTATATTAAATAAAATGTCAACAGTTAACCAATACGTAATTAGTCCTACTGTTTGCAGATGGTAGAAGATATTAAGACGTAGTTTAACCATTGAAATTTCCCAACAGTCACTTTAAATATATAGAATTGTTGTGGGTTTTAACATCAGATTGCCTGTTTTTAATCACATTAAAGCCATCTAATAAGATTCCCTTTAGACAGGAGAAAGCTATGAATGTGTTCATGGCTAACTAATATAATTTTGGTACTTTAAACTGGTATCTTTAAAATAACTTGTATTCATGCTCTCATTCGCTAGATAAGTAAAGTTTTCAGTTTCTCATTTAGTTAAGAATGGCAGATGTTAAGATAATTTCTCTGTACTCTCGTTTTTAAACCTTTTTTTATGTACATTTAAAAGATGGATAGACAAGTTATCAAATATTCATAGTCCTTAGATTCTTGCTTGCAATTTTTTTTCATCTAAGCTGCATAAACTACAAAGAGAAGACCATTTTCAATAACCAATCCTAGTTTAAAAACCTGTCTTGTAATTAGAAATCTTACCCCCTCGCCCAAATTTCACATTTTTTAAATTGATGATAGATTTGTTGATAACTATGTATATGCATAATTAGTTGGGCAGGCTTCTGGGACAGAACATACTGAAAACATAAAATGTTTACCTACAGAGTTATATTAATCCATAGATTTGCAAACCCTTTTTCATATTAATTATACGCATAAGGCCCCTGGAGAGATTTACTTTTTTTCCAACAGGAGGCTTGTAGTTTTTATTAAAAAGCCACTTCATCTAGTCCTTAATGTGAAGGTATATGAGAAACTCATATGGTGCGCTATAACTTTAGTTGACATAAGTCTTTGCATGAGAGCAATCATGACATCTCGCCACTAGCTAAGAAGAAAATCATTTTTAAGCAGAATTGTTTTAAAATGTATCGTTTGCTTTCATTTCTCAAAGTATTGATTGCACCTGTTATGAAAAAGTCTGCTTTTCTCCATGTTCTGTCCACATTTTTTTTGTTTCAACTATAAAATGGATTAACATGCTAATTTTTGTTTTATTACTGGGTAATCCCAACTGTCTGGAATGCTTTCATAAACATTCTAAATAGGGATTCACTTGTCATTAAGAAATTTGTGCTTATTGGAGGTTACAAACTTGAACCACTGGCATTTTTTTCATCTTTTTTTGTAAATCGTTTTTTTGCTTGATCAGACAGTAAAGCATTGGGCAGCTTATTAAGTTTAAGTTTGTTGCTACATTCATAATTAGCTTTTTTGATATTGGTAGCTAGTAAATTTCAGTTCCTACATTCACAATGAAATGTAGATATGAATGAATGTTAAATGCAGACTTTGTTTCGACATTCTTTACATAATGTTTATTTTTTTCATCCTTCCAAAAATTACCCTCTAAGGCAGTTGTTTTAATGCATGCCCCTCCCCATTTCTTCTCAATACTTTTAAACTGTCAATGTTTAAAGTCTAAACCTATTTAAACGTTTGTACCGACCAGATTCTCGGACCAGATGGAATCAGCTCCTAGGAGCCCCTCTAACCCGGCCGGAACGTACTCACCTCCCTCCTTAGAATGTATTTACAATGGGTATGGATATATGTATGTACATCTTGTACCTAAGGATGGGAAAAAATAGCAATAAACATGCATTGGTTTTCTACAATATCCTATTCACACCTATTGGTCTTGCGGCCACGTAGGCCCAGACTGGTCTACCCTAGGGCAGGTCTGATAATGTACCATTACACACTGATCATCAGTGCTCACCCGACGCACAATCCGGCGCGCCTACACACATGGGCCTGCAGACCCAGTGCTCTCATTAATATCCGGTCTGCAATCCGGCAGACCTACACACCTCTCTATCTTAGGTGCTCTCACTTATACACGGCCCACAATCCGGCGAGCCTCCACACCGTCTCCCTCCGGTGCTCTCACTTACACACGGTCTGCAATCCGGCAGACCTACACACCACCTTAGGTGCTCTCACTAACGCCGTGTACCAACGACGATCACTTTCCTATGAACATTTAAGGGTGAAGTCTTTTGTTATCTACTCAGGATAAACCTACGATAATAGAAATTGATATGGCTTTTCAAATTAGAATATGTACCTTCTGCTCCTGGCATCAAAGGTCCCCTCGCTTCCTATTTGCTTGATCACTCCTTACCTGATCGGGATTTCACATCCGTTCATGCAAACAATTCTCAACTAGAAGCTTCAGTTACCATGATTGTACAAGAATACAAGGCACATGTCAGTTCACTAAGAATTGGGGTGTTTCTTTATTACAACAAAAATAAACACAATACTACACAATATATATATGCTGTAAAGAAAAGTAAAGGTTAGAATGTGCGCTTAACAAGGAAAGGGCAGAGATCACCTTATTAATATGAAGTCGGGGCTCGGCAGTCATCTAGGTTCCCTTCTCGTCTCTGTGTCTTGGCTCGTCTCGGAATCACACCTCAGCAGTCACGGGTACACGTCTGCACCGCTATGCTCAATCTCCTCTGCTTCCCTCCAAGTCACTGGAACCTTGCTGGCTATTAGCTACCGTCTCTCTCTCTCTCTGTCTCTGTGCGCTCCGCGCTATTTCTCCTTCAGTCTTTCTCAGAGAGTCTCGGTTTCAGAATCTTTCTCGGACTTCAAAATGGCGATTGTCTGCTCTGGAAATAATTAATGGCATAGATGCTAACGGCTAGCTGCCGCCTACAGACTGACTGACTCATTGCCTAACACTTTCGCTAATATCAAAACCTGCCCCTTCATGGAAAGTTACGGCCAGTAACCTGCCGCCCACCAAATTCTTGTACCACCCCGTACCAAGGGCACGTTCCCAGCCGGCCGGCCTGGAGTTGTGTCTTCGGAGTGGAGAAAAATACAGTCTTTCGATAAGGGCCAGCCTGAACCGGTTCTCTCCAAGCGAATAACACCTCGAAACTAAAACATTACACTTGACCTAGAAAGCCTCTCGAGCTACCAGGCAGAAAGCAAGATGGAGTCTGTCCCGTTTAAGGCCTACAAGGCCCAAAATACGCATAACTCCACAGAAGATGTACTAATACTCTTACAAAAGGATGGATCATCACTAATACTTATATATCTATCCCCTAGCTTAAGTTTATAAGCCCTGATCTAAAGAAAAGGTAACGAAAATGCACTACTGTGCCTCATGGATAGGTCCTACTTATAGTCCTAATCCCTATACTACAAGGGTAATAGGCTGGAGTCATCTTCCATCATCTTCCCTCTCAAAGAGGGTCGAAAAAGTCGGTTATCACAACGTTGCAGTTAAGTTCTGTACTGTTTTAAAATGCAATAAAATACACGATTGCCAAACATAACCATTCTGGTCAGGCTGGCCTTACTAACATGTAAATATATCCACAGTTTGGTTATTAGAAGTGGGGTTGGTGGGGTCTCCTCCTTTTTTGACACCTGTCAGGATATAAATGACAAAATGTTAGTGATGGCCCATTAAAGAGCGGATTACTCCACATCATTAACTCCCTACCACTGAAAACAAAGCACTGTCATCAACATAAATCTTTTTTTTTTTTGGCCAGAGCCTGGGAGAAAAATTGTAGCCACACATTCCCTACTGAACACCTTTTGTTAAATATACATTCCTAAAGTATAAGAACACTCTTACAAATAATCCCAGTGTAATGGAAAGAGCTGGGGTACGTTGCCATTGTACAGACAGCCTCATTTATGTATCCAGCAATGAAAGCTATTGATGTTTAGAGAATACTTAAATATGGTAGTCAAACTTTCTGCCCATTGACATTCACACATTAAGGCTATTATACTGTCACTAAGAAAAGTTGTTAATTCCTTTCTGCTTTATCTTTGGGAATAAGAAATCATCACTAGAATGTCCTGTGCCAATTTGAAATTATGCTTTATAATGTCTGAAGAAATCTGATAGGATGCAAACCTTTCCATGTTGAGTTGTGCGGAAGATTAAATGCTGTTCTTTGATTTTGATGCCTCTGGGCCTAATCTTGCTGTGCTACTTTCCCTTTGTCCAATAAAGCCAGATTAACTGGAAATCATTGATTGGAGTATAAATAACAAAATTGCTGGAAAAATGTGACTTACCCAAAAATATAACAACTGGTAGGCTTGGGGAAACATATTTGTCTTAATGTAGGCACATAGCCATCCTAATTTCAAATGTAATTCCATTGGAGTACATGTTACGCCTGGCACTCCCATTTTGCTATCTTTCCTCTTAATTACGTTTTTGATACTAATATATTTTTAATGATATATATTCCGGTATTTTTTTTGCCTGGTGTCCTATCCAATCAGACATTTTTTCTCAGGGTGGTAGATTGGTATGTAAATGGTTTGATTTTTGTAGATTGTTTTGCCTTCTTTCTGTAACTCTCAGCAAATTTGTTTGCTACTCCTCCCATTCTCTTAAGGGATGGAAGATTTTAACGCATCCACAAACTGGCAAAATTATTGGCGTTTAATTTGTACTGTGAAACAGCACCAATGTGGTGAGTTTGCTGTCTTTTGTGTTCTCGACTGCTTTATATTAACCCAGGCCTTTTAAATAAAATTTCTATTTCAAAAGAATGCAGTGTGTTCTTTTTGTAGAATTTCTTCATTAATTTTGTACAAGTAGTATTTTCTTTGAAGTTTTAATATATTTTAATCCTTCAGTCTCTGATTGCTTTTTTTTCCCAGTCCTGAAAACTCTTGTCAAATTGAGTTAAGGTTGGTGGCATACATAGTACAGTTAATCTTTTATATTGCACACATTTTAAGAGCTAGCATTTCTAATGGTGCTTAATCTCATGGATTTACAAATAGAAATGTCATTAATATACAGTGCACCTCAGTTTTGGTCCAATGTATTTTTTAGTGAATATATAGATGTTTTTTATTTTAAGGAGACTTTTTTTCATCTTTGATTACTACATATTTGGGAAATTGCTGTTGTTGCCTGCCTCATCTCCAAGAATACTTTAACAAGCATTTACAATGCAATGGTTTTGCCTTTGTTAAAGTTAGAGCTATTGTCATTGCTCTTGACATTACTTTTTATTTATGTTTTTTTAACATAAATAAATGGCATTGTCATTTACAATGCCAATAGCTTAATCTCTCGCAAATGCCACACACAAACACCCACAGAGAGCCCCCCCACACACACCCACACAGAGCCCCCCCACACACACCCACACAGAGCCCTCCACACCCACACAGAGCCCCCCCACACACACCCACACAGAGCCCCCCACACACTGCGAGTCCCTCCCCCCCATACACACTGCGAGTCCCTCCCCCCCATACACACTGCGAGCCCCCCACACACACTGCGAGCCCCCCCCCACACTCACTGCAACCCCCCCACACACACTGCAACCCCCCCCCCCACACACACACTAAGTTTGGCGGACTGCCTGCGCTGTAAGCCTGATTGCCCCCGGACAACGTCAGGGCGGGCTGCTAGTATTTGTATATAATGCTTATATTTCCTTCTCGGTGTGTTATGTTTGGCTGTTTAATTTTCTAAAATGCTTATGTGCGTTCATCAGTTAAATAAACATGCAATTGTACGGCCTCTATGTATTCTCAGAACACAAAATAAATATGAATACCTATACGATGAGTGAAAAAGAAATGGAGAAATACAAACGGAAATATTACTAAAAGAATGTGCATAACACCGGGAGCCCTAATTATGATGGTACTGCTGGGGTGGGTCGTGGGTAGACTACAGGGTGCAGATTTCAGTATTTTCTAAGTACCCTCCGTGCTCTGGCCGATACATGTCTCGGAATGCCATGGAGCCGTAATTATGATGGTATTGGAGGGCGGGGTAGGGGGGGTAGGGGGGGTAGGGTGCGAAGTACTTTCTAATTACCTTCCGAGGCAGAGTTTCATTTATATTTTTAACACCAGAGATTACGATGGCACCACTCGACAAGTCTTCCATTCTGCACGGTCTTTGCAGTTCTTAAAAATAAAAACACAGGAACACACATTTTTTAGTCCCATTTAAATGCCCTAAATCTAGGACTTCAGGAAGCTGCCAGAGTCAAGTTCTTGGGTTCTGAATGCTGCAGTATGATCATGCTGCCTCAGCACTGCTTGTGAATCTTCAACACGTCTCGGAATACAAAAGGCATTGCTCAATTCACGCCAGTGTTGCACAGGGCTTATTTTTCAGGGTCTGGAGTTCAGAGACATATGTCGAAAGAGGGGTTGGGCATTCAGATTGTACTAGTCATAGGCAGTTTGAGTCCATGGGGCCAGATTACATGACAGAGGAGTCACCCATCATTCTTGCCATACCACCTGTTCATGCAGCACATGCATACCCACATATCCTGGCATCTCCCATTTGCGTGTTCACACGGGGCTGCCTTTGCCCGGCTAGCAGCCTGTGCCATTCATGAGCTCTGCATCGGCCATTGATCATGCTAGTTAAGAATAGCCTTTGATGGCTGTTGGATTTTTTTCTAAAGCCTTTAAACTAATTACTTCTTTCTCGGATCTTCACTCAAAACGAGGCAGCGGTAGGGGGGCGGGAACGGGAGCCGAGGCAGCGGTAGGGGGGCGGGAACGGGGCCCGGGAGACACAGAGAGCGAGGCAGCGGTAGGGGGGCGGGAACGGGAGCCGAGGCAGCGGTAAAAAGCAAAAAAAAAAAGCAAGCACTCACCTGGACTTCTTCCGGGTGCCTTCAATGGCGGACCAGATTCAGGGGCGTTCTCGGCTTTTGGCTGACGTAGCGTGACGTCGCCAAAAGCCAAAAATTCTCGGGAACGCCCCCGAATCTGGTCCGGCATTGACGGACAGGCCCATCTTCCAATGGCTAGCCTCCATTTATGGAGCTAGCCAATAGAAGACGGGGGCCGTTCCTAACTCCAGTACAATACTCATTAGGTTTTCGCCTGCGCAAAAAAGCTGCGCAGAGCGCAGCTTTCGCCAGGCAAAACCTAAAAATGTCGGTATGATCTGATGTGGTACCAGAGTTTGCTTGTTTGTGTTTCTGACTTCTTTGTTGAATAGAGGTGGTTAACTGTTATCTAGCAGTTGATGTCTACCCCTGTATTCAAAGCAGAATACAATAAACAAAACAGTAATCGTTGGTAAGAATGGTAGGGGTAATTTGTAACTTGTTTTGGATCTGTGTTTTTTAGGTCTCGTGTGCGTTGCAGGGCACAGCCCTCCTCCGGGAGAGATTTTGTAGGAGTGGATTTTCAGAAGAGGGCTTTAAGCCCCACCCCTCATTCCCCTTGGCTGGTGTCACCGTTTGTTAAACGGTGGCCTGCTATTGGAAATTAGTTGTTTGGGTTGCCTACCTTTGGCTTTCTGTGCCGGCCCACCCTGACTGGCTTGCCTGCTTTGCCTCTGTCGCAAAGCACTTTCTTATCTTTATGGGGCCATGTGTTTCTAACACATGGCCCCATAAAGACAAGAGATCGGTTGCAGCACGGTCCTCTTTCACTTTCGGGACTGTGCTTGTTATGCAAAGCAGCTGAGGCTTGCAAGAGTGGGCTCTGCTGCAACGAGCCCCTTGATGTGTGTTCATCTTAAAGACAAGGGCTGCCTCTCGGATGCTATGGAGTTAGTGATAATCTTCCTGGAGAAGTGTAGCCCTGCCCCGTGGAGATGTTTTCCAGTCAGACATGTGTGACTCCCCCTACAGAAAGGGTGTGCTGACTGTGACGCACCAGGCACGCACTCACTGGTGCAATCCCTACGCCGCAGCCTGTCTCTCTACACAGACTTTGCTACGGTTTTCTCACTGGGGGGGTGTGGCTGCGGTACTGTCATTTGGCTAGTTTAGGGCTTTCACATATTTGTCCTCCCCAGGCTATGTGCTTACATAGTGCATCCTGAAGGTAATACAGCAGTCACCCATATAACGACACCCTTCCTTGCCAAATCCGGAAGCGTGCGGCCAGTGGAGGCTAGTAGGCCTGTTTGACTAGCACCATCTATGAACTGCAAAATCTGTGTGCAGGTCGTTGCTTGTGAATACATTTTGCATCTTTGAACTCTGTGGTTGAATTACTCTACTTATTTTAAGGTTAGTGTTTTGTCGATAAATGTGTGCATTGGTTTGATAACATGTGAAGGGCCCTTACACTTCGGGGTGAGATAACTAAAGTTGGAACAAGATGTGGCAGATGTAAGGCCCGCTTACCTAAACAGATAATTATATTAGTGAATTTACCAGTCGAGATGTTGAAGTACCGGAGATGTCCACAGTAGAAACGCAGTTTCCCCTAGTTTTATAACAGTGAGAACTCGGCCCGAAGGTGCGGCTTTTAACATATGCACTAATTACATTATACAAGGCCACATTCAGTTGTTTTTTTGGGAGGCACAAGGAGGTTGAGATTTGCCCAGAATCACAGGATGTTGAGCCGATGACTAATTTCGCACCTGGTTCACCGGTTACAAAGTTGGTAGCTCGGACTGTGACGCCACATTCTCTCCCCTATCCACCTGATCACATATCTCGTATGAGACCTAAGAGATACTGACAAATGGGAATTAGAAAGTTTGAGGACATGATGTTGTCATTCAAGGCATGTCTTCGAAAATGATTGCACGTTCACACTCGGTGTGTAATTTAATATCTTCCGTCCAGCAGAGTTTAGAAAGTATATTAAAAATATTCTTTTTAAATGTTTTTTTCCGACTCATAACCCTACCATGAAAACATCTAGTGTTGGCAAATCCAATAGGTCTTGGCTGTAAAAGGATGAGCTGTTGGCTTTACCAGTGGTTGTTTGTACTTGCACAACAGCTTCAATTAGGCCAGCTCATCCCTTCATCCTTCTAGGGTCGAAAACAAGTGTGCCGTACAGTTGTGATCTCTCTTGGACAAAATGATCAATTTAAAGTGCAGATTACTTGCTGCAATTTGCTTATTTTAAGGGCATAAAGAACAGTAGTCCTCGCCATCTCTGCACTTTTTTAAAGAGTATTTTCTGGTTCAAGGGGATGGAGGACCGGTACCAGAAGCCTGTAACACTGAAGAAATATAAAAACAAGCATTAAAATGTAATAGGTCTCGCCTTACATTAAGTTAAAGCCATTTGCTATGCTATACAATACCATTAGCAAAGCAAATGGCTTTCACTTAATAAAAGGCGGGACCTATTACATTTTCAATGCTTGTTTTCATAGTATATGGGTCTTCAATCTGTGCCATGAATTGCATGTATTTAATATTCTTCCCTGAGTAAGGTAATGAGATAAAAATAATTGAAATGGCTGAAATGTAACATTTTATGCTTCTACTATAGGCGTGGAACCACAGTTCCAAGAAGGATCCATGCACAACCTTTCCTGCAGGTGTTGCTGTGTAGGCCAGTTTGTTAATTATGGTTGTTTGTTTATCATTTAAACATCCTATAGCGCTTCATTTTCACTGCTCCCTCGCTTTATCTATAAATATTTTTAAGAGTGCCAATAAACTGACTTTGTTGTGTAATCGTGTTGCATTTTTAAAACATAAATGTAGTTATAGTACATTTTTGTATTATTAGCAGCATGCCTCCTCAGTGCTAAGTAGATTAGTGAGTGAGACATACCACAGTAAGAACCTTTTAACCTATTATCCCATATGGGATGGGACGTGGGAAAGCAATGTCATGTTACGTTACTAGCACTTGTGTATTCCTTTGTATGACACTGATAATTTCAGTCCTTGTATACCAATATTGATTAGCTCACATTGCACTCTCGGACGTATTTCTGGCTCTAAATAGAAAACCTGTTTTGAAGATGAAAAAATAAAGAGATTACATTGAAAAGACATTAGAAACAAACATGAGTAACAGTTGCAGTAGAAAGACTGGAACAAATAGTACAGTACAAAATCATATATGGTGTACATTCGAATTCTTACCATCTGTGTTGAGGCATCAGGGAAGTTGTTGATTCGATCAAATGCAGATCAAAGAGGCACGTTTTTGGGTATTTCCAGAATGTGAGCATTGAGACGGAGTTTGCATAGCCAGATCACTGTGGGTGATTAAAAAAAAAAAAGGGAGTCTTGCATGAGAAACTTAATCACTCTATGTGAACAAGTGGAATATGGTTCTGTGGAGTGAATTGTCAATGGTTGAGAGAATGTGACCCCAGTATCCAATCCCCTGACCCGATTCAGAGTGGTCGTGGGGCATTAGAAGAAACACACAATTAGATGAGATATCAGTCAAACACTCCGCTTTTCACAATTTTGAAATTACAAACAGCCAGTGGAATTTGTTTAGGTGTGCGATAGTTGGTATTTTTTCCATATCGGCCACAAAAGACAGTCTTTTTTTCTTTTTTCTTTTTTCCATTCGTTGTTTAGGTTTTGCATGAATAGTGCACATGCGCTATTGGTGAAATCTACTGACCAAAAAATACCCTGAAAACATGCTTAGAGCCTACCCATTAATTACAAATACTTACGATTGGTTGGCTCCAACAACACTCCAGTTTTCTTGCTTCCTATTGGTCAGAGCCCCCTCCTCGTCTTGGCTTCCTCCTGCTGCTTCGTGTGTGTGTGTGTGTCCCTGCCGTGGAGCATTGACCAAGTACAGCTTCCTAACTGTGATTTGTGTCCACCGGCTCCGCAAGGTACTCCCTTTTTTTTCTTTTTTGGTTTTGTTAACTTTTTACATGCATTCTAACAGAGTGCATTTGGTGTTTTGTTCTCATTGTGCAATAAACAGGTAGAGTAACTATGACAAGATTTTTTCCACGTTTGGGGGCGACCAGCTTCACCGTGCTGTGCTGCCCTGCCCCTGCCCCGTGACACACACCATTCGGTTGGGGGCCACACGTGTGGGGGTATCCTATCGGCCGCTGGACACCCCCTACACACCTTGCCCACTCATCCCTTGTTGGGAGTCAGATCCTGTACCAGCAGCTTTTCCTTATTGCTGTTGTGCTTAATCATTGGACTTCCGCTTTTCCTGGGTACTCCATTCAAACAAGTCAACAGTCCCAGTATTGTTCCCATACATCCCAGAGTTCTTGCCTCTTGCTTTATGTTCCCGCCCTGTCTAGTTTATTTATCCTATTAACTGATCCCAGCCATTCCGCTTAAGTAGGCGGATTGTGATTAACTCATTTAATGCAGATCTCCTGCCTGGCCAGTAATATCAACAGGAAGAGTAGGTTCTTTTGCTTTCTGTTTAATCTGTGTCCTCCCTTACTGTCAGTATCCCCTTCCACCCCAAACATGACTAGCTGCAGGCTTACCTCTATTTCGTGGTTTAGTACTTCCAAGAGGATCTTACCCCCCTCTTACCAACAGACATGTAGTCGGGGGCACCGCCGGAACATGTGGCTATCGTCCGCTCTCTCCTTACCACATTTGGGAAACTCTTTCACCCCTCCTCTTCTCAGTGTGGACAATTTCTTTGGTGTCCAATAGGCTGTATGCAGAGTGAATAAATGGTTCTTTTTGAGAGGTGCAGATTTGATTATGTACCCACATGTAGCCATTGATACTTACCATAAATGAGATACATTTGCAGGTCTTTCCCCCAGGACTCTGTGGGTAGAGTAATTCCTCCTCACCTTTGGAGATAAGCGACCAATACGTTACCTCATTCTTCCGTACTTCCCCTTGAATTTTTGTCTCCAAGTCCCTCTTTCCTGAGTCCTCTTTCCCCAGGGAGTCTGCCCAGCTCGCCCGTTGGTAAAATTTAAACTTGGACAGAGCCCATTGCTCAGTGACACTAGGGGGTCCCAGCCTATTATTGCGTTCCCTATTAGTAATTGTCCCCACTTTGTTATCCCTCCTTTTCTTAGAGGTGCTGATAACGTGTCTTATAGGCATTCCTGGTGAGTTCCAGATTGAGGCATATTCACTCTAACGGAATTTACATAGGTGCCTTAATTGAACCCATAGTCTGGCTGCAGACCCTAGCATCTTTAAATTCACCTTTAAAAAATATTTTGGGTGACAAAATTTATACAAGAAGTGACTTCCTTCTGAAACTGTCATAGCTTGCATGTATCCTGGGTATAGCGGATGTTCTTTGAATAGCACTCTGTTTTTTAAATAAAATGCCCTGTAATATTGGAACACATCAAGGCTGGCAATCCCTCCATGTTCTTTATTCCTCCTTAATTTCTTCCACTCAATTCTAACTCCTCTTGAACCCCAGTTGAAACTGTTGATATCCCCCTGAATTCTGTTGAACCACTCTTTTTTTTTTATTCTAGGGGTATCATTATCTTTGCTATGTTGGAGCAACCCTGGAAAGACTAAAGGTATTCTTCATCATGAATAAAGGAGTTTTAGATTCCGCCCGAATTTTATTGAAATTTACTTGGGTGATTTTCATGATTTTGTCCCACAATCTAAATGCCCAGATACCTGATCTGTTGCCTTACCATAGGGTTGTTGCACCGGTTGTTCCACTCCACGATCTCCGTCTTCTTCATGAGATTTTTCCGAACTGCTCACGTGTCTCTATTATTCTTGGAAGTGAATCTATCATATCATGCGTAAATAACATTAAATCGTCCACATAGAGTGCAACCTTCTTTTCCCAGTTCTTTTACTTGAAGGGGGATATCTGGAAGTTCGACCTAAAGGCCTTAGCTAGAGGCTCTATATAAAGGTTAAACAATAATGGGGAGAGTGGGCACCCCTGTCTGGTCCCCCGTCCAATGCTTATCTTCTCCACAAGGGAGCCATTTACTAGTTCTCGTGCTTAGGGGATTCTATATATGGATCTTACCATCTCTGCGAAGGTACTTCCCAGGTTAAAAGCTTCTACTGCTTTATGTAAAAATTGACTAGCTGACTGTCAAACGCCTTTGTGGCATCGAAAATGATTACCAACAGGGGCATCTTTTCCTGCATAGCCACATCTATTGCTCCTATTAGTTTGTGTGTTAGCTCTTGGATCTGCCTACCCTATATAAAACAATTCTGATCCACATGGATTAGACTCCCAGCCATCTTGCCCAACCTTTTTGCCAGCAGTTGAGTGTAAATCTCATAATCGCTGTTTAGCATTGATATTGGTCTATACGATTTGCACCGCTTAGCGTCCTTCCTTGGTTTTAATAAAATGCATATTGTTGCCTCTTCCCAGGACTTTGGTAGCTCCTGACCCTTTAAGAATACCTCATTAGACATATTGGTCAACCAAGGCACCAGTTCCTCCTTCAAGGATCTATATATCTCGTAAAGCAGTGCGTCTGGACCTGCCGCTTTTCCTTTTTTAGCTCTTTTATCACCCCATTACCTCTTCTGTTATTTTAGCATTTAACAGAGTGCATGTTGCTGCAGTCCCTCTCGTTCACCTTCCCTCCTCCTACTGTTGCTGGTCGCCCTCTCGTTCACCTTCCCTCCTCCTACTGTTGCTGGTCGCACTCTATTTTTGCTTTCTCTCACCTTCCTTCTCCTTCTGCTGTCTGCTGTGCTTTCCCACCACTGCCCGCCTCCTCATTTCCGAGCTTGTTTTGTCACCCCTCTGCTCTCCTCCTGCTGTCCATGCTTGCTTTCCTACCCACTGCCATTCATGCTTGCTTTCCGCACCCTCCAGTGTCATCTGTGCTTGAAGCTCCTTCCCTCATGATGCTTACCCCCTGTCCTGTTACACATATTGCACAGCAGCGTGGACTGCTATGCAACATGGCTTAAAGAAAAAAACATCCCATGACGCGGTCCACACCAGCCACATTATAACTTTTTTCCCCTCCACTTTAAGCCATGTTGCACCGTAGCCAAGCCTCTTTCAGATAGAGAGAGAGAGGAAATGCAGAGAGTGGCCAAGAGCTGCGTCACACTGCCCCATCCTTGCTCTCCTGAGACTGAACCAGTCCTGGACAATGTGCAGCTGCACACTTGAGAGCTCCTTGTTCTAGGACCTCTGCTCATTACCAGCTCCTTCCTATGTGCTGCTGGTGCATGTTGATGCTGAGTTTACTCGGCCTGTCTGTCTCTAAAAAGGGAATTTCTCCTCATTTTCCCCATTGCACTCCACTTTCCCAGTCCAAATATATACGTATATGGTGCTTCAATAGCACAAACCTCGACAAACGGCATTGGAGCCCTGCACATGGTCAAGGCCATGCTTAAAGTCAGCGAGTAATAGGAGAGAAAGCCAAGTTGTGGACAGTTAATGCATTGTGATTTAGTGCTATTTAAAGAGGTGAATCTTCAACTTTTTCATAATTTGTAGCAGCTTTCTGGCGGTCCTGGTGCATGTGGCAATGTTGTTCCAGACCCTGAGTGCATGGATGGACAAAGCCTGTTGTCTTGTGTTTTAGGTCTTGCCTGAGCCAGCGCATGGTCTGGAGAGACATTTAGTGAGTGAGGATTAGAAGTCCTACCACAAGCTTTTGCTTGTGGCCTAAAGCTTGCGGTTACGCGCACAGCCTCCATCTGCCTTTTCTATCTCTTCCTCATTAAGCGTCATGCGCCATCTGGCTTTCCTCGTCATGGCTCATTAGCAAGCGATCACTTTCGTGGCCACGTCACTTTCACGACCGCGCAGCTCTCTCACTGTCTGTGTTATTGAGGATTTATCCGAGGCTTGCAGTGCTTTATTCTACGACACAACCAAGTACTTGACCAGCTTTTCTGCTTACTGTGACAATGTTTTCATTGTCTTGCGCAGCGCTATTGTTCAGTCTGCTGATGCTGTTCTGTGTGCCCTTGTTTGAACAATTCAAGTAATATGCTCAAACTGCACGGTGTTGCTTTGTTACCACTTCTTCACTCTATTTGCCCTTTGCTGCCAAGTTTTTATATGCCCTCAATGCCTGCTTTCTTGTCTGTGGAAGCCGCACTCGTTTGCCATGGCTGTACCTGTGCTTTTTTCTCCACAGTTTGCCTGTACGTCCTCACCATAGAGCTGATTTCAGTACGTTTCTTTGTGTTTGTTTTGACTCAGTATATCCAGAAGCTTGAATTACATTGGTCACTCCTATGTTGTAATGATATGCATATCTGTGTCATCTCCGCCCATATTGAGCCCGGCACCCCCAGCCTGCCGCCTCCGGCCATCCCTCCCCGTCTAAGCATGGATGGCGAGGGCCTCACATCCTGGGCAAGTGAGGACCTGCGCCTCCCGGTGCATCCAGCAGCCGTGTCCACCAGTGCTGCTGCCAGCAGAAGCGCCTTCCACCGCCTGGTCGCAGCAGCCCCTTGCAGCAGCGCGCTGCAGGCAGCAGCCCCTTCTAGCCGTGCCCATAGGCTCCCGTCCAGCAGCCCCACCACCCTGGGATCCGTCGGCTCCTGAGCCGCAATCCAAGAAACCGTTTCTGTGCAGCAAGAGATAGTACTGGGGAGTGTGCGCTCCCCTTCGCCCTCTCTGTTTCTCGTTCTATATATTTCTCTCTATATTCATTGCTACCAATTGCATGTTGATGCTAGTTCATGTGTTGTGTCTCCAACATGGCTGACTCGGACTTTCATTCTTCTAGCCCCATATTTGTCTGTTTGCACATTTTTATTTCAACTGCTAACATCCAATATTTATCAGTGAACACTGCGGAAGTACAATTTATTACAATGAAAGTGGTTAATCAAGATATTCACCCTAATACCATCACACTTGCTTAGTAATATCCGAAAAGTGTGATACCTGTTAGGTGGGATATTTTGGTAGGCAAATAGTATGTTTTGGGGTTTGGCTCGATAGCAGAGCTGTCTGCAGAACATGTTGTTGGCATGATTAATATTATTTATGGTAACTGGATTTTGCAGACCGGTGTGCCTAGGTCTTGCACACAGGTATGCCTATTGGTACCTATTATTTGATATATGCACAGAGAGGACTTTGACTTCAAACTGTGTAAGCTGTGCACAAAAGTACTCCCAGGTCCTTTGATCATAATAGCCCACACACAGGATGCATTTTGCACGCTGTATCATTAGGCCCTTGTTTACATAACAATACAGACAAGGTACATTTAACTCGCCAGTGTATCGCAATCACCTTTGTATGAAATATACCACAATCCGAGTGCATTGTGCTCGCTAGTGCATCGCAGTACCCTGATTTTACACCCCAATTTGGGTGAATTGTGTTTACTGGTACATCGCAATGCCTTATGTTTATATTTCGACACAACCAGGCTACATTGTGCACACTAGTACACCGCAATGTACTAATTTTTTTTTTTTTTACACCAGCCACTGCCTCTCTATAAATCTTTTACTCACTCACTCACGTTGGTTGAAATGCTAGCTGTCTATGTATGAGTAGGATGTAGCTGATACTCAACAGTTACTATGTAAACAAGCATTGGCATAGCCATTAGGTCTCGCTTTTGGGACCTTGTAAGTGTTTAGCCATGTAACAGTTGATGTTTATGCACCAAGGATATTGTGCTGCATAACTAAATACTTATAAGGTCCCAAAAGCAATGCTTGTTTTTTCATTTTGACCCCCTTTAGTCTATAGTCTGATGTTGTCCTGGCTGTGACTGTCCATGTATCAACTGCGATTGACACTTGGAGTATTGGATTGCAAATTGGCCTTCTTTGACCATGCTAAGCCCCTTAGACTCATTCTAAGCAAGCATTTTAACCTACAAATGCAGATCAATGCGATGCCCAGAGCACTTGTGGCTATCAACTGTGGCATCTATTGGGATACGTCCATTCATCCCAGAACAAGTCCTCAAGATGCTAGTACACTCATTGGTACTTTTCATACAAGAGTATGCTTAATCCCTTGTCACTGGTTTTTCTAGAGCAGGCTTCTCCATCGAGTAGTTTGTGAGTTACTTGCAACTCTCCTACTACCTATAAGTAACTCTCTTGTGTGCAACCTAAACCAACTAAATTCGAAGCGTGTGCTGGGTTGAATTAATATATGTATACCAAACTTGAAAAGCATGTATTTGAGAAGAAAATGTGTGTATTTTGTTCACTCCTAAGCTGATGGTTGGAGAAGAATGAATGAATTTTGTAAATATATTTAAAGCGGATGTTCGAGTTAGAAAAATCAAACTATGTTGGGAAGATTAAGTACTAACCCTTTTAATAAGGGGCTTTCATCTATGCTGTAATGTTTTTCCCATATAGACGCATTTCACTTTGACAAAACGTATTTACGTAACTGCTAGCAACAAGTGCTTGATGCACTGAACTGATCGCTGATGATTTAGCTAGATCCAACCCTCTGGTTACTGGTGTATAAACAACAGGATGTCTTTTTGGTTGTAGTGGAGCTATGCATGAGTAGGGTGTGTGAGTGAATATATGTGTCTGTGTTTCTTGACATGGTGTATATTATCTGTCTTGCCTTTTAAGAGATTTATATAAAAAAAGTTTTTTGTGTAATTGAACTTTAAATGAATTTTTGTATATGTACCAAACAAGAAAATGATATGAAATACAGTAAATAACTATCTGTTTTCGAAAACAAGAAAGAAATGATGCAATGAATGACAAAAAGATTTTATAAATAAAAAATTAAGAAAATAAACAAAAACAAGATGAATATGTGATTTTGTGTGCCCTTTATATTAGAGGTGTTTCCCAGTGGTAAAATAGTTAGGTCAAGAGGGAGTAACTGTTTCTGTTTCTGATCGCTGATGATGACCTTTGCATATGGTGGCTACTAATAGAATCTAGTCTAATTTAATCCGAAATAAATCTCTAATAATGTTAGTAGCTCAGTAAGTTTTTCATTGAATTTAAATGCCTCTTATTACAGAAAAGTTTGACACCCCTGTTCTAAGGTGTGCTGTTATTCGCTCCCTTGAGAGTAGTATTGCATGCAGCACTCTAATTTGCTACAGGAACTAAAAAATCTGATTGTATTACTCGAGTGCTAATAATGTTCTGTTAGCTACCAATTAGCATTCAGGCAGTTTGTAAGACTGCGTGCATTGTCCACAAGATACTTCACACTATTGCTGCCCAATTCTTGGCCTTGAAGTTAGATTCTTATGGTGATCTTAGATCCCTTCTATGCTCCGATACAGTCCTAGAACGACCGTCTTCAAAGAAGGTGTGCCGTAGGGCACAGTCCTTCTCAGCAAGGGCTACAAGACTTCGAAATTCTCTCCTAACCGAGTTCTGCACCACCACCTGCTGACTAATTTTAAATAAAAATCTGAGTCTTTTCCAGAGATACCTCTAATGTACTGTAGTTTAATAACTCCTGTCACTATTTCTCTTTCTTTGGCTGACTGTTTCCTTCTAATCGTTCATGTCTTTTTGCTGCTTTTACATCTGAACAAAATGTTTTAATTTTGTTCCCTATTAATGTATGTAGAAATCCACATTAATTTTGTTGCAGTTGAACTAGACTGTAATTCATTAGTCTAATTCATCCTCACTTTTTTGTTTGTAACCTTTTGACTTTGTGTTGAGCCCTGTAATGTTCTTGCTAAATAAAGCTGCATACATAAAAAGTGCAGCCCTTAAGCTGCGGCTGATATTGGACAGATGAGTGGCTGTGAAAGGTGGCCTTGGAAGAGCGCGTCAATGAGCGTGACTAACTGGAGCTGTGCCTTGAAAAAACGACCTCCTGGAAACTACTGTTTTCTCAACATAGTACTGTCTGTTTTCCAGCTAGCTAGCGAGTCTGAGAACAGCATATTCCAGCTTACATTTTGTCAGTTCTATCAAGTAAATCCACCTAAATGTTTTTTGTTCTGCATGGTGTCTCATTTTTCTGCAGTAAAATCTAGTTATTGATGCATCAATCTGTGGGGGAATGGATTTGATCAATTAAAATACAATTTATTAATTGTTAGTTGGGATGTGCACATGGGTCAACTATGGAATAGGCCAGAGTAAGGAATCGTCAAATATGGCAGTCCTTCACTGTTAAAGACCCTGTGGGACAGTCTTGCTATTTTCCAAAACGAACCCACGTCGAGAGGCACATAGTTAAAGACTTAAGTGGAAGGCCTGCTTAGCAAGTATTTTTTTTTTTAATGTTCTCATAGGCACTTCAATCAGCATTAATAGCCAGTTTTGTTTGGCTTCCATTCTGGGCAGTGGTCAAACTAACTTCTGGTTTAAAGCAATTAAAAGCTAATAATAATTTTTCTTTGCACCAATAAGAATCCTATTATGTTTACTAAAACGGAAAGCGTTTCTATACCTGTACTACAGCCTGCTAGGAAGCATCCGACTAGTTCAAGTAAAATCATTTGAAACAGCTGGATTCTCTGCACCATGTGCCTCCCTATTTAAAACGTTATTACAATTGTGTGACTATCATTTAGGCAACATGTTTGTGACATACTTCCAGTAAAAAATAATAGTTGCACTAGGTAGCAGAGACGGTACTTGTTGGTTTTGCCATTGCTTTTTTTCTTTATTTCAGTTTTGGGTTCTGTTATATTTCAGCGTTGTTAACTCTGTTTGAGAAACTGCTTGTGTCATCGTGTGTTATTGCTATCATTGACTTGATTTAATTTGTGGTTTGCAGGTTTGTCATTGGTAGTTTTTATCTTCTCTGGCAATGCTTCCAGTTTTCTTGAGTTAGAACCACGTAGTTGCATTGGCGTTTATGGAGCAGAATAACTTGTTTTAAACTATTGCCTCTGAGCAACCAACAGCATCTTCTTTCCTGCCCTTCTGTAATTTGCATACTAATACAATGCATGCTTCATGTACAATAGTTTAGCATTTGCTGGCCTCTACAACGTTTTGAATCTCGTCTAGTATTTGTCTGGGCTATGGACAGTTGGAGACCTATTGTTTTCATTATGTGACCCAACCAAGAGTAGGATGTGAGTCAGCTCATTGCTCATGATTGGATTGCTTTGTTGTCCAACTCACTACTCTGCTCCTGCTTTCCTTACTATTCTTGTGTTTTTCCCACCCAGGAGCAATTATGTCTTGCAGTGATTGTGTGAGGTATGTACCCATTGGTGTTTTCAGACTGTGCCTTGTAGGCGAATAGCTGTTTCTGTCCCTTTCTCTAACGCTCCCTCCTCCCCTCCCCCATCGCTTCGGTTCGCTGTCCCACCACTTTTCCAAACCGTAACCCATTGTTTGCTACCCCTCCCTGGCGCATTTTCTCCACCTGCTATTGGACAGCAGCTATTTTAAAACTTATTTTGTAACCCTTTCAAGGAGCCTTACTTGTGCACACCTTATAAGGTGGCCATCTTTGAATAAGAGTTGCTAAAATATTAGTAAATCCATTCAGATATGACCACAGTTGCATGCGCATTTTCTACAGTTAAGTTTGAATGTCAGCTCGTTTCTGGCAATTACAAGAACATAATTAACTATTTGTCATCCTTTATTTTTAGCACAGATTCAGGCTGGTGTGTGTGTGACTGGAATAAAGAAAGAGCAACAGTAGTGCACCCCCCTGAAAACATAGACTTGTACTTACCTCAGCATGCAAAACATATAGTGGTCATTTTGCAATAGGGCACTGAAGATACAGGCACAAACGGGTACAGAAACTGAGCCGCTGTGATGTCTAAGAGAAAATAAGCCTGTAGAAATGTTACTGGCATTTACAACCCCCAACACCCAAAAAAATCCTGTACTGAGTAACTTTTTTGTTTTTCTCTCTCTATTCAAGAACGTTGCACCAAAATCTAAAAGGCACTATAAAATTTTAATTAGATGAGAACATAATGTAGTTTCTAATATAATGTAGTTTCTTATATAGCGCACGTATCACCACAAAGGGTATCTCGGCGCTTGCTTTGGGAACCCGTCCTGGTTTTTTCCTGTGGGATAGCCCAGCTGGGCACCCCCAAGGTGAAAACCAGGCATCCCGCCGTGGGGGCCATAGTGGAGATTGAGCAAGCTATTGCCCAGAGTTGCAGAGCATGAACCCCTGATTCAAGTAGGCACCGAAGCGAGAATTATCAGGTCCGTGGACATTTGGGCTCCAAACCCTGCCGTGTCGGGAATTGAACCCTGGTCCCGGGCCGACCTCTGCTTCTGGGTCTGCCTCCTCTAACCGGTGTATTTACAACAAGGTAAGAGTGGTCTGTTTAACTCAGACACTCTGTTCATCACCACCCCCTTTTTGTAAATCGTTTTTGGCCACTATAGGTGTGGCATGGTATACTCAGACATGAGTCCCTTTCTCACTGCTCCATCAGGATTCAAGCAAGCCGGGCCGAAGAAGGCTGAAATGCCAGAAACCGGTCCCCGGTAGCTTGTCTCCTTTCTGGTGAAGAATTGGCTTGGTAGTTTAGTCTGCCCTGTTCCCATGATGCACTGGGCCAGGGTCAGACTGATTTGCATATAGCCAGGTTCTGAGCTGGGATGGGGCAGTGAGATAAATAACGGTGATGGATCAAGCCCTGATCTTTGGACTGGGTAAGAGTGGTCTGTTTAACTCAGACACTCTGTTCATCACCACCCCCTTTTTGTAAATCCTCTAACCGGTGAGCCACACTACATAAAAGTAACATTCTCCAAAATATTTTGAATTATCTTATTCCTGCATATATTCTTCTAATGGAAGCGCTCATTTTTTGAAAGATGGCTGTGGTATTGTCAAAGTATCTTTTCCAACCCTCTATTTTTGTTCATGGAAGTGAGCCACAATGCCGGCCTAGTCGGTGCTACGCTGCTTTTCAATACACCATTGTCGCTAAAAACACACACAGCAGTAGGCATGTGATGCCTACCTTTGAGGGCTACCTGATGTGGGTATGGCAGTGGAAGCATTGGGCTACGTTGCTCATGCTGCCAATCCCCAACAGTGATATGGTTTGGAAGCGTGACTGTAGATGTGGTGTGTGTGTGTGTGTGTGTGCACATCTTTCATGTTTTTTGGAGGGCAGAGAAATTATTTCTTTAAGCTGTTGACGCTGCCATAACTAGTCAGTCTTCACTATGACGCCAGTTGTCATGGCCTCTCTTCTGCAGCTCATACGAACAATTTGATTGACAGATGATCATGTCTTCCAGCTTGTGTTGCAAGCCACATTGTCCTCTTAAGCACTAGAGGTAGACACGCTTCCAAGTCAGTGGCGGCAGACTCCGAAGCTGACATTGCTTCCGGCCTCTCCCTCTTTGTCTGCCCGCGGCACAGACGAGAGGAGTCCTGTTTTTGTGTTCAGTTACAGTCTTCTTCAGACCCTCATAGAGCCCCTCAAACCCACTCCAGCCCAAGAAGGAGGAGAAGAGCCCAGTGATGTCGGCACAGGGTAAGGAGTCTGCTCCTTCTGCACTCATGCCAGGGTCGAACGCAGGTATTTCATTCCTCTTCTTCCCCCTACCGTGTAATTCTCCCCATTATTATACACCAGCCATTCTTCTGTCCCTCCTTTCTCACCCATGTGTCTTTTCTCTTGTTGGATCGCCAGGATTCAAACTAATTTTTAGGCCATTTCAGATGAATGCCAAGGTGGTCAGGGACTTGTTTAAAATGGCACTGAACTGTCTGAGACTTTCTATCTGCGGGTATAACAAGCCACTGACCAAGCAGGGCAGCTTTAGATGAATGCCTACAGGGGATCCACAAAATGACGCTCAAGAGATGCAATTTTTCACTAGCTGACACAAAGATACAGGTGCCCGTACAAATGGGCCAGCAAACTTACAGGCTTCAAAACACTCGCACGCTCCTCCGCCTCCCTTAATGTGTGTCTTGGGCTCTAGTGCAAGGAAGCAACTGGGCTCCCTCGCCGCTATTTGAACTAAGAAATAGAACAAAAATCTGGGTTTGGTGGGCACTTGCTGTGTGCTCTCCATATAAAGAGCACTTGTGATGCTTCTTACCAAACCATTGTAGTTCTGTTCTTTATAGGAGCAGTGGATAATTCACCTCAGAATAACACTGGGTGCTATGCATCATGGAAGCACTGAGGCAACCCACAGAAATCTGAAGCATTGCACAAACAGCAAGTAACTGTGAAGTGCCTTATTTACTAGGCGCTGAGTGCCAATGGTACTCTTGTAGAGTGTAAGGGGCTGCGCATGAGGAGATAATTTACTCCTTTTGAAAGAACTCAACCCCGGTCCTTGGGCATGCATAGCTTAGCTGGCATGACAAGGACACAATATGCTTTGTTGTCATGACCTCAAAGCTAATTCTTAATGCTTGCTTGAAAAACATGTACCTTCATGTGCAAGTAACCCCTCTGGATTTGTCTAGTTTTTAACTAGCTGCGGATCCCCTCCCACCATCAGCTTAGGCAACGTGTCCGAGTGAATACATCAGTTGCACTGACCCTTTTTGTATTTGATGCTCTGCTTTTTTATAAAGCCGAATCCATCAGCAGAGCTAAATTTTCTTAGAGACAGTCAAGAACAATTCAAACACAAATGCTTTACCAAGCCAGTATGTGTTGTCAAAAGTGACCGATTAAGTTGACGGGTTGGCGGTCACGGTGTTTTGGGGATTGATACAAGCACATGTGAGTCAAATGTACTCTCTATTTTAATACAAAGTTTGGGGGGTGATTTGCATTCCATAGATGAAGAGGCAGCAGGTGTGGGTTTCCTGCTTTGTCGCACTGTACAGGGAGATGGGCTGTCGCAGCACTCGTTCACACCGAGCGGAAGAAAAAAGAAGTAGGCATGCATTTGACAGCTTCTTGTTGGTTTAGCTAAACTATATTCCAAAAAGGAGGGAGTGAGAAGAGATACAGGGTTCTCTCAACTTCCCAAACGTCTAACCATACAAAAACAGGAGTGAACCCCTACCGTGCTTAGCCTATTTCTCCATACCAGCCCAACGGGATCGATCACCGTATGGAATTCTAAGTTGCATGCTTTATCATAGTGGCCTTGTCTTGTCACTTAGTATATCTTGACGTTCTCAAACTTGGTAGCCAAGGAAGTTCTCTCGTTACTGGGTAAGTTTCTAGATCTAAAATAGTCTAGGGTGTCCTGGGCTTCATTTTAATTTCAAAGGACATCCTGACAGAGTTCAAAACCGGTGGAGATGCACTAAGGAAATTAGTATCCTCGGATTCCCTGGGTCAGCGTGTTTTAGCCATCACCCAAACTCCTCACAGAGCTAGTTTGCTTTCGCCAGGACCTCCCAAGGATCCTATTATTATCCTCTTTCTGTGCATTCAATTGTGAAACTTCCATTATACTCATACATTGCAACAGTTGCGTCCTATTTAGAGCTCCATGCGGGTAAGGAGGCAGGTGGACCGTGTTGTCAAACTTTCATCAAAGTCTCTTCTGGCCGTGTACCGGTATGGTTCCACCCAACCCCAGGCTGTTGTTGTTGTATGGTTTCGCTAAACTGCCAAATGCCTACGTTTTGTGCAGACCTAGAGATGAAGCTTGAACAAGGCTCAGATGTCCAAGTACACTGAAACTCAGTTGTCTCTTGTTATGATCTGTTAGTCACAGAGGGAGTTGAAACTTGAATCGACTGCCATCTGCCTTGAGCTAATAAATTTCCTATGTGCCCTGTTCCTCCGTGCTGGTAAGCACAGTGTATGTTACATCGTACTAAGCGGAATAGTCGGGGGTAACACAAGCATGCAGACTCTGGATTGACTTCTTGCAAAGGCCGACTTCTGTTTTGAAAAGGTTAAAGCACCATCTGCTTCCTGCTTACAACGTTTGACCATATATTATATTTAGCAGGATTTGAGGTTAGTATCCATGGCAGGGATGGTAGAGGAACAGCAGTCTTCAATTCTTTTCAAGAATTCTGCAGACCGAAAAGCATGTTGGACTGCCTTCCTTTTTTGATTTACCTCTTCATTTCTGCAGACACAACCTTTTGTGTGGGTTGATGCTCCTCACAGCAGGGTAGTCTCCATCCTGAAGCACCCACAACCGAGGCAAAAATAGGTGTAAACTTTGCACCTGGCTATCTACAGCAACAAAGACCGTGAACAGAAAGGAGACAGAAGGGTGGTTTTATCTAAAAGACCCTGATCACTCTGAACAACAGACTGCAGCCCTCTTTGACCCCAACAGCTAGCAAATGCTACAGGAAGGACCTAATCATATTTCTATAGGAACCTTGTCTCATTTGTTCTCACTTCACCGTCTAGGTTTCCTCCCTCCTGCATCTCTGGTGATACACTTCCACTGTCTGTAAAATTAATATTACCCACATCTTGTGCACAGGGACAGACATAAGACTTCTAAAATGGAAACCATAGGCCTTCTTCACTCTGCTGCTCCTATAAGTACAATGCATATAGTATAATAGCCACATACACAAATGCACACAACATACACTTGGATGAGATTAGGTGACATAATGGGGTATAAATCTGACATGCTCTGCCAGTGTTATTTAACTTAAGTGAGCGAGAGAAAAATCTGTAATTGATTGGAGTGAGAAAATATCTTTTTTTATTCGAGATATATACTCATAAAAGCACAAGCATACATTTAAAAATACATGTTAGTTAAAATCCGTATTTCATACATATAAATACATTTAAAACAGTTGTGCAAGCTTTAACAATTAAAAGGTTGTTTAAACTTATATAACAATATCAAATTATATCAACAGATATAGCCCTCCGCCTGATGGACCATGCCCACCCCAAATACTTTGCTGTTCCCAGAACAATGGGCATGTCCGTGGAAGTACAGGTGATTCTTAGCCCCTCAACACCACTAGATGCCCCAAGGTTTCGACAAACTGGGGCCAGCCATACTCTCCTTGGGATAGCATAGGCCTCGCACAAAAATAAACAAGCATTTACAATGCAATGGTTTCGCCTTTGGAAAAGTTAGAGCTATTGGCATTGTAAATGACAACTTTTGTATTTATGTTTTGGTTTTGAAAACAGATAAATAAATGGCATTGTCATTTACATTGCCATTAGGTTAATCTCTCGCAAATGTGAGACCTATTGTACCCTACGGATGAGCTCAGCAGACAGCAATTACTACCACACACACACACACACACACACCCAGAGCCACACACACACCCAGAGCCACACACACACCTTAACCGGTATTATTTCATGGTGCTCTCAAATGGGAGGACAATGATAAAGGAGAAACCGTGAAGAAAACTAATTGCTCACAGTGACACCGTTTGGAAAAGCTGGGAAGCCAGGAGTGAACCCAAGGTTTTTGGGTCAGAGAACCGCTGCTACGTTTTGCCTCCGGTTCTACAAAAGAAAGTTTCTGACTGATCATTTTACGCAAGTGCACTCACAACATAATTTGCTTTTTCATAAATTGGGGCAGCAACAGTGGGAACATTCCAGTATAGGGCAGGTACACCTTGGACAGAAAGAGTACAGCCTTTTGCAATTACAGAACAGGTCAAATTCGGGCAGCAGCAAAGCAAGCTTTACTTCCTCACAGAACAGGCATGTCAGCAGGAAAGCAAGCTTTCTTTACTCATAAAAGGACGCAAGTCCAATATTTCATTCCCTACTGAACATATCCAGAAGCGTAAACAAAAACAAAAACAAACTTTCAGCGCTCACAGAATATGTACAGTTAAGGAATGACTGACAAGTAGATTACAGACATATCTGGAATGTGCTCAAGTCTCAGAGTACTGTATAGGTGGATAAACAAATGAATACTTGAGTTCTGACACAAATTCTCACTTAGACGATACTCCATGTCAGCATCCTGAAAGCCCTGCTGCTAGGACAGGGAGACTTGCCTACTGTTTGTGTTGATTCTTGGGGTTTCCATGGATTTAGAAGTAGCAATACCCATAATATCACTGTATTTTGGATCAGCACAGCTCAATATGCTCAGGACAGGTACACATGCACCATTCTCTTCTAAAATATTCTGAATGCGTGTGCGCAGGGCTGGATTAAGCAAAATAAGTATGTGCTTAGGGCATCAAGGGAAAAGGGACACCACAGACATTTTCAATTGCCGGATTTACCATGAACCATATAATGCAAACTTGCAAATGGTGCAGCTGAACCTATAAAGTGGAAGTATACAAAAACAAACTTTATCCATCTTACTCAAAGTTTTATTTCATTGTGAAATAATAAAATGTTAGTTTACAAGTTATTGATTATTTTTGGAATTAGAAATATATGGGGCACCAAAATCTTACGTGTTTAGAGCCTCTAAAGGTCCCAATGTAATCCCAGTCTCGGAGCGACACTCGTTCAGTGTTAAGAGCCATAACAGATATTTGAAACAAAGATCAGTGGGGAAAAAGGGGGGGGGGGGAGGCAAATGAGGGTCATGAAGACCCAGTAAGGACAGCAAGGGGGCGGGACGGCAGTGAGACCTCTACAAGCTAATTAGATGCAGCGAGTGATCCACAAACAAAAGTGGAGGTAAGGAGATGGATGTGGGAGCTGCAAGCATCCGAGGGGCAGCGAAGGCTTGGATAAGAAGGAAGACAGTGAGGGCTCGCAAGAAAATGGGAGTAGGTAAGAGGGTTGTGCTGAAAAGGGCAGTAAGGGGTTGGTGAGACAGCGAGGGCTCTGCGCAGCAAGAGAAGCAACAAGCGCCTAAGAAGGGGCGCTCTTCAAGTGGTTAGAAGTCCGCTACTAGATATATTTGTCTAACTCGGGGCAGCGACCATCGCTATTGAACTCGGTGCCGCTACTCACCGTCACTGTCCTCGGCATGCCGTCTACGGGACATGATCACTGCTCTCAACTGGAGGTATGCGTAAACAGAGGAGGTCCGCTGGGTTCTGTCTGGTGCTCTCACGTGCAAATGGAAGTACCGCGCGCCGCCTTCGCTTCCAGTACAAGTCACTCGGAGCGCGCGCAACAGTCAGACCAGGGCTCTCCTGGACAACAAACCCTTCAGCCGCCTCCTGCAGAAGAACACGCCCACTTTCGTTTATTTCCTTCTGGGGTCAGAGTGCGATAGAGCAGAGCATACCGGGATAGACATAAAAGACACATCCCGGATTTTAGGCAGCCAATATTTTGATAGTAATCAATCTTTGCTCAATCTAATGTTGTTGCTGGGATTGGAAGACCTCGCCGGAATTCGGGGAGATATCTATTGGCATCACTGGTTTGTGCACCCGTGTGAGTGTTCAGTGAAATATTTAGAACCTTGAGCCCACGTGAATATATTAGCGACAATTTTTAATTTGCACCGGCACACGGAGAGGGGGAGGGGGGACGGCGGGAGGGGGGACACGGAGGAAGGCAGGACCACACGGAGAGCGGGAGGGGGGAGAGCGGGAGGGGGGACGGCGGGAGGAGGGACACGGAGGAAGGCAGGACAGCAGCAAGCACGGCCCGGCCGGACCAGATTCGGGGGCGTTCCCGGCTTTTGGCTGACGTAGCATGACGTAGCCAAAAGCCAAAAATTCTTGGGAACGCCCCCGAATCTGGTAGGTGCACACAGTGGTGGTGAGTGCATGGAAACAAAAAGTGCAGGGTAGGTGCATCGGAGCAAATGGTGCAGGGTCAGTGCACCAGAGCAGACGGGGCAGGATACGTTTGTGGGAGCATATGTTGCAGGGTGAGCAGCGGCGGCCCCTCCGTTCTGGCGGAGGAGCATCGAGCCACTGGCTTATAGCCAGCAGCTGAAAAAGAAAACAATATTTTATTACGGTTTTATTTTTCAGCTGCTGGTTGAGTCAGAGTGTACATGGAGGAGCCGGGGAGTGGTAGGTGCACAATTAAGTGTGGATGTCATTTTGCCCAGCTGTCTTTCTTAGGCAGGCCAAACTGACATGCACACTTAGGTTTCTCCCACCAACTGTATTGGACAGCCGAGGTGGAGAAACAGCACTGACTTAGGTGCCTGAGCGAGCGTTAATCCAGCCTGCTCAGGCCAATCCCTATGCTGCTCTCATTTTTTAGAGCAGCAAGTGGATTGGATGGGAAGTCCATGATGCTGTCCCAGGGACTGCTGGGACCAGGAACTGAAAGCAGAGGAGCGCGAGGTAGCCAGCAGCAGCAGGTAAGTCTTTTTTTATGAAAACCCCTGCTGTGCACTCCACCCGCTGTACACTCCCCCGCACCTCCTCCGCCACTCTTTACTTGTGTCAGCCGCCACTTAGGGTTAGTGCGGGTTCCCATTCAGTGCAGGGTGAGAGCATTGGAGCAGAGGATGCAGGGTGAGTGTGCGGCAGCAGAGGGTGCAGGGTTAGTGTGCGGCAGCAGAGGGTGCAGGGTGACTGTCAGAAGCAGATGTTGTGGCGTGAGTGCACGGGAGCAGATGATGCAGGATGACTGTCAGAAGCAGATGTTGTGGGGTGAGTGCACGGGAGCAGATGATGCAGGATGATTGTCAGAAGCAGATGTTGTGGGGTGAGTGCACGGGAGCAGATGATGCAGTATCCCTGTCAAAAGCAGATGTTGTGAGGTGAGTGCATGGGCGGGAGACGATGATGCAGGATGACTGTCAGAAGCAGATGTTTCAGAGTGAGTGTCAGAAGCAGACGATTCAGGATGAGTGCATGGGAGCAGACAATTCAGGATGAGTGCATGGGAGCAGACAATTCAGGATGAGTGCATGGGAGCAGACAATTCAGAACGAGTGAGTGGGATCCAACAATGAAGAGTGAGTGTCAGGAGCAGACTATGCAGGGTGAGTGGGTGGGATCAGACAATGAAAAGTGAGTGTCAGGAGCAGACTATGCAGGGTGAGTGGGTGGGATTAGACGATGAAGGGTGAGTGTCAGGAGCAGACTATGCAGGGTGAGTGGGTGGGATTAGACAATGAAAAGTGAGTGTCAGGAGCAGACTATGCAGGATGAGTGGGTGGGATTAGACGATGAAGGGTGAGTGTCAGGAGCAGACTATGCAGGGTGAGTGGGTGGGATTAGACAATGAAAAGTGAGTGTCAGGAGCAGACTATGCAGGGTGAGTGGGTGGGATTAGAAGATGAAGGGTGAGTGTCAGGAGCAGACTATGCAGGGTGAGTGGGTGGGATTAGACAATGAAAAGTGAGTGTCAGGAGCAGACTATGCAGGATGAGTGGGTGGGATTAGACGATGAAGGGTGAGTGTCAGGAGCAGACTATGCCGGGTGAGTGGGTGGGATCAGACAATGAAAAGTGAGTGTCAGGAGCAGACTATGCAGGGTGAGTGGGTGGGATTAGACGATGAAGGGTGAGTGTCAGGAGCAGACTATGCCGGGTGAGTGGGTGGGATCAGACAATGAAAAGTGAGTGTCAGGAGCAGACTATGCAGGATGAGTGGGTGGGATTAGACGATGAAGGGTGAGTGTCAGGAGCAGACTATGCAGGGTGAGTGGGTGGGATTAGACAATGAAAAGTGAGTGTCAGGAGCAGACTATGCAGGGTGAGTGGGTGGGATTAGACGATGAAGGGTGAGTGTCAGGAGCAGACTATGCAGGGTGAGTGGGTGGGATCAGACAATGAAAAGTGAGTGTCAGGAGCAGACTATGCAGGGTGAGTGGGTGGGATTAGACGATGAAGGGTGAGTGTCAGGAGCAGACTATGCCGGGTGAGTGGGTGGGATCAGACAATGAAAAGTGAGTGTCAGGAGCAGACTATGCAGGATGAGTGGGTGGGATTAGACAATGAAAAGTGAGTGTCAGGAGCAGACTATGCAGGGTGAGTGGGTGGGATTAGACGATGAAGGGTGAGTGTCAGGAGCAGACTATGCAGGGTGAGTGGGTGGGATCAGACAATGAAAAGTGAGTGTCAGGAGCAGACTATGCAGGATGAGTGGGTGGGATTAGACGATGAAGGTGAGTGTCAGGAGCAGACTATGCAGGGTGAGTGCATGGGATCTGACGATGAAGGGTGAGTGCCAGGAGCAAACGAGGCAGGGTGAGTGCGCAGGAGCAGATGGTGCAAAGTGAGTGCATGAAAACGAATGGTGCACATTGTTTGCAGGGGAGCATAGACTGCAGGATGAGTGGGCGCATATAGTGCAGGGTGAGTGCACAAGAACAGACAGTGCCAGGTCAGTGCACAGGAGCAGATGGTGCAGAGTGAGTGTGTGAAAGCATATGGTGCACATTAATTGCAGGAGAGCATACACTGCAGGCTGAGTACGTATGAGTAGACGGTGCAGAGTGGGTGTGTGGGAGCAGACAAGGAGGGTCAGTGTGCTGGAGCATACGGTGCAGGTTGAATGCACGGGAGGTTATGTTACAGTGTGAGTGTGAGTGTGTGGGGGCAGAAGTTGCCGGTTGAATGCATGGGAGCTGACGGTGCAAGGTGAGTGTCAGGATCAGACAGTGCATGTTGAGTACCCAGGAGCATATGGTGCAGGATGAGTGCATGGGATCCGATGCTGCAGGGTGAGGATAAGGAGCAGACAGTGCAGGGTGAGTGCACAGGGGTAGGTGGTGCAGGATGAGTGCGTGGGAGCACACATTGCAGGATGAATGTGGGGGAGCAGATGTTGTAGGGTGAGTTTCTGGAGCAGATGTTGCAGGGTGAGTGCACTGGAGCAGGCAGTGCATAGTGAGAGCCAGGACCACACGATGCAGAGTGAGTGCGCAAGAGGAGAAGGTGCAAGGTGAGTGCATGGGAGCTGACAGTGCAGGGTGAGTGGATGAAAGCTAACTGTGCATGGGCAGGAGTCTGGTGAGTGTCTGGGACTAGACGATGCAGGGTGAGTTCTCAGGAGCAGACGTGCATGGTGAGTGCGTGAGAGCAGAAGGAGCAGGGTGTGTGTGCAGGAGTATACGGTGCAAGGTGTATCATGTGCCGACTGTGCTGAAGAGGCAGATGGCGGAGCGTGAGTGCATAGGAGCAGGTGGCACAGGGTACGTTGTCAGGAGCAGAACGTGCATGGTGAGTGCATGGGAGCATATGGTGCAGATTAATGTGTGGGAGCAGACGGCGCAGGGTGTCAGGAGCAGGTAGTGCAGGTTTTCAGAAGCAAACAATGCAGGGTTTCAATAGCAGAGGGTGCAGAGTGACAGTCAGGAGCTGATGGTGCAGGGTGTCAGGAGCAGAGAATGCAGGGTGTCAGGAGCAGAGAGTACAGGGTGACAGTCAGGAGCAGATGGTGCATTCTGCCAGGAGCAGACGGTACAGGGTGTCAGGAGAGACGGTGCATGGTGCCAGGAGCAGTCAGTTCAGGGTGCCAGGAGCAGTCAGTGCAGGGTGTCAGGAGCAGATGGTGCAGTGTTTCGGGTGATTAGGATGAAGGGTGTCAGGAGCAGATGGTGCAGGGTGTCAGGAGCAGACGGTGCAGGGTGCCAGGAACAGACGGTGCAGGGTGTCAGGAGCAGACGGTGCAGGGTGTCAGGAGCAGACGGTGCAGGGTGCCAGGAGCAGTCGGTGCAGGGTGCAAGGAGCAGGCGGTGCAGGGTGCCAGGAGCAGACGGTGCAGGGTGTCAAGAGCAGACAGCGCAGGGTGTCAAGAGCAGGCATATGTGCAGGGCGTCAGGAGCAGACATTACAGGGTGTCAGGAGCAGACAGTGCAGGGTGTCACGAGCAGAAAGTGCAGGGTGTCACGAGCAGAAAGTGCAGGGTGTCAGGAGCAGACGGTGCAGTGTTTCAGGTGATTAGGATGCAGGGTGTCAGGAGCAGACAGTGCAGGGTGTCAGGAGCAGACAGTGCAGGGTGTCAGGAGCAGACAGTGCAGGGTGTCAGGAGCAGACAGTGCAGGGTGTCACGAGCAGAAAGTGCAGGGTGTCAGGAGCAGAAGGTGCAGAAGGTGCAGGGTGTCAGGAGACGGTGCAGGGTGAGTGTCAGGAGTTGGTGGTGCGGGGTGTCAGGAGCAGACGGTGCGGGGTGTCAGGAGCAGACGGTGCATGGTGTCAGCAGTAGGTGGTGTAGGGTGTCAGCAGTAGGTGGTGCATGGTGTCAGGTGCAGACAGTGCAGGGTGTCAGGAGCAGTCCTGCACGGTGAGTGAGCGCAGCCGGGGGTGGCTGAGCGCAGTCGGGTCGGCCTGGTTTGTTCCTGTCTCCCGGTTGGCTGAGTTCCTACTCGGTCAATTGATTCGGATGTAACAAAAAAGGAAAACATTCCCGTCCCCGCCGGGCCGCGGGCGTCACTGGAGCAGAACCGAGCTCGGCTGTTTATCTCATCGACGGCGCTGCGGATGACGGGAATTAGGCGAAAATAACGACGACGGAGCTGTCAGCGGGGCTTGTCTCCTCCACGGTCCTGCGTGGCGGGATGGGGCCTCAGAGGAGTGCGGATGGGGGTGCGGCTAAGCATCAACACAAGGGTAGACACTGGCCCGACTGCACCATAATCTACCCCAAATATAAGATACGGGTAGTAGTCACATCAATTCACCCACGAGGCCACCTGTCCGGCCGCGATCAACAACCCACCCATTCATTCATTCATGGGCTCCAGGAGGCGGGAGAGGGTTTCCAAGCGCAACCCAGAGTACCCCAAAACTAAACTCCGGGCTCAGTGGACTAACGATCTGTGCTTGGCGGTTGACTCAATGGGTTCGAATAGGGGCAGGCCTACCCCGCCTTTCATCTTCTTGGCGTCGAAAGCGCAAGTCTTCCGGAGCTAACAATGAACATCAGTTAACAAGTGCCAGGAAACCCTAGGGCTGAAATGTGTTTGTAGAAATATACACAACGTGTTATGTTATAGTGTAACCCAGGTGTAGGCGCTGCGTGGGGGCGCCTGTGCCCCCTCCCCACCCTGTAGTGGTCGTGGTGGGTCAAGATCACACAAGGAGGTCGCTTTAAACCATCCGTTCAGCTCGAAGAGAAGCCCCCGAATGTGGATTCATTACATAATGCAGAAAGGAATAGAAAAGGGAATGCGGTGGGGGTGAGAGGGGTGGGCGGAGACAGCGATGAGCGAAGAGTCGGGAGGGGCTTTGGGAGGGACGCACTTGGTGCGTATTGGAGAGCAGAGGGAAGGCTTGGCGAGCGAGGGATCTAGAGGGAAGGAAGATTTCAGAGAGTCTTAATGCAGAAAGGAATAGAAAAGGGAATGCGGTGGGGGTGAGAGGGGTGGGCGGAGATAGCGATGAGCGAAGAGTCGGGAGGGGCTTTGGGAGGGACGCACCTTCCCCGCCGTGGCGTCCCCCAGCAGGATGACTCGGAACTGGTAGTGCCAGTCGGCGGCGCGGACGGGGGCAGGGGAGGTGCGGTGGTGGCGGTCCATGCCTGCAGAGCCAAGCGGTGTTTGTAGTGGTCCCATTCACTGCCTGCCTGTGGGGAGGGCCGGGGGCTCCAAACAACTCGACGAAGCCCGCTGTGTCCCGCCCGCCTCCATGGAGCTGTGTCCAGGCTCAGCCTCCAGGAAAGAAGCGGGAGGGGGCGGGAAAGGGGGAGGAGAGAGCTGACGGCAGAAGACGGGCACCAGGAACAAGCGCGGGAGAGAACGAGGGGGGCGGGAGAGTACACGAACGGCGGGAGGGGGGCGGGAGAGGACGAGGGAGGCGGGAGAGTACACGAACGGCGGGAGGGGGGCGGGAGAGGACGAGGGAGGCGGGAGAGGGGCAGCTAGGAACAAATAAGGAGACCCGAGCAGCAAGGGAGGTGCCGGCAATGCCGGAACAGACTCGGGGGCGTTCCCGGCGTCGCGTGACGTCGGCAAAAGCCAAAGAATCTCGGGAACGCCCCCGTGTCTGGTCCGGCATTGACGGACGCCTCTCTGTTCCAATGGCTAGCCTCCATTTATGGAGCTAGCCAATGAAGCAGAGGGGCGTGTTCAAGTCACCCATACTAGAAACTACAGATTTCTCTGGAGGAGGAGCCTAACGGCTCCGCCCCCCAGCGAAACCTAAAAATGGCCTATGCTTTCATTAGTTTCACCACACACCGGGCAGCATGAGGTATTCGAGCTCCGCCATCTACCCGTCAAGGATCTCCGGGGAAGGGAACCAGATCTTAACTGGAAAAATAACTTCCTGTCCATTGGGACAGTAATACTGTCCCAATATTGTTCTAATACAGGTCTCATTTTAATTTCCAAAAATCTCCCCCCCCCCCCATTGTTTCAAGTTTTGTACTTCTCCAGTGTCTTTCTTCTATGTAGTCCCAATAAAGGGTCTTAATGGTGTTTTTACTTGGGAATTTTTCCCCAGATGGATTATCCCAGAGATTAGGGAGGCCGAGCTCACCCAGAACAACCCTGAGTTTCTTCTTACCATGGTATTTTGTGAAAGGTGTCTGCTTTAATTAGGGCTAGAAACCAGTCGGCATAATGTCGAATCTCTGGGGTAGTCCATAGCCGTCTCCAATAGAGAATAGGCCTCAGTCGAGCTCGGTCGCTAACAGATCTCCTCCCTAGATCAAGACTGAGCGAGATTAATGGCGCACTCTGGGGGAGACCCGTAATTCCCCATAGAAACCTATTCTCTGATATTTGTAAAGTAAGGAGCCTCTCAAAACCCCACACTTCTGCCCCATATAGGGCTGATCCTATAGCTTTGGCATCATAGACGAGAAGAACCGGTTTTATAGGCTTGGTTTTTGATTTTGCTTGCTCCACCCGAAGTGCCCCTGAGATCTGCTGATGCCTCAGTACCGCCTTTTCTATATGGTGGGACCAACCTGGCTTACTAGATATCTCAGCCCCAAGATAGGTAAAGACACTAACTACCTCGAGCTCAATGTTGTTCAGAAATATCCTTAGTCGATGTCTACGCCTTTGGGAAAAAAGCCATCAGCTTGGTCTTGCCAACGTTAACTTCAAGGCCATGCTCCCCACAGAAAACATCAAATATATTTAGGGCACACTGCAATCCAGCCGGAGTTTTGGACACAATTAGAGTATCGTCAGCGAACATCAGGATCGGGACCCTGATGCCCGCTAGCGAAGGTGCATCCACACTTGCATCCAGCATCCTACCCACAATTCCATTAATAAATAGGGAAAAGAGCAAGGGTGCCATTGCACATCCCTGTCGTACCCCCCGTTCGACCGGGAAGTCGACAGTGGATTCCCCATTCAACCCCCACTGGACTTTGGCAAAGTTGCACTCGTGCAGCCTCATGATCAAAGTGAGCAACTCGGGCGGGACCCCCATTCTGTTCAAAACTGTCCAAAGCTTACTCCTTGGGACCAGGTCGAAGGCAGCCCGCAAGTCGACAAAAGCGACATATAGGCTGCCATCGCCAAGCAGCACCATCCCCCACCGCAACATAGTGAAACGGAATATCTGGTCTACCGTGCTGGTCGCCCGCCTAAAACCTGCCTGGTAAGGGGACAGAGCATTGTTCTCCTCTACCCAATCCATCAGTTTGTTTACCACCATCTTCCCTACCACTTTTTGGAAAGTGGCAATCAAACTTATTGGCCTATAATTGGCCGAGAGTGACCGATCACCTTTCTTATAGATGGGTATGATTATTGCTCCCTTCCATGTTTCCGGGATTTCAGCCCCTTTTGCAATGGCATTTCCCAGTAGGGTCACATACCTGGCCCACCGTACTTTATCATTTTTAAATACGTCGGAGGGTATCCCATCTAAACCCGGTGCCCTACCCCCTTGTAAGGAGCAAATTACTAATTCTACTTCTATAGGGGAAAACAAACTTTCAGTACAGAATACAACTGGAATTGCTTCTGGAGCCACGACCTCCCTAATCTCTGCGTACTGGGGTTTAAAATACTCCACCCAGGATGCCTCATCAACATTATCTGGTTTATTTGGGGTGCCGCCTCTACCCCACTTCACAATTTTCCAGAAAAGCCTGGAATCCCTTGCTCCTGAGGCCTCCAGCAATTCATCCCAGTACTCTTCATCCCATTTTTTCTTAGCCAGGCGAACACTAACATTGTAGTGCTTCCTGGCTGCACCAATCATAACCATATCCCTGCTTCTAATTGCTCTACCCAATTCTAATCTGGCTGCCCTACACTACTTATTGAACCACCTAGCCGGTTTGGGTGGGACTTTCCTATTTGCCTTGAACGGTCTCATGAAATGTGGTTTTAAAAGGGTGAAAAACTTGTCATGTATGTCTGAGGTTATGCTGGACCCAGGAATTACGGGGCTTACTATCTCCATAGCGGCGATTGCAGTGTCCAACTCTGAACTTATATAGTCCATAGACACTGCATTCGCCAGCACACTTGGCCATTTAACTCTACGCATGTCATTGGCCATAACAGGTAGTACTCCACCACGGGGTTGAGAATTGCCTGGCATGGGCGTCCACCAATTGTGGGTGACACAGAGGGGATTGTGATCACTTTCCAATCTACCCTCTATTTCCATATCGCATACCCCCTGCCATAAATTGAGGCTACAAATGACATAGTCTATTCTACTTTTTGTTATGGCCATTGTCAAATGTACAAACACCTTCCAGGTCACCCTTAGTCCTTCCATTTAGGGCTCTCAACCCATATTCCAGGCACATTGCATTTAATAGCAATATATCCTTCGTCCACCGTTTAACCGGAACCAGGTTTAGAGTCGGGACACCCCATTGGATATCTTCCTCTTGCCCTAGTGGATTTTCCGTGTTATCCAACGGTTCGAAGGTCCTATTAAGATCACCAGCCACTACCACTCTGTTTCCCAGGGACTGTGATTCGAGGAAAGTGGACAGGGCCTCTAGGGTGGGGGAGCTCCCGGTGTTGGTACCCCTAGCATAAATGCTATATATGTCTACCGCACCCCACTTATCCGATGCCATTCTTAGCAATTGGATATCCTTACAACCCAGGTCCAGCACTTTCACTTTAATTTGTAGACCTTGCTTAACCCAAACTGTTATACCTCCCATAGGTCGACCCCTGGCCCCTCTATTCGCTGGAATGGAAAAATTTAAGTAGCCTGGGAGGAAGATGGGATCGCAAGCCCATGTCTCCTGGAATAGACACACTTCGAACCTGTTGACAAAATCTATCCAATTTTGGGACAATAGCCTACTACCTAGCCCCGCAATATTCCACGAGAAACTTCCCCGGGCTAGGGCCATCTCTAATTCCCACCTCAAGAGCTAACGTTGATGAAAGGTTATTCGGACTCTGTGTTCCCTTCCTGATCTACAACAATGTCCACAAAATTAGCGTCAGTTTCCTGGGTGTCAGTAGTATTTGTTATGAACGATTCATCACCCCCCAAACTTTGCATACACGCCCCACTGTCTCCCCTCCAATTCACAATCTTCCCACCACTGATCACTTCTTTTGGGTACACTGTTGTATCCAAAGTAGACACCACAGAATTCCCACAAGCCCCCCCCTTGTCACACCTCCCCCGATATTCAGGGAATCACCCGACTTTCGTCAACAACCCCACCCCGAATTTTTCATCGCATCATAGGAATTGTAGGTTTGACCATTGTAGAAGTTTGGTCGTAACAAAGGCACAGTGAAGGGGGTGATCCCTGTCAGTGATAGATAACTAGAACTGCGTAGATCACTATTCACACCAAATTGGGCACCAATTGGTCTTGGATAGAAAAAGGTAAGATCCACAATACCAATCCCACCACTGCTAGTGCCCCAGCCTGGCCTCGTGATCCAACCTACCACCCTTGGATCTTGAAAATTAATTATAATACACTCCCCCCCCCCCCCAAGTTTTTGGGAGTACAACCTATCCAATTAGCCCTTCTTACCCCGATAATCAAACCATCAACTTCACCGGGCAATGGTGTATTAGCCCTTAACCAGTGCATGACCTTGTTTTTTAACATCTGGAAGGTTTCTCTCTCCCGTCCTAAAATAGGACTTAATTAATGATTTTGTGGAGAAAAAATTATGCAGACTAGCCTGCTCAAAGTGATCTAACTGGTCTGCTAGTTTTTTAACTCGTTCCTCAATGGGAATCAGAAGGGACCGTATTAGACTCTCCAACTCCAGGAACAGTGGCGGAATGGACGGTAGTGTCTTGGGCGATGCTATCACTATGGGGTCTGGACTTAGTTGGACAACTTCCCCCTCTTCCATTGGTGGCCCACTAGGACTACTCCCAATAGGATCCCGGGATCGTGTGCATATTCCTACTTTTCTAATTTTTTTCGGGGGTTTTGGAACATAACATTTCTTTGGAACTGCACTCCTCTTCCTTTTAGGACAGGGTTTAGAATGTACTACATGGGTTGAGACCCTAAGTTGAGCCATGCATAACTGATCAATAGGTGGATCAATGGGGGTACTAGGAGGGATTGCAGGCAAAGTAGAAGTTTCGGATTCCAAAGACAAGACAACCGGTGGCTCTATAATTGGAGGAAAGGGATAGGAAGTTTCCGATGCAGCTGGCAGTGTAATAGATGATAAAGGGTAACCAATGCTGGAAAACTTTGTGAAGGACGTTTGTCAACAGAGTTTTTCAAGAGTTCAATGGATAACCTACGTTCTGCACGTCTTTCCGCTAGGGCAATTTCTTTATCAATGTCTTGAGGTATTCGTTTGAAGTAGGTGTCCAGGGGACCCATAATGGCTGCCCCTGCCTCATTCAAAAGAGGCAACAAAGTGGGAGTGCTTGAAGAAGAAGACCTAGTGTAAAACCTCCTACGCCTTCAAGAACACGATGGAGCACTTTAAATTACAAAACGTCTTACAAATCACACTGTTACTAAAGCGGAGTACCAGTCCAGTAGATGTCCCTACAGTAGCTCTCCCCAGTGAGGCAACTGGGGCTGCGAGCTGCGTTGTGATTAGCAGTAACTTGTCAAATTGGAAAAGCGCATTACCTTTTAAAATTGCACCAGATCGTTTTTATATGTGAATTGATTTTACTGTTGTGTTTTACTTGGGGGGCTCATCAGAGTTAAGGGGAAATACTTACTAGGCACTCTGACACCGCTGACACATTCTACAAGCCTTTTTTCGGCACTGCCGCCTCGCCGATTCTCGACGACGGCGGGCGCCATCTTGAGGGAGGCAGGGAGAGCGCTCTAGTCGCGCCATACTCCCGCCCCCTTGGATTACTTATTCCGCCTCTTTCTCGCGCTCGGTGCCCTACAGTAGCTCTCCCCAGTGAGGCAACTGGGGCTGCGAGCTGCGTTGTGATTAGCAGTAACTTGTCAAATTGGAAAAGCGCATTACCTTTTAAAATTGCACCAGATCGTTTTTATATGTGAATTGATTTTACTGTTGTGTTTTACTTGGGGGGCTCATCAGAGTTAAGGGGAAATACTTACTAGGCACTCTGACACCGCTGACACATTCTACAAGCCTTTTTTCGGCACTGCCGCCTCGCCGATTCTCGACGACGGCGGGCGCCATCTTGAGGGAGGCAGGGAGAGCGCTCTAGTCGCGCCACACTCCCACCCCCTTTTCTCCCTACATTATGTGTAGACCAGCCAGACGGCGCAGCGGGCGCGCCGGTTGCGCGCCTAAGCCAAGCCCGTCTGCGCCCGTCCGCGCCAGGATCGCGCCGAGCGCGGGCCATGCTGCTCCCGCACTCCCTGTCCTCAGGTACGACTCGCCTGCATTGCTTTCCTTGCGTTCTACCTCATTTCGTCCTTCCTGTCATGTTTTTGCCTTCTCAGACGACCTCAGGGGCCCCTTCACCTGTCAATCATGTGGTTGGTCATCCTCCTGTTCCGCCAGCCCTAATGTTACCCTTCCTTCCCAAACCTGCCTTAAGACTACCTCTTTCAATAGTGGCCTTGTTAACGCCATATCCTTAGCATGTCACGCACAAGACATCCACGACCTTATCGTATCAGCTGATCTTGATGCACTATTCATTACCGAATCTTGGCTGCATGATGCCTCCAACCCTGATCTTGTAACCGCCCTTCCTCCTGATTTCACCATCATCAGGCAGGATAGACCCATTGGTCGGGGAGGCGGGCTGGCCATCATTATAAAGAATACATTCAAGTGCCATACATTCGATCTGGCCGCCTTCAAGGATTGCGAGTCCCTGGGATTTGTTATCCAAATTAGTTCTTCCTCTGCTTTCTCCGGAGGACTTGTTTACCGCCCCCCCGGAAACGCCACTTCATTCTTGGACTCCCTTGATGAAACTTTGGCAGCCCTCCTCACCCACTACCCCTCCTTCACCCTCCTAGGGGATTTCAATCTTCATTTGGAATCCTGTACTGATTCACACTCTCTTCATTTCCACCACTCCCTTGAGATTTTTGGTCTTTCCCAATTAGTCTCCCTTCCCACTCATCGTGCCGGGCACACCCTGGACGGCATTTGTACAAACTTGGCCTTTCTAGAAGTCTCCCCTCCCCTACCACAAATATGGACAGATCACTGTCTCATTCCTTTCTCCATCCAATCCAAAACTCTGCCTCCTCCTCCCACTAAACATTCCCATACCCCCTTTCCAGTTAATTGGAAAAAGGTAGCTGAGTGCATCAAACTCAACCCCCTACCGACTGTCCCTCCCCCTCCTATAACGGGTGATGTAACAGTAGACTCCATAAATTTTCATCAGTGGATTGACAGAATGGTCTCTGCTAATTCTACACCTGCCACTCAAAAACCAGCTCGTGGTAAGAAGAAGCCTAGCGCCCCCTGGTATACTCCAGCCCTCACTGACTGCCATCTTAAGTGTAGGCTTATGGAGAGAAAATGGAGCAAGACCTATGATCCTTCTGCCAGAATCCTATACATCCTTCAGAGAAAACAATACCTTTCCGATATAAAAAGGGCAAAAACTGTATTTTTTACTCATGAAATAGACTCAGCCAACCAGAAACAGCAAACGATTTTCAACATCGTAAAATCCTTCACTCATCCTAAGGCTTTGGCACGTGAAATTCCCCCCTCACAAATTCTCTGCGACCAAATCGCCGACTTCTTCGAGGAGAAAATTCAGAATATCCATAAGGACTTCCCCTCCCCACCCACTCCAACCCTAGAACCCGACTCAACCACGCCCCTACTTAGTCAATTCACACCAGTCTCCCTACAGCGAACGCAAAAAGCCATCTTGGCTTGTAAATCAGGTGCCCCCACGGACTCTTGCCCTCCTGTCATCCTTCATCACCTCATCGAGGCTGTTAATCCTCTAATCAATGCTATTGTGAATCAATCTCTCCACTCCGGTACTGTTCCTTCTGACTGGAAGAAGGCTATAGTCAAGCCCCTTATGAAAAAGCAAAATAAATCCCCTACCGACTTGACTAATATGCGCCCAATTTCCCTTCTCCCAGTACTAGGCAAAATCACCGAGCAATTAGTCCATGAGGAACTAAAACACTTTGTGGAAAATCTACATATCTTGCACCCACAGCAATCCGGCTTCCGCCCCGGCCATTCCACAGAAACCGCTCTGATTGAGTTATCTGACACCATCAAGTTCTTGCAAGATGAGGGCAGGCAGGCTGTCCTCATCTTGCTCGACCTAGCCGCGGCCTTCGACACCATCTCTCATGCTATTCTTATCAACAGGATGCGTGAGATTGGTGTCTCAGGCTCCGCGCTTGCTTGGATAATTTCATTTCTGTCCAACCGCTCTCAAACGGTTTCCTTAGGCCCTTACCTTTCTGGCGAACGCCCCATTACCTCAGGTGTGCCTCAGGGCTCTATTTTGAGCCCTCTCTTTTTCAATGTATATATGGCCCCCCTCCTCACGTTGATTGAGTCACATGGGATTCTAGTGACATCCTATGCTGACGACACTCAACTCGTCGTCACTATTGACAAAAGAATCCCTGACGCTGCCATCAGACTCCAAAATTGCCTGTCAGAAGTCTTTTCCTGGCTCAACCTGAATCATTTGAAATGTAACAGCGCCAAAACCGAAATAATACCTCTCGGTAAAGGTACACTCTTTTCCCCTAAAGAGTGGTGGCCTCATAACTCTGAAGCACCACCAAGCGCGGTTGTGTCAGCCTGCAATCTGGGAGTTCAATTCGACGCTTCCCTCCGCTTCGATGAACATGTGCGAATCACCGCAGGACGCTGTTTCAGCTTAATCAGGCAACTAAAGAAATTCTTTAATTTCTTGCCCATCTCAGCCAGGAAATCAGTCGCGGGTGCGCTCATCCTTTCCCGGCTGGATTATTGTAATGGCCTCCTAGCAGGCATTAAGAAGTCCTCACTAAAAAAATTACAAACCGTTCAACATGCAGCGGCCAGGCTCGTCCTGAAACTCCCCCGTAGGTCTTCGGCCACTGCAGCCCTTAACGCACTCCATTGGCTGCCCCTCCACAAGAGAATCTTGTTTAAGCTTTTAGTCACCGTTTTTAAAGCTAACAAGTGTACGGGCCCAGCTTACCTGATCAAACGCTTTCAGCATTATACCCCAACTCGCTGCTTGAGGTCATCAGGCGCTAATTTCATCTCTGAACCCCGAATCAAATTAAAAACAAAGGGTGGAAAGACCTTTTCATTCCTTGCTGCTAGGGCATGGAATCGCCTCCCCCCTAATCTTAGGCATGCCCCCTCAGAAAGCCTTTTCAGGAAATCCCTGAAGACGTGGATTTACTCTCAATCAGACTCCTCAGTTCTCGCAGCTATCTGATCCATGCTATCCAAGTAGATCTGCTGTGGGTGCAGCGCCAAGATGCTCCCTCCGGAGCGAAAGAAGCGCTTTACAAAAAACCATAAATATCAAATATCAAAATATCAAATATCAAAATAATATCAAATGTCAGCGGGGGGGCCCAGCCCGGCCTCCTTCGGCCCCGGACGGCCACAGACGGTCCCGCCCTTGTCCCGGGCTTCTCCCGGGACGCTCCCGCGCAGCGCGTACACGACCTTCTAGAAATAACAATCAAGAAAGGTGATTGACAGGTGGGCGGGGCCGGCAGGGAGAGCAGCCCAGGTGAAGTAGATCAGGCACGCAGGGACTCCTGGTCCACGGAGTCCCTGCCTTTAGCTCGCAGCCCTGCCGAGATCCGCTAGACGCCCCCAACAACAAACCCCACTCTGGCAGCAGCTCCCGCGGTTGAAGCCGCGCTGCGGGACCCGCGAAGCGGGTCCGGCGAGGTGCTGCGTTGGTCCCAGGGGGCTGAGGAGCCAGGAAAGTAACCAACAGCAGGTAGGTGGATTCTGTGTCAAAAAACAGTTCAGGCGGTTTTGAAAAGGTTAAAGCACCATCTGCTTTCTGCTTACAACCTTTGACCATATATTATATTTTGCAGGATTTGAGGTTAGTATCCATGGCAGGGATGGTAGAGGAACAGCAGTCTTCAATTCTTTTCAAGAATTCTGCAGACCGAAAAGCATGTTGGACTGCCTTCCTTTTTTGATGTACCTCTTCATTTCTGCAGACACAACCTTTTGTGTGGGTTGATGCTCCTCACAGCAGGGTAGTCTCCATCCTGACGCACCCACAACCGAGGCAAAAATAGATGTAAACTTTGCACCTGGCTATCTACAGCAACAAAGACCGTGAACAGAAAGCAGACAGAAGGGTGGTTTTACCTAAAAGACCCTGATCACTCTGAACAACAGACTGCAGCCCTCTTTGACCCCAACAGCTAGCAAATGCTACAGGAAGGACCTAATCATATTTCTATAGGAACCTTGTCTCATTTGTTCTCACTTCACCGTCTAGGTTTCCTCCCTCCTGCATCTCTGGTGATACACTTCCAATGTCTGTAAAATTAATATTACCCACATCTGGTGCACAGGGACAGACATAAGACTTCTAAAATGGAAACCATAGGCCTTCTTCACTCTGCTGCTCCTATAAGTACAATGCATATAGTATAATGGCCACATACACAAATGCACACAACATACACTTGGATGAGATTAGGTGACATAATGGGGTATAAATCTGACATGCTCCGCCAGTGCTATTTAACTTAAGTGAGCGAGAGAAAAATCTGTGATTGATTGGAGTGAGAAATTATACCTCTTCTTTTTTCTGTGCCACCTCCTCTTGTATAGCATATAGACCCTATACTGAGGTTGGCATACTCTAGACTATGTTTAAAAGGGCTGGCCTAGTCTTTTAATACAACAGGCTAGGGCTCTTAATGTTGAAAACTATTTGTACACTCTGAATCACGTTTTAAACTGTATACCCCATATATGGAAATATGTATAATGTTTTTTTCTTCTACTTACATCGCCAAAAACCTGCTTTCTCAGAAAGACCTCCCCTGCTATACTCATAGAACCCTGCATGAAAGATTTACCTTGATGCATTCTGCTTGATTCCTCTTTTCTTCAGTGAGTCTTCTTACCTTCCATTTTCTGCATGCCTACTATTTCTGAGTACATCACCCTCTCTCGTGCCTGCCTTAAACCTTCTTATTGTAATTCTAGATCACAACCTCTCCTCTTTAAAACGCTATCCCTGTAATTTAACATTGCCTAATCTCCACCAGAATATCTATCTCCCCAACCATTCATCTGAAACCACATATCGTTGTGAACGCACAGATCGGATACACTTGTCTGTTAATGAGAGGCAGCAGTCAAACACAGTCTTGGATGTATATTCATTTAAGCTCAAGCTTTGAGATACAAAGCGGTCGGCTGCCTTCCAAGTATGCTCTGCCAGACGCAGCTCCTGCAATCTTTTTATACTGTTCGAACTACATTGACATACATTGAAATGTTAGAGGCAGATGTGTGTGCAGACGGTTTGGTAAGTTAAGCTTGATACAACTACGCACAAGAATCTTAGCAAAGCATGAATATATTTACACAGTGTGAGGACAGGTGCAGTTTTAACATCTGCTATTACTGTTCTTTCTTATTTACTACATATCTATCTGTTCCTTCAGTATTTGGAAACATTGGGGAGTCTCACAAGCATAAAAGGTTCTCAGACTTTACCCACCCTTTCTCCTGCCTACATGCAGAAGCCAGGGTCTGTACAGCTGAATGGCTCATGAAATCCCGGTGAAGACACAACATGGAAGAACATTTGTTCAATATTACGTGTATGCTCCCACAAACTACTCTTTGAACAACTTTTCAGCATGTTGTTATAGCTTTGCTATTCAATATTTATTTGCATTAGTGTGGACAATTATTTCCGCTGTATCAGATGCTTGAAACGTGAACATTACTTGGTGAGGTCATGCACAATTTGGTACATACCTGACTGCAAACAGGACGCATATTTACACATAAACAAACAACTAATATTGCAATAACTATTATTACCCTTTATATAGTCCAACCCCACGCCCCAAATAGTGAAGAAATATCATGCTTAGGATGATTTATTTATATTGTTCATTCGTGACACTGTCATTGAAGGTCTCCCTGTAGGGTGAACCTTCCCTGGCAGCAAAAAACCCAATGATTCCACTATTTTATCCCTGTATCTGCGTCTCACATCAGTATCCCTTGGGCCTGAAAACCAGGTGATCACACCTTTTAATACAATATAACAAGAATCATTAATAGTCCAACTTTAAGACATCCCTTGTTACAGAAGGAAGTTTTAGGCAAATCCAACAGTCTGATACTTTTAATTCTTGTAATAGGAGTTCATATTTTGTATGGCAACGTTTTCATGGCACTGTTTGACTCAGTGCAGATAGTGGTCATGCAGATCCTAAATATTCTTGGCATTATTTGAACCCAGTAATTTCCAGACGTATAGATCATGCAAGTAGATGACAGCGGCTGTTAGGGTAATAATGATGATCAGGACAAATGGTATGCACAGTTTCTTTGTCAGAATGGTTCCTTTCCATCCTGCTTGTCCCTCCTGAGCAGTTGGCCACTTTGTTCTTTGCCATCACTAGTCTGTGAGAGGTCACCAGTACTTCGCGGCTCTGGACATGGTGGTAACCTATCATCAGTTAGGCCAAGAAGATAAACTTAGGCTGTACGCGATCCCTGAGTAGGTCTAACACCCTCCTACTTATCCCCCCCCCCCCCCCCCCCGTTCAGAAAAAGAATTCCACTCAGCCACGCTCCTTTTCAGGCAATGCCCCACTTATTTGGAATGCCCTCCCAACAGACCTCCGTTGTAACCCGTCCTACCCCAGCTTCAAAAAAGAACTCAAACTTCTTCTCCTTAATAAATACGGGGGCTTCTAATCCTTGCCGTGTGGCCTCGCCCTCTCAGCATCCCCCCACCCAGGTACTCCGCCTTCGGCTAGTGAACCCCCTCCTGCCCCCCCTTTCCTTTCCTTCCCCTTCAATCTGATCACTTTACCCCCCCCCTCCTTGCCTTTCCTTTACCTCCCGTTCCTTACTACACTTTATGACCTTCAATTTTCTTTCATAGTTTTTGTCCTTCCTGCTCCTAGGTATACTATATCGAACCTTCCCACCAAACTGCGACCTCTATATTGTATATTTCATTGTGTTTAGCAATTGTTTTTTACTTTTTCATCTAGTTTAACCTTTATCCTATGTGGACTGCTCATTTATGAATCAACTTTCTGTACTTATACACACTGTACCTGTATTTAAACACCTTTCTGTTACAATTGTAAAGCACTCTGATACCTCTGGGTCCAGCCAGCGCTATATAAAACCTCCCAAAAAAAAAATTTACTGTAGGGCGTGGTGCGGAGGTTGTATTGACCGCAGCATCCTTGATGGGCTGACGTGGCACATTCGTTGGGGCAATCTGCATCCTGCAGCCGGTGGCAAGGTCTATGGCAAGGGAGGTCTTTTCAGATTTGAAGCATGAATCCAGTTCTTTTATCCTGTACACATCATGCCTGTTAGTGTTGCCAGAAGAGCTTGGACAGGACGCTTTCTGTGTGGTTGTATGCAATTAGGTCACTAAAAGTTCCTGACCTTCACCCATTCGCTGGGAAGAAGATAGTGTCCAGGCCCCTGCAGAGGCAACAACACAGTGTCTTTCACTTGTTTAATAATGACCAAAACACATTTTATCAATTCAACACAGTACTCTCAGAGCAGTGTGTCAGTTTTTTGTGTTCATGTATTTGGGACCCCCCGCCAATAGGTGAGGGGCTGTCCAGTCACTTTCATGTGGGCTGAGATGTTACAGTATTTGGTGGTGTTCGCCTACTCATAAAGTCTTCCACCGAAGTCCGAGTGGATTCAGTTTTAGCTATCTTGGCCTTCAGGATGCCATTTTTCTTTTTAATTATCACCCTGTGACAGCCGGTGCATACACAATGAAACTTCTGTTGTGCTCCCATTGCCTTGCAGACCAGTTCCATGATCTTTTCGACAAAGTCCCCTCTTTTGTCACTTGAAATCACCAGGGGCAAACCAAAATGAGAAAATAATTATTTCAACAAGCAATGAGCTGTGGTCATAGCATTTCATCGCTCAGCAGGGTAGCCTTCGATCCCCTTGCGTAACCTACATACCACAGTCAGTACATGTTGATACCTATTTGTAGGAGGCAGCTCAATAAAGTCAATTTGCAAATATTGGAAGAGTGCCTCAGGAGGTGTAAAATGTCCTGTAGGGTTAGGAATTACTTAACCAGCATTTTGTTCTGCACGTTTCATGCAATTGTACATATGTCTACAAATTTGCATATATTAGCATTTTCCCAAAACATTTTCATGCTGTTTACAATGCCTTCTCTTCCCAAATGTGAAGAGCTGTACATCATCAATGTTATAGAATATTACAGTTTGTCAGGTAGCATAAATTGATAACGACGTTGATCTTTCCAAAAGCCCTTCACCAGAGACCCATATTGTTGACATTTCTGCGATTCTTCTTCAGTTGCTTGTTTTTGCAAATCTACTATGCCCCCCCCGCTGGCATCATATACACTTTCTTTCTCTTCAGTAAACATTCAATGGGAAACATGTCAATGATATGACATTCTGTGCTATTTGGCTGTCTGTTTCATCAGCAAAGGCATTTCCCTTACCTACAGTATCTGTTATATTTATTTTTTGTGTGCATTACATTTGCCAATGGCTACCTGTTTGGCAGTGATAAAGCTTTAAGCAATTTTACCACCTGAGGCAGGGCGTCTTGGTGCTAGACCGGTCAGTGGTGCCACTGGGTGGTGCTGTTAATAGAATAAGGTGGACCATGCTGTATTTTTGATCCTTGAGATGTGAGGAAATCTTTCTGCCCAAAGCCTGCCAAAGTTATGCACAATTCCAAACACAAAGTGGTTATCAGCATATGTATTCAGTTAATCCAGTTCTCAGCTCACAGTCTGTTAATGTTAAATAATTCAGCTGCTTGTGCAGATAAGTCTAGTAGTCTACAAGTTTCTATGACTTTGTGTAAGGTGGTAACCGTATAGCCTGCAATGGTTGTCCCATCCTTGAGCTTAAAGCAAGAGCCATCAACCTTAAAGTCACTATCTCTTTCTTCCATTGGTGTGTCCCGTAAGTATTTTCTCTTTGGTCTGTTCTTCTTTGATTAGTACACAATTATGGGGTGTGTCCGTATCATTCTGGGAAAGGGGTTGCTAGATTAAGTGAGTTACATCCATGTATGGTAACATTGCGACCGAACAAACTTAACTCCTGATATGTTCGTCTGGAATTTGTCAAATGTCTAGTTTGCATTTTGCTTAACAGTATATCTACAGAGTGAGGCACATACAAATGCACTTTGTGTCCAAGGATCAGTATTTCTGCTTGCTTTAGAGAAACCACTGCTGATGATGCAGCTGTACGTGGGCATGCTGGTAATCCTCGAGCAACCATTGTCAAAGGTGGTGGAAAAATAAGCGCAGGGTCTTTTCTTGTCGTTCTGTTGTGCAAGAACAATAAATGGGCGCCCATCTGGGTCATGTACAAAGATTACATTCTTTAGTATAGTCAGGCATTCCAAGAGTAGAAGCGTCACACAGTCTGTTTGATTTGCAGAAAACTATCCTGGTGTTCAGTTAACCATGGTAGTGCTTGTAGATTGTCTTTAGTCATGAGGTCTAGCAAGAGTTTGGAAAGAAGGGAAAGGTTAGGGTTTCATTGTCTGTAATAGCCTGCCACATAGGAAGACGCGTACTCGCTGTGTTGTAGGGTATGAATGTTCAATATAGCTTTCACTCGGAGTGTCAAGTCTCCTTTCACTCTATGACAGGAGTTGTCCTAAATGGGCAACCTCATATTAAACAAATTGCAGTTTAGTGGGAGATGCCTTATGGCCATTTGTACCAAGAACATTTAATAAGGCAATGGTGTCAGAAGCGCAGTCTGAATAGCTGTTAAGTTTTCACAATACTTTGTTTGACATTTTGTTTCTGTGAGTTTGAGTGACATACCATTGCTAAACGAGTGATACTTTGAGTGACACTTTCATGCAAGTAAAACCAAGCAATAGAGGTTGCAACAGGATGTCGCACCACCACGGACTACTTGCACTATTGATTAACCACTCCAGCCTGTGCCCCTGAGCTAATCATGGCTTTGAGTCATCAGTTACGCTCTAATAGTCCCTGTGTTGAATTGACTCCTCTGTGGCAAGAGTCGTGCTGTTTTGTGACTGCCTGACAAGCTGAGGCAGGGCGTCTTGGTGCCAGACCGGTCAGTGGTGCCTCTGGGTGGTGCTGTTAATAGAATAAGGTGGAGACCGCTAGTGCACTAGGTTACTGAAAACCATACATTGCGCAACTCTCTCACATTTCTTCAGCCATCACGCTATAACTACACGTTGGTGGTTCTAATGCACAACAGGGAAACACTTCTCCCAGACAGGATGAAAACAAAGACAAAAGCTTTCCAACCACGCACACTATATGGTGTAGTATTCTGCCCAAGGAGGCAGGCATTTTCAAGGCCTCATTTAGGTGTAGTAGGTGCTATATAAAAATTGCAATACAGTATAACAAAATATTTACTGTAAGTGTTCTTTTTAGCCACGTTTCTGATCACGCACCTACACTCACAGACCTGACCCACTGAACTCAGTCTCGCAGTTCCTCTCCACCAAAGAAAGAGACTAATTGCATTTCCGAATCTCTGCAATATAAGCTGCTAGAGAAACATTTAACTAAAGCTCACATAAAATTAACACCACATTCTTTTGCTTTTAGTACAATCAATGACTCGATAAATAGGGAGTTATATAATCGTAACTCGTTCATCGCAGTTCGATATATATTTTAAATAAAACATTGACTTCTTTTTCAACAGTGTGAAGAACCGCTCTCAAATAATTTCTGTTATCTGTGCCTGGCATTCGTTACTTGCAGTTGAAAATGTCTTAAGGTCACACTGATCACATTTCGTTCCAACCAGTTCAGTAAATCTCACTTCTTGGCGCTTTCCTAGTGAGAGAAGCATAAACCGACCGATTACACTTGGTTGTATTCTTAGTGAAATAAAGTGGCTGACTTTGCCTTATGGTTGTGAAACCTAAGATCGATTTTCTGGAAGTAGATTACTGTTCGTCATTGCTTCTGGGACATCAGGAGTATTAGGTGAGAAGTTGACGACTTATCCACAGAGAGGGCGCAGGCGAGCCACTGGAAGTAATGTCATTGGTAAGGCCTCTGAGAGGTTGAGGAGTTGGGTATCTGGCCCACCAGCAGGATTCGAAACGCAGGCAGGGGACTGGGTGCCAGCCATGGAAAAGCAATGTCCTGCAGGTAGCACAACTTACACTCTTCACAATACGAGCATCAATGAGGGGGTTGTCCTCCAGTTCTCTATTGAGGGGCTCATTGATTGGCTGCTGGTGTGCAAGTAAATAGCAAAGTTGCAGACTGACACCACAGTGTCCATCTTTTGGGGCACTAAACTCCTGTGTGCAGTGATTCGTGGTGATACCTGCAGCACCGGAAAACAAAAAGGAAAGGCACCGCCCAGAGACAGGTGGGCTGCTGTCTGTCCAGCAGCTCAGTGTGCTATTTGTTTCACTCTGCAGAGACAACGTGGTCCAGGTCAGCCCATTACACCCAGAGGCCGATTTGAGCTATATTTGAAGCCCAAGTCGGGCTGCGTTGACTGTAAACCCAGACTAACCGCTGCCAGTAGATTAACATTTGTGACATTGTCAAATAAAATGGCTCCAGAGGCTTAGTTCCGAGCAAGCCAGTGTTAACGGACTGGCAGGCTGTGGTTATGCAACTGAAGTTCAGCTCTGCTATTGGCGCACCTCCAGGTGGGTGATCCCAGTGGTGCTCTAATGCGTGACTTATGCATTATAGTGCTGCATTATAGTGCGTTGATGCGGACACCAGCACAAAAATGCGTTAGTCTAACCCCTAATGCGTGGTACTTGGCAGGGCTAAGTCTGTTTCTTCAACTCCTGTTCTTTCTGTGCTTGTTTCTCAGCGTATTATTGTGCAATGACCAATACTTCTGTTAGTGGCTTACTCCCCATGTTGGCTCATCGGTATGGATGGATACTTTTATAGGTTCCTGGAGACCATTTACAAACATGCTGCACAGAGCCTGCTGGGTCTCGTCATCAGCAGCGTCCATCCCGGTAAATGCAGAGAACACCTTTTGTATCCGGGAGAAGAAAGCTGCCACATTCTTGTCCTTTTCTTGTTTACAGTTATTTAAGTTCGTCCAGTCTAGTCTCTTGTGGAACACGAATTCTTGCAATCTAGTCATCAATTTCTGATGCAATGCTGCTATTTCATAAGTTACTTGGTAATCAGACTTCAGTGCGTCTCCTGTGTTAATTGTAGTCCAATCTAAATCTTCAAAATTCTCCTTCCTACACTTTTTCCATAAATCAGATTGAAGGATACAAGAAAACATCTGGTCTTTATCATTCAATTTTAGCTGGGTTACTCTTAGTATTTTTACGTTCTAGTGTACCATTCATCAGGGTTTCCTTTGATGTCAGGATAATCTTTGAAAAAAGCTTTCAAATCCATCTTGGTCCAAGACACAAGAACATGTGACTGGGATTGTTGTATTCAAACCCTGATCCTTCATGCATAGGGTCAATTTTACTGGTGGGTCGAGCTTGATTATGTCCCAATCCACTCAAGATATATGGCAAAACATTTTTACATTCAGCATGCGTCAGGGTAAACATGTTAGACCTACCATCCTAATGGGTGTAATTAGGAGGCAGTGCCAAATCTTGAGGCTGGTGCTGCTGTTGCTGTACTGAATAGTAGTTAATACATGATGTATGCATTACCTTACTTAAATCTTGTATTGCATACTTTTTCACAATGTTATCACAGGTACCCAAATGCCTGTGTTCTTTCTTGGGGTATTTTGCAGTGCCTTTTTGCCAACAATCCTGAACAAATGCTTTGAGTCTATCTCGTATTTCTTGGTAAATGGTTCTTATCGAATTAGTGGTCTGGCCGGGTCCCCCTTGAGGTATTTTAACAGGAGAGAAAGGGGAGCCTATGTCCTCCTGTGGTATTTGTACATAATTTTCTAAGGAAAGCGTTTTGGGATCGGGTATTATTGACACCGTTTATATTTGTCCAAGTTGAGTACCTTGTAATTGCCCTACTTGATCAGTGGCTGGTTTTGTTCTTTTAGTAAATATGTGCTCAGTTGTGGGGGCGTGAATTTCACTCTTACATCCTGCCACTGAGGAAAGGACTTTGACCCGGAAACGCATCTGGCAGCTATTTGGGATGTTTTATCTTGGCAATGTGAATGCTGGCAAGGTGTTTGGCAATAAAGAAAAACGAACGATTTGAGCTTCCTGTGGCTTCGCTCTTTTGGTGCTACCTGTTTGTTGGAAATACACGGCTTTGCACAGCCGCCGAGGGAAGCCCACTGTTGTCTGGCAGGCCCGTTCTGGCTCGATCTGGAAGCTGAAACAGAGGGGAGGAAGAAGTGCTCGTTTCAGTACAGGGCTGCAGCTTGCACAGGTTCGTGTTCAAACCCCTACAAAGCATGGCACTCATAGCACCAAGACTTGCATCTACCCACAGGAGGTTTTATTTTTGTACAATTGTAGTGAAATGACACGCACCCACTGGGGTTTAATCGGAATGAACTTCAAACACCAGAATGCTTTGAGAGTGCCACACCCACTGGGGCAGGTGTTTATGATTTAAAACGGACGGTCCAGTGCGTGAATTTCACTCTTACATCCTGCCACTGAGGAAAGGACTTTGACCCTGAAACGCGTCTGGCAGCTATTTGGGATGTTTTATCTGGGCAATGTGAATGCTGGCAAGGTGTTTGGCAATAAAGAGAAACGAACAATTTGAGCTTCCTGTGGCTTCGCTCTTTTGGTGCTACCCGTTTGTTGGAAATATATATATATATATATATTACCTACTGGCGTTCGCCAGTAGGTAGCTATAGTTAGGATCTACTTTCCATAGGAAATCCGCAACATTCTATTGGCAATAACTTTGGCGCCGGTGGACGAATCTTCGCGAATTTCTCAAAGAAGGTGGCCCGCTCCGCTCCTTCCCTGAAAATGTGGGGGGATTCGTGAAGCAGGGGCCGAGATAACAGGGGGGGTCCCAAAACGTGTTTTCTCCATGTTAATTCCCATAGGGCGGTCGAACTCACTTTTAGCCCGAACGGCTGAATGGATTTCCACCAAACTTGGAAAAATTGTAGGGACTGGTAGCCCGATGTGCCTTTGCTATGTCTCAAGATATGTGCTCCAGTGGATTTTGAGAAATTTAGGTTATATATATTTTTTTTATCTATAAGCGCGCCCCGGTACGCGCACCCGGGAGCGCAGCGGGCGCGACACGCGAGGTGCGCACGGAAAGCTGATTGGCTCTCGGGTGTCTGTAAACATTCAAAACAGTCCGGACCGGCCGCCATCTTGTGTCTCTGTAGGATAGACACACAAGAGGTGGGAAAAAAAAGGGGGAAATGACCATAAGGGGGCAGGGTAGACCCCCCCCCCCCCCCCCCCCCCCCCTCTCCGACCCCCTAGGTTTGATGTGCGGGACATAAAAGGGCCCCGGCGCTGAAAACAACAACAACAACAAAAATTCGATTTTCGCGGGGGGAGCGACCGGTACGTGCCCCGGTACGCGTACCGGGGAGCGTACCGTGGAGAAAAAAGCATGACAGTTTCCCAAAAAAGTTGCTTTTTTTTATACATTAGAGGTAGTTCTAAAAACTGTTGTTTTTATTCTTTTTGTTGTTTTATCTTTTTTTTATTGTTTTTTTGAACATTTTTTACTTTTCTGAACAGTTTTATATATTTTTTTGTATTTTTTAAGGGGAGAAACAAAAAACAGGGAATTCTAAAGGGCTCAACAGGAGCAAAAAAAAAGCGGAAAAATTAATGTTTCCTTGGGCACTTGTGGTTATCCCAAGCACGGTTAATAAGTGTTATGCATTTCTCTCCATAGCATATTGTTTGTCCGCAAAAAATACAAACCATTTTAAAATTGGAAAACTTTGTTTGTATGGTGGAGCACATCTCCCTAACTTCCGGTCCCGATGGGGTGGAAACATTAGTTTGGGAGGTGCTGGCAGAAGATTGGACAGGGTTTCTGGCCAGTTCCCTGACCTCTGCCCTAGCATAGTTATTTGGATGCTTCCGTTGCATATGCCTGATCATGGTGTGGTTGCCAAAGGAGTATTTTTTTGTTGGGATTCCCCTTTGACAGCTCCTGATGACATATTAAGCAGGTTGCCTTAGGCGCATTTACTTTTTTTTTGTCGTTTGGGATTGAAAAAAACTGCCAGATGATGTGCTCTTTAGGTTTGTAGGTAATATTGTCCTCTGGGACGAATCTCCTTTCCTCCTCCTCCTCCTCTTCTTGATCTCCACCACTGTGAAGTTGTGGTGGTCCTTGTGGTGGTGGTCCAGAAGATCCAGCAGCTGCAGCTAATGTAGCCATTTTCTACTGAAATAACTGCAGGTCTACCTCTCTCAAAGCACAAAGGTAGAATGAGGAAAAAAGGTGGGGTCTTCCATCATTTGGAAAAGAAAACTGTTCTGAACCAATAAAAAGTGTTATTTTTAGGTCACATGACCTGGCCTTACATCATTAGGAAACCAAAAGTGAAATGAACCAATAAAAAGTTTTATTTTCAGGTCACATGACCTGACGCGCTTACGCTACGCGCCCCGGGCCGCGCCCGTAGTCGCGCCCCGAAGCGTGCCCGGGGGCGCGTAGCGTAAGCGCGTCAGGACATTGCGCGATCGTATGTGCTCGCGTGCTCCCAGGTGCGCTTACGCAGTGCGTCATATGATGTATCACGTGGTTACGCGAAACGTCACAATGTTGTTTTCGTACGCGAGAATAGCGCTAACGGGACGCTCACCGGTACGCACCACGGGGCACACCAAAGCACTGCGCTTACCCGTGCGTTCACTGGTACGGACTCCGGGAGCGCTCCGGGGCAAAAATAAATAAATAAATAAATATTACATAATTATACAATATAAAATTCGTTATAATTTTTTTTACTTTTTATACCTATAGAGAAATGCTATTAAAAAACCATTGAAATTCGCTGAAAAAAACCATAGGTTTGACACCAGTTATAGTTAGCTGGAAATTTTACTGACATAAAACCATTGAAATTCCCACGTTATAGTTAGTTGGACTCACTATAACTTGCGCGTGTAATGTACTGCTGATGACATAACATATTACATCACTCATGACATGGTCAGTGACATCACTCATGACATCACTGATGACACCATCCTTGTGACAGAGTGACAGACCTCCTTTCACTGTAAAATAATCCTTGAAACACATATTCAAAAATAGAAACTAATATTTTCAAAAAAGTAGAGATACCCATACCAGTTACAACAACCAATTCAGTAATTCCACCATTTATATACGCATCCACTCATTCACCAACAGTTCTATATAGTCACTCATACATATACTCATTATATGTAGTGATACACCTATACATCCTGTTACACACCGACAGTCTTCCAAAAGTTACTCACACACATACTCACACATGCAAATAAACTATTGAACATCAATTTATTTGCATATACAACTATATGCACACTACTTCCTTACTTCTAAGGAAACTAAAAAAAACATCTAATAACCCATATACACACACATGTAGCTACTCACCAACCCATGCAGCCACTTATACACGAAGGGAAACACTGATACAAACATTTAAATATTTAAACAATACTCGCTAATATATGTATTCACTAAAATACACTTAATAAGCCAGTTAACCAATCAACTTTTTTTTAAAAAAAAACATCCATTAAGACACTTATTTAAACATTTATTCTTCCATCGACCTTTACATATACAAAACATATTTATTTTTCAGAAAGGCACACATTCACTGGATGGTGTCATCAGTGATGTCATGAGCGATGTCACTGACCATGTCATGAGTGATGTAATATGTGATGTCATCAGCAGTGCATTACACGCGCAAGTTATAGTGAGTCCAACTAACTATAACGTGGGAATTTCAATGGTTTTACGTCAGTAAAATTTCCAGCTAACTATAACTGGTGTCAAACCTATGGTTTTTTCAGTGAATTTAATAGGTTTTTTAAATGCGAATTCCTAACTATAACTGGTGTGAACCCTATGGTTTTTTTCAGTGAATATATATGTTCGAGGCATGTGGGCTGCTGAATTCATATCTTATGCGTAGATCGCCACCTAGTGTTGGGTCCGGATGATTGCACTTATTATTCTGGTAGAGTCTTCGAAGTATCACGAGATAGGTGACTCCTCCCCTGGACTACAGTGCGCATGGGCATCCTCTCCATCCTCAGATTGTTTTTTTCCGCCATTGGGTTCGGATGCAAACTCCTATACTCCAACTTTGGAAAACAAAAACAAACTTTTCTAAAGGCCAAAAGGCCTTCGATATCGACGGTATTGTTCTCGTTCGGTACCTCTCTACTCGATCCAGCCTTCCATCTCCAAGCGGTCGTCGACGCGGGCTGTTGGACCTTTTCGACGCCACGTGAGCCGACCCTTGATGGAAAGAAGCCTGTTTAAAAAGTGCCCACAATGCCACTCCAAGTTCCCTCATACTGATAAGCACTCAGTATGCAACAAGTACCTTTCCCCAGACCATAAAGAGGAAAGCTGTCCGGCCTGTGCACAGTTTCGATCAAAGAAAACTATTTGGAACCGACGTGCCGCGAGGCAAGAAATGCAGCGACAGGCACCAGAACCGGACAACATCTTCGATGACGACCAGGAGCTACAAGAAGCGCCAGACTCTGGCCTAGAGATCGTCACCGTAGAGGACTACTCTGACTTCAATGACAAGATCCCACCAGGGCAAATCGTGAGTATCCTGCCCCCGACGCCATCTACCCCGTTAACAAAGGCTCCGTTCAAGGCATCGGCAAAAGGCCTTAGCCAAGATCATAAAAAAGTTTTGCTTGCCCCGCCATCCGGCTCGGCTCCGAAACCGAAACCTTCAGAAACACCAGGGCCCAGTAACATCGTCCCGAAGAAAGTTCCAGAGCCAAAGAAGGTCGTCGACCCGAAGGGCGTCGATCCGAAACCGGCCGCACAGCCAAAGTGCATCGAGCTGAAAAAGACTGTCGACCCCAAGAAGGCCGTGCAGCCCAAACTTGTCGTTCCGAAAGTGAGTGTTGACCCGAACAAGGTCACGCAACCTAAGGGCGACAAACCGAAGAAGGTCGCCGACCCAAACAAGCCTTCGGCACCAAAAAACGTCGACCCGGCAAAAGGCACCGTATCTAAGCCAGAACGGCTCATTGGTCCGAAGACACCTGCTCCGAAAACGCGTGTCGATCCAAAAAAGACCATCGACTCGGCAAAGGACAATCAGCCGAAAAAACAAAAGTCTCCAGTCGATCCGAACAGGAACATCGACTCGAAAGATCACACTTCCCCAAAAAAGCCTACGGAGCACAAGAAATGCGTCAACCCGAAAGACAGTCGATCCGAAAAAAGGCCTCGAGCAGAAAAAACCTGCTGCTAAACCAAAAGTCGTCGCCAAACACCCAACCCAGGACTGTTGAGGAAGAACTCTTCCACCCAGATCCCTCTGACGACCAAGCAAAAATTTATATAAACCCAGAGACTGGTAAAGTTTCCATCCTGCATAGGAAAAAGAGGCCTTTGTACTTTGAACCTCAGTCCCCTATTCCACTGAAGAAAAAGGACTTTGGGACTTCTCCTTCTAGACCCTTCATTCCTTTTCAACCTATCATGCCTACGACTCCTTTTAATCCATACATTCCTTACTCTCATCACGGGGAAGACTAGGGTAACACAGGGAATGAGCCACAGCCTCAATATGACTTCCCACAGGACACTGAACCACAGGAACCATGGGAAGAGCAAACTGACCCTTACAACACCCATCCCATCCCTGATATGTCCTCTTATCCAACTAAGCCGTCACCTACTGATGACACCGTAATTTTTAATCAGCTCATAGACCGGGCCGCACAGTTCCACAACGTGAATATGCACAACAACCCTGTTGAGGAATACTTCTTGTTTGATACCTTCCCTACAGCAGAAAAGTGTCCAAACACTTCCCATGTTAAAGGGAGTTCTGAAACATGCACCTGACACATTTAAAGATACAGTCAGGGCACGGGTGATCAACCCCAGAATAGAAAAGAAGTATAGGGCAGCCCCTACAGACCCTACTTAAATCAAAGGGCAGTTACCACTTGATTCACTGGTAGTGGCCAAGGCACGTAAAAAAGCCAACTCCCAAACCACCTGGGAAACCCCTCCCCAGGACAAAGATTCAGAAATACTACAGGCATCAGGGAACAAGAGTAGCAGCACAAGCTGCCAACTCGTGGAGGATAGCTAATACTCCAGCCCTACTGGCTCGTTACGACAGGGCGCATTACGACCAGCTAGAGACCCTAATGCAACACTTACCTGAGCCTTTCAAAGCACAAGCCCAAGATCTCATACAGGAGGGAAAATTCATAACGAACGCCTCCATTAAATGCGCGCTTGACGTAGCAGACACTGAAGCTAGGTCAATCAACACTAGCGTCCTACTCCGCAGACATGTATGGCTGCGTATTTCTGGTTTTTAAAATGAGGTACAGTCCACTATCCTTAACCAGCCTGTTAATCAGACTTTCTGTTTGGCCCTGCTGTCAACACCATTTTGGATAAAATGAAAAAGGACACGGAGACAGCAAAATCAATGGGGGCATTACAATTTCAGCAACAAAGAGGCTCCTTTCTTCGCTCCTCATACAGAGCAAATACACGAGCTCATACCTCACAAACAACGGCCGCATATAAAGGTAACGCACTAAGTTCCTTTACCAAAAACACAACCAGAGGAGGCTATAGAGGTAACAATACCAAGGAAAGTGGACGTGGAGGCAATAACACCAGAGCCTCCACTGCCTCAAAGCAGTGACTATCTTACACTACCTCCAGACCACTTAACACCGGTCGGAGGCAGACTCCAACAGTTCCTACCCGTCTAGAACACAATTACTACAGACAGGTGGGTGAGAGAAAATATCCAGTCTGGCTACTGCCTAGAACGGACTTCTACACCACCAAACCTACCACCCAGACATCGTCCAATGTCCAGAGAACACATCACCCTGTTACAACAAGAGGTGAACTGCATGCTAGAAAAGGGGGCCATAGAGCAAGTCCCTTTCCAACAGCAAGGGACAGGAGTATTCTCCCTATATTTCGTTATTCCCTAGAAGGACGGCTCTCTCAGGCCCATATTGGACCTCAGACCCCTAAATCAATACATACTGTCAGAGCACTTTCATATGATAACATTACAACAAGTGCTCCCGTTGCTACAACAAGGGGATTTCCTAGCAACACTAGGCCTCAAAGATGCGTATTTCCACATATCCATCCATCTAGCCCACAGAAAATACCTCAGATTCACAATAGAAGGTCAACACTACCAATTCAAGGTTTTGCCCTCCGGGGTTACCACGGCTCCAAGAGTGTTTACAAAATGCTTAGTGACAGTGGCAGCACATCTAAGGAGGCAGCACATCCATGTGTACCCTTACCTGGACGATTGGCTAATACAAGCAAAATCGTACCAACAATGTGCAGCACACAGGTCTCACACAATCCAGCTGCTACACAGCTTGGGATTCTCAATCAACTACACAAAATCACATCTGCAACCATCCCACATACAGCAGTATCTGGGAGCCACCATAAGCACGTCAGTGGCAAAGGCATATCTAAACTCAGCCAGGATAGCCAGTATGCAGACACTCATTCGCAAATTCCTGCCAAAACACTCTTTGCCAGCTCAAGTCTTCATGCAACTCATAGGCATGATGGCCTCCTGCATATTCATTGTCCCCCATGCCAGGCTTCAGATGCGTCCATTGCAGGAATGCCTAGCACGGCAGTGGAACCAGGCTCAAGGACAACTAAAAGACCTAGTGTTGATAGACAGTCGCACTCCCAACTCTCTGCAGTGGTGGAACTCACAAAACCTTTCCAAGGGGCGACTGTTCCAAGAGCCGGTTCCACAACTAGTACTAACAGCGGACGCATCACTGACGGGCTGGGGAGCCCATCTACTTCAATACACAGTACAGGGACTCTGGACAAACAAACAGAAAAGGCTGCATATCAACCAACTAGAGTTGCTAGCGATATTCCTAGCCTTGAAAGCATTTCCGAAATACTTGTACAGCAAGACACGGTGTTGATCCGGATGGACAACATGACCGCAATGTACTATATTCAGAAACTGGGAAGAACGCACTCTCCACAACTGTCCCATCTGGCACAAAGCATCTGGAAGTGGGCGATTCCAAAAAGCATTTTTCTCCTAGCAGAACACCTTCCAGGGAAGGACAATCGAGTTGCCGACCTGCTCAGCAGGCACAGCCAGCAATTACACGAATGGGAGATTCACCCACAGGTCCTTTAGCCATTCTTCGAGGAGTGGGGTAACCCAGAAATAGACCTGTTCGCCACAAAAGAAAACTCGAAATGCCAATACTTTGCCGCCAGGTTTCCACATCCATTGTCACAGGGCAATGCGATATGGATGAAGTGGTTAGGCAGATTTGCGTACGCTTTTCCCCCAGCACCACTGATCCCGCTGGTGGCACGCAAACTGCGGCAACACTCCCTCACTCTGATCCTAGTTGCTCCCACATGGGCGAGACAACCATGGTACAGGACGTTCCTGGAACTCTCAGTAGTCCCCCCCATCAAAGACTGCACCTCATCTTCTAACTCAGAACCATGGAGAAATCAGACACCCAGATCCCAATCAAATGAACCTAGCGATCTGGCTCCTGAGGTCTTATAGTTTGGATACCTTAACTTGCCCCCCGATTGTATGAATATCATTAGGGAGGCAAGAAGACCAACCACACAAGCGTGCTATGCAGCTAAATAGAAAAGATTTGTTATTTACTGCACCAATAACCAAATCAACTCCTTAGATGCTTCAATACAAAACATCATATGCTACCTGATGCACCTACAAAGATGAAACTTAGCATACTCTTCAATACGGCTACACCTCGTTGCCATAGCAGCATACCTTCAAAACAGGCACCTATCACTGTTTAGAATACCAGCAATCAAAGCCTTCATGGAGGCTTTAAAAAGGGTGATTCCTCCTAGGCACCCTCCTCCCCCATTCTGGAATCTCACTATAGTACTTACCAGACTCATGGGCCCTCCTTTCGAACCTTTACATTGATGCGAACTGCAATTCCTAACGTGGAAAGTTGCATTCTTAGTAGCCATCACTTCACTCAGAAGAGTGTGTGAGTTACAAGCGCTCACAATTCAAGAACCTTTCATGCAGGTACATGCCAACAGGGTGGTTCTTAGAACAAACCCTAAATTCATGCCTAAAGTTGTATCTAATGTCCATACCAACCAATCAATAGAACTGCCAGTGTTCTTTCAAAATCCACAGTCAGTAACTGAGAGAGCCCTGCACACACTAGACGTCAAGAGAGCTCTACTTTACTACGTGGACAGAACTAAATCCTTTAGGAAAACAAAGCAACTGTTTGTTGCTTTTGCACCACAACACAAAGGGAATCCAATTTCAAAATCAGGAATAGCCAGATGGATAGTTAAATGCATTCAGATATGCTATCAAAAAGCAAAGCGCACTTTAACCGTCCCCCAAGAGCACACTCCACTTGGAAAATGGGGGCATCCATGGCTTTCCTAGGAAATATTCCTCTTGAAGATATCTGTAAGGCAGCCACATGGACCACCATACACACTTTCACAAAACACTACTGTGTAGATGTGCAAACAAAACGGCAAGCTGCTGTAGGCCAGGCTGTCCTCAAAACTCTTTTTCAAACTGCTGCAGCTGGCACAGGTAGCCACCGCTAGAGGAGATACTGCTATACAGTCTATGCACAAGATATGAATTCAGCAGCCCACATGCCTCGAACGGAATATGCTACTTACCAGTATGCATTTGTTCTTGGCATGTAGGGCTGCTGACATTCATATCACCCGCCCTCCTCCCCGGTGCCTGTAGCAGCTGCAGCATTCTCTCTGGCATGGCCATCTCTTACTTTACTATCTCCATCTCTGCCACAATGGCGAAAAACAGTCTGAGGATGGAGAGGATGCCCATGCGCACTGTAGTCCAGGGGAGGAGTCACCTATCTTGTGATACTTCGAAGACTCTTACAGAACAACAAGTGCGATCACCTGGACCCAACACTAGGCGGCGATCTATGCACAAGATATGAATGTCAGCAGCCCTACATGCCAAGAACAGATGCATACTGGTAAGTAGCATATTCCATGCCTTGCGTACATTATTTTCTTTGAACTGCTTACAACCATACACTATTTGGCATGGGCATCACTTGGCAAGGCCATAATTTGAGCAGGATGCAGATAATCCGCCCCGGTCGTAGAATGTTATCACTTTATGTCCCCCTTCATCCTTTTACATCTCTCCACTTTTAGTTCGGCAGCCTCTGCCCAGTACATATAGTTTGTATTACTTCAGGAAGGTGAATTTTTGAAATTAATTTAAGGGGCTTTTATGCTTGAGCTAAAACTTAATACCACGTTTGCTTTATGATGGTTAGCTGATCTTAGATGTTGTTACTAATTTCTGTATTTTTGTGTTTTGACATAGCCATGAGTAGGGGCATAGGGGAGCATGATCACCTGCATCTACAGGACCATGTGTCCTAAAGCCTTGTTTAGGGGGTGGGGGGAGGGGTGGGTTGGACAGTTGGGGTGGGTTAGGGGTGGTAAGGGGGAGCACTGAGGTGGGGAGAAAGGGTTAAAAAAATCACAGTAATTCAAGGAGGCAATAAAACTAGATTTATCCAGCTGGTTTGTCAAGCAAAATGCGACAAAGTTTTGGTCAATATAATGGTGCTACACTTTCATAATGATGGGTAAAGGATTTAAGATTTCCTCATTAAATGTTAGTGGTCTGAATAATTGGCATAAAAGAAATAGAATCGCTGCAGAGCTGCGCAGTATTTCTCCAGATTTGGTTTGTCTCCAAGAGACACATATTCCTTGGTCACAGCGTGTAATCTTAGAAACACTGGGGTTTTCTTTAATAGTGGCCTCTCAGCAATCATCATTGATAAGGGGGGGTAGCGATCCTTGCCAAACCTAATGTAGTTACAGTGGGTCAAAGCTTAGTTGATAATGCAGGGAGATGGGCTATTGCGGAGTGTCTGATAGGGGAGAGTAAATATACCTTATGTACAATATATGGTTCCAATTTGGATGATGCTTCAGCTTGAATAGCACTTAATGAGCTAGCGATTTGGGGGACACCTCTTATAGTTTGTGTAATGTATCCCTCCCTGTAATATATCTTTGTCCCTTGATGAATTGAAGAAGGGGCCCGTAAGCCAAAAGTGTTTAAAGCATTATATAATCTGGTAAGAGATTTTGGATTAGTTGATACTTGGGGCCATTTAAACGCTGTAGATCCGGGATATACTTATTATTGTTTCCCTCAACAAAAAGTTTGTGCGTTTAGACAATTTTTTTTGTCGGCTTTGCTCTTTAATGGGGCTTCAATGCAAACTTTGCCAAGAATTGCATTCGATCACTCTCCAATTGTGCTTGGGATTCCTGTTCTCGTTTTTTACACCTCCAACCTTAAACATTTCTTTCGATCGGAAATTGTGTTTGAATGAAGACTTTCAGAGATATATGTAGGACTGGACTAAGGAGTTCTTTTCTATTAATCGTTATTCGTCACAACCTGCAATCGTGTAGGATTAATTCAAAGCATGCTTTAGAGAGGAGTTATTACGTTTTGTGAGTTATCAGAATAGGAAGAGAAAGCAGGAATTGTTGGAGCTAAATGCTAAGTTGAGGGATGCAGAAAATAGACTAATTCAGGTGGTTACTATGTGTATAGGCAATATACAAGAATTAGAGGAGGCTGCGGAGCTAGTGAGGTCCAAAATCAAGAGAATTTGGAATGTGGATAATGCTAGGAAATATCTGGTCCATAAAAAACGAATTTGGCGAATCGGTTAGCCGGTGTTTGGCGCTTCGCCTACGTATGAAAGAATCTGGGCGACATATTGCAGGGATGAGGAATAATGCTGGTGTACGGTGCCAGGACCCTAAAGGAATCTAAGCTATTTTCCAACAGTTTTATTCAGAATTATATATGCAGATGCTACCTCCCAGTACACCCACTCTAGTTAGCAGGGATTGGCCCATTGTACAACTTGAGACTAGCGAAAGGGAGAGGTTAGAGGAACCGATTACCATGGAAGATTTGGAAGCAGCTGTTAAGGGACTAGCATTGGGGAAAGCGACTGGACCCGACAAATTACCAGCAGAAATATACAAGATGCTTTTTGGGGTATTAAAGGAAGATATGTTATGCACATTTAGGGCTGCACAGAATGGATTGGCCCCTAATACACGAGCAGAACCCACTATTGTGGTTTTTGGGAAAGATCCAGAATTGGCGGGCTTATAGGCCAATTTCATTAATGAACTGCGACAGCAAAATATATTCTAAAATTTTAGCAAACAGACTGTCTCAAGTTATTACTCCTTTAGTGTCCCAAAATCAACATGGTTTTATTCCTGAGCACAGCTCAGTAACACATGTTAATAAAGTGGTGCCGCTGTTTGATATTGCACAGATGGAGAAGCAGGAGTTAGGCCTTATTTTATTGGATGCAGAAAAAGCGTTCGACCGTGTCGAGTGGGCTAACTTGTCGGAATTTGGTAGACGATTTATAAATGCCCTCCAAATTCTGTACACTGCACTGGTCTCTAGGATTGCTTCAATTGGCTTACTGTCTGAAGGGGTACAAATCACTCTAGGTACAAGGCAGGGGTGCCCTAGTTCCCCATTACTGTTTGCGTTATTTATAAATCCGTTTGTAGAACAACTAGAAAATAATTCTTTGATCAAGCCCTTTATGATATATAATGTATCTTTTTCAGTGTTTGCATACTCAGACGATATCGCTGTAACTACCTCTGACCCTGTTCTAGATCTTAAAGAGATAGAGCGGCTTGCAGATTTGTTTTGACAGATCTCCGGCTATAAACTAAATGTAGCTAAAACACAGGTTTTAATTACTGATCAGGTGACTATGCAAGATGCACGAGTGGTAAAGGAAGTGACGTATCTGGGTATTAAAATTAGATCATCTATGGAGTGAACTGGAAATGTTGATTGGAATGCTCTACTATGGAGTATTCATTAGATAAGTGGTCCAGAATACAATTTACTTTGATTGGTAGAACCAATATCATTAAGATGAACGTTTTACCTAATGTGATGTATATTTTCCGAGCTGTTCCGTTGGAGATTTCTATGGCACAATTGCAGCACTTGCTCTATCTGCTCCAAGTTTCTTTGGGCCCCGGGTAACCCCAGAAGAGCCATGACGTTTCTGACCTTACCTATGGAGCGGGGGGGGCTCACCATTCCTGATTTTGCCCTTTTATTTCTATGCTTGTTTTTTGTTAAGAATCCGGATTTTACTAACCGTAGAAGATGTGGGCAATACTATGGAGGCTCCGTCCATTTTTCAGATTTTGTTGGGTCCTGAGGCACGTCCATGCTTCTTCAAACAAATTGATGGTAGTTATTACAAACGCACAAGGTTTAAGGTCCTTATGTCTGCTTTTAACGTGTGGAAAAGAATACGAAAGTATTGTTTAGTGGAAAAATTGTCCCGGTACACCCCAATCAATGCAGTAAATATTCTTCCTCCTATATTCTGGGATACCACTGCTAAAGAGTGGAGGGCAAAGGGTCTTGTTCTACTTGGGGATTTTTTTTGTAACAAATGTTACCTGATATCTTATGAAGAATTATCCTGACAGTATAATTTGCCTAAATACCAATTTTTAAAATTTCTTCAGCTTGGAGACTTTATCTTCCGAAAAAAGTTAGATCGGATGCCAGTTCAGTAGTCACTGCTGTCCAATGACAGGTTAAAATCAGGGCGGTGTATCAAATATTGCTATCCTGTAAAAAGGATGATCTTGATAAATTTAATAGCAAATGGGCTCCGATTCTGGGCATTGAGAACCTGAGTTTAAAAGATGCTATTGTTAAATCTAGGGAGACTTGGCTGTCTGCGAACTTAAAAGCTCAATGTTTTAAAACCTTTTTCAGTTTATATTATACTGCATCACGTATGATAAAATAGGGAATTGGGCAAGATGGAAAATGCTTTCGATGTCTGGTGGATAATGCAGATATTTTGCACATTTTTTTTTTCGTGTACTTGTTTGACAAATTATATTTGATGTATTGAGCAATTTGTCTCCAGAGTAATCGCTGTTTCTACTGTTATAACACCCGTAATGATGCTCTTGGGTATTGGACCGGAAGTTGGCAAGGGTACTCCCCTATATAAACACAGATATTTCATTTTTATTGCAATAACTGTGGCCCGACTTTGTATTGCCGCCGAGTGGCTACAGGTTGAACCTCCCTCCTTTGAACGATGGAGGGCTAAGATGTATAATTTATTTTTGTTAGAGTTTAGTTTGTATTCGGTTAAAGGGATCAAGAAACGAAATATTGGTTTAGGTATTTGGGGGATTTTTTCTGATCATGTGTCTGATTGAACTGATTTTGTTTTTCTAATGTATGTATTGGCCCATTGAGTTACTGTGGAAAAAACAAATAAAAAAAAGAGGGTGGTCAAAAAGTCTTGGTCTTTTCATTGGCATTCTGTGTTTTTAGGTATTTTTTGATAGTGCTGCTGTTCTAGTTTGAAATTAAAAGGAATATATTTAAGAATCACTAGTGGTGCTTTGGCTGTGCCCATATGTTGATTTTTCTGTATGATTTAAATGGGCATAAAGTGTGTGCTTCGTCAGAAAGAATCCTTTTATTGCACAGATTATGCACATGGTCAGGATTGTAAACTTGATAGTTTTATATGGGAAAAGTATTCCCTATATCATAGGGCTGATCTGTTATTTTTTAAAGTTATGGCTAAGGCAGTAGGGTTGAATTATTTACTGTGGAACACATATTTTAAAGCCAAAATGTGTTTATGGGTAAGGTGGTATTACTCTGTGCTAGGCCTGTAGACAAGTATTGTCAAACACAGAGCCCAGATCAAATATATTAGGAAGGGGCTTTGCATAGTGCAATGTCTAGACCAGTACAGTATAAAGGGGTTTCTCATTGTCAAGTCCGGGTCAAATGCAGTAGATATGGGTCTAGGTCTGGTCACAGTAAATATTTGGTGCTAAGAGGCTTACTTTATGTTCATGGCAGTGTATACTTTGGGCCTGTCTAAAGCGTTCGAGTCTTTCAGGCAGTAATTGCACGTTTGGGTACATTTTACAGTAGGCTTACTTTATTCATATTCGAAAGTGGTCATAAAGGCAATGGGTCTCATTTTACATTATGAAGAGTTTGCACAGCCTGCAGAATTAATCTTGTAAAAAAAAAATCATATTGATTTGTATTTGTATAAACATTTAAGAAGTTTACGTTTTTAGTCGCGTACTGTCTGGACCTCGTATCCATTGTTACTGTTGAGCTGTGTTCTGAGTTTCTAGCCCACTGCACCTCCCTGAATCAGCCTTGGACTGCTCTGGCTTGTTACCTTTAGAGACCAGTGTTAAAAGGGGCACTCCATCGCCAGTTTGAGGGTACAGAGGACCCATGACACCTTTGGTGAAATATCCCAGCTGACACAGTTGGGGCTAGTAATTCTGACTGCACTGCGATCTCCTGAATCAGATTCCAAAATACAATAGGATGGCGGGAATGGATTGCAAACTCTGACGAAATAGGAAGGGTTTTACAGTATGAACTCTGACACAAGCAATAGCAAGAACTTCTGTATTTTGAATCCTCTGTCAGATACAATAGGAAGAGAGTTTATATTGCGATATGTCTGAGAAACACCAAAGTAAGTGGCTTAAAGTGTAAGAAGAGCAGGAGAAAGCAGGCAGCCTTACAGAGTGCCACGTGAAATAGAGATAAAAGATGTAAACTCCTGATTTTATAATAATCTGAGCTTTCGGAGCCTTGTAAATAGCCTTGATCATATTGATACATTTGGAGGTAATATTAAATTGAACAAATAATTCCCAAAGAAATGTCCAAGAAACCAGATCAAATGCTTTCTCCTCATCAAGTAATGTAATGTTTAGGGATTCTTGGAAAATCTCAGCATGTTCAATAAAGTAGTTATTAAATTGGTGTGAGATGTCGAATCTTTGCCTGGGATGAAGCTGTGTTCCGGGTATACAAACTGAAGTACAATCTTATCTAGCCAATTAGCCCCGAGCTTTGTGAATATTTTGGTTTTGGCGTTAAGTGAGATCGGCTGGTACAAACTGCAATCTATAGGATCTTTTAAACTTTTTCAGCAATAATGTAATCACAGCTTCATTCCAGGAAGAAGGACCTTAGCGGAGATCCGAATTCCCTTTAACACTTCAACAGGAATGAGAGGATTATGGGCAGTAAAAGTGTGTTCGAGGCATGTGCGCTGCTGAATTCATATCTGTGCATAGATCGCCGCCTAGTATTGGGTCCGGATGATTGCATGTTGTTGTCCTGGAAGAGTCTTCGAAGTATCACGAGATAGGTGGCTCCTCCCTTGGACTACAGTGCGCATGGGCATCCTCTCCATCCTCAGTTTTTTCCGCCATTGGGTTCGGATGTACTTTCCTACAATCCAAGTTCGGAATTAACTAACTTCTGTAAAGGCCAGAAAGCCTTCGGTTCCGTCAGTATTGTTTTGCGCTCGCTACCGAGAGAATTCGAAAACATCTATTGCACTCCGGTCGTCAAATCGGGCCGTGAGGCCTTCTCGACGCCACGTGGACCGACCGTCGATGGAACAAAGTCCATTTAAATACTGCCCGCAGTGCAACTCTAAGTTCCCGCACACTGATAAGCATCCCGTTTGCAACAAATGCCTATCTCCGGATCATAAGGAGGTTGTCTTGCATGTGCCCAGTTCCAGTCGAAGAAGACTATCTGGAATCGACGGGCGGCAAGGCAAGAAATGCAGAGGTCGGCGCCAGAACCAGACAACATCTTCGACGATGAGGAAGAACTAGGTTGCGCCGAAGAATCAGATCAAGACGTCGAACAATATTCGGAGCACGACTCTGAAAATTACTTCGAGGAGGACGAAGACATCGTCAATCTCGATGAATACGATCAAGACGACATCGTAGCTGTCGAAGACGACTCCGATAACGACAAGGGGCGAACCGTGAGTAAAACGCCCCATAGAGACACTATGCCGATATCAGAGACTCGAGTCGAGGCATCGCCAGCAGGCCTTAGCCAAGATCAACATTTTCGTTCTACAGCCCCGCCATACCGCCCGGCTAAGAACATATTCAAAAAGTTCTCTGAGACACGCCATACCGCCCGGCTAAGAACATATTCAAAAAGTTCTCTGAGACACGCCATACGGCACCGGTTCCATTGAAACCAAATCTCGTCGACAACACAGTCTTCGGACCAAATGTCGTCGATCGGACAGTAGTTAAGCAAAAGGTCCTCGAGCCGAAGGCCGTAGTCTCGACACAACCTTCGAAGCCAAAGACCGTCGAGTCGACATCGAAGACAAAACCTGTTGAGTCGAGCTCAGAGCCAAAAGCCGTCGAGTCCACCTCAAGGCCCAAACACGTCGATCCGACGCCAAAACAAAAGCACGTTGAATCGACATCAAAACTAAGGCACGTCGATTCGAGCAAACAAGCCTCAAATATCGACGAAAGGAAACTGTATCGACGAATGTAAAAGGGCGACGCCCAAAACTAACGTCGAACTGAAAGTGAAACCTACTGTGGACAAAAACAAATCGTTCGAGCCGAAGCGCCTCGAACCGAAAAAAGCCATCGAGCCAAAGCCACATACACCAAAAACACCTAGGACACTGTCGACCCAGCCAAACCGCTTGGTCCGAGAAAGGTGGTAAAGCCTGCTGTACCAACAAAAACTGTCCAAAAACACATCCAAACACCAAAAGCGGTTGAATCCGTTAATCCTACAGACCCAAAATCTGGCAAACCTAAGCACCAAAGACAAGGACTGTGGAGGAAGAGCTTATTCAACCAGACCCCTCCACAGAGGACCAGTCAAAGCTGTATATTGACCCAGCAACTGGCAAAGTGACTGTGTACACAAAGAAAAAAAGGCCTCTGCCAAATAGCAGACTTTCCAAGAATACCACTCAAAAAGAAACTAGACTGTGCTACCTCTCCTATCCTTTTTGAACTAATCAACCCAGCCATGCCTACAACCCCATATGCCCCAACATCACCTGAATACAACCCAGATGAAGATCAGGATGCAGATGTGGGGTTTGGGTATCCACAAAACCCAACTGAGGACCCAAAGCTACAGCCATGGGGTGCAGGAGGAGAACCAGATAATGAGGGGACTCTGCCCATTACAGAACCAGCAGTTTACCCAACTAAGCCATCACCCACTGAAGATACTGTGGCCTTTAATTCTTTACTTGATAGAGCAGCTACCTACCTTAACGTAGATATGCACTCTGTTGCTATTGAAGAAGACTTTCTCTTTGATACGCTCACAACATCTGAGAGACATGTAAAAACACTCCCCATGTTAAAGGGTGTCTTGAAACATGCACATGACCTTTTTAAAGACACTGCCAGGGCACGGGTCATTACCCCTAGAATTGAAAAGAAATATAGGGCTGCACCTGGACTCCCTAGTGGTGTCCAACGCACGTAAAAAGGCTAACTCCGAGACTACCGGAGAGGCTGCTCCTCCACACAAAGAGTCAAAAATCTTTGAGGCATCAGGTAAGAGAGTAGCGGCTCAAGCAGCAAACTCTTGGAGAATTGCCAATACACAGGCCTCGCTGGCCAGATATGACAGGGCGCATTATGACAGCTTAGGAGAAATTCTCCAACATTTACCTGATCCTTATAAACAGCAGGCAGATGAACTGATACAAGAAGGGAAGCTCATCACCAATGCCTCAATTAAATGTGCCCTAGACGCGGCTGATACAGCTGCCAGATCCATCAATACAAGCGTACTGCTAAGGCGACACGCATGGCTCCGCATATCAGGTTGTAAGAATGAAGTCCAATCTACTATTCTTAATCAGCCTATCAACCCAGACTTTTTATTTGGTCCAGCAGTTGACTCAATTCTAGACAAAATGAAAAAGGATGCGGAAACAGCAAAGTCCATGGGAACTCTCCAGTCCCAACAACACCGGGGCTCCTTTCGTCGCTCCAATTATAGAGGAGGAGCCAGAAGTAATACCTCACAGCAATCCTCCACCTACAAAACAAATATGCAATCCACGTACAACAAAAACACCAACAACGGTGGATACCGGGGCTATAACACCAGAGGAAGGGGTCGTGGAGGCAATGCAAGTAGATCCTCCACTGGCACCAAACAGTGACTTCTTGGCACTACCCCCAGACCATATAACACCGGTCGTGGGAAGACTACAACAGTTTCTGCCAATCTGGTTAAATATCACAACAGACAAGTGGGTCAGGCAAATTATCCAACATGACTATTGCCTAGAACTCACCTCAACCCCACCCAACATACCACCCGTGCACCGTCCTATGTCACAGGAACATATAACGCTACTGCTGCAAGAGGTCATCAGTATGCTGCAAAAGGGGGCCATAGAACCAGTCCCAATACAACATCCGGGAACAGGAGTATACTCCCTATACTTCCTAATTCCAAAGAAGGACGGGTCTCTCAGACCTATATTGGACCTCGGGCCCCTCAACCTGTACATTTTGTCGGAGCATTTTCATATGCTCACTCTCCAGCAAGTCTTACCATTGCTCCGTAAGGGAGACTTCCTAGCAACTCTAGACCTCAAAGGCGCATACTTTCATATATAAATACACCCTGCTCACAGAAAGTATCTCAGGTTCACCATACATGGTCAGCACTACCAGTTCAAAGTGCTACCATTTGGTGTCACAACAGCTCCACGCGTCTTCACCAAATGTCTTGCTACAGTGGCGGCACATCTCAGGAGGCAACACATCCATGTGTACCCATACCTGGACGATTGGCTAATAGAAGCGCCATCGGCCCAGCAGTGTGCCAACCACATGTCAAAAACCATCCATCTCCTGCATAGTTTAGGCTTTTCGCTAAACTACCCAAAGTCACAACTGCAACCCTCCCATGTACAGCAATACCTGGGAGCAACTATAAATACACTGGCAGCAAAAGCATACCCCAATGCAGCACGTATCAACAGCATGCAAGCATTAATCCAAAAATTCAGGCCCCAACACTCAGTACCAGCTCGAGTGTTCATGCAACTAATAGGCATGATGGCCTCGTGCATATTCATAGTCCCTCATGCCAGACTACACATGCGTCCGCTACATGAGTGCCTAGCAAGGCAGTGGAACCAGGCTCCGGAACAATTAAAAGACCTAGTGTTGGTGACCAGTCGGGCCTACAACTCTCTGCATTGGTAGAATCCACAAAACCTTTGCAAAGGACGACTGTTCCAAGAGCCTGTCCCACAAATAGTGTTAACCGCGGACGCATCCCTACTAGGATGGGGAGCCCATGCCCTACACTACACAGTACAGGGACTTTGGGCTGTACAACAAAAGAAGATGCACATCAACCTTCTGGAGCTGATGGCTATCTTTCTAGCTCTAAAAGCATTCAAGACACACTTATGCAACAAAACCGTGTTGATCCGGACGGACAACATGATGGCTATGTATTCCATTCAGAAACGGGGCGGAACACACTGCCCACAGCTGTCGCACTTGGCTCAAGCAATGTGGAAGTGGGCCATTTAAAGGAACAGATTTCTTATGGCAGAGCACCTCCCAGGCAAGGACAATCAAGTAGCCGACCTGCTCAGCAGGCACAGTCAACAAATGCACGAATGGGAGATTCACCCCAAAGTGCTCCAGCCATTCTTCCAGAAGTGGGGACACCCGGAGATAGACCTGTTTGCCACAAGCGAAAACGCAAAATGCCAGTACTTTGCCGCCAGGATCCCACATCCACAGTCGCAAGGCAATGCGAAATGGATGAACTGGTCAGGCAAATTTGCGTACGCTTTTCCCCCAGCGCCATTAATACCGCTAGTGGCACGCAAACTACGCCAACACTCACTAACGCTAATCCTAGTTGCTCCCACATGGGCGAGACAACCATGGTATACAACGTTCCTAGAACTGTCAGTGGTGCCTCATCAAAGACTGAGACTCGCACCCAATCTACTAACTCAGAGCCATGGAGAAATCCAACATCCAGATCCGCAACAGCTGAACCTGGCGATCTGACTCCTGAGATACTAGAGTTTGGATACCTGAACTTGCCTCCAGACTGTATGAACATTATCAAGGAGGCAAGAAAACCCACTACCAGGGCATGTTATGCAGCTAAGTGGAAACGTTTGGTCATTTACTGCAGAAACAATGATATAAACCCACTTGATGCTTCTACTCAAAACATCATCTGCTATCTATTGCACCTACAATGCTGCAATTTAGCCTATTCATCCATCAGGATACATTTAGCTGCGTTAGCGGCATATCTTCAAAACAGGCAACACCTTTCACTTTTTAGGGTGCCAACAAATAAAGCATTTATGGAGGGACTCAAACGTGCAATTCCTCCAAAACACCCACCTTCATCAGTCTGAAATCTAAACATTGTTCTAACCAGACTTATGGGACCACCTTTTGAACCACTACACTCATGCGAAATACAATTTCTTACTTGGAAGGTGGCTTTCCTTATTGCCATCACTTCGCTTCGAAGAGTTAGCGAGCTTCAAGCCCTAACTATTCAAGAGCCATTCATACAAATACATGCAAATAGGGTAGTCCTCAGAACAAACCCTAAATTCATGCAAAAGGTGGTATCACATTTACACATAACTCAAACCATCGAACTGCCAGTGTTCTTTCAGAATCCACAAACATTGGCTGAAAGGGCCTTGCATACTCTAGATGTCAAGAGAGCTCTACTATACTATATAGACCGAACTAAGGCATTTCGAAAAACTAAACAATTGTTTGTTGCTTTCGCACCGCAACACAAAGGCAATCCCCTTTCAAAATCAGGTATAGCCAGATGGATCGTTAAGTGCTTTCAGATATGTTATTTAAAAGCAAAACGCACCTTAACAGTTCCCCCTAGGGTGCATTCTACACGCAAACTAGGGGTATCCATGGCTTTCTTAGGAAATATTCCTTTACACGAAATTTGTAGAGCAGCCACATGGTCAACCATACATACATTTACCAAACACTACTGTGTAGATGTAAATTCAAAACAGCAAGCTGCTGTAGGACAGGCTGTTCTCAAAACTCTTTTCCAAACTGCTGCGACTGACACAGGTAGCCACCGCTAAGGGAGATACTGCTATACATTCTATGCACAGATATGAATTCAGCAGCCCACATGCCTCGAACGGAATATGCTACTTACCAGTATGCATCTGTTCTTGGCATGTAGGGCTGCTGACATTCATATCGCCCACCCACCTCCCCGGTGCCTGTCGCAGCCGCAGCATTCCCGCTTCACATGGACATCTCTTACTGTACTATACTCCATCTCTGCCACAATGGCGAAAAACAATCTGAGGATGGAGAGGATGCCCATGCACACTGTAGTCCAAGGGAGGAGCCACCTATCTCGTGATACTTCGAAGACTCTTCCAGGACAACAACATGCAATCATCCGGACCCAACACTAGGCGGCGATCTATGCACAGATATGAATGTCAGCAGCCCTACATGCCAAGAACGGATGCATACTGGTAAGTAGCATATCAATCTGCCTCAGACACCATCAGAGAGTTACACTGGCTATCCATCAGAAACAGAATAAAATGTAAGACTCTCTGCATTGTGTAGAAGGCCTTGCATAATCTGGGACCAGCCTATCTCGTCCACAATCTGATTCCCTATTGTCCGTCCAGAACACTACGTTCCTCAAGTCTAATTGATCTTGTGGTTCCCCGCACTAAAACTGTTTCTTGGGGTGACAGAAGATTTCTGGTGTCAGCTCCAAAGCTGTGGAACACATTGCCCCACTCGATCAAAGCCAGCCCTTCTCCCTGGTCTTTCTGCACGCAACTTAAGACCTGGCTTTTTAATCAATAGATCCCGCTCCCTCCTCTCCGGTTAAATACTACAGATACTCCGCGCCGAGACGCCCACGGGCCTTTGTTTGCGCTTTAGAAATATCAAAATAAAATAAAATACATAAAAATATTCCATATACTTTTTTGGGAATATGATGTGGCTGAAGGTAGGCTTGCAATCACTGGTCGAAGCTCATTCGTTGAGAACTGCATATCATTATCACTAATATCTAGTTTGGGTAGATCTATGGGAGCCAGGTAGTGGCATATATCCGCAAGACTGGTATCCAGCTCCTCCTGCTACAGTTGTTTAGAGTAATATGCCATGAGGATGGAGGATTTCTCTGAAGGATGGATGCAGACCTTACCTGCAGTATCCTGAATTTGTTTTATCACAGCTCTAGGAGTGTCAGACCGACACAAGCAGGCCAGTAACTTTACTGATTTCTCTCCCATTTGGCAGACTCTAGCTTGAGTTTGAATGGCTTGTTTATTTATGCGAGCCAGAATGAGAGCAGGAATGTGACCTTGCAGGCCCATGATTTGCTGATGTGTCACTTGAGCAGCTGCGGAACGGGCTGCAACTTGTAACATACAAATTTAAGTTGGGCTAGTCAACTGGCCTCTAAGGGACTGATCCTCTTCTCTATCTACTTTATAAATGTGTGTAATGAATGATTGAGAGATCCCCCTAATATAGACCTTCATTGTGTTCCCAGCCACAAAGGTATAAGCTGCTCCTTGATTTCACGTAAGGATTTCTTGTGTGCATAGGTGCATGTGCTCACTATAATCTGAACGACCTAGAATGTATCTAGTTTTCGAAGACAGGCTTCCAAAAACATATTGGCCTTCTTTTTGCCCCTCTTTCAGATTATTTACACTGCATGATATAATCTTAACCATTTTTCTTCCCAGACCTTATAATCCTTGTATCTACATTTTTACTAATGCAGCGTGTCTTCACTCACTTGTCATTATTTCCCCCTTCCTCCCCCCCCCCCCTACCACCCCCCTCCAAAGCACCTCTAGCTCAGCATGACTAGGGAATGGAGCCCCAGCCCCCCCCCCAGCCACCCCTCTCTTCCCCCCCCAGCCATCCCCCTCTCCCCCACGAACCCTTGTGATATCACAAAAGACATCCCGGCAATATTGGAGTGCCACCTCCCACCCACCAAAAGTGAACAAGAAAATAAGCGAGTGAACAGGTATGCCCCCATTTTGCTGCCTATCTTTAACATAATTCACCCATTCTGACAAGGGCATCAAACAACCCATCTATAGCCAACTACAGCCATTCAGCGTAGAATGCCCTCAGAATCTAAGAAATTATTAGCTGCTCTGGTTCTGAGAACATTACAAAGAAGTTCTTCCCGTTTATTTTTTACTGAACGCCACCCCACCCCTATAACTGAAACTAGAACAGATGCAGCTTCAAACTTAAGTTGGAATAACCGCATTTCCCGCATCTATGTTGCTGTCTCCCAAACCAGGTTTTGGAAAAATAGAAAAAAGAATATCCACTTGGTAAGGTAAATCTTCTATGTTCCCTGGCAATTGAAAGAATAATTTCTTTGATCCTATAATCCTGAAAGAAAACAATTATAGTGTAAGACCTTTTGCCATACGTAGGAGGCCCTAATTGTATACTGTGTGCTCGTGCAATGGACAGTAGACCGCCTGTGCCGTGAGCAATGTCCTCACTGCCCGGCAGCACATGGGTAAGGAGTAAGGGTGGGCGTAAAATCCGTTTCGCGGGCGAATTTGCGGATTTTCCACGATTTCGCGATCCGCGAATCTCGCGAAATCGCGGTAAAATCCGTGAATCAGCGGGGACGAATTTGCAGCCAAGCAAGGGTTACAGCAGCAGGTGCAAAAGTTGAACCTAATTTCTTTGTAACCTTTTACAAAAGGGTTACAAACAAATTAACTTCAACTTGGACACCTGCTGCTAATTGCTTCCTGGCGCCTCGTTGCCTACTTGCAACTAATCTCTGACCCTGCTCTGACCCTTGAAGCAGGGTCAGAGAATAGTTACAAGTAGGCAACGAGGCACCTGTCCAAGGAATTAAACCTCATCAGGAAGCACTTAGATATAAAAAACAGGAAGAAGGGAGAGTATGGCAAATACACCCATTTTGAGTTGTCAGGAGGGGTTAAACTAAAAGAGACCTTTACAGCACAATTTTCATATGCATTTTGCTAAAAATAAAAAGCTGTATGTTCTGTAGGGGCAACTCAGGAATATGGCCCTTCAATGATCCGGCCTCTCTTTCTTTCTCTCGTTCTCTCTCTTCCTCTCTCTCTCTCTATCTATCTATCTATCTATCTATCTATCTATCTATCTATCTATCTCTCCCTCTCCCATAAACGACTGCATGGGTAACTTCGCTATGCAAGCGGCTCGCGAAGATGCAAAAACCCCGCAAAAAACCCCGCAAACACGCAAAAAGACGCAAATTTGCGGATCGCGAATTCGCGGTTCGCGAATTCGCAAAATTCGCCCATGCTTAGTAAGGAGGAAATTAGCAGTCCATTTAATCATCACATTGTCTGAGTGATCAGTATCCTTTACAGCCCCTGGCACACCCACTATGCGCGATTGGATCTATGGGAGCGATTTTCTACATCATCACACTTGCACTTAAGTAGGTTTATTTGCTATTTCATCTCATCCTGTCTGCCCTCCACCTGAGTTGTCTTTTTCCAATCCTCTGTAGCTTAGTATCAATTGCTTTGTGTCTGTAAATTCTTAAAGTTGCTATTCCTGAGATGATACTTTGATCGCCAGACCCTCAGATCTATTGGTTTGCACTGCCCAATTAGTTTTGACAGACTTTCATTTTAGGTGTAATAGTCGCTAAAGAGCAGTTGAAGGTCGCCTCTGATTCCTCTGCGTCAGAGATAAGAGAGGTCGGTGTAGTAGCCGGAGGGCTGATCTCATCAGCTCTAATTCCCTGCTACCGTTGTATAGCACAGGTATCTGCCGCCTGGCTTCACCTTACTTCTCAGGGAACCTCATATATCGAGCATAGGGTGCATAGCTTAGCAAGGTTTTTATATTAAATGGAGCATCTTGGGATTGTCGTTACTGAATCGCTGGCTCTTGAGAGGCTATAAAAAGCTCTCTGCGCAGATGGGTTCGAGTCAGGGTTGTCTGGTCCTTCTGGAGCATTTGGCAGACTGCTTCTTGGTAAGAGAAGCTTAGCCTGTATTGCCAATTGCGCAAAAAGAGCAACTATTTCTGGCGGGTGTAGATTGTCCGCAGTACTCGTCTTCTCTGCCCTTCCAACTGAGGAATCTAGTGGCTGTTCAATCCAGGGTTCCCCTGATCGGGCCTCCGAGATCATCAGCTCATTTTCCTCATTAGTAGTGCTTGCAGTGAAGGATTTAGTTGTGACTTCTACATTTTCCAATGTTTTAGCACCAGGAACTGTGATATATTGATTTAGTTGTTCCTGGGAGAGAGGCTGAGAGCATGCAGGCATTATTTTCTCGAGGGCAATAGTGACCCTATTTGCGCCGTTGGATCTTTGATTCAGAGGCATAGAGGATCTTAAAGAATATTCACTCTCCCTTATGACCGAGCAGGGGGTTGGCACAGTCTGCAAGTCAAAATGACTGCTGCCACACCGAATGCCGCGTCAGGAGGATCGAGCTCCTGTGAGAGCTCACCTCCCACTGCCGTCTCAGGGTTATAAAACTCATAAAAATGTTACTTGACCTGCAGGTCTAGTAACTTGAATAACCTACTCCTGCTAACTGTAATGTACTTTACCCGTGAACTGGTCTCAAATTGTGTGATCATAGGAACTATTTTGTCTAATGGTGTCATCTTTTTCTTCATTATGACTTAAGAGAGCACCTTCAAATATGTAAGATCACTATTTCTGCTGTACAAAACAAACTGTATTCACTAGACTAATTTTTGCTCCATGTATAAGAATCAAGCCCACATATAGCGTACACATGATCCCTGGCTTTCCTCTCAGTTCAATAATAGATTTTTCATCTGGGTAGGTGCAGAAATATTTACCAGTTCATGTTTAAAAGCTCATGTTTCTTCAATATATTACTAAAGCATAATGTGGTAATACACTGCCATTTACTGATAGCACATTTTCCATTGAAATGGCCACACAACTTTCCCACTAATATGTAGTGTTACTGAGTAAAGTATATAGTGCATAAACAATGTTTGGAAATTTGGTTTCAGCAAAAATCTTTCAAATTTGCACCTCAAAGTAAAGTGTTCCGATTTGTTTTGATCCTATAAAACTTTTTTTACAACAGAATTACAAAAATGTATCTTCATAACAAGTGAAATAAATTTGAAATGTTTGAACAATACACATTAGATATTTCAGTGTTGTGTTGGAAAAAATGCTTGAAATCTTAGTCTTTCATTTAACATGCTTTTCACATCGTGATTGTCACACAGTTCCCTTTACAAAATCCTCTAACTTCATTCACAGACTGAAAAGGAAATGTAGGAAGACAAACTGATTGTTGACCTCTGTCTCTGAAAGCCGAGCAAATCTCACCAGAACAGGCCCAAAAAAAAAAGCTCATCTTGAATAAACCTGGCTCTCCATAGCGAGTGGGTGAGCGGATTTTTCAAGCCATGTGTCTGTACTTTTCCTTGATGTCGGCATTGCTCTGCCCTCTGTATGGATAATAGACACTGCTCCGAAGTGACTGCAGCCACCAGGATTGTTTCTCTCCCTTCAGCTGTAGCCTTCTCCAGCATTTCTCATGCTTCAGGCGCTCTGCGGGGCCTCTGGGGGCGGGGCGGTGGTGGTAGAGCTTTGACCATCCACGAATCACAGAGGGAACTACACTGGATATCGGAGTACACAGTGGCTGACATAGCGCCATACGTTATGTTATGGCTCTGGTAGTGTTGATAGTGCGGATGTCGGAGGTGGATTCCAGAGGGTGCTGTGACTCCACTGGTTCTTTGACCGTTGCTTGTGGTGGAGATTTTGGAGAAGCAGACAGATTAATTTGGGGTGATTCTGCAGGGATGAAACCCTTTGGAAATTCTTTGATATGCTGAGTGGGCTCTCAAGGATAAGCTGGAGCTAATACGGCAATTGGAATGTGATTCTTATATCTACCTGCCTCAGTGCTTCTGTAAACAATCTGGAAGGAGACCTAAAAGGCAAAAAGAGACGGAATGGTAGGAATCTGACTGTTTTCTATTTTAATTTGATTAACTTGATTCAGTAATGCCATAAGTGTGAAGAATTGTGTGTCCTGGGCGGGAGGCAGTAGAGCAGCACTATCAAAGCTTTTTTGTAAGGTAATCTCCCTAATGCCAAGACAGTACATTTTGAAGCTGCATAATGGCCGGTATCAAATCCATAACTAGCAGCAACAGAAATCAAGTCACTCTTAAAATCGTTTTGCGTAAATCTTATAAACACAGCAAACTAAGTGGTGGCAGTGGCAGTAGCACGGTCTCTTCTGGGGGTCTGCTACACTCACAGATTGAGGCAGAGCCACATAGCACACGAGACATGCCTACCATGGGCGTTACAGATGATATTCAGTATTGTTCCCTGGAAATAATGAACAGTGTAAATGCAGATAGGTTAGCACAAGTGACGGGGGTGGGGTGGGTTCAACTACTACACCTGAAATAGACTCAATACCCTCCGGCTTTGGAAAACCGGTATGAACTGGATGTCTGTTTTTGTCAGGAGGGTTCATTACCTATTCAGCTATCTCCATAACCTATTTGGTGGGTCTCCATGGGCATAGACCATATGGCTATGTATATGTTCAAGCCTATAGTCATTTTATTTAAAAAAAATATTTTTTAATATAGACTTTGGCAGTGTGCTTCTTATTTTACGTAGAGAATCACTTGACACAATATATAGGACATTTGCCGTCTGGTTTTTAGTAGAGCCAACCGCTGCTTGCTCAATTGTCAAATGGTACCCCAGAGAATGGGAGCAGATTGCAATTGCAGGTTTATTTCCCCTTTTTGTTATTTTTTTTTTAAGACTTTATTTTCAAGGATTTCACAGGTATAAACAAAATGTACTTAATGGTACACAGTCATATGTCACATTGAAATATGAATAACAAAATTGAGCATAGTCCGCACATGTTAGCAAGTAACGTTGGGGATATGCAGGCATCAGTATAATACAAATTGAAGGAAACGTTGCCCCTCTTCTTCCTCTATATTTTAAGCAATTACAATATCTTTGAGGTTCATCGCCTGCGCCGGTAACATTTCGTATGTGTTTCAACAAACCTAGGGTGTAGCATTGTCTAAGGATTGATGACTAGTGTGAAGCATTCGCATAACTAAAGAGTCTCTCCCATCAACCCACTGCCTCCGGGACAATGCCGTTTTTCACTTGTGAATCTGAAGCTTGTTGCAGTGCAGTCACATAATCCCTGTGTGGCCCCCATATGTCTTTAGGACGTGAAGAGCTGGGCATAATGCTGCTATAAATTTCACTATTCACGTTGCAATATGCCAGGCTACGTAACCACCTCTGCAGAGTGGGGGCATGCTTACTTCCCCACAGTAAGATTATCTCCCTTTTGGCCAGCAATAAACCAAGGGATGCCAATCTTCTCACTTTTCGGGGGAAATTGACTGTATAGCCTAGTAGGCCCAATTCCTGAGTGGGATTCAGTGTTAAACCCATCATGTTACCTAGTGTTGTGTGTATCTGCACCCAATAAGGGTGTAATTTGGAGCATGTTCATGTAAGGTGAGCAAAGTCAGCATGTGGAGCGGAGCATTTCGGACAGGTGTGGGGTCTGTTACGGTCGATTCTATGGGCCATTCATTGCAGGGATGCAGTACATACGGTGCAAACATTTTAAGTGTAACCGCTTGTGTTTACAATTAAGGGACACGTCTCTCGTAACCACACAGCATTTTGTCCATTGTTCGTCTGTTTATAGAGTGGCCCAGACCGTGTTCCCACATGTTCCGCACCTTATCATCTTTGACCTGTCGGGCTTCAGCACAGTTTGTATAGTTTAGAAATTAAATGTGTACCGGGCTCATTTTGGATAGTCAACGTTAGTGGGGCGAAGGAGTCTGGCTCACTGGGTAAGTGGGCACCGCGGCTCGCAGTGAATATCTTTTGGGGATTCGGTTTACACCCTGGTTTATCCTGCACGGCCCATATAGGAGAGCTTCCAATTGGTATTGCCACCTGAAATATCCTACATTTATATTGTCTTTTTGATTGTAAGATGTAGTTGTGTGTGCATTAAAGAACTTTTCTGTTTCTTGTTTATTTCGGGATTTGTAAGGTGCACAGCTGCCCCAATTGGGGCGTCCCAGCACTAGGAAACCGCTGTGAAAGGAAAGAATTACTAGGTACGGTGGTCCTTTGGAGAGGCTATGTTTTAACTTTCCTGAAGGCAGGTACCGATGGAATTGGACATAGATGGAGTTGGAGACTGTTCCAGAGTTTGTTTGGCCAAATATCTTAAACAGCGTACCACAACACTCCGGATGATAGCCAAATGAAGATAATTGGATTTTTAAAAAAATATAAAGCACTGTTTGTACATGGTTTTGTATTGCTATGTTCTGAGATTGCTCCTCCATCGCTCGAGTGGTACGTGCAACGCTGTGGTAAAGACCAAGAGAGGAAAACCCAGGGACAATTAAATAATCCCCACAAAGAAAAAGAGGGGTGCCCCTAGGTCGTGCAGACAGTTATCACACTGACAGCGGAAATGGAATACCACATGTTGAGAGGTAAATACAACATAGGAAGAGTTAATAAGCAAAGTGACCCCTATGAGGAGGATAGGATGACTGGGTAGAGAAAAAGGAAAAAAAAACATGCATCAGATACAAAGTTGCCATTATCACTAAGTGGCGTAGTTGACTGCAGTCTCCCTAGATGATACAACAGGGAATCTGCATATGTTTTTAAAGATTATTGTGTTTTTTAACTGTCCTGAGGAAGGTGGTGCGATAGCAGGATCCACCAAAATGCATCGACAATAAACGTGTTTTTATCTAAATTGTTTACATACATACATTTTGTTTTTGTTTATGATCTGATAAATATGGTCATTATGTACTGCAAAGTGTGACTATGTAGCAACTGTTCTCTCGGAGTGTAGACATTTGATATGCTGCTACCAATAGAGAAGCAACTATTGCGATTTATACATTGAAGACAGTGTAATATTTTTTAATTGTTTTAATAAAATGGAATTTTTTTTATAATTGCCATTGAGAATATTTTTCAGTGCGTTAATTACCTTTGTGGTCCTACTTGCAGCAAGGGGGTAATTAAAGTCGGCAGTATGATGGTGATGTGGTGTTAACTGGAGAGAGTGATCAGTGGAGTGAAATTGTTTAGGCTATATGCAAATTTATAGAGCAGACAAATAAAGATTTACCAAGGGAACACTTGTGTTTAATTACTGAGTTTCTTGGCCACAGCACCTCCATTAGTTTGTCTTGTGCCACTAAGCCTCATTTCCCAGAGATTCAAGTACTAAAAGGTTTGCTTGGTTCCTTCTTTGTGGGATAGCGGTACTTAGATAGACTCTGACACCTAAGGAGAAAGGCCTCAATCGACATAATCTGGGTTCAATAAATACAGACTGCCCAGGATATCATGAACTGGAATCCTCCATTACATATAGAATGATTTTGTATTGTGAGCTTTGATTGACCAGCACCACTGCGAGGCTCAAAAAATTGATAAACTTTAAGAGGCCACCTGCCACAGGTCTGTAGTTCACGTGGTGCCAGAAAAGTATCTGATTTAATTGGGCGCATATGTAATTTTATGTTTAGTATTTAGTTGTATGAATTAAAATACTTTAATTTTTTAAGTAAAAACTATGGACATAGATTTATTAAGATTATTTTGCAATATGTGGAATCTTTTACCTTTTTATTTTACCCCTTTAGCTGCTTTAATCATTCTTTAGGCTTTACTTTTTAATTACGCTGTTTATGTTCTATTTCTGGTAGAAACATAAGAGTGGTAGTAATTCTTTCTTCAGTTCCATATTTGACCATTAACCTTTTGAGTTGCAATGCTGATAAAAGAAAGGTTTTGTTTCTAGGAAATCCACCTAAACCTCCTTTCGACAGTGACTTTCCATTGCCCACTCAGTTGAAGCCAACCTGGTAGTGTGGGTCGATGGTGTCACTCCTGCCCCCACACTGTTCATCTGATCTTAAAGTGAGGAGGAACCAGGGAACTCTGCAAGAGCAGCCATCTTGCTTAGCTGCAACCCACGGCTTCCATGATGAGAACTTGGTAGAAAAGAAGTATACCTTTTTAAATGACATTCCAATGCTAAATAACTTTTTTCAGCATGTCTGCAGTGAAGCTGTACTTATAATTTTCCGTAACGACAAAAAGAAGTTGAAAAAGCATTAATTTGGTTTGCAATTGAATGATATATATATATATATATATATATATTTTTTTTTTTTTAAGACGGCAAGCTCCTGACAGTGGTTCAGACTGTATTCTAGTGAGTAAACTCAGGTTGCAGAGTGGGATTAGGTGTTTATGTGAATTGACTCCCATGGCACAGTATTTAAGAAAAGAAATGAATGCGGCCCTTCAGATTAATTAACATAAAAACATTAACAATACTTATAAAATATGTAGCATGGGTTTTTTTGTTATTTAAACCAACTTTGGCTGTTTTCACAGACCGTCATGTCCCCAGCTAATAGTAGTGCTTTTGGCCCACAGCAATAATTTTTAGTTGACCCCGTTATTTGGTATTGCTAAAGCAACTACCCGAGTCCTTCGGTAATTCTGGTCATCCGATGTTCTAGACATTGTTTCGGGTGAAGGACATTTTTTTAAAATGTGTCCATTGGACAAGTAGGCCCAACATCATGTAGCACAAACACCTTGGCTGCCAGTTTATTTAACCACCTATGTAGCACACAAATGTTAATTGCCAGTGTACCATACCATAATATGAATTTAATGTGCGAAAGAGGTTTTTATCCTAACGCACGATTTAAATCAAGGCGTTAACCTTGTATACATGATTCACTAATGCAAAGCCTTTAGTAGTAAGGTGCACTGTCTAAGGAAACACAATGAGCTGTGGGCTCCGCATGCATTCCTGGCAGTGGCTCCGTTGTAAAAAGTGTGTATGTATGTTTGTAAATTTCGGCAATTTGAGGCCACATACAATGTTACCAGAATGCTCCCCGATTGTATGCAAATACATGAAGAAACCTGATGTGTTTTCGTATGTGCTAATAATACCTAAACACAAATACTGCTGGAGAGTAAGGTAGGAAGCTGTTATGGCAACATTTTTGCAACATGAAATTCTTAGTCACAAAATTGCACCTGCAAACGTGTTCCTGCATTGGTGCAGATCTACAACTTTAATTATTTCACCAGAATGTATAGAAATATTCTTTGAAACCATATCCGTAGCTCAAATTGGGGAAATTCATTTTCTCTTGAAGCATGATTTCATGCAAAAATCTGCTACAAATTCACTTACACTTTTCCCTTCTGCATCCCCCAACCTGGAAAATGTTTTACTCCTGCTCTTTCCCCAAGTAAATTCCTAGCCTTTTCCAGTGTGGCACGTGATAGAAGAGGAGTTGGTAACTTTACTGAAACGTGTAGATTTGTGCTTGAATGAAGACTTGTACGGTATTCCAGCCCTGAAATTACAGGTTCCTGCCTACCTCTAGACCCTGAATGGACATTTTGAGAGAGGTGGCACAATCGGAGGCTTGCTGAAATCCAACCCATGATGCAATATTGGCTCTAGGACAATGGGAGGGGGGCATTATCAGAACTCTGATATACTAAGGACACTGCCATCATTTGCTGCCTGTCTGCATGGCTCTAAAAGGGACTAGTAATTTTCTTTTTAGTAGAACAAGTAGACATTTTATGAAATTACTGACTTGGTGTGCAGCCATTGTTGAAGTGCCCAAGCATTATTTGTGGGTTGCTCTCTCATTCATGAGAGGGTGTTATACAAGCTAAAAGGAGATCAGTTTAAGTGCCTAAGCTTGGTGAGTGGGTCCCCTTTACTCTTGACTTGGGTGAACCATCTCTAGAGAGACACCAAATGTAGAATTTTCTGTGCCCCTCTGTAGTAGAAGGGAAGTGTTTCCCTTGGAATTGCCTGTTGACGGAGCGAACCCTGAACCCTCCCCCCTTATATGTATGTGTGTGTGTGAAGATGGAAGCGATGTTTAAAGATCTATATATGTGTGCGTGTGTGTGTGTGTGTGTGTGTGTGTAAGAAATGGGGGTTACCCAAATCTCCAAGGGGGTAGCATGGCACCAAGCGGGCAGGCCAAACTTCGAGGACATGTGAAGCACTCACGTAGTATCCACAGACGACACCCCAATCACACTACAAAAGAGTCATGTAAATGTAAATGTATGGGCATTTATATAGCGCACTACTTACCCGGAGGGTCCCAAGGCGCTTCGACCGCTGCGAAACCCTTCCTAGCTTCCCTGAGAGATGGTCCCTTAATGGGTATCTCCAGGGTGAGACCAGGCATCCCCGGCGGTCTGGTGGGGCCGTTAGTGAAGATGAGGCAAGCTAATGCCCAGAGTTGCCGAGTGTGATCGCTGATCAGAGTGGGCACCAAGGCGAGAGAATTATCGCGTCCGCTGACCCTGGTCCAGAAACCTGCCGCGGCGGGAATTGAACCCTGGTCCCGGGCCGTCCTCTGCTCTCGGGTCTGCCGCCTCTAACCAGTGAGCCACACTACTTCACTCATGACACCACCTTTGGTTGGAAAAAGAATACATTTAGTGACATCTCCAACCTGCAAGGTAAAAAGGAACAAAATAGTGGTAATCACAACAAGGCGCCAACTGGCGCCAGAGCCAAGTACATCAGGGGGGATTATTTACATGGGACGAAGGGTTTGAGTCCATAGTCCATAGCTGAAATGAAGAAAATTGTGATTAAGTTATCAGTAGACCTGGGGCCAATCTGGCGGGGCCAACTCAGGCTCTCTTCCTTAGGGGGTGGCTGTAATTTCAAAATCCCACATTAGCGCACATACATCACATGCGTTATACGCCAATCCCCACCCCTGTAAGGGAATAACAACAGGTTATCACAGTATACAATATACAGGAACACCTGGAATAGATCAGTACAACAGCTCATAAACCTGGGACATACACAGGGGCCTGAAATAACTCATCAGGCCAGCATAGGGGGCATACCGGGCCATCCTGTAAGAAAAGACACATGCACCTGTACTGGGGGGCTCAAAAGCATAACATCAACCATCAGGTGTAAGCATTTAATCAACTAGGCATCACCATGCATTTCAGGAAGCCCGCCCCTGCAAGAGATTCACTAGGAAGATATCCAGATACCATATCACCCTGGTTTAAGCCTGACAGTGGCACAATCTTCTTAGCAGGATAATCAGCAGACAATAAACACTAGGCGCAGAAGCGCATCACACCTGGACAGGTAACATGAAACGCTGCGTTACCATAGGGCAACCAGCATCCTAATCAGAAATAAACATGGCAAATAACCATTGCAGGACTCGGGGATCATCAAGCCATTAACAAACAGGCTGAGTTATCCAGCCCTTCACTCTGCAGGGCCTAACGCCTAGCTAGGGGTTAACTTGTCCCTGTACCAATCCCGGGGGGCCTCAGTAATGTCCCCGCCCAGTTTAGAGGCTTAAAAAGGAGACCAATAGGGCCAATGAAGCTCAGAACAGTTTCCAGGGGCGAGCACTAGTCCTGGGGCGAGCACCAACCCTGTGCCCCGACTCCAGCCCCCCAACCACTACACAGCTGAGGCTTCACTCACCGGCTTCCCCAGGACTCTTCTTTACAGTAGGGGCCAGGCACCGACAATGTGCCTCGAGGCCCCTGCAGCACTGGCATGTCGGGGTGGAAGGAAGGAGGGGTTCGCGCTCCCTCGAGCACCCCTCCCGGCGGTATCTTCTAACTTCTCCCGGGTCCCTCTGCCTTCCGGGGACCCGGGACACTCAATGGCCGTGTGGGTGCCTGGCGACTTGCTTTACCTGGGCCCTTCCTCCTCACAGGGGCCCGGGGTGTCCAAACGGCGTCGGCGTGGCCACCAGGGACAAGCGCGGGGACATGGCCCGCGAGGGGGAAGCCTGCCTGGCTTTCCTCCCTCCTCCTTCGGATCGCTTCTTCTGTGCCGGCGGGGCTGGCACCGACAGTGTGCCCCGGCCCGCCTCCTCCACTGGTCCCTCACTCTGGGGCTCAGACCGGCGGGGTGGGCTCCCGCTCCGGTCGCTCTTGCTTCGGGGCTCCCCCTGCGACCACGGGGGCCCCGCACCGACTCTTCACCCGGGTCCCCCCTCCTAACTCACGGGGACGCGGGGCTTCGACTCTCCTCCCGGCCTTCCCGGCCGACAACCAATCCATGCGCGGCGTTGGCGGGGGCGGGCCGATGACGCTGCCTGGCCCCGTCACGTGATGGGGGACCTGACGGCCTCAGGACCTAACGCTGCCCTCTCTTGGCATCGGCGGCCCTCTCCTGGCACCGGGGGCCGTCGCGACGATTCCCACGGCAGTGGGGGGGGGGGTCCCTCAAGGCGGCGCCTGGCCGTGGTGGTGATTTACGGCGGCAATAAGGGGTAGGCTCCCTTCTTAATTAATGAATTATATGGCGGACAGCGAGCTGAAACGAGGGTAGGCTCCTCCAGCGTGATTTTCCTCAGGAGAATGGCGCTATTCACAGCGCACTGCTCCTCCCTCTGCCCACACCACTTCCAGGGCCAGCAGCATTCCGGGGGCCACACCAGCCCCAGCGCTTCTCTCCCCACAGCGCTTGGTAGGCAGTCCAGGGGCAGACTAAGAGACACAGTTCCTCGAGGGCACACTCCTCCCTGGGCAGCTCCTCCCAGTCCAGCGCTTCCACAGGGGCCACAACTTCCCTGGGGGCATCAACCTCCCCAGAATAGCGCTTGTCAGGCAGTACCTCACAAGGGGCAACAGTTCCTCCAGGCAGCTCCTCACGACCCAGCACTTCCACAGGGTCACAGATTCACCAGAGGGAGTAGACAGTCCTATTTCTCACCTCCTGGGCGCTTCTTCATCGCAGCGCTGGCGTAATTCCCGGTCCCCACCGTGTCAGGGACCTGGGTAGGGGCCCTCCCTTATCAGGGGCCCATGGGGACAGCAGAGGGGGGGTTTATAGGGGTGCTGCAGGGCCCAGCTCACAGGCCCATGTGGCGGTAGCACCTCACAGCAGGTCTCCTCTCTTCTTTGTCCCAGCGCTGACACACCCCTCTGGTGGCACTTCCCCCTACTTATACCCTCCTCCCTCACAGTGCCAGACCCTTCCGGAATGTTGGGGAAAACTGGTTCACACTGGCTCAAGGGGAGGGGTTGAGCACCCTGGGTGCCAGGCTTCCCTCCAAAAGCTAGGGGAGGCTGGGTATTAATAACTAGACTGCCAACCTAACGCAGTCAGGTGGCAAAGGCCATGGCATCCATTTTAAACACAGTACATTTTAGTCGGGCACATTTTTAAAATGGGGGATATTTTCTGTACACCATTTACTAACATTCAATTTTACAACAGGGCAACTCCTACCACACATGGTCCATACATATTTAATACCATGGGGGAGACATACAAATTAGGGGGGCAAAAAGTGAAAAATGTGGGTGTAAGGCCACGTCCAACAGTTTGTATATGTGTATTTATGTGTGTATATTTGTGTATTTATGTGTGTATATTTATGTGTGTATATGTATGTGTGTATATAATGTATGAATGTGTGTGTATATATATTCATCATCACATACTGCAATGGCTGTTCGTAGAATAGCACATAATCACATGGCAGCATTTCGACAGATAAGTTACATTACATTGATAATCCATAAAAAGAGCACCATTTTCCCCCTCACCCTTTCATGTTTATTCAGGGACGGCTCATTTATGGCGGAGGAGCATCACCGCCCGCTGAAAGCCAGCAGAGGACAAAAATAAGATGATAAAAAATGTTAATTATCATTATTATTTCTAGTCCTGCAGGCTGGAACCTTAAGCCTAAGGAAGGGCTTGGCTACCTACACTGCAGTTGCAGCACCAGGGAGGAGGGGGAGTGGTGGGTACTGCCAAGTGCTAATGACTGGCAGGCCTTCTGTGGCTGTCCAAACCGTCATGCGCACTTGGCCTTTCTCCACCTAGCTGCATTGCACAGCTGGGTGGAGAAACCAACATAGGCTTCTAGTCTGTCTGAGCTGCGAACTGAGGCGCTCAGACCAATCCCAGTGCTGTTCACTTGCTTGGGATTTGGGCACCTCCGCAGTAGTTCCCAGACGTTCGGGCGGCAATGATCAGGAAGAAGGCGGCTGACGTTAGAGCAGGTAAGTACATTATTCTTTCTTTCTTTCTACTTCTTTTTTTTTTGTGTGTTCTTGCCTCTCCCCTTCCACTCCCCACCCCACCACTTAACAATACAAGTGGCCACTCTTTTGTTTGAGTGCATCCACGAGCAGCATAAGCAGGCTTCTCCTGTTGCACACCCCGGTCTACCCTCTGGCCCCAACACAAGATTGAGGAGAGCATTGGTTGTTTCAATGTACGGGCCACATCTCTCTTGGCCACCCTGTCCGAGAAGAAACGCAGCACTGCGCAGTCCCATGCCACAATGGGAAGAAATCTGCAGCCAAGAGCGCACATTGCATGCAAACAGCTTGAGCATTGGGTGAGATTTGGTGCAAACCGCGCTGGGAGAGATAAGTGACCTGGAAGTCGTTTATTTGAAGCATGCGCATATGTTAAGAGGTTTCCAGTTCACAGGACGCAAGACAAGCTTCCCTCCAGTCATCCTCATTGAGTCCCCCCACCCAAGTTACCCATTTCTGTCTGAGCAGATCAAAGCCATCTGGGGAATGAATGAGCAATGAGTGGTAGATCAAAATGATGGCTCCTTCCCCCTGGCACCCCAGGAAGATATTGGCTTCAAGCAGACTATATTCAGGAAGCGGAATGATTTCCCCTTTACACACGTCCCCTAAGTAAGAAATGCCAATTCGATCCCACTGAGCAAAACCCTCTAAATAGAAAGGTGACAGAGCCATGTACTCCGCCATAGAGGAGTCATCAGAGTCAAACGGCGGGCCCAATTGATCAGACGTGAGGTTGCCCTCTGAGACACTCGCGTGGAGGAAGGCCATGCCCGGGGTAACAGCGCTCCATAGAGATTGTCAAAACATGCAAGGTGGAGCTTCAAATGAAAGGCAAGGTCATCCCAACCCCCGATCATGGACTGGTACCAAGGGATCAGCCAAGAAATATATGTATAAATCAGACATTCCAAGACTGCCATCAAAGGGGGACTTACATGGCGAGTGAAAAGCCCCACTATGACGCCCACGCATAGTTCGTGAATATAGAAGTAGGAGAGGAACCACCTGCGAGGAACAGGGCAGGGGTAGTTACATAAAGGTAGCGGGAGAGATGCACCATCTTGAACAGCGCAATGCACCCCTAGGGATAATGGGTAGGTTGGCCCAAATCCTGATCAAGAGTCTGAGCGAAGTTGTCTACTCCAAATCGGGCAGGTGGGACACTTGAATCCCCAGGTATTTAAAGAAATTTCGCTGGATAGGGATATCGTTCACCCAGACCTGGGCTGTTGGATCGCAGTAAAGAAGGCAGACCATTTGACGAGATAAATCACCCAGACCTGCACGCGGAAGGATTGCACCTAGAAATTCCCAGGAGACTGTGTGGAAGTCCAGCGTGTGATCCTAGTCCCGCATCTAACAAAGAGCCATCTGTACTTTGCAAATGCAGCGGCGAGTACTCTGACCCGGCATGAACCTGCATTGATCTGGGTGAATAAGATCGGGACGAGCATGGGCCATGCGTCGCCTAGGCCTTGGCATAGATCCTAATGGCAGCATTGATAAGTGAGATGCAGCGGTAGGATGACCATTGATCCCTGAGAAGGACATCCTTCGGAAGGAACACAATAGTGGCGCAATCCAGTTTCCGTGGAAAAGATGTCTTCTGTATTGCAGCAGTGTAAACATTTATCAGATGAGGTGTTAGGATGTCTCGAAATTGCTTATAATGCCCAATGGGGTGGCCATCTGGGCCTGCCTTTTCCCCAGACTGCAATGCTGTTATAGCAGAGTCTATTTAATTTATGGTGAAGGCTGTATCTAATTGCAGGGATATGGAGTCCGGGATGGATGGCAGCTGAATATTTAGTAAAATGGAATTGTCTATCTCCAGTGAGGGCTGGGGGTTCAATGAGCTGCCAAATCAACGCTGTCTCATTCTCCTCCTTCAACACGCTCCCCCTCCTTCGAAAGATCTTCAAGTTGATCCCCACAGAGTCCAGGAAAACGGTCACCCATGCACTTGTCAGCAGCAGACTCTACTTCAGCAATGCACTCTACGCCAGCACCATCCAGAAATGCCCCAAAAAACAGCAGACCTTCCTGGACGCCTCCTCCATACTCTTCCTGAACATCACATGCCGCAACCACATCACCAGCCACCTGAGCGACCTTCACTGGCTACTGGTTAACAAAAGAATCGCCTTCAACCTTCTCTCACACACCTGCAAAGCCCTCCATAAGGCCTGACCTGCTTACCTCCATCATCGCTTCTCCTTCCACAATCACACAAGATCTCTCCGCTCCGCCCAACTGGCCCTGGCCACCGTCCCATGGATCTGCAAGGACACAGCTGGTGGAGGATCTTTCTCCTACCCCGCTGCGAAGACCTGGAACTCCCTGCCTCTGCACCTTGGGTAATGACCATCAATTCTGCAATTCACTAAGGGCCTCAAGACCTGGCTCTTTGACTGCACCGGAACCCCACCCTCACACCCAGCGCCTTCAGACCCTCACGGGTGAGTAGTCTCGTTTTATAAGACTGATTGATTGTATAGAGTTTGATAAAAATCGGCAAAGGTCTGAGCAATATCGACTGTAGCACCACACTGTCACAGATGCCTCAGGTGGCCAACCAGAACAGCAACTTGCCAGACTTATCAACCGGTTCATACACTCTCTGGGTGGAGGCCCTCCAGCATTGTTTCTCCTACGCGAGAGACCTGCCTGAAGTCCGCATGAGCTATGGTAATGAGCTGGCAAGTCTCCTCCGTGTTGCAGCAGCACAGGTCGCCTCCAGTTGAAGTAACTGGCCCTCAAGATAATTTATTCACGCTAGCTGGTGGCCTCACAACAGCGCACGTAACCCTTCAGATGTGAACTTAGGGAGGGGTTACTAGATGCCCACAGCATGGCTGAGGACGACACCAAACCCACATTGAGTTGAAAGAAAGCCTGCAACTCCTCTTCCACAAACTTGACACTCTAAGGGGCCTGCCGGTGCCAGGCACTAAATCTCCAAGCGGGGCAGAGGGTGTTTTGCAGAGTGTCCCATTCCATAAAGAGGGGTGCATGATCAGAGATGAAGCGTGGAGGAATTTGCACCGACCAGACCGAAAGGAGATCTACAACTGGCAACCACAGCAGGTCAATTCGCAATCCCATACCGTGAGCCGCCGAATGATGTGTATAAGCTTATGCCGCAGGAGCACCATGCATCGCACAAAGCCATTGAGTCAGCCCAGGAGGACAAAGAGTCAGAGCGGGTACATCAGCCCGGGTACGAGGCAGTGGAGGCATCAAGGCCAGGGACTGCTTTGAAAGCCCGCTTAGCACAGTAGTCCCCGATGGGACGGTCGGGATATAGGATAGCAACACCTGGAGGGTGGGGTGCAACTATGTTGGTGGAACAAAGCAGGAAATGAAGTAATAATGCTTGCTCTCCAAGCGACCCTCAACTCCCACATACCTCCCCTAGGAGTCCCGTGGACCCTAGTGACTGTCAAAGAGAAGGACTTGTGTATCAATATAACTATTCTCCGGGAGCCACTCACAAACCCAGTGTGAACAACTCTGTCATACCCAAATCTGCCAAGGAAGGTGCATCGTGAGCCCAATATATGAGTTTCCTGTAAAAGGACGACTGATAGTTTATATTACTCTTAATCTAGCACAGCACTGCGGAGCACATGATGCAGTCCAGGAGACCATTGGTCTTCAAGAAAAGACCGCCAATCAAGGGGCAGACATGGTGGGAGAGTAAAGGCACTGGCGGACTCTGCCGAAGACAATGGACACCTATATGAAATGGGGTAGGCACAGCCAAGAAAGTAAATTAGAAACCTAGAAGCACTTGTTGTAGAATTCCCTGATAGGGAATGACCTGGTTAGAACAACAAACCGAGCCCTTAGGGGGCCACTTCTTCCCAAGAAGCATCCGTCACCCTTAAACTACACCAGTAACGTAGACACCAGGGGGAAACATCTGTGCTACCTAGGCGCCCAGTAAACAAAAGATTGCTTCTGGAAGCATACAGGTGAAATTCTAGGAAAAGCAATGAATGTTTAGGCCAGGGCGGCAGGGCTGGTATCTGTTCCAGGCAGGGGGCAGCATGAGCTGCACTGAAGAGCCAAGTAGTGAACAAATGCCCATCCCAGCTAACAGCTAGGAATAAGAGCAGTCTTTCTAAGAGCTCCCGCTGTGCCTGCCAACAACTGCAGCGTGGGTAGACCATATAGCAAGCGGATCTCTATCATTGGTGAGGGGAGTCGAGAGAGTGAAATCAGGACATCATCACAGGACAGAGAAATCCATGAGATGTCTATTAAAGTTTCGTCCAGGGCTGATGACGCCGGTGGTTCAATTTCCCCCCCCCCATGCTGGGCCTGGCAAGGTGGGTTCCCCTATTCCGTTGGCGAGGAACTGTCAGAGTACCTCCCCTTGGGTTGCCGATTTCATGTATATCAGGTGAAGATCGCAGCGGTCGCTGATCCGTAGCCCATTCCCAGGCCTGGTCTTGAGTACCAAAAGAGAAGGGTACTAGACAGAAAGATGACCTTTAGGCGGGCTAGGAAGAGGAGCATGTAACTGATGTTTAGAGCGTGGATCTTCTGCTTCATCTCCTCAAAGGAGTGGCGATGCTGCTGCACCACCATATTGTAATTGGAGAAATGTTGACTCCAGAGTTTGTATGCCAGAGCTCGGGCTGGGTTTTAGCCTCACGCAGAATAGTGTCTTGGTTTTTAAAGTTGAGCAGTCGTAGTATCACTGGCCGAGGTAGGGCCACAGTCGGATAATTTGGTGCCAGAGAAAAATGTGCTCTTTTGATGACAAACAGATCGGAAAGCCTGCTGGTCAGGACCCAGAACCAAACTACTCTTCTAGCTTCTCAGCAAGGCCTGATGGCTCCAAGGATTCAGGAAGACCTACAAGCAGGGGGTTATTATGCCTCAAGCAATTTTCTGCATCTTTGACCTTTCAATGAAAGCTGCTACCAAGGTGGATAGTTTAGATACTTGATGTTTTTTGCAGCAGTCTCATCCTTGGTTTTGGAAATTCACATCTCCGCCTCTGTCGCTCTGTCCGCTATGTTGTGTAGATCTTGGTGCAGCAGGGAAAAGTCCACTCTGATTTCACTAACTTTGGATTTCACAGCCTCTCTAGAGCCCTGGATGGCCTTGAGGATCACTCCCACGTCAGCTGTTGTGGGTTGCTCATTGCGAAGACGTGGTTGGAGGGGCCCCACATTCTCCTTAGCGTCGGATGGTGGGGGACCATATATTGGTCCATTTTTGTCTGGGCCGACATTGGTGGGGTGCTTCCTGCGGCCGATTATCAAAGACCTGCGGGCGATTGCTCATAGGCCGCACAGTGCTGGTGTTGAATATCTCTGGGTGTGGTCTCTCTGGAGCCCCTTACTCGCAAAATGCCCCGTAGACTGGACCGTCATGGTAGTATTGCATCCAGATTCGTTCTGACCTTAGGTCTTGAAGATAGTGGATTGATCACGCTGGAGAGCAAGCTTGCTTCCGTAAAAGTATTGATTCTCGCCAATATGTTTTCATTTGTGAGGGGGTGTGCAGTTACTTTACTTGCAAGGTGAGGGGGTGAGAAGAGAATTTGGGCTTCCCAAATCTCTGATGGTAGGGAGGATAAGGCTTTGGAGAGAGGGAACCATGTTATAGCACGGTACAAAAAAAAGTCTCTTTTGCCCATATTTGCCTGCATGTCTCAGTCAATATATGTGAAGCTAAACACACCAACTAGTTTAGAGGCGGCTCGCTCTTAACAAAACAATTCTGCATTTAAGAAGGTATTTGGCTTTTAGAACTTCAATGTCACCATCGTGTCGCATGTACTACACGTAATGCGCCTTGGTCATTTAAAGTGTTAACGGCTCTCTGTAGGGGATTTTGAAGTCTTTATTTCTCGTGATCTGAATTGTTATAATGAAACTGAGAGCTAACCAGGACCTTTGCGTTGGGAATGATCTAAATATCCAGTAGATATTTTATTCTGAGACCTGTATTTTCATGTTTCATTTATTGAATTCAAGACTGAACTACTCATCCTGACCTTGAATAAGAAAATTTGAGCGCTTTGTAACAATAACAGCCTCACTAAGTGATGCATTACCGAATTGTCTTAAACAGGAGCACCCATCACGTTTAAATATGTGACTTGTATGGGCTTGGAATCTAATGCATCAATTAGATGGCTGTAGCCCAGGTCTAAAACTGTGCACGTTTTGTACATTATTGAAATTTTATATAGAGCTTACTATCCCTGTGTGGGGCCCTGAAAAATAAGATTGCAATTTTAGATCGTAGGTTATTTTCCAGCCCTCTGGCTACGTTTTTTTGAGGCACCTTGGAGGGAGTCCGCCGGATTAACTCTTGCAACGAGTGGCACCAGTTTGTTTCCTAGCTGTGGTGGGAACTATGCTTTCATTATGCCATACTGTCGAATATAAATTTGTATTTTGCGGGTCCTTAAGGAGGTGGGTTTCAAACCTGGATAGGGTAATACAATTCAGGAGCTCAGTAGCATAGCTTAGCAGTAGAATTTTGCCCCCTTGACTCACCCAGCTCTCCATCATCAAGTGCCCAACCGCCCTCTTTCACCATGTGTGGAGCCACTTCAGCTGAGATGTCAAGAGAGAATAAAAGAAAAGGAGGGAGAGGGAAGGACCTTTACATTTGGTGGTTTTCAACAACAGATTCGGGGGCATAATGTTTTGTTGCTGCCACAGATATGTGTAAACCGTTAGCTATCATTCTGATGTACTGTTCATATTTTACTCAATACTCTCATTTCCTCTGATGTATCGCCGCAACTAAAAAGTGTAATCCGAATCTAGTCACCTGCTGGTCAACTTCCTTTATTCAGGATTTTGTCAGCGCCGTGTGAGGAATATTTTCCTACCTCTACCATCGTGACCGGTGCTCTTACTTGCCATAGCTGTATGTAAGATTCTCTTAAAGATGAGTTGTCAGGCGAGTTGAATCTTGATAAGTTTATTCCATAAGAAATCCCATCCAAGATCAGTCAGCATTCAATAACAGTTTATCCTCCTACTGATCTTGTATTCATCTGAATCCCTCACACAGAATTCATTGACATGATACATTACATGTTTAGTGTTCCATCATGACATTAATGCATTCTACAATTACCCTTCTAAGCTATTAAAGGAGCATAAGGAAGGAATACTACACACCTCCCTTCCTTAACTAAAATAAACAAGTATAAAAAATGTAAAGATATACATACATATTTACTTCATGTGGGTAACACATAAACATTTCATTTAACATAATCATCCAGATATGATGGACGCTTACACACTCTTAAAGACAACCTCTTCTTGTTTCCACCATTCTTACTCGCATCTAATAAAGAGGAAGTATCATCTGATATTTTCCCCATAATATTTCCTTTTACCACCACAACTCTATTCATGTTCCATATACGATGATCAAGCGTCTTCACAGCATTTTTAAAGACCTTGATTACCTTAATCAGCTTCATAAATTTAGATACAGAACTTCCAATCACACCAGGACGTTTAATCATAACCACATCTCCTACCTTTACCACAGTTTTCTTGACTTTTCTCTCTTTATCAAAATATTCTTTCCTTTGTTTAGCATTTTCTTCCTCACACCAAAATATTTTCCCTCTTTCATCTTCTTTCCTTTCCTTTGTCTAATTCATACTTGTTGACCCATGTTGGTTCAACAACAGTATTGGGTATTCTGTTTCTGAATAACAAGAACGGAGTTTTCCTTGTTGTAGAATGTGGAGTTAACCTATACTCCTTTATTTTCTATGAAACCTCACTTTTCCAATTTAAAGATTGACTTTTAGCCACAGAAATATTCTCTTTGATCACTCTGTTAAACCTCTCTATCATACCATTTGCCTCGGGATGATCGAGAGCAAATGTTTTGTGAGCAATTCCTTTTGAAGAAAGAAAATTTTCCATTTCCGCTGAAAAAAGTTGCACACCATTATATGTTAACAGCGATTCCGGAAGGCCTTCAAGGCTGCCGACTACGCCAATGTAAGATTCTCTTAAAGATGTTGAGTCAGATGAGTTGAATCTTGATACGTTTATTCCATAAGAAATCCCATCCTAGATAAGTCGGCATTCAATAACAGTTTCTCCTCCTACTAATCTTGTATTCATCTGAATCCCTCACACAGAATTCATTGACATCATACATTACATGTTTAGGGTTCCATCATGACATTAATGCATTCTACAATTACCTAAGGTATTAAAGGAGCATATGGAAGGAATACTACACTGTACCTTTTCCGGTGTTCTCCGATGGTTGGGAAATTTCCCCCACGGTACCCTCTACAGAGACTGTGGTGTGCGACTCTCACTCACCGCCTGGGTTCCTATATTAGGAAGAAAAGTCAATGAGCCTGTAGCCTTTTCTCTCAGATTGTTCCTTGTTACGCGGAAGTAGCTTCGTTGATGCAGCAGTTGGGAGCATTGCAGAGTCAGAGGACTCCTGTTGTTTTGCCATTATTTTTAGCAGTTTTATATAGCGAGAACTTGACACAAAGGCTTTGGAGGTTTTACATGAGCTCCAGTTACATTAAACAAGGACACATTCATTTTTTTGTGGGCACAGGAAGATTAAGTGGTTTATCCAGAATAACGGACGCCGAGACATAACCTTGTTCGCCAGTTCCAGACTTCAGCTCTGGCCTTTAAGCCACATAGTCCCGCCATATGGCCTCGCCTAATTTTGTTACAATGCTTCTTCTCCTCAGTCTCACGTCTGCCTTTAGTCTGTCTTAGCATCGAGCAAGCCTGTCCACTAACCTAGTGTTTTACTGCCAACCGAAAAATCGCTTTGATGCCTAGTCAGTGACAATAAGCACAATACTATTTATGGTACAGTTATTACAAAGTAAACAACAATGACTTTGGGAAGATGGCACATTTAAGAGAAGGGGGGCCTAGTCGGACGCCTATCTGATGAGCCACAGAATGGAGCACTGTTTGCTTATACTTCAGCCTTGGACTGGACCTGTACAAGATTCGACAGAAGTTCCCGGTAGGCCTGGTCTTACATTTGTGGACGTAATTCTCGGGCAATTGGTATGGTACCAAGCTTTCAGTCAATAGGATTACATCTATGATTATAAATTTATAATGCATTCATGGCTTAATCTCAAATATTTTTCAGGGAGAAAAAGGAGTACTCTCCACACTGGGTTTACCTTAAATAACAGTGACACACTTATGTGAGATACTATTCTAGTTAAGGGCATTGTAATCAACATCTTTGGTCGTGTGATATTTTTTTTAATTTTTTTTAGCTATAATGTTTTAACATACATTAATCGTAATGCTATAACAATAAAACGTTTTTTATACTGATCAGATCGAATACCAGTTAAGTAATCATTTTACCTTGCAGGGAAGCTCTAGAAAATCATTTTATTAATGCAGTCCATTCTGCTTTCCAGATGTAAAGTAGATAGTATAAATATGGACAATTCTGAAGTCTGCGAAGAAACACATCTACATATACACACTTGCCATATTTGATGCATCCAGTTATAAAACTTGCCTTCAGTTTCATGTTAACCTTTTCCTCACACAAGGCTATTTAGCCAAGTGAGTTAAATGCTTGCTAGAGACTTGTGGATGATCTGAAGTTGCAAGTACGAATTCTGACTTAGCCTTCGGTGTTCTAAGGGTGATACATATATTGCATATATTTATAATAATAACCTCAGTAGTGAGATATGAAGAGCTATATTTCATTAAGAAATAACCCAACAGAACAGTATCATCCGGTCACATATATTCTGTGCATGCCTCATTAAAGACTGTTTTTTGGGTTTAAGATATTGACCTTTGAAAAAGGTTGCATGTTTGTGGTTGGCTCTACCACAGTCCAATCGCAATCTTCAAATATCGTTTTGAGGATATGTATGACGTAAACATGTATTTGAATGACTACTGAAGCAAACGTTTTATGAAAATGACTGAATCACTAGAAAGCGCTTCTTGCTTCCCATTTTAAAGCTTGTTGCGTTAAGCAGTGCAGACCTACATTGATTATTTTTTTAATGTTTGACAGTCCCTCTTCTATATTAATTACACTGGTTGTGGCAAATATATTCAGTTATCAATCGAGCTGAGAGAATCATTGACTTAATCTGTTGGGTTATGCTATGTACTCAAGTTATTTCACTGTTCTTCGCTTAAATATCCTCGCACGTTATAATTCAACTATTTCAATATTCCTAAAAGGAGATTTCATAAAGTATGTTGAGAAATTTTAATGCTTTAATATGTTTTTACTATGAAGAAAGTTGTATTGATAAAGTTTTTTTTTTTAGGTCCCGCCTAGCGAATGCAGCACATGCGCTCTTTCGCTTGGCGAAACTCTATTGTTGTCGCTTTGGCGCTGGAAGGGATACAAACCATGTGCGTGCACGGACAGGCGATGTGCGCGCATGGACAGGCGATGTGCGCGTGCATGGCGTCTCCTCTGCCTCACACGCTCCCACCGCGCGCTCGTTTTCCTGTGCTTGCGGAAGCGGTGTTGCTGAGGGTCCGATAGACTTGTGCTCTCAGTTATGAGTATATAAGTTTGCGAAACAATGACCCAGCTTACTGGTGGAGAAAAAGTTCATTACTTTTCAGATTCCGCGATGCCTGGCCATTATTTGCATGTGTTCATGTATTGGATAATAAACGGTACACCAATACCGGTTGGGGGGGGGGGGGGTCGGGGTCGTAGTACAACACAGCCATGGCTACTGAGTGAGGCGGAGACTCTTTGAGACCACTGGAGAGGCTCTGCAGGGGCTGATCAGGTTATCTGCAGCTCCCCAGGTAGCTGGGAGGCTATGGGGGGTGAAAGAGGGCCTCGGAGTCCGCTTTTTAGGTCTCGCCTGTCGATGCGAATGCGCATCGAGCAAGCGAGACTATGGGGGCTTATCCACTCTTTATCCAACTTGCAAGGAATCGTGGCGATTCCTTGCAGTGCCCGTGACTTTTGAGCTCAATGCGCATGCGCATTGAGCTTAAAAGCGCGTGCACATCAGTTCCCTCAGCCGCACTCCAGGCCCCTGCTGCTTTCACACCCCCTCCCCGCTCCGCCCCCTCCCCTGCCCGCCGTCTGTTCGCCGTCTGTTCCCTCAGCCGTCTGTACCCTGCTGCTTAACACCCTCTCCCCCGCTCCGCCCCCTCCCCGCCATTTCGCATTTCTCCTCCCTCCTCCCCACAGCAATGCCCTCCTAACAACACACAGTGCTCCCTGATGCAATGTACTTATCTTTACTGCACAATGAGCAATTTCTCCTTTCTGCCCAGACGTCTGCGATTGTAGAATAGCTGCATTTTTTTTCTGGGTGAGAGAGGAATAGAATGTACCAGAAACGGTTGCATCTGCGGTCTCTCAGTATTTCTCCTACTCCCCGCCCCTCCCCTCCCCTTTTCTGGTGTCTTCTCCCATCCCTCTCCTACCCTTTCTCTTCCGGGGATAGGATACACTTTAAAAGAGATTACACCACTTAAAGAGTGAAGAATACATGTCAACCCTCGGCCTCTTGTGTCCTTACCAGCTGAGGAGGGCAAGAAACCCGGGATCTGTGCGGGGCCTCCTTCATACGCCCTCCTACAGTTCTTTGTCTAGTTTTCGCTCCCTTTTTCGTCTTCGTGTGGCTTACCACGTTTTATTTTATTTGTATGTGCACATGTAGTTTTTTTTGTGCTAGTGAGTTTGTGTTTGGTTGTGTGGAGTGTGCGCGCTGTTCTGTGGTGTAGGACTGCGTGACTGCCGTGTCGTGAGATGCTGACGTGTGTGATGTTAGTGTGAGTGTGTGTTTGTGTGAAGAGCGCTGGTGTCTTTATTTCCGATTATGTGTCCGTTAGCGTGCCTGCGCTTCTGTGCAGTTCAAGTGTTGGTGGGGTGCGCCCGTGTCCAGTTAGCGTTCGTGTGTTGTTGTCTTGGTGTGCCTACCTCAGAGCGTGTTTGCGTACCCTGTATTTCCAATGCATGCTACGCGCGTGCGCTCGCGTATTTTAAGTATGTTTTGTAAACAATGGTTGTGTTGCTGCCAATGCCTTTCACATTTCCAAGCGCCGTGCACACTACACAATTTTAATGCCTCCTTTCTCATTGATAAATACAAAAAACTGGGGCACAACCCGCAACATTTGAACCCAATGTCTAGTACATAGGAATCAATGGTCTGTGCATGTCCTTTTACATATTGTCCAACGAAGAGAAGTGACGCGCACCTAATTAAGTCAGGGTTGTAGAAGAAACAACTTATATAAAATGTAGTAATAGGCGGTTAAGTTCCAATATGTTGACAACAACACGTACTATTTGCGCTGGTCTCCATACAAAAAACATAATATTTAGAAACAAATGTAATTTATTGTTGTATGATCAGAACGAAACATAAACAGCTCATCTGGAGCTTCTGTAAAAGAGGAAATGTTAATATTCCTAGATTCAGACGGGTAAAACAGGCTGGAATTAGTGTGCATGTTACAGGCTTTCAGGCGCATTAGACTCTGGCGCTTTTCGTTTCCCGGGACCATTCGGGGTCACATTTTTGGCTCGCAGGAATCCGGGCTCTTTTCGTCGCCGTGTGTAGGAGGGATGTTACTTCTCGAAGTCCAACACGGATGCGTAGGAGGGCCCTGCTTCGATCACAAAGGAATGAACCATATCTATGTTGTTAACACCCCTCCTCGCTCATTTCATAACTCTGTGCCGCCGTAAAAATCAGCCACGGCCACGCACTGTGCGTGACCGCATCAAATATCTAGCTGTGGAGCGGGGCTGCCTCCACTTCTGAAAAATACCACAATTGCAGTCCGAGAAGCTTTGACGTGGACTGCAAACCATAAAACACATTTTTAATATAGTAGGTCGTGTTTATATGTGTACGAATATCGAATAATTGTGTCTCCCGGCCTCAGCTAACAGTTAAATTATGTTTAACAAAGTGTTCCCATTGGATTCACCCTCACTCACCCTCACCCACCCTCAACACCTCATCCTCACTCACCCTCAACACCTCATCCTCACTCACCCTCAACCCCTCACCCTCACCCACCCTCACCCTCACTCACCCTCAACCCCTCACCCTCAATCCCTCACCCTCACTCACCCTCACCCTCAACCCCTCACCCTCACTCACCCTCACCCACCCTCACCCTCACTCACCCTCAACCCCTCACCCTCACTCACCCTCACTCACCCTCACCCACCCTCACTCACCCTCACCCACCCTCACTCACCCTCACTCACCCTCACTCACCCTCACTCACCCTCAACCCCTCACCCACCCTCACTCACCCTCAACCCCTCACTCACCCTCACCCTCACTCACCCTCACCCTCACTCAACCTCACTCAGCGCAACCACAGCATCTTCACTAAATATATTTAATAAACTTTAAGCTATTGGCAATATAAAATAAAATCCATTTTATTTACGTATTAATTATTAATTTTTTTTAAAGCCATTGATTTTTTTTATATCAATACATATAAGTCACATATAAGTCCCGTTAATACAAAACATGTTGCTTTACAAATGCTAGAGGTGTCACATTTACAAAAATTATAACTATTGGCTTTGTAAAGAAGAAAGCTATTAATTTAGCTATTTAGAAAAAACAACACATAAATAAAAAACAAAAAAATAAATAACACCTATAGCTCAAACTTTACTACTGCGAGACCTATTGCATTTCCAATGCTTGTTGAAGATTTGCTAGAGCTAACAAATTCCCGGGGTGGTGGTTGGGTTACATTTGGCACCCCTGATCCACCTGGCAAGCTTTGGCAGGCGGTGGTCGACTGAGCATTTTGGGGGTACATGTGTAACATCGTGGGCTGTTTGCACTGTGACAACCGGATGCGAGGTGAGCAGAGGGGATCGTGCCTGGCGGGGAGTTGATCAGCAGCGAAGGAGCAGTTAAAAAGGCAAGGCCCTGCGCAACAGTGGGAAGTGAGTGTATGGCCCCATGGAGGGCAAAGTCTTGGGACTTGTGCTTTATGTGCAGCTGAGTTGTTTTTTAGGTCTCGCCTGTCGATGCGCATGCGCATCGAGCAAGCGAGACTATGGGGGCTTATCCACTCTTTATCCACTGCAAGGAATCGTGGCGATTCCTTGCAGTGCCCGTGACTTTTAAGCTCAATGCGCATGCGCATTGAGCTTAGAAGCGCGTGCACGTCCGTCTGGTTTTACCCGCTCCGCCCCCTCCCCTTCCCGCCGTGTCGCATTTCTCCTCCCCCCTCCCCTCTCTTCCCTCCGTCTTGTTTGGTTGTTTATTTCACCCGCTCCGCCCCCTCCCCTTCCCGCCGTGTCGCATTTCTCCTCCCCCCTCCCCTCTCTTCCCTCCGTCTTGTTTGTTTATTTTTTTTTAAATCCCCACTTCCCCCCCCTACCCCCCATCAATGCCAACACTGACGCCGTGCTAAAGCCCGCTCTCCCTGCTCCGCCCCCTGCTCCGGCCGAGACGCATTTCTCCTCCCTCCTCCCCCCTCCTGGGTCAGGTTACCCTGCTTTCTCTTTCGCTTTTTTTCAACCACATTCCACCATGGACTGGGACTTGGAGGAAAAAGAACTTCCACTACAGGCACATTCAGAAATATCTTGCCACGTTCTGACGTGTTCCCTATATTCAACAATTTGGAATAACATCTCCACCCAATTCAGAAGAACTCGCCTGAAGTTAAACACCTTTTGGTGGGTGAACTGCAATTGGGTATGCCCCTCCTCAGCAGCGCTTATCCCAAACTTTCTCCTAATCCGGTAAGCATTTTACAAAAGCGAGTGCGCCCGCCAGGCTCTGGAATGTTTTGTGTCCACCGTGCCCATGTTTACAGCCTGCGACCGCCATGATGCTTTTCCCCTTCCCACTGCCTTCTTCGCACTTTAGTGAATGAGCATTTTTCCAAAAATAAAAGCAGCCAGATTTCTGACTGGTTTAGGTTAGCAGGGGATCTCGTTCACCACCCTAGGGTTTGAAGAGGGTTGTATGCAAGAGTTAGATTTTTGAATGATGCAAACCTGTTTAATGTGTGCATATCTGTGACGCCTCATTTGAGGCGCGTTGTGATTTTTTTTTTATTCTTGTGCTTGAAGTAAATAAGAGAACATTTCATGGAAATGACACCTGTGTTATCTACTGTAAGCAGAAAACCGGATACCAAGGGAACAGCTGAGCATGAGTGTATAATTAATCATCCTGGCCGCGGGCCTCTCTGCTGCCTCATTCTAGATCTACCTGTATACTGTTGTTTACAGAGGTTGAGAAATTATATTGTCAGATATTATCAGCTCGCTCACGTCCTATATATTTCGCAAGTGGAATTTCAACCTTGTGTTCTCTACGTGAGGAACAATCTGAATTTGGATTCCATGTTTTTCAAATTTCTTTGAAACTTTTATGACTTCAGAGGGTGATTGAAATATCACGCCCCTCTAGCATAAAATATAGGTACATCTTTATATCCATTACCTCGTTTGTGATTGAAGGATGTTTTTGGACACACCTTTGTTTAATCATGTGTATATTTAAAAGTATTTAGTGCAGTTTTATACTGTAGCATGGCCGATCATGTGTTTGCAATTTGGCAGGGAAAACCTTTTTTTCTGTAAGGTCTTACTGCTGAGCTTGATGGTACGTCTTGCAGCTCAGAAACCCACTCACCCTCACTCACCCTCACCCTCAACCCCTCACCCTCACTCACCCTCAACCCCTCCCCCTCACTCACCCTCAACCCCTCACCCTCACTCACCCTCACTCACTCACCCTCAACCCCTCACCCTCAACCCCTCAACCTCAACCCCTCACCCCCTCACCCTCAACCCCTCACCCTCAACCCCTCACCCTCAACCTCAACCCCTCACTCACCCTCACTCTCACTCATCCTCACTCAACCACCCTCAACCTCACTCACCCTCAATCCCTCACCCTCAACCCCTCACCCTCAACCCCTCACCCTCACTCACTCACCCTCAACCCCTCACCCTCAAACCCTCACCCTCACTCACCCACCCTCAACCCCTCACCCTCAATCACTCACCCTCAACCCCTCACTCTCACTCACTCACCCTCACTCCCCCTCGACCCCTCCCCCTCGACCCCTCCCCCTCGACCCCTCCCCCTCGACCCCTCACCCTCACCCTCACCCTCAACCCCTCACTCACCCTCAACCCCTCACTCACCCTCAACCCCTCACTCACCCTCACTCTCACTCATCCTCACTCTCACTCATCCTCACTCACCCTCAACCCCTCACCCTCACTCACCCTCACCCTCACCCTCACTCACCCTCAACCCCTCACCCTCACTCACTCACCCTCAACCCCTCACCCTCACTCACCCTCACCCACCCTCAACCCCTCACCCTCACTCACTCACCCTCAACCCCTCACCCTCAACCCCTCACTCACCCTCACTCTCACTCACCCTCACTCAGCCTCAACTACTCCCCCTCACCCTCACTCACCCAAAACCCCTCACTCACCCTCACCCTCACTCACCCTCAACACCTCACTCACCCTTACCCTCACTCACCCTCACCCTCACTCACCCTCAACACCTCACCCTCACCCTCAACCCCTCACCCTCACCCTCAACCCCTCACCCTCACTCACCCTCACTCACCCTCACTCACCCTCACTCACCCTCACTCACCCTCACTCACCCTCACTCACCCTCACTCACCCTCACTCACCCTCACTCACCCTCACTCACCCTCACTCACCCTCACTCACCCTCACTCACCCTCACTCACTCACCCTCACTCACCCTCACTCACCCTCACTCACCCTCACTCACCCTCACTCACCCTCACTCACCCTCACTCACCCTCACTCACCCTCACTCACTCACCCTCACTCACTCACCCTCACTCACTCACCCTCACTCACCCTCACTCACCCTCACTCACCCTCACTCACCCTCACTCACCCTCACTCACCCTCACTCACCCTCACTCACCCTCACTCACCCTCACTCACCCTCACTCACCCTCACTCACCCTCACTCACCCTCACTCACCCTCACTCACCCTCACTCACCCTCAACCTCACTCACCCTCAACCCCTCACCCTCACTCACCCTCACTCACCCTCAACCCCTCACCCTCACTCACCCTCTCACCCTCACTCACACTCACCCTCACACAGTGCAATAGTTCTCAGACCCTTTCAGTTAGAGCTTTTAGAAATGTTTATGGCTTTTTTTATTTGTAATACTTTAGCATTGGCTACAGGAAACAAAAATGCTAAACATTTACAAAAAAAACCCATAAACAATTCTAAAAGCACTAACTCTAATGGTGCGAGACCTATTGCATTTCCAATGCTTGTTTCCTGTGCTTGCGGAAGCGGTGTTGCTGCATGTCCAATAGACTTGTGCTGTCAGTGCGGCGGTTTGGGCTGCCTGAGTGAGGGGCAGAGCAGCAAGAGTTCGCCGGCAGATGGGAGTCCCGGCAAGGGAGTTGGCTGGGTTACCACTGTTCGGGAGCGGGAGGCCTACCTGTAACAGTGAAGGTTTATGGTGGATTTTTGTGAGTGCCAGGCCAGTTTAATACAGATATGGAGCTTTCTGCAGCTTGTGAGCCGGAGCTGCGTCAAACCAGAGTCGGATTAATATTAAAAGCATTGTATATACCTTTGTCAATAGCTATCACGCTAGCACATATGGTGCTTATGGCGCTGGTGCATAGGTAGCTGCGGGGTAAAATTATGCAACATTTAGTAGCATTTGTACAAGAAATATTGGTTCCTGTTGTGCCGCAAAGGTTAAAAAATGGCATATAGCGTACTATCAAGGATTGTTTGTTAGTGTGCAACTGCAATGGGTATTTAAAAAGTGTTATTGGCAGAATGGAACACAAATGCTTGTTAGAATGCAGCGCTAAAAGGTATAATGCGGTAAATTCTATGGGTGAATTGTAGAGTAAGGGGGAAGGAGGTGTAAGGGGTAACAGTGGGAACTTGCATCAAGAAGCTGTAATGTGAAAGCGTAAAGTAATGTAAGCACATTTGTAGACGTGAGTTGATGAATCATTTTGTGGGCTGGTAGTCTAATTTAATTGTATATAATGAGCAATTGCAGCATTGTAATAAAGGATAACAAGCATTTGCAATGCAATAGGTCTCGCATTTACTTGAGTTTGAGCTATTGGCATTGTAAATAACAATGCCTTTTATTTATGTTTTGGTTTTTATAACAATTAAATAAAAGGGATTATTATTTACAATGCCAATAGCTTAAACTCGTGTAAATGCGAGACCTATTGCATTACAAATTCTTGTTTAATCTTGTGTTTTTTTTGTTTATTTTGGGGCCTTATGAAATATTGTATCATGTCTTATTACCATGTTGCTTTATTTTTATAATTTTAGCCACATAAAGATTTGATGTTGATATGATGACTAATAACATTTTTTACCATACTTAAATTACATTTGGAATTTTGAGCTTCCTGTTTTCCAGCTGCTGTCAAAGGTCTACCAAATCCGTGAAACTGGGATGCTCACAATTTTGTACAGCTCTGTCAGCTTTTTAAATATTTGTATAAACCTGTCTAGCTGAACAGTTGCTAGGTATTGTGTAAAATATGAAGAAACCTAGTGTTCCCTCGTTTGTGAAGTGATTTTAACACATTTGAATGGTTTTGTATCTGATGACACAGCTGCAGCCACAAAATCATGTATTAGTGGTAGTCCTGGGCATAGTGCCCCCCCAAAAAATAGTAACCCATATAGGCAAAGCAAGCATTACTGAATAGTCTTGAGTAAAGGTTAATGTGTAAGACCCAGATGTTTAAACACTTTTACCTCCACAATCACCGGCCCAGCATGGACCTACTGTCCCCAGGAAAACATTCAACCCCAACTGGGAAAAAGAACAAAGTGGTGAATTCAATGGAAGGGGGTAACCTAATAACATTAACTATAGCAACCAAAGAAATTCATGGGCATGTTCTGCCTGTGGACAAAAACAACAGAGTCTTGTTATTAGATATACCTCTCCACGGTCGTTCTTTCTCTTACACTTGGTTTTAAAATGTACCTCTCTCTCAAGCTTAATAGTCCAGTGAAAGGTCCAGTATGTTGAACAAAGAATCTAAACCAAAAAAGTGTTGATGTGCCTATCGGTGGCTATCCTCTCCCATTGTCGGGCCCTCGTGCTGTTCGCTGTCGCTGCACACTTCAGTGTATTCACCCTGTCTGCACAAGACTTCCTGGGTGCTGTATTTGAAACAACATATCCAGACTGGGCACCTAGATGTCAAGGTCTTGTGAGACCCAAGGGCAGCCTCAGTCTGTATAAGTCTGTTGGACGCACATGTAAAAAATATAATCAGTCGTACTCCTCCATCCCAATGTGTGGATTGTTAATATTGTAAGGGATCAGGAATTTCGATGGGGGCAATGTGAATATTGGTGTCATTCTTTCAAGGATGACCTTCACATTCGCAGAGCTCAACTAAAGGTCTACAAAAGGGTACTTTTGAGTTAAATAGAGTATTTGAGTACCTGTATTGTGGCAGGTCAAAATTTCTAGGGAATTAAACCAGAGAACGAGGAGGCTGTAAAAAGGGTGACTGTACTTTTATTACATTGATGCTGTTAATAAAATAAGAAATTGCTTGTAACTGTAAAATATCTGCCCCACCAAACTCAACACAACGGTTTAGAAGACTCTGGGCAGTGATAATGATGGAAAAAAACAATAAAACTTGGAACAGCAAAATCATAGGTTCACAGGTATGTGTAAACCGTTTGTCTTCTTTGCAGAGACAATCCTACGTTTTTACATACCCTAAGCCCTTCAGGAAATTGAAACTGAACTGGAAACTGGAAGGTAATTGGGATGCTGCTCAATAAGAGAGATGCTTGTCCTCCTAAGACTCTCCACATCTGTATATTTGGCATGTAACGCTGAAATGTACCTATGACGACCAATATGGGATGAGGGGAATTGAGGACTATTTCCTGTTTACAATGTAAGGAAAATGTTCCAGCCGTGTAAACTTAAAATATTGGATAAAAAATGTTGCCAAATAAACTTTATTCAATGTTGAACTCCTTGAAACTTTATTGCCTTGCCCAGGCAGGAAACCATGTTGTGAACTATGTAATCATCTGGCTTTTGCTTTCAAACAGAAAATTATCTTAGAGACTTTGACTTCATTAGAGACTTTTAAAAAATCAATAACCAAAGATGCGTCCTACTGTCTGTTAGTCCTTTTGCACTGTTCCCACAATACTAGTAGTGGATGATCTTTTTGTAGATCAAATCTAGATGTACGCGCCATCATACCACATCTTTTTCATTCATTCATTCTTTAAACTTTATTTCGGCTATTAAGCCATAAAAGCACACATACATTTAAAACATCTTAAAATTCATATCAAGAAAGGAATACAGACTTGTGAAGAACACTAATTAATATACATATCAGTAAAAATGAAAATCATCACTATGGGAAGTTTGATCAATTAAAACTTTCTTTAAAAATATAATTTAAACTAAAGATATATATTTTTTGAAAAGGTTTCACATCCAGTTTTTGTATAAAACCCAAGATCACAATAGCAGCCAATTAAGCAGGTATTACTATTTCTCGCGTGAGTTATGCAGGAGGTACCTATGCTTACAGACTAGATTTTTACAGAGCCCAGGATCACAACAAATGGCAGATAGGAGCGAGTGTTACTAGTTCTTGCATCAATTTTTAAGTAAATACCTTCGTTTACACTAGATAGCAGTTAAAAATTTAGAAATTGCAGCAACAAAATCCGGGTTAGTATCAGATTTTAAAACCCTATAAAATTCTTTATAGTTTCTAATGCCCAGGTTTCTGCAGAGTTGAATCACCCACTTGGACCTAGCCCGCTTGTATGCCAAGCAGAAGAACAACACCTGAATTACAGTTTCTTCCTCCACTAGGCACCCAGGGCAATGACGAGAGGTAGCACCCGCCCACTTGTTGGTTAGAACATGGAGCAGGAGCGTCCCATATCTAAATTGCAAAAACAACTTCTTTGCTAATTGTGGTTGTATAGAATCCAACACCAGCTCCATTTTATATTGGTATTTAATATCCAAAAACCCATAAGTTAAACTAGAGGTATTAACTGTCTGTAAGATACGTGTCCGTTTATGCTATTTCAAAGCACTAGCTGAAGATTTTATTGAAGTAGCTAGGCATAACTCCTCAGGTGCGGTCCATAAATCTTCCCTTCCCTTTGCACAAAATGAATCCCTAATAAAGGACAGCCACGGAATACAACCATCCCCCAAAGTAGACAATACCACCTTTAATTCCTCCCTATAATAACCTAGCTCTGGCATGTTCCACAGCAGTCACCAATACAGCAATGGGCGTTAAGAAATTAGGTCCGCAATTGGGAGGATATCCAGGTCCATCCTTAGCGGTACTAGGGGTGTACTTTTGGGCAGGCTCAAAATTTATCTTCTAAAGTGGTTTTCTGTTACAGTAAGGGCGTTAGCTAAGCTATGTCCCCACAGTTCGGCCCTTACATGGTTGTTCCCCCTGCTTGAATTTTATAGATTTCTACCAGCGGGCTTATAACCTTTAAGGCACATCTCTTATGGACCTTTAAAATTCCTCCAATGGCCTGAGTTAACTTTAAATTAGCTTTATTGATTTGCGGTCCCCACCCCATTTTATCGTTTAAATTAAGACCTAAATAGTCATAGGGACCCTTTCCAATGGCCTATCATCCATTTTTGGGTGCGGGCAATTTGTGGAATTAGCATTGAAGAATATATATTTTGTCTTCTAAATATTTACCACCAAATTCCTCTTTTTGCAAAACTGGCTAAATTCCTCTAACACACGTTGCATCCCCATTGATGATTTAGAGAGGAGCAGGGTGTCATCCGCAAACATTAATGTAGGGAATTTGTGGTTAGCTAGTTTTGGGGAGTCGATATCCTTAACGGCAAGTAGGTCTCCAATTAACCCATTAAGAAAGAGTGAGAAGAGGGTCGGCACAAGCACACAACCCTGCCTCACCCATTTCCAACGGGGAAGGGAGCCATTAGTTTCCCATTCTTGCCGAACCTTACTCTAGCAAATGTTCCCTCGTGGAGGCGTTTGAGCTGGTGGCAAAGATATTGTGGTACTCCCATATCAAGCATAATACCCCACAACTGGTCGCGGTCCACCATATTGAACGCCGATTTAAGGTCCACGAATATAAGGTAAAGGCTCCCACCACCCAGAACTATATGCTTCCAATAGATCAATTGAAGCCTAAATAACTGATCTATGGTAGATGTTTTGCATCTAAAGCCTGCTTCCAGGGAGTTAAAATATTAAGGTCTTCCATCCATTCCTGGAGTCTTCCTAGTAACACTCTAGCAATTTTGTTTTGTGTTACATCAATAAGGCTAATTGGCCTGTAATTTGTGGGTTCAATGGGGGACCCTTTTATGTAGATGGGAATAATCTCTGCCCCAGCCCACGTGAGGTGGGGGGGTGTGACATGTCATAAAGAATTGCACTAAATAATGTTTGTAGGTATGGAGCCACACTACCTGTTCATTTCTGTACAGGTTTCCCCGGGAATTCTATCTAGCCCAGGAGCTTTATTTGGTAGTTCCTTGGCTAGGGCAGCTTATACCTCAGCCATGGTACAAGGGGGTATATCCCCAGGAGAATCAAAAATTTGGCAACAAACCGAGATCCCACTCTCACTAGATCCATTATGTGGGCTTGAATATAGATCCTTAAAATAAAGACGCCAGGCTTCCTCGCCAATATTAGGCTCGATGGTAGACCTGCCCTCAATTTGTCCAGTATTGACTAAGTTCCAGAAGCCTCTTATGTCTTTATGATCCAAGGCATTCTTAATGGCCTGCCATCGTTCCATTTCCCATTCAGATTTTGCTTGTAAAAGATTTTTTTTTTTTTTTAAATACCCTTGCTTCCCTTATGCGCGTGCTATCACACCCCTTAAGACAAAGCAGCAGGGCTCCCTTTGTATCCCTGCACGACCTGTTGTACCAGGGTTTTTTTTCTCTACGGCGATTGCTCTGGTTAGGCTTACTACTATAAAAAAAATCTGCCAGGTTTGCAACAAAGTCCTGGTGAATTTTTCCTAGGTCTTTATCAGGTTCTAAGTTGGCACTGTTTCCAGGGACGAGACTTGCCTTTTCTAACAGAGGAATAATGCAAGTGTACATATCCGACATTGCTTCTGGAGATTGGATTATTGTGCCCCAACTCATTCTTCTTCCTCCTTCAGCCACTACTAAATTGTCTAATGGGGGTTATCCAAGCCTTGCCCTATTTCTACTAAATGGGAATCTAGCGTACGACCAATGGATTATGGTCTTTCTTCACGAGGGTAGACGCGAAACTTCACGACTTTGTGCCAGATTTCAACATTCAATAAGATATAATCGATTTATTGTTGCCTGACCAAATCTATCAAAGGTGGGATGCCCAGGGTTGTCATCAGGGAACCGACCATTACATGCCCTTAAGGAATGAGTGAGGGTAAGAGAGGTCAATTGCAAAACTAGTGGGGTCCACCCCTTATCGGATAGGCGTTCGATGTGGGGATTGACCATACTGATTCTCATCACTGGTAATGGATGTTGACAAACCGTTAAGGGGTTCAAAATGGCAGTTAAAATCCCCACCAATTAAAAAGTACGCTTTCCCCGAGAGTGAAGTGAGGAGGACAGCCAAACAATCTAACTTTGAAGATGTGTGCCCGTACTTTACTGGCCGAGAGTAGACCTTAATAATGGCCAGCTTTGGAAGATTACTATGGGTGAGGAGAATGCATAAAATATCTGGTGAATGGGTTTCTATTCTCTTTACCGTGCATCCTAGATGGATTCCAACCTATATATACATAGACACCCCGAAGGTCTACCCCTAGGGCCCTTCACTGCTGCTTCACAGTACACCGCAAAGCTTACTCTATATAATGATCTTACTGCCCAAGTCTCTTGGAATAAGCAGATCTCGTGGGAGTCTATGAAATCACCCCAATCGGGCAACTCTAATCTAGCCATTCGGCCCGCAATTTTCCATGACAAGATCCTAGGGCCATTTGGTCTCGCTTCCAACTCACTCTCGACGGTCACCTCCAATTCTCGATTGCCTATGGTTTCAAGGGCCTCATAATTATTATTAGGAGTCTCTAGTATTTGGGGGTTTAATGTCACTTCACAGGTTGTGAAGTTATTAGTTTTAGGAACATCTAGATATTTCCCCACCTCCTCAAAAACACTAACTATAATAACTTTGCTAATCTCCTTGGTCCCCAACACATCACTTGGCGCGGGTTGTTGATTTATTGCCTCAGCCCCCAAACCCAAGGTGCTGTCACGCACCTGTTTAAACAAGATAGGTGGACAAGAGTCAGTTGGAGTTAGTCCACCATGTCTAACACACTGAATCTGTTACTGAGGGGGATACTAGGTGTAAAGCAAATACCATCAATCCCTCCTCTGTTGCTGACAATACCAGGCTGGGCTCGCCCGTCCCAGTTCTTTCCTAGATATCCACATTTCTCCATATGGGTTGGGGGGGATAGAAGTAACTTAAATCAAAGGTCTGAATACTAATTCTCGTATTTTGGTAAGACCACTTACAAATGTGTTGTACCACCAGTCTGTCTCTAAAATTAATGGCTATACTATCGCCCGCTAAATCTTTCGCTCTGCGGCCTACCCAACTTACTCTGCGGGCAAACAAAATGTGACTTTGCACGTTCGGCGGGAGGGGTCTATTATTGTTCAGCCAGTGAATAGTTTTATTTTGTAATTCAATGTAAGATCCAGCGCTGCCTTTATCTAATTTAGTGACCCAGGTCAGAACAACAACATAAGGTGAGGAATCAGGGGGTACATCAATATGTGGCGGGATGTTCTTAGGTTCGTTGATGTTATATTTTTCCTTCGAACCTCTGAGTAATTTATGGGCCAGACCCCCTCCCAACAATTGTTGTGCTGCTCTCTCCCCCTGGGAGCAGTCCGTTTTTCGTTGTACCTCCGCACCGCCATAAGTGGTAGATCCAGCTACATCATTCCCACGCGATGTAGCGTCCAATGGATTAGAAACAAACTGATGTGGCAATGGGAAGTTGGGGGATAGGGGGGCCCGAGTTCCATTTGTCGTCAATTCCTTAGCCTGGGCACTCTTCACCAAATTATTCTTAATACATTCAAGATTGGTAAAATTTGAACAGTTGACTACAACCAGTCTGTCCTCAATTGACGATAACCTCTCGAGTAGGGGCTGCATAGAAGATGTAATGAGGCCTCCAACTTTTAACCAGAATCCCTCTTCCAACTGGGGCAGGGAACAGTCAGAAGGGACCATGGTCGAAATATTTGGTGCAGAAGAAATCGCCTAGGGTACTTCAATACTTGTAGATTCTGTAGTCGCCAAATCGCCAATCTTGTTCAATTTAGGCATTTTAGAATTTTTTCCCCTATGCACGCCCCCACCTCGCTTCCTCTTAGAAGCTACTCCTAAGGCGTGCTCTGATGGTTGTGGCAGGACTAGTACAGACCCTGTAGATGTACGAGTGGCTATACCACTGTCAATATCTGATGGGGATATGTCTGTAGGTGGGGCAGAAGAACAAGGCTCCACAACCAAAGATGTATTCACTGTTTCCCGGAGCGTTTGGATGCTACTTTGTCCCGAATTCCCAAAATCAGTATCTATATGTATGAGCTGCTCCGGTGAACGTGCCAACATCTGTCCCCCCAAGGATGAGCGTTTAGTAAATCCCGGGTCCCGTGAAAGACTGGGCTCGGTGATTGCAATCTCATGTGCCAACACTGATGTAGCCCTAGTTATAAACTGGTCATGTGTCCCGGCTAAACTCCTACCCATCGCAGCTTTCCTCCCCTTCACGGCCAGACATCACATACTGAGTAGAACACTATAATTTAACACAGAATATCGCACCCCCGACAACAGTTGACAAGTACAATTAAACGAGATAGCCAACCTTGGAAGCTGAGCCGGTCTCAAATGGGCCCAAACGGGCCCTCCAATGGCCCGGGCTTCGCCCGCCGCGCGTCCCGCGATGGATGGTGTGTTAAGTAGGCATCCTCAGTGTGAGCAGTCTCAGGTGTGGGCGTTGCTCTTGCCCCCTGGGACTTGCAGTCCCTCCTCCAGTCTCTTCCACAATGCGCGGTGGCTCCCGCGAAGCGAGAGCGGCAAGAAGTAGCGTGGGGTCCCGGTGTGAGCAGTCTCAGGTGCAGGTGTTGCTCTTGCCCCCTGGGACTTGCAGCCTCTCCACCAGTCTCTTCCACAATGCGCATCTTTTTCTAGAAACTAGCTCTGGTTATCTCTAAAAGAATCTCAGAATGTGTTCGGCTCCAACTAAAAATTTGCATAACGCCACTCAGCTGGAAGGGTGTGTGGTCTATCTTCTTATCAGGAAGCAGAATACTTATTGCGGTTTATACCAGGATCACCCCCTTCTCAGAACAAGAGAACTCATCCCGTCAGAATCTGGAAATCACACTCCCTCACAAGTAGACATGGTTCCTTTAAAAAATGGCCTCCTGCTTTGGGCTGCGGGCGTGGCCAGCAGATGGAGCCGACAGCAACACCAAGGTTAAAACACAGAGTGAGGGAGAGTTTGATGTCTTTTATCCCCAAGATGAAGGAGCTTGGACGATTGCAGAGGACTTGAGGACTGCTCTCGAGGAAGGAGGACACCAAGTGCGGAGACCTGGTACTGGGACCGGCCCTGCCTTCACTGTAATTGCAAAGTATTCAGTGGATCCACCTGGAGCTGAGAGCTCGAACCATGACAAAGAGAGACCCCGCCAGTTGGAAGCAGTTTCCAATCTCACTCCAGGAGGCGTGTGAGCGTATGGACGGGGAGTAAAAGCGGGACGAAAGCCGCCCTAGAACAGTTATGTAGAAATCACAAAGCATGGTTTTTTTATACACCGTGGGGTATGCTTTTACTTACGGGTACACTTTTTTCGATAAACTACACCGAGACCTGAGCACGTCTCGAGGTTAAATCCTAACAAGGAGAAATCCTCTAATTTCTCTCAGGGGATCTTTCTGGGTGAAGGCCACATGCACGATATCCCCCACTAAATTTCGTGGTGTATGGTTTAGGGTCAGTGATTGAGAAGAGCCCTTACTTACCTGCCCTTTATATTCATTGCACTGAGGGCACGGCAGTTGTCGGGCCAGGTTGAAGCCACCAATCTACAAAGACTTCTAGCCAAACAGGAGGAACTCGGTACCTTCCATCACATAGTTCATATTCGTACTGCAAAATAAATCGAGAATCTCGGAGACCTTTTCTTTGCCAAGCTTGATCACTACCTCACACCTTTTGTAGAAAAAAAACATATTTCGATCAGAAGATGTGGCAAACAGTCGCCCAATTACTCTTTTCTCTTTATTAGAGATTAGTTTGGAAAAAATTATGGCAATGAAATTAGCCTCCTTTCAGGAAGAACATAACATTCTGGAGCAGTGCTAATTTGTTTTCCAGCCTAGATGTTTGCCACAAAGACTTCTATGATATAAGACCCGAAGAACTGAGGATACGGTGACTCCTGTCTTTATGTACCTTTTTGCTGCTTTTGAAGTGGATCATGTTATTTTAGGAGAATGGCTGAAATATGCTTGTCTTGAGGGCATGGTTACACAGTGGTTTATTTCCGTCCAGAAGAATGTTCACTGTCTACTAAGATCTAAGATGCAGAGTTCCCTAGGTTCCCAGTTTCATGTGTAAATAGTTAACCTACTCCAGTTTTTTTCATTATATACTAGGCTTTGTAGTTTTTTTTTCTTTCTTACACTCTATTATAAAACCAGGACCACAGATTTTGGGACAGAATAACCGATCTGATAGATTTTGTTCTCCAGATTCCTTACCTTAGAATAATCCTCAGGTGCCAGACTTGGTCAAAACACTTTTTGTGAGCAGTACCCCTGTGCTCCCATAAGTGGTGGTGTTTGCCTGCGCGCAGCATTATCCACACCGAAAGTGACGTGTGAAGTGCCTATTTATGCGCCACCCCGGCGTGCTGATGTCACAATCTTTGCCTTCCACGCCACTCGGAGCAGGTCTGGGAAGATCTATCCCCAATCTTCTTTTGGTTGACCTTTTTTCTACTTTGTCAATGTTTTTCTCCTGGTGCGTCGAGGATGTCTGTTTGCCAGTGGGTTTGCCCCCAGTGCCAGTCTGCCACCTTGGATCTGTGGATGGATCAGCAGTGGTGTCGGTTGAGCCACCTCGCTTTGCCGGCTCCAGTGCCAACATACCCAGCGCTGCCGACCGCCCACCGCAGCTCCATCCCCATTGTCATCCCAGATGCCTGCTGCTGGACTATGGGGCAAAATACCCATGAAGGAGCCAGCACCTTGTTCCTGTGATAGGACTGGATTGGGAGGGATTTGTGGACCCTTAGGGATACCAGTTAGAGAAGCACAAGCACAAGGACAACTGATAAGAGGATCTGGTGGATGCCAGTGGTCTGAACACCTCCACAGACACCGGCCTGATCTCTTCCTCTATCGTGGCTCTTGAGGAACAAGCCTAATTTGCAGTGGTGGGGCGGAGGTTTTCTGAGGTCCTGGACCTTGCGCTACCCTCTGTGGCAGTCCAGATGAACGTCTTGATGGAGGTGCTTCAGCCTGGAGTTACCCCTTCTGAACCATTACTCTCATTCAATGAAGCCCTTACTGATGTCCTACATAGGACCTGATCTAAGGCCTGCACAGGGGTTAGTCTAATTAGAATATTGCATACCGCCTTCGCCCAGCCCCAGGGGCCCCCAGTTTCTTCCCCCAGCACCCCACCCCGGAGAGCTTGATGCTCCAGCCCTCCGCCTCCAAATTAACCCTGGCTCGTTTCCTACCACTCCACCGAACAGGGAATCGAAAAGGCTGGATACCTTTTTGAATTCGGATGTTCTCTTCCCCTAGCCTGGCACTGCAGTCCGTGAACACTGTGTGCCTCTTGGGCTGATCTTGCCATAATCAATCAATCAATCAAGACATTTATAGAGCGCACCACTTACCCGGAGGGTCTCAAGGCGCTGGGAGGGGGGGTGCTGCTACTGCTCGAACAGCCAGGTCTTGAGCTTTTTCCTGAAGGAGAGGTGGTCTTGGGTCAGGCGCAGGTCGGTCGGGAGGGAGTTCTCCAGGTCTTGGCGGCCAGGTAGGAGAAGGACCTTCCTCCTGTTGTCGTTCTTCGGATGCGGGGGACGGCGGCGAGGGCGTGACTGGCTGATCGGAGATGGCGTTTGGGAGCGTAGAAGTTGATGCGGTTGTTGAGGTAGCTCGGGCCTTGATCGTGTAGGGCTTTGTGTGCGTGGGTGAGGAGACGGAAGGTGATTCTCTTGTTGACGGGGAGCCAGTGCAGGTCTCTCAGATGTCCGGAGATGTGGCTGCGTCGGGGGATGTCGAGGATGAGTCGTGCTGAGGCGTTCTGAATCCGCTGGAGTCTCTTCTGGAGCTTGGCGGTGGTTCCGGCGTAGAGGGCGTTGCCGTAGTCCAGTCGGCTGGTGACGAGGGCCTGGGTGACCGTCTTCCTGGTCTCGGTGGGGATCCACCGGAAGATCTTCCGTAACATGCGCAGGATGTTGAAGCACGACGAGGAGACGGCGTTGACTTGTCTGGTCATGGAGAGGGAGGAGTCCAGGATGACGCCCAGGTTCCGTGCGTGGTCTGTCGGTTTGGGTGCGGTGCCCAGGGCGGGGTGCCACCAGGAGTCGTCCCAGGCGGAGGGCGAGGAGCCCAGGATGAGGACCTCCGTCTTGTCTGAGTTCAGTTTCAGGCGGCTGGTCGTCATCCACTCGGCTACGTGTTTCATCCCTTCGTGAAGGTTGGCTCTGGCGGTGGCGGGGTCGTTGGTCAGGGAGAGGATCAGCTGGGTGTCGTCAGCGTAGGAGATGATGTTGAGGTTGTGCTGGCGTGCAATGGCCGCGAGGGGGCTCATGTAGACGTTGAAGAGGGTGGGGCTCAGCGAGGATCCTTGAGGGACGCCGCAGATGACTTCGGTGGCCTCTGACTTGTACGGTGGTAGTCGGACTCTGTGTTCTTCCGTCGAGGAAGGAGATGATCCATTCCAGTGCCTTCTCCTGGATTCCGACGTTGCTGAGGCGCTGCACTAGGGTGCGGTGGCAGACAGTGTCGAAGGCCGCGGAGAGGTCTAGGAGGATGAGGGCCGCTGTTTCTCCGTTGTCCATCAGGGCTCGGATGTCATCAGTGGCAGCGATGAGGGCGGTCTCGGTGCTGTGGTTGGCTCGGAAGCCAGACTGTGAGGGGTCGAGGGATCCGTTCGTCTCGAGGAAAGCGGCCAGCTGCTTGTTGACGGTCTTCTTGATGACTTTGGCTGGAAACGGGAGGAGCGAGATGGGGCGGTAATTCTTGAGTTCGGTGGGGTCCGCTGTAGGTTTCTTGAGTAGGGCGCTGAGTTCGGCATGCTTCCAGCTCTCCGAGAAGGTAGCGGTGTCGAAGGAGGTGTTGATGTCCCGCAGGTGGGGTGCGATAACAGCGTCGGCCTTGTTGAAGACGTGGTGAGGGCAGGGGTCGGTTGGAGATCCGGAGTGGATGGAGTTCATCATGCGGACGGTGTCTTCGGTGCTGATCGGAGTCCAGGCGCGGAGGGTGGTGGTGGGGGCGGTGGTTCGGTCGTGGCGTGCGTCGTTTGAGTGCTGAAGCTGTTGTGTATGTCCGCGATCTTGTTGTGGAAGTAGGAGGCGAGGGAGTTGCAGAGGTCTTGCGATGGGGTGATGTAGTTGTTGCCGGCGTTGGGGTTGGAGAGCTCTTTCACGATGTTGAAGAGTTCCTTGTAGTTGTGTGCGTTGTTGTCCAGCTGGTCCTTGAATGCAGTTTTCTTGGTGGCGCGGATCAGTTGGTGCTGCTTCCGGGTGGCAAGCTTGAGGGTGGTCATGTTGTCCGCTGTTGGTTTCCTTCTCCAGGATTTCTCGAGGGCTCGGTAGTTCTTCTTGGAGCTCTTGAGTTCGTCGGTGAACCATGGGGCCTTCTTGCTGCCGGGTCTGCTGGGCGGGGTCCTCAGTGGGGCGAGTTCGTCCGCGCAGTTGCTGATCCACTTCGTGAGGTTGTCGGCGGCCTGGCTGGGGTTCGCTGAGCTGGCGGGAGGGTGCTGGCTCAGGGAAGCGGCGAGCTGGTCGGCTGTGATCTTGTTCCAGCTTCTTCGAGCAACCTGTTGCTGGTGGTGGTGGATCGTCGTTCTTTTGAAGGTGAAGTGGACGCAGCTGTGGTCCGTCCAGTGGAGTCCGGTGGCGTGGCTGAAGACGATGTCTTTGCAGGATGAGATGTCTGCGTCGAGTGTGTGTCCGGCGAGGTGGGTGGGGGTGGACACCAGCTGCTTGAGACCGAGGGTGGCGAGGTTGTCGAGCAGGGTGGTGGTGTTGCGGTCGTTGTTGTTCTCCAGGTGGAAGTTGATGTCCCCCAGGAGGATGTAGTCGGCGGAGGGGAGGGCATGCGGGCTGATGAAGTCGGCGATGTCCTCGCTGAATTGTGTGCGTGGCCCCGGGGGTCGGTAGATCAGGGTGCCTCTGAGGGTGGTTTTGGGGTCCGTGTGGATCTGGAAGTGCAGGTGTTCGGCGGTTGTCAGGGTGTCGTCGGTGTTGGTCTTGATGCGGATGGTGTCCTTGTAGATGATGGCGATGCCTCCTCGAGTGTGGTTGTCGCGGTCTCTTCGGGTGATCTTGTAGCCCTCTGGGATGGCGATGGCGATGTCGGGCGCTGAGGAGTAGTTCATCCAGGTTTCCGTGAGGAAGGCGACGTCAGGAGCTGTGGTGTCGAGGAGGTTCCAGAGTTCGATGGCGTGTCTGTGGACGGAGCGGGTGTTGTGGAGGATGCACTTCAGGTGGTTGCTGTTGATGTTCGGCTTGGTGGGTGCTGGTGTAGTGCAGGTCCGGATGCAGGTGAACTTGCAGGCGTGGCAGGTGAAGGGTCCGTGGGTTCGTCTCGGGGTGGCTCGGTAGCAACCCGGGATTCGGCCGGTGTTGAGTGCGTTGAGGGTGGCGGCGTCGTAGGTCCGGCGGGTGGGCTGGGGTTTGCGGGGGCCAGGGATCCTGGCGCTGGGCGCGGTCCAGGCGCGGACGGGCGTAGACGGGCTTACCTTTGGCGCACCTTCGGCGCTCAATCGGTGCTCCCGCTGCGCGCGTCCGCTGCGCGGTCGCTCTGGGGGCGTCATAAGAGGGGAGCCGGGAGGGAGGGTGTGCGGGGAGGCGGGGATCGCGGGAACCAATCGGCGGGCGGGGGGCGGGGTCTCGCAGTAATCCGGCAGGAAAAACCTGGGGGCTCGGCGGCGGCCCTGCGGTGGCTGGGGCGGCGCTGGGACGGCCCTGCGGTGGCTGGGGCAGCTCAGCGGCGGTCCTGCGGCGGCTGGGGCGTCGTGCAGATCGTGGCACAGGCAGTAGGTAGGAGGAGCAGGCGGGGGGTGTGGGGGCGACCGGGCCAAGGGCGCAGTGGTCGCTCCTGTGCAGCGCTGTGGGTCCCCTTAAGAGGGGAGCCGGGAGGGAGGGTGTGCGGGGAGGCGGGGCTCGCGGGAACCAATGGGCAGGCGGGGGGGCGGGGTCTCGCAGTAATCCGGCGGGAAAAACCTGGGGGCTCGGAGGCGGCCCTGCGGTGGCTGGGGCGGCGCTGGGACGGCCCTGCGGTGGATGGGGCGGCTCTGCGGCGGTCCTGCGGCGGCTCAGCGGCGGTCCTGCGGCGGCTGGGGCGTCGTGCAGATCGTGGCACAGGCAGCAGGTAGGAGGAGCAGGCGGGGGTGTGGGGGCGACCAGGCCATACCACCTGAGACTCTGTTGCACAAGTGGTGCTCAGGGTCTCCGGGGAGGCCCAAGTCATATTCTCTCAAGCCGGTCCCAATGAGAGGAACGAAGCTGAGTTCACAATCTGATGTGGAGTGGATATTACGACTCCCTGGTCGGAGTGATTTAATTGTGGGTGGCTCTTACGCTGGCTGAGAACCACTGGCTTTTCAGGGAATGTCCCATCCTCGCTCAAGGACCTACCTTTGATAACTCTTGGTTGTTCAGAGAGAAGGCAGAGCCTGCACTCGGGTGCTCTTAAGATAGCAGAGTCGTCCAGGTCCTTAGGCCTTTCCATGGCCCCATGCCTTCAACCCCTTTCATGACCACGGGCGGGGCTTCCGACCACGACCCAAAAGCAAAAATATTGGTTTTGCCAAAACTTGTTTTAAGTGCATTTGCTCGAGCTAATTCACAAAAAACAAGTGTTACAGTACATCAGTACTTGCATTCAGTTTGTAATTTTTTAAAAGTGGAGAACATGGACTTTATTCTATTTGTGACAGTGTCGTTTGTAAGAGGCAGATAAACTAGTCCTCTGATATTTAGCAGAATTATGGATGCCGTCTGTTTAAGACTAAACCAGTATTTTGCAGCCTAACACAACTTTTTTTTTCCATATACGCATAATGTAGCAATCCGCTGAGGTGTTCTATCGAGCACTTTGAAAAAATGACTTTTAGATGGCAACTATTAATATAACATTGTATTACCACGAATGAAGTGCAATGGATGTCTATGTTTTTTAGCTGAATAGCACGTTGGAATGGTTACTCGTGTTGCATTGCATTTGCTTTTGTATTAAAATGTGTATGAATTTACATGGTTTTTTAATGCCTCATTTCAGTCTAAACACATTACCATTGCCTGTGCTTAAGGGTTGTGCATTGAAATGAGTTCATTCTGTTAGAAACTTCCGGCTTCGATGATAAATAGGATATGTAAAATATTACTCACGAAACCGCTACGCCAAGGGAAGGAATTGTTGAGAATTCTGTGGTGCTTCTTACTTTTACTTTATTTAGTATGAAGTTTAATGGGAAATTACGTAAATAAAGACGTCTGTAGCCCTTCCACCTTACACCATGCTTGGGTATTACGCGTATGTCTTGTCGGTGTCGATCTCTTTTATTTGGTTAAAGCAAGGCAAACCAGGCTAACTGGTTCAGTCGGCATGTTGAAGGAGATATTTTATCTGTTGAGTCATCCCTAGCAGTATATGCTTGCAAAGAGCACCATTTTACTGAAATGCAGGGATAATTAAATGCACGAGTCTGCATCCACTTAAGTAATTAATCATGGCAGTATTTGCGCTCTGCGTCCTGCTTTATCCATTACTATTCCACCTTGCTATCGTCTCTCAACACAGGAGGCAATCTGTAAATAAGGTTGGGTACGGCAGTAATGAACCATTTTTGAACACCTGTACAAACTCTAAATGTGTTACTTTTCCCTTTAATGATAATCCTAATTTCTGTTCCTGCTGTAAAATGCTATCCTAGAAGCAGACTTGATGTTGAAAGAGCTCAAATAAACTTGGTTAATAAATAGAAGTGTGGTGTAAAGGTAGAAATTCATATTTTTATTTTTTACGGAGAATGCAGTTTACCATGGAAAGTTGAGTTTTTGTTAGATTTTCCACTGAAATTGTGAATTGCATTTTTTGTTTAAAACTGTTGGAGTAAAGTTTGTAAATACACGTACCTTTATAGAAGGACATGCATACATTTTTGTTTTTTTGAATCTGCAAATAAACAATTTCAAACTAAAGAAAGTTTGACCTGTTTTCCTTTAATAAGTACATCAAAAAAATGACCACTCTCGTCGTAGTGAAAATTAATTTGACAGAACATTGACAAGCTAAGTGTACATAAGTGATCAGTCAGAGAAGTAAACAAATGCCCTAGCCTAGAGTAAAGCCGCTATTTTTTTTGACGATTAATCCTATAAAGAAAATACGTTCCTGGAATCTTTAGCCCACTCTATTCACTTTTTTTTTCTATTTGAGGAAATGTTGTCTAACATTCGGAGTACGCAGATGTTGGAAGCCAGTACAGTTTATCCCATTATTAAAAGGAATTTTTTGGGAAAATCACACAAATTAAAATTCTGCATCAGCCTCACTTAATACTACATGCATTAGCATTAGCTGTTCGAGACATCGTGCTCATCAGTTGTACCTAAAAGTTGCTTCTCCATAACTCTGCTCCCTGAGCATTGAACACTTCACCGTTTGCTGCACCAGGCTCTAAACAGCACGCTGGTCTTCCTGCATTTAGTGAGTTCTGTAGGCTGTCAGGGAGAGGTTAGTAGTACTTTAGAAAGACAAAAATTGCAATTGGACTCCATAACCGTTTATGTACTAGGAGGAGGTGACTGGGAGGCAAATAGACCCCCCCGCCCCCCCCCCACACAACCATGTTGTGAAAATAAAAGCGACATAACTGAGTACATGAACTTTTAAGACTCCCGTCTACATATTTCTTAAATGACACGAGTTGAAAGATTATAATTGTACTTGACATGTGAATTGTTTAAAAATATTTGTGTGCTCCTTGATGCTATCATTAGTTACTGGAAGAGAACATTGTTTTCTGTTAAATCTGACATCTTAGTAGTGCGGCCAGGTCAAGTTTTAGTATTTTGTGCAACATCAGATTTTGACGACATATTTAATAGTGCAGCCCATACGGCCCTCACTACTGATCTAGTAGTACCTCTTAAAACACTTTTCAAATACTCTTATTTTTGGTTCCTTCTTGTGCTTTATTGGGGGCCATAAACGATGCTTAGTGGCTTCATTCACTCTGTTTTAGGAATGACACATCTGCAAAACATCCTCAAATGTAACAACAATCATAACAGTTACTAATCCAGATTATTAGGTGACGATTTTTGGTCCTTTTTTGTTTAATAACCAAAGCACAAAATAAATCAACTAATTGGCTGTGTGAAAGCTACAAGATAAATACATTTTCCAAAGTTACATGTAAGTGACTGCCACTTTACACACACATATTTTCCTTAAGGTGCCTTCTTTTTCACACAATGACTCTTGACACACATTTACATGGGTAACAGTGCGGATTAGTTTCCTTGAAACTACACTCGCTTACAAATTCCAATTTGTAAGAACACTATCATGACACCTCGCACATCCCATAAAAGTTCTGAACATACATAGTGCAAATGTGGTTAGTTGTTGTACGTCCATGCAGCGACACAGCTATCTATAGAATATAAACCATGGCGACCTAACTAAAATCTCAGTTCGGAGCAAGGATGCCTTTTTTTTTATTTAAATAAACCGGCATTTCTGTGTTTTAGGCAGAGTAGCACTTTCTGGTATTGCGAGGCCTCTACATCCTGAAACTCAGCTCAGCTACTTGCTGATCTCACTGTGAGGAGGGATCTCTAACTTGTGACCAAAACGGGGGCCTGTATACATTCCCTTTGGGTGGATCATCTGATGGGGGATTCTTTGCAGAACACATAAGCAAACACCTCCTAGACACTTAGGTTTGGGAACGTATAGTAGTAGTACATGATCTAGAGATGTTTTTATGTGCTTGTATATGGGTGTGTGTGTGTATATATATATATATATATATATATATATATATATAGCAATTCACAGTCCTGCAGGCACGAGGGCTCCCACGAACTCCGGTGCAAAAAAACAGGTACAGACCACGATTGAAGAGTGCAGAAGTGAGAGTTTATTCAAAAATGGGCAGCAGCATGACGCGTTTCGTCCGGAAAAACCGGACTTCATCACATGATCTACTCAGAGACCCAGGTGGTTTAAATAGTCTACAAAGCACACATAACTTCACCTCTAGACTTTCATAAACAGTGAAAACATACTTATGTTGTCAATACACATCAGTTTGCTAAAAAGTTGTTTAAGTATATTTAAACCTAATAACAATGAAATAAAATTGTCGCAATAATATATATATGTGTGTGTGTATATATATATATATATATATATTCACTGAAAAAACCATAGGTTTCACACCAGTTATAGTTAGCTGGAAATTTTACTGACATAAAACCATTGAAATTCCCACGTTATAGTTAGTTGGACTCACTATAACTTGCACGTGTAATGCACTGATGACACCATCCAGTGAATGTGTGTCTTTCAGATAAATATGTTTTATATATGTATGTTAAGGTCGATGGAAGAATATTTGCTTAAATTATTGTCTTAATGGATGTTTTTTTTTTTAAATGATTGGATATCTGCCTTATTAAGTGTATCTTAGTGAATACATATATTAGCGAGTGAAAGTAGGTCAGTCTCTGTCATCAGTGATGTCATGAGTGATGTCACTGACCATGTCATGAGTGATGTAATATGTGATGTCATCAGCAGTGCATTACACGTGCAAGTTATAGTGAGTCCAACTAACTATAACGTGGGAATTTCAATGGTTTTATGTCAGTAAAATTTCCAGCTAACTATAACTGGTGTGAAACCTATGGTTTTTTCAGTGAATTTGATAGGTTTTTTAAATGCTAATTCCTAACTATAACTGGTGTGAAACCTATGGTTTTTTCAGTGAATTTCATAGGTTTTTTAAATGCTAATTCCTTTCTATATCGAGTTTCTAACCTTTTTTTTTATTTTTTTACAATTTGCTGTTTTTTTGTAAGTATTCATTTTTTTTTTTTATATAATTTTTTTCTTTTGCGCTCTGGGTGCGCGCTCCGGGAAGCTTTCAGCTAAGCTCTCCGGTAAGCTTTCCGGTGAGCTCACCTGAAAGCGCACCCAAAGCGCTACTGTCGTTCGTGAAAAAAAATATGAATGAAAAGTTAATAATAATGCAAAACATTTCGTACCATACAAATAAAATCAGTTTTTTTTAATAAGGAAAATGATTATGCATTTCTGTAAAAGTTTGATGACGTCACTTCGGCGCGCAACGTAAGTGCCCTCGGAAGCGCCTACGTTCGCGCCGCATAAACGCACCCAGAAGCGCCTACGATCGCGCCACGTTTGCGCCCCGGAAGCGCCTACGATCGCGCTGCGTAAACGCACCCGGAAGTGCTCCGGAGCGCGCAGCGTAAACGCGTCGGGTCATGTGACCCTAAAATAACACTTTTCATTGGTTGCTAACAGTTTTTTTTTTACAAAGAATGAAATCCCCACCCATTTCCTTCACTTCTTCTTTCACTTTTGTGACTGAAAGACCTATTTTTTGCTCCTGGATATTTCTTGATTTACCATGGCTAACAGAGAATCCAGCAGTGAGGATGAACCTGATTTCATCAATGAAGAGCCTCCTACCCCAAAGGTGAAGGAACATTTTATATGGAAATTTTTTAAGATTCCAGCTGACCAGAAGAAGGTGAATGCTCCAAAAGTGGAGTGCAGGATCTGCAAACAGGTCCTGTCATGGGGTGACCCAAAAATAAAATACTCATTTGGGAACTTCACGATGATCCGGCATGTGGAGAGGAGGCACCCCCAGAATTATGCCCGGGAAAGTGTCAGGGCTCTGGCACAAGAGGTTCCCAGTGATAGGGCCTCTACATCAACCGGAGGAGCAACTTCTTCTGGGAGAGGGCAATCGCAGGAGCAGGTGCCAAACATTCAACCTGCTTTTAACCATGGTGTCCTCAGATGCAGATACTGCAATCAACTGCTTACCTTTGGAGAACAAAGTGTCCAGCTCATGGTTCGAGCATTAGAAAACCATCGCTGCCCTTTCCACCCCTAATTTTTTTTGTTCTTTTTGCTCCTGTTGAGCAGTTTCCATTCCCTGTTTTTGTTCCTGTTTTGAAAAAAGAAGAAAACCAAAAGTTCTTTTCAGAACTACCTCCAATTCTCATCAAAGAGCTATATTCTTAAAAAAATGAAGAGTAAGTGAAATATAGTGCATTGATAATTGAAAGGAGAATGAGTAAGAAAGAACAGAAAGGTATGAGAGGAAAAAAGAAGTGAAGTAGGAGGACTGAAAGAAGGTGAGTGTTAGAAAAGAAAGTTATGAGAAGAAGAGTGAATATGGGGAATGTTGATATTCAAAGAAAATGTTGAAAAGGAGGGGTGTGGAAGGGTAAGAAAAGATGCATTGCTGGAGTTGAAGGTAGAAGGCCTCATTTATGAAGCCATGCGTCACTTTAACGCCACCAAAGCATCACTTTTTGTGACACAACATTCCAATAAAAAAATGCACCTTATTTATTCATATTTACAAAGTGGTGTTTCTTGGTAAATACATCACTTTGTAAACCCCTGTGCCACATTATTCCTACGTCAGGTGTAATGTATGCAAAAGGGACGTATTGACGCAAGAAAGGGTCGTAGAGGTGACACAGTGAATAAACTGGAGGCCTCATTTCTGAAAAGTGACGCATCGCTACGTGAAAACAGCGATGCGTTACTTTTCTGGACGCACTCCTTATGACATTCCAGATATGTCATATTTAATTTATGACTAATCAATTCGCAAGGAGTTACAGATATGTCAGTATTTCTGACGTATCTGTAAACACAAAAGTAACGCATTGCTTGAGTGCGTCACAAAAGTGACGCAACTCCAGTAATGTGTCCTTTCACATGGAAAAAGCACCATGTGAAAGGTCTGCTGTGAAGCAGGGGCAAGATTTTGACGCAACAGCATCCTAAAAGTGACGCAGTGAAATCTCAAAGATTTCACTGCGTCGCTATTACAAAGCTTTTTGCGGTAAATACGTCACTTTGTAAACCCCTGTACCACATTATTCCTATGTCAGGTGTAATGTATGCAAAAGGGACGTATTGACGCAAGAAAGGGTCGTAGAGGTGACACAGTGAATAAACTGGAGGCCTCATTTCTGAAAAGTGGCGCATCGCTACGTGAAAACAGCGATGCGTCACTTTTCTGGGCGCACTCCTTATGACATTCCAGATATGTCATATTTAATTTATGACTAATCAATTCGCAAGGAGTTACAGATATGTCAGTATTTCTGACGTATCTGTAAACACAAAAGTAACGCATTGCTGGAGTGCGTCACAAAGTGACGCAACTCCAGTAATGTGTCCTTTCACATGGAAAAAGCAGCATGTGAAAGGTCTGCTGTGAAGCAGGCGCAAGATTTTGACGCAACAGCATCCTAAAAGTGACGCAGTGAAATCTCAAAGATTTCACTGCGTCGCTATTACAAAGCTTTTTGCGGGGGAACACCCCCTCTGCATGCATTATACCTGACGCAGATATAATGTGGCGCAGGATTTTAAAAAGTGACCCATCTACCTAGATGCGTCACTTTTTAAATATAGCGCAACGAGGCGCATTTTTTTACACCACTGGTGCGATGCGTCACTTTTCTGTGCGCACTCCTTATGACATTCCAGATATGTCATATTTAATGTATGAGGAATCATGTCGCAAGGAGTAACAGATATGTCAGTATTTCGAACGTATCTAAAAAACACAAAAGTAACGCATTGCTGGAGTGCATCACAAAAGTGACACAACTCCAGTAATGTGTCCTTTCACATGGAAAAAGCACCATGTGAAAGGTCTTGCGTCAGTCTAACACCTGCTGTGAAGCAGGCGCAAGATTTTGACGCAACAGCATCCTAAAAGTGACGCAGTGAAATCTCATAGACGTAGATAATCTACCTAGATGCGTCACTTTTTAAATATAGCGCAATGAGGCGCATTTTTTTACACCGCTGGTGCGATGGTGCTTTCCCCTTGTGAAAGGACGCATTACTGGAGTTGCGTCACTTTTGTGACGCACTCCAGCAATGCGTCACTTTTATGTTTACTTTTAGTTCAAAAATACTGACGTATCTGTAACTCCTTGCGACATGATTCGTCTTACATTAAATATGTCACATCTAGAATGTCGTAAGGAGTGCGCACAGAAAAGTGACGCATCGCACCAGCGGTGTAAAAAAATGCACCTCGTTGCGCTATTTTTAAAAAGTGACGCATCTAGGTACATGGGTCACTTTTTAAAACTCTGCGCCACATTATATCTGCGTCAGGTATAATGTATGCAGAGGGGGCATTCCCCCGCAAAAAGCTTGGTAATAACGACGTACTGAAATCTATGAGATTTCACTGCGTCACTTTTAGGATGCTGTTGCGTCAAAATCTTGCACCTGCCTTGCGTCACTTTTATGTTTACAGATATGTCAGAAATACTGACGTATCTGTAACTCCTTGCAACATGATTCGTCATACATTAAATATGACACATCTGGAATGTCATAAGGAGTGCGCACAGAAAAGTGACGCATCGCACCAGCAGTGTAAAAAAATGTGCCTCGTTGCGCTATATTTAAAAAGTGACGCATCTAGATAGATGCGTCACTTTTTAAATATAGCGTAACAAGGCGCATTCTTTTACACCGCTGGTGCGTCACAAAAAGTGACGCACAGGCGGCGCAAAACTGGCAGCGCAAGGCCTTCATAAATATGGTCCTGGATTTTCCCCGTGCTTCGCTCCCCGGTGCGCGTACCAGGCGCTTCCCCCGCGCAAATCGAAAAAAAAAAAAAATTTTAATGCCCCGCAGGACCCTATTTTAGCCCCCACATCAAACCTAGGGGGTCTACTCTGCCCCCTTATGGTCATTTGCCCCTTTTTGTTCTTCAAACCCCTTGTGTCTCGATTTTACCGAGACACAAGATGGCGGCCGCTCCAGACTGTTTAGAATGTTTACAGACACCCAAGAGCCAATCAGCTTTCTGCACGCAAGTCGCGTGTCGCGCCTGGAGCGCTCTCCGGTGCGCGCACCGGAGAGCGCCTATAGATATATATATTTTTTGGAACCTAAATTACTCAAAATCCACTGGAGCACATATCTTGAGACATAGCAAAGGCACATCGGGCTACCAGTCCCTACAATTTTGCCAAGTTTGGTGTAAATCCATTCAGCCGTTCGGGCTAAAAGTGAAATCGACCGCCCTATGGAAATTAACATGGGGAAAATGCGTTTTGGGACCCCCTTTTATCTCGGCCCCCGCTTGACGTATCCCCCCCAAACTTTCAGGGAAGGACCGGAGCTCGACGTGGCCATTTTCAGGAAATTTTCAGGCAGATTCGTCAACCGGTGCCAAAGTTATTCCAAATAGAATTTTGAGATTTAACATTGAAAGAAATCCTAACTATAACTACCTACTGGCGTCCGCCAGTAGGTAATGTGTGCGTGTATATATATATAATATTGTTTTAGCAAGATGGTGTAACTGTTCATTCTGTTCACTGTCCTTATACTGCAAATTGTTTTTGTGTGTTTTGGTCTATTGATCATCACAGCACCTATCATCTATACATAAATCACGATGGTTTAGTAAATATTGAAAAAGCCCCTCTGTGTATTCTTTGTATATTTCTCAGAGACACAGCATGAGTGACTAGGCGAAAGGGTTCTAAATCTGTTACCATGATTCCTGGGGGAGTCAGAGTTGAATGTTCTGTGGTTGCTCAAATTGCTACTTGTCTGTTTATGGGTACTTATGGTGGCATTGTGAGCTAGCTGGCCTATAGGACAACATATCCTGCGGGCGTCCGTAGAACTAGTCCAGCACCATCCCATCCCAAAGTTTATGTTGCCCAGCAAATGCGCATCCCCTAGTGGAAAGGGGAAACTACACAACATGGTGCCGTCAATGTTGCTATAATGGGTTCTTATTTAACCCCTTCGATGCGGGCGCTTTTTTTCCCGTGTGCGGCCGCCGGCCGAACACGGGCGGGCCATGGCGAACCCCAGCCGTCATCAGCGCACGAGCACCGTAGTGCATGACGGCTGGGGTTCGTCACCAGCATGGAAGGGGTTAATGGATCACCCAGGTAGTTTTCTCTTGCATTCTGCTATTCCCCAACTTACCTCCTGACAGTAGACCTCCATGATGGTAGGGATTATCCTCCTCAGCTGAGTAGGTAAATCCTATGTTTTGGCTGTGGGTTTTCAAGCTTGAAATTTTCATAGGAACTATTTTCCCAATGTGTTACCCTCTCTGTTGTTCATTTTGAATAATGTCTGACGATAGAAGACTCAACATTGCTGAGAACTGCAGGCATGCTGTTACTCAAACAATTGCAACACGGTCTCACACTTGCAAGTGGCAATGTTACCTTTGTGGCTGAGGCTCACAAAGCATATAGGACCGAGGTGTTCTATACTTGGGTTACAGTTCCGGCTGCCGGTAACACAACATGATTATTTCACACCTACAAAGAGGATGAAATACCAGACAATTATACACCATATGAAGAAATAGAGATACCTCTAACATACCAAGAACATATAAATTGGTTAAATTGTACCCTTCTACACATAACAATAAGTGTTACTCGGTCCCCTTAGTAATGAGGGAGATATATGGCCACTCTTGGTCGAGCAACACGCTGTATCCTAATTTTTCAGCAGCACATTATACAAACATCTAGTAACAATATATGGATACCTGACACCGTTTGTGATTCGAACATTAATACTGAACTCTGCATGTACTGCTCAGGCTGCACAATCACACTTGGCTACCCCATACATCAGCCCACAAATACTGAATACAGTCATGGGTAAGGTTTCCATCAGACTGGAGGAGATTCTGTTTTGGATTGCACACAAAAAAAGTCTGCTTGAAGTGGTACTTCCACATACGGGTCTGCAGGAAGAGCACAGAATATTAGCCTTTTGCTACCCAATGGAGGTGGCTCCCAACGACTTTAAGCACAGTCTTTATATACAGTCTAATATATACCAGAACACAAAGTACCCAGTCTCTGGCTGTTATCCCTGAAGTGCTGAAATCGGTTCAGAATGAGTATGGGGCTTAAACTGATGGGCAATTTTGCTATGGTATCCCCCATAATGTTGAGTGACATAAGGGGTGAAGCAGCAGCGTTCGCTAAATGCCAACAACTAAGGTATATGGCTCAACACAATAGGAGCATAAACTACCTAAACATATCAAATAAACCTATGCTTCACTGGGTAGGGATAATTTGGGAGCCAGGCCTCGGAAACCACAATTGAAAAGTAATTCTGAAAAGGATAACTCTAAGAAAGCACAGACTCTTTTACAAAGAAGAAATCCGTCAATAAGAAAAACGAGGACAAAACAAAATCATGGGGTGGGTCTCCTACACAGGAAACCACTGAAAAGCAATATAACTTGGGTAACTTTGATATTAGACCTCCTGACATGCATTGAAATACTGATACATGCTCTTCTCGTTCCTTTCAAGAGTCATCTGCTAAAAGTTCGGACAGAGGTTGACTGTCCATGTGCAGATCCCAGTAGCACGTGAAACTGAAGGACTCAAAACGCTCGTCTGACTACCTCATTAAACACAAAAGATCAACCCAAACCTTGAAATCCTCAAAAACAGAAGGTTGCCGGACTAAAGGTCAGGCAATCCATGAATGTTGAGGATACTGCTTCTGAGCGGGAAATGGGCAGTGACGATGCTGGACAGCGCTACCGATGTCACAATAGTTCGCCAGAATCTGATGGATTGTCTGGTAGGAATAGCGCTGACTGAGTATATCATGGTAGGAACACCCAATACTATGTTAAGTGTCCTACACCGTCTCTATGAAATACAACTCCAATTGGAGGGGGACGTACCCAGAAACATTGATGTCCTCTCTTAAGGGGACTTAACTCAAGGCTATGATATTCTTTTGGCTGAAAGGGGTTGGCCTGATTTCGTAATGAATTGCCCAAATGATGAAACAGTAATTTTGCCTGCTTTTTCCAACGTAGTTCTAGAATCAGTTCAACTTCCTTACGTCGAGGAGAGGGTGCTAGCTGATTCATTATTCCGCAGCCAAGTGGGGTGGGATTACAGTTCCCATTACACGAAATACTACTGAAGACTACCGTGCAACTTCAAAGACAATACCCTATTAAGCATGAAGTTAAGAAACAAGTTTGGGAAATCCTCCAAGAAGTTGAATACCAAGGTATGATAGAAAGTTGCTCCTCATCAATTCATTTGGTCTTGTATTAGACTACAGGCACTTAAACACATCTGTTCGCACATTTGCAGTACAAAATGCACACAGGACCGCACTAATGAATAACATAGTGTGGAAGAAATACAAAATGGCTCCAGAGATCTCAGATGGATTTTCTCTGTCAAAATATAGTGCCTGGAAGCAGATATCTGACCGCGTTTTTGGTGGAAGGGTCTCACATGTAATACTGTCCATTTCCCCAGGAGTATAAGAATAAGCCTGGACTGTTTTCAGCCAGAGTAACAGACCGACTACAACGTTTTGTTGACCAGGCATTGTCCTATGTCGACAGCATATATCGGACGGATGATGCCCTCTTGGACCACAGCATTCTAGGGTTTGCTCACATGGGCTACACATTTAACTTTAAGAAACCCAAAATTGTCCACCTCAATCTTTTATTGGATATGAGCTGTTAAGTGAAGGCAAATGCCTTGGGACACACTTCTTAAAGAAATGGGCACTACTTCATCCCCCAACTACATTGAAAAGATTACAATCCAAATTAAGATGTCTAAATTTTGGCAGAACATACATTCCAGATTATGCAGAACGGGTTAAACCATTCTACGACTTGATAAGTCTAGAGTTTAACACATTGGACTCGAACACACAAGTATCTTACAATCCATACAAGCTTCAAAGCATTTGCACACACTTCTAACACAACAAACCTGGTGATCCACGTCATCGCAAGGGCATCTGGGTACACTTATGTCAGGTTCAATGGAGGCAACACTGTACTGATTGCATACAAATTGCATTTATACACCAATGCTGAAATGTGTTTTGCACCTACAGAAAAAAATACTGACCGCAGTACCGACTGCTGTGGTGAGAGTGAGCCCTAGATTAATAGGTTTACAGTGTTGTTGTGACCCCGCTGCCGACCCTAGAGGTAGTCACCAGAGCGATTATTCCAAATGCTAAAGCATTACATCCACAATAGATTTATTGGGCGAATTGACTAACTACAAAAAATGTTGATACAGATTTGATTCTACACTACAAACACAAGCTTTTCTCCAGTACGAACAAGAATATTCTTTGCCTAATAAAGTAATGCCTCTAGAACAATATGATTACATCATATATACTGATGGTTCTGCCCAACCTGCTTTAGGGACAAAGCACAAAAACTCAGCTGCGTGCGCAATGAAAGGGCACATGCGTGATTGAGAATTCCATTCAGAGAAAACCTACATGCAGTCACTTGGTGACTGCACAGCACAGCACAATTGGCTGAACTGAAAGCTCTGGTTCTGGCACTTGAGAATACGGATCCCAGATTCCCCAAACTTATTTTTTTTTTTTGTCCTCATTCAGGTTCATGGATTCTAGCTGCCAGGCGACATAGAGGGTAGTGAGGTGTAGAGAGAACAGTCATGCTGCCTCAGTCAAGACTGGGAGGGAAGGCGAGCGGGGGATGTTAATGAGTTCCCAACAGCAACGACTGGCTCACATCAATCAGAACACCTTGTTACCCAGATGGCAGATGACACCCATTGAGCCAGTTACTATCAGAGCTGATGCCAACCGAGGATCGGGCATTGCGAAGAGAATAAACCATGGCTACTTAATCATCGGACCTGGGGAAAAAAACAACCCAGATTCAATGCAATGTCACCAATCCAACAAGTGCCAGAAAGCTCTTTTATCTTGTTTCCCGGCCCTGGCGAGGTCCAGTTTCGAGATCTGAAGGATTGAATTGCACCAGTCGTTGAATGTAGGGGGGGATGCATCCTTCCAATGCTTGCAAATTTCTCTGTGGGCCGCTAGAATAGAATAGAACAGTAGGTTTTTGGCTGGACTACGAGTCTGGTCCCCGACTCCAAAGATTACAATGCGAAGGTCGATCACTACTTTAAAGCCCAGAGAAGAGGAAAGTTTACTACTGATTGAATCCCAAAAAGGCGCCAAGTGAGGGCAATCAAAGAACATGTGTGTATCCGGGGCCTCTTTAAAACCACACCTTGCGCAAACCACAGGACCCCCCAGAGAAAACTTATACAACCTCTGTGGGAATAGTGTGCCCTATGTAGGGTAAAAAGATGGTTTCTACGAAGCCAGGCTGGTTTGACTTAGTCCCAAAGTACTTTACAGGACATTAACCATAGGTCTACGACATTCAAGCCTGGCATCTAATCTCCCCACAGTAGCTCTGGAAGGTGGAAGTTGCCGTCGATCTCCTCCAAAATTGAATTGTACCACAAAGAGATCTTTTTTTGCTGGCGGTTTGTCTAACGGAAGATATTAGAGTTCACAACCTCCCCCTAATGGCGAGTTAATTCGGTGTGTAGTTTGGATAGTGACAGCTTGAGCCCAACTCGATATTTGCAAGTATTTAAATGTAGACCAGTTGGGCCCCACCTTGTTTGATCTGTATTCCCAAGGAAGCAAGGTCCGATCAAGAAACAAGTCTCCCCAGACTGATATTCCTGCTTCTCTTAACGGGAGAACTAGTGTGTTGCACGCCCAGCCTGGAGCCATGGGTAGCTCCCATATTGGCGATCTACTAGAATAGTACCCCAAGTTAATTGTAGATCTCCTCTTTGCCCAGGTTCTTGCCAGGCCATGCAGCACCTTCAGATTTACCTTTTTTAAAACATTTGGGATCTCCAAACTTAAATAAGTAACCAGATTGACCGACTCCTTCGCAACTCAGTAGAGCCAAAAACATGCTACCTATACCCTTATCTGTTGGCATTTTGAGAAACATTCGTGAGTGCGATATTTGAAATGCCCATGCATAGATCTGTAAGTCTGGGCCCAACAGCCCCCCTCCCCCTCTTCTCCCTGCGGCGCCATATTTTTTTTTTCACGCTATCCTTGGGCTTTTATTTTTCCAAAGAAATGAAGAGATTTCGCCCTGTCATTTAGCCAACAAAGAAGGGTCAAAAAAGAGTGGATTTGTATTAAATAAAAAAGAAACTTTCGGTAGAATAGACATTTTTACCAGATTCACTCTACCCAACAAAGACAGGGGGAGATGTTGCCAAGATCTCATAAGCTTTCGACATTCTTTAGCAATTGCTGCAAAGTTCATGGGGGCAATCTGAGTAATATCTTTGACGATGTTTAGCCCTAGATAGCTCAGACTTGCACTTAGTTGTTCATTGAGACCGCTTGCGTCGTCGTTCCAAACCATGATCTCAGTCTTTACCTCATATCCTGACACACCCCCGAATTCCAGGGCTAACTTAATGGCTGCAGGGAACGCGGTGCTGATTTCTGATGTCATTATCATGACATCGTCCGCGTAGAGGGCTACCCTCTTTTCCCACTGTCCATAGATAAAGGGCTTGATGGTATCATCCTCTCTTAATTTCTGCGCAATGGGCTCGATTTAGAGGTCGAATAGGAGAGGGGATAGAGGGCAGCCCTGCTGTGTTCCTCTAGTAACTGCAAAAGGTTCAGACAAGGTCCCGTTTACCAATACAGAGGCAGTTGGACTATTGTACAACAACACCACCGCTCTACGAAAGCCCTCACCGAATTTGGTCAAGGCCCCTCACCGAAATGTCCAATTGACCCTGTTGAAGGCCTTGGTAGTGTCCAACGTGAGGATAGCCAATGGGATGGAATCTTTAATCGGTATATCTATGGCGCCTATAAGATCATAAGTAAGTTTGTGAAGTTGGCGACCCTTAACAAAGCCCTTCTGGTTGGAATGCAGGATATCGGGGGCAACCTGGCCCAGCCTACTTGCTAAAAGGGATGCAAAGATTTTGTAATCTGCATTTAAAATTGATATGGGACGGTACGAACCACATTTAGTAGTAGGCTTACCAGGTTTCAGAATGAGCGTGATTGATGCGCCATTCCAAGATGTTGGTTGGAGGGTACCCTTCTGCAGTATTTGATTAAACAGGACAGCAAGGAATTGAGATATTTCTACCACCAGATTTTTGTAGATCTCAGCTGGCAAGCCATCTGGGCCTGCAGCCTAGCCTCCTTTGCTGCCCTGAATAGCCGCCGACACCTCATCCACAGTAATCTCCCTATCCAAGAAAACGCCTTGTTCATAAGAAAGTGATGGTAGGGAGACACCTTCTAACCAACTATCTACACTGTCAATAGTGATGTTCTTATCCTCCTGATATATATTTTTAAAGTAATCCTTAAAAGCTGATCTAATTTTTGAATCTGAAGAGAGGGTGCCTTTGTTCGTTATTACGGGGTCTATGATGTTACGTGCCTGATCGGATTTGGACTTCCAGGCCAGTAATTTACCAGCTCCCTCCACATATTCAAAATGGGATAACTTACTTGCCTCCCATTTCTGGAGGATACGTTGATTCAGGACGGAAGTCACACAAACTGATGTCCGGAACTATTCCTAGATGACATTGAGGGATTCAAAACAAGCTGACCTGGAATGCGGTGTGTGCAGTCTGAACACTTGGGGTGGTGACAAGTGTTGGTCAGTTGGGCCTTGATTAGCTAAAAATCTCAACTCTGTCGCAGGTGGAACAACACTTGTCCTTTTTATCTGATGACCTGGAATACGGGGAGTTTTTATTAGGTCCTCAAAAACCATGTCAAAAACGCTTCTTGTATACAATATACAGTGACATATGGAAAGTTTCTCAGCAGGAAGCCGCTGAAAAGCTGTGTGAAATTGACAGGGCCAATTTAGTTAAGGTTCTAGCTGTGGTTTACAATGGTTCACATAATGACTCTTGAGTGTGTGACAGTGCGGATTAGTTTCCATGAAGGTACACCTGCTTATAAATTCCACTTTGTAAGAACACTACCTCGACACCTCGAACATCCCGTACAAGGTCAGAAAATACATTGTGTAATTGTGGTTGGTGGTTGTTCGTCCCTTCGGCAGCACAGCGATCTATAGATCTTAAACAAAGGTGGCCTGACAAAAATTATGGTTCGGAGCAAGGATGCTTTTTGTTATGAATTTCCAGGTTTTAGGCAGAGGAGCATTTGCGGTCATTGATGCTTGCTGATCCCTCTACGAAAAACACACACACACACCTATCTAAAGATTGTTTTATATGCTTGCACTTGCATATATACATTGTTTTAGCAGGATGATGAAACTGTTCATTCTATTCACTGTCCTTATACGTCTAATTACTCCTATCTGCTTCTATCTATTGATCATCGCAGCAAATATATTCTATACAAGAGTCATGATGATTCAATAACTATTGAAAACGCCCCTCTATGTATTCTTTATATATTTCTCTGAGAGAGAGCACGGGTTCTAAATCTGTTATATGCCTAGGGGAAATCAGGTTTGTCTTGTTCAGTGGATGCCCAAGTCATTGGCTACCTGTCTAGGTTTAGTGGTGCTTATGGAGTCATTCTGAGCTAACGGGCATATAGGACAACATATCATACGGTGTGCGTAAAATCAGTCTGGCATCATCCCAAAGTTTGTTGTCCAACAAACGTGCAGTTCTACTAGACAGTACAAACTACACGACTCCTTTCATTTTAATGAATCACACTGGCAAGGAGAGGCTTCACGTTTATTGTAGGATAACTACATTATTGGAAAATGTAAATCATTCCCTGACCAGTACCCTTGATCAGGAATTGAAGGTGAATATTATATGATCTGTATTTCACTTCCTTGTCGAGCTAGTTGATCTTGGTCTCCTTAGACCCATGTAACCAGTATAATTGGTGGTCAGTATCTGCAACTACGGCATAAGGTCTCTATCCTGAATTAAGATTTTATGTTTTCCTGTTCGGGAAACATACATTTTGTGAACCACCATTTTTTCTACAAAAGTCAAATTTAATTGAATAGGTTGATCCAGTTTTCTGTCCCTGGTTAATTTATATTTTTAAAACCTTTTCTCTTTGGGATTAACCCAAATGGATTAATCTCTCTATATTGCTTTGAAGCATTCCTATATTTCTCACCTCTGTAGTCCTCTTGTTAGCCCCAACATTGGTCTGAAAATGTCACTCTTCAGCCATTCCAGATGTTATGCAATTTGGCATCAGCCAGGGGGATTGAGATGATGATCGGGACTTTTCCTTTGCCAAAGAGGTACATCATGGGCATGAAGTTGAGCACTAACTTGGGTCCTTTATCTGCAGATCTGTTAATGTGTTTTTAGCTTCTTTTGAGTTTCCAGTTGCCAACCAACATTCCAGGCAGCCATTTCTGCTCAATCACCACATCCTTCGTTAGACTAGGCATCGTTTAGCACCCCTGATTCATTACTTCTATAACCAACGGAAATAAATAGATACCTGGTTGACCTCCCCTAACCTGTTAGAAATGCTTTTACATGAATACTAATGGGTCACATACTAGTGGGTGATAAACTGATAGGGTCAATATATGTATGTCCATCAATAGCAATTTGAAGCATATTTCTCTCCACAGCAGAGATACTCCAAATTGAGTGGATGCAATTGGTTCCCAGGCAAGTTTACCGCCACGATTTTACAGTGGCTTTCAAATATTTTGATCATGTGTTTCTTACTGAGGGCATGTTTAGCACACTATGCACTTGTTGTGTGACCGTTCTGTGGAGTTTTTGGTTGTTATCAACATTACATGACTACCACTTTCAGAGTGTGTTTGTTCGATGTGGTTGGTTACTGGAACTCAGTTTGTCAACATGTTGTTCAATAATGGGTTGCATAGCTTCATGTGAAAAATACTGTCAGGTCCTGTATCAGGGGTGAGGTGGTCATTAAAGCTTAATATGTATATGTATGCAGGTGTTGAAAACATAGCCTTTTCTTTTGTTTCTATAAAACACTATTTGAGGGGACAGATATGATCCACTAGTCCTCAACTGTGGTGGTTGAGATCTTTTGCTACTGTAGTCTGTCCTATGTCTGTGCAAACTGTGTCAAGTACACCCTTTCAACAACCCTCCCAGACAGCACAAGATAAAAAAAATAACAAGAATTATTTGCAATGCAATCGGCCTCACATTTACGTGAGTTTCGTAAATGTGACATCTTTTGCATTACAAATGCTAGTTTGTAAAAACGCCCATTCGCACTTTTACTTTAATATCGTCCGTGCCCCTTTCTTTAGATAAGTGGTGTCTAAAGAAAGGTGCGTGGTCACCATTAAAGTGAACGCTGTATGGGGTGCTTTTACAAACAAAAGCATTTGTTTGTCAAGTTAACAAGCTAATGCTTTTTTGTTTGTTTGTAAAAGCGCCCCAGGTGGCTGTTTGGCTTCGCTCGTTTAAATGTAAGTGAGGAATGTGGCAATTAACAAAAGCAAAAAAATAAAGACTTTACCAAAAAAAAACATGCGGGTGCACTTGGCGCGGCAAGTAAAGCAAAGACCCGACCCTGGCATGGCATGCTGTGCTATGTAAAACAAATTGTAATGCTCTTGCGAGAAAGCGTGCATTGCCTGCAACAGCAAGCATGAGAAAACTGTTAAAATAGTACTCGGTGGCTGTAATTAAAGCCTATAGAGCAACAACACATGTAAAATGGTGTGTCTTCATCGGAGGCTACAAATGAAGACAAGGCGGTACTAAAATGGGACTAACATGCCTATTTACAAATCAGAAGCCAGCATTACAAAGGACAATGACACACACCAATGACAAATATGGGCGGAGAGTGGGCAGGGCTTAAAGTGCATACTCCAATATGCTGCCCAGGCTCGACCTGAAAAAGACCTCCTGTAAAACCTCATCTGCACTTGTAGGCCAAATTTTTCAGCAACCTGGTACTCTAGACCTGAACTAGCTATAAAAGATCCTTCCACAGACTGGAAAGAAAATGAAGAAAAACTGATCTAATGACAGCACGTAACTAAATTCTTTCCGCTCAACATGCAGACATCTCATCTGCCAAAGTAAAGTAATATACCAAAACCATCAGCTAAGTCACTATAAGAAATTGAATTATTTGGAGTGGGCAAATGGCTACCTACAGAAGTTATCATTACTCTTGTCAGGGTGAACCCTTAAAGTCACTAAACTAACTTGAGGTTTTCCACCAGGTAACTTCGGCACAGAGCAGTTGGGCTTAAACCAGTAAAAATGCAAATTGGAAAAAAATCCCTAATCAAATTACAAAATCTATTAAAATTGAATGAGCAAAATGACAAATATCCAATAAGAGGAATGGCTTATATGAATTTTTAAAGTTTTGAGTGAAAATGGTGCAGAAAATCACAAAGCGCCCGTGATTATCGTTGATTGCGGTAGTTGTGATTTGAGGTGGACTGCAAGGGAGCGGAGGTCGGGTGTGTTGGTGTTTTATATAATTGGCTACATGCTTAATATGAATTGCTTTCAATGGAAAAGGAAAAGCTGTGATGTGTGAAACTGTTTATATGGCTTAATGCTACCTCAATTCCATCTTTAGAAAACATGGCTTCTGACTTCATAATATTCTTTGTTTATATTTCTCATTGACAATGCATGCAGCAAATATACACACTGTTTTGTAATTACATATTTTCGAATAACTCCAGAGGAAGCCTTTGCTGCTAGCATGCTGTATTTCATTCAATAATCTTTTCATTGTTTATGTAACTAGTGTGTTCTGACACCTCCAGAGGACCTGTGGTCTGACGGGCGAATCAGTATTCATGTAGTAGAATAGTGAGTGTATAGTATGGCCGATAGGGTCATTGTAGACATTGCTTGAGCTCTGCAGCCATGATTCTGCTTTTGTGCACGTTACTACATGACTTTATTATGCACGACTTTGCCTTTCACATGAGACCTGTCTGCTTTCTGCTCTCTCTGCCTGTTCTTGGAGTTTAGTCTGAAGACTGAGTACAAGGTCGATAAACACGGCCCTTTGTTATTATGTTCTGATCAATCCCTAGCACTTAGACAAAACATGCTACACAGCTGCAACTGCTGGAAACTCGTGCTTTGATATTATGGGATAGCATGTTGGTTTAACACACACTTGGAGAGGGACCTTTCCAGGGAGAAGAGCTATGCAGTTTCAATTATGTAAAACTGCGATCTAGGCACTAACGTATGGGGTTTGCTGAAAAAGCCCAGAGATCTTCCTTCATATAATAAAACTTCTTCTAATCAAGGGGTGGGCGCTTAGGCCTTATAGTCCTTTATTAGGTTTTGCCTGGCGAAAGCTGCGCTTTCTGAGCAGCTTTTTCGCGCAGGCGAAAACCTGATGAGAAGAGTAGTGTGGCTTTGGTTCGGCCCTCGTCATTGATTGGCTGGCTCCGTAAACGGAGCCTTGCCATTGGACGAGGGGCCTGTCCGTCAATGCCGGACCAGACACGGGGGCGTTCCCGACATTCTTTGGCTTTTGCCGACGTCACGGGACGCCGGGAACGCCCCCGTGTCTGGTCCGGCATTGCCGGCACTACTGCGTCTCTTCTCCCCCGTTTCCCGCCCCGTGACTGGCCGGCCGGCCAATCCTAGCGCGGCCGGCCGGAAGTGCCCGCCCCCCGCAGCCCGGGGGAAGAAGGAAGACGGCAAGCAGTATGGCGGCGCCCGCGGGGCTCCCGTGGCCTGGAGGGAACCGCCGCCGTCGACGTTGCCGGTCTCCCAAGCCGAAGAGGGAGACCGGAGAAGTGCCGCCGTCGCAAGGTGCAGGTGAGTCGATTTTTTTTTTTTTTTTTTCCCCTCCTCTCTTCCCCTGCCTTCCTGCCCCAACCTCTCTCCCCCTGTCTCCTACCTTCACTCCGCTGTGCCTCTCTCCCTATGCTGTTGTCTGCTGCCGCGTCTTGTTAACACTGCAGTCTCTTGTTTTTAAGCATAGCCTGTGCTGTCTGGGAAATGCTTTATGACCCAGACCAGACATAGCACCCCTATCCAAATAGAGACGGGGTTTACCATGGGGCCCGACCCTCTTTCTGGGTTATGTTTTTGAATAAACCACCTTCAGGAAACAAAGATGACGGGGACGTGTTAACCCGGGTTGCAGGGGTTTGGGGAGCATTGGTTTCTTTGCCCTGGGAGGGAAGAAAGAGACTGCTGCTTGCATGCAGGCAGGCAGGCAGGCGACTTTGTTTGGCACTGGCTGTGTCTGCGGTGCCAGCCCAGGATTGCTGTATGGTGCAGTGTTTGATCAGTAGGCAAAGGTGCTGTGGCTCAGAACACCCCTTCGGTTCTTTTGTCTTTCAGACCGCAGATCGGCCGACTGGGTATATATATTTTTTTTTTGTTAAACCCGTGCCTCCTACTGATTTTTTTTTTTTTTTTTTTTTGCAAACCCATGATTTTGGTTGCCGCCAGGGGCATAATAACACGGTGGCACAGATTTGAGACACCCTTTAACCGCGAAAGCTTTACCACTACCCAGAATGAATCAACTGTATTTCGCCGCACTTTTGCACCAATGTGCTCGAAATTACTGTTCTTCAAATTGCATCAATATGTTGTGTTTTCAAAACAGATTGGATTAATCTGAGTATTATAAAAAAAGACAACACAATTTGTCTGCCTCGGGAAGCTTTCGATTTGTCATGTGTAGAATTGTAGTTCAAAAGAGCTATTTAGGCAGGTGCTTTTTTTGAATTGTATGCGTGATGGATGAATGGTTCACCCGTTTTTGACCAGCGTTTAGGAGTCTCCGCCTTTCTAGGCCATTGGGTTATTGCTAATTGACGGGCACTGAAAGTCCTTTCGTATGCCAGCCCACACCGAGGCCTTTGTGAATTGAGGTGGTGATCTCACGCAATTACACAGTATGCCGGCGTCCACTTAAGTAAAACTCGTTATAATTGGCACTCTGCCTGCCACTGTTTGCAGCAGGGCCAACGACTGAAGAAGCATGACATGTGACGGCCCTCTCTCCCCGTGTAAAGTCGATGCACTTTATGAGTCTGTGTTACACCTGTTGTGTTCCGCAATGGATTGATCCTTTTTCCAGTAACTCAGTCCAGTGTTTTAAGAGATATGATCAGCTCTCCTGGGCGTGAACCGATTTGCTGTTAACGAAACTAGAAACACATGGAATAATAATAGAACCGGCTTTTTCGAGCACCTACCTTACACGTTAAGTAGTATTTCTGTTTCTGCAGCCTGTCCTTTCTAAGACACACTTTTTGATGTCGCATGCAATATTAAACTGAGTATTAAAACAAGTTAGCTGACCCAGTTTCCTTTCTGACAATTTTAAGAGTCAGTTTTAAGTTTTAATACCTGACCATACCTCTGGTTATGAAGCTCAGATTGTGTAGTACTAACTGTAGAGAGATGCTGAACGTTGTATTGCATTGATTACGTGACTGTTATGTGCTCCAAAATGAATGTCATGTAGAGTATGGATACCAAGTGACTACATGCATTAGGACACTAAGTATTGTATAGTAGTTGTATTTCTACAATACTTCATACCACTGACACACCTGACGTGACCACTTGAGATCTGTCATCAGGCGTTGCCTGCGTTTTTCACTGTTATTCTGGAAATGCTCCACTTTGAGTCACCGTGTTTATTAGTACATTTATCTGAATTTTGAAATGGATCAAAGGACACATTCAGCGTGGAGGGGCCACCGCCCCCCCCCTCCCCCCCCCCCCCCCGAAAATTACTTCACTGAATGGGAAACGTTATTTTAAGCAGAATAGGGAATAATTTTACCCGGGGCGTGGTAGTCGCGCTAGAAATGCAGCTTTTTTGGCAGGCACACAGATAAAAATAAACAAATCCGGCTTAAACAGTAATGTTGTTGTTGGCAGCTTTTTATTAAAGTGCGTTTTGCTTTGTGTCCTCGGCCAAGTGGTGTTCTTATCTCTGTTGGTGGCGTGGTATCTCCTGTTCACATCCTGGAGGACGTCCCAATCTGTGACAGTCTTCCTGTGGTTTGCAGTCCAGTTTTGCCCACTGTGTATTGTTGTGCATTCACCTACTACGACAGTTTACTTTGTATGTTCAGTGCTTCAATTCTTTAGCTTCTATTGCTGGGTTTAAAAAAAAAATATTTTCATATTCTCTGTTATTGTACTTGTGTTTACCGCGGATATATCAGTGTGCCTCACTTAAGTGCCATTTCTTAGCTAAACTGCTCTTTAAAATTGGAGGCTAGCGCAGCGTACGAAGGGGGTGTTGAACGGCTCCTGTCAGGATTGGGAGGTGGGGGCTGCGTCATGCGCGCGCAGTTTATTTTTCCGGGTATCTCGCGCTCTCCAGTGACGCCGAGATTGATGGATCGAATACAGACTGCGCAGAATGATAACTAATGCACACCAGAAGGGTCTGGTATCCTCTGTGGATGAGATCTAAAGCCCTGTGACTCGCATTAAATGTAGCATACTTCTGCTCTGTGTGGGGGGGGGGCTCTGTGTGGGTGTATGTGTGGAGGGCGCTGTGTGGTTGTGTGGGGGGGCGCTGTGTGTGTGTGTGGGGGGGCTCTCTGTGGGTGTTTGTGTGTGGCATTTGCGAGAGATTAAGCTATTGGCATTGTAAATGACAATGCCATTTATTTATGTTAAAAAAAACATAAATAAAAATAATGTCAAGAGCAATGCCAATAGCTCTAACTTTAACAAAGGCAAAACCATTGCATTGTAAATGCTTGTCCACTGTCTGTATACAATGATTTCCCCATTCATAGTCTATGGACGTGCTACAATGTTAACTGTTTTAGGTTTGTGTGTTGCTCCTGGCAGTGGCTCGTATAATGCATTGTAGTTAAAATAAAAAAATAAACCTTTTGAACTATAACAGTGACTCGGTTTGTTCTTATTGTGGACCAGTATGGGTGAGTGAGCGAAAGGGTACGTCTTTCTACCGTGATTACTGAGAGAGTCGGGAGTGTTATGTTCTGGGTTGTCTAGTCATTTGTATCTTTGTGATTATGTAGGAGAACAAATGAGACACTATAGCTATTCTGTTTTGGTATTTTGGGAACTAAGGCGGGAGGAAGGCTTAGCCCCTACAGACGAGGTCCTGTTTTCATGTGCATAGTTCTTTGTAGGTGCAGAATCCCCGCAACAAGTGTTGGGATGTTAGCTATATGTTGTTTTAAAATGCTTAAATGTGATTTGTTAGTAATGTTGTTACTTTTGCTTATATCATGCTGACATTGCAAATTGTTTAATTTTTGTTGGAGAAATTGGCTATACAAACCCTCACGTGTGGATAAAGCTAAATCTTTTTGGGCCCCTACTAGGGATGCTGCCCGATTTGCTGCAAATTTGAGATTTAGCCTAGGTTTCAGATTTTGCTCATTGCCTCATTTATTTGAACTCTTGAGAGCCTTCAAGGAAGTTGAATTCTATGTCCTTTGATTGAGTGCTATATTTTTATTCTTTCTGTATTGCAATTTATAGTTTTTGAAAACCATGAGGTTTTTTAAAATACTAATCTGAGTCCATTCTGTCTTTTAATTTGTATTTTAAAATGATGTTCTGACTCTTGCCTTCAAGGAAATATTGCCTGATCTGTTCTTGAGGAGAACAGCGCCCACTTTGTTGCATTTGGGTGGCATGAGTATTATGTTTGTTCATGCTGGTCAAACATTTTCCCTTGTGACTTAGACTTGTATGTTCCAATGAACCACAGGAGTACACTTCTAGAGTCCCTAGACCTCAGGGAGAGGCACTTAAAGACTTGCAATGTGTCAGGCAGAGGACTCATGAAGGGTCATTGCAACGGTCAGCTGGCTATTTCATGGAAAAGACCTCTTGCAGCTTGTCTCCCTTGCACCATACGAGGTCAACCAACTGACTCGGAGTCTACTTCATTGTCCTGGGTACATGAGGGAGCAGGTCCAGTCCTTTCGCTTTCGAGCTGAATGGTCGCTCCCCAGTGTCTCTGACGACACCTGGTATCGTAGTGCTGCGATTTGTATCAGAAGTGCCTCGTTATTATTGCCTGCTGTCTGCCCTGCTTGCCGCTTTTGCCCTGTATGCATTTTGTTAATTTGCCATTGTAACTTTTCAGTGTTTGCGCGTTCTCCCCAAGCGCTCGGCTGTGCTCACCCCTCCGCTGCCATTTTGTGTGTTGTTGTTGTCCTAGTAAGCCCGCCCCGCCTCCCAGCTGAGCCGCCCTCCCACAGACTACTTACAGCGCTCCATTCCCTCGAAGCGCTGTGACTTCGCTTTCGAGCTGAATGGTCGCTCCCCAGTGTCTCTGACGACACCTGGTATCGTAGTGCTGCGATTTGTATCAGAAGTGCCTCGTTATTATTGCCTGCTGTCTGCCCTGCTTGCCGCTTTTGCCCTGTATGCATTTTGTTAATTTGCCATTGTAACTTTTCAGTGTTTGCGCGTTATCCCCAAGCGCTCGGCTGTGCTCACCCCTCCGCTGCCATTTTGTGTGTTGTTGTTGTCCTAGTAAGCCCGCCCCGCCTCCCAGCTGAGCCGCCCTCCCACAGACTACTTACAGCGCTCCATTCCCTCGAAGCGCTGTGACTCTCTTCGCTTTCGAGCTGAATGGTCGCTCCCCAGTGTCTCTGACGACACCTGGTATCGTAGTGCTGCGATTTGTATCAGAAGTGCCTCGTTATTATTGCCTGCTGTCTGCCCTGCTTGCCGCTTTTGCCGCTTTTGCCCTGTATGCATTTTGTTAATTTGCCATTGTAACTTTTCAGTGTTTGCGCGTTATCCCCAAGCGCTCGGCTGTGCTCACCCCTCCGCTGCCATTTTGTGTGTTGTTGTTGTCCTAGTAAGCCCGCCCCGCCTCCCAGCTGAGCCGCCCTCGCCCCTCCCCCTCCACTATCCATATATGACAGTTGTTCCCGCGCGCAGCGTTCGCGCCCCCTGCGCGCCGAAGGTGCGCCAAAGGTAAGCCCGTCTACGCCGTCTGCGCCTGGACCGCGCCCAGCGCCAGACCCCCTGGCCCTCGCTTTGCCCAGCCCTCCCGCATTACCTACGATGCCACCACCCTCCTAGCCCTTAACCCTGGCCGCTCCCCCAACTGCGCCCAAGCCGCTCCTGGACACACCCATGGACCTTTCTCATGCAACTCCTGCAAATTCAGCGGCACCGACAACAACTCCGCTACGATCACACCACAGACTCCCGACCCCAACCACCTACAATGCATCTTGCTCAACACACGATCGGTCCACAGGCACGCCATTGACCTATGGAATCTACTAGACACCATCTCTCCGGACGTCGCCTTCCTAACAGAAACATGGATGAACGCCTCTTCCGCCCCAGACATCACCATTGCCATCCCAGAAGATTATAAGATCATACGCAAGGACCGTACCGGCCACACAGGAGGAGGAATCGCTATCGTCCATAAGAAATCCATCCACATCTCAACCAGCTCGGACGTCAATCTCGCCAACTCTGAACACCTTCACTTCCAGATCCACATCGACCCCAAGACTACACTCAGAGGCACCCTCCTTTACAGACCTCCAGGACCCCGCGCACAATTTAGTGAGGACATCACGGACTTCATCACTCCACACGCGCTCCCCTCCAAAGATTACATCCTTCTGGGAGACCTCAATTTTCACCTTGAAAAGAACAACGATCATAACTCCACCACCCTTTTGGACAACCTCGCCAACCTCGGACTTAAACAACTGGTCACTTCCCCCACCCACATCGCAGGTCACACACTCGACCCTATCTTCACCTCCAGGAATCATGTCTCCTTCAGCCACACTACGGCTCTCCTCTGGACTGACCACAGCTGCGTCCACTTTACCTACAACAAGCCCAAACCCAACAACCACCCCCAACCAACTCTGCAAAGAAACTGGAACAAAATCACCATCGACCAGATCTCCTCATCGCTTCTTCTAAACCCCCCAGCCCACTCCTCAAACCCCGACCAAGCCGCCACCAACCTCACCCTATGGTTATCCAACAGCGCCGACATCCTAGCACCACTGAAAAAACGACAAATCAAACTTGGCAGCAAGAAAGCCTCCTGGTTCAACGATGATCTTAAGAAATCCAAGAAACTCTGCCGCTCCCTTGAGAAGGCCTGGAAAAAAGACCCAACCACCAGCACCAAGGACGCCTTCAAAAACGCCACTCGCACACACCACCAACTGATCCGAAAGGCCAAGAAAACCGCCTTCAAGGACCGACTAGATAGCAACGCCTACAACAGCAAGGAACTTTTCAACATCGTCAAGGAATTCACCAATCCCTCAGCCAACTCCAACGACATCACCCCCTCTCAAGCCCTCTGCGACTCCCTAGCCTCATTCTTCCACAACAAAATTGCAGACATCCACAACAGCTTCGACAACCAACCCGGAGACCAACCCACCCAACCATCTGCTGGACCTTCACCACCCTCGAACATCCTTAATGACTGGAACCCAATCTCCACTGAGGACACTATCCGCCTGATGAACTCCATCCACTCAGGATCCCCCACAGACCCATGCCCTCACCACATCTTCAACAAAGCAGACTCCATCATAGCACCGCACCTCCGAGACGTCATCAACTGCTCCCTCAACTCCGCCACCTTCCCGGAAAGCTGGAAACACGCTGAACTCAGCGCCCTTCTGAAAAAACCCACAGCGGACCCCACCGAACTCAAAAACTACCGTCCCATTTCGCTCCTTCCATTCCCGGCCAAAGTCATCGAGAAAGCTGTCAACAACCAGCTCGCCGCCTTCCTCGAAGCCAACAATTCCCTCGACTCCTCACAGTCCGGCTTCCGAGCCAAACACAGCACTGAAACCGCCCTCATCGCAGCAACAGACGACATTCGAACTTTACTGGACAATGGAGACACAGTCGCCCTCATCCTCCTCGACCTCTCCGCAGCCTTCGACACAGTCTGCCATAGCACCCTTCTACAGCGCCTCAGAAACATTGGAATCCAAGGAAAAGCACTAGAATGGATCACCTCGTTCCTCACCGGAAGAACCCAGAGAGTCCGCCTTCCACCATTCAAGTCAGAGGCCACTGAAGTCATCTGCGGCGTGCCACAAGGATCTTCACTCAGCCCCACCCTTTTCAACGTATACATGAGCCCCCCTCGCGGCCATCGCACGCCAACACAACCTCAACATCATCTCCTACGCGGATGACACTCAACTGATCCTATCACTCACCAATGACCTTAGCACCGCCAAAACTAACCTACACGAAGGAATGAAAGAAGTAGCCGAATGGATGAAACATAGCCGTCTGAAACTGAACTCAGATAAAACAGAAGTCCTCATCCTAGGCACCTCCCCCTCCGCCTGGGATGACTCTTGGTGGCCAGAGGCCCTTGGAAAAGCACCCATCCCGACGGACCACGCACGGAACCTGGGCGTCATCCTGGATTCCTCACTCTCGATGAACAGACAAGTCAACGCCGTCTCTTCATCCTGCTTCAACATTCTTCGCATGCTCAAAAAAACATTTCGTTGGATCCCCACCGAAACTAGGAAAACGGTCACCCACGCCCTGGTCACGAGCCGACTGGACTATGGAAACACCCTCTACGCCGGTACTACCGCTAAACTCCAGAAAAAACTCCAACGAATCCAAAACGCCTCAGCCAGGCTCATATTAGACATCCCGCGTAAAGAACATATCTCTGGTCACCTGAAAAACCTCCACTGGCTTCCCGTCAATAAGAGGATCACTTTCCGGCTCCTAACCCACGCACACAAAGCACTCTACGAAATCGGACCAGAATGCCTCATTACACGACTGTCCTTCTACTCCCCCTCCCGCCAGCTACGATCATCCAACCAAGCCCTTGCCACCGTACCTCGCATCAACAAAACCACCATGGGAGGTAGATCCTTCTCCTACCTGGCAGCTAAAACCTGGAACTCCCTTCCCACTTACCTTCGCCTTACTCAGAATCACCTAGCATTCAGGAAGCAACTTAAAACGTGGATATTTGACAAGTAATTCCCCACCCCTCCTCAAGAGGCTTGAGACCTTCTGGGTATGTAGCGCGCTATATAAATTCGTTGACTTGACTTGACTTGACTTAGGGCTTCTCTAAAGTCACGGACGGCTGGACCAGCCCCCTTCTAATCTTCCACAAGTACAGCAACTGTTCTGAAGAGGATGCCTGGGGGTGCCACATTTATCCCTGTCACCAACTAATGGATGAGGGGGTCTCCTGGTGGGGGGGATCGTTTATTAGGTCTCGGACTAGCGTCCCACGCAGTGGGCGGAGTCCGAGATTTTATGTTTTGGCAGTATGGGGGCTTGAACTCGCCCCTCTTCTCCATTGGCTGGCCTCGTAAATGCTGGCCAGCCATTGGAGGAGAGGGGCGTCACTCGGTTCAAGCCCCGTCTTTTTGAGATTCGGGGGCTTTTTTTTCCAGTTTTTAATCTGTGACGTCATCTGTCACTCAACTGCTAAATACACGCCCCCGAATCGCAAAAATGGTGGCGCTTTTGTTCTGCCTTTTCCCCCCCGACGCCGCCGGAAAAAGTCTAGTCGTGAGCACGTCTGCTGGCAGGTATGATTCAGTGCAGCCCTGCCTACCCTTCACACAACACCACTTAAAGGACACCAATGACACCCTCTGTGCACCTCGCACCTTTGGCCCGTACATGTGTACCATCCCCCTCTGTGCGCCTCGCACCTGCCTGCCAAGGACGCCCCACACTCCGTGTGCGCTAAGTGCCCCGAGTACGCTGGAGGCGTACTAACAAACTGCATCGCCTGGAAGTGGGTGGAGGTTCGCGACGTACGCCTGAGCGTACCATTTGCCCCCATACGCCTGAAGCGTACCATTTTGCCCGCACCTTGTCCTCGAGGCCGCGCCGCACCCGAGAGCCGCACTATACTTAAGTACAGGCCGCTCCGTGCAGCTGCTGCCTCTAGGGGAATCTGCCTGCCAGAGAGGACGTCTGCCCCAAACCGGACCAGCTCGACAAGACCAGCATCCCGAGTCCAAGGCCAGAGCTGTACTGTACCCCCTCGGGGCACCCTTAAATCCTTCTGCACATTTAGGGGAAGTTAAATTATTGAAAAAGCATTGAAGAAGGAACTTAAAGTATTTTACAAGAAATAATGCGGCTAAAGAGAACGGCTTCTAACAAGAATGCCTCTGCTTTAAATCCCTCAATAGCTACTCAGCCTCTCATCCTTACATTGGTAAAAGAAATAAGTATCACCGATTTGGACTCAACACTAGCGTTAGTGCAGAGCGCATAGGAAGTGCACCAATCCGTGCGGTACAGGCCTATCCCATTATTTGAGAGCACGTGAGGCACTAATTTTATTGGCTATACCAGGTAAAGTAACATCACAAATCTTATGCAGACAGTCTAAAAGATGATCGATGCCTGAAGAAAATGAACAGGCTGCTGTGCCCCTGCACAGGACCCTGAGCAGTCACTTTCAGCACAGAGCTGTCAGCATGTGGTGAACGTCTACGAAGACACCTACAACTCCCTCCATCTCAGGGGTGGCGGCCCAGCCTCTGGTTCATGTGTGGCATTGTTGTTGAACTCTTCCAAATGTATGTGCTAATTGACAATAGTTAAAATACTATTCATTTGTTCGAGTCAATTAGGCACTTCAGCAGAGCTCTCAAGTTGTCTTCAGTTAAGTCTGAGGAGTTTGGTCAATTTTATTTTAATTTTGCTCACATCACGTTGTTTCCTGCTGCTTACCTTCATGTATTTAAACAGGGAACGTACAGCAAGTGGCACTTTACCATAACGCTAAGAAATGTATGTTACAAAGCCAAGACTGAATGATCCTCTCATGGAAAGAGTGTAACAACATGATAGCTCTGCACCAGCATTACGAACGTGAAAAATGAATAAGATAGAAACATCATAATTTTGTCCTCGAACTGACTACAGTACACTGCAGATCTGTGGACCAATCAAATCCTGTATTCCACTTAGGAAATAAAATATGACGCCAAAGGGTACTCTTTATACATTATTATATAACTGTGATCTTACATGCCACTTTGGCTAGTGCACTGGCTAAATTAATCACTGCCACAGACGGGCTTAACAAGAAGAGTGCAGCAAACTGAATAGGTGGCAAAAGCAACTAACACCAAAGAATTTTTGAGAAACACCGTTTGTCAGAGTCCAAGCTGCCCGAGGCAGCCCTAGCTAGATAAAGCGGCGCTTCTGAACAGAGAATGTGACAGCCGGACCATTCCAGGGGAAGTTAACTCCAGCGTGGACTGGGCGCTTAATTTCCCCGACACAAACACAACGCGTGCGCTCGCCGCCTCCCACACGCTCCGGTAGCAGAGCAGCACTCCACCGTTCAAATGAAACTATTCCAGCCTCGGCCACCACGCCCTGGGGCCATACAGTACGTGCTAGCAGCCAAGAGGGAAAACTCTGACTTATCAGCCCCGGGCTGCGTTCCTTCATTCTTCACTGAAAGGCGACCACGTTTCCACTTCTAGATCGCCCCTTCCCCTCGAGCCCACGCGCTGCCTGCCCAACAAAAACATGGGTTGAGGTAAAAATGCATCCCTCAACAGAAAGCAAAACTGCAGCGCAACGTCTGAACCGGTGCTCAGAGACGTTTTGTTCACTCAGTCGAAAGCTGTTCCAGTACAACCAATGCCTTTTCAATTAAACATTTCGAATGCAAAACCAAGGGCACATATAATCATCCTACCAATCATACTATAATTTCTTTATGGGTTTTTTTTAAAGTCTTAAATAACTTGCAAAGGGGAACTGATAGGAGGAGGAATTTTATGTTCTGTTGGCGAGAGATGTGTAGCACATAGCTACTCAAAAGTGTGTCCTAGCGCTTAATCAGGCAGCCGGCAATAACCGTGAATGTCCTGTTCGGCTTGCTGGAAGAGCCATGTTTTTATTTTTTTCTTGAAAGAGGAGAGTTCCATTGTGGTTCAAATCGTGCGTACTGAGTGCGAGGCGCACAGGCGCGTGGCTCCAAGGTCAGTGAGAAGCGTGAGAGCGCGAGGCGTAATGGCGTTTCCCCTCTCAGGCCACAAAAATTTGGGCGCCGGTGCTTCTCCCCCGCTCCGATAAGATAGGCTGTGCTTGCTTCCCTGCCCCCTGGCTGTGCTTGCTTCCCTGCCCCCTGGCTGTGCTTGCTTCCCTGCCCCCTGGCTGTGCTTGCTTCCCTGCCCCCTGGCTGTGCTTGCTTCCCTGCCCCCTGGCTGTGCTTGCTTCCCTGCCCCCTGGCTGTGCTTGCTCCCCTCGCTGTGCTTGCTCCCCTGCCCCCTCGCTGTGCTTGCTCCCCTGCCCCCTCGCTGTGCTTGCTCCCCTGCCCTCTGGCTGTGCTTGCTCCCCTGCCCCCCTCGCTGTGCTTGCTTCCCGTGTGTGTATGTGGCTCTGGGTGTGTGTGGGGCTCTGGGTGTGTGTGTGTCTGTGGCTCTGTGTGTGTGTGGCTTTGTGTGGATAGCTTTTTTTGTAGGTGGCGCTATGTGTGGGTGGCTCTGTGTAGGGGTGTAGCTATTGGCATTGTAAATGACAATGCCATTTATTTAACGATTAAGCTATTGGCAATATAAATGACAATGCCATTTATTTATGATTTACAAAAAAAAAAAAGAAATGTCATGAGCAATGCCAATAGCTCTACCTTTTAATGATGCTGAGTCCATTGCATTGTAAATGCTTGTCAGTTATACCGTCTCCGTATCGTGTCCTTTAGGTGACTTCCCACATCCCTGACGACACTAAATTTAATCAACTTAGTTCTCCATTCATTACTATTTAGCTTTTTAACACATTAAAAGGTGCTTGTTTTTATGCTTTTACACTGAGGCTGTTGTCTCTTTTCATAATGTCAATCAATTGAAGTACATAGCTAGTGAGCTACAGTGATCCTAAAAGCACAGGACAATCTCCTCGCACCTCCATCAGAAATCGCTTGCCTTAAAATCCTTCTACGAAGGTTGGCACACATACCTCTCACGAAATTTGGAAATGATACAGAGGAATGGCTTGGTGACTGGCGACTTTGCATCTCCTGAAGGAAAGACGGATTTCATAATCGGTGTTACTGTCCTTCCCTGTTGAACGAAAGTTAGTATTTGCTAAAATCTTATTTACTTGGTGTAAATGTCTTCAGAATCGGCACTCCTCAAACGTTTGCCTTAACAACGCTTTATCTAAATTGTTAAAGGCTTGTTCATATGGCTATTTTTATACTTTTTTTGTTTAATGTTGATGAACTTTCTTTTGTACTGAGGTTGCTCCAACAATTTCCACAGTAAGTAAAAGCTTCCCGTCCTGCTGTCTGTTTGAGCTGCTAAACTTTGTGTCTCAGTTATAGTGCTCCTTTCTACAGTTTTAAAAGTATATAGTCAAGACGTGCAGCTTTTAATCTGAATATGGAGTGAATGGAAGTTATATTTATGCAACTTGGTTCTCCAATTACTGACCATTCCCGTCTTGCTTGTAGGTCGGTTGAAGGAAGTAAGTATACATTTATTTGTTAGCTTCTTATCCCAGTATTGGAATATATTCCACTATGTAATTTTCAGAGTATGATGGGCCAAGGCCCGAGAGAGGCAGACATGGAAAGAGGGTGGAGCTTTGGCAGCAGCGGCCGCCATAAACAAAGGTTAGTGAGGAGGGTGGCATTACGGGGGTTGGGGTCGGGGTTGGCGGGATAAAAGGGGTAGGCGGTTGTAGGAGAATACAATATTGGAGAAAGGGAAAAGTTACCTTTTAGCAGCTGGCCGCCTCCAACATCTGGTCTCGTTGCGCCTCTCCTCTTCCTGCCTGGTCCCAGCAGCCCCTGGGATAGATTCCTTTTCCAATCCCTGCTCTGCAGCTCAGGGATTGGTTTGATCAAACAGAAAAGACGCCCTGCTCACACCAGGGAGTGCGTGGGGTTTCTACAGCCCAGCTGCTCAATGCAGCTGGGCATGAGAGAACCTAAGTGCCCATATGTGTTTTGGTCAGCCTGAGAGTTCCGGCCAAACACACAAGCATTTAGGGAGTGGAGTGCACTAGCACTCCTCCTCCCCCTCACATGCCTCGGCCCGCCCCTCCCAACACCACTGGCTGAGAGCTGGCAAATGTAAGATACAAAGATGCAAGAACATTGTTTTATTTTACATTTGCTGGCTCTGAGCCAGGCAGTGAGGCGACGCTCCTCCGCCATTGCGGAGGAGCCCCACTGAGCTTTGGGCCCATGGCACCGTGCGAACAGCGCACCTGCGTTCATAATAGAAAACGAAAAGTCCCCCACAGCTGCTTCCTGGGGCACTTTATATGGTATTCTCAGGATATGTCCACCAATTACGACGTAGAAACCTACACAGTGCCCTGGTTTTCAGCTCACCTTCCTATTCAATGTGATCATGTCTCTTTACCGGGTGAGGAGTGCCAAAGCTGCGTCTCACACGGTAGTACAGTGTGAAGAGACAGGTCCGTGTTCAAGCAAAAAATACGTTGACAAATGTATTTGCTACCGAATACTGTTTAATGCACTTTTTTGTTTCTGTCTTTTTGACAGACGTTTGGTGTAGTAATACACTAGTGGTTTTAACAACAGACTCTTTTGAAAGACAACACCGAGAATAAACTGAAATGCTGGTCAACTGATGTTATTTACAGAGGAATGTATATTTATAATGCACAGGTAATTAGGACTTTTGAAATTGAACTTATCTGTGGCACTGATTAATTGTTCCATAGGATACACTAGAATGTCGGGTAGATGTCATGAGATCTGACGTTGAAATGACCTCAATGACTACAATTAACCAACTGTTTGACAAAAGCAAAGATAAACCGTGCAAACGGTTTTATTTATCATATGTAAAGCACGCTACTTCACTTCATAGTGTTCTACATCTTGAGCAAGGAAGCCAAACAAAGCATAACATTGATGGCTACAAAAACAGTCCACTCGGCACTTCAATGCAATTTATGCATGCAATATTTAGATGGCATAATCCTCTTTTATGTTTCCTAACGGCATCCCATGGAAATTGTAGCACACACTGTAGAGGTATGTTGTTGTGCATACACTGCAATATTTAAATAGGAAATCTCTCTTGCATTGTTTGGCTTTTCTATTATCAGACTTTGGTTTTGACCATTGTATTTATTACTACGTCAGGCCATTCCTGATCATTCCATCGACCTCAGTTACTGCTAGAGATCAGTGAGGACCATTACTGTTGGTGCCATTTATGTTCATTTGCTTCCTGGGCCTATTAATGTTCATTCAATCCTCAGGTCATTGAGGCACAATACTTCTTTGGACCACTTATGTTCATGATTTACATGGGCAGCTATTGATTCTCGGATAGTCGTTGGTCATTGCTGCAGGGCTGTGTGAATGGGTCTTTCCTGGAGTTTCCATGGATATCTGTGAGTGTATTGCTCTGCATTTGTGTGTGAAAGTTTGATCTGTGTCATTGTATAGCTATTGTTCGTACATATGAGTGTGAATTATGCAAATGGCAAACGTATTGGCTTTATCACTGCTTGTTTTATCTACTTGCCTAATTGGCCTAAGGAGTAGATTGAGTGAAATCCTTTGAATCCCTGTGCTTTGTCGTAGAAATCCCTTAAACTGGTGAGTCGTCACAAGTTTCGCCTGCGTTTGCTGGTGAACAATTCATTTCATTTCAAAATGTTTGTTAATAGATATCCATGATTTTATGATTTGAAATAACAAAGAAATAAAAATTGCTATTCCTAACATCTCATGAGCCAGTTTCCTGTCACTTGGATTAAAGCATATAAAACACCCCAAAAAATATTAATCTTCAGTGGGTGAAGAAATATCAGGTTTTGTGGTTTCCTGCTTTACTTTTTACTGCAAGTAATGTCTTTACAGACTTGTAAAATATATTTTTGAAATTGTATTCCTTTTTTAGGCTTGCACCCTGCGTGTTGCACTGCGCAGCATTGCTCGCACAGGCGAGAGCCCTTTTCTCCGTGGTTTGAAAACGGACCCTGGAATCGCACATGCTCGTGCGTGTGCTTTTCCTGTTTGGTTCCGCTATTGGGCTTTGCATGCGTGTTTTTTTGTAACAGAGCACGCAATAGGCCAAAGGCGGGTGCATTGCTCCGCCCATGGCCTATTGGCGTCTGTTGCGCACACCAAAGCCCATATGTTTTCAGTTATGCCCAGACACTGCCTCCACACACACAGCCTCCACACACACAGCCTCAACACACACAGCCTCAACACACACAGCCTCAACACACACAGCCTCAACACACACAGCCTCAACACACACAGCCTCAACACACACAGCCTCAACACACACAGCCTCAACACACACAGCCTCAACACACACAGCCTCCCTACACACAGCCTCCCCACACACACAACCACACCACACGCACAGCCACACTACACACAACCACACCACACACACAACCACACTACACACAACCACACCACACACACAACCACACCACACACACAGCCACACCACACACAGCCACACCACACACAGCCACACCACACACAGCCACACCACACACAGCCACACCACACACAGCCACACCACACACAGCCACACCACTCACAGCCACACCACTCACAGCCACACCACTCACAGCCACACCACACACAACCACACACAACCACACCACACACAACCACACCACACACAAGACCACACACACAAGACCACACACACAAGACCACATACACAAGACCACACATACACAAGACCACACATACACAAGACCACACATACACAAGACCACACATACACAAGACCACACATACAAGACCACACATACAAGACCACACATACAAGACCACACATACAAGACCACACATACAAGACCACACATACAAGACCACACATACAAGACCACACATACAAGACCACACACACAAGACCACACACACAAGACCACACACACAAGACCACACACACACAAGACCACACACACACAAGACCACACACACACAAGACCACACACACACAAGACCACACACACACAAGACCACACACACACAAGACCACACACACACAAGACCACACACACACGACCACACACACACAAGACCACACACACAAGACCACACACACACAAGACCACACACACACAAGACCACACACACACAAGACCACACACACACAAGACCACACACACACAAGACCACACACACACAAGACCACACACACACAAGACCACACACACACAAGACCACACACACACAAGACCACACACACACAAGACCACACACAAGACCACACACACAAGACCACACACACAAGACCACACACACAAGACCACACACACAAGACCACACACACAAGACCACACACACAAGACCACACACACAAGACCACACACACAAGACCACACACACAAGACCACACACACACACAAGACCACACACACACAAGACCACACACACACAAGACCACACACACACAAGACCACACACACACAAGACCACACACACACAAGACCACACACACACAAGACCACACACACACAAGACCACACACACAAGACCACACACACAAGACCACACACACAAGACCACACACACAAGACCACACACACAAGACCACACACACAAGACCACACACACAAGACCACACACACAAGACCACACACACACACAAGACCACACACACACAAGACCACACACACACAAGACCACACACACACAAGACCACACACACACAAGACCACACACACACAAGACCACACACACACAAGACCACACACACACAAGACCACACACACACAAGACCACACACACAAGACCACACACACACAAGACCACACACACACAAGACCACACACACGACCACACACACACACACGACCACAACCACACACACACACACGACCACAACCACACACACACACACGACCACAACCACACACACACACACACGACCACAACCACACACACACACACACGACCACAACCACACACACACACACACGACCACAACCACACACACACACACACGACCACAACCACACACACACACACACGACCACAACCACACACACACACGACCACAACCACACACACACACGACCACAACCACACACACACACAAACCACACACACACACACAAACCACACACACACACACAAACCACACACACACAAACCACACACGCAAGCCACACATGCAAACCACACACAACCACACTGTCTGTGCACACTTTAACCAGGCACGGCCACCACCAGCCGTCAGTGCACGCTTTCACCAGGCACAAACACCACCAACTGTCCGTGCACGCTTTCACCAGGCATACACACACCACCAGGTGTCAGTGCAGGCTTTCAACAGGCACACACACCACCAGCCGGCAGTGCACGCTTCCACCAGGCACCGACACCACCAGCCATCAGTGCATACATTCTACAGGCACACACACCACCCAGCTGGCAGTGGACACTTCCACCAGGCACACACACTACCCAGCCAACAGTGCACACTTCCACCAGGCACACACCCCACCAGCCATCAGTGCACACATCAATTGTTAACGCATCCACAATTAACTATTGTAGCAATCGCAGTATGGCGCACTTTACTTTTAAACATATTCATCAAAAGCGCAGCATGCCACCATTGATACAAAAATGAATTAACTAAGATACAATTTATAGACTTTTGTTGCAATTCGTGTTGCAATATTTAGCAATGCCAATTGCTCAAACTTAATTAATGCGAGACCTATTGCATTGCAAATGCTTGTTTTATATTGCACTGAGAAAGACTGGGAATTAAATTCCATGTCTATGCAGATGACGCATCTGAATTTTGCTAACCGAGTTGTTTTCAGGATTATGGTATCACATGATTGTGTGTTGCTCATACCAGTCTTAGTTCTCGCAGACATGCAAGTTACAGTTCTCTTCTAAAAATCACCTATCTCTGTGAGAATCCTTTTTTCTCCAGTATTCGGGGTGTCCTTCATAGATTCACATGCTTGAATATTCCACGTTGTCGAAGTGGGAGTCCCACGGTACATGAAATAGTAGTAAAATATATATATATATATATATATATATATATATATATATATATATATATATATATATATATATATATATATATATATATATTCGCCAGTAGGTAGGTATAGTTAGGATTTTTTTCAATGCAAAATCTCAAAATTCTATTGTGAATAACTTTGGCGCCGGTTGACGAATCTGCCTGAAAATTTCCTCAAATTTGCCTCGCGAAGCTCCGGTCCTTCCTTGAAAGTTTGGGGGGGGGATTCGTCAAGCGGGGGCCGAGATAAAAGGGGGGTCCCAAAACATGTTTTCCCCATGTTAATTTCCATAGGGCGGTCGACCTCACTTTTAGCCCGAACGGCTGAATGGATTTCCACCAAACTTGGCAAAATTGTTGGGACTGGTAGCCCGATGTGCCTTTGCTATGTCTCAAATGTGCTCCAGTGGTTTTTGAGTAATTTAGGTTAAAAAAAATATATATATCTATGGCCGCGCCCCGGTACGCACACCGGGGCGCGCTCCGGGCGCGCCATGAGAGGTGCGCACGGAAAGCTGATTGGCTCTCGGGTGTCTATAAACATTCAAAACAGTCCGGATCAGCCGCCATCTTGTGTCTCGGTAGGATCGAGACACAAGGTGGCAAAAACAAAGGGGGAAATGACCATAAGGGGGCAGAGTAGACCCCCCCCCCCCCTCCCTTGACCCCCTAGGTTTGATGTGGGGGCTATAAAAGGGCCCCGCGGGGTAATTTTTTTTTGATTTGCGCGGGGGAGCGCCCGGTACGCACAACGCGGAGCGTACCGGGGAGCGTTCCATGAGGAAAAAAGAATGATAGTTTTAAAAAAAATGTAGCGTTTTTTATAATTTGGAGGTAGTTCTAAAAATAACTTTTTTTTCTTCTTTTTGTTTTATATTTTTATTATGTTTTTTGAACATTTTGTACTTTTTTTGGCTTTTATGAACTACTTTGTATTTTTTTTGTTATTTTTATGGGGAGAAACAAAAAACAGGGAATTGAAAATGGCTCAACTGGAGTAATAAAAAATAAGGAAAAAATTAGGGTTATTTGGGGCAATTGTGGTTGTCACCAGCAAGGAGGATGAGCTTTAGGCTCTGCTCACCATAGGAGATGGTCTTACCACAAAAAATACATGTGACCCTAAATTCTCCAAACCGTGGTTGTATGCAAGGGATTGTCTCCCTTGTCTCTGGTCCCGATGGAGTTGGTTGTTTTCGTTTGGAGGTGCTGTGTGTAGATTGGGGAGGGTTGCTGGCCAGTTCTCTCATCTCTGCGGCAGCATAGTTGTTCGGATGCTTGCGCTGCATGTGCCTAATCATGGTATTATTCCCAAATGAATATTTTTTATTTGGGTTACCCCTTGAAAGTTCCATGTCACAGATAAGGCAAGTCACCTTTGCCGCATTCACTTTCTTTTTTCCCTCAGGGATGGAAAAAAACTCCCATACAATGTGTGGCTTGGGTTGGTATGGGGTATTGTGTTCTTCCAGCCACCTCCTCCTCCTCCCCACCTCCTCTTCCTCCTCCTCCTCTTCTTCTTGACCACCAATGTGATGTTGTGGTGGTCCTCTTGGTGGTGGTGGTGGTGCAGATGCTCCAGCTGATGCTGCTACTGTAGCCATTTCAAAGTACAAAATATACCTCAAAGATTTCAAAACCGGTCTTCCTCAGTCAAAGGACAAGGTCAGAATAAGGAAAAAAGGTGGGGGCTTTCATCATTTGGAAAACAAAAATGTCCTGAACCAATGAGAAGTGTTATTTTCAGGTCACAAGACCAGGGGTTTCATCATTATGAAACAAACTTTTCTGCACCAATTAAAAGGGTTATTTTCAGGTCACATGACCCGACGCGCTCACGCGACGTGCCCCCGGGCGCGTCGCGTGAACGTGTCGGATGCTTACGTTGCACGATCGTATGCGCTCGAGTGCTTCCGGGTGCGTTTACGCCGTGCGTATTACGTGGACGCGGCTACGCGGTACGTCACAATGATGTTTTCAGCCGCGGCATTGGCGCCAACGGGACGCTCCCCGGTGCGCGACCCGGGGCGCTTCAAATGACTACGCTTTCCGGGGCCCTCATCGAGGCGCGCCCCGGGAGCGCTCCACGGCAAAAAAAATAAAAATAAATACAAATATAATATAGGATTCATTCATTTTCAAAAATATTACATTTCATAGCTATAGACATTTGCTATTAACAAAATTTTGAAATTCACTGGAAAAAACATAGGTTTGGGGCCTTATATATTGTTAGGAATTAGCATTTAAAAAGTCTATGAAATTCACTGAAAAAAACATAGGTTTCACACCAGTTATAGTTAGGAATTAGCATTTAAAAAACCTATTAAATTCACTGAAAAAAACATAGGTTTCACACCAGTTTTAGTTAGCTGGAAATTTTACTGGCATAAAACCATTGAAATTCCCACGTTATAGTTAGTTGGACTCACTATAACTTGCGCACCTGCAATGCACTGCTGATGACGTCAAAGTTTTTTTCTTATTTAGAAATGCTGACTTTCATTTCTTTGTTTTGCGTATTTGCACTGTTAGAACTACAACAATTGAGATGTTGTCTATGTCTATAGTCACATGATCTGATCAGAGGGCAGGGCTGGGAGATCACCAATAAAAATTAAAATGTTACATACAATTGTTGCATATGAGCAAGGGCTTACGTAGCCCGAAACGCGTAATGCACTTTTTCCAGCTGGTTTTGCCAAAATAAAGAAAAACCTGTAACTGATCCTGTGGTCCGTCTCCTGTGTGAACGCCTCGCTGGTCCGGCTGGATTGGAAGCGGCGTGGAGGAGTTCTGTGTATACAATACGGGAGTGAGCTTGCTTCCGGTTACGGACCCCTTTCCCTGAAGTGGCGTTTGTTTCTCAAGCTACCGAAACTTTGAATCCTGTTAGGAATTTTACAGACGCTCCCTTTTGCAGCCTGACAGATTCCAACTGCGTACGACAGAAGCACAAACGGATACGGGTCGGAGGACTCTGCGTGTTGTTTGGAGCCGAGTCGGCGTGGTGAGTCGTAAACGGCAGAGCAAAGGTGGGAAAGTAACACCGTGTGTGGGATCATTTTTTTCAACAAGCGCCGCAAGCAAAATATTAGCGGTGCATTTAACTATTGGCATATACAAAATACAGCTGGATTTAGGCATGTCTGCGGAAGCGTTCCGTGTCCGAGCAGTTGAAGCTGAAGAACTGTTTGAACAGATTTCTGTATCGGGAGTTGTTACTCAAAAGGCCCCCGTCTCTGTTAGAAGAAAGTACCATCAAGAAACTATATAAAGATCTCGAAAAACAGAAGCGGCTTGAGATCACTAAATGGTGGGAGCATTATTCCCTAACTAAATATGCGGCGGCCGGGCGGGTTCCCCGATGTCTCCGCATCATGCTCGCTCCAAGTTTCGAAAATCCGAGTGCTCAACTTTTAAAAGAATGGGGGCAAAGCAATTTAGCTGCATCAATGAATCTAGTACACATTCTCATTAAACATGCAGCCATCGACCGAGAAGAAATCCTTAAAATAATTGAAACCATTCAAGAGGAAGTGGATAAAATCCCTGAAACTGAGAGTAATAAAAAATTAAAAGATTTAATGATGGACAGACTCAGAAAACATGAGGACAGAATCAAAGTCCGAAAAGTCAGTAAATTCGCTCGTGATCAGGTAGATTACGCGAATGGACAAATATTTACATTCGCAAGAAAATATAACGACATCAAACGCCAGCAGTTCAGTGCAAAAGGTAATAAACCACCTTTTCCACAAGGCAATGTCGCTGAAACTGCGAGTGGAAGTAAGGATGACGAGACATCTAGCCTGGATTCGAACAGATCATTGAGTATCTCTAGTGCTTCAAGTAGTGGATCTGTGAGAAATGACCAACCAGGAACTATTTTAAATCTGGAACAAGAGTTAGATTTTTTTAGTCACGGAAAGACTGCGAACCCTTCGACTGCGACAAAAGAATGCAGCAACAAACGAAGAAACAAAAAAGACGAGAGAGAAGAAAAAGACAAAAAAACAAGAAGAAACAAACATGGCAGAAGAACAAGAAAAAACAATAAGTAATTCTGTCATCAATTTATCTAATGTAACTTTATCGAAAGAAGAAGAACAATTACTCTCTTTTGGCCTCCACTTTTGTCCGGCACAATCCTTCAAATATGCACCTACAAGAGTTGATGTTTTTTGTTTCATCTGAAAGTTAAAGCTCAAAAAATTCTTCACTCTGCAGTCCCTAAAAAATACCATTGCCTCTACTCCAATGCCGGTTGGCAATGACATACCTTCAGTTTCAGCCGCTGATGTCGTAACTCTACTGGATATACATGACTTGGATTCGGCAACTGATTCTCAACCCATGGGTCCTGACGTGGATATAAGTACCCAAAGAAGACTTGGCAAAATACATATGACACAGAAAGGCGCTGGAGTCACTCCATTCAAAGGCAAGTCTAATTTTGTTCCAATAATGGCCAAAGATGCTTTAGATACATTCCATGATTGCATCATTACAGAAATCAAAGCTTTGCATAAAAAAACTACCTATTGCAAAAGAAAAGCTTATAATCAACGACAGGCAAATTACTTCACATTAATGAAAAAGTTAAGCTCAAATCCTGACATCGTGGTAAAAACTGCGGACAAAGATGGAAACATTGTGCTATGGCCCAAGGTACAATATACTACTGAGGCCTTAAGACAACTCCATGATACTGTTTGTTATAGTAAATCTAACAACAAGGATTATCTAAAAGCCAATGATATGCTATTGAAACTCCTGTCGAAGTGGCGCAGGGAAGGCTTTATTTCAGGAGGAGAGTTTAAATTCATGCACAAGGAGTTCCCCGTGTTACCAGTTTTTTATTTAATTCCAAAAATCCACAAAAACATTTCCCTCATACCTGGCAGGCTATAATCTCTGCCATTGGGAGTGCAGGAGAAAATGTGGGACAATATATTGACTTTTTCTTACAAGATCATGTGAAGAACTTGCCTAGCTATGTGCGCGATACTAGCGATTTCTTGTTAAAAATTAATGCAATCGAATGGCAAGAAGACATGCTTTTAATAACTTTGGATGTTGAATCCCTTTACACCAGTATAGCACATGCAGATGGCCTAAATGCTGCTAGTCACTTTTTGAGCCAAAGATCCATTGAATATCATGAGCACAATAAGGTGATTTTAAGCTTGATAGACTGGTGTCTGAATAATAACTATTTTGCATTTGGTAAGGAAGTTTGGAAACAGCTGAGGGGTGTGGCGATGGGGGCCTGTTTCTCCCCCAGCTACGCGTGCTTGCACGTGGGCTGGTGGGAGGAACGGGTCCTCAACGTTACACACAAGACGTGGATGAGTGAGAAGGTGGTTAAGTACTTGCGGTATATCGATGATATTTTTGTGTGGCAAGGAGATGATGCAGAAGCTGTCTCATTTATCAATGAAATCAATAACAACTCCTTAAATCTGAGGTTTACATCACACATTAGTGCTTCTCAGGTAGAGTTTCTTGATGTCAAAGTATATATTGACGTTCATGAGAAACTACAAACCACACATTTTAGGAAACCCACCGCAGGAAACGCCACTCTTCATGCATCCAGCCTCCACCCCAAACACACAATAAATAGCATTCCATTTGGGGAATCCTGCGTCTAAAAAGAATATGCAGCTCAGTAGAGGAGTTTGATAAATGTGTTAAGGAACTGCGAGACCGATTGAAAGATAGAGGGTACTCATATATCACATTTGATCAGGCTTTGGCTAAAGCCAATATGATAACCCGTGAGAGTCTCTTTCCCAACACATCTGTAAATAGTAATACGAACACACAAGATCAGTCAGCAAACTCAAATGCATGTCCAAGACTCATCGCAGCTTATAGCGATCAGGAGAACGCCATCAGAAAGATAATCAATAAAAATTGGCCAATTGTCCTTACGGACAATGTACTAGGAGCAACCCTGCCACCTAAACCAATTGTAACTTTTCGCAGAGCACGCAACATGGGGGCAATTCTGGCCCAACCGAGTCCTGAATTAAAACAGAAGTCCAACTGGTTGGCACCAGCTGCAGGTTTTCGTAAATGCTCCAGTTGTCGGGCCTGCAAATTTGGTGTCAATAAAACCCATTACTGTAACCCGTTTAGTTCGGAAGAAATTCCTATTGTAGGTAACCACACCTGCAAGATGGAGTTCGCTGTGTATGTCCTGACGTGCACCTGTGGTCTCAATTACATCTGAAGTACCAAACAGCAGGTGCACAGCAGGATCTTACAACATCTGAGAGCCATTCTACACAGCGATCCCACGTACCCAGTAGCTCACCATTTCGAACTTAAACATAATAAAGACATTAATTGCTTAAAATATTATGTAGTGGCAGCAGGTCCGAAATCACGGAGAGGAGGCAATAGGGAGCTCAAGTTAAGACAATTGGAGTCTAGCATGATTCTAGAATACGATAGCAAATGGCCCAATGGTCTTAATAATACAGAGGATCTGCATAGTTTCTTATAATATGTATGGCAGTTCTCCTTGATCAGACCTCAATAACCCCAGGTAGTCAGGTTCCCTGTTACCTGGGGAGACATGAATAGATAGAAGTTTGTATAGATATATTATTCTCATATAGTTTCAAATTGTTTCTAACATCTTTTAACTGGCTAGTCAGGTTCCCTGTTAGCCAGGAGTGGTATTTCTGCAGTTCTTCTATTTCTTCAACTGGTGTAAATATATAAAATATCCTGTTTTCAATTTTTGTACTATTTAATCTTTTTTTATCACACAATTTTAGTTACAGGGTGTTTTTTAGACAGTTTTTATGATAAATTCTGTATTTAATGTAAAAGGCTTTTAATCTTGCTTTAATATATAAAGAAATATGATCATATTCTTAAATGATATTAATAGCATGAAATCTATATATTTATACAGGTGTTTTTATCGTTGACTGTAGCACTTTAGTTCTCAAATGTTGACACACATTAGTAAAGTTAGTTCTGCACTTTCGACATGGATTGTTTTGCACTAAAATATTCACTTGGAAATGCACTGTCCCATGCAAGTCCTTCTTATTAATATGTGATGTACGCAATGTTAAATGAATAAGAATTCTTTGCTTATAGCTTTTTTGCTATTCATCTTCAGGGATTTATCCTGTAATATTTAAAGATGTTAAAGTTTTTTTCTTATTTAGAAATGCTGACTTTCATTTCTTTGTTTTGCGTATTTGCACAGTTAGAACTACAACAATTGAGATGTTGTCTATGGTCACATGATCTGATTAGAGGGCAGGGCTGGGAGATCACCAATAAAAATGAAAATGTTACATACAATTGTTGCATGTGAGCAAGGGCTTACGTAGCCCGAAACACGTAATGCACTTTTTCCAGCTGGTTTTGCCAAAATAAAGAAAAACCTGCAACTGATCCTGTGGTCCGTCTCCTGTGTGAACGCCTGGCTGGATTGGAAGCGGCGTGGAGGAGTTCTGTGTATAATATATATAATACATGTACATAAGAAATGTAATACATATAAAATATATAACGTAAAGTTAAAAGTACCATAGAACTGAAAAAGGCCCATAGAAGCCTTAAAGGGAGAATTCACTTTAGTAACATATCATAGTCATTATAATAGTCCACATTCCAGCCAATCTGGCAACAGCACCCTCTAGAACCTTCTCCTCAGAAGCTCAAGCCCTTAGATTTTCTACAGCACGTCGTGTGAAGGGAGTCTCCCTGAGCTCTGCTCAGTTCTTCAACTCTTTTGCTCATTTCAACTCTCAAGATGTCTACAACTAAAAAATCATTATTTAGACCTTGTTCATCCTGTGGAAAGCTTCGCCTTTTTCATGAAGATCCTCACAGTAAGTGTATTTACTGTCTTTATCCGGACCATGAAGTTAAAAACTGCAAGTTTTGCAGGGCCTTCTCCTCAAAGACTTTAAAAGACAGAGAGGCCTGTCTCCTTCTGTGGCTACAGAAGTTGAAGACTTCCGAAGATCCTGTTTCTGACATGGAAAGTGTCTTCTTTCCATTCTAAAGCCTCTCTTAAGCGTGGGTCAGAGACTGAGGTGCCTTCTCCTTTCCTGAAGAGAAAGAAGCTAGTCGACGCTTCTATATCTGTCTCCCCAATGGATTTGCCAGCCTCCACGCCTACGGGACCTGGTTCTCTTGCGTCGCAATCCCAAGCTGTGCCCTCGTCATCTAAAACGGGCGCCAGCTCGTCGACGGGACTGTCGACGTGTCCGTCGAAGACTACGAGATCCGTCGACGCTGTACCAACGTTGACGACAACGTGTTCTATGTCCACGAGGACTACGATGACGTCTACCTCGTCGACGCTTCCAGAGGTGGGGACTATTTATTTCCTCTAATCTCAAGATATTAAACCTGCCTCGTCGACGCCTGTGGCTAAGAAGCATTCGTCGTCGAAAGCTTAGTCGACGGCCACATCATAGTCGACGGCCACATCATAGTCGACGGCCACATCATAGTCGACGGCCAAGACCTCGTCGACGGCCACCAGCCCGTCGACGGCAATATCCTCGTCGACGGGCCGTCTACGCTGACGATTCCACTTTCGTCGACGACTGCCTTGTCGACAGTGAAATCCATGACGACTACTTCCTTTTTATCGACGGCTCCATCAACGGCACGCAAATCTACGTCTATGAAGCAAAGGAGAAGATATTGTCTCCGCCGCCGGCTCCATTGCCATCTACATTTGTTTCCACTGCCACCTCGTCGACGGGACCATCGACGACACACCATTCACTTTCTACTGCAACTACTTTCACAGTGGTCACAGTTTCAGTGGTCAAACTCCCAGTTACACTGAGTCCTATAACTGATGCTACTACTCTTCCAACACAATTATTTGAGTCGGCAGAAGAGGATTCTGATGACAGTTCATATGTGAATGACGTCTTTCGTCCTGCGTCCAGTCCATCTGAACTCAATATAAAGTTCCAAGAAGATGATGAAGAGTATGAGGAGGAGGGGTGTGCTCTCTTTCCCGTCGATGATGCTCGCTTTGCTGCACCTCATGAGGAACAAATGACTCAGATACCGTCCTCCTTGGTGACCAACCTGCAGCATATGTTGGACGATTATAATCGCAGGTTCCCTCCATCTGCGCCTACTTTTCCAACTCCTCAACCTGTGGCGCCAGCATCAATACCTACGGAGACACTGCGATCGCCGGTCCGTCCACAGCAGGATACAGATGATGATGATGATGAGGAAGTGCAACAGGACACTGATCAGGATGTAGATAACGTCCTCACGGATTGGATGATTATAGAGCCCAAACACCATCTACGCCACGACATCGCCTTTGCTTTCCCCGCTGGTGTACATCGGAAGCATTCATAATTTAATGGTACTTGCTGCCAAACGTTTCCATTTAACCTTAGAGATGCAGCAAACGGATTGCTTCCTCTATGACTTCAAAGATCAACCTCTCAAGCAAACCCATACCATCCCAATTATTGATTTTATTTGGCAAGAGGGTCTTAAACTTATGGCACAACCAAATTCCATCCCTGCTGTGTTACCACGTCTGGACAAAAAGTACAAGGCGCCTGCAGATTCTCCAGCATGCCTTGTTTCACACCCTAAGGCGGACTCCGTCGTAACGCAGGCTGCCCAAAAACGTTCGAGGAGTCCAGCCTCGCCGATAACCTCTTCTCCAGACCAGGAAGGGCGCCGATTAGACTCTTATTGGCAAGAAATTCACCACCATGGCTGCCACAACGGTCAGAGCGGCCAACTCCCGGACCATCCTGGGAAGATACCACCGCCTGATGAGGTCAGATATCGCAGCCTTTATTGACCAGCTCCCAGAGTCCGTCCGAGCCGAGGCCCAGACGATAGTCCAAGAAGGAGAGACAATCTCTTCAGAGATTGATTGCGCTGTTTACATCTCTTCAACAGGGATCACGCAACTTGCTGGAGCTGCTGTTTTACGACGCCAGGGCTGGCTCTAATCTACGGCTTTTCGACCTGAGGTGCAGGCGAGAATTCTTGATTTGCCATACAATGGTGATTCCCTGTTTGGCAAGCAAGTTAAAAGCACACACACGTCAAACAGCAAGACAGCATACTCAGACTTGCCTGTCACTCTTCCGCACCTTGGGCCTTTCTGTCAATCAGGAAAAGTCTCATATTCGCCCCTCACAACAGAGAATCTTTCTAGGGGCCTTAATCGATTCTCTTCTGGCACAGGTGTTTTGTATCACAGGAGCGACCACTTCGCATACTCAAGATGGATATCTTTTCTAAAATCAAAAAAGTCAGTTTCTATCCGGATCTTGAAATCTTTTCTGAATATGACCTCCTCTTGCATACATCTGATCCCGCACTGCAGACTTCACATGAGTCATACAGGAGGAGGTAGACAAACAATGGAAACAAATATCTGGGTCGTTCAACGACAAACTCCACCTGACCCCCCGCAATCAAACAGCTTTGGAATGGTGGGCTCACCTTCCAAATATCGCCGCTGGTCCACCCTTCCAGGAAACAGCTCCTACGCTTACCCTCACAACGGATGCTACCTTGGAGGGTTGGGGGGCACACCTCAACGGAATGTCAGTCAAGGGCAATTGGACTGCAGCTCAACACACATGGCATATAAATCGTCTAGAACTCTTGGCCATCTTCCTTGCCCTGAAATATTTCCGGATGCTGATACAAGGCCAATCGCTGCTGGTGCGGACAGACAACACCACCAGCATGCACTACCTCAACAAGCAGGGAGGTACGAGATCTCTTCTGCTTTCCAAGCGGGCGCAAGAGATCTGGAATTGGGCGATTCAACACCAGGTTCACCACACAGCAGTTCACGTGCCGGGCGTCTCCAACACCCTTGCCGACTGTCTCAGCAGATCTCTGGCAGACAATCACGAGTGGGAACTCCACCAACCCACTCTGGAGTACATCTTTCGCTAGTGGGGCCAACCACAGATGGATCTGTTTGCGACCCCAACCAACCGCAAATGCCTACGCTTTGCAAGTCGGCATCCCCACAGAGTCGAGCGGGAATGCGTTTTCGATCAATTGGTTGAGCGAATTAGTCTACGCTTTTCCCTCGCTCCCTCTCGTTCCACGCCTGCTGCACAGGATGAAGCTTCAACCATGCCACGTCATACTGGTTGGGCCCAGGTGGCCACATCGCCGGTGGTTCAAGGACCTCCTCCTATTGTCCCAGTGCGATCAGATACCTCTTCGCCCTCTGCCTCACCTGCTCACCATGAACCAAGGACGGATTTGCCATCCGGATCCGGCATATCTCCAACTGCATGCTTTGAACCTGAACACAGTGAGTTCGCAGGTCTGAATATCACTCCTGAGTGCAGGAAAGTGCTGGCTCATGCATGTGCTCCTTCCACCATTAAAACATATCAATTGAAATGGAAGCGTTTTTGTGTTTGGTGTCACAAGGAAGCCCTTGATCCAATGCACGCCAAGCCAGAGCAAATCCTGCTTTTTTTCTTATCTCTAGCGAAATCAGGACTTTCTCATTCCACTCATAAAGTTTTTGTGGCAGCAATTTCCCGCTTTCATCCTGATGGCACCACATCTCTGTATTCCTCTCGGATCATTCGACAGTTCTTCAGAGGCCTCTTTCGAATGTATCCGCCCATACGTCGTCCGCCGCATTTGTGGCGCTTGAATCTGGTTTTATCTCCGCTCCTCCTACCTCCTTTTGAACACATCCATTCAGCTGACTTAACATTCCTCACATGGAAGGTTGCTCTTCTACTCGCACTTACATCATCAAGACGAGTAAGTGACATCCAAGCATGCACAATCCAACCTCCATTTCTTCAATTCTCCAAGGACGCTGTTACTTTATGGACAAATCCGAAATTTATTCTCAAAATTCCTTCAGATTTCCATCTGAACGAGCCTGTCATTCTCAAAACTTTCTTCCCAAACCCTCAGTCTCCCGCTGAGTGTTCTCTGCATTCCTTGGATCTAAACCGTTGCCTGAAATTCTACATCCAGCGCACCGCTCCTTTTCGAAAATCAGAACAGCTCTTTGTGCCCTATGGCCGAATCTGCAAAGGACAGCCAGTCTCTAAACAATCCATTACTAGATGGATTTCTTCTGGCATCTCTTTCTGCCATTGCCGGGTCGGCAAGCCTCTCTGCTCCGGTGCGAGCACACTCGACAAGGGCTGTGGCATCATCTACCGCCCTCTTTGCTGGAGTGCCTCTGCGCCAGATCTGCAGAGCTGCTACGTGGTCGAGCAGACACACGTTTACGAGGCACTACTGTCTGGAGTCAACGGACGCAGCAGATGCTGCCGAGGGCCAAGCTGTGTTACGAAATCTTTTTAACTAAGGTGAGCCTCTGTTGCTTCCCGCCTCCTGTCATAAAAGGTTTTGCCATATGTCTGAATGTATGCTGTATTAATTATACTATGTTTTAACTTACCTGGTTTTGAAATGCCTTTTATGACTCTTATATTATTTTACTGCTTTCTACTCTTATTCAAGCATGTGAATCTATGAAAGACACCCCTAATACTGGAGAAGAACATTAGTTACTTACCTGTAAACGGTGGTTCTCCAGTATTGGTGTCTTTCATAGATTCACATGCGACTCACCCTTCCTCCCCTCAGAAGCTCTCTTCTCCTCATGCATTCTTAGTCACTTTGGTGCTACGAAAATCTGAGGGCTTGAGCTTCTGAGGAGAAGGTTCTAGAGGGTACTGTTGCCTGATTGGCTGGAATGTGGACTATTATAATGACTATGATATGTTACTAAAGTGAATTCTCCCTTTAAGGCTTCTATGGGCCTTTTTCAGTTCTATGGTACTTTTAACTTTAAGTTATATATTTTATATGTATTACATTTCTTATGTATAATTATCATTTTTCTATATGTGTGTGTGTGTGTATATATATATATATATATATATATATATATATTTATTTATTTATTTATTTATTTTACTACTATTTTATGTACCGTGGGACTCCCACTTCGACGACGGGGAATATTCAAGCATGTGAATCTATGAAAGACACCAATACTGGAGAACCACAGTTTACAGGTAATTAACTAACGTTCTTATTGTTAATCCCAATACTATCTGCAATCAAACTCTCTAGTTGATATGTCATTGTATTACCTCTTTATGCAATGATTCGTATCAGTGTATTGTGAAGTAAATTATGATATTGCACTATAGAATTTTAGTTGGATGGGTGGTATACCGGAATATGTATTTTTTATTTAAATGAGTGGATTTATTTATTGAGATGTTTTATACAGTAAGTTTTGCTGGTTTGTCTGTAATGCTTCTTACTAGTTGCCTGCTCTTACTTGTCTCTAAATTCTTCATAATAAAATATATATTATTCATTTGTCTTTTCAGTGATATGCTTTGTAAATGGTTCATCCTGCACAGCTAGAATGCGGTGATTGGTGATGGCGCCGGAAAAGTAGCCCACTTTTCCCAGGTGACAAAGGAAGCCTGCCAGGTTGGAATAGTTATATTTTGACCCTAGTCCAGCAGCCTAGCTGCTCACTTACATACAGATGAATGAAGACTGCATTTGGAAAGGCAGGTCCACGTTCCAGAGCTGATTCAGGTGAGAGGCCACAATCTAGTGCCATCCACAGCCACCCTATTTATTTGCACGGGCAGTTAAGAGTTACTTTACACTGGAAGCTTTCTGTCTCATCAAAAGTTAAAGTTATGTCAAACATTTGAATTAATTGAAGAAAGGTTATAATTTCGGAGTGCTCAAGAGATGCACTTAAAAATCATTACATCAATAATTTTATTCAATTTTGTAGAGTTTTGGATCACTCGCTATGTTAAAGAAAAATAAATACAGTGCAGGTAAAGATTAGTAAATGTTATTCAGAAAAACAAGACCAAGATTAGATAGATGGAAGGCGGTAATTTTTTTAAGCGAAAATGTAGCGTGTGTGAATCCGAGCATACGAAAGGAGATGAGGCATTTCAATTTTTATGAGCAAGGAGAGAAACGGGTCAGAACCAAGTCTGAGAACAAGCAAGGTGGGTAGGATTTATATGATCCTGAGAGGAGATGTGCAGGAGACCGACACAAACTTTGAGAAACCATAAATGGCAGATTGAGAAGGGGAAACCGTGAATGCATTATGATGATGATGGTAAATACGCTGAATGCATACAAAACTCCGAAGGAAGCCAGTGAAGGTGCAGGACAGGACACAAAAAGAAGTCTGATAATAGCAATAAATTTAGATTGAAGGGAGGGCAAAAAAATAGCCAGGGAGCCTGAATAAGGTGGAGCAGTAGTTTAAGGCAGAAACCATCATTGAGAAAATTTAATTTTATTGACGGGGAAAATTAGAAGATTGCTGATTTTTTTCAAAGATTATAGAGTTAAATCAGTAGGAATGTGTACTAGCGAAAATGTAGTATGAAGCAAGAACAGATTACTTGAAAATAAAGCTGAGTTTTTAAACTTACGATGATAGGATAAGAGAAGCAAGGAGCTGAATTAAATGGAAGGCTCCTCATCAAGGAGAGTAAGCAGGTGGAACAGAAAAGTTTTAATTTTGGAGGAGGTGAGGTGAGGGAATAAATGACTATCCAGAGCTAGAAAGAGGTTAGTGTTTCTGAGAGTAGATATTTGAAGAAGAGATCGTTGTGAGTGAAAAGAGCCTAAGGACTGAGAATCATCATTGTAAAGGCAGGAGAAACAAAAAGAGGTGATAATTGAGAAAAGCTGAAAGTCATCAGTGTTCCTTGAACTGGAGCCTCTGGAATTTCCTATGTTATAGAAACGGCCAAGAGTGCAGTCCACACAGGAGACTATTTTGGAGTGGCTAGTAAGATAAGATAACAAACAGTGCATGGCCATTGACCCACATGTAGAAAGTGTGACAAAGAGGAATTGAGCTATCCCTCGCATGAAAGTAGACGAAAGATTGGGAATAGAAAGAAAGTTGTTTAGCATCACGAACAGACATCGGCAATAAAAGAAAAACTGAGAGAAGAGTTCTCAATGGACGTAATGGGATGAAATCCCACTTTAAGGATAGATGTATCTAATTTTTAGAGGCAAAGAAATGGTTAAAAACTTCTTGAGGATAAACGAGAAAAGGTAGGTGAGAGATTGGGTTGAAATTAAAAGGCCAAGAAGAGGTTGTGTGCTTGTTTTGTATAGGTGCAGCAGGGGCATGTTTGAAGTAAGTATTGTATTGGTGTTAGTTTTTGTTTAGACCATTCCTGTCACTTGCCTGAACCAAAGCTATTTTTGGAATTACCAAGTAAGTAGCTGCTCATTTGGTTGGTGAAGCACGATCTCTCCACTAATATGTTGTCCTTCTGCGGTGAATAAAATGCTAGGTCCACCTATACACTGCAAGCCATCAAAGTAGCTCTTTATCATGTCTTGCAAGAAGCAGCGATGCCCCAGAGAACTTACTTTTTAAAATTGTAATCAAATATGTAACCATTTTTTGAGAATTAGCTTTAAGAGCTATAAATAAATAATAAGATAACATGCTCATGACATGACTTGTAATATTTTGGAAACATACTATTATTCTTACAGAGCATATTTTTAAAAACAAGCACACTTTGACGATAACGGGAAAAATCTAAAAAATAGTGTATTAGCATTAATTGTAAAAGACATTGTCCATAGGAAATTAAACAAAATAACATTTTAATTAGTCACTTACCATTAGCAAAAATATTTTCATTGAGTAAATGCTTGAGTTCACTGCTTACACCCTCATTACTTTCACCTTTGGGCTGATGCATCTCACCAGGATCACCCCCGTATTTCCACTTGTAATCAACAATACATAGTAATTTTGTCTGCATGGTAATGTTGTGGAGTATAAAACATAACGAAACAAACTTGAAGGCCGCCCCAGGACAGTTGAGGAGAGCACATCTAATCTTGTCCAGGCACCTTAATGGCTCTTCAAGAGCCCGAAAGCCTGCTTCTCGGGACAACGTATTCTCACGTGGGCCTCATTGACGTGGATGTCTCCTGGAGTTGCTGGGTTTCTCCGTGGTGTTAAAAGCAATGTAATAGTGATTTTAATGCACGATTAATTAAAATATTAACAATGTTCTGGTCTTGAGCAAATAAATGTTGATCACGATTAGACAAATGCATAAAAATAGTTTGAAAACAATTTATATAATAATCTAAAATGTAGAAGCGGCTTACAGGGCTGTAAAGTTGCTTGTCGATTAGTAACGTGCTAGACTTGAATATTGCAAGTGATAATGGGTAATAAAGTGCTGATAAGAGTAGTGTAAAATGTCTACCAGTTTGTGTACACAGGGAGCAAGGATCAGTATGTGGTGGTTTGATAGCAGAACACGACCCTTCTAGGACGTTTTGGTCTCTTGGAAGTGCCATTGCCAAACTGTAAGCATTGTAATATTTCCGTGTATGGTCTCAAAACATTTTTGCGGTGGCAGGTCAGTTCCAGGGTTATCCTTTCCATGCACAGTCTGTCCTTCCTGCTTCGCCTACTTTAAATGTGCTTGTATGGGGCTGATGAACTTGCCAAATTTGGCCAGCTCTGTCATAGTCCATGCACGATTCCTTTCTTCGTTTCAGGTTTAAAATTCCATTTGCTTGAAAAAAGGATTTTTAACAACAAGATATGTCAAGCATGCATAAGCTCCGGGCATCAGCAAAAAAAAATGGTTAAATGACTCTATCTTACATGTGCAGATTGTGCCATTGTCATTTTTAGAGAGAGAGGTCCATTTGCAGTTTAGATCTTTAATCTGTATTCCCATCAGTCTTGCGACCATTATTTGCTTAAGGCAGCTGTTTCGGAGCGGGCAGTGGTGGTATGGCTGTGTGTGGAGGCGTTAAGACTGCCTGTTAGTGTATAATTTTTCCAAAGAACGTAATAGCCAGAAGTTCTTAAGTTTCCCCACATCACATATTTCTAATGTGTCCTTTGCTTTTTACAAATTGTACGAATACGAATGGTAACACTTGTTTAACTCAGTCTGGTCTATTTTGACATTTGATCTTTGACGGTAATCTGACCAAGGATTCTTCCCCGATTTAAAGAAATTTTGACCGACCACTTTCAAGGCCTTAGGTGGCGCTTTTATAATCCTGCAATAAATGCAGGATTTGGCCCTCTCACCCAAATTCCAGCGGAACTAGGCATCCACGTATGTATGATGGTAATCTGAAAACTATTATAAACTTTAAGCCAAATAGGCTTTGTGGCCGTATTTAATCGTCGGGAAGAGCGTTGTTCCTATTACAGGTCTTATTGGGTCTGTAGAGGGGTTTCAGTAGGTGATTACATCCTTCACCTTTGCTTCTAGGCGTCTCTAATGTGTTTTTGCTCCTCCTTTTGATAATAGCCACACTCCAAAATAGTTGTTTGATTTTGCGCTTTGGATCTTAGTGGACCCAGACTCTAAGCATGATTATTTTGCCTACATGGCCTGCCAAAAGGTACTACTTTAGTCTTTGTGCTGTTTGCTACCATTTTGTTGGCCACGTTATATTTGTGAAGGGCTTTGAGAGCTTTCTGAATCTCTATTCTGCTATGGTACAAGAGGACAATGTCATCAGCATATTGATCTATCTTGACTTTGTTGGGTCCACTTTTTGGTGAGATTAAGTTGACCTATTTCAATGCTGAGCCCTTTTCTGCAATGTAGAGATTAAAGAGTAAGGGTGCGAGCATGCACCCTCGCTTTCAGCCATTATCCGTCAAAATGTTCCTAGTTACCACAGTTTGCGACAGCTTGACCCTCACCCAGGTAGAGGCATATAAAAATATGATTGCCTTCAGGAAATTATTTGGAATGCCCTACCCACTGAGTTTCCTTCACAAGTTGATCCGGTGCACAGAGTTGAACGTAGCTTAGTAATCGACAATGCACACATAGAGGAGGACCAGCTTCTGTTGCTCAAATATGAACTAACCTTGAAAAAATTAAAGATAGGTTTTTGGCAAAACTGGAAGACTTGGTTTAATTAAATACAGCAGCTGGGAGAACAGGCACCAGAGTGTGGGTGAGGGGTCTAAAGACTATCGCCAAGCACATTGATTTTAGCTGTCTTTTTATACATTACATGACATAACAATTTGTACATTTCTTTGGAGACAGAAATCTGGGCCTAGTCTCAGAACCATAAATCTGGTCATTAGATAAGCGCAGGTGGGTCTTGACCTTGAGTGGACACAGTGTGGTGCCAGTAGGTACATGTCCAGAAGTTCAGTATGGGGATCGAGTAATAACTGTGTGTTGTGTGCATGCTATGTTTTGATTGACTGAGTGTTCCTAACTTAGTGTGGCATCTGACCTTATGGTGTTTTGGGAAAGCGTGGCCCTCTGGCCAAAAATGGTGGTGTCGCTGCCTATTTGTGGGATTGATCTGGGTTTTCCTATTCGCACCTTTGTGCAAGAGTTGCGTGGCACCCCACCTGTGTTCAGTCAATCAGTTACTTCAGTCTAAGGCCACAGGGCCTGCCTGACTACGTATTTTTGACTCTGGGTTGCTAGGGAGGTCATATTTGGTGGATTCGACAACAGCTGTGCAAGTTTGTTAGAAGTTCATATATCATGGCGTACATCGACATATATCAATATTCACATTTCTGGTTGGTGGCCTGGTGAATTAGATAAAGTGCCACTATATTGCCCAGAGTTGAGGAGTTTGCCCTGAATCCAGTTTGGCATGGCCAGATTCTCGTTAGCCTCAGTCCAGTGGTCCAGCTCTTTCAGGAGGATGGAGGTTTACACTTTTGCTTTGATGTCCAAGAGGGTGATAAGGCAATAGTTTGCTGGATCCTGCCTGTCAGCCTTATTTAATATAGGGTGCAAAAGCTAGGCCCTCCAGCTATCTAGAATCGGATGGTTAGATCAGCATGATTGGTATGGTGAAAATAGCATTGCCGACCACAGGTCAGTGTCCTCTTTAATAACCTGTGCAGAAATACCATTGGGGCCTGGGGCTCCGAAGGGTCTGATTTTCTTTAGAATCTTGCAAATGCCATCTACGTTTAGAGGCACCTCTGGGTTTTGGGTTTCTGTTGCAGAAACAGGCGAGCAACCATCAATGCTTGCCGTTTTTACTACATATAGATTTTTTTATATGCAGTGTTCACTGGAGTTCATTGATAACATTTATTTTAGATGGTTCAGAATGCGTTTCATCTCTTATGTACCTGCATTGATCTATTAGATTTCATTCGCCTAGTAGGGTATACATGTGTAGCTACTTTTTCTCCACTTGCTCAAATGTTGCCCCTCAAAGCAGTTGGTTGTATTATTTTTTAAGGGCTTTTGTTTTATATCCACTTTACATGTTTTGGCACTTTTTTAGCAGTTTCGGGATTTTCATTTTACTGAGTTATTTCATGATTGAATTAAGATGGTCTTTATTAGATAGTGGTTTTATGGCTGTCCGATGAGGCACTGAGGTGTTACCTAGTGCCTGGTGAATTTCATTGTTAATTATGTCCCTGTTGTCCAATAAATATTTGCCGTTTTGATTTATAGGCCTCTAGTTAATTTCCAAGATGCAAGTTTCTGCATGCAGACTGGGCCCTATTTTACTCTCCTGATCAGCTGCGGGCTCCATCTGCAGATGAATCACGCACTACTCTTAGATCTTTTACCTTGCCGGTACTAGGTTTTACGCTTGTGGAATGAGGAAAGTGGTCCCTCTCATTGCACATTGTAATTTCAGAGTTCTCTAAGGACTTTAAAATGTTGTCAGTGGTGAACACATAGTATAAGGTGCTTATACCCTTGAAGGAATTTGGGAAACAGATTTGTCTTCCAGTGTGTTCTGAATTAACTTAAGGCTGTCATATCATTTCTGGAAAGTGAGCGAAGTGGGTTAGTTCTGCATCCCACTAAAGATGACGCAGGTTGACATAACCACAAATTATAAGTTCATGGTTGGTAAGTTTGTAAAGCACAGATTTTAGGGATGCGCATTCATTGAGTCAGTCTGCTCGTCCTGGTCGGTAGCAATTGAAATAAACATTGGCCAACAGTATATTTGTCTGCTGGTCGTTTATGTACAGGCCTTCCAAGGTGACTAATTGAATCATTTCGCCTTTTACTTCAATCTTTTTTGGTTTTAGTTCTAAGCCCATACTTGCATATATTGAGAGGTCCCATGATGGCGTTCCACAAATGTTTATTTTTGTAGCAGCTTGGTGTACTTCATGAAATCCAGGGATGGTTATAGGACTCATTGATCAGCTCTCCTGAAAGCATAGTAGATCTGCATTCTTTATAAACGAATATGCAGGTAAAGATTTAAAAAGTTTAGGCAGTCTAGAGACATTCCATGATATTATGTGTAAGTTTTGCACTCTTGTTGTGCCTCTCTGAGGTAGATGTCTCTTAATGTTAGGAGTAATTTCGGGTGTCGCTCGCGATGGTGAATGATAACCTGCCCCAGTTTTTTTCTTGTTTTTTTCACCATGGGCTTCAGAGCAATGATCCAGGTTAGCCCTGTTCTGTTGGAGTAAGATTGTGCGATTTGCAGCTTGAAATAGGGCAGGTTCGTTGTGAGTGTCTCACCCTCTCAAGATGCTGTGTGGGAGTTCTTATGTCCTTGGTGGCTCTCTCTGTTCTTTCAGTAGATGCTGGTACTTAGGTGCCTCTAGGTTCATGGTCTCAATGCCCCACTCCTTAAAGATCTATTTTCTAGCCAGGATTTCAGCTGCCAGTGAGGGAGTTTTTAGCGTTAATATGGTTGATTCTTCTCCATGCTTGCTGTTTGGCAGGAGTTTGAACTCCACCCCTAGGATGTCTTCCATGGTTGTGCTTGCTAGGTTTAGGATGTTTTTAAAAATAAGCAGCACATTTGATCTTTAGGAAGTCACGTTGACCGTTGGATAGGTGTTGCTGGATGAGGATGTAGGGTAATTTATGGTCTCCTTCATGGTGAAATTGGCTCTCAAATGATAATCCGAAGGTTTTTCATGCATCAGACGATGCGAGTTGACTGGTTCCTGTGATTTTTGTGGCACCATTGTGATTGTTGGCTGGAATGAAGGTTTATAGGTTGTATGATATCTGGCTGGGCTTGGGGCAGAGTGTGAAATTCTGGTACATCCAGAGTAGAAGTTGTACTTGCGGTAAGCTCTAGCAGTGGCTGACTTTGCAATACAGGTTCGAACTGTTGCTTTGTTTTCAAGGGCTCATTTCCTTTCTTGGGTACAACCTTCCAGATTTAATCTCGCAACTTGCTAGTGCTGATAACACTGACTATTTTGTTTTGTTGAGCCTTTATTATAGGTTTTAATTCCATTAGTGTGCTACCTGACGACGGTTCAATGATCAAGTTGTTTTTCCTTCCACCATCTTGGGGGCAGGATGAGATGTGTCTGTGACATGGACTAGAAGGGCACAAGGGTATGCACGTCGTTGACGCTTGCAAATTTAAATTGTTCGAAAGTTCTTGCTGTGGGCTTGGGGTAGTTGTTTCTTGAAAAAGAATTCTATTGATTTTGCTGCACTTTTGTTTTTTTCCCTTTGCTGAGTGTACTCTAGAGAGAGGTGGCATACTTGTTTCTGGTGATTTCGTTGCTGCATTAGTACTGTGTTGGTTGTTACTTATTTGGTGTATGTGTAGGATTTCAACACTGCCCGACTCGGTCCTCGGCTGTGTTAATTTCACTTCCGGACTGAGTTCTTTGTGGGTGTGGGCATTTCTCTGAGGCCCTCCCAACGCTGCTGGTACTATGTCAGCTAGTCAAGCATTTGTCGATGGATACCTCAGTTTTGCCATTGCAGTGGTGCGTCGCTGGTGTACAAGTCTGTGGGACAGTTTTCACCCAAGTAAGAATGGATTGTATAGTGTGCTAGGGACTTTTGTTCTCCTTTGACGTAGACGGCGCCCTATATCAGGCTACTGCACTGTCAAAGACAAATGTTGGTGTCCTTGCACGGTCTATAGTAGATTAGCTTGTTCTCTTGTTAGTTCGAGGACCGTACGCTGCGCTTGCGCAGTTCGGTCCGAAGATTTAATGTTTCTTAGTACAGGGCATTAACCCGGCCCTCTTCTCTATTGGCTGGCCTCGTAAATGCTGTCCAGCCATTGGAGGAGAGGGGCGTCACTCCCTTTAAGACCCGTCTTTTCCAGATTCGGGGGCGTGTTTTTTCGTTTCTTTCTCGCTGTGACGTCATCATGAAAAAACACGCCCCCCAGTCTGAAAAGGACAGGGCTTAAATGCAAATGGCGGGCGCTTCTCTTAACGATCCCTCCCCTGGTGTCCTCCTCCTGCCCCGTCTCTTCATATCGCATTTCTGCAGATTCTAACTGTGGTAAATAACAGATGTTGCCATTACAAACTCTTGGCTCTCAATTCACTGCCCTTCGACAGGATGGAAACCTCAGACAACCTCGCTGGGCTTTAAACTCCTAACTTACTGATAACAGATTTGTTCAAGCAACAGACGTTCAGCTCACTGAGCTATCCGTCTGGCAATGCAAATCAGTTTTTCCTTCTCCAACAGGAAAAGAGAATCCCAAACAAGATGGGCTGCAATGCAGATCTGCGCACATACCAATGACATGGTATTTCAAGCATCCCAACCACTGCTTATTTGGCTTTGTGACTGAGAAACCCCAAGAGCAGGTCACATGCCACTGCCAGAATCGAAGTCTGCAAGTGCTCACCTAACGAGTTTGCCACATATCTCTTCAAAGGTCCACGTCAGTCAGAGCTCATCAGGGCCGGATTGGAAAGCAAGACGGGTCCTGGCAATAATGTTCAGCCCAGTCCTGCCAGACAGGAAGCACCGACAAGAATGCGACTTTAAAGGCATGGTTGAGTCATGGTTTCCTATCCTGCTCAGAAAAACCCTGGTTTGCAGTCCACTGGGAAAACACCAAAGTAGCAGCACTGGCCTCCCACCCAGATGCTCACACCAAAAGTGTGCCAAATAACTGGTAAGATCAAAATGCACCTAGTCCTCCCGAAGAAGGTGCCACATATACTCTGACTAGTTTAAAATCTGTTGGTTTTTCTGCGCCTCTGTTCCCCCGGTTTTTCTGTGCCTCTGTTCCCCCGGTTTTTCTGTGCCTCTGTTCCCTGCTAGTCATCCCAGTTATTCTGTGCCTCTGTTCCCTGCTTGTCATCCCGGTTTTTCTGTGCCTCTGTTCCCCCGGCCTGTCAGTGTGTGTGGCTCTGCCTGTGTGTGTGCGTGGCTCTGCCTGTGTGTGTGCGTGGCTCTGCCTTTGTGTGTGCGTGGCTCTGCCTGGGTGTGTGCGTGGCTCTGCCTGTGTGTGTGCGTGGCTCTGCCTGTGTGTGTGCGTGGCTCTGCCTGTGTGTGTGCGTGGCTCTGCCTGTGTGTGTGCGTGGCTCTGCCTGTGTGCGTGCGTGGCTCTGCCTGTGTGTGTGCGTGGCTCTGCCTGTGTGTGTGCGTGGCTCTGCCTGTGTGTGTGCGTGGCTCTGCCTTTGTGTGTGCGTGGCTCTGCCTGTGTGTGTGCGTGGCTCTGCCTGTGTGTGTGCGTGGCTCTGCCTGTGTGTGTGCGTGGCTCTGCCTGTGTGTGTGCGTGGCTCTGCCTGTGTGTGTGCGTGGCTCTGCCTGTGTGTGTGCGTGGCTCTGCCTGTGTGTGTGCGTGGCTCTGCCTGTGTGTGTGCGTGGCTCTGCCTGTGTGTGTGCGTGGCTCTGCCTGTGTGTGTGCGTGGCTCTGCCTGTGTGTGTGCGTGGCTCTGCCTGTGTGTGTGCGTGGCTCTGTCTGTGTGTGCGTGGCTCTGTCTGTGTTTGCGTGGCTCTGTCTGTGTTTGCGTGGCTCTGTGTGTGTGTGTGCGTGGCTCTGTGTCTGTGTGTGTGTGTGTGGCTCTGTGTGTGTGCGTGGCTCTGTGTGTGTGCGTGGCTCTGTGTGTGTGCGTGGCTCTGTGTGTGTGCGTGGCTCTGTGTGTGTGTGTGCGTGGCTCTGCCTGTGTGTGTGCGTGGCTCTGCCTGTGTGTGTGCGTGGCTCTGCCTGTGTGTGTGCGTGGCTCTGCCTGTGTGTGTGCGTGGCTCTGCCTGTGTGTGTGCGTGGCTCTGCCTGTGTGTGTGCGTGGCTCTGCCTGTGTGTGTGCGTGGCTCTGCCTGTGTGTGTGCGTGGCTCTGCCTGTGTGTGTGCGTGGCTCTGTCTGTGTGTGTGCGTGGCTCTGTCTGTGTGTGTGGCTCTGTGTGTGTGTGCGTAGCTCTGTCTGTGTGTGTGCGTAGCTCTGTCTGTGTGTGTGCGTAGCTCTGTCTGTGTGTGTGCGTAGCTCTGTCTGTGTGTGTGTGTGCGTGGCTCTGTCTGTGTGTGTGTGTGTGTGTGTGTGTGCGTAGCTCTGTCTGTGTGTGTGCGTAGCTCTGTGTGTGTGCGTAGCTCTGTCTGTGTGTGTGTGTGCGTGGCTCTGTCTGTGTGTGTGCGTGGCTCTGTCTGTGTGTGTGCGTGGCTCTGTCTGTGTGTGTGCGTGGCTCTGTCTGTGTGTGTGCGTGGCTCTGTCTGTGTGTGTGCGTGGCTCTGTCTGTGTGTGTGCGTGGCTCTGTCTGTGTGTGTGCGTGGCTCTGTCTGTGTGTGTGTGTGTGTGTGCGTAGCTCTGTCTGTGTGTGTGCGTAGCTCTGTCTGTGTGTGTGTGTGCGTGGCTCTGTCTGTGTGTGCGTGGCTCTGTCTGTGTGTGCGTGGCTCTGTCTGTGTGTGCGTGGCTCTGTCTGTGTGTGCGTGGCTCTGTCTGTGTGTGCGTGGCTCTGTCTGTGTGTGCGTGGCTCTGTGTGTGTGTGCGTGGCTCTGTGTGTGTGTGCGTGGCTCTGTGTGTGTGTGTGTGGCTCTGTGTGTGTGCGTGGCTCTGTGTGTGTGTGTGCGTGGCTCTGTGTGTGTGTGTGTGCGTGGCTCTGTGTGTGTGTGTGTGCGTGGCTCTGTGTGTGTGTGTGCGTGGCTCTGTGTGTGTGTGTGTGTGTGTGTGCGTGGCTCTGCCTGTGTGTGTGCGTGGCTCTGCCTGTGCGTGGCTCTGCCTGTGTGTGTGCGTGGCTCTGCCTGTGTGTGTGCGTGGCTCTGCCTGTGTGTGTGCGTGGCTCTGCCTGTGTGTGTGCGTGGCTCTGTCTGTGTGTGTGCGTGGCTCTGTCTGTGTGTGTGCGTGGCTCTGTGTGTGTGTGTGTGCGTGGCTCTGTGTGTGTGTGTGCGTGGGTCTGTGTGTGTGTGTGCGTAGCTCTGTCTGTGTGTGTGTGTGTGCGTAGCTCTGTGTGTGTGCGTAGCTCTGTCTGTGTGTGTGTGTGCGTGGCTCTGTGTGTGTGCGTGGCTGTGTGTGTGTGTGTGTTTGTGTGTGTGTGTGTGTGCGTGGCTCTGCCTGTGTGTGTGCGTGGCTCTGCCTGTGTGTGTGCGTGGCTCTGCCTGTGTGTGTGCGTGGCTCTGCCTGTGTGTGTGCGTGGCTCTGCCTGTGTGTGCGCGTGGCTCTGTCTGTGTGTGCGCGTGGCTCTGTCTGTGTGTGCGCGTGGCTCTGTCTGTGTGTGTGCGTGGCTCTGTCTGTGTGTGTGCGTGGCTCTGTCTGTGTGTGTGGCTCTGTCTGTGTGTGTGTGCGTAGCTCTGTCTGTGTGTGTGCGTAGCTCTGTCTGTGTGTGCGCGTAGCTCTGTCTTTGTGTGTGCGTAGCTCTGTCTGTGTGTGTGTGTGCGTGGCTCTGTCTGTGTGTGTGTGTGCCTGGCTCTGTCTGTGTGTGTGTGTGCCTGGCTCTGTGTGTGTGCCTGGCTCTGTGTGTGTGCCTGGCTCTGTCTGTGTGTGTGTGTGTGTGTGTGTGTGCTTGGCTCTGTGTGTGTGCGTGGCTCTGTGTGTGTATGTGCGGCTCTGTCTGTGTGTGTGTGTGCGTGTGTGTGTGTGTGTGTGTGTGTGTGTGTGTGTGTGGCTCTGTGTCCGCGAATACTCTACTACTCTCTAATGCTCACCTATTGCCATTGTAAATGACAATACCATTTATTTATGTTTTTCTTTAAAAAATGTCGCGAGCAATGCCAATAGCTCTACCTTTAACGATGCCGCGACCCTTGCATTGTAAATACTTGTTTGGTTAGGTGTCTGGTCTGCCAGATTTGTTATCTAACTAATGCACTGCCTGAGAGGCAGTTGAGCACTTGTTGTTTAATGTCTTAGTGCGTAATGTCTTCATCAAAGGCAGTGGCATTCTACAGTGTGCCACTGCCAAGTGCCCCTTCCCATTTCTGATGCTCTAGTACTTACCTCACATCTGCGTTTCCACGCACCGTCACACAAGTGAAGGAAAGGAGGGTTGTGAGGCCCAGCGGTCTCTATATTGGTAGTGTAGGCAGTCTCTATTTAGACAGTCTCAATCTGAGCATGGTTTCGCCTTTCACCTAAATGTCTTTACTTTATGGGTGTGATTTGTGTTGGCTGCTGAAGCTGTGTAGGACACTTAGTGCTTCCTTAGATTGGTATAGGCCTGAAGTAGTCTAGTGTGACATTTGTGGTGTAGAGAGTGGGAAGGAGCTGCCTTGTTGAGGTCTCGTCTAATGATGTCAGGAGATGCTGCGGTGATCTTGCGGTGTTTCTGTGAGCAGCTCCTAGCAGCTGGCAGCATAAACACTTTGGTGCCTGTTTCTTTTAAGTGCATGAGTGCGAGCGGGAAAACCTAGTGCTTCCGCAAGCCACTCCTGGGCCTAAGCAGGCTGCCTCCGCAGTATCTGGGTCACCCTTTTGAGGGGGCTTTGAACCCTGTGCTTTCACTTACCTTGCCATCATTTCTGTCCTCGCATCACTCACCTCCCGTGTTTCTGGTCCCAGCGAGTCTCATGGGCCAGCTCATTAACCTGCGGGCTGATGGAGTGGCCCAGCTTCTACTGAGCTGGTAGGGCCAGTGGTGGAAGGTCAGCAGGGAAGGTGCCCCCAAGTCCATCTCTGTGCAGGTGCTCTGAAAGAGATTCATGTGATGTCCAGCCCAATCCGGCTCACGCCTCTTTCCTCCTGGATCCTCTCATGTGCTTCACAATTTCAGAGCAGTCTTGGCGTCCGGAGGAGTTGAAACAGCTATAACAATGCAGCTGTTTCCACACATAACCTTAACCATGCATATCCTTAGCCATGCAGGCGTTACAATTCATCCACCGTTACTGCGCATGCCTTTACAATGAATTACGTTGTAAAGGTATATGTGTAGCAAAGGTTTGTAGCGTTACCACGCATGCCTTTACAACGAATTACGCTGTAAAGGTATGTGTGGTAAAGATATATGTATGGTAAGGGTGGTGAAGGCTATCTGCGCTCTCGAAGGAAATTGAGAGACCCTTCCGCTTCCTCTTTATGAAGTGCACACAGCCTCAGAAGAGCTGGAGAGGTGACTTGGAGAGGTAAGGAGGATTTGTAATTAATATGTCTCAATGATTTATTTATATATTTATTATTTTATGAAGTTAAATTTAATCTTTTTTTCAGGGGGGATCTGTGCAGGGTTGCCCTTTTAGGGCTCAGATGAGGGGTCGTTTTTAGAAGTGCAGGGGGCTGTGGGTTGGGTAGGGATCCACTTCTAAGGCTCAGGATAGGGGAGGGCTAGCTTTTAAAAGGGCTGGGGTGAGTTCGCGCAGGGGTCTGCCTGTAAAGTTCAGGGGTGGGGTATTTGTTAGAAGTGCTGCCTTGCCAGAGAGAGGGAGGTCACGCATGGGTACACTTCTAGGACTCAGTAGATTGGAGGGGTTTTTGCTAAAAAGGACTGGGGGCAAGGGACCGGTTATAGGACTCTGGGCAGGAGTCAGGGGAAACCTTCAGTACGAATATGCCCTTAACATTCATGCTTTTACAATGAAAATAGTTTTACAATGAAAATAGTTGTGAAGGTATGCGTGGTAAATGGATATTCGTGGTAAAGGTTATGCATGGTAATGGCATTCAGGTTGTAATACATGCGTGGTAAAAGCATGGGTTGCAGCGGAATGCGTTGTAACGTCATACAACCCCAGAGGAGAGGCGATGCGGGTCAGCTGGAAAAAACCCAGTCAATGTCCCCCCCCCCCCCCCATACACCGGTGCTTCATGCCTGCTATGTGACGGGAGGAAGGAGGATGGGTGCAAAGCTGTGCTGGGCAGCACCGGTACAAATTGGCTCCTACTGCTCCCTGATCCCACCTGCCTTAACTCGCTCTCCAGGCCTCTCACTGTTTAAGGAGTTGGCATCTGATGTCCCTTTTTTCCAGCTTATCCTCTCCAAGGCCAGTATCCAGGAAAAACGAGTACCCCAGAGACCTTATCACTTTTCTAAAATAAACTTGATTCACTCAAATACCGTGAGGAAAAGATTAAAAAAGAAGTTCAAAAAGAGGTGTAGCTGTGGGTTAAATGTTTTTCAGAGCAGATGAGAAGTGGATCAAAATTAAATGCAGAGTGCTTGACTGACTGCGAAAGATGGGCATGAGACTGGCCCGAGGGACTATAATGATGAAGTATAATAGAAGAGGGGTAGCAGGATGGGTTTAAAATAGATGGGGCGAGGCAGGAGTGAAGTTCATCGATTTTAGAGGTGAAGTAACCTACAAAATCATATTTAGAGTAGAAAGTAGGGCAAGAGGTCATAGCAGTAGGGAAATAAATCTACGATTAGCGGAGAAGTAAGGGAGGTAGGCAGTATTAATAATTATTCATGGTAAAGGTGACCTAAGTTCTCAGATAATTGCAATGAAGAAAGTGGTGCAAGGTTGTTAGGTTTACTGGCCTCTTTACCCAACAATTAACTTTTCAAAAAGAAATTACATTTATGCAATGTGTAGGGCCAAGCCATGATTGAGATGTGTGGGGAAGGAGTGAGGACAGTTGAAGAAGAGGAGAGGGATGTTGTGCTGGTGGGAGTGGATGGGGAGGATGACAATGAGTCCACGTACAGTAAATTGATGCATGCTGTGGAAGGAATAGGTGGGGGAATTGAGAAATAGATTAAATGTATAGAGAAAGACGATGTAATGAAAATAATACATTAAGAGAGCAATTTAGGAGATTGCCAAGATTGTTTTAACTGCCTAAAAGAAAAACAATATATTCGTATTTAAGCCCTTGCATGCTCAGGCTGGCTTTCAAACTTCTTGTCACAGTTTGGGGTTGCATAACTTTAAAAGAGTGTGGAATGAAAACCTCTCCTAATATATTTGTCTAATCTATTAAAAGGCTACCAAAACCTGAAGCGTTTAGATTTCTAGACTAAAGTAACACAATGGTATATTTCTACTTGCACTCTTCTTTATGAGGCTTTCGCTCAGATTTCGAGAACCTGAGTTTAAAAAAAGCTCACTACTTGTTCCAGTTTTTTAGGAGGAAGCACTCAGATTTTGAGAACTCTGATTTGTGATTAGTCTTTACGTTATTTAAAATCCATTCTTTCGAGTTTATAAACGCAAGGGTTTTAGACTTTCTCCAGCTGAGATGCACATGGTATTTTAGAAATCTGATCTGGTCCTAAAGTAGTTTCAAGTTTTATTAACTGTGCAATTAATTAAAATCTTTACAGTAAAAAGAGAAAGCACAGAGGACAGTAATTCAAAAATAAAAACTTCTTTGCTTGTTTAAAAAAGGTGTACGCCTATACTAATTAAAAGAATGGTATTAAAGAAAACAGAATGAGGAAGAAGGATACAGCTCCCACAGTCTTAGTCCCATTGATTGGCCTATCCCAGCCATTGTATGCGTTAGAACAAGTCCTTACTTTCTTTCATTGCAAGTGGCACTGTCAATGAAACTACGTGACGAGTATACTTCAACTCTGATCAGTTGCTTTTGAGGTGAGCTTCCTGAGTGTTGAAATACTCTCATTATGGGTTTTTAGTGCTAAACTGATTTGGTGAACGAATTTCGCTGATCTCGCTAGGAACATAGTGTTGGTGGTTGACAAACACAGGGCTGATGCTTCCGAGCATGTTGTTATGCTCTGATTGAGGCAGATCAGGCGCAGCAGTCGCTGGCGGTCATTCTTGAAATGAGGACAGCAACAGAGAAGGTGCAGCCAGGGTTCCCTTTTGTACGTACATAACCTGCAGGATATGGAATCCCCTCTTTGGGCCCAAGCGGGGTTGAAATCTGCTATCCTGAGCGTGATCAGCCTCATGGATAGAATTTTGCTTCGGGCCTGTGTTGTGATGGCCTCGCTTAGATAGGATTGTGCTTTGCCCACTGTGTATGAGTTGTTTAGGGGTTCCAAATTGGAGCTGCGGCAAAGGGTTTTATAATCAAGTATTTTAGAAATATGATCTGGTCCTAAAGTAGTATAAATGCTGTTTTAGTCATAAAGCAAACAAAGGTATTTTCAAGTCATAGGGCAAGTAATTGAGCAGCAGAGAATGTTGTTGAATTTGAAAATAAGTGTCAGTAGTCTGTATAGCTGTTCTAGGAGAAATCTAGCTAACATTGTAAATATTCCTAACACACACACACAAATTGTAAATTTTCCTCACCCACGTGTTATCAAAATATTTTCAGAGCAGTTATGTGTTATTTTAATCCGTAATGTTCACCTGAGGTTGGTTTGATGCGGTCTGAGCTGTGCCTCCTAAGATATACGACTGTCACTGATTACTAATTAAGGAGTTAGGTTTTCAGAACTTTACGGGAAAATGTTTTTGGCAGATATGTCATCTTGCTGAAGAACATTGGGCCGTGGATGGGCCAGGAGGTGACCGAGAAGGTATTGGGAAATGATGCCCTGCATTTCATTCCCAGTAAGTAAACTCACCAGCATCGCTGTAACCAGTCAAGAAGGTCCTTTAAAAGGCTATAAGGGGAGGTTTGAAGGTATTCCTTCTAACCCTTTCATAAGAGAAGTAAAAAATGTGGCTGACATGCTGAAACTAGAGCAAACTTTACTGAGTGACAGCCTTTATCTGGGGTACTGAGGAGAGCTGACCATCACCTAAAATGTCTGGGCTACAAGTCTGCAGGTCCAATTGCCCATGCCTACCTGTGCAACAGGCAACAGGTAGGCAGACCAAATTCTGTGCTTCTTAATCAATGACTAGGACGTTAATCGTATTAGAACATTGTAAAGTTCAGAGCACCAATGAAGGCAGTGGAGTGACTATGAGCTAGTAATGGTTGGTATAGTCCTTCTGCTCCAATATTCCAATGTTTATCTGTTTTTTCCTCTCGATTTTTAATTCAGATTGTTCGACCCTTGGTAGATGGAATATTTTTGTAACCTTATAGCTTTTCTGCCTCAGGATATACCAGTTGTTAAAGGCCCTCTCTCTTGTTGTAGGGCCTAGTCTGTGGCTTGGGTTTAGGGCCTTCAGCAACTGGTATGGCCCTAAGCAGTGGGCTGTAAGACTATACTGCTACATTGGAATGTTGAGTGTTCCTTTAAAAACAACAGTCACTTAAGGCCATTAACGGCTAGTGTACCTTCTGCTCCAACATTCCAATGCTTGCTTTTGTTTGTCCCGGTTTATTTTAGCACATTCTACCTAAGTGGGTGGAGTGCTATATATGGGATGAAATAATTCCCACAGTACATTAGAAGGATTATAGCGTTTCTACCTTGGACTGTAATGGTTGTGAAAAGACTCACTCCCTAGTTCTAGGCACTTGCCTCTGGCTTGTGCCTATAAATTTCGTTCGAGTGTTTACCAGCCATTGTAGCCCACGGCAGCAAGTTGTAAAGCTTTATTTGCCAGTCATCAGACTTTGTACTGTGCCAAAACCCTGTTCTACTGTCATAGTGACAGCCTCCCTGTCCCGAGGTGGTTTGTTATAGTCATTCGTGTATATGAAAAAATAGGAGTAAATGAGTGACTTGTGCCCTTATGTAAATATTGAAAAACAGAAGTCTGTGTGGAGCCATATAGGTAAATTGGAATTATTAGTACCGCCTGCACTTGAAAAACAAATCTGGTTATGTGCTCGGTAAGAAATACTTGCTTTCCCACCCTCTTACCTCCTATTATGTTTTCTGAAGTTAGCAAGCCACCTGAGTCCGACATGTGTAGTTACAGTCATCTGAAGAATCTTATCATATGGAACGAGAACACCCATGTTAACAACATGGGGTACTTGTTTTTCAGCAGACTGGTTTACTACCTTGAGATTAGGTCATCTTTTCTGGTGTTCATCAAGCAGTGGACCATTTGTGATCTTGAGGATTTCGATCATTTATTCATCACTTCAGTCACTTCTTTTTTCTATGCTATCTTGCAGGGAATACAGGGAGTGTTTCTTCCAGCATGATGAAGAAAAAAACAACTCACAAGTAAGCTTTCACCTAAACAGTTTGTCATCGTGTGCTTGTGGATAATAAAAGTTTGACTGAAATTAGTGCTAAAGATTGTGCCTGTTACCTCTGTTGTCATCTGAAAGTACAGCATTTTCATAATCTGCCTAATTCAAGGTAATTTCAGAAATATTGTAATGCTTTATACGCTTGGTTGGGTAGGAACCATATTGTGCTTCTGTAGAAGTGTTTCCACGAACTAGGACACTTCACTAATTTTTTGTTTTTTTAAAAATATATTTTTATTGGGTTTTGTTTTACAAATCAGAACAATATCCTCAGTCACCATGAAATATAACAAATCACCTTTGGTATATCCTATACGGTTTTGATTATGTTTAGATGTTATCATTGTAGTAGTATACATGTTGGATACTAAACTGGTCGAGGTACACTTTTAGGTCTGGAGTATTAATAAAAGGGGAACGTCCCACCTGTATGAAATCAGAGGAGAGAACGGGGGATTATGGGGAATAGGATGTAGGGAAGCAAAATGCAGTGCAGACTGGTTCGGCTGAGATTAAGGCCTGGAGAATAGGCGTCTATCGTTCCAGACTCGAGGTGGCTGGAAGAGAGTATTAAATAAGAGGGCCAACTCTATGCTTAAAGCAGGACACTAACTGTTGCAGTTTTATGGTCTCCATGCATGGATTTCAGTGCTGTTTTTTGGTTTTTTTTAAAAAACGTGTTTTTATTGATAATATTGCATTATATTTACACCATAAACATTTGCCATGTACATGTTACACATTATGTCAATCATTTTGTCGAGTTGACAATGTACAGCAAGCTCCACTTGACTAGTGTATTACTTTATACTGCAGTGCACTTTAAATTTGTATAATGATCTTAGAATATAAACAAAGAATTGCACCCCCTAAACCCCCTGGCTTAACCGGCAGCATTCCCACTCCTTATATGGACATTTGGGTAGACTGGCATAACTAGTTTAATGTTTGTGTGAGAGGGGAGTCTGCATTTTCTGCGTTGGTACCAGCGAAGTGTGGGTGGGTCATTGTGTAGGTACAATTTCATCATCAGTCTGGGCTGTCGTCAATGACACTTCTGTTAGCATTCGTCCCCATTCTACCAAATCTCTCTCTGTGTTCTCATCCACTCTTACTGCCCTGAGGCGACATTCTTCCGCCACCCCCCAGTAACACATATCATCTCTCCAATTATCCAGCGTGAGGTGCAAAGAGAGGATCCAGTGTATCGCAATACGCCTTTTTGTCCGGACCAGGCCTAACATTGCAAATGTATGCTGTATCAGTGTCCCTTTCTCCGGTGTTGGAAGTACGCCCAATAAGCATTGTTTTATGGAAACTTCTATTTGCACTGCTTTTGCGGTGCGAAGAGTCTGTACAACCGTATTCTAGTACATTTGCAGTTGTATGCAATTCCAAGTTATATGTAGGAATGTGGCAGGGTCTGTGCCACAGCATGGGCAGGATGGGATTAGCCCTCTGGTAAACTGCTCCCGACGCTGTGGGGTCAGTTATGTGCAATGCAAATAATGGAATTGGATGAGCTTAAGCCTAGCATGACTTGTTGCTTCAGCCACCTGTGCTAGAGCTCCTTTCCACTCTCCGTTCTTTAATGGGAGAGGTAAGTCCTTATCCCATTTCCCCCTGGCTGCCGATAAATCGGCCGGATGGTCCTCCTCAGTGCTATATATGTGCGTGAAATGAGGCCCCTCCTAGAACCTGGCTCCAGCAGTGTTATCAGCGTGCGCGACTCCCGCAGCTTCTCCGGGAAGGTGGTCCATATCTCACAGATTGTACGTGAGATTTTAGTATACTGTAGGAAGTGCCCTACTGGTACCCGGAACCAGTCTTGTGCCTCATCAATGGTCTGAAAGGTTTCATTCTGGTACAGATCTCCTGCGAATACGCATTCTCCCTCGTACCATTTCGAGATGACCATGGTTGCCTGAATATTCTGTAATCCCTGTAATCACTGAAGTGGGAGCGCATCGGCGTAGGGCGCCTTGCGAGATCTAATGTAACTGCCTGTTCCCAGGCTTCAGCCACTTGCCATACTATTTGTGGACAGTCCATGGGGACCATTGAGCCCATCATAACAAGCCTCTGCAGCAGCGACCCATCATTCCAATCCCCCAGTATTTCTTTTTCTACTGTGCGTTCTTCTATGCACCACTGTGCTGCGCACTGTAACAATCCTGCTATGTAGTATAGTCTAAAATCAGGCAAACCAAGGCCCGTGTCTAATTTGAGCGTTTCTAGCTTCACTCTACTCCGTCCCCCAGCCCACACTAGTGAGATCATGTGGCCATTCAGTGCGTCAGACGTGGCCTTCAGAATTCTATAGGAGTAGTTCTGCAGGACATACAGGCAGCCTCTAATTTTTGATACCGCCACTCTCCCCGTACCCCATAGTGCAAGCTTGTTCCAAAATTGTATCGACTCTTTTAGTCCTATGAGAACTTTACTCATATTTAGCTCATACTGGGTGTTTGGATGGTGGGCTACTGGAGAGCCCAAGTATCTAAAATTGTCACATTCCCAATCTAATCCCCCCTCAGGAAGAGGACACACCAAAGGAGGACAATGTCTCCAGGAGCATTGGAATCGCCACTTCTTGCTGTCTAATGTATAGGAGCGCGTCATCCGCATACAATGAGACCGCATACACTGAAGCCATCTACTGTTCTACCCCATGGTGCCATGTCTCTCTGTAATCTCACCTCATTGGGTTCCATCACCAGTGCGAACAGTAGTGGGGGCAGTGGGCATCCCTGTTGCGTCCCCCTTTCAATCTTTATAGTCTGATACCTGACCCCAATTCTGCACTCTGGAGCCTCTGATCCGAATAGTTAGATTTCAATGTATATAAAAACATGTTCATTGAGAGTACGTCACATGTGCTAGCATTGAACTCTGCAAAAAACACAGTTGATGGACATAATGCAGAACAATGTCTTACATTCACCCCAGTACAAAGATCTGGGCCTAAATCCATCGTTTATTTGCACTCCACACCACCCTAGGTCAGACAATGGCTATATGCAAATCAGCCTTGACCCTGTGCCTCACGGGAACAGTCCAGCCCGAACTACCAAGCCATGTCTTTCCTAGACCGGAATCAAGCATCCAAGGACCGGTTTCTGGCTATCAGCCTTCTTCAGCCTGGATAGCTTGACTCCAGTGATGTGGAGAGCCTGGGACTCACGTCTGAGCATACCCAGCTCACTCGGGGTGAAAATTGCAAAAAACACAGTTGATGGACATAATGCAGAACAATGTCTTACATTCACCCCAGTACAAAGATCTGGGCATACGAAATCACGTTAATTGTGTGCCCTGTAGAGTTACGCCCCGGCTAAAAACTATATTGTGGAATTAAAAATATTTTTCTCGCAGTTCAACTGTGGACCTTTTTAAGAGTTGTAAAGGCAGTAGACGTTTCTTTAGAGGACATTTTGCATTAAATCACATATGTTATCAGCACACAGCTAGTAGTAATTCCTTGCACACAAAACACATGAATAATAACACATTTCCCAACTACAGCAATGTTGTTGCCTCATTGGGTTGCGCGTCTGTGACTAAATACTGCCCCTTGTCTTCGTGTTTAACTTGGTCCTTGAACAGGGTGAAATTTGGGACGATGTACATCTCACTGATCTTTGTTGAGCAGACCAAACTTAACTCCTGGAGCTGAATAAATTTGTTTGACCCCATAGGTTTGCTTCTGTTGTCCCAATACATTTGAATGATCCCAGTTGTCTCTTAGCTGAAAGATTGAGGAAAAAAATAACAAGTCTAAGAAGCTTCCTTAGATCTTATCACCCCAATGACTGCTAATCGACTTCCACCTCTAGAGCTAAACATGTTAATTCACGTTCGAGGCATGTCGGCTGCTGAATTCATATCTTGTGCATAGATCGCCGCCTAGTGTTGGGTCCGGATGTTTGCACCTTGTTGTCCTGGAAGAGTCTTTGAAGTATCACGAAATAGGTGACTCCTACCTTGGACTTCAGTGTGCATGGGCATCTTCTCCATCCTCAGATTGTTTTTTTCCGCCATTGGGTTCGGATGCTACTCCTCTACTCTAACTTCAGAATCAAAACTTTACAACTTTTCAAGGCCACAAGGCCTTCTACATCGACTGTATTGTCCTCGTTCGGTTCCCCTTGACTCGATCAAACTTTCCATCTTGATCCGGTCGTCGATGCGGGCTGTTGTGCATTTCGACGCCACGTGGGCCTGCTGTCCATGGAAAGAAGCCCTTTTAAAAGGTGCCCACAATGCCACTCCAAGTTCCCGCATACTGATAAGCACTTGTTGCATACTGTATGTTTATCACCCGAGCACAACGAGGAGAATTGTCCAGCGTGTGCTCAATTCCGCTCCAAGAAGACGATCCGGAACCGACGGGACGCTAGATGAGAGATGCAGCGGCAAGCACCGGAGAACATTTTCGATGATGAGCTCGACTTCCCAGAAGCGGCAGACTCCGACCTCGAAATAGTGACCGTCGAGGGCCAGTCGGACTACGATGACCAGATCCCACCGGGGCAAACTGTGAGTACTAAAGCCGCTTCCACCTCAAGACAAGGCTCCGGTCGACGCATGGCCAAAAAACCTTAGCCGAGATCGACACACTAATTCAGAGACCCCGCCTTCCGGCTCGGCTCCGAAGAGCCTTCTGATACCCCGGGACCGAGCTACACTCTTCCCAAAAAGGCAGTCGAACCGAAGAGAGTTGTCGAGCCAAAATCCATCGATCCGAAAAAGGGCCTGGAACAAAAAAGGGTCATCGACCCGAAAAAGGCCGTCGAGCCCAAAAAGAGTGTTGATCCACAAAAACAAGATCACACTAAAAAACCTGTCGACCCGAAAAAATCCCTCAACTCGACAAAGCACATCGAGCCGAAGAAAAAGGTCGTAGAGCACAAAAAACCCGCTCAACCATCAAAGGTTATCGAACCGAAAAAAACAGTCGGTCCAAAAAAGGTCGTCGGTCCAAAAAAGGTCGTCGGTCCAAAAAAGGTCGTCGGTCCAAAAAAGGTCGTCGGTCCAAAAAAGGTCGTCGGTCCAAAAAAGGTCGTCGGTCCAAAAAAGGTAGTCGGTCCAAAAAAGGTAGTCGGTCCAAAAAAGGTAGTCGGTCCAAAAAAGGTAGTCGGTCCAAAAAAGGTAGTCGGTCCAAAAAAGGTAGTCGGTCCAAAAAAGGTAGTCGGTCCAAAAAAGGTCGTCGGTCCAAATAAGGTCGTCGGTCCAAAAAAGATCGTCGGTCCAAAGAAGGCCGTCGAACCAAAAAAGGCAGTACAACCAACAAGACGTTAAAGAAAAATGAGTTGTCAAACAAAAAATGTCACCGACCCGGGAGCAGGCGAGCCGAAAAAAGCTCCGCAGCCAAAGGCTCACAAACAAGTACCTAAGCCTAAACCATCGGCGCCAAAACCAAGGACAGTCGAGGAAGAACTCTTCCATCCTGATCCAGTGAGCGCTGATCAACCTAAACTGTATATAGACCCTGAAACAGGACACATTACAGTTTACCAGAAGAAGAGACTATTGGACACACACTTCTTCCCCTGTTCCTACAAAAAAAATAGACTTTGGAACATCTCCTTCAAGGCCTTTTACTCCTTCTCCCTTCTCTCCTAACATACCTTTTGTGCCTTACTCCCCTGCACATTCAAACTATGATGAGGCAGACAACATGGGGGAAGATCCTCAGGATACTTTTGTAGAACACGATGATCAAGATGTACAGGATGACACATGGGGTGACCAGAAGGATCCTGATGATACATACGAACCACAACCCATCCATGACACCTCCCCATACCCTACAAAGCTGTAGCCTACCGACGACACCATTGTCTTTAACCAATTAATAGATAGGGCAGCAAAATACCATAGTGTAGACATGCGCACTGACCCTATAGAAGAAGACTTTCTATTCAACACTTTTCCCACTTCTGAAAAAGTGTAGGGACCCTTCCTATGTTAAAAGGGGTAATGAAACACGCACCAGATATATTCAAAGACCCTGCCAGAGCGCGTGTACTCAATCCCAGGATAGAGAAGAAGTATAAAGCAGTTGCCATTAGACTCACTTGTTGTAGCAAATGCTCGAAAGCGAGCTAATTCACAAACAGGAGATGCTCCCCCCCCCCCCCCCTCCCTCCCCCCCCTGACCGAGTCAAAGATATTAGAATCATCAGGCAAAAGAGTAACCTCACAGGCAGCAAATTACTGGAGGATTGCAAAGACACAAGCTCTATTAGCATGCTACGATAGAGCTCATTATGACGAGCTTGAAGGTCTACTACAACACCTTCCCGACCCTTTTAAACAGAAAGCTAACGACCTGATACAGGATGGCAAATTTATGACAAATGCTTCCAATAAATGTGCACTTGACGCAGCTGATACTACAGCTAGGTCCATTAATACTAGTGTCTTACTATGCCGGCACACGTGGCTACGCATCTCCGGATTTAAGAACGAAGTACAATCCAACATTCTCAACCAACCAGTTAACCAAGATTTCCTGTTTGGCCCAGCAGTTGATACCATCTTGGAAAAGATGAAGAAAGATACTGAAACTGCTAAGTCTATGGGCGCACTTCAGTTTCAACAACCCTGAAGTTCTTTTCATCGCTCCTCCTTCAGAGGCTCAGGGAGAGGCAACACATCACAAACTTCATCAACATTCAAAAGTAACACCCAGAGCACCTTTAATAAAGGCTCAAACAGAGGGGGTTACAGAGGCAATAATAACAAAGGCAGAGGACGTGGCAGCAACAACACCAGATCCTCCACCGCCACCAAACAGTGGCTTCCTCACGCTCCCTCCAGACCACTCAACACGGGTCAGAGGCAGATTCCTACCAGTCTGGAACAACATTACCACAGACAGGTGAGTGAGACAAATTATCCAGTATGGCTACTGCCTGGAACTCACTTCTACTCCACCCACCATACCACCCAAACACTGTCCTATGTCCAAAGAACACATCACACTGTTACAAGAGGTTGCGTCCATGCTACAAAAAGGAGCCATAGAGCCAGTCCCTTTTCACCACCAAGGAACAGGAGTATATTCTCCATACTTCCTAATTCGCAAAAAGGACGGATTCCTCAGACCCATACTAGACCTCAGACCTCAGACCTCTAAACCAATACATACTCTCAGAGCATTTCCATATGATTACTCTACAACAAGTAATCCTGTTACTCCAGCAAGGGGACTTACTAGCTACATAGACCTCAAAGATGCATATTTTCACATACCTATACATCCAGCTCATGGGAAATATCTCAGGTTCACAATAGAAGGTCAACCCTACCAATTCAAAGTTCTCCCCTTCGGAGTAACTACAGCACCAAGGGTTTTTACAAAATGCCTAGCTTTGGTAGCAGCACACCTCAGGAGGCAACACATACATGTGTTTCCATATCTAGACGATTGGCTCATAAAAGCCAGATCATCCGCACAGTGTGCAAGCCACAAGTCTCAGACAATTCAGCTGCTGCACAGTCTGGGTTTTTCTATAAATTACCCAAAATCACATCTACAGCCCTCCCACATACAACAATATCTGGGAGCTATAATAAATACCTCAGTGGCAAAGGCATATCCAAATCCAGCCAGGATAGCCAACATACAAACTCTTAGTCACAAGTTTCAGCCACAACACACTCTGCCAGCTCAAGTGTTCATGCAGCTCATAGGCATGATGGCCTCCTGCATATTCATTGTCCCTCATGCCCGACTTCAAATGCGTCCATTACAAGAATGCCTAGCACGGCAGTGAAACCAAGTTCACGGACAACTAAAAGACCTAGTGTTGTTAGACAGTCGCACTTGCAACTCTCTGCAGTGTTGGAACCCACCAAACCTTTCCAAGGGCCGACTGTTCCAAGAGTCAGTTCCACAAATCGTATTTACAGCGGACGCATCACTGACAGGTTGGGGAGCCCACCTACTTCAGTACACAGTCCAAGGGCTATGGACAACAAAACAAAAGACACTGCTTATCAACCACTTAGAGTTGCTAGCAGTATTTCTAGCACTGAAAGCATTCCAGAAATACTTGTACAACAAGGCTGTGTTAATCCGGTGTGACACACTCTCCACAGCTGTCTCACCTAGCACAGAGCATATGGAGGTGGGCAATTATCCCCAAAAAATCTTTCTCCTTGCAGAACACCTACCAGGGAAAGACAATCAAATAGCAGATCTGCTAAGCAGGCACAGCCAACAGCTACACGAATGGGAGATTCACCCTCATGTTCTCCAACCATTCTTCCAAAAATGGGGGCATCCAGAGATGGATCTGTTCGCCACAAAAGAAAACTCAAAATGGCAGTACTTTGCCGCCAGGTTCCCACATCCATTGTCACAAGGCAATGCGATATGGATGAACTGGTCAGGCAGATTTGCGTACGCTTTTCCACCAGCCCCACTAATTCCGCTGGTGGCACGCAAACAGACCACAATTGAGTCCATGGGGCGAAATAAATCTTGAGTCAGAGTGAGCCCACTTTTATCAGTCCTTAATGTTGTTCGTCATAAGTTTGTTTAAAATTTATGTTGAATGTGTTCTTTGTAAGAAACTTCACGCGCATGCACTTGAAAAGTAGTGACATATACTCACACCAATGTGCCAATATGCGACGAATTCGTACCACATATAATCTGATAAGATAACTTTAAAATAGTATAACTCGATCAGCAATACACTTGCTAGACCCATTACAAGTAAAATCACTGGGGCACATTGTAGCCACGCATGGTTAAGCAGTAGGTAACAAATATGCATGCCCTCTTCTTTGTCATATGCATGATGTTAACACGTACACACTAGAGTGCATGGTAATAACTACACACTAGAGAGCGCGCCTTGCTTTCACAAATGTATGAATTTACAAATACTTGGCAAACTGCAAATTTTTCTCCACAGGTACTCCATACCGAGGATTTGTGAGTAAAAACCATCCACTACACTTACAGCACACTTTAGGGTGTGTGCTGATATAATCACCCCTGTGACCCGCAATTTTTGGTCACACACCTTTTTCTGGTCCTGACGAAAGCCTTAAGATCCAACCAAAAGGCTGAAACTAGTAGACCCAACCTAACCAATTTTTAAAGGGATACTGAGGTACATTCAAAAACCTCTAGTTGATCCCTTAACCGTTTTTACCCATGTCCTAGGGCCCTTTCATTAAAACTTTTATAAGGGTTTTTCCTAGAGACATTTTTTAACACATAACTGCACTTCACTTTCTTTACACAAACAACCTGCTCTGCTGTAATTCAGATGTTGAAGCACAGCTGGATTGCGCTAGGTAATCCAGCTGGGCCCCGATGATGAAGCATGCCACCCACCAGGTAGGTAGGTGAGGGGTTTCCTAAAACATCTTGCAGTTGTTTGCTCTCTTCACACCCCCTTTTTCTCGATAGGTTTTTGTCAAAAGTACTGATTCTAAAACCTGAAGAAGGACTTGTCAATTGTTAATATAGTACCTAGGGAAGAGGACAAGTTCACTTTTCCTTACTCTCAATTTGTTTAAGTATATGTGGGCTCATAGATTAGACATCTGCGTGCTCAGGCCTTTCAGCAGGGCAGGGCCCCTTACCCTGGCATACAAGCATCATCAGCACAACCAGCTTTCAGTGAACACATCACTTCTGACTTTGCAAAAAGTCTTTGCAGAAACACAAAATGGCGGCTGGTAGACAAAATGGAAGAGAAGTAGAGGCTAACTTAATAAAATAAATTTTTTGCAGTTTAACAGACCCTCCTTCTAGACTCTACTAAACACTTTCTGTCTAATTGAATAATAACAGATATACATTCCTGATGCAATGAATCAAAACGAGCTTTATTCGATTTTAGGCATGTAAAATCATAAAAGCAAACAATTTAAAACATTTAATCTCACTTTTAAATACATACAAATGTGCATAAATATATACAAATTCATTAATCAATTCATTTTGCTGTGACTCTCTTAATACATGGGAATAACAATATTTTGCAACTATCTTAAAAGCAGTCCTTCAGAGGTCTAATCATTTAAGATTTTCCTTGCTCTCAATATGCTTTCTAGGAAACCCACCATAGTACCAATGCAATAGTAGTTTTCCAACATCTGTAAAGACATAAAAGCAGGGCGGCATTGTCTCCATCCTCCCTGTTTTAATAGAGGTACAATCCATCTACGTCGTTCGTTTACATATAATTTACAGAATAAAATAGCATGGATGGTAGTTTGTAAAGAGATGTTATTCCTGATACATAAAACTTCATGATTACAAAAAACATCAAAGAGAACAAATTAACATACTTAGTGATATAATCACCATGACCACCATATTCCTCCACTTCTTAATCTGATCCTTTTGCCTGTGGGTTACCGTCATCATCTGGATAACATGCCATGTTTAGCTCTTTATTAAGACCTCCTATATCAAAGCTAAAAATCTTATTAGCATATGCTGCCCACAAGACTCCAAACCAAGCCGTGCAAGAGCCATTGTGGGAGAATTAGAGTGGTATGAAAGGAGTTTCCCCTTTTTTCTGTTGTGCAGGCAACAATCCACAAACCCAACAATCAGAAATATTAGCAATACTATGCATATAATGCAACATTCGAATAAATGAATTGTTCTGATAAGAAAACGTATGTCTCTCGTCTAACAGTGAAAGAGTAAAATATTAACTTTCAGACGGTGTAGGTGTTGGGCGTACAGGTGTAGGCATAGGAAATTTCACCTGTAGGAACCAAGCTGTTACACAAATAATCATAACACTAGATAAACTTGTTTCCAAACACATAAATGTCCACTTAAATGTGATTTTCTTCTCTGTAGCATGTTGAATATCCAAATGATCTTCCTCCATGATAGGCATTTTGCAATATCGAATTCGACAAGGTCTCTCTCTGTATAGTCTCTTATGATTTTTACCAACTCCGTTCAAAAATTATTCTTTATCAAAAGTTATATCGTAATTTGGATACCTAATCAATAAAAGGAACACAGTCACTTAGGAAAAATAAACACAGTTCCACATCAACAGGCTCCGCGCCAGGAGTAAAAACAAAAAATCGTTGAAAATCGTTTTTAGCAGTTCAGAGATGACTATAGCAATGGAAAATCGGTGCATCAAATACTTCAAGAAAGGTCATCCACAAGTTCATCTGCAACAGCCTGAAGGATCATTAAATAGATTGCTTTTTTCAAGAAATATTTCTGGGCCAACTGGTGCAAACTTTAGATTCTATTTTGAATGCTGGAAAGAGTAGAGAAATGCACACGGGGATAGATAATATCAGCAGTTTTCTGCCTTACGAATCCTCTTATTTTTTTGCATTCAAAGGTTCTTTTCTCTTCAGCTCCTGAAAGTTCTCAGTTATTTATTTCAGCATTTCTTGACTCTTTGTTATCAGCTTGCCATCAGGGTGGCTCAGACATTTCAAGCCTCGCATTACACAGTTCATTCAATGTGGCATTCTGTACTTTTTCCATGCAATTTGACCACTCAGGTGCTGAGAAACTCTTGACAGAGCACCATCAATCCTTTGCACGTCTTCAATCCAAGCCTTTCACTTTGATCAGTTTCAGATGTTTCAGCTATGGGTGCAAATGATTTTTCAAGGGAACACTGCAGACATTTTGGATACCCTTTCAACCAACTTTTTCCTACCTCCACTGGTAGGCCCACAGCACTAATTTTTCCTTCACATGCTGCACCTGACTCATTCACCTCTTTAACACTGCTTTCATCTGAGTCAGTTTTCACTTTTTGCTTTTGAAATGAAATGAAATGAAATGAATGAAACTTATATAGCGCACGACTTACCCTGGGGCATCTCCGCGCTTGCTTAGGGAACCCGTCCTGGTATTCCCCTGTGAGATAACCCTGGCAGGGTATCCACAAGGTGAAAGCCAGGCATCCCACCGCGAGGGGCCGTTGTGGAGATTAAGCAAGCTATTGCCCAGAGTCGCAGAGTGTGAACCCGTGAGTCGAGAAGGCACCGGAGCGAGAATTAACGAGTCTGTGGAATTTTGAGCCCAAGACCCGCCGAGGCGGGGAATTGAACCCTGGTCCAGGGCCGAACTCAGGCTCCAGGTCTGCCGCCACTAACCCCTGAGCCACACTTCTCCTTTTCCAGTGCAGTTTGCCTTAGTGCTGCTTCAGACTGTGTGTGTTCCCTTACAGCTTGTCTGACCATCTTCTGTTGGCTTTTGACCACTGCTGGCATATTTTCTTCAAGAGTTGCTGTTTTATCAGGGGGACACAGGACCATAGTGTGTTAGAGGCATACACCCAATTTGGAAGGCCACCACATTTCGCAGCAGTCTATGCCAGGATCATTTGGAACAGGCATTTCCATTTCACAGCATCTCTCAGATCAACATTTTGGCACCAACCATTATGCAGATCTTGTGTACCCGCTGAAATCTGGTGAGAAACTGCACACTCCACATCAGCCAGACCTTCACAGCAATGGTTAGTCTTTTCATCAGTGTTTTTCACTAGTGCATTTGCATGTACATATTCAAGCCACTTCAGTGATGCTGAAACGCAGTATTTTGCAAAGTGTAATTCTGTGCTGTCGTTATGTTGCTTTATTGTGCTTGAAACTTCAGACATACCTACAATCCAATCTTTGTCCAATCTGTGGTTCTGCCCACATCATCTTTGAAACCTCATTATGATCTGATTTCAGAGAAACTGGCAATCTATACCTGGGCATCCGTTTTTGCAAAAACATATTTGCTGCTATACAGTTGTCATTTTTCTCAGGTTCTGTTACAACCTTGTTGTTCTGTTTCTAAAATGTTTTCTTGTACCTCTTTTAGTTCTTTGCAAATGTCAGCATTAAAATAAACAGTATCCTTTCCCAATTCACCTCTGAGAATTCCATTGAATGTGTATGCTAACAGGACACAATATTGTACAACAGAATTAGCATTTGTCTCTCTCAAGACAATAATGACTCCCATTTGAGCAGTTATACTGCATGTTATAGCAAAGGCAATCTATTTAGAATTTTGGGCTGAGGTTACTCCTTAAAGCCATGACGCTTTGACAACATAATGTATAGGGAGCACATCATGTGCTGCTCCTAATCTGTCATTGTTACCTTTCAAACATGGGCAATTTACAAAATGGACATTGTTCGGCTCAATCAGATGTTCATCCTTAAAGTCTAATCTTGGCTTTATGCATAGATTCATGACACCTAGACATTCAAGTTAAGTTTCATCACAAACCATTTCATTTGTTTGCTTTAAGTTCAATACATTTGAATTCAGACATTTCTTGGTCACAGTATTTTCCCTAAACAACTTAACAAAGGAAGTAACCTTTTCAACAATTTGGACATTTTATCATTATTTTCTCACTCTTTTTGTGTTTGACATTTACCATAGCTAATGAATTAAGTCAGCTGGGCATTTCTGTGACGTTGGGGTCAAGGGTCATTGGGAGGTACCGCACAGACCTTTGAACACATTCATGTTTTTGAACAGGCACTGAGGGAGCACCGCCCTCCCTCTCACCGCAAATTGGTGTATTTTCTTTTAAGTATACTTGCACTCCTAGCGCCAGGCGCAATACTTTTTCCCTTTCAACTCTAGGAATGCTTTTGTCGGTTGTTGTCCAATGGAAGCGGATCAGACACATCCTTGTGTGCCAGCCTCAGTAAAGGCATAGCCACTAAGGAAAGGTTTGGTAACCTCTAACAACAGCAGCCAACCATTCCCCAAAAAATATCCTGACTTCTTTCTGAATTTTGAGGTGGATTCATTTGGTGAATTATTTCCACTGTTTCCGGTGACACCTTTCTAGGTCCTTTTCCAATTATGCGTCCTAGACATTCATCTTCTTTTTGACAGTATTCCTGACTATTCTCATGCAATAGCACTGTGACATGAACTTGACAAAAATCAATAACAGTAAGCCATTCTTCAGCACATGGAATGTGAAACAAATATATATTGGCTTGATTTGGTGTTCCATAGGACAACCTAGAAACGTTACACTACTACTCTCCTGCATTATTCTGTTTTCATTTGTCTTCTGTGAACCTGTGATCAGACAGGTACATAAACTTTCAATCAATTCCATCAAAAATCCTTTACTCGGTTTCTCTCCAATTTTTTGTAAAATTTCTGCATCTGATGGTGTTCTTGAACACATGTCCTCTGGTTCTAATTTGAATAAGACATGTCCTGCATGTTTATTAATGTGACATCTTTCTCTGTGAACACCTGTACTTATGTGTTTATAAGTAAGAAGGTAATTTTTCAACTGTCATTTCTCTATAGCTGTGTCTTGTTGGGCCATTTTAGAATATACATTCTCATCAGGAATCTGATAATTTACTACTTTCTGGTGCGCACTACACTTACCAATAGCCACTCGCTTTGGTAATGTTAATGCAGTCAGTAAATTTTGAGCTAACTCTCCATGCTGTCCCCACAACTGTATGCAGTGTATTAATCGCATAAGCTGCAGTCGTGGTGCTATCGGGTAGCTTAAAACTAAATCCATCTACACACAATTCACCATGAGCATCAGGCAGAGGCATGTCAGTCAGGTCCACTCGACCCTTTGTTTGTTCTTCAGTGGTAAAAATACAATCATGTATTTCACTGGACTGCTCATAGGGCAATGGCAACAAAGTAGCTGGAGTCAAGGTCAGGGGGTGTTTAAGTATTAATGTGTGGTGCTAACAAAGGGAGTTCGTACCCAGTAAGACCGGCACTCGTCAAATGTTGTCTTAGTCTGATTCAATAATCCATCAACTGCATGGGGCACAAACAAAAACCGTCAATTTATGATCCAGTACAAGTCCTGCCGATTGTCTGATTGAAATGGCAGTTGCAGCCACATATACTTTTTGCATTTAAAATTAACCCTTCTCTCATCACTTTCTATACTCTCTGCTTGTGCTTTTAATTATAATTCTATAATTTTCTGTACAATAGTCTGTTCTTCAAATTTGTTCCCATCCTTTTTTTCTTTAATCTTTTTCGGTTTAATTTGTTTTCTCCATAACCCTACGGCATCAAACATACTCTACATACTTTTCTCTTAAAGAGCTGCTCTTCTACATATTGCAGTTTATTCAAATCAAAGGTACCATTAAGTGGCCACTGTAAACTACTATCTGCCTTCATATGTTTGTTCCACAATGTGCTAAATCAAATGGAAGAAATACCGTATTTAATGTACATTTCATAATTCAGAGAGCCTTCTAGAGGCGCTGGCTGTCTTTCTTCCAAAATTCAATTTCTTTTGTTGCAACAACATAATGCACGAAGTGTGCTCAAAACAGGCATGTTTATCAAATTTCTTCTTAATGTTGTCAAGAGACCCTCGTACCAAAAACCCAAGAAATGAGAAAAAATTCTCACATTACCTGTCTAAAACATTTGCAAATGCTTTTATGAAACCAAAACCAACAAAGACAGCCATTTTGATCCTACCTGATCGCAATTCTCCAATTCTCACCTGCTGATCACCTCCAAAATGCCAACCGAAGAGCCCCAGTTGAGACACACTGCCGCCACACAGGTCAGGTCAATTAACTGAAAGTCACCTCTGCCGCAAGAACCAAGTCTCCTCTGCGAGGCGCCCCTTTAGTGTTTCTGTCTCGTCAAAGCTACCTCCTTCTGGTCCAGCTGCGGTCTTCGGTGGGTTCCTACATTGGGCGCCAATTGTAGAAGTGAGATTCCTATTAGTCTCACTGGTGCAGGGACACCCTTTGTCTACGGGTTCACAAAATGAGGATCAACACTGGAGTGGAACAAAACACAAGTTTATTACATCTCATGAGCAAGCTCCGTGTCATACAGACACTGCAGGTTTCTGAGAGGGAACTGACTAGTATGGTTTTAAACCTGGTATTTTTGCAAATTTTTTACAGTAAGACAAGCACTATAACCCCTTTGTCATTGTTACATAATGCTTACACAACCCCTTTGTATAATGCTTACATGCTGAACTGTTGAATCCTGATAAACCTCCTCCCACGTCACTATCATAGATATGCAAGGGAGTTTACAGGCGTTGGTGGGCTCATAGATTAGACATCTGCGTGCTCAGGCCTTTCGGCAGGGCAGGGCCCCTTACTCTGGCACACAAGCATTATCAGCACAACCAGCTTTCAGTGAACACGTAACTTCTGACTTTGCAAAAAGTCCTTGCAGAAACGCAAAATGGGGGCTGGTAGACAAAATGGAACAGAAGTAGAGGCTAACTGAACAAAATTAACAGCATAAGTTAATAAGAGTTGGATGGAATTATGAGCGTAAGTTAACTGGAAAAAGAGGGATGAATAAGTAGGTTGGGGGAGGTTAACGTGAGATAGCAGGAGAGAGACTAAACAGAAAGAGGTATGATTTATAGGAGTTAGTTGAGTAGATAGGTTAAATTTAGTTTTCTTTTGCAGGAACGGTTACTTTGAAGGAACGTTTATGCTTTCTAAAATGGGGATATAGTTATTTTGCTGAGATTTAGTAGAGCGGCAGGCAAGTTTAATAGGCCGTGTAAACTCGGAGGCACTAAGTCATACATAGGATGTAGTGTAAGGAGAGTATCATTCAAATAGGAAGGCAGGAGAGATAGTAAACACCATCCGTAAGTCAGGCTATTTTCATGCAACCTGAGGAAGTGTGAAGAGCAGGAAAAAAAAGACTGAAAGTTGATTACGTTTGGGCAGGTGATGCACGTTTTTCCCCTCTTAGGTGCTCCACCTGACTCCCCCACCCCTCCATGTCTCAAGCATTGTTTGGTCTCTTCCATATAGATGTTGAACATCTCCAAAGCTGTCAAACTTTCTAGTTGTTTTTAATTTGTTTTTAACAAGGTGTATGTCTGGATAGTGGGTTATGTGTGTCTGGTAAGATTTTGAGGAATGTACTATCAGTGGGGTTTGCATTGATCAGTCAGTTATAGGTTTGTTTAACAAAGATGCATAGCTGTTGAGTTTCTAGGGTGATGTTCTTGCTTGTTAAGAGATTATGCAAACTTTGCAGTTTTTTGATCTCAGAGGGTACTCAAGGGTATCTGTCTGTGGGAAGCACATGAGAATGTGTGAATTATTTATTGGATAACATTCAGAATAATCAGGCCATAACCATCTTTCTGAACTCTGAGTTATTCTCAATGGCTTTGGTCATTACTGTTAAGGAATTCCAAAGTTTTGCTGCTACACCGATAAAATAGGACCGTCAATGGTTTTCTTCCTTCAAGTAGGAATTGTTGTGTGTGTCTTGCCAGTCTGGAATGTAGGTTGGAAAGTTGTTGTGAATTTTTTTTTTTTATATTTTTCTTTTTTTTTTGTCTAAAGGAATTTTGGTGCTTTGCCATCAATAGCTTGTGAGAAGAAAATGGGCATGAAATGCAACCAGTGAATCTACTTTTATCTTGTCATGCACACGATGACCTAAAAGACATATAGTTGGCTAAGTGGTAGGTTACAAAAAGCTCCAGTTGTCCCATAAGGTTACCCTGGGCAACCTTTCGAAGATGGTAGTTATGACATGCCACACTAATATATGTCCCAGAGCTCTTTTACCTCATAACCGGTAAACAGTGCTGCTTAACAGCAGTAACACATCAGACTGTGTAATGGACATGAATTAAATTCCTTATGTACATGCACTCATGCATAATACACAATCACTTAACAGTGCACTGAACAGTCCTATCTTCAACTAATTGTCAAAATGCAGACATTAGAAAACCAAAAACACCAAAACAACCCAGAAAAGGCACGAAAATTCTGAAAGCTCTACACATATGATATGGTACACATTTACTTTACAAATACTGGAGACGTTGTATTAATTTTCTATTTTAAATCTTTTTCATGAAACTTCGATATAATACATTACACAAGTTTCAAATCCAAAGCTTTCTATCCCTGCAGTCAGCATTTATTTATAAAAATTGCTAGTGAATATTACACACCAGCCTTCTTGTAAAAATACTTGTGTTATGGTGATATTGATAGACATTCAAACCATCCTTATTTGAATGATACTTTTACCTGCAGATTCCTCACCAGATGAATACCTTTGGTGTGCCACACTGAATCTAGAAAAGTTAAATTAGCTCTCCAGCATCGACAAGTCGCACTGTGGTTCCGTCCTGCCTGCAGTGGCTTATAACATGTGACAACACTTGAGTTGTATATGATGCTACCTTAGTATCTAACATCTGTATTGTTTTTTTCTGAGCATATCCGAAGTTGCACTTTGTTCTACATTCTTTTAAATATGAAATTGTTTGTAGTGCTTTAGAGACGAAGGCACAACTCCTGCTATTCACATGATGCCTGTCTGTGCTCAAAAGTCCAAGTGGACCTCTAGGACCATTGCCAGCCATGACCATTTGCCTATGGCGTCTATCAAGATTCAGACCGGACCTTCTTTAATGTGTAGAAGTTAGGAGCCTGTGCGTCATCACCTCTTGCTGATTTTGGAATAGGTACTAAAATGAACATCAGAATGTCTTCTTGTTCCAAGTTTAGGACTTACTGTGTGGAGACTTCCCTCCATCTTAATGTCGGTCCTGATCAAAGGGCTTGGTGTCCGGAGCGGAGTATATATCCCAGACTCGAATGATCTTCGGAGCTGTGGCTTCCTACCTTGGTGAACATGCTGGCACTCAGCTTAGTTCCTACTCTACATTTGGCTCCTTCGGCATCACTGCAAGTCTTTGTGGGACATGGGGTTGACTATGCTCTTCCTCCTCTAGCTCCCTTCGGTGCACTTTTGCGTTTCAAAGTCCTGTGGCTCCTTCGACTGTACCTCTGCTGGCAGCCTCTTCTCTTTTGCCGGTTGACCCTGAGAATAAACCTGCAGTTGCTTCATCAGTCAGTATGTTGCTGTTGATTGCCTTTTTGCCTACTTTGATGATACCATCTGTGGCAACAACTCTGGATCTGTTTTTGGGCTATATGGCGCAATAATTTTTTGATGCAGACTAGTTACTCGATGTTAGACCCATGTTTGATTTTTAACCACATTGCTGCTGTGGTTATTTTTCTCCTGTGCTGGATATTGCCATTTCCCATTGTTCATGACGAGCTGGGCTCGTCATCAGTGTTTGAGGAGGCTACACCATGACGAGCCCAGCTCGTCATCAGCCTCGAAGGGGTTAATGAAACTTTGTTGTAATTGGTCATGTCTGTTTCAAGTAGATCTGCTTCTGCATAGGCCATTGGGAGGTTGCTTGTCATTAATGACCAGCCCCAGGTGATCTAATATTATTGTCCTCGTAGTGCAGAGCTTGAGGTTAAAGGCTTTTGCTTTTATGGTTATTGTTGCTGGCCCCTCCTCCTCGCCTACTAACCAAGTTCATATGGACCATGTGAATGGGAAAGAAATGCCAAGAGATGGTATGTTTGGTGGTTCCTCTTTACTAGACCACGTCAGGAGTCACTCCGCTCAGAAGGGTTAGGATGGGTGTAGGGCCGCTTGGCAATGTCTTGGATCTGGTCTTGAGTGTGTGGACTTAGTGTCTTGGTCTATGGGGTCTTCGGTGACCCTTAGTAGATATGCTTGGTTGAGCGCCCTTGGTTCCACATAGGTGCTAAGGCAAATGCGCTTAATGAGGCCTTTCATGGCTCTCAACTCTGTTGAACAAGCTTTTCTAAATTTGTTTTTTTTATGTTGCCTGCAGTTCGTTTTGTTAGAACTGGTTGAGTTTTCCTTTGGGGGCAGGCCTTCATTTATACCTGCAAAAATGTGATCATTTCCGCACCTAAGTTAAAGGTTTTCTTTCGTATCTATCCCCTGTGTTGCTTCTGCGTTCCCTTGTGTTGCTTCGGTCCCCTCTTCTGGGATGCGCAACATACCCAAAATCCATTGGCAAAGTCAACACGTCTCAATGGCGAGACATATTTCCTTTGCCGATGCTTGTCTTAAAGGCAGTTGCAAGTATGACAACATGTGGGAATAAAAGAAATTGAGCAAGTGGCCTTCAAAAGTATCAACACTGGAACAAGGCTTCTGCAAACAATTTTCAAAATTAACGATTCAGGTGCCAGGACAAGACCCAGTCTAGTTAAACAAGAGCTTCTGGTTAATAGTCTACCAACAATGGATATTTTAGTTGTACATTCATGTTTTTACTTCAGTTAAATCTGACCATCGCTACTCCTTGAATAGTTATTGCAAGGAACGTCTGTCTTGTCAATTATCTTATGCAGTGGAAAAGCCGAGAAGAAAGGTGTAACTTGTTAGTTATGATCCTGAGGGCAGTGTGCGCCTCATGGATGGTTGTGGCTGTAGTTTTTCTGCTGGAAGCATAACAAATGTTCAAGGTAAATATCTTATGTAACGCAAAATACAGAATAACAATACCCGGGAATCAAACCCCAAAGAAATTAAGAGAAAAATATAACAATATTACAAGAAATTTTCTAGCAAGTGATACCCCTACACAAATTGAATAAACATATACAAAATGTTAATTAGACCATGATCTACATGTGGCCTTGATCGAAGAGGATGCATTCTTTGCTATGTTTTTTTTTTGTCTTGTCCAAACTACATATGTGTAACTTTCCTCAGCCACTTTTTATGTTTACACAGTGTATTGTCTTTATGGTTGGTTGTGTAACTTATTGAGCGCCATTGTTGTTCTATTGTTGCCATTATCATTGTCTTATTAACACTTTGTATATATGTTTTCAATTTGTGTACAGGTATGTATCACTTGCCATTTCAAAGGGTAACTTCTTCAGCTGCACAAAACATGTGCACCTTTTTTGCAAAAATACTATTCTTAGGGTAGACTATTTAATTTGTGAAAATGCCATTTAAGGAACAAAGTACAAATCCGTACTTCAGTCTCGGCGTCAGCCTAGTATATGGTGATCTTGGGAAATTTACACTGTTAACCACATCAGCGCGGCGCGAATTTTCACGCTGTGCTGAACGTTCTTAAGAAACGGGCGTGGTCATGACAGAACGGTTCCGTCATGAGCACAGCCCAACCGACACTCATGACGGAACCGCTCCGTCATGAGCGTCGAAAGGGATAATGTACATCTCACATAGCCAAGACCTGTTGGCTTTGCCAATGCTGGATAGAACGGATGTGGCTTCATGCCATCTTGATTACTACCCGCCAATTAAGAATGTCTTACTGTTATTCAGTAAATCTGGAGCCAAGTGGCCAAAGGAGCTGTGGAAATTAAGTGTTAAAATGCACAAACGTTTATAAATGAGTTGTTGCATCTTTGTATTGATTTGAACTAAGTTGGAGCTTCAACGAAGTCACTGAGTTGATATCCTCCTAACAGTTATACATTTCTTTGAAAGAGTACAGTTGAACGCAGATTATGGCGTGTAATATGTTAACATCTTGCTGTGTTTTTTGTACGTTCTTCCCTGCTCGCATATGCAGAAAACATCGAAACAATGTTGGACCAAGCAAACCTATTTCCCAACCCCGAAGAAACATTGTAGGTTGCAGAATACAGCATGGGTGGAAAGAAGGCAGTGGGACTTTAACACAGTGGAAAGGAACGGTATTGGATCAAGTTCCTGTCAATCCTTCTCTTTATCTAATCAAATATGATGGATTTGACTGTGTCTATGGATTAGAACTCAACAAGGATGAGCGAGTTTCAGCTTTGGAGGTCCTTCCTGACAGAATTGGTAAGCATTGCTTCTTGCAGGATTTAACTTAAACTGTAAATTATATGTTGTGGAATCTTTATCATTAAAATAACACTCTTAGTTTTTGTTTTTGAACCGTAAACAGTCAACAAAATATGAAATTACTAAATTATTTTTGCATTATTGTGCTACAGACCTTTAGATGGATTAGGGAAATAAATTAATTTGAATTGCACTTTAATACTAAAAATCCAAATTGATTTAAGATGTTGCTTCCAGACCGTCTTGCATTAAGTCAATAGATTTTTATCATGATTGCACACAAATCTCTGTGGTGATGTTCTCTACACGTATTTTCCATTTTCAGAAGAGTGCAGTGTCAAACAAAAATTAATTACTCTTGAGCTGACAGTTATTATGAGAACCACACCTGCAAGATCAGGTTACCATACCTCCTGTCCTTAACCAAGTAATGATCTCTCACCTTCCAAAAGCGTCTCATATCTGGATTTAAAACCAGTGAAGAGTCTGTCATATGTCTCAGCATGAAGACCTACTTACAGTAGCTGCATTTAGACTCCTCCGCCATCTTTTTGAGATAGTGTCTCGAATGTGGAGGGAAAAAAAAGTGTTTTGAGTATGCCACACAAATGTTACAATTTACCTAATGGTCAGTTTGGGCTAGTTAACAACAGTAGCAGACCTACCTCTGTGAAATAAAGGAATGGTGTTCAAATGCGACCAATACATTTACACACAAGTGTTGCAGGGCTTGGGTTAGTAAATGCTCGTCATGGAGTGGAATCAAATGTAGGCTTTTGGTGGAATAGATTCGATCCACTGATCTTTCCTTATGTTAATTCTTTATAATACAATGTTTGCTTACAATAGATGCACGACTGAATTGAACGAAGGCTTTAGTTCATTTTTAGTTTGCCGTTTTACAATTCCGTAATGTTTGATTACGGTACGTCCGTGTGTGAAGGGAGTTGTGGGATATTGAAGCCTACTGTGAATGATTTCTGTTCCTCCCAACACACTATAGAATTTTAAGATACCTTCCTAAAGGTTCCCTGAACGTTTACTAGGAAGCTGTGCCCTCCTCAGTAGTATTCCTTTTCGGTCTTTGTGGCTTCTTTGTAGTTATCTACATTTTAAGTAGCTAATGATGAACTGTCTAGCATGTAAATATACATTGGAACTCTGCCACAAAAGAATGTGTTAAGGGTTTTTATTCATTATAACGAATATAATATCTGTTCAATGTTTTGTATTCTGAACCAGATATTTTGTAGGCCTGTCTGAAGATTACTATTCTGAATTTCATTAAACAGCTGTGTAAGCTATCCTCCAGCACACCAGACGGGTGCAGCAGTAGGATTGAATTTCCTCAAATGCACATAACAGATAAACTACAGATAGCGCTAGAGCAAGCTTCCTTTCTCCTTGAGTAATTTGAGTTCTCATTTTAAACAACTGGGCTACAGGGAAAACAAATGGATAGTATGGTGTAGAAAGAGACATGTAAATAGCATAAAAGGAAGTAGTCTAAAACCTTAGGGAATCCTCATCACCATTCAGGCCATCTAGTTCTAGGGTATTCCTCTTTCATCTGACTTTCATCTGCAGTGTTGCGTAGTTTAGTAGGGCACCTCTGGTTTATTGTGTGGCGGTCTGGAACCCATCTCCATCAACTACCTTAGATAACACTCAGAGCCAATGAAAACCTGAAATTTGAATGTCTCAGCCTTGTATCCGATTCACAGCACTGTTTATTTCAAATTTTAACAAAGGTGTTCATTGAAAATTTTATCTGAAAGAAACACGTTAGTGATAGATTCCTTACCTTAGGATTACTCCCAGGCGTCAGACTGGATCCGTAAAGTTTTCGTCAGCAGTACGTCTGCGCATTGGAAGGTGGCGTTGTGCGGTTCTGCACCCATCATTGGCGTAGTGGTCGCTGAGATGACGTTGCGGCAGCTACTTACACGCCGCCCTCGCGTGCTGACGTCAGTCCTTTCGTTTTCCGCACCAGCAATCGCCGATAAGGAGGGAGCGGTACCCCCAGTCACTGTTTGACTGAGTTTTTCAAGGCTTTTTGTCTCTATTTTTTGAGTCAATCGACCCCTGGTGCAAAAGGGATGTCCGGCTTCAAGTCCTGCAGGAACTGTCATCTCATGATGTTGGTGACGGACCCCACCGCGTGTGTATTTACTGCCTGGGGCGTGAATACGACCCCAAGTTGTCCCCGAATGCCGGGCCATGGCACCGAAGACTTTGTGGGAGCAGTTCCGAAAGTTGCTTGAAGTCCAGCAGTCGGCTCCGCGCCGCTCAAGGTCGCGGTCCAGTAGGAGGTCGAGGGACCAGTCCCGGAGCCATCACCATCGTTCTTCGGGATCGAAGTCTTCGCACTCGGAGTCAGCTAAGGCGAAGCATTCCAAGAAGTCGAAGAAGTACTGTCACTCTCTAACTTCCCCTTGCTAGTCACCCCATGCTGCTGAGGGTGCGGGTGGTGCCCCCCGCGACTCTGGAGTAGCCTACATAGTCCTCGCTGGCCTACCCGATCTTCCCGGGTCCGTTGACTACTCTGGCCCAGCTGCAGGAATTTCTGTCAGCCATGGCTTGCCTCTTTGGGCCGTCTGGCTCCACGGGTTCGCCTTCATGCCCCGTGGGCCCGACTGGGGATTCTAGCTCTTTACTGCCAGCGGCTCCGGCCCCAGTATCGCTGTTGACTCCGGCACTGCAGGACCCGCGTGGATCTGGACTTGGATCCTGGTCGGCGCCGGTTGACCTTGTGACACCTCCGCCAATGTCGACCCCACTGGCACCACCCCCGACGTCGCCCAGCCCGCCGAACAACATCGGCCCCGGTTTCAGCCCCGATGTGGACACTGCGCCGGAACATAGTCTCTCTATTCCGATCCTGATTGGGGATGTCTATCCGTATGTCCAGCCTCCTTATTTTCGGCCTGTTTATCAGGTTTCCGACCAAGGGGACAACTGGGAGGGGACGGAGGACCCTCTCACAGCTCAATGTGAGTTTTACCGGACTGGGCTGAGGAATTGTGGGGTGCCAGTGGTCTTGATACCTCTCCTGACCTTGACATGCTGTCTCCTCCTACCGTGGCTATGGAGGAGGGTGCGAGCTATGCAGAAGTGTTGAGTAGGGTGGCGGAGGCCCTCCACCTCTCTACAGTGGCTGCAAGGACTAACCTCCTGACAAAAGTGCTTCAGCCGGCGGCTACCTCTGCGGAGCCACTGCTGCCTTTTAATGATGCACTTTTAGACGTTCTTTTGGGCACCTTGTCCGGGCCCAACACAGGGACTCCAGTGGATAGGAACGTGGTCAAACGCCATCGCTCGGCCCCGGCTGACCCCATTTTTCTTTCCTAACACCCCACCCCTGAGAGCTTGGTTGTCCAAGTCTCTGCGTTCTGGGTGCATTCCCTACTGCGCCACTGGACAGGGAATACAAGAAACTGGAGCAATTTGGTAAGAAGATTTTTTTCTTCCACCAGTTCAGGACTGCGGGCTGTTCGTGTTGGCCTTGACACCGCCGACTCGCTGGGCAGGGCGATTTCCACAACAGTGGCGCTCCGTCGCCACGCCTGGCTGAGGACAACTGGTTTCTCTGGGGATGTCCAGAACATCTGCGCAGATCAGAAGTTCCAGTCGTCCTCTATCTCGACGACTGGCTGTTGAAGGCGGGCTCGCGCGGGCAGTCTTTTCCCACCTCTAAACTACGGCCGACCTCCTGCATTTGTTGGTGCTCTCTATCAATGTGCTGAGGTCGCACCTTATCCCCTCTCAGAAGCTTCTCTTCATCGGAGTGGTTCTGGATACAACACACTTTTGAGTCTATCCTGCCGAACGGCGAGTCCAGGATATTCAGGCTCTGATTCTGATCTTTCGGCCTCTATCCTGGGTTCAGGTCTGGATGACCCTGAAGCTGCTGGGCCTCATGGCCTCCTGCATATTGCTAGTCGATCATGCCATCGAGAAGGCATATGTGGACTACGTCCAGATCTCAGAGGGCACTGCACAACAGTTGCCGTGGTGGCTCACAAACCAGCTTTGATCAGAGGCCTCTGGTCTCTGGCGGAGTCCAGGCTCCATATCAAACTTCTGGAGCTCTCGGCGATCCGACTTGCACTGAAGGCATTCCTTCCCTCTGTCAAGGGGAGAGTAGTGCAGGTGTTCACAGACCACACCATCGCATTTAAAAGATACCTGACTGCTCTGTCTGCATTGGCGTCCTGCTAACCAAACTAAGCTGTTAAAGTTGCTTACTTTATTGTGCCCAAGTTAAATTTGAAATTGTTTTGACCATCTTGATTGTATCTCCATTTGCTTATGTGAAAACAGTTCTGTTGATGGCAATTTTTTTTGCTTACAGTTTTGTTTCATCTTTCCTTCACAGTTTTCAACATGCATATTTTAATTATTTAGGTATCGAAGGAGCCGTGGTCAGGGGCAGCCAAGGACAGGGAATCTCCAGCTGGTAGCTGCTAATTAAGCACTACACCCCTACCATCTTGGAGGCTCATGGTGCTAACAATGCGTTTGGCAGCAAGTATACATTGTATATATAGGCACATATTAAACTCGGATAGCCGAATTAAACTTAATTAAGTTTAAACATTGATGTTAAAGGGACATCTTTACTTGAGTAAGGTGGGGATCTGTGCACCCCCGTCCTCAAGAAGAAGCCCTGCTTCGAAACATGTCGACGACGCACTCATGAGGTGTTGTATATTAAAATACAAATACACCTCGACACCCCCATTTTTAATAGTGCCAGCACGGAGGCCCATTAAAATGTATTAGACCTCACGTGCCAGCCCCTTTTTTCACTACCCACACTTTTTCAAACCCATCATTCACTTATTGACATAACCCCTCCTCACACCACACATAGTCAAAATCTTAGTGTTCCCACGTATTTCGTCAGTTAGTAGCACGCTGCATCCGGTAGAGGGGTGCGAAGACCCCAATGATGAAGCATGACACCAAGGGTCCTTTTGGTGTGTGAGGGGTATTAAAAGAACACTCTGTGCTCCCCACATTTGTAGGGGCCACTCCAACCACATCCCTGTGTAGATTCTCTTTAAGTAATTGTTTCTGGGGAGACCGAATCCACTACATCCCTTCTCTCCTCTCCCTTTTTGTTGTATTTATCATGTGCATCCAACCATTGAGCAAGAACAGCGGCATGTGCTGGAACCCAGGCATGCAGAGCCATACTAAATCAAACGAACATGACTGGATTTGATGACAAGCTCTCGCTGGATTTAAACAAGCATTTACAATGCAATGGTCTAGGCTTTGTTAAAGTTAGAGCTATTGGCATTGCAAATGGCATTGTTTTCATTTTTTGTTTTTTTTAAAACATAAATAAATGGTATTGTCATTTACAATGGCAATAGGTGAGCATTAGAGAGTAGAAGAGCGTATTAGCGGACACAGAGACACACACACACACGCACGCCCGCCCGCCCACACGCACCGAGTCACACGCACCGAGTCACACGCACAGAGCCACACGCACAGAGCCACACGCACCGAGCCACAGCCACACGCACAGAGCCACACGCACCGAGCCACACGCGCACACGCGCCCGCCCGCACAGAGCCACACGCACAGAGCCACACGCACAGAGCCACACGCACAGCCACACACACAGAGCCACACGCACACGCGCCCGCGCCACACGCGCCCGCGCCACACGCACCGAGCCACACGCACCGAGCCACACGCACCGAGCCACACGCACCGAGCCACACGCACCGAGCCACACGCACCGAGCCACGCGCACCGAGCCACGCGCACCGAGCCACGCGCACCGAGCCACACGCACCGAGCCACACGCACAGAGCCACACGCACCGAGCCACACGCACCGAGCCACACGCACCGAGCCACACGCACCGAGCCACACGCACCGAGCCACACGCACCGAGCCACACGCACCGAGCCACACGCGCACACACACACACGCCCGCACCGACACACGCGCACAGAGCCACACGCACAGAGCCACACGCACAGAGCCACACGCACAGAGCCACACGCACAGAGCCACACGCACAGAGCCACACGCACACAGCCCCACGCACACAGCCCCACGCACACAGCCCCACACGCACAGAGCCCCACAGTCACGCACAGAGCCCCACAGTCACGCACAGAGCCCCACAGTCACGCACAGAGCCCCACAGTCACGCACAGAGCCCCACAGTCACGCACAGAGCCCCACAGTCACGCACAGAGCCCCACAGTCACGCACAGAGCCCCACAGTCACGCACAGAGCCCCACAGTCACGCACAGAGCCCCACAGTCACGCACAGAGCCCCACAGTCACGCACAGAGCCCCACAGTCACGCACAGAGCCCCACAGTCACGCACAGAGCCCCACAGTCACGCACAGAGCCCCACAGTCACGCACACACGCACAGAGCCACGCACACACGCACAGAGCCACGCGCACAGAGCCACGCGCACAGAGCCACGCGCACAGAGCCACGCGCACAGAGCCACGCGCACAGAGCCACGCGCACAGAGCCACGCGCACAGAGCCACGCGCACAGAGCCACGCGCACAGAGCCACGCGCACAGAGCCACGCGCACAGAGCCACGCGCACAGAGCCACGCGCACAGAGCCACACGCACAGAGCCACACGCACACGCACAGAGCCACACGCACACGCACAGAGCCACACGCACAGAGCCACACGCACACGCACAGAGCCACACGCACAGAGCCACACGCACAGAGCCACACGCACACGCACAGAGCCACACGCACAGAGCCACACGCACACGCACAGAGCCACACGCACACGCACAGAGCCACACGCACACGCACAGAGCCACACGCACAGAGCCACACGCACAGAGCCACACGCACAGAGCCACACACACACACGCACAGCCACACACACACACACACAGCCACACACACACACACACACACAGCCACACACACACACACACAGCCACACACACACACACACAGCCACACACACACACACACAGCCACACACAGCCACACACACACACAGCCACACACACAGACAGAACAGGGTGCAGAAAAGCAAGCACAACGAGGGAACAGGGGGCAGGAAAGCAAGCACAGCGAGGGAACAGGGGGCAGGAAAGCAAGCACAACGAGGGAACAGGGGCAGAAAAGCAAGCACAACGAGGGAACCTACACATACATCATATACGTTCATAGTCGGTTCATACGTGTAATACTACATGCCACCAGCACACAGCTCTGGTAGACACATTTATTATCTTATTTAAAACATTTATAAAGCGCAGCTGTCACCTTGCAGGTATCCTGGCGCTGAAGACAACTCTCTAAGATGAATGCAGTCGGAAATGAGCAGTAAAGTGATTGCCGTTTAGCATTTTGGATAGAGCCAGGTTTTAATCAGTTTCCTGAAAGGGAGAAGTTCTGTTATTTGGCAGGCATCCAGAGGCAGGCTGTTCCAGAGTTTTGATGCAGTAACCCTGAAGGATCTTCCTCCTGTCCTGGCTTTTTTTGGAACTTTAACCAGACAGGCTGTTGTGGATCTGAGAGCTCTGGTTGGGATATACCATTCGAACAGAGATTGCAGAGGAACAGGGCCAACTCCGTGCAGAGCTTTAAAAACAAGGCAGAGCAATTTAAAAGCAGCTCGCTGTTTCATGGGGAGCCAGTGGAGTTCAGCCATTGCCGCAGTAGCCGAGGATCTCCTAGGCCATCCCAGGGCCAATTTAGCGGCCGCTGCTTGAACTCTTTGGAGTCTGTCCAACAGTGCGGACGGAGCCTCAAGCAGCAGCGCATTACAATAGTCAAGACGACTAAGACATTGAAGTTTCTGAAACAAGCAAGAAGTCAGTACTCACCGTAACACCATACTTGAGTGCCAGACTCGGCAAGGTGTCCCGCCGAGGCTTTGTGCTCAGGGAGCGTCGGCCGGGGATCCACAGGGAAGGAGGAGTGTGGCTCAATGGTTAGAACGGCAGAACCTGATGCAGAGATCTGGCCCGGGACCAGGGTTCAATTCCCGCCTCGGTGGGTCTTGGGCTCAATTTCATCGGACCTGACAATTCTCGCCTCGGTGCCTATTCTAATCATGGGCCCCACGCTGCAACTCTGGGCAATAGCTTGCTTAACCTCCACTCTGGCCCCAACAGCGCTAGGATGCCTGGCTTCACCCTGGGGGTGCCCAGGAGTGGACACTTCACAGAGAAAGCCAGGAAGGGTTCCACAGCGGTATGAGTAATAGCGCCAGGAAACCGCTTGGTGGCAGTGCGCTCTACAAATACCTTGACATTTACATTTACATTTACAAGGAGCAGCCGTGTGCAGGGACTGTTGTTCCGGGATACAGGGGACGGGTGCAGGAGTCTTTCTGAAGGAACTGCGTGTGCAGCAGGGTCCGTGTGCAGGAAGTCTGCCAGCAGAAGCCCATGTGCAGGGAGGCCAGTCAACATCCCCTTCTGCTCGCTGCAGGAGGGACCTACTCCAGCCTGCGTCCCGCAGCATCCGCTCTCGGTAGCTGGAGGATGCCCTGCGAGGCAGCACCTGAGGCGGCCACTGTTCTGTGACTTCTGCTGCTGCTCATTGGATGAGGACCCCTTACACTGGATGGGAGCAGGGGAGACCGCCATCGAGAATCTCACCAGCCAGGACCTTTAAACCCATATCTGAGCAGACCCGACCCCAGCCCAGGCTCTCAGCTGCCCACACCCTCAGTCCTGGATCAGAGCAGCCGAGGGGTCTACAGCCCAGCCGGGCGCTCAGGAGCCTCGCTGCTGGACAAGAGCAGGCGGGACCCCTGGACCTAAGCAACAAAGAGGCGGCAGTGCCTGGCACTGGGTTTGAGCCACCAGGGGGGCCCCGGACAGCGCCTAGTGTGTGCTGAAAGGAGCTCGCGCCTCCTGGAGCTCTGTACTCCTGGGAGAATGATCATGTTTGGGATTCAGGAGACCATCCAGCGCAGCAGGAGCAGCATGAAGGAGGAGCCGCTCGGCAGTGGCATGAGTGCCGTCCGGACTTGGATAGAGGGCACGGGGTGCTGGACTCCAACACGGCCGCGCAGAGGTAAGCAGGGTCGGTGCTGGTACTCCAAGCCATGAGGCACCCGAGAGCAACACTGATTTCCCTGTCCCTCGCCCCCCTCACCATCACAGCAGCCTCCTGAGTGACCCCCTCCAAATTATTCAGCACGAAGCGCGAAGAAGCTGCACCCCGTGCCAGAGGAGCTGGAAGAAGTGTCACTGAGTCCCGCAGGCTCAAAGTATTTGACGACTGTGATTACTGGTGCACTTTTTTTCGATGATTTATCACTTCAGCGTCCTACTGAGCAAATGTTTCCAGCACCAATGTGCGCAGTTCACCACCGAGCGCTCCAGGTCCCAGATGTATCAAGCCCGTCTAACGTGTATTAAAGCAGCCTCTAGCCCGATCTATGAGTGGCCTCCAGCCTCCCCCGATAGAATGGGAAATCCGCACTCTTGCAAACAAAGCAATTTGTGCTGTGGTAGTTGCTGTTGTCGCACTCTTTGTTCTTTTCCTCATGCCTCAATGGGGCATGGAAAACAAAAAATATCAAAGCTGATGCCAGCGCAATGGTTAGTACATAGTACATACCAGTGGCTAATGTCCAGAGGCAGAGTTACCGCTAGAGACACTTGGTGGGGCTGGAGACTCATTGATAGATACATATTTGCCAGACTAATTTGAAACCTGGGTGGACTATTAATAAGGTGAGAAATCTGCAAGATGATTATGTATACAGCAGAAATATTGCTACTGAAAGTAAGTAACTTCTTCTTCTGATATATAATTCTAACTACAGATATTTCACCTTTAGAATATTATCCAAGCTCCAGACTGAATGTCCACATTGCCTTGGTTCAGCTTAGAAAGTGACAGAGCAGAGTGGAGATAAGCACCACCTCTGCCTGCCACTGTTAGCTCCTTTTTTTATGTGCCTTTGTAAGTAGATCAGAAGCTCTGCTCCTACCTTCGGCGGTCTTTCGGCGACTAACAAAGAATGAATACAGTGTGCGGCAAATTATGTCCCTGCCTAAAACTATGATGTGACTGCGGGAAACAAATATTGTAAAATAAACGTATGTGATAGTCGTAATCACACTCGGGTGTGTTGCTGATAAACTTGGTTCGTGCTTGTGGGTGGTGCTGTCGAATTATATCCTACTTTGCTCTGGGCTGGCTGTAATCCCAAGAAGCGGCACTTCCCTCAGGAGTGACGTCCCTTCGAAGCACTCATATGTAACTGTTCATCTCAGAGCAGAGCAGAAGGAAGAGCAGGACCCTCCACAGAATCAGTGGCAAAGAACACGAGGAGCCAGAGAATCTCATAATCAATATCTCTAAACACAACATTTCAACGTTTCAGACCAAAACTTTACAAAAAGGGACTTCATTCGTCCCCACATACCACTCCAATCTTTTGGAAACACAAGGGAGCGTATATAAATTCATGAGAAGTCTACGATTGAGACATTTTTTCACCAATGTGATTGATAAATCCACCATGAATGAAGACAACAAGCCTAACACCCTCATGGGACTCAGAAATCCCAGCAAGTACACACCTCCTGTCAGTCACAAAGTTTTAGGCGCCTTTGAAAAGGTAGGAAGTAAAGACATAATAAAGATCTTCAGATCACAGAAAAGTAAATCCACCAATATGACACAGAAGGAAAGGCAAGCCTTACAAAATTTGGCAGACAACAAGGACATAACCATAAGACAGGCAGACAAGGGCGGAGCGCTCATAATCATGGACACAGATTTTTACACAAACTACGTAAATGAACACGTGAGCGACAGGAACACCTATATGAAAATGGGAGGTGATCCCACCAAGGAATTCACTAAAATTCTTACTAAGATCATTGATGAAGCAATTGAAATGGCATTCTTACCAACAAAGATAAGGAATTTCTAATCCAGTCTCATCCGTCCATACCATACATTTACATGACCCCAAAAATACCATTCCACCATTCCGTCCCATAGTTTCAACAGTCCATTCCATCCATGAACCAGTGGGGAAGTTCATAGACAAACAATTACAACCGCTAGTTCAAAAAATACCTACTTATGTCAAGGACACAACACACTTTGTGAACATTTTGGAAGAGCAGAAACCAGCATTCACCTCCAACATGATCCTGTGCACCATTGACGTAAAGGCACTTTACACTTCTATCCCGCACAATCATGGACTAACAGCTTTGGAAACAATGTTTATCAACAGTTACAAGGAGGAGAATTTGAAATTGTTACTCTTAAAATTAATGCATTTCACGTTGTACCAAAGTTATTTTCAATGGAACAATGAATTTTATGTCCAAAACTCAGGAACTTCCATGGGTAATTGTGCGACGCCGGCGTACGCCAATATCTTTATGCACCAGTTTGAAACCTACCACATCCTAAGTCAACCAAAGTGGAAAGACAATCTCACCTTATACAAAAGATATATTGATGACATTTTCATCCTATGGAGGGGATCAAATACAGAACTTGAGACAGCAATTCAAGAACTTAATTCAGTGAACAAACTGATTCAATTTACCCACCATCATAGTTCAACCCAATTATCATTCCTGGATGTTTGGGTGATTAACGAACAAGGCAACATACAAACTACTGTATATCGGAAACCCACAGACCGAAACAATCTTCTTCATTTCCAAAGTTGCCATCAACCTTCCTTAAAAAGACATCTACCGTTCTCACAGTTGCTTCGAATCAAACGCCTACCATAATCCGAAACATCATATCATGAACAAAAAACGTTAACCTTAACCAAATTCAAAAATCGAGGATACCCTGAGAACACATTGATACAGGCGGCTGACAGAGTACAGGCCTTAAAAAGAGAACAACTGTTATAACCCATAGCCAAGGAGGACAAAAGAAGGACCATATTCATTTCAAAATACTCCACCAGAAGCCACCAAATCAAAAGAGTAATCTTAAAACATTGGCCTTTACTTGACATGGAAGAGGATTTCAAGCATCTTTTTACAAATCAACCAATTTTTGCGTATGAAAGAACGAAAAACATTAAAGAACTGCTGAAACAAAAGACATTACCATCAACAAAGGAATTCAAAGGCACACTACCATGCCATAATTGTGGAAATTAAAACGCAATTATCAAAGGCAATGAAATCGACCATCCAACAAAAGAAACAAAAATCAAACGCTGAGTGAATGGGACAGGTGACAGTGCGAATCTCGTTTATATGTTGAAATGTCCTTGCGATCTTGCTTACGTGGGTCAAACGTCAAGAAAAATTAAAACCAGACTCACCGAGCACAAAAGTAATATACGCACAAAAACAATCAAATCATCAGTGACTACTCACTTCAATGAACAGAACCACAATCCAAGTCAACTAAGATTTTACATCTTAGAGATAGTGACCTCATTACCTGGCAGAGACAATACCCAACATCTACTTAGACGTGAACTACACTGGATAGACCGTTTATCTACGGTACAACCAAAGGGACTCAATGATCGTTTAGAATACAGTTGTTACCTTTAGAATGACTATCACACGTCAAATGACATTATTTTGAGACTGTTATATCATCGTATTATAACATATCGCATTTCAAGTATTGGACCTAATTTGCTCTTTGTTTCAGAATTTTTTACCCATTCATGAATGTTTTGCAGGTTTAATTCTTAGCACATGTTGTTACATATACTATTACACGGCATATGCACACATTAACTTTCGTTTATAAACGTGGTATCCACAATAGTACAAACACATAGCATCGACGTTGCTAAGTTACCATCTATCACCGCTAAAGCTTTCACCATGTGACTCACGACACCAATCACGTTCACTGTTAAGGCCCTTAGTAACCACGTGACCCCCATGACACCAATCACGATCACTGATACATAAGAACTCATACACTGTTTTCACTCCCTACTCCGATCGAGTTCCGGACACACGCCAGCCTTCCTGACGTAAACGGTAAGGCTTGAGAAAATGACAGTCACCATTTAGACAGTTCACTAACCCGTAATGCAGAATGTTTTATTTATACTCGTTCTTTTTCCCTGTACAGCATTACACCGCGTACGGAGACCCCGCATGTCACAGGTCAGAACCATTCTATTAATCTGCAATCCTTGCATGTTGCACGATGTGCACTTTCCTATCAACATCGTTAATTCACATACGATACACGGCACACGACCGGCACGTAGAACCACTGTATCCGGGTTACGTTTATCACGACCCCACAATCGAGACAACCCATTTTCATCTGTGCACCATCTTATTCGTTCACCATCTCATCACAGCCAGTAAAACTCACGGGTAACGAAACTAAGAACATTAATAATGCCGTCTTTCCAAATCCTCCTCACGCTATTTTTAAAGTACCACGTCCATGACAAAAGAATACGCTTTTTTGATTCTTAATGCAACGCTTGTCAAATTAATCCATAGTTCTCTTGTATTATTTCACAGGACTCTCAAGTCCCCTGATGAAGGGCACATGCCCGAAATGCATTGGGCATAATCGCAATGAAACTTTCTGAAACGTTTTATGAATAAATAACACGCATCAAAAGAACATAAGAAATAAACAGAATTGAAGCATCGATTACAATTGTGGAATGAACTTTATTGAACAAATGAGATGAACAGTTACATATGAGTGCTTCGAAGGGACGTCACTCCTGAGGGAAGTGCCGCTTCTTGGGAAACAAATATTGGTCACAAACTCGTACAAGGTGTGCCTTTTGGTGTTTAGGTTCAGGATATGACTCATTCGTGCCCCTTCATGCATTTGTCAGCAATGCACAATTGGTCCTGATGCGACCGAGTTCCCCTAGGCCATCAGTGACACAGTAACAGGTCAAGGACATTTATGAGGCCCTGTGCATTTATTTGGCACATACCGACTCCTTCAGGTGCACTTTTGGGCACCAAAGATTCGTAGGCGCCTTCAGTCATGTTTCTGCCAGTGGATCCACCCTCTCCTGGGTTCCGCATGGACTCTAGTGTAGACTTCCCTTCTGGCTCCAAGATCTGCAATGCTGATGGCACCTGAGTAGTATCTGGTGTTGGACAGGCCCCATGAAGGGCTCGCTCCCTCCCCGCATGACAGGGCCCGGACACCGGCTCTCCAGGTGCTACCCACAGAAGCAACCCGCAACCCGTCCCCTACGGGACGCCTGCTCCCGGATATCTCTGTATCACTGGCCCGGGCCACCGTCAGCACCATTGCCCGGCCCAGCCGCCATCTTGGACACTGCACCACGAGGCCGCGTGGCCTCAGCTCGACCCCAACCCTGGGGCTCGCCAGGCCCCGACATCCCGGCACCACCATCCACCCAGGAGGTGAACGGACCACTTGGCAGGTCAATGGGAGAAAGAAGTGTCGATGGCTCTCCCCCGCCAGGTGCCGATCGCCCCCAGCCTCCCCGGGCGCTGGCTCCACCCCCCTGCTGGGTGTCTGGACTCCCTCATCCTGGACCTCCCGACCTCCAAGTGCGAGGGTCCGGACATCAAAGGGCGCCAGACCTATAACTGGGGCAGCTCCAGAGCAGGAAGGCAGTTGTATCCTGGAGTCGAGAGACACCGTGAAGAACTCATCCTTGACGGACTGCTGGCGCTGCCGCAGCCCTGCCTTGTGAACTGTCGTCCTGCCTGCTGGCGCTGCCGCGGCCTTTTGCAACCTTCATCCTCGTGGGGACCTGCTGGCGCTGCCGCGGCCTCTTGCAACTACCATCTTCGTCGGGACCTGCTGGCGCTGCCGCGGACCGTTGCTACCTACGACCACCTCGGGACCTGCTGGCGCTGCCCGACCTTCCCGAACGCCGAGCTCGAGGATTGTGAGCTACCCATCGATTCATCTCAATACCAGATTGGTAACAAGGACTGTCCCTCTACCCCCTTTCCCTTCCAGAGACTAGAATTGAGAGGATCCTTGTGTCCTGATCTCATTGTATCGTACCACCTTACTTCAAGAATCGCATATAAAGAACGTTAACCTTATCCTTGTGTGGTGTCCATCTGTGGGGGGGAAGTTACTTGTCTGTACGATCGCTGGAGACGGCCCTCACCGGAGGCCTCTCCCCTTGTCCTCGGCCGACCCTCCAGGTCCCCGTCTAACATTGGTGGCCAGCGGCGCGATCCGAACCAACGCGTAATCGTACAGAGAGTAACTCACCCCACGACTAAACCACAATGACGACCAAAGAGAGCGGATCTACAGAGAAATTCCAAATGGAAAAACTAGAAGAGTACAGCCATCGAGAGCTAAAACAATTTTGTGTGGAACTAGGCATTGCTGCCACCGGTCTGAGCACGAAAGATGACTTTAAACACGCCCTAGAATCTTGGGCAGAAACAAATGCCGCCAGACCCCGGGACCAAAACATCGAAGCACCAGAGACAAGCACCACTCCGACTGAAGAAAGGAGAGCGGGTCTCTCCCGGGAAGAGATCCAAGAACGAGAAAAAAGCAGACTACACGAATTAGAGTTGGCACGGCTCAAGTTGGACGGAGAGCTGAAACTGGCGGAACAAAAGATAAACTTAGAACACTTACGGCTCCGAGAAGAGCGGGAAGAAAAGCAAAGACCGAGAGAACTCGAAGAAAAAAGACTGGCATACGAACACGAGCGCAAGCTAGCAGAGATAGAAATGCGGAAACAGAACAAAGACCTAGGGGTGCCCGAGCAACCGCGCACCCCAGGAGCTACAGAACCAAAGGTCCACATCCCCAAAGATGTCGTCCGAGAATATTATCGGAACGACGACATACAACAGTGGTTCAAGGCCTACGAGATCGCCATGACCTCCCACCGGATCGATCGAAGTGACTGGGGAGCCGGTCTATGGGGGAGGTTCGTCAATGAAGGCCGCGATGCCCTGCTACAGCTCCCGGACCATCAAATGACGTCCTATGACCACATGAAGGCCGCCCTCCTCACTCGATATGGGCTCACGCCCGAAATGTACCGCCAGAGGTTCCGCGACTGCACCCGGATCCCGGGTACAACTTGGGTAGAATATGTGAACTATTTCAGCCGAGCCTTCGAGGGATGGATCAAGGGTAGTCACGTAACAACCTACGAGCAGCTCTTCAACCTCATTGTGTGGGAGCACCTCTCCAACAACTGCTTCGTCGAGCTCAGGCAGCACCTCCTCGACAGTAAATTGACTGAACCACGGCAGCTCGCCGCTGAGGCTGACCGATGGGAAAGCACCCGAGTGGCCCGGAGTGGGCCAAACGAGCAGAACAGAACCAACCAAGGTCATCATCGTCCCCGAGGAGGAGGCCAGGGCCGGGGCAGAGACACCGTCCCGGCCGCTCCCGCTAACAACACCCCGCCCCCGGCCGGCCGGGGCAATCCCCCAATGCGCCCAGGGTTCCGAGCCAATGTTACTTGCCACCGATGCCAGCGAGTCGGCCACTATGCCAGTGACCCGAACTGCCCAAAGAACCAGACTCCCGGGCCCCGCCAGGTAGCTGCCGCCGCCCTAGGAGAAGAGCAAATCTCCGAAGAGCATGAAGAATACGAGCAGGAGCAACCCGAGTGGGAACCTGCCGCCATGGTCCTGGCTTGCCTAGGGGGAAGAGACATGATCCCGCGGGCTCCCCTACCCGCCAACACCAGGAAATACAGCCAGTGGGTGAACATAAATGGGCGCAAGGCCGAAGCCCTGCGTGACACGGGGGCCAGTGTGACGGCCGTCCGCTGTCACCTGGTGACCCCAGAACAAATCCTGCCAAACGTTCTTTGCCCCGTCCGATCGGCCGACAATTCAGAGAGCCTGTGTCGGATGGCCTGCGTCCCCTTCGAATGGGGGGGAGTGTCCGGTATGCTGAAAGTGACTGTCCGCGATGATGCCCCCATGGACTGCCTCCTGGGAAACGATCTCGAGAGTTCCCCGTGGGCGGCCGTTGAAAGAAGAGAGCACCTGGGGATGTTGGGCCTCCCGGACTGGGCGTGCGTAACAACCCGGTCCATGGCCGCCCGCACCATCCCCAGACCTGAAGAACCCGAATGGCCAGCACCTCCTCCCCCGATCGCTCCAGCGGAAGACACCGTCCATACCGACCCCCCGGAACAAACCCAAGAAGGGCCCGCTCAGCCCCAAGACCTTCCAGATCTGGCTCAGTGGCGTCAAGAAGGGGGACCCACCCAGGAGCAATTCTGGCAAGAGCAAAAGACCTGTCCCTCCCTCGAGGGACTGCGACAGCAAGCACTCGCCCAGAGCGCGGGAGACACCGCCGGGGCCCACTGGATCTATTGGGACAATGGCCTACTGTACAGCGAACAAAGAATCGCGGAGTTGGGAGCCAGTCGAGTGTTGGTGGTGCCCCTCCGCTTCAGAGACTTCCTTTTGAACTTGGCACATGATGTCCCCCTGGCTGGACACTTGGGGCAAGACAAAACATACAACCGCCTGGTGACCCACTTTTATTGGCCAAAAATGAGAAATGACGTCTTCAACCACTGCCGGTCCTGCCCCACCTGCCAGGCCAGCGGGAAGAGCGGCCACAAACTCAAGGCACCCCTGCAACCATTCCCCGTTGTTACCACCCCGTTCGAAAGGGTGGGAATAGACATTGTGGGGCCCCTGGACCCCCGAACAGCACAAGGGCATCGATTCATCCTGGTCTTGGTGGACCACGCCACCCGCTATCCCGAGGCCGTTCCCCTTCGAACTGTAACAGCACCAGTGGTAGGCCGAGCCTTAATGGGGATCTTCTCTCGAGTGGGCTTCCCCCGGGAGGTCGTCAGCGACAGGGGCAGGAACTTCATTTCAAAGTATATGAAATCCCTCTGGCAGCAGTGCGGAGTCACCTACCGATTCACAACCCCCTATCACCCGCAAGGAAACGGACTGGTTGAGCGGTTCAACCGCACTCTCAAGGGGATGATCATGGGGCTGGAAGAACCCCTACGCCGCCAGTGGGACGTGTTACTCCCGTGCCTCCTCTTCGCCTACCGAGAAGTCCCCCAGAAGTCCCTCGGCTTCAGCCCCTTCGAACTCCTGTACGGACACCCCGTTCGAGGGCCCCTCAGCCTAGTTAAAGAAGAATGGGAAATGGCCCCCCTGAAGACCCCTCCAGACGTCTACAAGTACCTCCTGACCCTCCGCAATCAGACCAGACGATTCAGAGAGATCGCCAAAGCCAATCTTGAGGCCAGTCAGGAGGACATGAAGAAATGGTACGATCAACATGCCTCCTCCATCGAGTTCGAGCCTGGTCAACAAGTATGGGTGATGGCCCCCATCGAACCTTGTGCCTTGCAGGACAAATGGACGGGGCCCATCAAGGTGGTCGAGCGCAAGAGCCCCGTCACCTATCTCATCGACATGGAATCCCCCCGGAACCCCCTTCGGGTCCTCCACGCCAACAGACTCAAACCACACTTTGTGCGCTCGGAGCTCAGCCTGCTGATGGCTACAGACAGTGGAGCGGAAGAGGACTCCGAGCCCCTCCCTGACCTACTGAGGACCCGTGAAAAAGATGGCTCGGTGGACGGGGTCCGACTCTCCGATGCCCTGACCCCGGAACAGCGCCAAGACTGTCTGGCCCTCCTGCTGCAATTTGCAAACCTATTTTCCCTCACCCCCGGGGTCACCCCCTGGTGCCTGCACGACGTGGACACTGGGGACAGTCCCCCTATCCGACACCGGGCGTACCGAGTACCAGATCGGGTGCGCGCCTGCATCCAAGAAGAAGTCTCCAAAATGCTCACGCTCGGAGTCATCGAACCCTCTGACAGCCCCTGGGCCAGCCCAGTCGTACTGGTCCCCAAAGCTGCTGCCCAAGGCACCACCCCCGAACTCCGATTCTGCGTCGGCTATCGGGGTCTGAACGCTGTCACCCGAACCGACGCTCACCCCATCCCCCGAGCAGATGAACTGGTCGACCGCATGGGGGCTGCCCGCTACCTAAGCATCTTCGACCTGACAGCGGGCTACTGGCAGATCGGCCTCACCCCCAGGGCCCAAGAACGATCCGCTTTCTCCACTCCGGATGGACACTACCATTTCAAAGTGATGCCATTCGGCATGAAAAACGCTCCAGCCACGTTTCAACGACTTGTGAACCAGGTATTGGCGGGCCTTGAAGAGCTCAGCGCCGCCTACCTGGACGATATTGCGGTATACAGCCGCCACTGGTCAGACCACCTCCGCCACCTCCGAGAGGTCCTGCAGGCCCTCCAACAGGCCGGCCTCACAATCAAGGCCAGCAAGTGCCAAATTGGCCAGGGGTCCGTGACCTACCTCGGACACCAAGTGGGAAGCGGTCTGGTGGCCCCCCTCCAGCTCAAGATCGCTGCCATCCAGTCCTGGCAGCCCCCCGTAACCCAAACCAAGGTCCGAGCCTTCTTGGGGCTCACCTGATACTACCGGCGGTTTGTGAAGGACTATGGCAGCATTGTGGGGCCCCTCACGGAACTCACATCCAAGAAACACCCAAAAGCAGTCAACTGGACTCCAGACTGTCAAGCGGCCTTCGAGAAGCTGAAGGCCGCCATGTGCACCGCCCCTGTGCTCCAGGCCCCCGACTACAGCCGTGAGTTCATCGTCCAGACTGATGCCTCAGACCATGGCATTGGGGCCGTCCTCTCCCAACTGAACCCCGAGGGAGTTGACCAACCAGTGGCCTTCATCAGCAGACGCCTGCTGGCCCGAGAACAGCGCTGGAGCACCATCGAGCGAGAGGCCTTCGCAGTAGTGTGGGCCCTTAAGAAGCTCCGGCCCTACCTCTTCGGTACCCACTTTCGGGTGCAAACAGATCATCGCCCCCTGCAATGGTTAATGCAGATGGGGGGGGGAGAATCCCAAACTATTGCGATGGTCCATCTCCCTGCAGGGGATGGACTTCACTGTGGAGCACCGCCCTGGCCAGGACCACGCCAACGCGGATGGCCTGTCACGCTTTTTCCGCCTCGACGAGGAGAGTCCCCAAGAGGATGGGTGACTCTCCCCGCCTTCAGCTGGGGGGGACGCATGTTGGACAGGCCCCATGAAGGGCTCGCTCCCTCCCCGCATGACAGGGCCCGGACACCGGCTCTCCAGGTGCTACCCACAGAAGCAACCCGCAACCCGTCCCCTACGGGACGCCTGCTCCCGGATATCTCTGTATCACTGGCCCAGGCCACCGTCAGCACCATTGCCCAGCCCAGCCGCCATTTTGGACACTGCACCACGAGGCCGCGTGGCCTCAGCTCGACCCCAACCCTGGGCCTGGCCAGGCCCCGACATCGAGGCACCACCATCCACCCAGGAGGTGAAGAGACCACTTGGCAGGTCAATGGGAGAGAGGAGTGTCGATGGCTCTCCCCCGCCAGGTGCCGATCGCCCCCAGCCTCCCCGGGCGCTGGCTCCACCCCCCTGCTGGGTGTCTGGACTCCCTCATCCCAGACCTCCCGACCTCCAAGTGCGAGGGTCCGGACATCAAAGGGCGCCAGACCTATAACTGGGGCAGCTCCAGAGCAGGAAGGCAGTTGTATCCTGGAGTCGAGAGACACCGTGAAGAACTCATCCTTGACGGACTGCTGGCGCTGCCGCAGCCCTGCCTTGTGAACTGTCGTCCTGTCTGCTGGCGCTGCCGCGGCCTTTTGCAACCTTCATCCTCATGGGGACCTGCTGGCGCTGCCGCGGCCTCTTGCAACTACCATCTTCGTCGGGACCTGCTGGCGCTGCCGCGGACCGTTGCTACCTACGACCACCTCTGGACCTGCTGGCGCTGCCGCGGCCCGACCTTCCCGAACGCCGAGCTCGAGGATTGTGAGCTACCCATCGATTCATCTCAATACCAGATTGGTAACAAAGACTGTCCCGCTACCCCCTTTCCCTTCCAGAGACTAGAATTGAGAGGATCCTCGTGTCCTGATCTCATTGTATCGTACCACCTTACTTCAAGAATCGCATATAAAGAACGTTAACCTTATCCTTGTGTGGTGTCCATCTGTGGGGGGGAAGTTACTTGTCTGTACGATCGCTGGAGACGGCCCTCACCGGAGGCCTCTCCCCTTGTCCTCGGCCGACCCTCCAGGTCCCCGTCTAACATCTGGTGCCGAATTTTATATTGGACTCTGAACCGCATTCATCTTGAGCTCCCAGTGGAAGAGAGTGCTTCCTTTGCTGTGGTGATTCGATGTGCTGTGAAGGCCCTGGACATCCACCGCCATATTTAAAAATAACGTAATGGTTTAAAAGAACCTTTTGCAGATTCCTTGTGTGTCCAGCTCTTTTCTGGCAACAATAAAAGTATCAAGATAACTTTGGTAATTAATGCAAACTACATGGTATAGGTTAGAATGTTGTGTTTTGCAGCGTGAATCTGTTCTGGATTCACATGCTGTGCATTATTACGCCATCTAGTTGTTGGGTCTGGAATTGTTGTATTTGTCCCTTTTTTTCTGATAGTGGATCTCGACATACCACCATTTAGTGTTCCCTTGTGATGTCACTGTGCTTCCTCCGGAAGCTCCCACCTTTGGTCCTTATCTTCAGTCTTTTTTTTCTGCCATTGGGTTTTGGATCGTTACGGAAGGAGCTCCAAACTTTGAAGTGAAGAATCGATTAAAAAATCAAGATAAAATCAAGGGAAATAGACAGGACATCTGATCAAGGTGATAGAGGCTGCTGAGAGGGGATGGAAAAACCTAATAGGCTACCGGAGAACAATACGTGTGCAGGGGGCTCCTTCTGCGTGGTGATGGAAAAAACACAGTTCAAGTTCTGCCAGAACTGCCATCACAACTTCGCCCAGAAGGCCCAACATCCAGTCTCCAACCTCTTCTTACCGGTAGACCAACTAAGTGAGGATTGCAACGTGTATTAGGCAGTCACCCCAAAGACCCTTAGGGTGGAGGAGAACAGCGGAGAGCCAATTACCACATGCAGTGCCAGAGTGCAGCACCATCCCTGTGAGACTTAGGCCTTTCGAGCAAGGAGGAGGACTATGTTGCAGAAGGTCCACAAGGAGAGACTGAGACAGACTTCCAAGTGGTGGAGGCTTAATAGAAGTCTTCTAGAGAGGTAAGAGAGCCATTGTCCTCGAAGAAATTAGATGAGTCTCGAAAAACAGACTCCAGGGCCTTGGTGTCCAAACGTTCGACAAGTGTAGTTGCGTTCCGAGATAAACATATTGCAGGATTCTTTGAGAAGGACTCCATAGCGGGATCCAAGACGCCAAAAGATAGTCAAGGAAAGGACAAATCAACGTTTAAGCAAGAGAAGTCGAAATCTGAAAGACATGGGCTGCCGCAGGGACCATCCACGAAAGAGCCTTCAACCACAGAAAAGAGAGGCCGAAGTTCTTGATGCCGAAACACACGTGTTGGAGATTGAAAAAAAGATAAAGAGGTTCGAAGTCAAAATGGCAAATATCTTACAACATAGAAAAGGGTTTAGACAAGTGCACTCCATGTATTCCAAGTGTTCGCTGTTCATCAAAGGTTTAACCTTAATGGCGTGCGGCCCGACGGTGGTTTTGTCCTGGAACCACGTGTAATACAAACATACAAAAGTCGAAGCGTGTGTACTCTCCAAACAACGGTTGCACTGAAAAATCCCAACGGTGCATCACAAAGGTACCAAGTTTTATCCAATTGTTGTTCTCCTTTTATTTCAAGTAATCCAATATTATGTGACTTCATCATGTTACATGGTAGACATTGTGGTATGTTTAGCTTCTACACAGCAGTTGTGCATCATGCCTCTTACTGTCGCATGCCCCATACATTAATCAAATCCTTAGTGGTTCTTCTTTACCCAATGCATTTCGGGCTTATTCTATAGCCCTTCTTCAGGGGTTCACTGTAAATTTAAAAGAGCATGACCATTAGACTATGCCTCACCTCAATTGTATACTCGACAATTCAACATTTGGTATTAACCCGATTTTTAAAAAAAAGACATTTTCCTGCTATGCGCGATATTATGCGCAACGATCTCCCGCTTAAACACCGGTTCACTCCACATATCACTAGTTTGTTTTACAGCTTAATAATAAAGACACGTCCTCTCACATTACTCCCCGTGTTTCTAAATCCATAATTTAAAATCTTTAACGCAATTACTTGTCAATTCTAGTATCCTTCCTCCCTTCGTACCTTTTGTTATGGTCATACAATTTCTTGTGTTCAAATTTCAACGTTACTCACACTACTAACATCCTGATTTTTAACTCTTGTTCCTCAAAACTCCTCCCCTCACAGTTAACCAATAGTGATGACCTAACTTTTGTGGTTTGCTACTATTGCGAACAATAACTCCCATAATCCAATTCGTAAATCTACATTTTTATCGGAGTTTTCATGGAAATACCTTCTATATGTATATATATTCTTATATATGTTACAACAAAAGAAGGATCTTGATGAAAGCCTGAAACAATTCCAAATGCCACCCAAAAAACTCGACAACACTCGAGAAAAGCGTCAAGGACATAGACCCTTCCTTAATCACCGAGCGTCAGGAGGCACAGGAAGAAGAGTTCGATTTCGAGGAAGAACAAACTTACATATGTTCAGAAAGCGCAGAGTCAACAAAGATTCCCAAGAAGAGGCTGTCGACACCTATCCTTCGAGACCTTCTCTACCAGACGATATTGGTATGTACAACCAAGTCATTAAAAAGGCAGCAGATACATATGGAGTCAAACTTGAGGAGGAAAAGCCTCAGGCATGCTTCTTGTTAGAAACCATGCTGCCTACACAGTCTAGGAACCAATTCCTCCCTATGTTACAAGTGTGCTAGACCAGGGGAAGGAAGCTTTCAAGAAGCCTGCCACATGCAAAGCAGTTTAACTTAGATGGGAGAAAAAATACATACACTCCTCCAAGGACCCAAATTACATCAAGGGATCTGTGCCTGCAGATTCCATCAAACATCCATGGGCCAGGAAGAGAGCAAATGTCCCAAGTATAAATGGACCTCCCGCAGACAAAAAAAGCAAAATAATGGACCTTATGGGCAGGAAGGTTGGGAGAAGTGTGGTGACCAAATGGTGCATCGCAAATTCAAATGCTTTGCTCAGCTGCCAAGCATATCAGCACTGGGAGAAGATAGGAGACCTGCAAAAGCACCTGCCAGAAAAATGCCAAAGAGGGGAAGAATATAGCCAATATATGAGCCCTGGATGATGCAGAGATATCAAGCAGGCAAATGATGAAAGATATCCGGGAGGGAAGACCTGCATGGCTACGCATCTTAGGATTCAAGCCAGAATTGCAAAACATCCTTCATGCACCATTCAATGGGGAACAGCTCTTTGGAAGCATGGTAGACTACAACCTTAAACCAATTAAAGAAGGACAAAAAGATGGCAAGATAAATTGAGGCTCTCCGGTTTAGAGGGGGCATGTGTAGAGGAACCACTGCCTCAAGAAGGCCAGCGGGTAGGGGGAATCTACACCCCACAACCTCGCATCAAACCTTCCAGCAAACTTACCTAGGAGGGAATCAATTGCAGCAGCAGTACTAGCAAGGAAGACAGTCCTTTGAAGGGTGCCCTGGTGGAAGAGGTTAATCGCAAAAGGGAAGTGGGGGGCTCCCTCTAAAACCAAATGACTTAGCTTCAGATACAATACACACATCAGTAAGAACAGGGAGTGTGCCCACAAAGAAGAAAAAGCGACAAAACTATAAATCAAACAAACAAGCATTCTACACCAGTAGGGTGCAGACTAAAACTCTTCCTTCGCAAATGGAAGAAAATCACTTCTGACAAATGGAATCTAAACCTAATACAATACGATTACTGAATAGAATTAATCAAAACACCTCAAAACAGTGCACCAAGAAGGGAGGTAAATTCCAAGGGAGAAACACAACTACTCAAAGCAGTAGAGGAAATGTTGACAAAGGAGGCAGTAGAGTTAGTACCAAACAAGGAGATAAACAAAAGGAAACTACTCTGCACACTTCCTAGTTCCAAAGATAGAAGAGGCGCTACGCCCTATTCTGACTTGAAGGATCCTGAACAAATTTATAAAAATGCAAAAGTTCCAGGTGACAACCCTGCAGGAGGTAATACCACAACTACAACGAGGAGACTACATGGCTACAATAGACTTAAAGGATGCCTCTCTGCACATCCCTATGAACATAAACAAAAGATTCTTAAGGTTTGGGATCAACAAGACTCTCTACCAATTCGAAGTGCTGGCTTCCGTTATAAAATCAGCACCAAGAGCATTCACAAAATGCCTAGCAGTGGTGGCCGCATACTTCAGAAGGCATGGAGTACAGATGTACCCTTACCTAGATGACTACCTGGTAAGGCTAAACTCATACACAGCCTGCAAGCGACATATGCAACCTGTGATAGAGACACTATATCAGCTGTGTTTCTCCATCCACTGGGAGAAGTCTTCTCCAGAACAGGAGAAAGTGTTCTTGGGGCAAAAATAGATTCAGTACAAGGGAAGGTTTTCCCAGACCGAAAAGTGAACAGCAGCTCCACTGATGGAAACACAGCTATACCGGAAGTGGTAAGCTCGGACAGTGGGGAGCCTGCTGGGGATGATGGCTTCCTGCATCCACTTGATACCAAACATACGACTACACATGAGATCATTCCAGGAATGGATTCAGGTACAATGGTCACAGGCAACAGGGAGTTGGGGAGATCTACTGGTTGTCACGCAAATGATACAGGAAGAGCTAGCATGGTGGAAAAGAGCAAACATAACACCAGGGAGACCTTTTACACAACCAACTACAGATTACTCCCAGATCGGATGGGGAGTACACATGAACAACCACAAAGTAAGGGGAGTGTGGATGGAGCAGGATGAAATACAGCACATCAACATCCTAGAATTAAAGATGGTGTTTATAGCCTTAAAAGCTTTTCATAAAAAGCTCTGATTGAAAAACAATACTAATACAGACAACGCAACCACCATGTTCTACATAAACAAACAAGGGGATTACTCAATCAATATCACTCCACGCTAGCGCAACAGTTGTGGAAATGGGCAATTCCACATGAAGTGAACATTGTAGAAATGCACTTACCGGGTAAGGACAACCTAGAAGCGGACAGACCGAGTAGGCTAGCTTCGTGGTCTTACGAATGGGAACCGAATCGGTCAGAATTCGGGGGAAATGTTCAAAAATGGGGAACTCCGCAGATCGACCTCTTTTCAACACCCCAGAACGCAAAAATACCAACACTTTGCATCCAGGCAAAACGACCAACAGTCCATAGGTAATGCACTATGGATAGACTGGTCAGGGATATTTGCATACGCTTTTCCCCCGATATCACTACTTCACAAGGTGAGCAGCAGATGCAGAACCAGTAGTATGAAGGTGATACTTATTGCTCCACAATGGCCAAGATAAACTTGACTCTCGGAAATAATAGCAATATTGTAGGGATCAATTCACAAATTGCCAAGGAGACCAGACTTGTTAACAATGCAAGAAGGAAGGGTGCTCCACTCAGAACCAGTAGCCTTAAGCCTGGCAGCATGACTCCTGAGGACTTAAATATTGAGCTCCTAACGATACCAGAGAACACATTGACAATCCTCAGGAAGGCAAGAAGGCCTACCACTAGGAAATGTTATACGGAAAAGTGGAATCAATACTCTCTATGGTATCTCAAGGAAGGACTTCTCAAAAAAACACTGTGCTTAGGTGCTTAACTCATTTACTGGATTGTATGCTTATCCACTCATCACTAAAAGTTCACCTAGCAGCAGTAGTCGCATATACAAGGGGCCACACAGGAAGAAGCTTCTTCACTTCACCAGTGGTCAAAATGTTCCTTGAAGACGCCAAGTGAACATCAAACACGCCAAAGGTCATCCAAATGAACAAGGAAGCCGAAGTAGGACAAAAGGTCTTATAACATCTATTCTCAAATCATCACCCATCTTAAACCCATTAGTAACACACCACTACAAAATCTATGCACAGCATTTGAATCCAGACAAGATTCACACTGTAAAACGTATGGTTTCTTACCTGTCTGTGTAGTTTTGCAGCTTAAAGAATTTTCTGGATCACGAACGAGCCCGAGGAAAAAAATGAAAAAATCTAAAGATTGCAATCAAACCACCCCCCCCCCCCCCCCCCCCTCCACAAAATCTTTTATTAGCCTAAGGTTACAAAAAATGGTTAGTGTAGGTAGAATGGCATTCTTATTAATAAAGCCAAACATTGTGGTACGTTAGTGCTTCTACAGACTGAACGCTTTCAAAATATTTTACGGATGACATGCCATTGCTACACCTTGTAATCTTCATTGTCTTATGTAATATTTCCTATAAACTGATTCAGACATGTGATTTATTGTCTCGGTATAATGTGTGTGTGATGTAAAGTGGTCTGACACCCTACGCTGGCATGTGTAACACTATAAAACAAATCAAATGCATGTGAGAGAATGTCTATGGAGAGATGAAGGGCAATGTTGGAAGGTGGTAATGAGGGAATTAGTAGAGAAGGTCAATGGGGAGGGGTGCCCTGACAGAGCACAGTGGTCTACGCTGCCACCAGCAAGCTGACGCCCCCCCCCCCAAATTAATTCCCTTAAACCCCCATACTTCCCCCCCCCAAGATTGAGGCGTTTAGAAAAGAAATGTTCTTCTCAGCTGGCCTGGTCTTGCAGTCAGTAAATGCTGCTAGTCTATTGGGCTGCTACACGCATGCTCTCTAGTACATGGCCAGCGAGTTCTTATGGCGGTGGTGTAAGAAGGTAGGTTCTGCTTGGCTAAAATCATTCATAATGCGGCCAAATACAGGATTTGTGCTGGCCTGGACTCTGATGATTGTCTGAGTTGAACGATTAACACCAATGTGGTTCTCCGCCTCCAGGGTGTATGTGATCCACATGTTTTAATGTGGCATACATGCATCCCTGAGGGGGCTCAGACCTATTTAGTACTAAAGCAGATTCTGCCTTGGAATGCTTAAAGGAAAACATGCTATAGGTCTTTTGGCCGGCCACCTTGTCTTGTTGCTCACCAGTTCAGAGGTTCAAAGCTAATCCAGAGAGGTTGGCATACAGGCACTGCCAGTCTCCCCAGTGCTTTCGACCTCTGGGACGTGGATCTGGCAGATAAAGCGCAGCCCTCTACTGGCATCTGACCTCCCAGTCCCCCTCCTGGGTGTCAGCAGTTTCCAATCTGCTTTAGTTAGCCCTTAGTGATGCACTACCGCGCTGTTAGTGGAAAGATATAGTACTTTATCTGAGGGTGCCTATCCATCACATCTGACAAATTGGTCCTCCTAATTGTTCAGCATGGCTATGCCCTACCATTTCTTTTTTCCCTGCTGCACCTCCCACCTACAGCGGGACAATCACAGGAGTACCTATCATTTCTCCTACAAGAAATACAAGTTTTAATCTCCAAATGAGAATAAGAGCGGGTTCTGGACTCAGAAATGTGAGCAGCTTGTTACTCTACTATTTCCCTATGCCGAAGAAGGTTGGAGGGCTTCAGCTCTTCTTAGATCTTAGCCCTCTGAATGCCTTCCCATTGAAGGACAAATTCAAAATGATCATGCTTGCCCAAATTCTATCTGCCCTAGATCTGGATGACTGGATGGTGGCATCTGACCTGCAGGACATACATTTTCATATACCCGTCCTGCATACGTTGCCTGCAGTTTAAAGTAGGTCAGGAGCATTGGCGGTTTGCAGTGTTTCCCTTTGACTTTAAAAGACAGGCTCACCACTGTAAGTTGTGGATCTCCCCGAGACGATTTTGAACCTGAACACATTGTTCGGTTCGTGATCCAGTCAGTCGCTTTGGACTCCTCAGAGGCTTCCCTTTATATGAGCTGTCTTGAACTCAGGGATGTTCAGGTCCTTCAATCCATAACAATGAGCCCAGTACATAGCGCTTTAATCCTGATATTTCAGCCTCTTACCTAGATCTCTGTGAGAATGGCTTGCTGCTTGACCACAATTGGACCAGTGGCAGACCTCTTTACTTTTCCCACGGAGAACTTAGTGTTGACTGATTTATTGCTGGGTTGGGGAGGTCATCTAGGTAGGTGAAGATCAGAGGACTCTGATCTCCTGCAGAGCTGCGAACCCCTATAAATCTGTTGGATTTGTGGGTCATTCGTGTGGCACTGAAGGCCTTCCTGCTGTCCATCATGGGGATTATAATAAAGAAACCATGGTCCTGGACCAATTATTCAAGGAAGAGTTAGATTAACAGAATGATCAACTTATTTGAGCTTACATTAATCAACTCACAAACCTCTGTAAATCGTGAAAATAATTTAAACAAACAGCTGTGCAGAAAAACCAGTAAGTATTATTACAATATATTTATTTAATCATTTAAAGGAACAATCATTAGAGGGTCAAGAAGGTTGAGGAATGTTCTAGGGAATGTGTAAGAAAGAGTGCTCAAGTGTGTGTGTATATATAGGAGTCCAGAGAGCTCACAGTGTGTGGAAAATTAAAGGGCATATATTTGGGGATTGGCTGGTGCAGGTTCTCCCGTCTAAGATGGAACTAAAAAAGTAAGGTGGAGTGGGGTTCTGGGTCCTGCGGCAAGAGGCTCTGTGCCTCTTGTGTTGGTTCGAGCATCAGGGCATCTTCATGATGGGAAAGTATCTGGTGGGATCTTTGAATGCCAGGACAAATAAGCTCAGCCAGCAGCATCTGGCAGATCACAAATGGTGTCTGCACCCCAAGGTGACACAGGGTGTCTTCCGACAATGGGGGGCTCTACATAGACCTTTTCGTCTTAACGCGCAGTGTCAAAAGTCTTTAAAGTTGGAGTTTGTGCATAAACTCTTGCTACGAGATGCATTAAGATTGGAGTGGAACATAAGTATCATGTTAGCCTTCCTGGCTTTTCCTTTCCTGCGCTTAGTTCTGAAGTTCAGGAACAACTAGGCCCAAGTCATTCTAATGGCTCAAGATTGGGCTAGAGGAGTGTGGTTTCTGGAAGGTCTAGGCAAGAGCGTCTGTCTCTTCATTAAGCGATCTCTTCAAAAGGATCTTCTGCTGCAAGGCACGGTTTTGCACCCCAATCTGTGTAATCGACATCTCTGTATGTGGAGATTGAGCAGTGGCAGGTGCATGAGGTTATGCATGTCATCCTGACTGCCAAGTGTTGTTTCTTGAAGTCTGTTTACACCAGGCACTGAAACACATTTGTGGCCTACTGCAGAGTCTAAAGTACAGACACCATGCAAGCTAAACTGTCAGATGTCCAGTTTGCTTTGTCTTTGGCCCAGTAAGGCTCCGGCAGCTTTCTTACTGTAAATTGTCTCTTCTTTCCATGTTGGGTAGTCCATAACTCTCCCAGCGTTCTGTCAATAGAAAGGAGAGAGTCTCTATCGTTTTACTTCAGTTATTCCAAGGATCATCGAGTGGACAATCCGCTTTCTATGGGAGAAGAAAGGGTCTGTCAAGGTGGATTTGTCTCTGATTGAAGATCTGCCACAAAACTGGCCAAAGAGCAGCGTCTGGAAGGTCTGAGAGCCCATTCAACCAGGGCTAAGGCTGCCACTACTGCGTTGGCATGTGGCGTCCCCATGTTCACTAAGCACTATTGCCTTGACAACCTGGTCTGACAGGCAGAGCATTTCGCCCTTTCAGTCCTGCAAGGCTTTTTGGTCTGAGCCCACTCCACAAACAGACCATCTTGGCCTGTATTGCCTTGGTATCTATTCTGAAGGTGAGGAATCTGTAGTTAAAAGTATCCAACAGAAGAACAAGTGACTTCCCTTCGGTAACACACTCTCTGGTGGATACTCTGTCAAACCACAGAGTCCTCACTGTCCTCCTACCTTCCCTTTTTGTGAAACGGTCTCTTTTTACTATCTAAAAAGGTTCCAGCTTTCTGGACAATGGTGCGGGTAATTGTTTTGTGCTCCACGTCGTCCACTGGGGAAAACGTTTAGCAAGAAACGGATGTTATCACATAAGTGTGGAGCTTATGTGTCCCCACCTAGTCACTAACCAGGGCAGAACAAAGCACACATTTAGATGCGCGGCGCCACATAGCGTCACGCAGAAGACCTGCTATGATAAGTTTCTGGATCCTACCTAGTATCTGGGGAATATTCTAAAGTTGAAGAATCGGTGGGTAGATTATCCATTAAAAAGAAAGTTGCTAAATATAAGCAATATATCCACATTATACCCTGCTTATCAGGTGTTTATAAGTTATCTGTGGTAAATCATCTTTACCAGCAACAATATAGAAAGAGCCTATTTTCAGGGTGTACCGAACTGAGTCATTTCCAACAGGAATAGCGAAAAAGGTATGCAGAACAGAGAACTGTCCAAGGAAAAAGAATCCAAGAGTTGTAGTTCCTGGGGAAAGGCTATTTACATCTTGGAAGACAAAACAAGTGGTCCTGTAATGGAAACTAGATATAGAACTAAAGGGCCACATGTTGCTCCTGCTGTAACCGTGTTATTGGGATGAAAGTCCTCTGTATGGCTTGTTTGTATAAAAGTTACTTTTGTAGTTTTTCAAGTTGACTAAAGGTGCTTCAGCTTACATTTTAGTGCTCTTCATCAGAGCTCTACCCTGATGACTGGGGACCACCCAAATCATATGCAGTTCTGTCTGAAGGTGGCTACTGACCCCCAATGCTAGGATGTGTAGTGAGTGGTGGAGCTTGATTAGTTTTGTGATTTATAAAGCGCGCGATTGCTCATGGGCGTCTTGGCGCTGAGTAGACGCAGGAGACCAGCTAGCGTCCTGTTATGTATTTACAAGTCTGTGGTGAACAGCCAGGTTTTTATATCTTTTCTAAATGAGAGTAGTGAAGGGCTGTTTTTATTGTCATTGGGAGCATATTCCATGTCCTGGCTGCGTGTAGCAGAAAGCTCCTCCCTCCCCACAGGACCTGTTTAAATCTTGGCACCTGAATCAATTTTTGATTACTGGATCTCAAGGTCCTAGATGGCTCATACCATTTCAAATGATTTATCAGGAACTGACAACCTATTCCATGGAGGGCTTTGTAGTTCAGACACAGGGATTTAAATGTTACTCTTTTTCCTATTGGGAGCCAGTGGAGAGATCTCAGTCTATGCGCTGTTGGCTCATACTTGGGAATGCCCAACAGTCTAGCAGGTGCATTTTGTAGACGTTGTAGTGTTGCCAGCTGCTTGACCTGGATCCCAGCATATAGCTCGTTTCCGAAATCCAGCCTCGAAAGAGCCAGTGCAGTTACCACTGTTTTGCACGACTCCTGGGGGATAAAGGGTAAGTTTCCTAATCATTTTCAGAATGTACCAGATGGAGGAGGCTAACTTGTTAGTTTGTGCCTCATATGTCAGTTTAGTGTCCAGGAGTATTCCTAGATTGCTTACCTTATTAACTGGGGATGGACGCTGGCCCAGGTTGTCATGCCACCATTTCTGGGACCAGATGTGCATGTCTGTCCCCAACAGCATGACTTCGCTTTTATCCCCATTCAATTTCAGTAAATTACCCTGCATCCATTGGATAATTTGTTCCATGCATTTCTTAAATCTATCTGCAGTCTCTTTGACATTGTTTGTAATTGGCACCACGATTTGTGTGTCGTCAGCATATGAGACTGGGAGGAAGCCACAGTCCCTTATTATTGCCGCCAGGGGTGCCACGTACAGGTTAAATAGAGTGGGACTTAGTGACGACCCCTGGGGTACACCACATGGAGAGCTGAAAGATTTAGATTTTGCCTCTCCTCTCTCCACCGTGAAGGTCCTGTAGGACTGGTAGGAGGCTAGCAGAGTTCGAGCTGACTCGTGCACTCCTGCTTCACTAAGACGGCGAAGGAGTATGTTGTGGTTTACCGTATCAGAGGCTGCCGAGAAATCCAATAAGATCAAGGCGGCCTTTCCTCCAGCGTCCAATACACTCCTAAGTTCCTCCGTAGCAGTCAGCAGGGCTGTTTATGTTCCGTGCCCTTCTCGGAAGCCAAATTGTGAATGGTCTAGGACGTGGGCCTCCCTGAGGAATTGGGACAACTGCCTATTCAATAGTTTCTCGAAAACGTTGGCGGCAAATGGTATTCTTGCGATGGGTCTATAATTACCTGGTTCTTGTGGGTCTAGGGTGGGCTTCTTTAATAGCGGCAATACTGACACTGTTTTCCATGCCTCAGGGAAGTTGCCAGTTTTAAATTTTTCGGTGAAAAGCAACCCTAACTGCTCACTCAATAGTTCGGGGAAAAGGTGCATCACCGTAGGTGGACAAGGATCAGATGTGCACCCCGATTTCGTTAACCTAACCACCTGGAGAATCTGTTCAGTAAAAGGTGGCTGAAAATGGAATGAGTGACCACTTATAGGTGGAGAGAAGTAGTCATTCAGTTCCATATTGGGTTGCATGAGAGTAGGATTTACTGTCCTTTTGAAGGACTCGTATACCCTCGAAACTTTGTCTACAAAAACCTGTCCCAGGTTGTTGTAAAATTCTGAACTTATTTCTGTTAAAGCAGAGCTATCAATTTTTGTTAATTTTTTGACTGTGGAAAAGAGTTCTTTGCCCAAGTTTTTTGCATCCTCTATTTTTTTGAGTGAAGTATTTACTTTTTTCTGCTAGTATTAGTTCCTTGTAAATGGCCAGAGAAGTGTTGTAGGTCTCTCGTGGTCCATTCTCATAGTTCAGCCTTCATTTTTTTCTCTAATTTCATGCAGATTTGTTTTTGCAACTTTAGCGCATTTGTGAACCATGGTTGGGAAGGAGTTTTCCTCCTTGATGTGTTCTTTTTTGAGGAACTGCTGCTTTTATGGCAGCGTCTATCCAACTTGAAATTTGGTTTGTGGCTAGGTTACAGTCTTTGTCAAGTTCAGGGATTGACTTTAAATGGTCCTCAAGAATAGGGGGGTTAATTTTTGACCAATTAGGAGAAAAGGTGTGCTTGTGGAGTGGTGCGGCTGCTGTTGTAGTTTTTCCTGCTTTTATAGCAAATATTATTACCTTATGGTCCGACCATGGCACTGGTAAGAATTCTAATAATCTAATATTCTTGTTGGATGTGAAGATCCCATCGAGCGTGTGACCTGCTTCGTGGGTGTTTTGTGCTACGATCTGTTCCATGGCTAGATTAGACAGTGCATCTGACAGTGTTGTTAAACTAGTGTCAGAGCTATTTTCCAGGTGCAAGTTGAAGTCCCCCAGAACCGTAAAGTCTGGGTTCTTCACACTAGACTCCAGAAAAGGGCTCAATAGTTGTATCAGAGGTGTTTTCGCCCCAGGCGGTCTGTAAATCAGGAGCCCCTTAAACGTATCATTGTGGGTAATGTTTATTTGAAAATGCAGCACCTCACAATCCGGATTACCACCCTCATTTAAACCCTTGGCCCTCCCTCCTACACCCCCCCCCACCAACCCCCTTCCCCCAACCTTCCCCCTCCCCCCGTGTTTCCCCTTCCTGTCTGCCCTGATGATTGAGTAACCTTCCGGAATTGCTAGTGCTACGTTAATATCGGAAGCCTCGTCCGCCCATGTCTCAGTGATGAGAAGAATATCTAGATTTTGGGCTTCTATGAGTTCGACTGTTTCCGAGTTATGCTTAACTAGTGACCCCATGTTAATTAGCCCCGCCCTGATGGTCTTGGTGAAAGGCCTGTTAATTTGGATACCTCTGGTATTCGGCCTCTCACTCTGGGTGGGATTCAAGGATAGGATAGGTGACATATTGGGCAAGATTTAGTCTCGAACAGCCATGGTAGTTTGGGGCAGGTTAATTTGGGTCTGAGAGCAAGTAGCTCATTTCTGGAGAAGCAGATACTTATTGGACCTGTCTCGAAATGTGTAGGGGGTGTGGCCCTGGGCCTGGTCCTGGCGCAGATGGGCTTGCCTTTGGTGCGCCGGCGGCACTCCTGTTGTGCGCGTCTGCCCTGACATGGCCTTTAAATAAGAATCTGAGCATTGGTCGACAAGACCGCTCTGGCCCGCAGCGCTGGAAATGACCCCCATCCAGGAAGTGAGTCAGCTCTGACCCCGTCTACACCCTCCGTTCAACCGGTACTTGCCGCAATGGACTGGGGTGTTTGGGGCAGAACTATGAACACTTACGGGGGTCACATGTGCAAAGTGCAAGTATTCAGGTAAAAGATTGAAAATTAGCGTTTGTTTTAAAAATATTGGTTTTTCATTCACCGTTACCAGTAATGCAGCGTCTCGTCTTGAAGAGCTGCGTGGTCTCCAAATCAGACCTGCATCTGCTCCAGCCAAGCCTTAAGTAAGAATCTGAGCTTCGGTCGACTAGACCGCTCTGCGCCCGCAGCGCCAGAAGTGCCCCCAGCCAGGAAGTGAGTCAGCTTTGACCCAGTCTACATCCTCCGTTCAACCGGCACTTGCCATGACGGACTGGGGTGTTTGGGACTGGCAGCAATTAATAGTACAGGGAAACAGGACTCTTTACCTGTGGGGAGAATTTCTGCTAGCTTTTCTTAGTTTAAATTCTGTCCAATTCCTGTGACTGGTATCCCTTACCTTCCTCGTGTGGGAGATAGTGGATGCAGTATGTATGTGTGTGAATTTTACATGTACACATTAAATGGTAACCCCCCTTTAGATCCCATTGTTATGCTACACTAGAATGTGGCTCTCATTAATACAGACACTTCGTCAAGAGTGTGTGTGCTAATGTGCAAGAACTCTTGCTCCAGACCCCCTTTGCAAAACTAATTCTACCTGGTGGGTAAGAGGAGGCTTCTAGCTTTAGTTTCATTACTGTAGGTGCTGCTGAAGTATACCCCTCTATTTCCCCCCGACCCAGTCCCCTCTAAAGGATGTAGACCAGTGCTGGATTTTCGATTCTGTCAAAGGCTTTAAAGAGTGTACTTGAAGACAGGCATTTTTGTCTGTGATTAAGAGGGCATCACCAACTACCTAAAGGTTGCAGCTTGGAGTGAGCAAAATGAATTGTCACATATGATGTTAATCTTGGTGATCCCATAGTGTAGTTGAGTATTTTCTCCATGTTTTTCCATTTTAAAAATGGGTTTATGAGGAGGCAAGATAGTCTAGGTCATGGGTGAACCCTTTCAGCAGGAGGATATGCCCTGTATTGAGAGTATCTTAACACCTTGGCTGCTAGAGGTTTTCCCCTCGTCATGAGCAGCGAAGGGGTTAAAAATCAGTTGTACATGCCACAGTTACTGCCAGGCTAGATTATGCATGTGGCCTCTACTTGGGACTTCCCAAATATGCTATCTATCGCCTTCAGCTGATTCAAAATGCGGTTGCAAGACTGGTTTGCCGTATTCCTTTCAGACACCATGTCTCTCCGCATTTGCAAAAGCTCCACTGGCTCCTGGTGGAGAAAAGAATCAAATTTAAGGCCTTGACTCTGGCATACCGGGCCCTTAACAGAAAATGACCCCGGCTATCTGAAGGATAGACTATGCCCTTACAAGCAAAATCGTGTGCTGCGATCTAACTCCTTTAATCTGATATGCAACCCCCGCTACACGAAGGCGCGTCTAGGCGGGAGATCGTTCACAGTTAAAACTGCCGCACTGTGGAATGCTCTACCAGGTTCTTTGAGACAAGCTAGGTCAGAAGCCAGTTTTAGAAAGGCCCTAAAGACTTGGCTCTTTGGGGGTAAATAACTGAGCTGTTGCACTGTTACTTCTCTTCTTGGGTGCTGCTTTTTATTTTTCTCTTTGCCCTGTTGCCTTAGTGCCGGGACACACCCATTGGGGGTAGCTGTCACGCTTTATAAGCTGCTGTATTATTATTAATATTAAGGAAATTATAGGGATGAAGTGGTTTAAGGGAATATCTCTGGAGGGACTGCATGGTAAATGATTGTAGAATGTAGACTTTGCAATTGTTGGCTTTGAGGCAGTTAAGGATGTCCGTGAGATCAATACGCAAGAGGAAGTTTGAAAAATGTCCATGGGGTATTGGAAACAGTATGGTTGTCAGTTTGATGTTGCTAATGTGGATTCTGATCTTACCCATCTACTTGGAAAAGTGATTAAAATATTGTATTTATCTGCTGATTGGCAGTTCTGGAAGAGAGATCAATGCATCCTGGTCTGCCTTGAAAGAGCGCTTTGTTGCTGTGAGTGGTCTTGTGAATGGTAGGCTTGAGAAAGGTGGTTTTAGTTGTGAAAGGCATATATGCATGTAAAGTGGAGAGCGTTTAATTGGATGAGGCCATGTAGATCACCTGGGTACAGGAGTTTTGGTCGAAGGCCCTTCTTGGCCATAACTCGTCAAAACAGACGGTCTCTTTTGTGTAATGAGGTACCTAAGTTTCTAGCCCCTAGTACTTCCAGGAGCAGTAGTTGAAAAAGTATTGTTTCTGTGGGCCAGCAAAGAATCACTGCTGAAGCTCAGGATTCCCGCCTAAGCACTTTCTGCACAAAAATACAGAAGTAAATCTACAGTGAGCAAATACACAGCTTACGGAATATTTTAGTTAATTCACAAAGAAAAAAATAAGTGAAATAAAAAAATTTAATTGTTGGAGCTTTTCAAAATGTAGTTTAATTTCTAAATTTATTTTACTTTCTAAAAGATGAAGGCATATCAGTTCATCTTTTAGTATATCAGTTTCTATTTTCGTCCTAATGCGTACTCTGTTTTTGTCGTTGCATACAAGTGCTGCTTCAGTTGAGGTCACAAGTTATTCATTTTGAATTCCTTTTGCTGTACTTCTGAACCTACGAATCAAGCAGTCACAATACCACTTACATTTACAGTTTCAAATTCCTCCACATTTACAGCTACTATTACATTTTATAATCTGCCACGGATTCCCAGAGGTCCGCAGGCAACAGATGAAGAACCATTGGCCTTGATTAAGACAGGACTGTCTGTTCTTGCTACCTGGAAAGAGTCTAGGGCCTACATGGAGTTAGTTGTTCATCCAATTGGGTGTCAGCAGTATTGGCGTCAATAGGTTATAAGTGGTAAAGAATATTGCCCAAGCACATTATACTGCCCTTCAACTCTTGACTGCTCCAGAATTCCAAAAAATGGCCTTCCAGTGTTAGGCATGAAAAAACTAAATGGAGAAAAAGAAAACCTGGGTGTCTGATCTAGGACAGCCATGTCAAACAAGCTCTGTTTCCAGGGGAAGCCTGTGTTTTGCAGAGAACATGGTGTCACCCCCAAAATCATTCCTATTTCATGCCACCTAGTTTAGATCGCAGGGATAAATTCAACATTTGCAGTTCTTACATGTACAGAAAAAATAAGATAACGTAATTTTAATCAACAAATGTGTCTTCCTTACTATTTTTAATCCTTAGTCCAAGACTGAGGGTTTTCTGATTTGGATGTGAGGATTTCCCTCGAGTTTTTTGTGGATCAGATTTGTTTTGTATGACTCCAACAGTACATTTTAACTTGGTCTTTACTTGCCTGTTGAATCATCTCTAATGCGCCTTATTGGCTTAGAGCATTTCTTTCCCTGTTGAAATTCATTGTAATTCTTTTCGAGCCTGGGGGCTTTGTTCATTCATGGGCTAATCCCATGAGCTGTTAAACACCCACCTGAACTCTACCCAGGCAGTCAGATCTAGAGGGTAACATTTTAAAAGGTGGAACAGGATCAAATGCATAACGTGCATCTCGTGCAGTAGGCTTTTTTGTTTGCTCAGTGCTGAAGTGTGTCCTCCAGTACCACACATTGAGATTAAACATACCAATTTATTGGGGAGTGTGGTACTAAAGTCACCAGGAAGACATTTCTTCAAAGCCATAACGTTTAAGATTGAAAAAGTGGGTGCTTGGTTCCTAGCAGATGCATTATGAAGAACTTCAGTCGGTCACTCTATTGGGTAAATCAAGGACTTACCCTCACCTTTTGTTCTGTAAATGCTAACATTTCTCATTCCACTTTAGAGATAAACTGGAAACCTCAGCCACTTCAGTTGTGGAAACGAAATTGTGTGATTCACTATTGGAAAGGCCATGAATAAGGGAGAATTATGGACATAGAGCCAAATGTATATGTTGGTATGTGTACTCATTTGCAACGTTGCGGATCATTGGTTTGACTGCAACGGTGGCTACTCAATCACTGCCATAGCTGAGCCGTCAGAGCAATAGCTATGTGTCCGTCCACCCAATCAAGATGGGCAGACAAATAGCCATTTTTAGGTCGAGCCTTGAGGGAGCATGCACGCGCTGCTCTGCGAGGCATTATGTAACGTATATTGTGGCTTTAAAGTCCTCCTCTTTTTTTTGGTTCTGGTTTGTGCCTTTTAGAGATGCATGCTTCTGTTTCTTTCTCGTGTCTTATTACTCCGGCCTTTTGTTGAGCTAGATCCTCCCTGGCGACGCCCCCCCCCCCCAAGCTACATGTGTATTTCCATGTTCTTCAATTAACGTGGATTTGTGCGCATTCCTTTTTTTTCCTTTGGACAAGGGCTTCTGAAAGGAGGAATTGCTCCTCTTTGGCAGATGCATTGTTTATATTTTGCTTTAAGGCTAGGCCTTGCATTTACATTTTAACGAGGCATTGCTTTCCTGTCTCTGACGCTGCTTTTGCGTTTTAGACCCCAAATTGCTTAGTTATGATTAGTTCACCCCAGCACACCTCACAGGCTAAATGTATTTATTTTCTGTGGCTGAGGTTGAGTTTACATTGCAAATAGCATTGCTTTCCTGTTCCGAACAGTTGCTGGAGCCCACTCTGTTCCTCCGTTGTTGCCTATCAAGCTCTGCAGTCCAGGCTATTTATTGGAGGAGGGGGTTGGGTAGGCAGGGGAGAGCCGAGGACACTGCATCTCCTTTGCCTTGGGAGATCCCATGGGAGTAAAAGCAGCTCAATCTGCTTACCCCTTTTAGGTCTCGCCTAGGCAGTGCACATGCGCTGCTCTAGGAGATGACCTTTAGAAGTTGGTCAGCTCTTTTCAAGCAGTCGTGCTTTTGCTGGCATCCACCTTGCGGGAGCCCGTGCGCCGATGTCCGCACAAGTGCTTGAAAAGAGCTGCTGTTTGCATTTGTCTGCTCTCTGTCATGTTCTTGTGCTGTACTTGAGCTCCATCTACTGACCATTGTTTGCAAGAGAGCAATCCGAGTCTGTTACACTAAAGGTCTCTCTGTATGTGCTGCATCAGAACTTGCTTCGCTTTTGAGAAAGTGGCTTTTAGCCACTTCTAAGTTGAATGACACAGAAGAAAGTGACATATCCAGGAGGTTTTTCAAGCAGTTAACTCTGTAAAAGGAGGCAAGGAAAGCTCTTAGGCCTTCAGAAAGCGAGAAATGATTGGCTGGCGTTCTGATACATTAGTTAGGATTTTATAATGAAACTGTCCTCAACTGGGATCACTGTAGAAGGAGGTGCTCAGAGGCAGGTGAGTTTTTCAGCAGACTGCCAGTACAGCAGATCCGTGTTTCTCTCTCAAGCTGCTGATAATAAGATGTCACATTACGGCATCTTCCCCTTCTCTGCAGGACATCTTCCTCTTGCAGGGAGACTGGTGGGTGATAAAAAAAAAGATTACTGCTCTCCTCCAGAAAAATATGCCTGTTATAGGGTAGCTGGAAGGCCTGCTTCAGAGCAGAATGTTTTAATAAGCTAACAAGCTGATAACTCACACTGCTTTCATTCTCAACTCCAGAGCTCTCAAAGGTTCTTTTATTAACACCTCCAGGTGACTCTGTTCTAGCCAAACACGATACAAGAGCAATATGCTACCCGAAAAGGTCCCAACAGCCAGACCTATTGGCTATGCCAATGCTCGTTTTTTTCCTTGCAAATGTATATAGCTCGAATTCGACCCGAAGGTATTTGGAGCGCTTTACATGAGCACCAGTTATGTTCATTTTTTGCTAGCCGCGAGGAGATTAAGTGATTTTCCTAGAATCACAGGATGTGGAGTCGATCCCGAGGCTCAAACCTTAGTTTTCCAGATCCAAAGTCGGCAATCTAGCCGTGAGACCACATCCACTTCCCTTCCCTAACGCAGACAGCCTCTCGGAGTCATTCTTGGTTAGAGTGAGTCTGTTACATTTTTGTAACGTTTCTTCTGTGAGCCGGTTTATTCACAAATGTATGGTGACAAGAGGCTTAGATAATATTCTTTCTGGTTCTTTTTCTAAGCCATAGGCCGGTCATTGGGGAGGGGGAAGGGTAGAGTCGGAGCTGCTTTTCCAGATGCTCACACCCTGCACAACTCAAGAAGCTCGCAAAATACTGCAATGGCTTAACAAGAGAAATAGAAAGAATCACCAAACATTTAAGAATAAACAGGCTCACTGGAAGAAATGTTTCAAAAATGTAACAGACTCACGTCAGTAACCGAAAATGACTCAGCGAGCCTGTCTGCCTTTTCCACGTCTGGAAAGTTAGGGAAGGATTGTGAGTGTGACTAGGCTGGTGTATTAATTCACCACTTAACTAGTCAGTCTCCTGCCCCTCCGTCCTCACTTAAGCCACACTTTATGACACATTTGCTACTTTAAGGCTTGTAATAACATCAGGCTTGTAATAACATCACTTTGTATATTTCAGTCAATACAGATACTGAAAACAGCAAAACCGCAAGTACTAAAATGCAGAGTACGGGGGGCACGAGCAATAAACAAAAGGTTTTAGAGGGCCAGGGTTTTAAATTGCAGTGTGCAATAATGTCACATAGAGGGACATTGTGAGTCTATTATGCCTCTCTTTAATGGTAATGAACCGTGATTCACCTAATTTAAGCATGCACATGAGCAATGTACGCCCTCATGTACATAAATGGGGAAGGCTCAAATGTATTTTGGTACTACAATGTGGGAGAGTTTTAATGAAACATGGGGGAATATGTACACATGAACTTTTATTGGGCAGATCAAGTTTTCAGTGGGAGAAAGCTAAAATATTTCGATGCATGATATTGAATTAATATAGTCCTATCTGAATCGGACTTAAATATCTATGTACTTTTTTTACTGCATTGCACAGATATTCTACGCAGTAGTCTATTATTATTTTCCTTTTGCACGACAACATGCATTACAATTAGCTTATAGATTCTACTTTTTAAGCTCTTTAATTCACTAATGGGGAGCATTTTTATTTTGGTGCCCATGCATATTCTCTATCAGTGTGACCCCGGTAGTAGGCAGCCCACTAGCGATTCCTCTGATATTTGCTAAATTAAGCACATCATCATTTCCATTTTGTTTCAGTTGGTGATTTTTAATATGTACATTTCAAATTTTTTTGTTTGCTAGACTCTCATTCTAGTGTCCAGCAGAAAGTTTTTGGAACGTGATGGTGTAGCACCCAGGGTAATGTGCTGCATGACCAAATACTTATAAGGTTCCACAAGTGAGATCTATTGGCTATGCAAAGGCTTATTACTGTCTGTCACCGCCAGGCAAACCCTGGCGGAGAAGGACAGTAAAATGCAAATAACCTCCAAACCCCCCCATTTGAGATGATTCCCTTGGCGAAAGAAGCGTTACTTTGATTTTCAAAAAGAAAATACTGTTTCAGGATTTAAAATTCCCTTTTGGGATTTTCTTTATGAAAATAAAAGAAAATTGTTTGTTGCAGGGCTGCTTCATGCTGACGCAGCCCTGAACCAAACAGCAATACGTATTGGCAGGATTATCCATGACAATTTTAATTAAGGTCCTGTAGTGAACTAAGGGCTGGGTTTATAATTTGTTCGGAGTAGCGCAAAATGGGTTGTCTGACAAATTATAAATTAGGCCCTTAGTTCACTACACGACCTAAATTGAAATGGAAGCATTTTGTTCAACTATATGCGCATGCATATGTTTGCAAACTAAGTCCAGTGACACTTTCAGAACTGTGATGGACCAAGGAATACAAGCTAGAGACTGGTATTTCGCACTTTATCCAGTATTGGGGTATCTTTCATAGATTCACATGCCTGAATCATTCCCCGTCGTCGAGGCGGGAGTCCCACGGTAAATTATATATATATAGCAGTGCCTAAAAACCATTAGTAGTAGGCTAAAAAAGGATATAGGCCCAACTAGGCCCAAAACTTAGCAGCCTATCTACCTCATTATGTAAAAAGAACTGAAAAAGTAGCCTTAGCCAATCAGCTAACCTCACCCTCTAGAACCTTCCCAGCCCAGGCAGTTCTCCTCAGATTTTCACCGCACTTCGTGTGTAAGGGAGTCTCCCTAGTGCCTACTCAGTTTTCTTCAGAAATTTCTTCAATTCTTTCAAGATGTCGGAAAAGAAGGCTTTATTCAAGGCCTGTGCTTCATGCTTCAAGAAGAGAGTTCATGTGGACGACGAGCACTCGGACTGTATTTATTGTTTGCATCCTTCACATGTTGTGAAGGATTGCAGGATATGTCGAACCTTCCCTCCCTAGACCAAAAGGGATAGAGAGGCGAGAGTTCTTTTGTGGCTGAAGTCGTCTGTCAGAGATGACGAGGACAGAGCCTCTACTTCAAGTAAGAGAGCCAGTTCCAAAGAGAGGTGTTCCCCTGAGAGATTGAAAAAACCTAAGTTCTCTCATAAACCCTCTGAATCCACAAAGAGTGCTGCGTCAACAGAGTCTTCTACTGTGAGTACAGTCCGCACTAAAGCTGTCACTTTAGTGTCTTCTCTCACTGTTACCACTTATTCTACGTCTTCTACTTCTTCAAATACTGTTACCACCTCAGCAATTACTTCTCCTGTGATGTCCGTCATGGCTTCTTCTTCTGAGACAAGATCGTCAAAGAAAAGCGCGTCGTCGACGAGTCTACCGTCGACGACCAAATCACCATCTTTGAAGCGTTCGTCATCGCTCCCGTCGACGCTCTCGTCGACGGCTCCCCCGTCGACGAAGACTTCCACTATCCCGTCGACGAAGACCCAGTCGACGAAGATCCCGTCGACGAAGATCCCGTCGACGAAGACCCCGTCGACGAAGACCCCGTCGACGAAGACCCCGTCGACGGAGGGCCCGTCGACGAAGGGCCCGTCGACGAAAGGCTCGTCGACGAAGACCCCGTCGACGACAGGCCCGTCGACGACAAACACGTCGACGAAGGTTACAGCTCCGTCGACGACTAGCTCGACGACGAGGAGTCCGTCGACGGATCCGTCTACTAGGACGCCTTCCAAGAAGTCTTCATCCATGATTACAATACCTGTGACGATACCGTCGACGACAATATCGGCAACTCACACATCTGTCTCACTTTTGCCATCGACAGCAGCGCTGGCATCTTTGAATGTGCCGTCTACGCATTTATTGCCCACATCTCCGGTTAGGGTGCAGTATACCCATTTTCAGATGAAATCTTTTCAGAGACAGAGTTACTCTCATTTGTCTCCCCTCTTGCCTTCGCATATCTTGGAAAATTACGTGGAGGCAGATTCGGATAATGAAGAGGATGATGATGAGGATCCTTTTGGAGTGGCCCATCATCCTTCCCAGTTGCACATAAAATATCAAGAGGATGAGGATGATGATGAGGTTCATTACTATCAGGAAAATTTAGCTACTCCTTATCATCAGGAGCAACAACACACAGAAGACACGACTCATCTTCCGTCTGTTCTAGTACAGGATTTGCAGGCCATGCTGGCCGATTATCGTCAGAGGTTTCCACCAACTCTGCCTACTCCAAATACTGTGCCAGAGGACATGCCAGTAAATCCACCGCCACATCCTTCACACTCTCCAAGGCAGGATGTTGACCCCGGAACTGAAGGTCAGGATGTTGACATCTCATCTCCAGATGAGGATGAAAGGGAGGATGGGGAACTTCCGGATTCCACGCCTACGGAACCATGGAATGATTACGTCATTCCTATGCCCTCTCCTAATCTGCCAAAACCTTCAGATTCTCCGCCAGAAGACATAGGAGGTTTTCATAACATCATGCACCGGGCAGCTGCTCGATTTGCAATCACAGTTTCGGTTGAACAAACCGACTGTTTTCTTCATGATTTCAAAGAAGGGTATAGAAGGGTGTCCAGATCTATCCCTATCATTGACTATATCTGGAAAGAAGGGATTGATATTATGAAGACGCCAGCTTCCATCCCGGCGGTTCTTCCAAGAGTCGACAAGAAGTACCGAGCACCACCGGACACTCCTTCATGTTTGATTGGTCATCCGCGTCCTGACTCAGTGATTTCACAAGCGGCTCAACAACGATCCAAAAATCCGGTTGCACCACTTTCAACGCCTCCAGACAAAGAGGGCAGGAGATTGGATGCAATTGGGAAGAAGTTCTCGGCTAATGCCGCTGCTACTGTCAAGATTGCTAATTCTTTGGCAATTTTAGCACGGTACGACAGACAAATGTGGTCAGATCTGTCGGAGTTCATCAATTTGGTTCCCGATGACCGTGTTGAAGAGGTCAGGAAGGTTGTCTTGGAAGGCGAGCGGGCAGCTTCGGAGATTATCGATTGCGCCCTCGATGTATCTAATACAGCCTTTAGACAATTGGCCGGAGCGGCAGTTCTCAGACGGCAAGGATGGCTCAAGGCGACTTCTTTCAGACCTGAGGTCCAGACCAAAATACTGGACATGGCCTATAATGGCGAGTTATTGTTTGGCAAGCACATAGATGAAGCATTGCTTGCGATAAAAACGGATACAGATACGGCCAAATCGCTTGGTGCACTACAGTATAAGCGAGGTTTTTTCAGAGGAGCAAGAGGCCGTGGGTTTTCATCAAGAGGACATTATCAAAATCAACAAAACCGCCAGTATCAACCTCAAAATAAGCCGTACTACCAGCAGTCCTGAGCTGCTTTTCCAGATGCTCACACCCTGCACAACTCAAGAAGCTCGCAAAATACTGCAATGGCTTAACAAGAGAAATAGAAAGAATCACCAAACATTTAAGAATAAACAGGCTCACTGGAAGAAATGTTTCAAAAATGTAACAGACTCACTTCAGTAACCGAAAATGACTCAGCGAGCCTGTCTGCCTTTTCCACGTCTGGAAAGTTAGGGAAGGATTGTGAGTGTGACTAGGCTGGTGTATTAATTCACCACTTAACTAGTCAGTCTCCTGCCCCTCCGTCCTCACTTAAGCCACACTTTATGACACATTTGCTACTTTAAGGCTTGTAATAACATCAGGCTTGTAATAACATCACTTTGTATATTTCAGTCAATACAGATACTGAAAACAGCAAAACCGCAAGTACTAAAATGCAGAGTACGGGGGGCACGAGCAATAAACAAAAGGTTTTAGAGGGCCAGGGTTTTAAATTGCAGTGTGCAATAATGTCACATAGAGGGACATTGTGAGTCTATTATGCCTCTCTTTAATGGTAATGAACCGTGATTCACCTAATTTAAGCATGCACATGAGCAATGTACGCCCTCATGTACATAAATGGGGAAGGCTCAAATGTATTTTGGTACTACAATGTGGGAGAGTTTTAATGAAACATGGGGGAATATGTACACATGAACTTTTATTGGGCAGATCAAGTTTTCAGTGGGAGAAAGCTAAAATATTTCGATGCATGATATTGAATTAATATAGTCCTATCTGAATCGGACTTAAATATCTATGTACTTTTTTTACTGCATTGCACAGATATTCTACGCAGTAGTCTATTATTATTTTCCTTTTGCACGACAACATGCATTACAATTAGCTTATAGATTCTACTTTTTAAGCTCTTTAATTCACTAATGGGGAGCATTTTTATTTTGGTGCCCATGCATATTCTCTATCAGTGTGACCCCGGTAGTAGGCAGCCCACTAGCGATTCCTCTGATATTTGCTAAATTAAGCACATCATCATTTCCATTTTGTTTCAGTTGGTGATTTTTAATATGTACATTTCAAATTTTTTTGTTTGCTAGACTCTCATTCTAGTGTCCAGCAGAAAGTTTTTGGAACGTGATGGTGTAGCACCCAGGGTAATGTGCTGCATGACCAAATACTTATAAGGTTCCACAAGTGAGATCTATTGGCTATGCAAAGGCTTATTACTGTCTGTCACCGCCAGGCAAACCCTGGCGGAGAAGGACAGTAAAATGCAAATAACCTCCAAACCCCCCCATTTGAGATGATTCCCTTGGCGAAAGAAGCGTTACTTTGATTTTCAAAAAGAAAATACTGTTTCAGGATTTAAAATTCCCTTTTGGGATTTTCTTTATGAAAATAAAAGAAAATTGTTTGTTGCAGGGCTGCTTCATGCTGACGCAGCCCTGAACCAAACAGCAATACGTATTGGCAGGATTATCCATGACAATTTTAATTAAGGTCCTGTAGTGAACTAAGGGCTGGGTTTATAATTTGTTCGGAGTAGCGCAAAATGGGTTGTCTGACAAATTATAAATTAGGCCCTTAGTTCACTACACGACCTAAATTGAAATGGAAGCATTTTGTTCAACTATATGCGCATGCATATGTTTGCAAACTAAGTCCAGTGACACTTTCAGAACTGTGATGGACCAAGGAATACAAGCTAGAGACTGGTATTTCGCACTTTCTTTTAGCATGTTGAAGACTGGCATTTCGCTGTGTCCTTTTTTTGAGGCAGTATGATATTACATTTGCCAAGTTCTTAAAGTAATGCTTAGTTCAAGGAATGCTTTACATTGACAGGTATGGCAACTGGAGCCTACTCTCTAAAGACGCTGAAGCCGTTTTCATAAGTGAATAATCATGCTCTCTCCATCTTATTAAAGACAAAATAAAGAGACGCAAGACATTGAACTCCAGCAATTTACTCTGTACATGAGTCAAACAAGGTTCTCAGGAAATAACGTGATCTAAATGCGGCAGTTTTATGTCTTGCCTTTTTATTCTTTGAAAAGCCTTCTTCTTTCTTCCAATCCACTAGTTCGATTTTCAGAGGCATTTTTGATTATTTTTATTACTGAATATGCTATTTAGCTTAGTTATATGAAATGTGCTAAATTGCCTTTTGAAGATTTGCATTGTGTGAAAAAAATAGATAGCTGATCCAATACTTTTACCAGCACAATACAAGCTGATCCAATACTTTTACCAGCACAATACAAGAAGTATTTCTGAGTATTTATGCTTGTAAATTTTGAATTTGACTTTGATCTGTCTTCTTGTTTTTTAGCAGCTTCTCGAATCAGTGATGCTCATCTGGCAGACACAATGATTGGCAAAGCAGTGGAGCATATGTTCGAAACAGAGGATGGATCCAAGGATGAGTGGCGGGGTATGGTCCTGGCTCGAGCACCTATAATGAACACCTGGTTTTATATCACGTATGAGAAAGATCCAGTATTGTATATGTACCAGCTCCTAGATGATTACAAGGAAGGTGACCTTCGTATAATGCCGGATTCTAGTGAGTAGCTCTTTCAAGTTTATTGTGAAATTTATATTCTGTACAAATACAATGAGTGTTTTATTCTGGCTTGTAGTTCAAATTTAAAATTGAAGTAGGAAAACAACGTTTTTTTGTATTGAATGTAACGTTTATGCACTAACAACACATGTCACTAGTAAAAGGGGGCTAGTGAAAAGCATATATTCACCCTCCTCCCCCAAACAAATAGCACTTTGTCAGAACTGCCAAGCAAAAGATTTAAGAGTAGGACAAAGCATTATTAAATCGTGCAGAAGCAAAAATTGAATCTCTTTAAAAAAAATAAGTAATTTGGAAAGAAAATGCTCCCAGTGATCCACTGGTAGGGTTGCCAACTAAACCGGGTTTTTTTTGTCCTGGCCTTTGTCTTCTATGGAGGCCAGCAAAAAATGTGGGCACCCTACCCACTTGTCCCACAGTATCCTTAACATGTATGCTCCTTAGTCTCCATTATGGCTAGGCATGTTTATCCCCTTTTCACAGTGTTTGTGACTTCCATCTCCCAAATTATACCTAAGCTCCTGTCCTTAAACAGTTGTTACCTAACATGTCAACTCGACAAAATCAAAGGTGAGACTTTAACATAAGCAAGTTGGTAGGCAATCTTATTTTACTTTCTCTATTTTAAAATATTGCCCATTCTGAACACATTACTTGGGCTTTCTGAAAGTTTTTTTTACCTATCACATTTTTACTTTGTATCTGCCTAGTATTCGAATGTTGTTAATTAGGCCTTTTCTGGGAATGCCACTCGGGTGCATAGGCATGTGAACCCCCCGTCTGCATTGCCTGTGCTGTACTGGTGCCATATAGAAGCCTTTTGGTACTACCTTAATCTGCTTTCTGACATTTCAGTGACTTTATATATTTTGTTTTCTTTGGTACTATGGTCTGTTATTGTTTTAGTGCTGTGGTTATGTGTTCTCTTTGACTGCAGGATGAGCAGATGTCTGAACTGTCTCCCACCTCCCTGTGGGTCTAACCCTGGCCCTTCCCCATTAGCCTCTTCACTGGTGACCTCCCTTTCCACAGACTGACCTTCTCACCCTTTCTGTTCTGAAAATAACTAAAGACTCATCTTAACCATTAGTCTCCCCCCACCTGATTCTCCCCTCTTCACCATCCCCTTAACGTCAGACCAACATGCATCTCCCTAGCCACTTGGTCCCATCTTATATTTACCCCTGGCTTCCATTTTACGTACTTGCTTCTCTTTATAATTTGTGTATTTGAAATCAATGCTCTGCGTATCTATGTAAAAATTTGAAGCATGTATGCATAAATGCAGGTATCCCTTCCCCATTTTATGTAAATCTGCTCCCTTGAAAGATTCTTGTTGTAACTGCACGCAAGGTTTGCTCCTGTACAGATGCAGTGTTCTTTCGATAATGTTTTTACACAATTTCATTACGTTTTTCACGTATACAATGAACCACCTCACAAGGCAGGTCAAAAGAGCATGAACTTGGCCAAACAAAGTAATATTTTATTATATACAACAAATCCACATTGTAACCTGGCCTAAGTATGATTTCAGGTATCAAAAATCAGACCTGTTGAATCATACAGTATGCAGTGGTAAAGAAAACAAAAAACATATTTCTCCTCTCACCTCCCTAAGCCATTTACAATGCACCTGTTATAAAGTTAACTAGTCGTCTTCCGTCAAACACATAGAGTTTGCAGGTGTGACCTCCTGGTATCATCGTCCCCTCACCTCTAGATTGGGAGATCACCAGAGTCATTGAGCACTCCTGTATCATTAACCCCTTAGCTGCGGCGGCTATTCCTCTGCAGTGCTAAGGGGGAGGGGGACCGTGCGGCGCTCCCGTGCTCGTGACGGAACCGCCCCGTCACGAACCTCGGGTGGGTTGTGCTTGTGACTAAACGGTTTCATCACGACCCCGCCCGCCCAATAGAACGCTCAGCGCAGGCGCGGAATTCGCGCCGTGCAGGCGCGGCGAGCGGGCCGTGACGGAACTGTTCCGTCACGAGCACGCAAGGGGTTAAAGAGTTTTCAAGTTGTAAGTCTGAGTGATAAAATGTACAGGGGATCCCCTTTCTGACATCCTGTCTAATGTATTGTCATGTTACTTCTCCATTGTTAGTAGATTTTAGAGCTGAGAAAACCACAAGGTGATGGGACGAGGCTCTGCCTCCTTTCAGTGTACCGCTATCTTGATTTTAGCCACTCCCAGGCAGTTCCCCATAATTAGTCCATGCACACTGGTTTGACTTTGCAGCTCTTGTGGTTATACCCCTAGCAGAGTTGTGAATATGTCTAGGGGAATGGAATAGTACAAAATATTTTGGAGCACCTGTGAAACGTCTGTCCAAAATATAGCAATTTGCTGGCAGTCTCACCAAATGTGTTTGCCTTTTCCTCCAGCACTCGGAGCTAACCCGTGGTAGAATTTATGAAGGGTGGTCGGGTAGTGGTACCAGTACAGTGTGACCTCGTGGTGCGCTTCTAAACCCAATACACTTTGCACACTTAGGTGAAGATCCCTCCGTAGAGTAAGGAATCGTCAATGTCAGCACTTTGCGTGTTGGAGTTTCCAAAGCTGTTCTTGCTTAAAAGTTGTTACGTTTAGACTGGAACCTGGGACTCCTGTATTCCTTCCCACCAATTCCACTCTCAAATACCGCACCAGCCAGAGTTTTCAAGAATATCAGGTCCGACCAGCCAAAGTCATTGGACTGGGCAAAGAGAGCTTGTTTTTTCGAACTCCTGCATATGGGCATTTGTTTTCGGATTATGCTTTCCCTTCAGGAGGCCATTCTGTCAAAGCAACAGGGCAGGGTGCTACACTGACCCTACCTGCACTTTCTATGAAAACATGTGACATACATCAGAAAATGTCCAAAATGATTTAAAAGTCCAGGAATGAATAGACTCTGAGAGATGCTTCAAGACATGAGAGTTGAAGAGAAGAAAAATAAAAGGAGGCTCGAAGAAACCTATTTAATGCACTGTCTGAAAAGGATTGCCGAAAGGAGAGATCCAAGCAGAAACAGCTCCATGGTAAAGATTGTCACCACCACTCTTGACGTTTCTGAAGAACGACGTCAAAATTAAACATTAAGAGCCTTGTTGTCATACTGTTTGATATCTAAGACAGGCTGAGTGCCTGCTCTATATCAGCGCAATAGAGACTATGCCTCAAAGGTCAGGCATCAACTCCAAGTGCTGCATCACCATCCACATCAAAGACCCCCTCATACATAGACGTCAGTGTCACTGTTAAAGAGACACCCAACAATACTTCTGAGACCTGCATTGTGTTGACATGAAATTGATGTCCCTCTAGACATCACTGAAATCTAGGACCAAGATTGAAACATCTGGGTCATAGCTAGAATGTTTCGGACTCTGGAGAGTAGGTGCAAAACCACACACCACAGTGTCCAGAATGGCTCAGTTGATTGGGAGCATCTGCAAAGGAGTAAAGTGTAACTTTGGCACATATATAGTGACCATAAATGATTTCGGAAGTTTTGCCTAAGTCTGAAGGTGGATGGGCACTGACCCGAGCCCCCCATCAGCAGCCTGTCATTGTGTTAGGGGAAGACTGGGACTCCCAACCTCTGACCATGCGCGGCGACCACTGCCATCAGTTTTGTGATTCCCCCCACCCCCCACCCCACCCCTAAGGGAGGCTGTGGAGGCCAGAGGGAGCATAACACATTGAAAATGCACCTGGCCCACCAAGAACCAGAGGAAATGAATGTGGGCCTGCAGGATGAGGATGTGGAAATAAGTATCCTGCTTATCCAGCACTACCGTCCTGCCTCCAGAGCAGACAAGACCTGGGCCAGGATGAGCATCTTGAATTCATTCTTCCACAGGAAGGAATTGAAAGGGCAACGGTCTAATATGAAATGGGGGCCTCCATATTTTTTCTTTTTTGCTGGAATAACATCCAACCTCTAGCCTATACACCCTCTCCATTGCCCCTTCAGACAAAGCCAGTCGTTAGTCATTCTGAGGGTGGTGGAAGGTGCAGTGGGATTTGTTCGATTCTGTCTCCCGTTAGGGTGAGACTATTCCGATAAGTACACGCTAAAGAGGCTTGGGGGAAGCGGCAGCTGGAGGGTCGAAACTAGGAGCCGCACTGTCTTTATTGTCCCACGTGGTTTGTGGGTGCTGCAGGTACGAAATGGCTGGGGAATTGCTGTCCTGGCTGCATCTGCTGGCAGTATTGAAAGCACGTACAATAGTCTCGGAGGGGGCTAAACTGTTGATGCAGCTGGTATGAGCAGACTGGCCCAGTGAGCATGCTGTGGCCCTGTTATCTTAAATGCAAAACAACAATTGATGGACAGAATGCTGAACAATGTCATACATTCACCCCAGTACAGAGATCTGAGCCTAAATCCATCGTTTTTTTGCACTCCACACTACCCCAGTTCAGACATGGCCATATGCAAATCAGTCTTGACCCTGTGCCTCATGGGAACAGTCCAGCCCGAACTGCCAAGCCATGTCTTTCCTGGACCAGAATCAAGCATCCTAGGACCGGTTTCTGGCTATCAGCCGTCTTCAGCCAGGATAGCTTGACTCCAGTGGTGTGGAGAGCATGGGACTCACGTCTGAGCATACCCATCCCACTCGGGGTAACAAATGCCTAAAAGCACTGCAGGGTTCTCGTCTGCTTTATCCCCAAAATGTCAGGAACAGTCAAATAGTATGTTAGTGACACTGACCTAGACATTGACCAAAAAGTTAGTGGACCGCATACAGGCATGCCTGCGGAGGGCCACACTGGTGCCGATTGAGAGTCCACGGTGTCCATCCCCCAGCGAATGGTGAATTTAGCTGCATCACAGCTGTCCGGTATGGCATTAGAGAGGATCACACAAGCTTCCTCGGGACAATAGGTAATGCCTGGGTCACTGGTTCCCACAAAGTATGGTTGTAGTGTCCTGAAAGGCAGTTGGCATTCACAAAGAAAATGGCCAAACTTGTGGACAAAAATACCCTTTTTCCAAAGATGTTTATCATCTTCGGTTCCCGGTTAGGGGGACCAGATGGGAACGAATTTGAGTTGGCCTTGCTGGCCGAAGTCTGTACCACATGGCTCTCAGGAGTGGGGTGCTAGGTCAGGAAGTCTGGGTCACCCAGAGCACACACTTGGCCACCTATCAATGAAAAGGGAGACCTGAGCATGTCTCCGAAATTAGCTCTAAGAGCCTTTTTAAAGGGAAGTACGGTCTCCGAACTTGATTTACCAGGCTGAAGCACACTGTTAAGTCACTTCCTGAATAAGGAGTTAAAGGTCAAGGACCTCTGCCACGCTTCTCACAACCATCGCAAAGGAATCCCTTTCCTTTGTGGCAGCGCCCACAGGTGAAACCAATGTAGTGTCTGAGGATGTATCCGGACCACCTGCTTCTTGAGATCTTCATACCAATTGTGATCAGAATAGGTCTGGGCAAATTTATCCCTAGCATCATAAACCCCAATATCCAAGTCTGTGCCAATAAATTCATGTAACCCATGAACCCTTCTGAGGTGCAAAGGCACTGTATAATCGGAGGGTTGGCCGATAGGCTGCGGTTCAGTTAGAGCAGTATGCAGACTTGGTTGATGTTGGAGCGTGACCGTTTCAGCTTCATACAGCACTATGGGTTGACATGAGTGGGACGTGGTGACTGAGAGTGTTCTGGTGTCGAACTTGGTACAAAGCCCAGTACAAACTTAGAGTGCCTAGATGGCTCTTGGGGCAGACCTATCGGTGTAGACCGCTTAGTTGTTTGGGGCCTGACTTCATGGAATTATTCAATTTGCTGTGGCGCTGCCGACTGCCCCTATAATTCAGGTTACCACAGGACAAGGGTCGGAATCAGCTCCAAAGGAGGAGGACGCTGTCCAGATTGAGACCAGGATGCTGGTTGACGCCCTCATGCCTTCTCAGGAGATGGAGAGTAGCAGGAAGGGGCTTCGTTCTTTTTGGACGTTTTGTTTCTTCTTCAACTTACCTGAAGACTTGGACCATGGTGACGATCTGCTGCTGTAATGACTACAAGACCAGGATCTCACTTTGCACCTCAACCAGTCGCAGCCTGGATTCTTGCAATGCTTTACGATGAACAGCTTTGCTCTCCAATCCTAGATGGCCTTGAAGTGCATCAAGGCACAGTCCTGGCAGGCCTGAGATTTGTCGTCCAACCACAGGCAAAACACATATGGATCTGCCATGAACCATGACTTTCCTTTGTTGTCCCCCTGTCACCAACACCTGTTGGGAGAAGGCTAAGTTGTATCTTCCACTGTGGCATGAAGTAGCCTTGCTTGAGTGGGTGGTGTTGGCCTTCGCCCAAGGATACTGCTAGGAGTTTTGCATCACCCCTCCAAATATTCTGCCTTGTCATCACAAAATTCACAACAAACGTCTCCATCTCATTCTGAAAGAGGTGGAGGCACTTCTCCAAGTAGGAGCTATAGAGATAATGTCAACCAGAGACCAGGAGTGTACGCTCTGTAATTTTTCATCCCCAAAAAGGACAAAGGCCTAGGACCAATAGTGGATCTGGGAGAGTTTGCCTTCTGCACCACCCCAAATACTTCTGGATGGTAACACTACAAGTCACTTTTCAAGAAGCCTCCCCCTCCGGACTCCAGGAGACCATATAGCGACACCTACATTCACTTCTCTTTACATCAGGCATTTCAACAGTACCTGAAGGAAGTTCCATTACCAGTTCAAATTTGTTCCATTTGGGGGCAACTGCAGCCCCAATAGTTTTCACAAACCGTCTATTTGCAACGACAGCCTACCGATCTTGAAGTCAAAATAATGTTTTCGTACCTAGACAACTGTCTGGTAAAGAGGCCCAGTCGTGCACAATGATCAACCACACTAAACAGATTTTCTTCCTGCACATATTAGGAATTACTATAAATACCAAACAGTTACACCTGTGCACACAACAAACCATGGGTTTCCTTGTGGTCGCACTCACAGGGAAATCCTACCCCAGCAACAAGAATGTGGTGGCATTTCAGAGACTGCTTCCCTTTTGCTAACCATCACTTCCACTAATACGAATAATGATGAAATTATGCCACTATGTATTGCTGTAGTTCCAAATGTAAGGGTAATGTTAAGCATGCATCCTCTGCTGAAGCATCCTACAAGACATTGGTCACAAGTGACTGGGACTTGGGAAGATCTAGTGTTAGCATGGAGCCATTGTTCAGCACACAGTACAGTGTCAAAAATGTGTTTCTTTAAAGTGGCAATAGGTGGGGAGTAACAATAAAGCCTACTACTTAACTATATCAGAAGCCCTAAACCAGAACCCAGCCAAATTATGCTGAAATAATACATGGTTGCTTATTAAGTTTTGAAAAGACACCTATTAGCCAATCATAAACTGCCTTTTCATTGGTATATAGTGAAGTTACCATGTTATACTGTGGCTCAATATATAACTAAGTATTATAACATTTATAACAATAACACTACTTAAACCATTTACACCTGCTATCAAAAATTACCTTTTACATCCCATAATCTATATTCCTGCACCATTACATCTACATGCATTCAGACACTATAACGTTACGGCTGCTTAAACTACTCCACTCTGTGCCGCTCCACCACTCAGCTTTACGTCACTCCACTCCGCGCAACTCCAATCTACCCCATTCCACTCTAAGCCACTCCAGTCTACTCCCCTCCAATGTACATCCCTCCACTTTATGCCACTACACTCTACGCCACTGTAGGCTACGCTACCCCGTACCCTATTTCACTGTACACTGTTAACCTACACTACTGCACTTTACGCGACTGCCCTCTACATCACTCCACTGTACGCTACACCACTCCACACCATTTCAGTTTATTCCACTCCACTGTACCCAACTTCATGCCACTCCTCTGATATTCCACTGTACTCCATCATTCTCTGCGTCACTCCACTGTACGCTTTTTCACTCTACACCACTCCACTGTACGCTATTACACTCTGCCACTCCACTATACGCCAATCCAGTCTGCCCCACTCCACAATACCCCAATCCAATCTGCAGCCCTCCACTCTACATCACTCCACTGGATGTTATTCCAGCCTGCACCACTTCTCTTTTAGACTCTCCATTGTATGCTGTTTCACTGTGTGGCATGCCACTGTGAGTGACTCCTCTGTATGCCACTCCACTGTACAGCACTCCACTCCACAGCACTCAACTCTATGCCACTCCACTGTATGCTGTATACTCTTAAGCCACCCCATTGTACAACACTCCAGTCTATGCTATTTCACTATAGGCAACTCCACTTTACGTCACTATGCTCTATGCCGCTCCACTGTATCCCACTCCACGCTACTCCACTGTTCACAAATACTCTACGGCACTCCACACCACTCCATAGTTCCTCACTACACTCTGTCGCTCTAGTATATGCTGTTCCATTGTACACAACTTCTATTTGTGCCACTCAACTCCGCCCCACTTCACTCTACATTACTGCACTACACGCAAGTCTACTGTATGCTACTACACTACGCCACTCCACTGTACGATATTCCATTATTCCCTCTCTGCGACACTCCACTCTACCCCACTCCACTGTACGCCACTCGAGTGTGTGCCACTCCTCTGTACACAACTATTTAACGCCACTCCACTCTACCCCACCCCACTATACGCCACTACACCCTACTCCACTGTAGCCCACTCCACGCTACTACACTGTACGCCACTATACTGTACCCTAGTCCAATCTACTCCATTCCCCTGTATGCCAGCTTTGCACTCTGCCACTACAGTCAACTACACGGTACAACACTCCACTGTACATAACTGCACTCTACACCAATCCCCTTCATGCTATTCCACTCTGCCACTCCACTCTTACTATTCCACTATACACCAGTCCACACCACTCTACGCTACTCAATGCCAATCAACTCTATGCTATTCCAGTCTACCCAACTCCACTTCACTCTGCATTGTAAAGTTATACTTATACTTTACATTTATACCTTATGCAACACCTTCAAATTATTATAACTCCCCTCCATACTTGGTGTAGACAACTTAGTAGCCACTCTGTATTAACTTTACCTTGACCTTTTTTGTACACTGCTTATACCCTTTCATATTACATCACTTACACCATATTAAATCATAGCATTTACAAAAACGCGTCACATAACACATTGCATTGTTTTTGCGTACACTGTGCATAGTAGTGGCGAGCTATAGGTAATGAGGTGGGCCTTCTGAGTTACATACACTGTGTATCGAGGAGCATGAGTTATGAAAGTTTGAAGATGTTGAATAAATTATAAATTTGAGGTGTAAGTATAACTTTACAATTTGTAATTTTAGTCTAGTTTACTTTTGGTTTGTATGGAAAGAATAAAGTTATAGTAATTTAAAAGTAACGCGTAAATTATAAATATAAGGTAAAACTATAACTTTAGAATTTCTGATGTCTGTGTTTTGTTTGGTTTGGTATAAAGAATATAGTTTCCCCAACTATACCTACAGCTTAACCTTTTGTTTTGCCATTGAAATAGGTTTGTGTATCTGTGTGTGTGTGTGTGTGTGTGTGTGTATAAATACGTGTGTGTGTGTGTGTGTGTGTGTGTATATATATATATATATATATATATATATATATATATATATATATATATATATATATATATATATATTCACTGAAAAAACCATAGGTGTCACACCAGTTATAGTTAGCTGGAAATTTTACTGCCATAAAACCATTGAAATTACCACGTTATAGTTAGTTGGACTCACTATAACTTGCGCGCCTGCAATGCACTGCTGATGACGTCACATATTACATCACTCAGGACGTGGTCAGTGACATCACTCATGACATCACTGATGACACCATCCTTGTGACAGGATGTCAGACCTCCTTTCAGTGTAATGTAACCCTTGAAACACATATTCAAAAATAGAAACTAAAATTTTCAAAAAAATAGAGATACCCATACCAGTTACAACAACCAATTCAGTAACACCACCATCTATATACACATCCACTCATTCACCAACAGTTCTATATAGTCATCATCAGTGATGTCATGAGTGATGTCACTGACCACGTCATGAGTGATGTAATATGTGACGTCATCAGCAGTGCATTGCACGCGCAAGTTATAGTGAGTCCAACTAACTATAACGTGGGAATTTCAATGGTTTTATGCGAGTAAAATTTCCACCTAACTATAACTGGTGTGAAACCTATGTTTTTTTCAGTGAATTTAATAGGTTTTTTAAAATGCTAATTCCTAACTATAACTGGTGTGAAACCTATGGTTTTTTCAGTGAATATATATATATATTTATATATATTAATTTCTATGGCAAAATGAAACCCCTCATTTTGTCCCTTTTCAAATTAAATGTATTAAGTGTTACCACTTTATTCCAATCAAGATGACTTCAGGTGTGCCATACTTTTGTCATAAGTAAGACTGTTAGCGTTCTAGTTGTTCTTTAGAACACTCTGGGACATTGTCATTGGGCTATAGTTGGGCTATATCTAGCTGATATTTGGGCTACATTTGGGCTCTTTTGTCTCTGGTGGCCATCTTGGGAGACTGCATATCAGAATTTTTTTTTAATGAAATATAAGAGGATTTGAGAAGTCACTCAAAATGTGCCCTAATTTTTCTTTCTTCTGCACTAATCATAATTTCTATGGCAAAATGAACCCCCTCATTTTGTTCCTTTGCAAATTAAATGTTTTAAGTGTTAACACTTTATTCCAATCAAGATGACTTCAGGTGTGCCATACTTTTGTCATAAATAAGACTGTTAGCGCTCTAGTTGTTCTTTAGAACACTCTGGGACATTCTGTCATTGGGCTATAGTTGGGCTACATCTGGCTGATATTTGGGCTACATTTGTTTTTTTTGTCTCTGGTGGCCATCTTTGGGCTACATATAGCCCAATATATATTTTTTCAAAGTTAATTTTCGTAAAAACCACTGGAGCACATATCTTGAGACATAGCAAAGGCACATCGGGATACCAGTCCCTACAATTTTGCCAGGTTTGGTGGAAATCCATTCAGCCGTTCGGGGTATATATATGTATGTATGTATGTATGTGTGTATATATATATATATATTAAATCAGCAGATGTCCGCCAGTCTCCCGGCCACACACGGCGGCGGGCTCGAGTGAGGAGGCGACCCTCGTAATTTTCAAGAAAACAACTTTAGCTTCACAAAGTTGACTCGAGCCCAGGTCCTTTTAGCGTGTTATTTATTCACACACAGAATGTCAATCAACATTGACATTCTGTGTGTGAATAAATAACACGCTAAAAGGACCTGGGCTCGAGTCAACTTTGTGAAGCTAAAGTTGTTTTCTTGAAAATATATATATATATATATATATATATATATATATATATATATATATATATATATATATATATATATATATATATATATATATATATATATATATATATATATATATATATATATATATTTCTCCTACTGGCGGTCGCCAGTAGGTAGTTCTAGTTAGGATTTTTTTCAATGTTAAATCTCAAAATTCTATTTGGTATAACTTTGGCGCCGGTTGACGAATCTGCCTGAAAATTTCCTCAAAATGGCCTCGCTGCGCCCCGGAGGGATTTGTCAAGCGGGGGCCGAGATAAAAGGGTGGTCCCAAAACGCTTTTTCCCCATGTTAATTTCCATAGGGCGGTCGACCTCACTTTTAGCCCGAACGGCTGAATGGATTTCCACTAAACTTGGCAAAATTGTAGGGACTGGTAGCCCGATGTGCCTTTGCTATGTCTCAAGATATGTGCTCCAGTGGATTTTGAGTAATTTAGGTTCAAAAAAATATATATATCTATAGCAGCGCCCTGGTACGCGCACCGGGGAGCGCTCCGGGCGCGCCACGCGACGTGCGCACGGAAAGCGGATTGGCTCTCGGGTGTCTGTAAACATTCGAAACAGTCCGGAGCGGCCGCCATCTTGTGTCTCGGTAAAATCGAGACATGAGAGGTGGAAAAATCAAAGGGGGAAATGACCATAAGGGGGCAGGGATAGACCCCCCTGACCCTCTAGGTTTGATGTGGGGGCCATAAAAGGGCCCAGCGGGGCAAAAAAAAAAAAAATTTTTTTGATTTGCACTGGGGGAGCGCCCGGTACGCGCACCGGGGAGCGTCCCATGGGGAAAAATGAATAATAGAGTTTTTAAAAAATTTAGCCTTTTTATAGAAATTGGAGGTAGTTCTAAAAAGAACTGGTTTTTTTTCTTCTTTTTGTTGTTTTATAGTTTTTTTGAACATTTTGTACTTTTTTGGGGTTTTCTGAACAGTTTTATATTTTTTTGTATTTTTCATGGGGAGAAACAAAAAAACAGGGAATTGAAAATGAATCAACTGGAGCAAAAAAGAAAAGAAAAAATTAGGGTTGATTGGGGCATTTATGGTTGTCCCCAGCAAGGACGATGAGCTTTACGCTCTGTTCTCCGTAGGAGATGGTCTTCTCACAATATTTACAGATAATTCTGAAATCTGCAAATCGTGGCTGAATGCAAGGCATTCTCTCACTTTCCTCTGGTGCCGACGGAGTGAGTTGCTTCCTTTTTGAGCTGGTCCTTGTGGATTGGGGAGGGTTACTGGCCAGTTCCCTCATCTCTGCAGCAGAATAATTTATTGGATGCTTGCGCTGCATGTGGCGTATCATCGTGTTGTTCCCAACTGAATATTTTTTATTTGGGTTTCCCCTGGAAAGTTCCATGCCAAAGATTTTGCAACTCACCTTGGCTGCATTTACTTTTTTCTTCCCCTCTGGGATAGAAAAAAACTCCCAAATAATGTGTGGTCTTGGCTGGTATGGGATATTGTGTTCTTCCAGCCATCTTGAGCTCCCCTCCTCTTCCTCTATCTCTCTATCTCTCTATCTCTCTATCTCTCTATCTCTCTATCTCTCTAATCTCTATCTCTTCTTGTTGACCACCAATGATATCTTGAGGTGGTCCTCTTGGTGGTTGTGGTGGTGGTAGTGGTGCAGATGCACCAGCTGCTGCTACTACTGAAGCCATTATATTGAGCAAAAGGGTAGAGAGAGCTACAAACAGGTCTTCCTAAGTCAAAGGACAAAGTCAGAATAAGGAAAAAAGGTGGGGTCTTTCATCCTTTTGAAAAAAGAAATGTATTGAACCAATGAAAAGTGTTATTTTTAGGTCACATGACCAGGGGCTTCATCATTATGAAACCAAAACTGTTATGAACCAATGAAAAGTGTTATTTTCAGGTCACATGACCCGACGCGTTTACACTACGCGCCCCGGGGCGCGCGTCGCATAAGCGCGTCGGACGCCTACGTTGCGCGATCGTATTCGCTAGAGTGCTTCCGGGTGCGCTTACGCCGTGCGTATCACGTGGACGCGGCTACACGATACGTCACGATCATGTTTTCGTTCGCGATATTGGCGCTTACGGGACGCTCCCCGGTGCGCGCCCCGGGGCGCTTTATAAAAGTGCGCTTATCGGGGCGCGCACCGGGAGCGCTCCAAAGCAAAAAATTTTTTTTTTTAAATAAATAAATAAAAAATGGCAAAATTGTAGGGACTGGTAGCCCCATGTGCCTTTGCTATGTCTCAAGATATATGCTCAAGCAGTGCTTAATTTGTAAAATATGAAGTACAGGTGCTCAAATGTTTGTCAGAGGCCACACCTACTTTTTTCTGGCTCCACCCACTTCCTCTCCTGGCTCCACCCACTTCCTCTCCTGGCTCCACCCACTTCCTCTCCTGGCTCCACCCACTTCCTCTCCTGGCTCCACCCACTTACTATATTAAATCCACCCACATAGTCAACGGGCACTGCTAAAACTCAGATGTAATATATACCTGGTCTGAATTTCTGCAAGGGAGCCTTCCTCATAGTAAGGTTTTGATAGGAGGTTCCCCTGCCCTGTGAACATTTTGAAAAAAAATGCACTTAAAGCACAATTTTGGAATAAATTAGCTAAAATCACTAATGCATTGAAAAGGGACAATTTCAGTGCTGTATGTGCTGATTTTGGGAAAGGACAATACTGGGGTAGGGTATACCATTTTTAACAGAGTCTATGGGGCCAGGAAGTCAATAGAAGGCCTTAGCATTGCAAAGGGTGCACCAGGGACATGCATTGCTCTTTAACTACTGATAAATAGTTTGGTGACATACTTTGGCAACGCATTTTTACATAATACATGAGAGCTTCAGATCTATTGTTTAAATGTGACCCTGTACATTTTGTTGCCTCCTCCAGTGCTTTGGTCTGGTACAGTTTTTTTTAATTTTTTTTTTTTTTTTTAAATAACTCAGTATGGCATTGTCTCCTTGTGGATCACCATCTACAGTACATAACATTAGTCCACAAAGGGATCATGAGTCTCAGGTTCTTAGGGAGATAAGGGGTGTGAACATCTTTGCTTTTAATGAACCTCCTCCTTATTTCACCGGGTACAGAAGGCATTGTGCCACATTTTGAAACCCACCCACTCTTGTGGCAGTTCTGTATTACATAGGGTATTACAGACTCAAAGTTGCAGGGTGTTTCCTCATTTGTATTGTGAGTGGCTACATGGAAATGATGGAAAGCCTTTGTGGCCGAGAACATTTAGCAATGTATGTACAAGAGTAGAGTGTACAACTGTGTGCCATGTGGGAAGTGTTGCACAGTTAGGACGCCCACTAGAAACACAATTTAGGACAGGGCACAAAGATTCCTCCTTCCTGCGGGTTCAGTCACAGACCCCTGATAGGATTTCCCTGCCCCCTATTAATGCCAACCGTTTAGTTAGCAGCTCGACAAAATGACATGTTTTTCTCTACTGCACTATTTTGGGGGGCTGCGGGGAAATGGGGATTCTTTGGGGATCTCAGTTTGCATCTTCAGCACAAGCTGGGAATAAGGGCTAGAGATGTACAAAAGTTATGATTAGCGTACTCAAGGACAAGTCGCCAACAACTGGACAACGTTGTCCGGCCTGACCGTTCGCGCTTGATGCTGCCTTACTTTCACTTAGACAGACTTACTTGGACTTAGTGAACGAACGATATTGCAAGTGAATACCGAACACCACAGAATGGAAGTGCACACATTTAGAACTGAAGCTGAGAAATGCAGAATTAAAACAGACGAAGAAGACTGAAGTCTGATGGGCCCCAAATGGAAGCTGATATCTGGGAATTTGACAAACACAGAATGAAAGCAGACAAATGCATTGGCAAAGCCAATAGGTCTGGGTTTAAAGTGCTATTAAGTGCAGCATCAGCACATTAGAGCAAGACATATGGGAGTGAGGAAGCACAGGTCCAATAGTCATGGTCACTGGAATTATACAATCCTGCAGGTCTGGAATTGCCCACAACATTATAGATTTACCACATTTGTCACATAATCCATTGTCTGCTGATAGTTTGCAGATTTTGACAAGATTTTGTTTTTCTAGCTCGAACGGATCAAAAGTTACGATAAAGTCCACATGTATGTGATGTTTCGCACTAGGAAACCCTCTGCGATGGTTAATTGGTTGCTTTTCAATTGCTACTCTGTTCAGGTGTTAAACTGGCAGCTAAAAGATGTAACCTTTTCCCAGACAGAATTAACGTGTGTTAAAATGTTAAAATAACAGAATACTGTCAGATAATACGCTACATTATGCAGCACAGTTTCCCTCGTCTTGCTATATAATTTAGTTAACCTTCCTTACTGCATAATTTAGTCCTCCATTGCAGCATAATTCCAGTGACCTTGGCTATATTTGTAAAGTAGCCTGCAGTTCAATGCAAGCACTAAAGTGGCGACAGAAAGACACACCCAAACAGCCAATAGCTAAGCGGAGAGATGATCACTCACTGGGCTGAAGCAAGACTTGATTGACACAATCTCAGCCCAATACATGAAAAAAGTCTGGTAAAAAAACAAAGCCGATGGTTCAAAGGGGTGGATCCAAATCCCCACTTTACCTACATTGTTAGTGAACGAACCGACGCTGTTGATAGGTTCTTGAACCCTTGAACTTGAATGGCCATGATGACTCTGTGGTGGTGAGAGGTGAGGCCGTGCATGTCCTACACCTGCGCAGCATTGCCAGCATCGGGCGGGCTTCCGAGGGCCCACAGAGTATTGAAAACGACACTTACAACCCTAAATGGGCCCATTCTCTCCTAGGTGCCCTCCACTGTAAAGAGGAGGGCAGAGCGGACCCGTTAGCACTGCTGCTCGCTCCCCAGCACCACCACTCCCCAGCCTGGGCCAAATTGTGATCCCAATCCTACTCTGGCAGTGCTACGATCAACGTGGCAGAGTTTAAATCTGCTCAGCACCCGCAGTGCCCAGGGTGCAACTGGCAAACTTGAAGCTCTTGAAAACGTGCGGGCACATACCGGGGCAAAGCGGTCTGACACCTTAACCAGCTGAAAGCGCGCCGCAAGTCAAGCATGTTGGCAGTGCACCTTGGTATATTCGTCTCTCACAGATGGATAGTTATCTTTTGAAAGGTAGGGATATTTTCTGGTTTGGAGTACTAGACAGTTTGTTTATTATGCATTTCAGTCACAGTACACTGTGAAAGTGAACCTAATTTGTGCCCGGCCGTGCGCCATGTTTGGACTACAAAGCAATTGTGCAGACTCGGTGTCGTCGGACACACCAACGCCGGGCAGGGCGGGCCTTGTTTTTTTTTTTTAACTCACTTACTACTAACAGTAGTGTAAATCTTGTCAGGCCCATACTTCTACAGGCTGCAGGGCAGTGCAGGCCCTATCGAAAAATCACATGATCATTGCTTAGGTAACGGTTAAAGAGGTCGAAAGTGTGTGTGTACGGTACACAGTGTACCTAACTAAGTTAGTCAGTACTAATAACTTACACTGTGTTTCCTGCTGTGTGGTGGGCCTGGCCGGCAGTCAGGGACTAGGCAGGCCGTGGTCCACACTGGCTGCACGCACGGCCTTTCTTTAATAACTGATATTAGGCCTTCAGCTGCATACAACTATAACCAGACACATTGCAGTACTGCTACTTACTGGCTGATAATTGATGCCCTTGCCCTCCTCAACGCAACTCCACGGTCGTCGGGGTCAGCCGACTTGAACGTGATGACTGACTCTTGGTGAGCTGAGCTGCTGCACGCTGCGGTGGTTATGCTTGGGCGTGGGCGGCAATGATGTGAAAAAAATCTGCGCATATTGCCGTGCGCACAGCCCCTACCCCAGTATAACCAAAATAAAAGCCGGCAATTCAGTGTCCTCCTGCCTGCGGCCCGCCCACAGCCTGGAAAGTAAGTGGCTAAGACCGCCGGGGCGCGCATTGCGGTGCCGCCATGAAAACAGTTATATATTTTAACTCGTGTATTTAGGAATAATGAATTTGCTCAGGGCAGCAGTCTAAGTCCCACAGCAACACTTTTAACCGCCGGCGCTGCGGGAGATGTTTAAAACGCGCAGCGGCTGCACGAGAGTACAGCAGTAAGTTAAAATTGGAAAATAAATGTGACTTGTGCAGCAGATGCGACGTAGTCGTAGACCCGGCCCTGTGAAATAAGTGCCGGTGCTAAGCACCGGCACAAATTAAGCCCTGTGCTCAAGTGGTTTTTAAGAAAATTAACTTTGAAGATATATATATTGGGCTACATTGGGCTATATATATGTTAGAGCCCAAATGTAGCCCAATGTAGCCCAAAGATGGCCACCAGAGACAAAAAAAACGAATGTAGCCCAAAATATCAGCCAGATGCACCCCAACTATAGCCGAATGACAGAATGTACCAGAGTGTTCTAAAGAACTACTAGAGCGCTAACAGTCTTACTTATAAAGTGAGACTAAAAGTAAGGAATTGGCATTAAAAAAACCTTTGAAATTCACTGAAAAAACCATAGGTTTCACACCAGTTATAGTTAGGAATTAGCATTTAAAAAACCTTAGAAATTCACTGAAAAAACCATAGGTTTCACACCAGTTATAGTTAGCTGGAAATTTTACTGACATAAAACCATTGAAATTCCACGTTATAGTTAGTTGGACTCACTATAACTTGCGCGTGCAATGCACTGCTGATGACGTCACATATTACATCACTCATGACATGGTCAGTGACATCACTCATCAGCCAGCCTCAACTCTGGGGTTGAGGCTGGCTGCATGTGGGGGGGGGGGGGTTAGCCGCAGGGGCTGGCTGCATGCTGTGCGTGGCGTGGCATTGGCTGCATACAGGCGTTGGCTATGGCAATTGGATTAACGTATGATAATTAAATATTACTTTAATGTAAAAATAAATTCTAGAAATTCACTTTAAAAAAAAACAAAGGTTACAGGAAGTTATAGTTGGGTTCACATTTTACAGACACAAAATATCATAGAAATTCAGCAGTTATAGGAATAAGTAACTTATGTAACTATAATTCATGCCCTAAGGTACTTATAACTCGCATCCTCACCATGCACTGCTAATTACCCCACATATTACGTCATTCACGACATCTTCTATGACATCATTAATAATAATGATGAGATTATTGATGAGAACTGTGCATGGTGGGAGTGCGAGCTATAGTTACCTTACCTTATAGTTACTTGAGCTACCCATAACAGCAACATTTCTATGGTTTTGTATGTGTAAAATCTGAAACGAACTAGAACGTTCCTGCAGCCTTTCTTGTTTTAGTGCATATATAATATATATAGCATAGATTATTTATGTAATTGATTTAATTATAAAATATTCAATCAATAATGTAGTAATAAATGTTACTTTTTTCATTCAAAACAGGTCATCACATTTTTTAACTAAATAATTATGCACTATATTTATATTTGTTAGCATTGATTTATAATTATATATATTTGTAGCTATTTTAAGTAATATAATTTCCTATAGGGTTGAATTTTTTGTCCGTGCGTCAATTATTTTGTATGGGAGGGTGTTGCAGTACCAGCGGTTGGTTGTATGTAGTGCCGGACTTACTACTCCACAGAGCCAAGGCTCAATAAACTGCATTGAGAACTCTTATGTAGTCAATGCACATCATATGATGTACAGCTATACAGGCTGCCAAGGGAAAATGTTACACAGTCAAATTGCAGTCTGTAGTGCTGCAGATTCACATGCACCTTACCTGGAAGCGTGCACATGTAAACTTTCTTTTCTTTATTTATACTTGCCCTAGATTGTTTCTGTCCAGTACACAAACACCAGGCTTCACTTCTAGACACACAAAAAGACACACACACACACTTTCTCTCACTCTTTCTCTCCATCTCTCTTTCCCACACTCTTACCCGATTGGGAAAAACAGATTCTGGAGTGGTCTGTATTGGTGCATTCTTGTCTTCAGTGGTGATGCCACAAGTCACTTTAAAACTTGGCTGCGTGTGCTGAGAACTACCAGATGATGAGCATGTCTGCAAGATAAGTGTCGTGCTGGTCTTGATGGCTTTAATGATGCAGTTGGTTTTGAAGATTGTGCAGGCCAGCAAGGAGAGCCAGTAGACTTTCATGAGTATACGAGTAATGTGATCATATTTCCTAATGCTGTGGATTAGTGTAGGGTGCCTTTGAAGGTTACCAATATGGAGTCTTAGATGCCATGGAGTTGGGAGTTACCCATCTAAATGAGAGTATGAGGGATTGCACAGCAGTTCTGAAAGTGCTACCTGGATTAAATAATTTCACTGTCTTTAGTAGGTGGTGCCAGGTTGTCTTTAGTGTTTTTGCAGTGTGTTCCTTGAGAGTAAGGTTGGTGTCTGGCGAGTCCAAGGGAATAGGCATTCAGTGAAAGTTGGGGTTCGAATCTGTTAAAGTTCTTGTCATTGAGACCGGTTTTATTGTTGCTTGTTCGTTGTTCTTGGCAACTAACAGGAATTCTGTCTTGGTTGGGTTGAGCTTCAGCTAGGCGCTGAACCTCCAGGTCCGGATGGTGTACAGGCTGTGTTTGGTGAGTTGTGTGTCTGAAGCAGAGGTAGAGATGTGTAGCATCAGCATATAGACCTTCAGCTTTTGTGCCTCTGGCTCGCACCCTATGAACTGTAAAACCAATACTACTTTAACAGTAGGTGTGCTACTGCCATTCTTCTGTCATTTAATAATCCACAGACACCAATCATCGAAGGCACAACCACAATCTAGGTCCTATTACCCCATTCTGCTCTGTCCAAGGCAGCAAGGGCTAACAATCTGAACTTAGCATACTCTTTGTACCAGAGTCTCAGCATCCATCAATACACCACATACTTACCCAAATCTTTAGCCTGCTCTAGCTGGCAATTGCAGTTTTGAGTAGGAAGGCTCAGCTCTCCACAGTGCAGACCTTCACAAAATGGCACTTCTGTCTTCATCAGTTTGAATGTGCTGAGCTGCAGTGAAGGTCACATTAATGCAGTACTGATGGAGATTTGCTTCTTTGTGTGTTTCTTTTTTAATACATATGTTTTTATTGCATTTTAATACCATGCATCACCACATTATATGCTACAGTGGAGATTGCTTCTTTTTCCAGTTCACACCGAGCACCACATCTTGGCCTCATGCAGGCAAGCTCAGGCCCCACAAAGCAGCCCCCTGCAGATCTCGTGTCAATCTGGATTGCATTCGACAACAAGGGAGCAAGCCCTTCCAGCCTTACTGTTCTCAACCTGCAGAAGTGGGTAGGGCTGACCCCCCCGAAAATCTTTTGCAGACAAACCATACCATACCACACCACAACACATACGATTGCAGGTCAAAGGTCTTGTCATAAAGGCAGATGCAGGTGTGTGCTTTGTGTGGATGCGGGATATGCCATGCCAGCTCAACCGTTTTTCAGTTACCTGGCATCAATCTCTGATTCTCCTGATTGAGATGTGTCCAGAACTGGCCTCAAGCTTAACTACTCCTCCAACACAGTAGAATGAGTGCAGTTCCTCTCAACAGGCTCAACGGCAACCCTGGTCACACTGGGGCACAGTGGATAGGTGCTGCTTTGGTGCCATGGGCTCGTTCTTAGGTTGGAGCTTACCAGACACAGCTATTTGATTGTGAAAAGACTTCTTGGGGACATTCTGAAAGCTTCTTTGGAAAAGCATTCTGCCCATTTCCTATCATTGGCTTTGTTTTTTGTTACTCGCATTAGCTTTCTTTCTATTTGCTGGATTTATTTGTTTTAGGCTGTCCAGCATGCCTTTGTCCCTTTGGTAGAGCATAACCTGTTTATTGTGTACTTCCGTAATGTTGTTATTGTTTTCTGGTCACATTTGCTGTGCGTTGAAAGACAGAGGTCAGATGTCACCCTCGGTCTTCCATGGGACCTTGGTGTTTACGTTTCTTTCTTTGACTTCAAAGTGAGAGTATTTATATGAGCATCTGGGGATGTGAAAGGAAAGGCTTTTTTCTAGCACACAACAAAATGTCTATAAAAGATTTGCAAATATTTCAGAATATATCATAATTAGGAAAGAACAAATAAAGCACACTTTTTGATGTTTTGAAGTTAGGTGAAAACAAATATTTTAAGGCTATCAAAACAAATCAATATACTAGAGGATGCCATTTCCATATATCAGTTGGGCGCAGTATAATCTTATAAGAAAAACTGTATGTCTATGGAGATGTGATGGTTATTTCAATTGAAAATGTGTTGTCTGTAATGTCTGTGCGCTACCAAACCATGGATACTCCACTCTGTCACTCCACTTGATGACACACTACTCCACTTTACTCCATTCTACTCTACGCCCACTCAACCCCACGACATGCCACACCCCTTTATGTCACTCTACAATACTGCACTCTTACACTGTACTCCACTCTGTGTCACTACACTCTATTCTACTTTGCTTGTATCCATCCTTTGCCACTTTACTCCATCATATACCACTCTACTCCATCATACGCTACTGCACTCTACGACCCTCTACTCCACCATACAACACTTTACTCTTCACACTCCGCCTATCTAGGCCACTCCACTCTGTGCTGTTCCACTCCAACACTCCCCTCTATGCCATTTAACTCTACTCCGCTCAACTCTATGCCACTCCGTTTTACTGACCTCTACACCATTCTGTGCCACGCCACTCTATGAACCTGTACTCAACTCCATGCAACTGCATCTCTGCCTCTTTACGCCACTCCACGACCCGCTGCTTTGCACACCCTACTCCACTCTACGACAGCCTACAACACCCTGCTCCTTCTACTCCACCATACGCCCCTCTGCGCTGCACGGCGCTCTGCTCCACGATGCTCAACTTTACTTTGCTCCACTTTGCTCTGCTCCACGACGCTCCGCGACACTCCGCTCCACGACACTGCACTCGGCAACGCTCGGCGGTGCGATGCTCTGCTCCTCGACGCGACGCTCTGCTCCTCGACGCTCTGCTCCTCGACGCTCTGCTCCGCGACGCGACGCGACGCTCTGCTCCTCGACGCGACGCTCTGCTCCTCGACGCGACGCTCTGCTCCTCGACGCGACGCTCTGCTCCTCGACGCGGCGCTCTGCTCCTCGACGCGGCGCTCTGCTCCTCGACGCGGCGCTCTGCTCCTCGACGCGGCGCTCTGCTCCTCGACGCGGCGCTCTGCTCCTCGACGCGGCGCTCTGCTCCTCGACGCGACGCTCTGCTCCTCGACGCTCTGCTCCTCGACGCTCTGCTCCGCGACGCTCTGCTCCGCGACGCTCTGAGACGCTCTGCTCCTCGACGCGACGCTCTGCTCCTCGACGCGACCCTCTGCTCCGCGACGCTCTGCTCCGCGACGCTCTGCTCCGCGACGCTCTGCTCCGCGACGCTCTGCTCCGCGACGCTCTGCTCCGCGACGCTCTGCTCCGCGACGCTCTGCTCCTCGACGAGACGCTCTGCGACGCTCTGCTTTTCGACGAGACGCTCTGCTTTTCGACGAGACGCTCTGCTCTTCGACGAGACGCTCTGCGACGCTCTGCTTTTCGACGAGACGCTCTGCGACGCTCTGCTTTTCGACGAGACGCTCTGCTTTTCGACGAGACGCTCTGCTTTTCGACGAGACGCTCTGCTCTTCGACGAGACGCTCTGCTCTTCGACGAGACGCTCTGCTCTTCGACGAGACGCTCTGCTCTTCGACGAGACGCTCTGCTCTTCGACGAGACGCTCTGCTCCTCGATGCGGCGCTCTGCTCTGCTCCTCGACGCGGCGATCTGCTCTGCTCCTCGACGCGGCGATCTGCTCTGCTCCTCGACGCGGCGCTCTGCTCCCTGACACTCTGCTCTGCTCCTCGACGCGGCGCTCTGCTCCCTGACACTCTGCTCTGCTCCCTGACACTCTGCTCTGCTCCCTGACACTCTGCTCTGCTCCCTGACACACTGCTCTGCTCCCTGACACTCTGCTCTGCTCCCTGGCACTCTGCTCTGCTCCCTGGCACTCTGCTCTGCTCCCTGGCACTCTGCTCTGCTCCCTGACACTCTGCTCTGCTCCCTGACACTCTGCTCTGCTCCCTGACACTCTGCTCTGCTCCCTGACACTCTGCTCTGCTCCCTGACACTCTGCTCTGCTCCCTGACACTCTGCTCTGCTCCCTGACACTCTGCTCTGCTCCCTGACACTCTGCTCTGCTCCCTGACACTCTGCTCTGCTCCCTGACACTCTGCTCTGCTCCCTGACACTCTGCTCTGCTCCCTGACACTCTGCTCTGCTCCCTGACACTCTGCTCTGCTCCCTGACACTCTGCTCTGCTCCCTGACACTCCGCTCTGCTGCACAACATTCCACTTCACACCACTTATCTGTGTCACTAACTTTTAGCCATGCCGAACAGCAGCCACACTAGTTTACGACATGGCTAAAACACTTTGCCAAAGCCGATAGCTCTTGCATATGCGAGACCGATTGGCTTTGCCAGTGCTTGTTTCTGCTTATTCCAAGGTGACCATACCAGTTCCAGGTCCGGGGGGCAGTGTGTCCACACGTTCTTGAGCTACCACCTCAGTGTGTCCTGCCTACCCAACCCTCCGGACCACAATTTCCCATTAAAAAGTCAACCACAGATATTTTTGGGAAATAACTTTTTTTCCAAGGCTGACACAGTCCCACACACAGACTGTTTCAGTGAGATGATGTTTGCTATCTGAGGAGAAGTTTTGTGAAAGAAAATAGGCATTAGGTTTCCTCAAAGAGCTGTTAAAAACTGGTGACCGAGATGTTCGTAACTGACTTGGCCTTGGGAATCAGCCTCCATTGGTAGGATTGGTTGAAATATGTGCCCCTCGTCTGCAGCTTGGTGCCCACAGCCCCTGTAGGCCCGCACAAGACTTTCGGTCTTGGCATCTCTGGGGTAAGGACTATCTGATGTGGTATATTCAGGCATGGAAAATTCTTGATCCTTGTATTAAAAACACAAGGCGTCTCAGAATAGCTCAATATGGAATCCCACTGGGACACCACTCCAGGGCCATTAGTAGCTTGTGCATGTATCGTATCCAATAAAATCCAAGAATTTGCATAGGAATCGTAAAGGATGTCCAAAGGTATGTGGGTAGTACCAAAGACATTTTGAGCAAAGTATGTGATAAAATTGCAACTATATAGTGTTTTTTTACAGGTGATCGCGCACATATATTGTAAAGACTTTTTGTGATCTTGTACCTTTCGCTAAACAAATAATGCTCAACTTTTTTTTCTTGAACAGATGACTCTCCTCCAGCAGAGCGGGAACCGGGTGAAGTTGTAGACAGCTTGGTTGGCAAGCAAGTGGAGTATGCCAAAGAGGATGGCTCAAAAAGGACTGGCATGGTCATTCATCAAGTTGAAGCCAAACCTTCTGTCTATTTCATCAAGTTTGATGATGATTTCCATATTTACGTCTACGATTTGGTGAAAACATCCTAGATGTGACACATGAACTGCTGCCAAATTTGTGGAACTATGACAAGTGGAAATAGATTTGTAGACACAAGAAAGAGACTGGACTGCTTTCCAGTTTAATGAAAGCATAAATGTCCCTGCGAACCCACAATCTCTGCCTGCAAATTCTGTACAATTCTGTCACAGTACAAGTCATTTTGTGTTACGGAATGCCTTTGACTGAAAGAAGAATTAACCCGGCATCTGGGGAGGAGGAGAGAGTCCACGTGCAAAGAACAGCTGTGAAACACTAACTGTGCAACATAAACGAAGAAAAAAAAACGGAGCAAGCAGTAGAGTCCTAAAGCCTGACTATATTTCATGTTTTTGTCTGTTGCATTCTTGCCCCCATTATATGAAATTGTACTATCTAAGCCTCCTTCATGCCATGTTTCAGTTGCTGGTGATAAAAGTTAATGGAGGCTTCACGCCTTTGTTCAGCAGTGGGTAATGGGGTCCTGGTAGGATTCAGCTGTGGAGACGAGAAAGGTTTTGTTTTCTTGAATTTGTGCTCTGGCGTGCTCACAATTAAACACCTCCTGAAGCATAAACACATTAAGTTACTCATCCATATTGCTTCTTTGAATCCATGAATTACGAAAGTGATGCACGTGTCCAATTTCTCGCGTCTTGTGGTCTATATACACTGCACGGGTGCGTTATTACCGCTACCCATCTAACTGTGTTGTCTAAAATCGCATAAACGATCCAGATGTTTGTGCGTGTGCAGTGAGTAAGTGCAAGATGTGTCACAGGAGGCTCCAGTTGCGACTGAAAAGTCCCTTCAACATATCGTTTTAGATGAAGTCACTCTATTGATTTGAATGCAGGTATATGTCCATACAGCTAAACTGCAATCTAAAATAACGTGTTTTTCTTTGTGGTGTACTGGCGACCCTGGTGGGGTATTCTGCAAATGCGAATCAATACTATGGAGCTTTGCCTGCCAGTGGAAGATTGTGTCATGATTGTGAGGCGATTTGATGCCCGGATATCTGGAAGATTGTGGATGTAAATAATACCAAGCACGGGAAGCAGAATGTAAATAATAGCAGGCCATAGGACCAGAACGTCTTCACAGTTTCAACATTGAAGAGTAGTTATCAAGGGAGTTGTCAGATTAACTCAATATGTCCGTATGAAGTCTACGTAAAAGGTCAGTTGAATGACAAAATTGTTATGTCACTGTTACTGCTTCACAGGTTTATTGGCATCTTTCACACGTTCTTTGGAAGCTGTACCATAACGTTGAGAAAAAGAGGGCTTTGATATCAAGTAATGCAAACTATTTAAATAAACGGTTAGCTTTTAGGCTGTCGTTTTGATGCAGAGATGTTTGAGGCCACCTTGTCTTCTGGTGGTTTTCTGAAAGCTGAAGACTTTGTGGTTTTAATCCCTTTCAACCTTTTTTGCCTGGTTCATATTTTGGCCTTAAGGCTTGTGCCTCATTTTGCTGTTGAATTGTAACTAATATTCACCATATGCATACAGTACCTTAATTGTGTGCCCATTGCTATTGTTGCCGTATGTCTAGAATTTCATTGCGAGTAACTAGTGGCAGGCTCGTGTCTTTCATTTAATGGCTTCTCAATGCAGTCTTCATCGCAGTAAGTACCCGAATCGTTATTGTTACTTGTGTTTTGAACAAAGTAAGCAGATTTGCAACAGTGTTTTTCTCATCCTGCAGATCTATATAGTGTACCAATTGACTCTTTGAGAGTCCTGCATGTAAATCTCAAAGCTGAGCCTGGCTCCATGAGCCCACATCAACATTTTGTGGCACAAGAACGAGTGGGTGTACTGTACAGACTATATGTTCTTGATACAATACAGTAAATGTGGGTTACTCTGAGGGAACAACCTTACTGACTTTTTCTTTTCTCAAGGCACCCAACAAAACTGTTCACTATCAATGCACGTCCATTATGTATCATTCTTTTGAGTCAATTAAGCAGCGTGCACAGCATTGTGATGCCGCCATGCATACATCTTCCTCTGCAGCTCCAGTGGGAGATACCTGCTGGCTTGGCTCTGCAAGACTGCGCACAGCATGCCCAAAGTACCCCAAGTCCGTTTTTATTTTTTTATTTGTAAAGCAAACTTATACGTTTTCTAAGTTTAAACTTCTTCGTACTAAACGTCCCTACGTTTTGGGCTTTTTATTTAGGCTCATATTTCAGATTTGCATGCAGTTTGTGTTACCCTCGAAACTAAATTTTGTTTCTCTATTTTTGAGGGTCAACATCGGCTTTCCAAAATTATCATGGGACTTGTGATTGCACAAGCTACAGATCGATTTGTAATATGTATGGCCTTTCTCATTTACCTGCTGTAGTATTGATGTACTTTGTGCGTGTGTATGTGTGAAGTCAGGCTGCCATGTAAAACCTTAACACACAAGAAAGAATCTTAAATGCAGACCATCCTTTTTTGCATGCTTAAAGTATAGACCGTTCAGTGTATCAAAGTAAAGTTGCATGTTAGCCGTTTATTTTGTAACTCTGCTTATTGTGCTGTTCCAGTGGATGTTATTAGGTTTACATGCACTGGTGAGGTGAGCATAGTGCCAACGGACGGTAATATTCCAGTTGTATGTCCACATACAGCATTTGAAGGGACCATGTGCTTTAAAGAAAAAAAAGAATAAAGCCTCGCATCTCACACTTCGAATAAAATGTTTGTTTCTTGTTTTGAGTGCCAAACCCTTTAAAGATTTGCTCTGCAATCTGGTTGCCCCCTGTTAGCTTTGAAATGCACTATATGCTCCTAGAGCATTGTCTTCAATCAAGTGAATTCACAAATTATGTCAAAACACAAACCACTGTAGTATCAAAACCATTACCATCTTATCTACATGGTAGTTTGTGGTTCCTTACAAATGCTGTGCTTTTTTGTATTTACATCATTGGTGCAATCTGGATGGATCTTGGTATGCGTAGAGTTCAAAAACCTTCGTGTTCACGTTCTAAAATTAGGCAGTTGACCATCTTTAGCATTTGGTTTCCTTTTTTTATTTTGAGCTATGTAGACCGTTATCTGTTCTCTGCATTTAAAAGTATAAACAATTTCATTCAATCTGTTAATTATGTAAGTAATTTTTATAATTATGATGTAACTCTATCCCTAAAACATTTAAAATAAACCCTTTATGTGCAATGTATGCCGTTTAGGTTTGTTCTCGTGAATATAATGTGAAGCAGAGTTGTTTCACTTATATCATCATCAGTAATAATTCTTCTGCAGTGGGGTTTCTTATATTATTGTATTTGTTTGAACAGTTGCTGCCGTGTGAAGTAAGAATCATGGAATTTTCAGTTGCCGTTCTTTATGATCTAAATCGCAAACTGTCCTTAATGAAGTAATGATTGTTTGAAGAATTAAGCTGTGCCCCCGATATGCCACAAATCCACCATATTAGTCTTTTTAATATAGGGCCATCTGAGCGTCTCTGAACACTAAACCTGAAACTTCCTACAAATGTTTATTTTTTGTATTCTCTTTTTGCTCTTCGTGTTTTTGTGACACTAAGGAAATGCATTGCAGCAGGTAATTTCAAACGCTGCCCTTAACCTTGCCATGTAGATGTGGGTTAGGAAAATTGTTTATTGATTTTGTTAGGAAATGACTTCATTTCTGAAGCCCCAATATATTGAGAAGCCGATACATTTATCCGCCATCAGGTCCACATTTAAGATCCAGCGTTCTTGTGGAACATAAAGAAGGCATCAAGAGTTTTCAATCAGCTGCATAAGAAAGCTGCATCTGAGAATTGGCATTAAATGGTACAGAAACAAATGTAATATTGCTGGTTCCCAAAGAGTAGCCCCTGCATTACCTAGGTGTAAACAATTGGGTTAGCTTTTGAGGGGTGAATGTACCCACCTCAAGTTTTAATCAAAATCCTGGTAGGGGGGGAACCACTAAAGTCACTAAATAAACTTGAGCTCACCACCTTGTAGCTATGGCATAGAGTATATAGAATTTAAGCTGTACTAAATCTGGATTAAGGTCGAAATGCATGATAATGAAAATCCCAGAACGAATTAAAACCAGAGTAAAATGTAATAAATAAAATTACAACAAAATGACAAAAAGGAAATTGGGAGAAGTGGAGGCACAAAGTGCCAGTGATAGTCAATGGTTGCCGTAGGATAGAATCTAGGCACAATTTGCAGCTGACTGTGATGGAGTGCAAGTTGGATATAGTAACTAGGTTTGTCCTGGCCAAAAATTTTACTTTGTGGTTTTAGTCCTTAAAATCCAGTTTTAGGCACTCCTTGAACCCCTAACAAATTCAGAGACAGAGGTGTGGTAGAACAGTGCTGAGCTTTCTGCAACTAAACTGTGGATACCCACAAATTGTTTTGGCATTCTGGTTCTCTCCTTTGATGTGTGACCTCAACATCATATGGAAAAAACCCAGCAGAGCTGTGAAGCCGGATCTGACACTATTGTCAACAAGAGGCCTATTGTGATGGAGGCTGGTTTGGCTGGAGGAACAAAAGAAGTGTGCAGGCCCGGTTGTTTGCTACATCTGGTTGTGATATGTAAATCCTCTGCAAAGTTAATCAAGCCATTGGGCATAGCTTATAGTCCATACTGTCAAGAGCATAACACCACCTCTCCACACCCAAGGCCTTTTGTCCCTGTCCTGGGAGCAAGTTCACAACTCATTCATGCCCATTAAAATGCTGATTCCTGGCTGGCAGAAGGGCGAGAGTAAAAAGCAAATGTGATCTGAGCCTTTAGAACCAGTTTCTGGTTTCGCACGGAGTCCAGTGCACACTTCGAAACTGGCTTCAACACATGTGTTGCTTCCTTCCTTTTCAACCCTGCTGCTGAAGGTGCCATAAGAGGTTCCAGTGCCCAATCGTACGTATGATCCTGAACCTCCTTTGTCTTGACCCGAACAAGTGTGCTGTGTCCCCACTGTTGCGGCAATAAATGATGGACGGAATGCTGAATGAATCAATCATTCATCCCCCAATCAAGAGATCTGGGTTTAATCTATCATTCTTTTGCTTCCTATGCCCCCCTGTTTGGACCCAGCCATATACAACTAATACTTGACCCTGACCCTGATCCTCATGGGAGAAGTCCAGCCTCAACTACCAAGCCGGGGCCTCCCTAGACCGGAAACCAGCATCCAGGGACCAGTTGAAGGAAGTGACCTGTTTGGGGCCACCCGGGTCACCAATGACCACCTCTCAGCCTTCCATACCAACTGAAGAGTCGGTCAGAAAGTAGAGAATACATACCAAAAACTGTTTATTCACATGCACTCGGAATGGAGCCCCATCTGTACAGTCACTAGGAGTGCTACAGAGAGAAATTACATCAACAAGCATAGAGATACATTATGTACATTTCATAGCCGGGCAAAGATTCACTCACAGTGGAATTTTCCAGGCAGATGCAGCTGAACAGTAAAATACAAAAAAAGGTTTCAACTCTCGTATCTTACACAAACTAACATAGTCCAAGGTTGTTCCATCTTGGGCCCACCGCCAGGAAAGTGGGAAAGGGCCTCTATCTAGAGAGAAAGGTATGTGCTAATATGAACAGTGTATTAATTACTGAAACAAAACCTAGCCCTTAAGAAACAAAAGTCAAGGGAGGGCATTTCTCAGAATTGGATGAGATCGGTTTCAAACAGCCTAAACTGGCATCTGACCAGAAAATGGTGCAGCGAATGCTAACTTACATAGGGCACTGCTTAAGCATAAACCGTTTCTATTCTAACAGACTCTCCTTTGAGCATGAGCTTTCACATTTCCAACTACAACAAAGGAAAACAGAACGACTAACAATGATAATAGATCACAGTAATAGACAGTTATGAGCACTCCATACCATCAGCATCAGACAGTGAAACAGCAAGGAGGGATACATTTTCAATTATTCCCTCATCAATATTCATCAGATCCTCAACATCCTTTTGAAGCATTATGGCAGCATTTGTATCATGAATTGATATCGTCTTTGTAGGTGTGAGGATACTGGTACAATAAGAACAACAAAAGTGAAGACTGCACAAAAACAAAGCAAAGTACTAATACCACAAGATAAATCGCCTTTTCTAGAATCCAGCCCCAACTACCGAAAAGAGACTAGCTCCAATTACCACTGTCCATTCCTTTGACATTTCCGAGAATATCTAGAATGTGCTTGGTAATATTCTTTCCCATAATTTTGATCCCAACCACATACACCACCACTCTTAGCTAGAATAAAGTCTACTGCATATCTTGTGTGTTCTGAATTTATTTGCATACTCTCTGAGGGGTGATGTCACGCAAAGCTGCTACTGTAGTATTAGATACAATTTGCAGCTTACATCCAAAATATTCTCTAGCCTTTTCACCTCTTGCCAAGGCATGACCACCAAATGTAAATGTGGAAGAAAGGATGTATCCAAAGGTGATCCCACTACTATAATTGTTGAACTCTATATCGGTCACTCCCTCACATAATTCTTTTATCTTGAAGAGACAATTAGTTATAGATTCCTTACCTTGTGAATTACCCCCAGGTGTTAGACTGGATCTGGAGAATTTTTCATCAGCATGACCCTTGTGCGTCGAAAGGAGGCGTCGGTCAGCCCCGCGTTCGTTGTCGCTGTCATGGTGGCCGGGATGACGTTGCGGCAGGTACTTAGATGCCGCCCTTCCGCGCTGATGTCCATGCTTTATTTTTCCGCGCCAGCCAGCGCAGATCTACTTTTTGACTGACTTTTGTCGCCACAGTTTAGAGTCCTCGACTCATGGTGTGTGAAAGGATGCCCGGTTTCAAGGCTTGCGGTTCCTGCCAACGGTTGATGTCGATGACTGATCCACACCGCGTGTGCCGGTTTTGCCTGGAAAACGACCACGACTCCAAGTCGTGTTCCGTCTGCCGGGCCATGAATCCAAAGTCTTTGCGGGAGCGGTACCGAAAGCTTCTTGAGGCCCGGCAGTCTTGTTCGTGCCGTTCAAAGTCCCAGTTGCGCGGAAGGTCGAGGGGCCGGTCATGGAGCCACCACCACCAGTCCTCTTCAAAGTCTTTGCACTTCTCAGGTAAGTCGAAGCACAAGAAGAAGTCGAAGAAGCATCGTCGCTCTTCGACTTCTCCCCATCCGTCGGCCAACGCCACGAGGGATGCGGGCGGTGCTACTCCCACGGCACCGCATGCGGAACCTGCTGCGGCGACTGAGTTTGCCTCCCTTCCTGGGGCCCGAAGCGACCCCTGCCCTGCTTTGAAGCTTTTACGGCGCAATGCATGCCATCTTTGGGAAACCCGACTCTGCCGGCACGCCTTCAGGCCCTGCGGACTTGGCTGGGGGCTCTGGGCCTTCAACGGCTCCGGCGGCGCCGGTCGACCTTGTAACAACTTCCCTGGAGCCGAGTCCACCGGCACCATGTCCGCAGCCGACACCGGTTGTGTCCCCAGCCGGCGTCAACCCGGGCCTCCATCCTGATGTAGACACTGAGCCAGACCGGCGTTGACCGACGCTGACTGGTATTTTTGTGCCCTTGTTCTAACCTGATATTCCTTTCAGGCCAGATTGGCAACTAGAGGAAGGTGAGGAGGTCTTCGAGGGGTCTGGAGACCAGTTGGAATATAATCTGGACTGGAGAGAGGAACTGGGGGAAGCCAGTGGTCTGGATACCTCCCAAGACCATGGCATGTTGTCTCCTACCATGGCTACGGAGGACGGAGTGAATTGTGCAGTAGTGTCGCGTAGGGCTTCTGAAGCTCTCAACCTCGAGCTACCTATTGTGGCAGTCGGGACTAATCTCCTGAAAGAGGTACTTTAACCGGCAGCTAGCTCTTTGGAGCCCCTGCTGCTGATTAATGAAGCCCCTGCTGCTGATTAATGAAGCCCTAACCAACATCCTTTTGGGCACCTGGTCCGGGCCCAACACAGGGGCTCCTGTGGATAGGATGATTTCCCGTCGCTACCCCTGCCAACCCCACTTTCCTCTCCCAACGCCCCACCCCTGAGAGCTTGTTGGTCCTAGACATACCCCCTGATAGAGAATCCAAAAAGCTGGACCACCTTGGGAAGATGTTTTCTTCCTCCAGTTTGGGACTGGGGTCAGTAAACACTGCATGTCTGTTGGGCCGTTACATCCGCTCTGTGTGGGATATGGTAGCGCAGGTGCTGCCATAGTGCCTGGAGGAGGTCCGGGTCCTGTGCTCCAGTGCAGTCGCCGAGGGGAGAGATGCAGCCAAGTTTACCATCCGATGTGGGCTGGACATCTCTGACTCACTAAGCAGGACGATTTTCACGTGGGTAGCCCTTCAGCGCTATGCCTGGCTAAGGTTGACTGGCTTTTCCGGGATGTCCAAGCTACCCTTATGGACATGTTCTTTGATGGCCGTTGCCAGTTCGGCGACAAAGCAGATGACGCGCTAGAGCGCTTCAAATAATCTCGGGCTACGGCCCCACCCGCCCTGCGCAGTCTGCTTTTCGCATCTTTCGGAGCTACGGAAGGGGTGCCCCACCGCGTTCCACCCAGAGCCACTTGGCTGGCACAAGCTTTTCAGCCCCTGCGCGGCCAGGGACGTGCCACACACCGCTGTGGATCTGGGGGCAAGCAAGCGGGCCAGTCCACCACCGCCCCCTCTGCAGAGGCCTCCAAACCCTCCTAGTGTGACATTTCAGGGCCACCAATCCCTAGTGGGTGGCAGGATTCGCCATCACCTCCCTTACTGGCGCACCATCACTTCGGACAGGTGGGTTTTGCAAATAGTCCGGAGGGGCTACTCCCTCGCCTTTGAGATTACCCCCAGCCATGCCGCCTCAGTACCATCGCATGTCAGAGGATCATCTGGCCCTTCTCCAACAGGAAATTATGTCTCTCTTGCCCAAGGGAGCCATCGAGCGAATTCCTTCCCCAGAAGTAGGTTGTTGTTGCTATTCCCACTACTTTCTGATGCCCAAGAAGGACAAAGGCCTGCGTCGTATCTTGCATACCAGGAACATCACTGCTTTCTCCGGAAGGAAAAGTAAAAAATGTTGACGCTAGCTCCGGTCCTTGCTGCCTTCGACCTTGCAGACTGAATGGTAGCGTTGGACTTGCAGGACGCCTATTTTCGCATCCCCGTCCTGCCGGCCCACCGGCGCTAATTGGAGTTCACGGTAGCCCACAAGCATTTTCAGTTTACGGTGCTCCCCTTTGGCCTTACCAGCGCCCCTTAGCTGTTCACAAAGATGATGGCGGTGGTCGCAGCTCATCTGCGCAGATCAGGGGTTCCAGTTTTCCCCTATGTCGTCGATGGGCTGTTAATGGCGGGCTCGCCCCAGGCTGTCGTCTCCCACCTCCAGACTACGGCAGACCTCCTGCATTCCCTGGGGTTTTCTATCAATGTGCCGAAGTTACACCTGACTCCCTCTCAGAAGCTCCTCTTCATCGGAGCGGTTCTGGACACAACTGAGTTTTGGGTCTTATCATCCCGAGCAGCAACTCTGGGAAATTTGGGCTATGATTCCGATCTTTCAGCACCTATCCTGGGTTTCGGTCAGGATGACCCTGCGGCTACTGGGACTGGTGGCCTCCTGCAACCTGCCATATGACATATGCAAACTCTGCAGTGGGACCTGAAGTTCATGTGGGACCATCATCAGGGGAACCTTCCGATTGCGTCCAGATCTCTGAGCGCATCGTACGCCAATTGTAATGGTGGCTAACGAACCGGGATTGGGTCAACGGCAGATCCCTCTTCCTTCCCCAACCAGAGTTCAGAGTGGTGACCGATACATCGCATCTGGGATAGGGCGGCCACATGGGCAATTGGGGATCAGAGGCCTCTGGCCTCCACATCAACCTTCTGGAGCTTCGGGTGATTCATCTTGCACTCAAAGCATTCCTTCCCTCTGTCTGGGGAAGAGTAGTGCAGGTGTTCACGGACAACACCACCGCCAGGTGGTACTGCAACAAACCGGGCGGGGTGGGGTCGTGGACCCTATGTCAAGAGGCTCTCCGTCTCTGGACATGGCTGAAACATCAGGCAATATCCCTGGTGGTTCAACACCTGGCAGGTTCTCTGAACGCCAGTACGGACAAACTCCGCATCAGTTGCACGATGGATCACAAATGGCGTTTTCACTCCGAGGTGGCGCATGGTCTCTTTCAGCAGTGGGGAGATCCTTTGTTAGATCTATACGCCACCGACGAGAACATGCAATTTCAGCAATTCTGTGCATTGGAATTTCCAAGTTGGCACACGCTAGGCGACGCTATTTGTCGCAAGTGGAATTGCTGTCTTTTATACGCCTTTCCGCCTATACCACTTCTGCCCAGAGTGCTGAAGAAGATCAAGCGCGACCAGGCCAAAGTCATCCTGGTGGCTCTGGATTGGGCACGAAGAGCTTAGTATCCTGAGCTGTTACACATGGTCATGGATCCTCCGATCCGACTGCCTCGTCGAGAGGATCTTCTGTTGCAGCAGCAGGGGACGGTGCTCCACCCGAACCTGTCCTTTCTCCACCTCCTTGCATTGAGATTGAGCAGCGACAGTTGACAGCCTTCGATCTTCCTCCCGAAGTCTGTGATGTTATCTTGGCAGCCAGGTGTCCCTCCGCTAAGATGGTATACTCCTGCTGATAGAATACATTTTTTGGCATTGTGCACAGCAACTCTTTCTGCCCCTCTTTCTGAGGTTCTCTTGTTCTTCCTTTCTTTGGCCCAGCAGGATTCTGCTCTGGGCCCGCTAAAGGACTACTTCTCTGCCATTTTAGCCTTCCTTAGGCTTCCTGATCATCCTTCTCATCTTTTTCCTCCTGTTCCCTTCATAATTCCTCAGTGGGACTTGAACTTAGTTCTAACTTATCTTATGTGTGCTCCCTTTGAACCGCTGCATAACTGTCCTCTTAGGCTTCTGACCTTGAAGACTGCTTTTCTGGTTGCCATCACCTCTTCACGGAGTGGGATTGAGCTCCAAGCTTTTTCTTCAGAACCTCCTTCTCTGGCTGTTCATCCAGACAAGGTTGTCCTTCAAACTTGTCCATCCTTTCTTCCCAAAGTGGTTGCTTCTTTCCACATTGGTCAAACCATCACTTTGCCCAAACCATCACTTTGCCCACCTTCTTTCTGCCTCTGCATCCTTCTAAGGAGGAAGAGAGGCTCCACTGTCTGGATCCAAAGCGTATGCTTTCCTTTTACTTGGATCGCACAAAACAATTCCGGATGGATGACCAGCTCTTCGTTGGCTACATGGGTGCTAAAAAAGGTTGGGCCGTACACAAACTGACCCTCTCTCCATGGGTCATTTTGTGTATCAAAGTTTGATATTCTTTGGCAAAGAAGGAGCTTCCTGTGGGGATATGTGCTAATTCCACCAGTTCGACAGCAGCTAACACTGCTTTGGGACAGGAAGTCCCCCTCAACGATATCTGTCAAGCAGCAACATGGGCATCTCTGCACACCTTCACCAAACACTACTGTCTGGACAGCCTAGTTCAGAGAGACTGCTTTTTTGGCTGTTCTGATCTCCAGGATTTTATGGGGTTGGTATTGCTGGGGTATCTATTCAAAAGGTAAGGAATTTCTTACTAATTGTCTGTTTCAGATGAACAAGTTACTTACCTTCAGTAACGATATATCTGTAAGAGACCTAGATTAGTTATAGATTCCTTACCGCCCCACCCATCCTCCCCGTTCTGTGCACTGACTTCTAGGATTAAGAATTTCCTTTAAGGACCCTAGTTTTGTGCACCAGTGGTAAGTGTTTTGCATGGCTCTGCGATTCTGGAGTGGAAAGTTGTGTACAGAACTGACATCCGCACGAGAGGGCGGTGTCTAAGTAGCTGCTGCAACGTCATCCCGGCGACCACAACGCCGATGACTAACAAAGAGCCCACCAATGCCACTTTTTGACGGGCAGGGGTACTGCTATTGAAAAATTATCTGGGTCCAGTCTGACACCTGAGGGTAATTCACAAGGTTATTGAATTAATAACTAATCTATGTCTCTTACAGATATATCATTTCCGAAGGTAAGTAACTTGTTCGTTAGTGTCCTTTTAACCTATCTAGTTTGATGTTTAACATTTACGGGGCACACCCAAAGACAAGGCCTACGTCGTCTACCATTGTGGACATTGGAATACGTCCCATCAGACAAAAAGAAAAACCCTGGGTGTGCATAAATCGGTCCCTCATAATCCACTGCTGCATACCTGGAGTTCCTTCTGAAAGTATTTGGATCCTTGTTATTCACCAAGGGGATTGTATTTTTGTACAACACTATTCCTGAGCAATATATATAAAGGGAAGTGTCAGTGCTATTCACAATAGGACAACAAACAGGATAATAACTGGCCTCTCAAGGGAATGTCAACTCCTTGTAATGCCAACCCACTAATGTGACATTCTGTTTCCCTTCTACAAATTGTCACAATATGTATTGTTATCACAACCTGGATTACCCACAGCCAGTGGCTTTCTATGGTTTAACATGGCCCGGGATTACCAAAGCCAAACACTCTTTTCACTTGTATAATCTGGAGCAGTAGAGTATAGGTATAATATATAAGTGACAATGGATATGCAGCCCACAGACTGGTGGCAGGTTGGGTGGTATACCAAGCGGTCCCCTCACTAAAGAACCTCTTATGTGTTTCCAAGAATACATTACTTGGGGGCTGTTCTTTTATTTCTTTTTGGGGAAATAACTTTAACCTGTTGCGTAAAGGCACCCTCTGATCATTTTCCCAAACCCATGACACCACACACAATATTATTAGAAGGAGCAAAAGAACAATGCATATTATTTTGCTTTTCCGTGTCAACATCATATTCTGCTGTGCAACAAGAACCATTGGCTGCTCCTCGTCAACAACCTTTGTGCCACAAGGATGCATAATGAATTAGAAGAAGCAAAAATGCAAGAGAATATACAAGTTCCCAGTGTCCATCAGAGCCTCACTGGCACAGGCTCCATTTGTCCATCAATAAGTTGGCGCCCTTGAGCACAGACAGTGGAGCTAGCTCTGTCCTAAGCTCTTTGAGAGTATACCACCTTTATCTACTTGGGATACATTAAAAGTACGAAAGTGATCAGGTCAGGCGTACCATTCCCCGGTGAATGTGTGCTCTCTTTTTTTTTTTTTTTTTATTGAAACCATGAGGGGGTCGTTTTCCAGATTAATAACGTCAGTATAGCAATAGATGAAGCTGTAAACCATTGTTTCTCAATACTTTACCTCATCTTTATTTTACACAAGATCTCAATCTTTGCTTAAGTTTCTTCAATCCAAAACAATGCATTGAACATCCAGTTCTATTCAATACATAGATTTCACAACCCAATGCATTTCGGGTCACTGCATGGACCCTTCTTCAGGGGTCTAAAAAACAATAAATTACCACTTGATTCTAATCAGTCTAGCCTTCTCTTTCAGAGCATCACATATGCATAATTACAATGAAATAATACCAGTGCAAACTAATGAGTTCCTATTATGCATATAGTTAAAGTTTAAACATCACGACTATATCTTTCATGCGTCCTCTAATATTTAACCTAGTGGAATATATAATACCCTCAAAGAACTCCTAGTATACTTCTGCTCTCCCTAACTAATGTTCAAACAGCAAAGGCAAAGTAAGTGTTAAATTTCTACTAAGTTCAATTAGTTTTGTTGGTACTGTTACCCAGCACTACCTGTCTTGCACAGTTTCCCTTAATCTTTCTTCTCCTTAGACTCAGTAGCCTCCAGCTGAGGGCACAACTTGTACCGGTCAGCCCCAGGCACTGTGTGATCAATGAACAAAGGCTCCTGAATAGCTCATATTTCTGAACGAACAGCCTCTTTCAAAGCATCATCATTCTTCTCATCTGTATGCACCCAAGTCAACTCTGCATCGCTGAAAGGAACTAACCTGGGCACCTCCTGACATTGTGTCGCGGACACCTTCCTTGACACACTGATCATATGGCAATGGGTGGCATGTACCCAGTTCTTTCGACCAGCAACCTTTACAGCCATCCGTGTCACCAACAGAACCTGCTCAGGACCTTTACAGCATGGCTCCAAACTTTTCTAGCAAAACATAGTCACCAGGCTGGATGTCGTGGCTGGACCCCTCTGGTATAGAAGGTAGAGACTCTTGTACCTGTTGATGAATAGAACATACATTTTCTGTTAACTGGCCAAGATAATCCGAACACGGCCTCATAAGGTGACAATCCTGTTCTAGAGTTAGCTGTGGTTCTTGTTGAAAGCAGAGCTAACTGTAAAGCATCTGTCCATTTCAACCCTGTTGTGTCTTGTATTTTTGCTAATTTCAGTTTGAGACTACCGTTGTACTTCTCAACCAAACCAGCTGACTGTGGCTGATTAGCTGCATGAAATTGCTGTTTAACATGCAAGCTTTCACAAATCAATGTAATCTTTTCCCATTAAAATGACTTCCGTTGTCACTCCAGATAATTCAGGGCAAGCCGAAACGAGGAAAGTACTCTTTAAGGAGTTTCTTCACAATCGTAATAGCTGTATTGTTCTTAGTGGGGTAAGCCTCAACCGATTTGCTGAACGCACATACAACCACTAAAACATACTTAAGATTATTACATCTCTCTAATTCAATAAAGTCCATTTGGAGGACTTCAAAAGGAAAAGTAGGTGGTGCAAAATTACCAGGTCGTGTCGGGGTTCCCTTCCCTGCATTATGCATCATTCAGACCATACAATACTTAACCAAATGTGCAGCTGTCTTGGAAATGTTATCATTATGAGATACAGGGTTAACAATTTACAAATGCCTTTCGCACAAATATGGGCTGGACCATGGGCCATAGTAACCACAGGAAGAACGTGTCCGGCAACATCCATTTCTGCTCTCTAGATTTATCAATCCAACATCCTTCATCATTTAACTGTGCTGTACTCTCCTGCCATTCCGCTAATTCTTCTATTTTAGCCTCATTTTGTATCTTCTTTACACTCTAGATGGTATTTTCACACATATCTTCATGAACCCACCTAGCTGGACCCGCAGCAAACAAGCGTTTCATTTTACTTTGGGCCGTTTCCTTAGCTACCTGATATGCAAAAGCATTTCTTCTACCCACATCATCAGTAACCTGTCTATGTGCGCTACACTTTACTATTGCCAATTTCTTGGGGAGTGTTTAAAGCAGACAAAAGCCACAATATAAGATGCCCATGTTGAATCTTGGTACCATGAGATGTAAGAAACCCTCTCTGCTCACAGTTGCCCAAAATTATGCGAGATGCCAAATGCGTACTGGTTGTAAGTATAAATATTGACAACCAGTCCTTCACTCCATTCACAAGCTTGGATAAGAGCAGCAAGCTCAGCAGCTTGAGACAACTATCTTAAAGAAACAGGTTAGTATTAGATTTCATACTTTAGAATATCCCCAGGCGTCAGACTGGTTCCGGAAACTTTTGCGTAGCAGTACGCCTGTGCGTCCTTTCGTCTCCTCTTCTGTCCGAAAAATAGTCATGTTTGTCAACTGCATCATTCTCTGAAGGGAGGGGTAGTAACGTAGGTGGGTTCAGAGTGGCACATCTTTTAATCATATGTTTAGCAAACAATGTCTATTCATAACCAGTAAGACGCACACTGGTGAGGTGCTGTGTCTTTGACTTATTCAAAAGTGTATCCACAGCCTGGGGTACCGTAACTGAGGTCAATATCAAGTAAAAGCCCATCCAATTGTCTGATTAAAGTGGCCTCATCCGTGACCGCTCTGACAGCCCAGTAGGGCTCTTGCGACATGATCAAGCACAGCAGAAAAGTAAGAATAAGGTCTGTGTGTCCCTAAACTTTTGTGTTAAGACAGAAAGTGCACACAAGCCATTTCATGAACATAGAGCACTAACGGATTGTTATAATTTGCTGTGCCAAGCACCAGAGCCTAACAAAGCGCAGTTTTTAAGTGCTCAAAATACTTCTGACATTCGGGCATCCAAGGCAAAGACTCATGCACTGCTTTCGTTGTTAATGCAAGCAAAGGTTTAATTATTAACGAATAGTTTGGGATCCACTAGTGACAGTAGGAGGTAATACCTATAAAAGCGTGTGCATCTTTTTGAGTTTGTGGGATGGGTTATTTTTACAATGGTACCGATACGCTCAGGGGTCAACCTCCTACCTTTCGACAGCAGGTGCCTAGATAGGTAACCTCCTGTTGACAATACTGGAATCTGGAAAAAGAAACTTTATATCCATGATGTGCCAGATGCAACAGCAATTTCACTGTACCCTTTCCTATAACCTTCTTCCTTATCAGAAGCAATTAACAGATCAACATACTGAACTAATACATTACCTGGAGAAAGCGATAGTGAATCCAGCTGACTTTTTAATGCAGGACTATAAATTCTAGGACTCTCTGAATAGCCCTGAGGAGCTCTAGAGAACCGAAAGCTTCTGCCAGCCAGTGCAAATCCAAACAAATACCTGCTGTCTGGGTGTATAGGAATACTGAAGAATGCATTTTTCAAATCCATAACGGAAAAGAACATAGCAGTAGATGGAATCATTGTTAAAAGCAAAGTGATATCAGGAACCACAGGAAACTGCAGAACTACTATTTTATTAACCTCCCGCAAATCAATCACAAAACGAGAAACATCATCTAGGGTCTCAGAAGAACCTGAGGGTGCCTTCTTAAAGACTGTAAGAATAGGACTATTACAAATATTGGCAGATGTTTCTTCAAATGCTCTCTTTCGTTTCAAATCCTGAATAATCTAAAGAGCCTGTTCTCCTGCCTGCGGTATTTTATACTGAGGAATTCAGGGCAGAATAGTATTCTCTTTAACATGTATAGAAACTGGTGGTATAAGCAACAGACCAATGTCTGTATCACCTGTGGCCCATAGCGTGGGCGGTACTTGAGCAAATTCAACTGGAAGGGGTGCATCCTGAGGCAAACACTCACATCCGGGTCCATAGTAATATAAACACCAGCAGGGGAGTAATAAATAGTAGCATGCAGTTTCTTCAACAGATCCAAACCCATCAGATTTTCACCACAATTTGATGTTAACAAGAATGGAGATTCCACAGTAAAAGGACCAATAGTCCATGCAAGGGGTTGTGAAATGGGTTTGACACCCAGTACACCTGAAAAACATACTGAAACATTATTTTGGGCAGACAGAGCCACCCTGGAGACCATATGTCGATAAACAGAACTTTTTGTTGCACTATGTCCACCAAAAATTCCTTAGTCGAGCCTTGCAAATCCGCTGTGACATAAGGACCATGCTGATCTACAGGCACCTGAACTAGTCCCTCACCCTGCCCATGGCTGTCCTAACTATGGGCCATACCTGTCACATCATCCATGTCATAATCGTCATGATAATACTGTCCATCTCTCGGATCATCAAAATGATTATCAGTACGGCCCCCAGGAGCAGCAGCATTCTGACTTCTATCGATCCCACGACCTCTACCACTAGAAACCCGTCCTCTAGGTGACACAACCATTCTGTACAAACACAGGGCAGTTGCTACGCTAATGTCCTTCCTCCTTACAATACGCACACTGATTCTGCCCACAGGTATTGTTGAAGGCTGCCTAGCACGTGGAAATTGTCGAGAAGGGCCTCCCCGCTTTCTAGTGCTACCCCGAAATGCCTTTTGCAACAACACCTTCATCTTAAAATCCTTGTGCTTTTTATCAGTTTTATCCTTCTCCTAATCTCGATGCTTATAATATTGAGCCATATTCAAAATAACAGAGGGAGAAGACGTAGACCAAGTACTTTCAGACGCCTGCAAACAAGTTATATTTTCAGGAAGATTAGTAACAAACCTATCAACAAACAAACAAACTGACTCCTCCCTCAGTGGGCATATCCTGTCCACTGTAATCCAAAAACGTGTCTTCAAACCTATTAAAGAATTCAGATGCACTCTCATCCTTCTGTCAACAAGCCATCAATCTTTACCTTCCTAGGTGGGATATGTGTGTGCATTTATGTAATAATATGACCAGGCAAAGCAAGTATCTCAGTACGGAGCTTATCTCCTGTCTTCCTTTCGTGATCCCATCCTTTAATCACATCTCATGTACCTCCCAACTCCGCTACATGAGCTTGAGGATGCTCCTGTATCCAAATATCAACCGGAACAAGAAGGCCGAAAAACATTTCAATATCAGCAATGGTCATTACAGTAGAAGAGGCCGTTTCTGTTAATTCCTTATAATAAGCAGTGGGTATTTTTCATAGGATCAGACAACGTAGCTTTAAGGGCTTACACCTCACTTCTTTTCCATGGGGTATAAACCTATTGCTCCTGGAAGCGGGCAGCCATGGCCGGTCTAGTAATCGCACCATGCTGATCTGTCAATGCAGGTATTTTTGGATGATCTATCGGATGAACTTCACGCATAGGGAACGGAGTCATTTTCGTGGGACTCTTATTATGCAATCGACCTCTAGAAGAGACCATATTTGCTAGCACCTGTCCTGGAGCTAAATCAGCAACATACGTCTCGAATATCAAATGGCACTTGAGGGGCCTCCATGTTGATGTGCATGTGTTAAAGGTCTATCAATGTATTGGATGTGCTTGAGAACGTGCTGCTGCAGAAAAGGCTCAAGCTCACACACGGCTTGCCAATTAACCTCAGTGCTATAAACCACATTACTAGCCCACTTCATAGCCTGTCTTGCTAATACCCTTTCACGGCGTCACCTACTCCAGAACACACCAGTGGACCCACTCGCTCTCCCTAACATTTGCTCAATTCCTGTCCTCAAACCCTGTACAGGCGTTTCAACATCCAAAAATATCAGATGATGAATAACCATAGGAGGAGAAGCGACAGAAGTAGTAGGTACAACTGTGGTCAATGTTTGCACCTGAGGAGAAAGAATAGAGGACAGCGGAGTTGGAACAGTAGGTGAACTAGAGGTCACAGTCGTCGAAGATGACGAGGACAAAGAAGGAGCTGGGGGTGCTGTAGCCAAAGCTGTTGAACTAACAGCTGTAGATGTGGGGCAACTGGAGCAGATGAAGCAGGCTGCTGTGACTGTACAGGGACAGTGGGATATATCCTCTGCAGGGCATAAGGAGGCGGGGGTTGAGTATCTAATAACTCCTCTGCAAACGTATCATTTTCCTCATTGGCCAGATAGGACTTATCAATGTGGAATCAAAATCACCTATCCTTACATTCAATTCCTGTCTCCTGTTTTTCTCTATCATATGCTACAGCTATCTGCGTAAATGTCTGCATTCTTCCTTACTGTGCCTCTTTCTCCATTGTTAACCATCTCTGCTTAGCCTCCTTCTGCCAAGTTCGAAGAGAATCAAACATTGACTGTCTACTTCGTTTCTTAAACAACTGTTCCTGTAAAAAAACAATCTTTTGTTCATCAAAGGTGTCCATCAAAGGCCATTGCAACTCTGCATTGCCCCTTGTCTATTTGTGCCATAGTGTACTAAACATAATAGGCCCAAGGCCATGTTTCACATATATATCAAAATTAGGACTACCTTCAATAGGCGCCAGCTGAGCTTCTTCCAACTGATCATCTGCAGAACAACAGCTGCAACACAAACCCCAAAACTTACTAAAGCTAGGCATTGCAAAAGAAAGAAAATCGTTATTTTTACCTGACAAAGTATTTGCAAACACTTTTCACCAAAACAGTCCTTGGACCGTAACAAACTCAAAACACAATGGTACCATATCCACATAGAAACAAAACAAATTCACCTGATAGCAGTAGTACAAACAAACCAGTTCTCCCCTGCAGACTCTTCAGACTAAACGGTCCAATTCAAGGGTTTTGCAGTGCAGGACTCCAGTCGGGATGACCAATGGGAGAGGCACCATCCGGCAGGACAGAAGGAGCAGCGGCGAGTAACAGACAGTCTTCTTGCAGGGATCCCTGAGCCATCAGTCCGACCTGATGATGTCCTCGGCTTCCCCCCCGCTGGTCTGTGAAAAGGGGATGGATCAATCACCTGAAGGAGTACCTGTTCGGGCGCCAACTGAAGGAAGTGTCCTGTTTGGGGCACCCGGGTCACCAATGACCACCTCTCCGCCTTCTGTACCAAATGATAAGGTGATATCCTACTCCTTGAACAAAGTGACGGAAAGTGACCACAGCCAGCAAATTATTGATATCAATATATTATGTCCAAAATCCAAATCCTTCCAGACAATGCCTGATGAATTCTGTACTGTTAATTATATGGAACTAATATGGAAACCTGAAAACAAGGATGAGATCACGGCTAGGGCAAAAAAGCTGGCTACCGAATATATGGTCGAAAAAAGCTTAAATCCCATTGAACGATGGGAAAACTTTACACACAAAGTAGCCACTGATAATATAACATCCACAATCGCCCATGGAAGGAAAAGTCTATATTGCAAAAAAGGGGAAGGTGCAGTAAATATTATCTTTCTACCATATGCTATAAGGAAAGAAGTCAACGAAACAGGCTGAGAAGACACCTAATGAGGTCTCCGTTTAACAAAGATATAGCAACCTCATTGACGAATAACAATCGTAAACTAAGGAAAGTGATATGTAATGAAAAGATTAAAGCAAGACAAGACCTATGGTCAAAAATATTTCATGTAAGTTCAATGGCAAATTCAAGGGAGTTCTGGAGACTTATTAATGGCTTATCTAAGCCAAGGAATCTGGGAATTGGATCAAGTTTATCTGAAGAAAAATGGCTAATATTTCTACAAACTCATCTCAACCCAAACCAACTGTCTCTGACACAACCTAATGTTGAAAGTTCTGTAACAAAGATTTGATAAGAAGGAGAGACAGATGTGACTATAACTACCAGCCAAGTGGCAAGATTGATAAAAAAACAAAAAGATGGTGCCCCTGGGCCGAATGGCATTCCCTTTGCTTTATTTAAAGAATCGCCCGACATCTGGTCAGATCATCTTACAGATGTTTTCAATGATGTGGTTGAGAGAGGAGAAATACCGAACTCTTGGAAAGGCTCGCTTCTAATTCCAATATTTAAAAAAGGCAACTGGCAACAGCCGGAAAATTACAGTCTAATTACCTTGCAGGACTCAGATGCAAAGTTGTTTGTCAGTATTCTTTTAAGGAACTTAACAGAGTGGGCAAAAGAAGTGCAGGTAATACCCCCAAACCAAACAGGCTTTGTCAAAGCCCTTGGTACAACAACAAATCTTTTAATTTTAGCAATATTAATTGAAAAGGCAATACGAGCAAAATTACCCTTATATTTGTGTTTTGTAGATTTTAAATCTGCTTTTGACTGTGTTGATCGTGAGCTTCTTTGGGCCAAGCTTGCAAAACAAGGAATACCAGTCAAGCTGTTAAAAATGATTAAACTCTTGCATTCTGATACTTGGGTTAGAGTGAGGATGGGTAATGGCTCAACGGTAACTAAAATAATTCCAACATCCAATGGGCTCAAACAGGGCTGTGTGTTAGCTCCCCTACTTTTTAATTTATTTTTATCCGATCTCACTTCTGACCTAAACGACATCCATGCCCACCCACCAAGGTTGGCTCAAACTCCGATATCAAACTTGCTATATGCGGACAATGTTGTTCTAATGAGCTATACAAAGGTGGGGATGCAACAACTGATCGATGGGATATCTAAATACTCCAAGGAAAACAGCATGCACATAAATGATGCCAAGACTAAAATGATGGTAATCACCAAAAATTTACGATTAAAGCATGCGCATACTTGGTTTTTGGAAGGCAAAAAATTGGAACAAGTAAATGATTATAAGTACTTGGGAGTAACTTACAGCGATAATGGCAAGTTCGTATATCGCAAACGAGAAATTACAAGGAAAGCGAACTCCATTATCGCTGCATTTAGATCTATCCTGAAATCCATTGGAGATTGGTTTTACCGCCCTTTATTAAAATCAATAGCAGTTAAACTACTGCCTTCTCTAACATATGGGAGTGAGGTTCTCAACGGGAGTGATGCAGAGATTATAAACACCTCTGTAGCAAAAACCTATCGTCATTTATTTTCACTCCCTAGGAAGGCCTCACAAGCCCAAGTGAGGTTGGAATTTGGTCTGAACGACCAATCTTGTGCAAGAAAAGGAAATATAATGAAAGTCTGGAATAGAATAAAAAATGATTATGACAACTAAATGTCTCGTCTTCTTTGGTAAGAAGTAAGCAACAACCGTTCCTTAACTATTGCCTCCTATTTAAACCTGGCAATTAAGGACTATGGTTTAGCTCCTATTTGGAACAACACGGTCAAGCAGGAGAGTTTCAAAAAGACAGTAAACAAAATGACTGACTATCTCTCTTTGATAAAGGACAAAGATAATTTAATTAAAAGACAGCATGTGTGGTCAATAGTAAATGGTTGTAATGAAAAGAAGATCCAAACCTATTTGGAAACATAATGGTCGAAAAAAAATAAACTAATCTTTATGAATGCTACGTTCGGTATCTTTCCAGCTTCATGTCATTTGGCACCATGGAAAAGAACTGATGAAATCGGGACGTGTACGCTTTGTAAATCTGGTCAAGAAAACATCATAAACCTAATGTGCCTCTGCCCGAACCTGGAAGTGGAAAGAAAAGGTGTACTTAAACTGTTTAATGAACGAGGTGTAAGGACTTGTAGGCAGGCTCTTATGGCAACCTTAGATCGAGAAGACTTAGCAATTAATTCAGCATTCGTGAAATTTCTCATATTGGCCAAAAAAAAGTTGGACGCTTGTGTTTGAATAGTCTGTAACTACTGTCAGGATGATAAATGGAATAATTTTAAGGAACAGATTACTTTTTAATTGTTTTATGAGAAGTATTTGAATATATGTACTGTATTAGCATTTTAGATTTGTATAAGTCTTATCCGTTTTGTAAGATTTTAATTAACCAAACAAATAAAACAAACCTACTGTACCAAATGAAGAGTCTTGTCAGACCGTAAAGTATACAAACCAATAACTGTTTATTCATATGCACTCAGAGTGGAGCTCAATCTGTACAGTCACTAAGAGTGCTACAGAGAGGACTGACATCAACAAGCATAGAGATACATTATGTATATTTCATAGCTGGACAAAGACACACCCACAGTGGACTTTTCCAGGCAGATGCAGCTGAACAGTAAAATACAAAAAAAGGTTTCTACTCTCGTATCTTACACAAACTAACACAGTCCAAGGTCGTTCCATCTTGGGCCCGTAACCAGGAAAGTGAGAGAGGGCCTCTATCTAGACAGAAAGGTATGCACTAATATGATCAGTGTATTCATTACTGAAACAAAACCTAGCCCTTAAGAAACGAAAGTCAAGGGAGGGCATTTCTCGGAATTGGATGAGATTAGTTTCGAACAGCCTAAAATGGCTCCTGGAAAGAAAATGGTGCAGCGAATGCTAACTTGCATAGGGCACTTCGTAAGCATAAACAGTTTCTTTTCTAACACCGTTTCGGGGTAACACCCCTCATCAGCCAGGCTATCTTGATTCCATCAGCAGAGCGAGCAAGGGACTACGGCTGGACATACCCATCTCACTTAAAGCGGAGCCACATATAAGTGCCACTACTGCAGGCCAGTATTGGTTCCTTTCTTTCCATGCAGATCTGGAGCTCTGTTCCCAATAGTCTGTCTTTCAATGACTTCCAAATAATAAATACAGTAGACAATGCAGTGCCCAAAACTACGGCTTTCAAACCATACTTCAAATGCAGAAAACCGATTCTGGTCACGGACCTCAAGAGCTGTGTTTTTTGTGTTTGGGCTAGAGGCACGGCTCCAAGTCATGGAGTGTGCCTTCATGCATTCAAAGGTGAACCAGGACAGTTAAGTGAAGCTGTCTGCCACTGAACACATGAAGAAATCACTGACCTCGCATATGTCTCTGTGTCTTTCCTAGTCAAGAGTGCCGGCCCATTCTGGAATCTTCTTTCACAAGCGGTTCTCATAGCTGTCAAAGTAATTTTGTAATCGCAAAATAAATCCGCGAATTTGCGAATTTTCCCGCCAAATCGCGTATTTGTTTGCGATTTGCCTTGGAGTACTTTCTACTGGCTAATCCAGTAAGTGCTCCCTCATTGGGTACATGTATAGTGCTTTTACTACACTGCTGTTGCGTAAAGGCCCAGAAGATGTGTCTCCAGTGACCATGTGTGCCTGTAACACATGCACAGGCACACAAGGTCACTGGAGACACATCTTCTGGCCCTTTACGCAGCTACAGTGTAGTAAAAGCACTATGGGGCAGATTTACAAGCCACTTGTGCCTCTTTTGCGCCATAGTTGCTTCACTTTTGTGACGCAGCGGCAGCACAAAAGATGCGCCATGGTGCTGGGTATTAACAACGCGACTCATCTGAGAGATGTGACACGTTTTAAAGCCCTGTGCCATCAGGAGGCGTTCCGGCGCAGGGGAGGATGTTCCTGCGCAGGAACGCCTCCTAAAAGTGGCTGAGTGAAATCTACAAGATTTCACTTAGTCACTTTTAGGCCAATGCTGCGTCAAAACCCTGCGCTGCTTTTACGGCACAGATGCGTGACACATCTGTGCCATTTTTGACACATGGTGCGCCGCATTGTAAATGCGGCGGACCATGGGTGGCGGAGCTGCGGCGCACAATAACTGGCGCATCCCTGGGGATGCGAAACAACAGTGCCCTCGCACACAGCAATCACAGTGTTACAACAGTGGTTACGTAATTAGCAACATTCTATGTATAGAGCCAACATTAAGTTAATTGCAGTCCTGTTCAGTTTCCTGGGAAATGGATATAACTTACCTACATCCTATTCCCAGGAAGCTGAACAGGACTGCAATTACCTTAATGTTGGCTCTATACATAGAATGTTGCTAATTACGTAACCACTGTTGTAACACAGTGATTGCTGTGTGCGGGGGCACTGTTGTTTAGCATTGTTTCGTAGGTCTGGTGACGGACCTATTGTAGAACGGTTAAGGGGTCTTATCCGCTCGCCTGTCTGCACCACATCCAAACATAGCTATATATACACTTCAACGATTACACTAGGTAGTGCGCCCAACCATGTCTGAAATACTAAAAACCCCACCTGTTGTTCTCCCTGGGGATGCGCCAGTTATTGTAAATCTGCTCCTATACATTTAGCCAACGAGGGAGCACTTACTGATTAGACAGTAGATAGTACTCCAGTTGAGTAGAGATATCGCACAAAACGGTGGCATCTCCGTGGACAAACACGCAGGGCGGGATTCATTCGGCCCTCTGTTAGACTTGTTTTTCCCTTGTTTTTCTGCCCCCTGTTAGACTCGTTTTTGTGCCCTTCTGCCCTCTGTTATTCCCTTGTTTTTGTGCCCTTCTGCCCTCTGTTAGACTAGTTTTTGTGCCTTTCTGCCCCGTGTTAGACTCGTTTTTTGTTACCTTGTGCCCTTCTGCCCTCTGTTAGTCTTGTTTTTCCCTTGTTTTTCTGACCTTCTGCCCTGTTAGACTGCTTTTTGTGCCTTTCTGCCCTCTGCATCACCACATCATCACTCAGCGCTACCCCAGCATCACTCAGCACCACCACATTATCACTCTGCATCACCACAGCACCACTCGGCACCACCACAGCATCACTCAGCACCACCACAGCATCACTCAGCACCACCACATCACTCAGCATCACCACGGCATCACTCAGCACCACCACAGCATCACTCAGCACCACCACAGCATCACTCAGCACCACCCCAGTATCACACCGCACCACAGCCCCACTCAGCATCACCACAGCACCACTCAGCACCACCACAGCATCACTCAGCACCACCACAGCACCACTCGGCACCACCACAGCATCACTCAGCACCACCACAGCATCACTCAGCACCACCACAGCATCATTCAGCACCACCACATTATCACTCAGCACCACCACAGCATCACTCAGCACCACCACAGCATCACTCAGCACCACCCCAGTATCACACCGCACCACAGCCCCACTCAGCATCACCACAGCACCACTCAGCACCACCACAGCATCACTCAGCACCACCACAGCACCACTCAGCGCCACCCCAGCATCAATCTGCGCAATCATTCAACAACTGGTTCAAATATGCTCTCTCAATGTTTCAAGCTTTATTACAAATGTCACAAAAAAATGTTAATATTTCACTTCTGTTCTTGGATTTTCGTCACAATAAAATACAATGAACATAATCTTCACCAAAGTTATTTACAAAAGTTTAAGCTATTGCCATTATAAATTAAAATTACTTTTATTTAAGTATTAATTTTAAAAAAAAATTAAAAGCCATTGTAATTTGTAATATCAATACATCTAAGTCACGTAAATACAAAACATGTTGCATTACAAATGCTATAGATGTCACATTTGCAAAAGTTATAACTATTGGGATTGTAAATGACAAAGCTATTAATTTAGCTATTTTCAAAACCAACACATAAATTAAAAAAATTGTCATTTACAAGACCAATAGCTCAAACTTTCCTAATGTGAGACCTATTGCATTGCAAATGTTCGTTTTTATATCTGTCAGTGCTTCCTGTTGAGGTTTAATTTTTGTGACAGGCGCCTCATTGCCTACTTGTAACTATTCTCTGACCCTGCTTCAAGGGTCAGAGCAGAGTCAGAGAATAGTTGCAAGTAGGCAACGAGGCGCCAGGAAGCACTTACAGGCTTACAGCAACAGGTGCCCAAGTTGAAGTTAATTTCTTTGTAACCCTTTTGTAAAAGGTTACAAAATATTAGCTTCAACTTTTGCAACTGCTGCTGTAACCCTGTAAGTGCTTGGCTGAAAATTCGTCCCGCTGTTTCGCGGATTTTACAGCGATTTCGCGAGATTTGCGGATCGCAAAATCACGAAAAATCCGCAAATTCCGGGAGCGGAACGAATTTTCAGCCCATGCTTAGTCAAAATACAAGTGGAAGCATATCAATGACACTCCTCCAGTTCCTTCTGGATTGCTTTTGGACCCCCCAAAAATCCGCCGAGGCCTCCAGTCTGGTTACTGCCAGCAAATCTGTCCTCTGTGTTATCTGAGCCATTAGAAACAATTTCTGGTTCCGCACTGACTCCAGTGCAGACTTCGATTCTGGCTCCAGCACGTGTGCTACTTTCTTAGTCTTCAACCCTGCTGCTGAAGATGCCATAGGAGGTTCCAGTGCTGACTTGTATTTATGACCCTGAACCACCTTTGTCTCAACCCGAACCCATAGTACTCACTGCAGCGCACCCTATATTCACAAAGCCTGAGTCTGATCCTCTCCTTCCATTACCACGGAGGCATGCTCAGAGGCTTTATTGTCTATTCGGTTTCAGTTTTGACAAGTTTTGGAGCTTGCCACTAGCTGGAGAAGACTGTCGTAGCAATGGTGCTGATTTACCTTCAAACTATGATGGTGACAGTTTCTACATGGACTCACATGAGGCTAGTGTGCTTGCTACGTCCCTGATGCAGTGTTAAGTTAGCCTGTTGGGAGTCCTGAATAGAGTACTTCCTTTCCTGTAGTGATTCAATGTGTTTCTGAGGTCCTGGACCTAGTACCTTCTAATGAAGTTAAGACAAATGTCCTTACATAAGATTTAAACCTGGGTTTGCTTCATTGAGCTCTTGCTCACTTTCAACGAAGCACTCACTGACGCCTTGATGGGTTCCTTGTCTAAGCCTTCTTGCTTGCCAGTCGATAGCCAGGTGGCCAGATGCCACAGATCGACACCTGGTGACGCTGATTTGCCTATGCAGTATCCTCCTTCAGAGAGCCTGGTGATTCAGGCTGACCAACTGCAAAGTAAACTCCAATTCATTCTTTACAACCCCCGTTTTCCTACATCTCTCGGGTGACAGACTTCCCTCATGGATAAGCCTTTTGATGGTTCACTCCTATTCAGCTGTAAAGCTGATTCTGCCTTGGAATGCTTTAAATAAAGTCTTGCCACAGAAAGCTCTTCGGCCCCCTTGCATACTGTTTCCTCATCCATTTAGAGCCTTCCAAGGCTACTCCACGGGGTTGGCATACATACACCAACAGTCTCCCTAGCCCCCACTGCAGTCAACCTAGTCCTTTGGAGGAACTGTATCTGGCAGGCAGCACACAGGCCTCCATGCGCATCAGTCCTTCCAGTCCCTCTGCCCTGCAGCAACAGGTTACAAGCCACTTTAGTTTGTTCTTAGTGGTGCCCAACTACCCTGTGGGAAGCAGGGTTCAGTATTTTCTTCCAGGGTGGTGAACCATCACATCCGACGAATGGGTCCTCCAAATCATTCAGTATTGCCATTTTGTCCCATATGGTTTCCATGCCGCCCACATCACAAGAGCTGTTAGATGAATACCTTTCAATTCTCATGCAAGAGTTTCAAGCTTTAATCTTCAATGGAACCATCAAGAGGGTTCTGTACCCTAAAATAGGGACCTAGTGTTACTCTCCCTATTTCCTTGTGTGAAATAAGAACGGATGGCTTAGGCTCATAATGAGGTTTTGCCCTCTGTGTGCCTACCTGTGAAAGGACGGATTTAAAATGCTCTCTTTATCCCATTTTCTCTCTCCCCTGGTATCCGGGCATTGGATTATGACCTTGTACCTACAGGACATTTATTTTTATATAGCCATCCTGCAGTCCCACAGATGTTACCTTGAGTTTAGGGTTGGCCAAGAGCTTTTTCAGTTTGCCTTGCTCCTCTTTGACTCAGCCAGTGACCCTCTGGTGTTCACCAAAATGATGTTAGTGGTTGCCACTCATCTTCGAATGTTTGGTATACTAGTTTTCCCCTTTCTGATGGATATGTCTTAACTGTAGGTTTTTTACCTTTTAGAATATTCTCCAGGCACCAGACTGGATCCTGAAATTTATACAGCTGTGTTGTAGGTGGCATTGTGTGGCTCCGCATTGACTACGTTCCACCTTGGATCTGATTGAGTGGCACCCCTGCAAATTGATGTCCATTTCTTACTTTCTGTGCCTTCGCACGAGGATCTGGAGCTCTGCTCATTTTTTGTCGGTTGTCAGATTAGTTCCAAAATATTTTACAGTCTGCAAGGGAACAATGTCCCCACCGAAGACTACATGATTCGAATTGTCATGACTATCAGAAACAGATGTTGGTGATGACCCTCACAAGGTGTGTCTCTGATTTGTACTTGACAGAAAAAAAACATGGGTATGCCCAAATGACCTTCCTATACCTGGGCAAAGGACATCAATTGGATGAATAACAGGGAAGTACAGAGGGATAAATCACAAATTTATTTTCGACTAGGGCACAGTTAAGTACCCTAACGTTGTCATTATATTAAACATAAATTACAAATTATTTAGTTTCACACATATGCCATTGGACCAGTCTCCGGTCCACCAATTACTTAAAAAATAAATTGAACAAAAGACATACAATGATGTCTACATAGACTTGCATAAACCATACAAATATGCATATATATTACCTACTGGCAGTCGCCAGTAGGTAGTTATAGTTAGGACCTATTATCCATAGGAAAACTGCAACATTCTATTGGCAATAACTTTGGCGTTGATTGATGAATCTTCTTGAAATGTTCCAAACTTTTGGCCAGCTCAGTTCTGCTCCTTCCCTGAAAGTTTGGGGGTGATTGATGAAGCAGGGGCCTAGACAAAAGGGGGGTCCCAAAACGTGTTTTTTCCCCATGCAATTTCTCATAGGACATTTAGCCACTGCTACAGCTCGAACAGCTGATCGGAATTACACCATATTTGGCAGAGAGGTAGTCCTCAGTTCTGACTTGTGTCTTTGGCATATCTGGTGTCAATCTGTTCAGTAGTTTCTTTGAAAATTGCGGTTAAAGTCATTTATATATCGATGGGCATGGAGGATCTGCGGATTGTGTGAGGATTGGCTTTGTAGGATAAGCGTGCCGTCCCGATCATGCTCTGTTCTAATTGGCTGTCAAGTGGTTGTAAACATTCAAAACCAGGAACTGTTGGCAGCCATTTTGTGCCTCGGTAGAAGCGAGGGTGAAGAAGTCTGAAATATGTTGACAAAATGTGAACAGGGGCAGGTTAGACACACCCTGAACCCCTAGCCCTGCTCAGGGGGTGACATAGGGACAAAAAAAGTCTTGAGATGCGCGTAGGAGTCGCGCATTTGGTTGCTGAAAAAAACGAAGCATGTATTTTTGAGATGTATATCAAGCTTATATGTAAAGATGTTGGGTGGTTCTACAAAGAGCCCTTGTGTTTATTGAGAGATTTTAGTAATTACAAGTAAGTACCGATGCAGAGCCTAAAGTTCATGAGGAAGACTCTGTTTTCTTCATAGGTAAAATGTACACTATCTCTTTAATAGATGCCATGCATATTGAAACGCAGATTGTTGTGGTATATGGACAATATTCTATAGTCTTTTAGAAAAGTAGAAAGATTTATTCACATGTTTATTCACTTATCTGCGCAGATCAGGTGTTCCAGTCTTCCCCTATCTCGAGGACTGGTTGTTGAAGGTGGGCTAGCCCCAGCCAGTCGTCTCCCATCTCCAGACTACGGTCAACCTCTTGCACCTTCTGGGGTTGTCCATCAGCGTGCCAATGTCGCACCTGTGCCCCTCTCAGAAGCTCCTCTTCATCGGAGCAGTTCTGGACTCAGCGCAGTTTCTGTTTTTTCACTCCAAACAGCGGGTTCGGGATATTTAGGCTCTGATTCTTATCTTTCAGCTTTTATCCTGGGTCTCGGTCAGGTTGACGCGGCGGCTCCTGGGGCTGAAGGCCTCCTGCATCCTAGTGGTGCATTACGCAAGGTGGCGTGTGAATAAATATAAACATAGGCCACGCAGTTTGTGTCCCGTGATATACAAATTTCGGGGGGGGGGGGGTGGTTCCTGGGGCTTGAGGGGGGTCGTTTAAGCCCACATACTTGTAATGTTGTAGGGGGGGATTTGGATGCGAGAGTGGTGCAAGGGGGTTGTAAATCTGGTACACAGTGTTTTGATTTACTTTGCTTTCCTTTCTGTGATGTAGAAGTTCCTGGGTAAATATATTGGTTTTTGTACAGCCAGTAACTTTTAACCCTACTACCCCCAACGGCTTTCTGCCTGTTACCATAGTAACAGTTCAGGAAACACTTACATGAGCACAGAGGTTAAAAGTTCACCACACTATGTTACTAATGAGTTGGCCTCAGAATTAAACTTCAAATTATAAATATCATTTCTATTGATGACTGCTACCCCCACAAAAAAAAACAGACGTATGTACTTTTTTAATTAACTTTTATTAAAACAATAACTGGAACTATAACTAAAAGATAGCAATACAATAAATAACTAGAACTAACAAAACAATATAATAAACAGCATATAATATGGAGTCCAAAAGAAGTATTGTAGTTAATCTGCAAAACAAATAAGAAAATTAGTGTTTAAAATTAGATTGATGTGACTAAATTGTAGTGACTAAATTGTAGTGTAGTTCCTATAGTCCCAATAGGCTCTGCGCATTGGAATAATATATACTGTAGTTTAGCCGTAGGACTGAAGTCGACTAGGTCTCTACCAAATATATTAAACTTAATAGTGAGTGCCAGCTAGCTCGGAGGTCACTAGAAACTTTCTCGAATAAACTAGAAGGGATTAGTTTCTAACAACCGCATAAACATGACCACTTTGTTTCCCAAGAATAAGAAATCAAATCTCTAGAGTCGCAAACTAATAGATAACTGTTTTACTCAGTCAATCGTGCATGCTTCATTTCACCAGAGATGCAGAGAAATAGAGAGACGGGCGTTTTCAATAAAAGTATTTATTGAACAGTCTTCTTTCTCAAGCATTGGAAATGAACTGCTACAATCGTAATACTGGTTAAAAAGTACAATGCATATTATACAAACCGTATTATAAAGTAGTACTGTAAAAGCATGATATGGTTTCTAAGCCATAAAGTGCATAAAATATATAAAATACATACAGTAATAAATAATGACTAAAAGTACTCAACTGGTGCTTTTAAAATACGGGTACCCCGGTGTACCTAACCTAAGTCTAGTACGAGGGAAGAAGTAAGTGAGGAGTAGCCTAAGTTTAGTAGTTCTCTGCCAAGAATCTATTCCAAGAATTCTCTAAGAGGTCTAATCAGCTCCGTACCTTGATTTTAGAATGAAGGAGGTCTTGTATCTCTCTCTCAGGGCTCGATTTCCCAGATACCTGCAAGGGTAAGCCAGAAACACTGGAGCTGGATTTCTTGGCAAGAGAAAAGACAGCGTCTCTCTCAGTGCGTCAGCTGGAGGGTCGGCTTCCTTCAGCACTTGCTGCTGCAGGGCGTCGGGCAAGTAGATAGTCGATCTGATCCAAACCACTGTGTGTTTGTCTGGGCAAACCTAGGCATATTTATACTTTGAAGGTGCCGAGTTTGACACATGTTTGGACTTAATAACGTCACTCAAAGGCTAAATTCTTGGAAAACGCCAGGAGTTCTAGGAGAACTTAATATTCAAGCATGTTGAAGACCCTAGTAAGCATGGGCAGAAAATTTGTTCAGCTCGTGGAATTTGCGGATTTTCCGCGATTTCGCGATCCGCGAATCTCACGAAATCGCGGTCGAATCAGCGGGACGAATTTTCAGCCAAGCACTTGCAGGGTTACAGCAGCAGGTGCAAACGTTGAAGCTAATTTTTTGTAACCTTTTACAAAAGGGTTACAAAGAAATTAACTTCAACTTGGGCACCTGCTGCTGTAAGCCTGTAAGTGCTTCCTGGCGCCTCGTTGCCTACTTGCAACTATTCTCTGACCCTTGAAGCAGGGTCAGAGAATAGTTACAAGTAGGCAATGAGGCGCCTGTCACGAAAATTAAACCTCAACAGGAAGCACTGACAGATATAAAAACAAGCATTTGCAATGTAATAGGTCTCGCATTAGAAAAGTTTGAGGGATTGGTCTTGTAAATAACAATTGTTTCTATTTATGTGTTGGTTTTGAAAATAGCTAAATTAATAGCTTTGTCATTTACAATGCCAATAGTTATAACATTCGCAAATGTGACACCTATAGCATTTGTAATGCAACATGTTTTGTATTTACGTGATATTACAAATTACAATGGCTTTTATTTTTTTTAAAATAATTAATACTTAACTAAAAGTGATTTTCATTTATAATGGCAATAGCTTAAACTTTTGTAACTAACTTTTGGGAAGATTATGTTCAGTGTATTTTATTGTGACGAAAATCCAAGAACAGAAGTGAAATATTAACATCTTTTTGTGACATTTGTAATAAAGCTTGAAACATTGAGAGAACATATTTGAACCAGTTGTTGTTGAATGGTTGCCCAGATTGATGCTGGGGTGGTGCTGAGTGGTGCTGTGGTGGTGCTGAGTGGTGCTGGGTGGTGCTGTGGTGGTGCTGAGTGATGCTGTGGTGGTGCTGAGTGATGCTGTGGTGGTGCTGAGTGATGCTGTGGTGGTGCTGAGTGATAATGTGGTGGTGCTGAGTGATGCTGTGGTGGTGCCGAGTGATGCTGTGGTGGTGCCGAGTGATGCTGTGGTGGTGCCGAGTGATGCTGTGGTGGTGCTGAGTGGTGCTGTGGTGGTGCTGAGTGATGCTGGGGTGGTGCCGAGTGATGCTGGGGTGGTGCTGAGTAGTGCTGGGGTGGTGCTGAGTGGTGCTGTGGTGGTGCTTAGTGGTGCTGTGGTGGTGCTGAGTGATGCTGTGGTGGTGCTGAGTGATGCTGTGGTGGTGCTGAGTGATGCTGTGGTGGTGCTGAGTGATGCTGTGGTGGTGCTGAGTGATGCTGTGGTGGTGCTGAGTGATAATGTGGTGGTGCTGAGTGATAATGTGGTGGTGCTGAGTGAAGCTGTGGTGGTGAGTGATGCTGTGGTGGTGCTGAGTGATGCTGAGTGATGCTGTGGTGGTGCTGATTGGTGCTGTGGTGGTGCTGTGGTGGTGCTGAGTGATAATGTGGTGGTGCTGAGTGATAATGTGGTGGTGCTGAGTGATGCTGTGGTGCTGAGCGATGCTGTGGTGGTGCTGAGTGATGCTGTGGTGGTGCTGTGGTGGTGCTGAGTGGTGCTGTGGTGATGCTGAGTGGTGCTGTGGTGGTGCTGATTGATAATGTGGTGGTGCTGAGTGATAATGTGGTGGTGCTGAGTGATAATGTGGTGGTGCTGAGTGATACTGTGGTGGTGCTGAGTGATGCTGTGGTGGTGCGGACTGGTGCTGTGGTGGTGCTGAGTGGTGCTGTGGTGGTGCTGTGGTGGTGCTGAGTGGTGCTGTGGTGGTGCTGAGTGATAATGTGGTGGTGCTGAGTGATAATGTGGTGGTGCTGAGTGATAATGTGGTGGTGCTGAGTGATAATGTGGTGGTGCTGAGTGATAATGTGGTGGTGCTGAGTGATAATGTGGTGGTGCTGAGTGATAATGTGGTGGTGCTGAGTGGTGCTGTGGTGATGCTGAGTGGTGCTGTGGTGGTGCTGAGTGATAATGTGGTGGTGCTGAGTGATAATGTGGTGGTGCTGAGTGATGCTGTGGTGGTGCTGAGTGATGCTGTGGTGGTGCTGAGTGATGCTGTGGTGGTGCTGAGTGATAATGTGGTGGTGCTGAGTGATAATGTGATGGTGCTGAGTGATAATGTGATGGTGCTGAGTGATGCTGGGGTAGCACTGAGTGATGATGTGGTGATGCAGAGGGCAGAAGGGCACAAAAAACAGTCTAACAGATGGCAGAAGGGCACAAAAAACGAGTCTACCAGAGGGCAGAAAAACAAGGGAATAACAGAGGGCAGAAGGGCATAAAAAACGAGTCTAACGGGGCAGAAGGGCAGAAAAACAAGGGAAAAACGAGTCTAACAGAGGGCAGAAGCGCACAAAAGATGAGTCTAACAGGGGGCAGAATGAATCCCGCCCTGTAATTTTGTCCACGAAGATGCCACTGTTTTGTGCAATACCTCTACTCAACTGGAGTACTTTCTACTGTCTAATCAGTAAGTGTTCCCTCGTTGGCTAAATGTATAGGGGCAGATTTACAATAACTGGCGCATCCCCAGGGATGCGGCGCACCATGTGGCAAAAACGACACAGATGCATCACGCATCTGTGCCCTAAAAGCAGCGCATTTCTGGAGCTGCGTTGCAAGCGCGACGCAGCTCCAGCAATCCTCTGGGGGGCCCTATCTCCCCAATGCTGCGTCAAGCGTTGCGCCTGCTTCAAGCATGTGCAGGGTTTTGACGCAGCATTGGCCTAAAAGTGACTGAGTGAAATCTTGTAGATTTCACTCAGCCACTTTTAGGAGGCGTTCCTGCGCAGGAACGCCCTCCCCTGCACTGGAACGCCTCCTGATGGCGCAGGGCTTTACAACGTGACGCATCTCTCAGATGCATCACATTGTTAATACCCAGCACCATGGCGCAACTTTTGTGCTGCTGCTGAGTCACAAAAGTGACGAAACTGCGGCGCAAAAGAGGCGCAAGCAGCTTGTAAATCTGCCCCATAGTGCTTTTACTACACTGTAGCTGCGTAAAGGGCCAGAAGATGTGTCTCCAGTGACCATGTGTGCCTGTGCCTGTGTTACAGGCACACGTAGTCACTGGAGACACATCCTCTGGCCCTTTACGCAAATGCAGTGTAGTAAAAGCACTATACATTTACCCAATGAGGGAGCACTTACTGGATTAGCCAGTAGAAAGTACTCCAGGGCAAATCACAAAAAAATCTGCGATTTGGCGGGAAAATTCGCGAATCGCTCAATGCGAATTCTCAAATTTCACCCATGGTTAGTCCCAAGCTGCTGAAGGCGGGTTTTTCCAAGAAATTGTTGTTAATTCTCGGAACTTAGTGGAAGTAGTCATGCCGTATTTGGGCTGTATGGCTTAGACCAAATATGGTAGTGATTTCAATGCCTATACAAGGATATGATAAAGTATACCTATATAAGGGCATGAATCGGGAAAACTACTCTAGGGTCCTAGATTAGTTTACAACACTCACTCCACGATCTTAAGTTCAATAAAGTTAAGCTAATAAGCACTGAACATATCTAAAGCTAGTGTTTACAATCCCACCCCAAAATACATACAAATGCACTTGAAATGGTTGTACATGAGAAAAAACAAAAAAATATTGAGTATTTCTACAGTACGCATTTTAAGGAAGTGATGACATTCTAAGCATATAGTATGGTATCTAAATATGCAAACCGAATGAATCATGAATTTACATTTATGAAAATGTTTTTTAAATAAAGAAAGAAAGGTCGAGACCATTTCATAACATAGCATATTATTACAATTGTTATATGAGGACAAGGCCAAATATTTTCTCTAGGCAGTAAAAAGGAAAATAATTTCTTGTTCTCTAAGAATAGTTCTACTTTAAGCAGATTAGTCTGTGCCAAAAAGGTTCAATGTTTTGGAGAAAAAAAATTCAAATGGTTGTGAAGAATTAGAGTCCCAAAGTTAGAATTCTATGTTTTGAAAAATGAAAGGCCGAATTTCAGAGTTCAGGGAACGCTGTGTGCATGAATCAAAAGTTCTTCTCGGTGTCAGGAGAAAACATCAGATCGTCTAGGCTGGCAAATAAATAGTCTACCACAGTAGGTGAAAGTGGAACTACTTGATCTAGCAGATCAAATGTACACAGATGAGAAGCATTGCCGTCAGCGCCAGGTGCTGCATTAGCAGTGTTCATATCAGATGGTACCTGTGTGCCTATTGATCCTCGTATCTCACCCTCAGTTAGACTTACTGGTGAGACCTCAATGAACCGCGTACTTTGCCACTTCACTAGCATGTGCCTGCCACTTACAAGTCGCCCTATATCTAATTTAATAAAAAGCGACCACATTGTAGGGCCGTATTGTATATCTTATATACCACATTTTCAACACAACAGTACAGAGTGCATGGATCTATTTAGTTTTTCGTTCATCTTTGTATTACTTTTGGTTACTCGCACTGATGTTTGCTGACCTATTAACCTGGTGATGGATATGATTTAGTTATGGATACGGATTAGTACAACCAATTCTTTGATTCTTTCGAACAGATTACACCTGATGAAGGCAAATGCCGAAATGCATTGGGAACGCGTAATTGATGTTTTTTACGTTGGATAAACATTAAACATTGAAGTTATTTCACCTGAGAGTCAAGAAACATTGTAACTCTTATGGGATGAAAGTAAATCTCATTAAAATCAACCAATACATTTGGAATTTTTGGTCTTGAATATTTTGGAAATCTTGCTGTTGCATAACAGCCCACAATCATCAGTGCCCTAGGAGACACCCACACATCCGTGTCGGTGCTACTTTTATGTACATTTGTTTACTCCCGAGCGGGGAGCAATCCAGTGGAGCACTATCTTACAATAACAAGTGATTAAATTAGGCTGTGCACAGTCACATTCTTTATTGTATTAACCTCCATGAATGCCGTCATCAGGATCGGTAGCTGTTGGGGACAACACAATGCATGAGTCGTTACCGGACCTAGCAAGGTGTTGACATCCGATGGCAGGACTGATGGAAGTGTAAGACAAATGTCCAACACGCATTCTTCTCCACAAAGCAGGCATCGTAGAACAGGTAAGATGCAATCTTGCCAGATTGGTCTGAACGATAGAAACCAGGTTGTGTTCAGATCTCTTAAACGAGCCAAGCCAAGAATCTGTGTAATCCTCTCATGATAAATCTTGGCAAGGAGGGTCCCTTCCATGTGGTCTGGGTATCGTTGGTTGCCGGACTTGCCATATTGGAGCAGAAGAAATAAAAATAGAATTCCTGCTACGAGTCCCAAGATGAGAGGCAGAACGCCGAACACAGAGTGCACGAAATTTGGAAAAATGCAGAGGACTGCTTCAAATGGTGTTAACAGTCCCGAAAAAATTGTCTTAAATACATGTGCGATGCCACTGGTATCAGACATGTTTAAGATTTGACTTAACATTTCTTCAAAATGTACTGGGCAGTTTGTTGATAATAATGCATGTATCTCTGCAGATGTCTTCTCAACTTGCCGATCATACTTTTTCTTAGACTAGGTCAGTGGCACAGATTTTTGCAAAAGAATGGCTTTTATTCTGCTTAAAGTATCAATTCGTATAGAAGAGATATTCAGTGAAGGCCATAATGCCGTCCCACTGTCTGTCTTGTGAGTTGGATACAATACTTGCATAAAACAAGTGACCATGGACGACACACTAACGAGATAAAGTTTTCCTGGCATCATGCCACAGCAGCTGTGATCATTCAACAGAACATAACTGCCATTGGATAGCTGCCTGAAAATGAGTTCTATCACAGTGGAGGGAGCACAGTGCAGGTGGCAAGAGAGGTTATTTGCTGAACCGTCGCAGGCTCCGTGTAAATTAATACCTTTGCACAAAAGTGTACCACTTAGTGAGTTCTTACAATTTTTCCCACTAAGGAATACCTCTTTTCCCTTGTTCCAACATTTGTGTGTGTAAGGTAAAGTTTATGTTGACTTAATGTATTCTTTACCCAACCTTTCATACAGGCCCGCTGTCAGGAGTCATGTTGTGGCATCCATAGCTGGTCAGGTAGATTGTAAGCGGCCACGATTGAACATTAACCTAGCACAGTGAATGTGTGGTATTACTGTAACTAGTGATACAGCCTCTCCTAAGATGGCCACCAGTATGAACAGTAACGGGATCGGTTGCCATTCTATGCCACAGAGTGTTTCTTGGTATGCAGTCACAGTCTCGGAGCCACTTCAACTACGTACCTACAGTAAGGCTATTGTTGTGGCGCAGAGGAACTGTCAAATTGCCTATTCTCTCGTACCCTCCCAGCTTGCGCTTTTCCTATTCTATCCTTCCCTCTGTTCCTTCCCCTATCCTTTTTGCGTGCTTGTGAAGGAGGCTGTTACTTCAGACATTTGTACTATAGTTCCGGATGAAAGTCTACTTGAAGACAGAGATTTATACACCACAGTAAAGAGAAGCTCACAGGTAATGAAGGTGAAACTTAGTTAATCCCTCAAGAGTGAATTGCCAGTTAGCTCCGTAGTAATAAGGTCTTTCTTTTGCAGACAGGGCTTCCAGTCAAATATAAATCCAGAAGAGAGGCGCAGACTCCCTCACTAGCTGGTAGGATAAGTGCTAATTATTGAATAGTAATTTGAGTATCTTGGTAGGTGTGTTTTCTTATTTCCCCTTCTTTGTGCATTAGACACCCATGCCAAGATGGTCGGAAGAAACCAGTAGAAGATTCCAGACCTTGATCTGGCTGTTCAGCAACGGGAGTGTCTCTTCTCTCTATCCACTTCCCCTTTCCCCTCTCGGCTGGTTTAGGAGCTTAACTGCTGCGACACCGGTCAGCAGGAGATTGGGACTAGCTACGGTCTGCCTCTGCAAAGCGTTTGGAGCTTCATGACACCCGCTGGCATATGTTGTAGACAATACTGAAATTGGAAACTCGTCACTGGTATCATGATGGTGCCATGAACTATCCATTCAATGACAGGCTTCTCAGAAACTGTCAATGGTAATCTTTCCAGTTTTTCAATGCTCAGCACTGTATAGTCTGCTCCTCTTTGTGCCAAAGAGATTTGTTTATCTGTAATGTTAAATACAGCAAACAATGACGTTGTGTTGATTAGACGCCATGGCACGTAGCCTGAACGAAGATTTTGCAACGTCCAACATAGCTGCATTATAGAACGTAATTGAGACAGGCCATGTTGTAACATTATCAAGTCCTGTTCCATTATGTCAATTGCAGGATACAATGCTGTCCAATGAATATATCCTGGAGGACAGAGTCGTTAACACATTGTCCACTACAGAGAGAGCTTTCTCTAAATAAATACCATCAATTTCTCATATTCTTTCTGCAGTTTCCATTTGCGTTATTTTCCAAGCTTCGTTGTAACCATCGTATATACCGGCGAATATGAAACGTTTTTGAAGTGGTTTGCGAGGCCCCATTAAGAAATCTCGCAAATCATTGCTTTCTTTAAGTAAAGATAAGTGTTGTTTGATTTCCGGAAATGTGGATGTCTTTAGCCACTCAAGGCATAGTTTTCCTACACTATAAGTTGTTACTATCCCTGGATGTTGTCTCTGGGAGTATCTTGGATCTGGCCTGTTCACTTTTAACCCCTGTGTTTTGTTCAGGAATCTATCATGACAGTTATTGGTGTCTGTGGGCCAGATTAACCATTTTTTCCGATCAGGATTAGTTCTGTTAAGTTTTAAAATATATGGTACGTCTACCTCCTTTTCTGTAGTGTCATTACTTTCAGAAGTGGGTTTAGGTAAAGACGGTTTATTTAAATCTTTAATCTTAGCCAAGCCAAGACAAGAAGTTTGTTGAACAGTGTCATTTAAAACATTATTTGTTCTGGTATAATGCAGGCTCTGAACAAGGCTTCTAAACCTTGTATCTGCAAGTCTTTCGTGCCCCAGACAGTTTTTGTCTCAAAGTTGTCTTTCCAAAAGTAGAAACCTAATGTAGACAGGTGAGCATAAAAGTTTGCAGAATAAATTTGTTTAGTGTTGGTCAACATTGTTTTCATTTTAATGATCAAAAAGAGAGAGAGAGGGAAAAATGTGTATGTACTACACTCTTATTTCCCAGTCAGTATTTTTAAACAACAAAAGAGTGTAGTTGCAATATTCACAACTTAGGAGCATTTGGGAATGAGATTGATAGGAATACAGAACCCACTAGGTTTGTATAAAAAGCCCTCACTCGCCACTAGTTGGCAACATGCTTTATCATAGGGCCCCACCGGGAGAGGCTGAGTGCCTCCCCGGTGTGTTTCGACGCCAGATTTACTGCGGAGCTGGTTGTGTTTGTGGGGTGGCTTGGTGATAGTGTTTTAACAATTAAAAATGTCAGAATTGTGTCGTGAAAAAGGATTTTTTTATTTGGCGACCAATCGGACACGTTAAAAACAAAGTGTTGGAAGTGGGCCAAATAGATTGTTTGGCTGCTTCCTCTAAGTGGGGTTAGGTCAACATGTTTCTGCCAATGATGGTGTACATTAACCTGGCATTCATCAGGACTAAATAGAAACTATACCTCGGCGGTATGGGCACGCTAAGGCCCACTCTAACCTGAGGACGTATGAGTCAAAAACATGTAAAAAAGTGCAGAGGAACAGTATGCCTTGGAAGGTTACCTCCTGTTCGAGGTACCAGTTGCACCTGTAAAGCAAGAGGACAAAAACATACATAGAGAAAAGACAGGACAAACAATTAGTATCAAATCTTGCTCATGAGCATGTTGGCTGTATCCCATGCTCTCAAATATAGCCGTGCTCGGGTTGTGTAATAGTTAACTGTATCCGTCTAAAAGAGTATTAGTGATCCTGCTTGATCGTCGTGAAAGGATCAAGGATTGTGCGCTTATTAGGTCATAATGCACGATCAATGGTGTGCAGAATACGAGGTGTGCACGAGAGAGAACTAAGAGCACACCTGCATGCCTATCAATGGTTACACTGATTTTCTCTTCTCGGTTGAGGGAGCATAAGGCAGTAATCACTTTGGCCAAATCACGTTACTTTTCCAATAAAATCCTGAACTCGTCTAATAAGTCCAAAGATATTTTTTCTATTGGAGAAGAATTATCTAACCCGGCAAGAGTCACTCTAGCCCCCCTCCCTTCCCAGTCTCTGTGCGACTCCCTGAATCAATTCTTTGTGGACAAAATCATTAAGATCAAAACTAGCATCTCCACTTTAGCCCCACCTGTCCCCACATCTTTCAGTGTCCCCGGTTTTTCCCACACTCATATTCTTACCCATATTCCCCTTATTTCAAAGGATAATTTTTTATCACTTCTTCACAAAGTTTCCTCCGGTTCTCCCAGCGATTGTTGCCCCCCCTCGGCCCTTCGGGAAGCTTTTACTTCCTGTCCAGAACCTCCCCTTGCTCTTTTGAACAACTCTTTGACTATTGGGGAGGTCCCTGGATCCTTCAAACAGGCCGAGGTGGTTGCCATTTTGAAAAAACCATCGGCAGACCCTTCCACCATGAGCAACTACCGCCCAATTTCCCTTCTTCCTTTTCTCAGTAAAGTTTTAGAGTCGCACGTTACTCATACTCTTAGCTCTTTTGTGGAAGACTCAAGTGTATTGGACCCCCAGCAGGCCGGGTTCAGACCTGCGCACTCCACAGAAGCAGTCATTCTTTCTGTGATGGAGGAACTGCGCAGGGGGGCTGATGCTAACATCTGCCAGGCTTTGGTCCTCCTGGATCTGTCGGCCGCCTTTGACACGGTCGACCATGACATTTTGGTCGACCGTGTCGGGGAGGCTGGCATCCAGGGTACCGCCCTGGACTGGGTCCGCTCTTTCTTTACCCAACGCCATCAAGCAGTCAGGCTGTCCCAGTTTTCCGCTACTCAGGTCAAACTGACCTGCGGTGTCCCACAGGGTTCTTCCTTATCCCCTCTTCTTTTTAATTTGTATCTTTCCCCACTCATCCGTGCCCTTCGTCAGTTTAATGTCACCGCGTTCAATTACGCGGATGACATACAATTAGTTTTTACCATTGACTCCTCTGCTGAATCCATTTCCACTTTCCAAAACACCCTTTGCTTTATTAGCAATTGGATGAGCTCAAATCACCTGAAGCTCAACCCCGACAAGACTGAGCTGGTTCTTGTCTGGGGCCCCTCCAATCCTTGGGATTCTTCCTTTTGGCCTGCTAGCCTTGGCAGCCCTCCTTGCCCTGCCAATTGTGCCAAAAGCCTGGGAGTCGTCATTAGTAGTGACCTTTCTATGGAGCCCCAGATAAGCGCGGTAGTCTCCTCAAGCCATTTCCAACTCAGGAAAATACGGAAAATCTCCCGCCTACTTACATCCGAGGCCCTTATCTTGGCCCTGCTTGCGCTAGTCATGTCTAGGCTTGACTATGCCAATGCACTATATGTAGGCATTCCTGCTTACCAACTCAGGAGGCTTCAGTTGATCCAGAACCAGGCTGCCCGCCTGATCCATTTTCAACCTAGAGATCAACATGTCCGCCCTCTCTTAAAAAGTCTCCACTGGCTTCCGGTAGCTGCCCGCTGCAAATTTAAGCTTGGCTGCATCATCTCCAAATCCCTCGCTGGTCATGGTCCCCTCTTCATTTCTTCCCTCCTCCACCCGTATGTTCCTTCTCGAACTCTTCGGTCATCCCAATCAGCCTTGTTATCAGTCCCTAGATACAAGAGGAAGAAACACGGCGGCCTCAAGTTCTCTTTTTTGGCCCCCACCTTCTGGAACTCCCTCCCCCTCCCTCTTAGGTTGTCCTCTCCTTTTCCCAAGTTCAGATCCTCCCTCAAAACTTTTCTTTTCACTGAATCCTATAAATAACTGTTTCTTCTGTTTCCTCATCTGCTCTCTCCATTACAGCGCCAAGAAACCTAACGGTGTTAGTTGCGCTCTAGAAATGTATTTAACATAACATAACATAACATAACACTGCCTCCAGCCGGCCCTCCAAACATATCCTCCTACTTGATGACTCACCTTCAAGAGAAAACCGCTCAGTTGACCACCTCCAAACACAGACCACTGCCTTTGTGCCTGCTACTAACGCATCCATTACACTCTACTCTCACCCCTACGAAACCTGCAGTTACGCTTTTCCGCTCACCTTTAAAACCACCCCTCGAATGTAAATGTAAACCTGTGACTGCCGCCCACTGCTCCCTTGTCCTCCACTGACAGAAAGACTGATGGCTGGTCCCCATCTAACCACTGCAATTCAGTAAAGGCAGAGCGTTTCAGCTGCTGCCCTCCCCAATGCCACTGTAGTAGTTTAAAACATGTTAACCCCTTCCATGCTCATGACGAGCTGAGCTCGTCATGAGTTGTGCCGCTCGCATGCTCATGACGAGCTCAGGTCGTCATGTAACGCGGCTTTTTGAAAAAAGCCGCACAGCGCAAAAATAACCGTCGCACGTATGTGGTTAAACAATTTCTTCAGCTGACCACCCCAAAACAGTTCTTCCTGCTAGCCTCTACTGCATCAAAGCCGGTCCTGCTACTTTTCATCCTCTGAATGATGCACACAATAATATTAAATGTACAAAGGGTCCCATTTTTGTTATCTCACACCAACCTTAATTTACACTATGTACCCCACTAAACCATACCTCTTGTCAAAGGCAAACCTGATCCCATGTGTAGCAACCAGTCAGCAAGTACCTCAAGGACAAACACCAGAGAGAATGCGCGATTCATGTAATTAAACCAACAGTGACAACGTAGCATTTCGCCACCCACTGTCAGCCCAGCCAAGTCTGCAACTGCACAGTAGCCATCAATACCGGCAACATCTAAAGTGCATTTCCACTTCCTTTCAATGGCAGCTCCTGATACATATACCTATGACTTCTGGACTGCATCTACCGCAGATCACAGCCTTCTTTGTCTCCCTAAAACTAACTGAATGCTGTCAGTAAACCCTTCTCTTACCCCATCCTTACTAATACCAATAACTATTGGAGGATAACGAAAAAAATATATAGTATTTTCTTATGCAAATAGCGTATCATACACTTGCTGGCCACAGTCCTCACCAGATCCATACATATCAATATTCTACTATTGCACCATTCTGTCAACCCTATTATTATCTGGAGATGTTTTTATCCCTTCCGTGAACTGGGAAAAGAAATACCTTGCATGACAACAATTCCCTTTAAAACCTTTGCTACTTATACAGGCTCTCAAAGCACTTACTTGTTTTACTAACTGTCATTGTAAAGCAAACAGGTAACTCATTCTAGGATTGAAGTTACTGCTTAGAAGTTAATACTGAGATATAGGATGATTTTTTGCATGTCTGCCACACACTCATTCTTCCATGCATGTGCACACAATACAACAATACAATTTAGCTTAGCAAATTGTTCAGAAATGTATGGGAAGGTAAAGAAACAGCCCATATTATTTCTACAAAGAAAAATAGACAAATGTTCACTTTATACCCCATGACATAAAAGCCTTAGCGTGCACAGCTTGTCCAAATCCATGCCACCTAATTCAGCCCTGGCAAAGAGCACGCATCTGGCGTTAGACTAACACATTTCAGTGTGGTGATCCGCATCACCGCACTGAAATGCAAATTCACGCATAACAGGCATCCGGCATCCCAGGGTACCAGTGCTGCTAATCAGTGCTGGTGTTTTCTGGTGCTTCCCCTGCCTCCTAAACACTATGCGGTAAATTTTGTTATGCAGAACATCTGCCTGTGTGGTAGTCTTGTAATGTATGTCCCTTTTCTATGCCCACAACATTTTGCCGTATTTCCGTAGTGTGTCCATAAAATTAGGTCTTGCAAGGATTTGTTGCAGGCGCACGCACCCGACATGCACTGGCAGCCTTACGATGTCAGCCGCTTTGAGTGCGACATCTAAAAGGACTGGTTCCTGATGGGAGCTAGGGGCTTGAGAAGGGCACCAGAGCTTGGAGTGGGTGATGTATGTTGTGACCCGGGATAACCTTCACTTCCCTGCGGGGAGTGATGTGCAAAAACAGCCACTCTGCATGGAGGAGCCGGGATCTAAGATTTCAACACGATGACCCCACAGCGCTGAAGTGCCCAATTTCATTGCTGTTTTGTTGTTGGGGAAACGGGAATATCGATGAGTAAGTATTAAAGGAATAACATGCGGGAGTCTGTTTTCAGGCTGATTCCTACTTGTTTTCTTTGAAACTTTCACATAGCGCTAATAGCTAGTTTCAGCAGCAGACATACCGGAATGAAAAACAAAAAACGTTAATTGTGAAGGTCCCGTAATCCTGTGACCTAGGTGATTGGTAACTCCTACCTGTGTTAGAGCATTGATTGCTTCAGATGCAAGATAGATATATAGCTGCACTGATTAGGGGTGTTACATTGAGTAATTGCTAAATGGGAGACAGTCATTTCCGAAAGCGTTACTGTACCCAGGTGACATTGTATTAATACCTCACAATACATTCTCAGAGTGCATAGACATAACCTCCCCTCCCCTTACTGCCATGAATTATTGCTCCTCAGAGGGTTAGTCCCTCTAGTCATCTCTTGTAATTCAACCGGTTACTGTGGTCAGCCATCTCGCAGCCATCCAATGCCTGTTGGCCATCCTGCGGTCCTCAATGCTTTTCTTTTGACTAGAGTCTACCGGGAGGCATGCTTTAATAATCTACTATATTGCCTCATCCAGCCTCTCAAGTTCAGGCCTCTGCCTGCTGGCCATAGGCCAGTGAGGCCCAATTTACACATACACAAAAGAGGCCTCCGGTCACCCTCAGTCCAGCAGATGTTTTATTAATGCACCTACAGACCTTGCTCTGCAGACAAACTGATTGCGCCAAAGGTCTAGGTGTCTACTGTGGCACAGGGAGCTGTGACCTAACTCTAGTCTGGTGGCATCGGAGGCACCACTGCACATACTGCTTGAGGCTCGGATCTCCCCTCCTCCCACACTCCTGGCTAAATGGACGAAACACTTCAGCCCAGGTCAGTCTAGACCACATAGTCATAAAATATGTTCGATCCCAGTTGCACCCTAACTCAGACAGAAGATCACTGAGGAGGCACTAGAGGGTAGGTCACTGGCTCTTACTGTGATTTTAACATCACAGAAATGGACTGATTACTCTTAGTTGAAGGATTACAGTAAGAGGGTCAACCCGGTAGTCAAAGGGACCTGGGTAGTTACGTGTTATAGAAAGGGTGGTCCCAGACCAATTGGGAATAATTTAGATTTTAAGGATAAAAATTCATTGACCAATATATTTATGGAACACTATTGTTTATTCAAATAGTGTAAATACTTTTTTTACTGTATTTTTTCATTTTTAGGTGTATATACATATAAATAAATAATTCACATCTTAACAGTGCCCACTGTACCGGGAAGGAGGAGGGTAGTGCAGTGTTGGGAAAGGTGTGGGTGGGTCAAGTGACAATTCAATCGTAAATTGCTTTCAACAATTGAAGATTGCTTCTCAGGGGAGCCTTGCCGGAATTAATCCAGAATCATGTATAACATTAGTATAGCCTCATCAATGACAGGTGTACAAGGTCACACTCCGATCAAGTGCTGTGGTTGGTAATCAACGTTTCGACCCTCGTTGTAGGGATACTACCCCTTACATGGCGGGTCTTCTTCAGTACAGTGAGGGGGGGGGGGTGTGAGCGGTTCCTTGTATGCAGGTCCTTTAATGCTCTGTAATTAGGCGAGTTACTTGATTGGCAAACACATTCCTTGTTAATGGGCAGGGTGTCCTCAGTTAATAGATTTTGGATTCATTGTGGTGCGGATATTCCCGCTGTATTACCGATATTAGCACTCTGGAATTAACTTGTCATTTGGCAGAGGATCCTCATTAAGTAGGCACTCTGTGTCGTAGCATACCGATCTAGGCACGGGTCCTAGTCCATTGTTGACTCGGTCGCTATAAGAACGGGTCAGGCTTCCTCGTTCCCGGCATCCTGCACCTCCCGCAACGATCCTGAAGAGCCATCTTCAATTGTTGAAAGCAATGTACGATTGAATTGTCACTTGACCCACCCACACCTTTCCCAACACTGCACTACCCTCCCCCTTCCCTGTACAGTGGGCACTGTTAAGATGTGAATTATTTATTTATATGTATATACACCTAAATATGAAAAAATACAGTGAAAAACATATTTACACTAATTGAATAAACAATAGTGTTCCATAAATATATTGGTCAATGAATTTTTATCCTTAAAATCTAAATTATTCCCAATTGGTCTGGGACCACCCTTTCTACTCTTAGTTGAAAGCATCTCTTTTTGGAAGGTTTAATCTGACCACAGATTAGCATTTACAAAAACTTTGCAGCATTTCTCCGCAGAGTAACCAGACATTATGGGAGGCCTGATTGGACCTTGAAAGAACTGCCAATTTTAAAGTGCTGGAGGAAGTGTAACCTGGCGCAGGCAAACCTCTGATTTCTGCAGTCAAACTCCTATGTATTTATTTTGCAGAGTTACATTAACATGTAGCTGATGGAAAACGGCTTGGCGCTTACAAATTTGCAAAGACACCTGGCAGGCTGGTCACCATGAGGGTGCAGAGGAATAAACCTCAATTAGAGCACATTTTCACACTGATTCACTCATAGATGCCAGGGTTTCCGATTGGCAAGTGTGACGTTTCAATAATATAACTGTAATAATGGGTGACATTCACGCAGTCAGTCTGACTCTGCTCAATTTTCAGTAGCCTGCTGTTAGCACACTTTAGTTCAGTGACTTTCTTAGAGTTTCTAGTTGCTCAAACGGGTGCAATTTTTGATACTTATATGTCTCCGCCTCATCATTGCTTGATTTTGCTCACAATAAAGTGTCACTCATAGTCTTTGACATGTCACTCATAATTACACTGAAATTATCAAAATGTCACACATAGCAATCTGAAACCTTGGCAGCTATGCTAATCCTACCACACACAACACATTTGAACAACTCATAATTCCATGCCACACAATTCAACTATAAATAATTTAACGCTACAACATTCCATACCACATTATTACAATACTAAAAATAAAAAAAAAACACATTTCCACTTCACTCCATACCACATAATTCCACATCACATAATAACATTCCACGAAACTTAATACCACTCCAAACCACATAATTACACTCCACACAACACAATTCAACCACACATAATTCCACTTTAACCTTTATAATTATACTTCACACAACATATTTACACTCAATTCCAAAACACATAATTACCCTCCACAAAATACAACTCTGCAACTTGCTGCATAATTCCACTCCACACAATTATACACCACACCATGCCACATAATTCCACACATCACAAAAATTCCACAATTCATGCCCACACAATTCATCACACAGCATATTTACCCTCCACATACCACTCAGCACCACATAAATTACCTACACATAATTATGCTCTACTACATATTGCATAAATACACTCCATATAAATCCAGTCTGTCTGTAGCAACATTCCACATAACTACACTTCACACCATGCCTCATAAGACCACTCAACACAATTTTCACTCAACAGCGCACACTTCCAAATCACACAAATTGGAATCTGCACATTTCCATTCCACACCACAAAATTCAACAACAAACTACATAATTCAAACTAACAACACAATTACACAACACACCTCATACATCCAATCTACAACCACAAAATTCCACATCATGCTACAATATTTAACAGCACACCAGATAAGTAAACTCCACTACATACCACTCTACACCACAAAATACCATTCCAGATAATCTCACTCCAAGACACACAATCCCACTCCATGACACACAAAATCCCACTTCACTTAATTCCAGTACACTCAATACCACACAATTACTATCCACACAATTACACTGCACGCCATGCCACATTATTTCACTATACAGATCCAATCCTCCTCCTGTCAGCTCTGTGCTGCCTCATCACTTTCAGAAGAAGAATTCTCTCTCTGAGGGCCCCCAACCCCCATCCTTCTTCCTGGCCTGGCTCTGACTGAAGTGAAACAATGTAACTTGTTACTTTGTTTCTCTTCAGTCCTGGGTCAGGGAAGCGCTCAGAGAAGGCTGTACACTGCAGCTGCTTTAGAGCAAGCCTCTTACAGCTCTCTACAGATGAGCTGAGGGGGCCTCCTTCACATACTGAAGACTGGGCCCCCGCACCACAGGGGCTGTGGGGGTGTTTGTTACGCCCCTGGCCTGTTATCTGATTTGACCACAACACCCATCATGGCCTTGTGCTCCTAACACCAGTCCCCAGTGTCAGACATCTTGCTAGTCCATTTCCACTCACTGTCAGGTAAGCATAGTTCCAGGAGTGCTGTTTGTGCTGGTTGGGAGGAAGAGTGTTTGCACTGACTCCATCTCCCATAAGGCATTGTCCTACACACACCTTCCTACCCAGCACCAACGCCTACCTGGAACTCTGTTTTCCTGACAGTGAGTAGGAATATGCTATCAAGATGTCTGACACTGGGGACTGGTGTTGGGCACAAGTGCTTGATGTGAGCTGGGGACAGGTGAAACACCAGTCACCATTGTCAGGGATCCTGCTAGTAGATTTCGAACCACTGTGGCTCCTGATGGACTGATTGGGCTGGATGGGAAGTGTGCATGTAGGTCAGGGCATTTTGAAAGTTGTGGCCAAACCAAACACCAGTCCCCAGTGTCAGTCATCTTGAAAGAACATTTCCACTTACTATCAGTAAAGCATAGTTCCAGGTAGGTCTTTGGTAATGGGTGGGAGGAGGAGTATTTACAATGGCCCTGTACTACACACACTCTGCCCATGCTGTCCAAGAGCACCCCTGACACAATGCTTCCATGAAAGTGAGTGGAAATGTACTGGCAAGATGGCTGACACTGGACACTGGTATTTTGTGCACACGTCCTTGATGTGAGTTGGGGACATGTGAAGCACCAAGATGCCTGACAGTGGTGCCTGTTGTCTGAGTTGACCTCAACTCCCATCATGGCTTTATGGTTTAAACAGCAGTCACCAGTGTCAGCCACCTTGGGAGTACATTTCTACTCACTGTCAGGTAAGCAGAGTTTCAGGTGTGTTGTTTGGGCTCGGTGGGAAGAGTGTGTGTAGGACAGGGCCTGATAGGAAATGGAGTCAGTGTAAACACTACTCATCCCAAACAGCCCAACAAGCCCAGCAGGAGCTATGCTTACATGAAAGCGAGGGGACGTGTACTATCAAGATGCCTCACAGTGATGTCTCTTGTCTGACTTGACCACAACAACCATTATGGCCTTGTGCTACAAACACCATTTCCCAGTGTCTCTGGAAAAGATTCTCTGTGAAATTAAGTAACACCAACCGAGTCCCTCCGGGCTTAGCGATTGATGCTACTCTCAGTGCAGTACTTCTGAGTTACATCATGGCCAATTAAGTTGAACCATTACTTCTTACAGCAATTCAAGCTTCACATGGGACTTCTGGGGTTATGTGCCAAGTGTTTCATTTTGTGGAATTGGAGTTTCCTAGTCTGGTCCTGTATGTTTTCACTGCCTGTGCAGCATCGTTATACTAAGGTTGCTCATTTTCTTGGTCGTGAGGAAGACCCCAGTTGAAGGAACTACTGGCCTTCACTGATTCTCTGAGGTCGAAACGTCTTTCACCTTGATTTGTACTTTAATTGATGCCCAGATGCAGATGATGAAATGCGTTTTGATAGCGTCTTGTTACCTGGGATTTTGATTAGTCAGCAATTCAATATTGATAGAAAAGTCTTTCCAATTCTGGTGAAAACTGTAAATATCTGCACCTATACCGTTCCATTCCTGTCTCACCACGAGCACTTCCATGAGCACTTCTTTTCATTTCACGTTCACTGAAGCAACCATTGACATTGTTATATATGAATGAATTAACAATATAAAATTCATGATAAATGTTCAATAATTTGCCATTATTTAATTAATTTATTGAATGTGGATGTGGTACAAATATATTTTGTAAATCTAGGTCAGTTGCACTAATTGTTTTCTATACTACTATAGGCCTAGGTCCGGCTAAGTACTGGGTTTCTCTATTGTTCAGTAACAATGCATCGTAATACGGCAGTCGGAGAGGTCGTTGAGTCGGTCTGAATGTTTCTGAGGATGAGTCAGTCGGACAGTCTTTCAGACCAATATCGTAACAAAGGCCTAAGTACAGAGACATAAAGAGAAATTTAAATTTATCTCTTAAGTTTATTGCATCTCAAATTTGTGTTGTTTGTCAGAAATGATCCCAGATAGCCTCTTATCTCCTGTATCTAATGGGGTGTGTCCAGGCAACCTTTTTAAAACATTTTAGTTTATTGGCATTTCAACAAGTTACAATAATCACATACTGCAATATGCCAATTTGGTTACATAGTTTGCCATTTGTGCATATCCCTTTTTATATTTTTATTAAAACCAAACAGCAAGATAATAAAAAACTGTCAAAACTGGTCAGAGTGTCAGCATCCATGTAATTCAGACAATCAATACTGCACCATACAAATCATATCATTACAATGCTATAAGGAGGGCTGCAGACTTAATAGGCAATAGCAAAGGTGTTTCCAACAAATTAATAATGCTATAATCGTTGAGACAACGCATGTGCCTCAGTTTTTTGAAACCATCAACCAGCCTTCCCCATCTATTTCATGGACCCATTTCTGTCCAAGTGGCCCCCCTCGACCTGTCCCCAGTGCTACATACTGAGTGGATTGGTGTGGCTCACTGGTTAGAGGCGGCAGACCCGGAAGCAGAAGACGGCCCGGGACCAGGGTTCAATCCCCGACACGGCAGGGTCTTGAACCAGGGTCAGCAGACTCGATAAATCTCGCCTCGGTGCCTACTCTAACCAGGGATCACACTCGGCAACTCTGGGCATTAGCTTGCCTCATCTCCACAACGGCCCCCCACAAACGCCGAGGATGCCTGGTTTCACCTTGGAGATACCCAGGAGGGAACATCTCACAGGGAAAGCCAGGACGGGTTCCTCAGTGGTCTATAGCGCCAGGACACCTCCGGGTAGCAGTGCGCTTTACAAGACACACACATATACACATATACATATAAGTTATGATACTCAAAGCCAGAGTGTTATCAATGCATGTTATATTCAAACAGGGGGGAGCAGCACCCCATCAAGTAGTTCAGTTATCTACCCGCTTTGAACTTCTCCTCTCTTGAGGGAGTTATTGTTTGATGGTAGTGTACACAGCCAGGCCAAAACTGGTTCCCAAATGTCTTCAGGTCTCGATTGTGTCGACATCAGTTCCCAATATGTTAATAGCTGGTTTTGACAGAAAATAATATCCTGTATCCATGCCTTGCTTAAGGGTGCATGCTTATCAACCCATGTATCGCAACTCTACGTTTGGCTAATAATAATAACAGTGCATGTAATTTTCTGGTCTCTGTAGACGTGTCCTGAACGTATCCCAAAATGCCTATTGAAGGTGCGAACATTATGTGAGTTTCTAATATGTCACCTATCTTACTAAAAATGTCAGTCAAGTATCTAAATACAAGGGGGCAGCAGCATGCCATGTGTAGGAATGTAGCTGAATTCGCTCCACGTCTCCAGCATTTGTCGTCATGCCGGATCCCCATTCTATGTAGTTGGGTTGGCGCTCTATAATATCTATGTAAGAATTTAAAATGGATTAGGCATAGTTTATAGTTATGGGATGGTAATTGCAATTGCTTACAGCAGTAATTCCATTGTTCCTCAGTGACCTGTGGATGCAGTTCAGAATTCCATTCAGTCATTGCTTTTGGCTTGATAATTGGTGCATTAGTCTGCATTGTGTTATATAGTCTAGTAACCAACTTTCTCGCCAATGGAGAAGTTATTATGTGTTTCAGTGCTTGTAATGTAGGTGGTGGGCTGGGAAACCAACAGTGTAATTTTCAGCATGCTACTCTAATCCTGTAATATGTGAACATTACATTGAACCTCCCAATCTGATCCTCCGGGAGGGTTGGTGGTGCTCTGAAACTGTCACCTGGGTATAAATCTGCAAATGTATTAATGGTGCAGTGACTCTACCAGCCCCTTTTTTGCAAGTATAGGTATCTGAGGGTTGTGAGCCAGGGGCATACAGGAGTGGAAGCTTTGCCCGCTATGTCAATCTCCCCCACACCCAATGTCACATTGTATTGGTGTTTATCTCCTTTGTGGGGCGTTTGTATGGCGAGTATACGGCCATTCAGAGGGGTGTGGACCCTTCTCTGTTTATTTCCACTGCCACATTTGGCTGAAACAGGGTGGGGTGAACCCAAAAGTGAGCAAATTGAGCTTGAGCGCAATAAGTATAAAGGGCTATATCAGGATCACCCAGTCGCCCCTGTACTTGTGGTAGCCTCAAAAGTTCCAATGAACTGTTTCCCAGCCCAGATCAAGGATATCATTAGCAATCTCATTTTCTTAGAAAATGCTTGTGTAAGTGGCATTGGGATATTATTGAACAGGTATAGAAATTTTGGTAAGATTACCATCTTTGCTATGGCAATCCTTCCTGCCAGTGAAATCGGGAGTTGGGCCCATATTCCCATCTTACCCTCTAGCCATTCCACTGCCCTCCAGAAATTCATATTCCAAATGTCTTGTAACTTACTACTTAACCAAATCCCTAGGTACCGTACCGGCCTATCTGCCCACTTCAACAGGAAATCAATGGTGAATTGCGCTGTGGCTTCTGTTAGGGGGAATAGGACCGATTTCGCCCAATTTACATTTTTCCCCTGACAATCCTCCAAAAGTAATAATCTCCCGTACTACGGGGAGCAGGTTTTCACTTGGGTTACTTATATATAGGGTAAGGTCGTCTGCATACATTTTGATTATTAGGCCTCTTGAGGAGAGGCCTATGCCCCTATCTGAGTGATGTTGTCTAATCGTTGCAGCAAGTGATTCCATTGTAATAGTAAATAGGAGGTGCGATAGGGGACAGCCCTTTCTAGTTTCTCTTCTAATTCTAAATGGAGGGAGATTTGCCCATTCATTCCCAGCCTTGCTGTTGGCTCAGAGTATAACATTTGTATATATTTAATAAACTTAGGACTTAGTTCCAATCTTGTTAATACTGTGAATAAGTACGACCATTCAAGAGAATCAAAAGCTTTGGTTGTGTCTAAGAACACCGCCAAAGCTTTAGTCTGTGGGTTCAAATAGTGCAGAACAGCAAACACAAATCTCAGATTCTGTGCAGTTGATCGTCCAGGAATAAACCCTGACTGATCTGGGCGTGCAATAATAGGTAATAGAGGTTGCAATCTGTTGGCTTTGCATATATTTTAGAATCTAAATTTATAAGCGAGAGTGGTCTGTATGAATCTCTTTCATTGGGTGGCTTGGTTGGCTTTTGCAAGGATAACATGGTTGCCTCTCTCATAGTTGGAGGTAGTGATCCAGTTTCCAATGCCTCGCTGTATACCTCCAGTAGTCGTGGGCCTAATATATCTGCTTAGCATTTATAGAAAGCAGCTGTCAGGCCATATAAGCTTGGAGCTTTGTCTGCTGGTAATCCGTTTATGACCTGCACTATGTCTGCTACCGTGAAGGGTACGTCTAGATATTCTCTGTGTGCTCGTTCCAGCCACAGTAATTAAAGAAAATCAAGCTAAGAAAGGAGGTCCTTGCTGGTTTCTTGGTGTTGTGCAGTGGTATATAACTCGGAGTAGAACTTTATAAATGCATCAATGATGAGTCACGTAACGGTTGGTGACTGTCGTCAAGGATTTCAGTGATATAAGTGTTATGCCTCGGTGCATGGAGTGTGTTAGCTAATGTTTTCCCTTGCCTGTCTCCTTCCCCATATCTTCTGGCCTGTGTGTATTTGCCCAGGAATTTTACTTCCCTCTGAACTTCTTCTTCGTATTCCAAGATTTTTTCTCTTAAGTGCGATAGAAGGGCCTCAATTTCAGAGATGTGGGACTGGCTTCTGAGTCAGCTATTTCATTTTCGAGCTTCGCAAGTGAGTTCCTTATTGATTTTAAGACACTTGCCTGTCTGGGTATACATTTCCTTCTAATTACTACTTTAAACACTTCCCATAGTGTAGCGTAAGATGAAACTGTATCTTGATTAATTATAAAGTAATCTTCAATATATTTTCTTATCTCTTTGCAGAACATTGTATTTAGCAGCATGTTAGGGGGTAGTTTCCAAGTTAACATTGGCTTGTTGTCTCCTGGGATTTCTAAATGTAAACAACAAGGGGCTTGATCAGATAATGTGCAGGGGAGGTGTTCAATTTCTTTGGACTTGGTGGCTATATCTTTCTAAACCAACCAGAAATCTAGCCTGGACTATGCTCTGTGATGAGTGGTTATGCATGTACCCTCCAGTTTATCAGGCTGTCTACTGCGCCATATATGTATCAGTTGTCCGTCAGCGTTAATATTGTTCAGTGCTGAGCCAGCCTTAGGGTGTAGTCTGCTTGTAGACCCCAGCCTGTCCTTATCATCATTAAGGATGGCATTGAAATCCCTGGTCCATAGCACCGCATCGCCTCCCATTCTAGAAATGTTTGCCCAGATGTTATGGAAGAAAAGGGGACAATCCACATTTGGGCCATATATTGCTGCCATTGTGATGTTTGTTTGTCCTACCTTACCCATCAGTATTATATATCTGCCTCCTGGGTCAATGTATGATTCTAATAGTGTCGAGCCTAGGCGTCTTCGTATCAACACCTCCACCCACGGGCATAGTTGGAGTACATGGAAGAATATATGTCTCCCCATCGTTTGTGCTGGAGCTCCTGCGGAGAGGTGCTATTAATATGTGTTTCCTGGAGGAAGCATATGTCTATACTGTGCCTGGTTAAATATGCCTGTATTAGTCTAGTTTTCCTGTGGTCATTTAATCCACGGATGTTCCACGTCAACAATTTATAGGTGGTCATTGTCACAATTGTTGTGGAATGTACCTCGTACTATCTTGATCTAGAAGTCAAGGTTCACTCATATCCTGAGTGGTGTGTATATGTGTCGCCTAAATGCATCAGCTGTAGCCTGCTGGGGATCCCAGCCCGACCCCTTTTGCGTCTGGTATCCTCTAGCTTCTGTACATGGTGCTGCCATCTGACAGTACTTAACATAACATTAACTACAAAAACCTGTGTCCCCCCCTCCACCCACACCAACCCCCCAATCAGGTTGTGATCTATAACCCCCATTCTCAAAAACTTTTAATAATGTGCCCAGACAACTGGCCTGTGTCTTAGGTGTGGGAGATCTGATTAAGAAAGGCGCCCCCTGAAAAGGATACCTATGCAGGTCTGGGAGTAAGGGGGGAAAAAGAACTGCAAAAATAGAAAGCCTCCCACTTGACCTATATTACTTTACTGCCAGCTGACATCAATTTAGGGGTACATCTACTGTTGCACAACATATCTCCAAACATTATTTATAATTCACATTTTATTTATTTTCTTTTTCATTTACTTTAAAAACAAGAAACAACTGTTTTTCATTATAATAGACAATTGAAAGAATGCTCCTCATTTCCAAGGCAATGTATACACATGATCAAGTTAATTTTCTTATTTAACAAACGTTATCAGTGTATTATTTGTAAATACAGTGTACAATTAACTTATTGTCCCGAAGGACTAAAATCCACTCATCACAAAACAACACCATACTCACATCTCATTCTCGTACTCGTATCACTGACACATACTGCTCACACTCAGACACACCCCAGTACAACACTGCATACACAGATGGAATCACAAGGGGTGAAGCATCAACCCTCAGTGGCTGTGCTGGTGACTGGGATGTCACACCGTCCGGTCGACGTACGTTTCAATGGAAATTGCTGATAATCTCCATCATCATCAGGACCAATAATTCATACTTTGATATGACTAGAGTTTGGGGGATCTGTTAACACTAGTCCAACTGGACTACAGTGCAACTCTCCAGGATGGATGACCCACTAAATTGACGTCAGCTTGCAGTAAAGTAATATAGATGAAGTGGGAGGCTTTCTATTTTTGCAGTTAGGCGTGGGAGATCTCTCCGAGGGCATGGTAGGGTCGGCGTTCTGCCTCGCTGACATGCAGCTGTGTAACCCACTCTGCTCAGCGTAAGTGTATATATGTAGATAGTACCTGAGTTGCACCAGTTTCTGCTGTCTTCCCAGAACCAGTCTTTAATAATGCCGCAGTCCAGGTTCACAGTCTCAATCGTTATCACTCAACGTCGCCTCCCTTGACACAGCGTTTTTTGTTATTGGTGAACTAATCTTATTCCCTAGGTGTTTAGCATATTAGAGAGCCGATTTGGCATCTGTAAAATGATGTGATGTTCCTTCGTGGAATATTTTCAGTTTTGTTGGGTATAGAAAAGTGTAAGGGATATTATCTTGGACGAGGAGTTTCTAAGCTGGTGGAAACTCCTGCCTAGCAGCCTGGCCTGCCAGGGGGAAATCGGGATAGAACGATAATCTGTTTCCCTTGTGGGTGATGGTGTTACCTTCTCTAGCTCGTTTTAGTATAGCGTCTCTGTCCTGATATCAATATCCAAGCTAGTATAGCAGTAGCGGCCCGTGGTGGGAGTGCTGCCAGGCGGTGATGTGGGGTGGGGTGTAGTAAAGTATGGAATACAGCTGAATAGAGGTAAGTAAACATATAAATAAATAAAACAAATGTCATTGTCCGCGCTGCATCGCATCGCCCTGATGATGGTCAAAACTTTGTCCATTTTGCAGTAGCTGCACTTTGGTTTCCACCTGAAATTCGTGCGCATCTGACGTGCAATTTTCCAGCTGGTCTAGTCTTTTCTTGTGAACATTGACTTTTGTCTTCACTTCCTCTAATTGAGTTGAGCGTTTGTAAAGTTTATTGTCAATAGTCTTTAAGCTAGACCTCATCCAAAGTAAAAGGGAGCATAAATCGTCACTTTGACCCTCAGCTTCTTCTCCTGATGCTTGTTCCGTCTCCGGGTCATTGTCCGCGTCTTTCTGTCTTGTGGTTCTTTTGTTATCAGGCGTTAACCTGGGTTGCCTAGGGTTTACCCATGATTGGAGCTGGGGCAATGAATTCAGTAGTATATTGCTTGTGGTTCTCTGTCCCAATCACAATCCTCCGCAATGTGCTACTGGTAGACGGGTGGATTAGTAGTGGCACATCGTTATGCAAAACTTGGGCTCTGGTTATTGCTGGCAGTCTTCCAGGGTGAGTTTTAACTTTTGAGAGAGAGGATACACCTCTGTGGCTTTCGTAGGATGCTCTATGCTCACATTTCAGCTATTAGATAGAGCTACAAGGTGTCCGTATTCTTTACCGTCACGATGGATCCAGTGATTCAAAATATATCCTGCATCCGTTAGTGCTCCCAGTCTGGTTGTCACTAGTGGCCCCCGCAGGGTAACCGCCAAACAATGGTGACTATATGAAATGGGTGTCTCGTGGGTACAACTGCAGCCCTCAACGCGTCACCCGTAACCGTCAAAACGCATACCTTATCTGCAGTTCAGGATTCCTTGCGCCGTTCTACAAGTCTGTATGCTCCTGTGACTCTCACTCAGGACTGCAACACTCTGCATAAACACTTGAGGGGAAATAGGATCTCACAGCCATATTTCTCGCCCTCTTTAGGTTCGGGCGTCCCACTGCGCTTCCCCATGTCAGCTCAGCTTATGTCTCAATTTACAGCCTGTTTTCTGCCTTTAGTATGCCTAACGGCAGTCCCGTGGGGCAGTTTCCAGGAGGGTTGGTAGTTTCATGCCCGCAATCAAGTTCTATATCTCCGCCCAATTATTCTCTGCACTCACCGGTCTCCTGTGGGTCCAGCGGTTAATAACCGGTCCGCTGCTCCTGCACTGAGCGATCTCCCCCTCAGGGTCTAATGGAAGCATGGGGCTCTGCCACTAGGTTCCCGGCAGATCGCAGTGCCAGACAGTTATGCCCTGCTAACAGGCCTTGCCCTGTGTCGACTTTCGTGGTGTTTGGAGCCCCACCTTCGCCAAGTTGAATTGTGCGGCTATCTCAGGCGTGGATGAAATTTGCACTTTTTCCTGGGTCGTACTCGGTGACTCTGGCTCTATCGGTGTGTCCCTGACCTTTAGCTTTTGTGGTGAGTTTGCTGGAAGGTCACCGTGTTGCTGGCTTAGTTTACATCGTTAGCCCACATGGGAAACAGCCATTACAACGCAACTTTTACAACGCACTACCATTACGACACGACTTTTACAACGCAGAATCCATTACAACGCATGCCTTTACAACGCATGACATTACATAGCAGATGCTATTACAACGCATGCCATTACAACGTAAGTATAGGTAAGTATATATTTTTATTTTATCTTTTATTTAATTCATAACATTATTTAATTAATTTTAAAAATATTACAAATTATTAAATATATTAATTTATGTATTTTTATAAAATAAATTAAATATATTAATTTAAGTAATTTAAAAAAATGAGTATAGGAGTATATGTTATATGTTTGGGTTATGGGGTACAGGGGTATTTTAGGGTTCAGGGCTAGGTTTGGGTTATGGAGTACAGGGGTATTTTTAGGGTTCAGTGCGAGGTTTGGGTTATGGGATACATGGGTATTTTTAGGGTTCAGGGCTAGGTTTGGGTTATGGGATACAGGGGTATTTTTAGGGTTCAGGGCTAGGTTTGGGTTATGGGATACAGGGGTATTTTTAGGGTTCAGGGCTAAGTTTGGTTTATGGGATACAGGGGTATTTTTAGGGTTCAGGGCTAGGTTTGGGTTTTGGGGTACAGGGGTATTGTTAAGGGTTTAGTTTTAAAAATAGTACTTTATATAAATTAAATAAATATATTTAAGTAATTTTAATATTAATTACAAAAAGTTCACAATTTTTTTTTTAAATATAAGTAAATATTTATTAATTACATTTAAAAAAAAAATAATTTACTTACCTATACTTGCGTTGTAATGGCTTGCGTTGTAATAGCATCTGCTATGTAATGTCATGCATTGTAAAGGCATGCGTTGTAATGGATTCTGCGTTGTAAAAGTTGCGTTGTAATGGTATGCGTTGTGAAAGTATGCGTTGTAACATCCGCCCACATGATATCCAGTTGTCGTTTTAGGCATTTCATACCACCTTTTAATCCGATTTCGCCACCAATTGCGTTACTAGCTTTGCCTCAGCATATGTTGTTGAGATTAGACGCGGATGGCCTCTTCGATAGCAGGATTTTGCTAGGATAATTACACGGCCGGCAGAGCCCTCTTACAGAGCAGCCATTTTGCAGCTTGGCTCGGCCACACCCCCTCTAGGTGACCTTTAATAAAAAACGGATGTATTGCTTCCACGCTTATACTCAAACAGCCAAGCAAACTGGTTTTTGAATGCACATTGCTTTCTGTATTGAACTGTTCACTCCCGCCAGCAGGAGAAAGTTAACAGTAAAATCCCATGTTTTTAAAGAATGGATGCCAAGATGTGAAGCCTTGGCTTTTTAGGGATGAGTTATATTTAGACTGCTAAAGTGTGGTGGCAAAGTTTGCTTTGGTTAAAATGATAAGAGCTGCTTTCCTAGAGTCCCTTGTGTTTAAAGAGAAACCTACCACTCAAATATTGAAAGAGCTGCTGCCTACAGAACTGAAACATGCTACTGGGCAAATGCCCTCTATTTCTTCATTACATTAAAAAGAACTATAGCTCGCACAAAAAAAGACTCAGCAACTACCACACCTACTCCAAAAACATTTTAAGAGGTGGTAATTCCCACAGAACGATCTATAACTCATAATGAAGAACCCTTTGTTCTTTATGACAATAAATGCAGAGAGAAAAGAATAATTATGTTTACAACTGAAAAAAATGTAATAAAGCTACAGTAATCAGAAACATGGATGATGGACTGGACATTTAAAATCTGTCCCAAACCATTCTATCAATTATACACAGTCCATGCCCTATATCAGAACACCAACATCCCCTTTATCTACGCCTTGCTACGCAATAAACAAAACTCCACATATATGGAAGTACTAACTAAAATTAAACAAGAAACAAATAATTATTTTCCAAAGAAAATGGTTATAGATTTTGAGCAGGCAATGAAAAGTGCAATTCTAAAATTCTACCCACACACATCAATTCAGGGTTGTTACATTAATTTAAATCAGTGTCTATTGAGACACCTTCCGAAATCAACACTAGTGGGGTCATTAGGATGGCGAAAGGACTGCCACAGCCGGGCGACCGTGGCGTTCCTTCCGCCATCACTAAGCATTTTAAACGCCGCCCAATTAGGATGGTGGTGGGTACCGCAGCAGACGCAACGTCCGTCTGCCACTTCACTGCCAAAGGCAATCATCCAGATTGCCTGGCAGAGGGTGCAGGGTTCCTAACATGGTGGTGGTGCTGCATAGCAGGCACCATCCATCAAATTAGGATGTGGGTAAACACAGGCCTTTCCATGGCAGCGATGGCACCATGGAAAGGCTGGAGGGTATTGGGTTGGGGGGCCCGATGCAGGTCCCCCTTGTGGAGGGTGTGTTGCTGCACTGGGTGGGTTCCAAGGGTAATCCCCTGCATTTCCCTGCACTGCGTGGTGCCTGTCACGCAGTGCAGGAAAATGCAGTGCATACTGTTTTCACACTGCGAACGGTGCAGCAGCCTGCAGCACTGTCCGCAATGTTGATGGCCCTGAATGGGCCTGCCAGTATGCCAGGCGCATCCTAATGTGTGTCATGGGACCGCCACATGTCTGGTGGGCGGTCCCAGCACCACAACGATGACGGGCGGACCGATGTCCCCCTGCCATCGTTATGAGCCCCCTAAGTCTTGAATATGCGACAAACAGTTCTTTCGCATACCAAATTAAAAAAGCTTATTGCACTGGCCTACGTCCCAGTTACCGATGTGGCTGAACATTACAACCTTGTAATAGAAAGTCATTACTACCACAAACACAAACAGAAATTAAGTCCCTTCCTAGACTATTGTGAAGATACCTGGGTGGGAAGATTCCACAGATCAGGACATAGGAGACAACAAACATACCAAATTCCTTGGTGGAATGTGTACCTTAGCACAGTAAACTAAGAGGCAAAAACAAACAATGCTGTTGAAGGTTGGCATAATGCCTTCCAAGCAACAACAGGACGAGATACACCTGCTCTACACAAACTTCTACTCTCCCTCCCAAAAAAACAGAGCTACCAACAGCTAAGAATGGAGCAATCTGTAACACAAACCAGGCCTACACTATCCAAACAAACTAACCAAATGTTTGAATACCTACAACAACAAGTCAGACTATACCCAACAAGAGGCCTAGAATACTTAGCAATAATTGCCAAAATCCTACTTTAAAATCTCAAAGCAGTTTAAAATGTATAATACTTTTTCTGTTAAAAATATTAAAATGCGTACAAATATTTTTTATATTTTCACAAAATTTGTTAATGTATCTAATACATTTTTATTAATAAATAAATATATATATAGACATAATATTTAAATATATGAAAATATAAACAAGAACACTAAGGGGCCCATTACGATGTCGGGCGGATTGCCCCCGCCAGGCTGACGGGGGCAATCCGCCCGACATCCCCACTTGACCTCGGCGGACAGAAAGTCCATCTGCCGCTTTTCTGCCCCGGTCGCCTTGAGGCCAGGGCGGGAAAGGAATAATATGGTGGCGGTGTCTATCAGACACCGCCAGCCATATTATGATGGACCCAATCTGATGCCTTTCCGTGGCGGCATTGCAACCATGGAAAGGCATGCGGTCTTCACTCTGGGGGAACCTCTGCGGGCCCCCAGAGTGAAGGAGGAGTGGGGGATGCACACGAGGGGTACCTGTGGTACCCCCCCAGCATTTGCATACACGAAGCAGCAGGCACCGCGTGGTGCCTGCCGCTTTGTGTATGCAAATGCATGCATGCATTTTTAACATTGTGGCGGGCGGTGCAGGAGGCACCACCCGCCACAATGTTAAAAATTAGTGATGCGCCCGCCACTGTGGCGGGCGCATCCCAATGCCAACATCGGGACCCCCGCCCTTAAGGTGGGCGGTCCCTCTTTCCGATGAGATGGCGTGCGGACAAAGTTTGCCCTTCATCCTAATGGGGGCCTAACTCTCTTAGCAATTCCCTCCCACAATAAATAATTAAATTAACTTACCATTTCCATAGCTGTAGACAGAAATTCCCACATCTTTTAAAACAATCCTGGTAACTCATAATCCAAATAGATAAAAAATCCCCCCCCCATGTAAAAATGCAACTATTACAAAAAGTAATTCTCTGTCCGTAAATCATCAATCGATAAACCATAAAAAAACAGACAGTGTTTTAAAAAAAGAAACTGTCCATGAAAACCTAAAAATTTAAGGAAGTGTAAAATATTTATTAGTTACTTTCACTAATATACACTTCCTTCATTTACAAAAACAAAATCCTCAGGTAATCCAAGTTCTGTCGAACAAAACCTGTAAAAAACCCACAAACATTTCCACCCACACAAATCTACACATTATACACAATATAACAGTATTACAAACATTATACACCCCATATTCAGACATATTATAACATACTTTAAGATTTCTAAACTAGACCTAAAAAAATAACGAGACATAAATTACTAAAACCTAACGTACGCATAATAACGACATAACTCCAAAAACATAACTATACACACACTAATTACAACCTAACTACCTTCAAATTAATTTAAAAATGTAGTTTAAATAAAAAAAGTAATCTTACCTTCCTTGATGCAAAGCATCTCACGACCCTGAGCATCTCCCCTTCGAAACAACCCATAACAACAGATAGCTGTTACAAAATACAAAGCCCAAACAAACATGGCAGCTTTAAACATATGAAATAAATATAATTTGTTTAAAAAAATGTTATCTCTTTTACATATAAATTACAAAAATGTTTAATTAAAATACAAAAAATTAGAACTTATTTGTTTAACTGTATTTTTTTTCTGCATTGTAAAATTATTATTCCGGTGGACGGGAAGACCGTCCGCCAGTTTTCCGCCGGTTGACGAGTCGACCGGGCGGAAAAGAGGCCGTATATGGTGGCGGTGTCTGCAAGACACTGCCATCCATATTACAATACATGCAGTGATGTGCCTTTCCATGGCAGCGTCGCTGCCATGGAAAGGCATGCGGTTACTGCATGCAGGGGCCCAAGTGGGCCCCGAGGGTATTGGGGGCGTGGGGGTGCACATGGGGGGCATTTGCATGCACAACCTGGCAGGCACTGCACGGTGCCTCCCAAGTTGTGCATGCAAACGCACACACTACAGCCACAGCATTGTGGCAGGCGGTGCTGTGTGCACCGCCCGCCACAATGTTGTGAATGGGTATGCCACCGCCACCGTGGCTGTGGCATCCTAATTGCCGCTGCGTGACCGCCACACCACTGGCAGCTAGTCCCAGCTCCGTTAGGGTGGTGGGCGGGCGAAAGTTCACCCACCATCCTAATAGGCCCCATAGTATAAATTATTATAATTCTACACATTTACAAATAATATACATTTACATTTTTTTTAAATAATTTTATTTAATGTTTAAAAAATGTCTACATTATCAATAAAATGTATACAAATTAAACTATGTAATAATTAATAATATTAATATTTTATATATTAATATTATTAATTAAATATATTATTTGTTTAGAAAGTTACAAAATTTATATTGAAAAATGCATTAAGAAATTGTAAAAACTGTTATATTATTACAATTTTAACAATATATATATACAAATTTAAAAACTCACAATACCAAACAGAAATTAACTGTTATTAATAAATATATATTTTTTCAAATGTATCTAAAGTAATGTAAGAGTACATTATCTGATATTACAAAGGTTACATAACTGTAGAAAATAATGTACCAATGGAATAAAAGCTAGTTTTTTTATTATGAGATGTAAAAATATACATATGTCAAAATATGTTGTGTCTGTAAAATAAATATTATTTACTTTCTCTGTCTTGATTGATCTTACATATTTTTATTAAAATAAATATTTCTGGTTGATTTCAAAATGAATTAAAATAAATAAACATCAATAAAAAAATAAAATGTCAACATTTTTGTGTATAAATGTATTAATGTTGTATTCAATGTTAGATAATATGTTTTTAATAAATATAGTGTTTAAAATAATGTTTTAATTAACTATATATACAATGGTATTTTTTCTATTTACAACTATGTTATAATTAAAATATTATACTACATTAGACTATATTAATTTAAGGTTATAAATTAATGCACACACATTTAAATTATTATTCCCTCACTAGTTAGTATTATTTATTATTTCAAAGTAGGTGTTGGACACTAAATTTAACTCATTTACTATTCCCACTCCAGTTAGTATTAAATCAGGGTAGGTGCTGGACACTAAACTTGATTAATTTACTATCCCCGCTCCAGTTAGCATTAAATCAGGATAGGTGCTGGATGCTAAATTTAATTAATTTACTATTCCCACTCCATTTAGCTATAATCGAGGGTAGGTGCTGGACACTAAACTTAATTAATTTACTATTCACACTCCAGTTAACATTAATCTAGGGTAAGTGCTGGACACTAAACTTAATTGATTTACTATTCCCACTCCAGTTAGTTTTAAGTCAGGGTAGTTGCTGGACAATAAACGTAATTAATTTACTATTCCCACTCCAGTTAGCATTAATTCAGGGTAGGTGTTTGACTCTAAACTTAATTAATTTACTATAACCACCCTAGTTTCCATTAATTAAAAGTAGGTGCGGGACACTAAACTTAATAAATGTACTATTCTCACTCCAGTTAGCATTAATCCAGGGTAGAAGCTGGACACTAAATTTAATTAATTTGCTCTACCCACTCCAGGTAGCATTAATTCAGGGTAGGTGCTGGACACTAAACTTAATTAATTTACTATTCCCACTCCAGTTAGCATTAATTCAGGGTAGGTGCTGGAAAATACACTTAATAATTTACTATTCCCACTCCAGTTAGCATTAATTCAGGGTATGTACTGGACACTAAACTTAATTAATTTACTGTTCCAACCCTAATTTCCATTAATTAAAAGTTGGCGATGGACACTAAACTTAATTAGTTTACTATTCCCACTCCAGTTAGCATTTATTCAGGGTAAGTGCTGGACACTAAACTTAATTAATTTGATATTCCCACCCCAGTTACCATTAAATAAAGGTAGATGATAGACACTAAACATATTTAATTTACAATACCTACTGTAATTACTGTAAAATAAAAGTAGCTGCCAGACCTTAAACATATATATCTTTTTTTCCCAATAAAATGAATATAATATCACTAACTATACTTTACATTAAAATTTAAATATTTGACAAGACCTACAATAATTTAAAACACAATATCATAGAAATAATTAAAATATTTGTAAACTTATTTCATAAAAGTATTACATTTTTAAAAATATTTTTTAATATTAATAGGTTTTTCATATTCTCATAATTCACATATAAATATTATGTTATCTACATAAAATAACTCAGGCTTAATATTACAATATTATAATTTAAATATTTTAATTAATTTGGGGCCTATTATGATGGGAGGTGGATTACCACTGCCGAGCCGGCAGTGGCGATCTGCCTGCCATCTGTACCTGATTTACTCCCACCTTATTAGTAGGGTGGGGTTACCGCGGCGGACGGATAGACCGTCCGCCGCTTTTCCGCTGGCAGGCAATCGATTGCCTGTCATGCGGATCTGGGGCATAATATGGTGGTGCTGCCGAGAAGGCACCGCCATCCATATTATGATGGTTGCGGTGGGCACTCCTTTTCATGGCGGAAACTCCGCCATGGAAAGGCATGTGGGAAATGACTATGGGGGCCCATTGTGGGCCCTCAGTGAGGTGGTGGGCTGCACTTGGGGGTTACTTCATTGCCATGCACAAGGTGGCAGGCACCGCACCTGTCACGTTGTGCATGGTAATGCACAACATGCCTCTTTAGCTTTGCGGCAGGTGCTGCTTACAACACCGCCCACTGCAATGTCAAAGATGCCGGACCACCGCACCCTTAGCGGCCGGTCCCAGCACTGCTAGGGTGGCAGTTGGACTAAAGTTCACTCGCCATCCTAATGGGGCCCTTAATCTTTTCTATTAAATATTAAAAAAATAATACATATTCTATTACAATTATGTATATATATATTTTATGAAATCTTTGTTTTTCATGAATAACCTTACATTTTTTCAATTTTTTAAAATGTATTTATTAATAATAAGCAATTCAAAATAAATATTATGACATTTAAAATTTACACTATAAGCACATTATTTTAAAAAAGATATATTTTTTAACATTATTTTTATTTGTAAATATTGAAAGAAAATCTATGAAATACTAACCAACCTTATAGCCTATAAACAAAATGCAAAAACAATACTTTTTTTAAAAAAAAACAATTTGCCAAATTGAATACATAAACTTTTTTATTCAAACATTTTAAAACACTAACCACCCATATCCCCTATAAAACCAACATCCTGCTCCAAAATGAATATTTCTTAAATGTCAAAATATAATTTTTAATTACAAATTTAATATTTACATTTATTAAAAATGTAATTCAATTATTTTTAAAAAAACTTCCCACCCATATGCCCTATAAACACAACATACCCACAAATATTTTTTAAAATATACTTTTAAATTTCAAAATTTTCAAAGATTTGAATACATTATTTTAAAGCACTCCTCATCCTTATCCCGATAAACCCAAGATCCTGCTCCTAAATTTTTTTTTGTAAATTCGCAAATATATTTTTATAATTTAAAATTTTAATTTTTTACTTTACAATAAATTATTTTAAAACACTCCCCACCCTTATCCCCTATAAACCCAACATCCAGCTCCTAAGGTTTTTTTTTGCAAATTAGAAAATATATTTTCATAATTTTAAATTTAAAATTTTAATGATTTATAAATTAAAATACATTATTTAAAACACTCCCCGCCCTTATCCCCGATAAACCCAACATCCCGCTCCTAATTTTTTTTATTAATTCAAAATTATATTTACTAAATTATTATTTTACATTTCGAATTCATCATAAATTAAAATCAACTGTTTTCAAACACTCCCCACCCTTATCCCCTATAAACACAACATCCCGGTCCTAATTTTTTTTCTTCGAAAATTCAAAATTAGATTTTAAAAATTATTATATAAATTTCGAATTTATTATAAATTAAAATTTTCAAACACTCCCTACCCTTATCCCCTAAAAACCCAACATCCCGCTCCTAAAATTTATTATACAAGTTTTATTTTTCCTAACAATAACTAACCATTATTATACTCCAAACAAACTCTAAATACATAAAAATATAGTAAATAACAAAATTACAAACTTCAATATTTTTTACAATACTTAAAATCGATATTTTTGACATCTATATCCATAACATCGATTTTTAATACTATTGATATACTAAACTCAATATTTAGGTATATCGATAGTAAAAGTTCAATATTATGTCAAAGTATTGCAGTGACGGAATGAAAAAAGAGATACCAATGGGTGGTTCTGGATAAACAGCACACCAGAGACAGGGTGGTCCAAAATAAACTATATTTTTCATGTATTAACGTGTGCACACTGGGAACTAAGGGATACTCAGAATTACAATTATCTATAGCTCTCATTGGCAGACACCAACACACTAGGCGCTTTTCACCTCAATAAAACGACTATTTCAATGTGCATAAATAACCACTAACAAATTGTCAGTTCATCCCTATGGCTTAGGGTGAAAAGTTTTGTAGAGGAGGGGCGGAGGTCGTTCTTTATCACCTGCGCAGAGACGTTTTAAGGCATTGCAAAGGGAACCCTGGCCTAGGGCCCCAGCCATTCAGGGGGCCCCCTGATAGAGGCAGCTCTAATTACCCTAAATAATTGTTAAAAAGATTATTTTAAATATTGTTTACTTTTCCTTTAATTTTAATGAGGGTGATGTATGGGAGGCTATTACATACATTTTTGCCGATAAATGTTTGTTTATTTTTCAACATCATACAACATCCATTAAAAAGGTTTCTTTTAGATCAAAACTGGACCTGACAGTTGAGAAATGGGAGGGGGTGTCATAAAGATTATTGCAATAATATTGGTGAGCTGCTGCGGTATTATAATATTGAAAGCACACATCACTATCCCTGAATTTAGATTAAATAGATTTAGAGTTTAGACAAGTGTGCCTGTACACTGTCAGTGAACTGGCCAAAGAGGACATGAAACAGGTGAAATTGGATCATGAATTCAAACTTGTTCTGAACTGGGGCTCCCAAAATATGTTTCGCCCACGGCCACCAAAACACTTAAGATGGCCTTGCTCCTTCAGTCCTAATTCCCTCCCCACACACTCTGTGGCCTAAGATTGTACAGTGGTTATTTGTTATTGGCCTTCAATCGAACCTGCTCTTCATCATGTCTCAATATTGTCGCTGCTATTTCCTCCTTTGCAAATCGCCTGGTCTTAGTCTGAAGCCCAGATACACATAGGTTTAGTATTAGTCTAGTTACTTTTATAATGCTAATCCGACATTAAACCTTCTTGGGGATTAACAAAGCAATGCTTATTGGTATTAGTGTTGGTTTGTATAGGAAAGTAATGCAAAGTAGAGTGAAACGCTGCTTTGCATTACTATGGGGTCTATTAGGGTGGGGGTCGGGAAATCACTCCGACCGCCATGGTTGCCGGAAAACACTGCCCGCTAGCACCGCGGGAAAATCGCTGGTCCAATTAGTATGCTCTGGAGTCGAGATCCGACCGTGGCGTCGGATCGTGGCAATAAACATTGCAGTAGTTGCTGCTGCCAGCAGCACCACCGCAATGTCCAAAGAAGCATGTCCTGCATGTCCCTGCACCGCGTAGCAGGCACTGCACAGTGCCTGCCACCTTGTACAGGGACATGTAGGGGGGTACCATGGGTTACTCTCCAGTGCACCCACATACACCCACAACACATAAGGGGCCTGCCATGGCGGTCCCACCACTGCAGAAAGGCTGGCTACCGCTGGCATCATGCTGGCTGAACCTGGCCCAGCACCGGCACCATTGTGGCGGTCCAGTTCCGCTAGGCAGGCGTGCGTACTGCTACTGGTGGAAAAGTGGGAGGTGGGAAATCAGACCACTGCAGTCGTCACCGCCATGCAAATGATACTGGCGGTTTTCTGGGTTGCGATTGCGGGGGGATGTGTGCTGCCGGTCCGGACGTTGCTACCGCAGGCCCGGCAGCGGGCATCCGTATGCCATCCTGATAGTCCCCTTTCTGTATAGGGGGCATTACATGAGTGGTACATGGGTGTTCCCATGCAACCAACCATGCTTTATGATGGTAAATTCTATCTACTACTAACATTAGTAGACAGGGTTTAGCACCAAAAATGTATGCAGTTGTAAAGCAGGAGTTAAAATGAGAAATATTTTCATTTCTCCTTTATTTACCAGCTTTGCAAGAATGCTGCACTGTGCAGCCCACATGCAAAGTAGGAAAAGCTTTGAAGTATGTCTAGGCATAGTATTTTTGTACAGGAAGGGTAGCCTTCTTGTACAAAATCTTTGCTAGACTCAGGCACGCACACTAGCACTATAGAGTTAAGGTGTGTGCCTGGTGCACGGCAACTGAAATCAGTCCTGGTGCTAGGGAGAGACGAGGAGAGTGCTATATCTCTGTGAATATGGTGCTCTCCTGCTCTATACCTGTCACACAACACAGCGCAGTCTCTTGGGGGGCTGCCCTGCATTCTGTGACAATTTTTAGAATCTGGGCCTAAGTATGTTATAGGTCATGCTGGAGTTGTTTACTTATCTAGTTCCTGCCTCTCTGTAACTCCAGTCATTCACAGTTATACTGCACATAGTTCTAAGATCTCTATTCCCTACTTTGAATCAATGGTGATCCCTTTCAAGAGGCTGAGGGTATTCTCACCAGTTGTTCCTTGCTGTGTGTCTGTGGATCTCATTCATCATTCTTCTCTTTTTCCACCCATTGCTGGGTTCTTTGGTGGGACATATTTCCTTGTCCTGGATCTCCTTTAGATTCCTCCTGTGTTCCTTCTCAGCTGATTTCTGGCATTGGGTTCAACACCCTTATTTTGACGACCCCTCTTCTATCTACTCCCACCCCGCCACAGATCTGGTAAAATGCCACATTTTCCCCTTGAATATAATTTGTAGAGATGCAGGCAATAACATCTTTCATTTCATATCTTTTTCCCTGAATACCAGCTTGAGTTCATCAAAGTGCCTTCTCTGTTTTTGAACTGTCAGGAGTAAGTCAGGGAACAGGCAAACATGAGTTTTCTCACTAAATTGCACCATGCCGTATTGCTGCTTATAATAATATGTCTCTGTCTTGAAAGTCAAACATTATTGATACTATAGTTCTATGGGATGTTCGGGCCTGGGAATTGGCCCCTTTGTAAGGTGGGCTCCATCTGCCTTGCAGAAGTTGGATACACCTTTTGACTTCGCTACTGTTGCTGTCCAGTTTTCTACTAATGGTTTTGTGATGAAGCCTTTCGCCCATCCTGGCACACCCACAAGTCAGATATTGTTGTGCCTAGATATTTCCTTTTTGCTTTCTAGGTATATGTTTAGTCTGTGTGTTCAGTTGTAGAATCAGGTGTTTTCACCTTTGCCCTTGAAGAAAGAAGGGCAAGTTCTGTCTTGGCACTAATATTCCTAAATTATATCGTAGGCGGTTAAGTTCAATGTTCACGGAGCCGCTCTTGTGATTTGTGTCATTTTCGTGTCTTTCATAGTTAGTAATTACTCATTTAGGGCCCGATTCCGATCCAGTAAAATTACCGTCCGTACGATTCGCGTCCGGAGCCGTCTCCGTGCGACTCGTACACACGCCGTACGACCTGACGAGTATGATCCAGACCAGGGTATCAGGACGCGAGTCGTGCGGTCCACGTCAGGTAAGGGCGATTCGTACAGAGAAGCGCACAATCACATACACAAAGTACGGCGCGTACCCCCCATGATCGCAGGGGTACGGCGGGTACCCCTGCGATCATGGGGGGTACGTGCCGTACACCCAGCGTACATGGGGTACGCGATGTACACCCTGTGTGCATGGGGTACGGTGTGTACCCCATGTACGCTGGGTATATGGCGCATACCCCCCATGATTGCAGGGGGTATGCGCCGTACCTCTGCGATCATGGGGGGTACACGCCGTACACGGGGGCTGTACCGTACCGGTTTCAGGGCGAACTCTGTTTTTACGACTGTTTTCAGCTCCCGTAGGAAAAGGGTCGTACGGTGCGTACCCGACACGAATCGTACTTGCCGGGTCGTATAAACCAGCCACATAAACCAGCCGCGAACCGTACAGATGTCGCGTACAGCGGGTTCCGTGTGAGACTCGTACGGGGATTTGATTTGTACGGTCTCTGTACGATTCGTACGGAGTCCAGCTCCTGGTACGAATCGTACTTCGTCGTACGTACAGGGGACGTTGCAGGGTACGATTCGTACAGGAAAAATGCTCCAAACGGCTATTCGGAGCGCTTTTTACCGGATCGGAATCGGCCCCCAAGTGTTGTTTCCTGGTCCATGGACTGTGGTTCTGCTCATGTGGATTCCTGCTGTGTTTCCTCTTCTTCCTCCTTTGATCTTCTGTGGAGGATGGCATATTTATCTAGCTGATTCTATTGCGTAGAACATGTTTTCTTGCTTGCTCCATCTCAATGTTCTGTGAGGTTGTGTAGGGTGGTCCTAATTGTTTATCATTTTTATATCCTTAAGTCTTGTTTCAATTTCTTTCAAAGCATGGGGTACTGTCCACCACCTGATGGTAGGTGGCAGAGGGTGTAAGACTCCTGGGTAACAATCTTGCAGGTGTGCTACTTCTTTCATTCTGCCTCCATCTCACTTAAACTGGCCTGTCCATTTTCCCAAGGTCCGACTTCTAGTCACATTTTCAGTTTCTAAATAATGGTAGGGAGGAAGCTTCCCCTTAATATTACTTCATGGGTTACAAAGAGTGATATGTGGTTAATCTTTCTGTTACAGTGGTGACTGTTAGAAAGTGGGATTCTAGTTGACAGAGGTATGCAACCTGTTCTAGCAGGAATCACAATCCTCAACAGGGAAAGTCAGATACACAACCTAAATTAACCTGTGCTCACTCTCTCGTAGCTTGGCAAAGGACAGTTAGGCTTAACTTAAGAGGCAATGTGTTAAGTATTTGAGCAGCACTTCAAACAGTAAAACTGTAAAAAAAAAACACTATGCAAAAGATGCCACACATGGTTAGAAAAATAGAACTTAATTTAATAAAGAAAATAAGACCAAAACAACAAAAATCCTAAAATTAAATCCTGAGACATGCAATTTTGAAGATGAAGTGCAAATAACGTATTAAAGTGCAAATCACCAACTGTGGTTATCTGATCGTGCCGGACTGGGACAAAGTCATATGTTCAGACCAACCGCGATGGAGCATAGGCCAGCTACAGATATCCCCTTGGGCCCGTTCAACACAATACCTTAAATCCTGCTGCAGGGTTTGAACGGTGTTGCTTTGAGGCTTTACGTCGTCTGGCGTAGGTTCCAAAAAGCTGTACGGTGAGCTTTGAGGGGCTTGGCGCTGCCCAATTTTGATTCGGGTGAGGCTGGCAGCTGTGTGATGAGGCTTTGTTGGGCTTCACATTGCTATGCGGTGGTTCCAATGAGGACCACACAGGGCAGAGCACCTTAGGCCCACTTCCAAGGGTCCAGGACTGGAATGGGGTGGAACCACTTGGCAGGGCAGACTAAAAAATGACGGTGTCCCGTTAAAGGAGCAGGTTTTTTGGAAGACTTTTTTGTCCCTGAGACTTCAGAAACCAGTAGACCAGTCAGGGTTGTAGAGATGCAGGTCCAGTCTTTCTCACTCCCAGGCAAGAGGGAAGCAGGCACAGGTCAGCACAGCAGGGCAGCAGTCCAACAGACTCAAGCAGAGTGGCAGTCCTTGTAGCAGCCCAGTAGTCCTTCTTCCTGGCAGAGTATGTTCCAGAAGTGTACTGAAGAAGGTAGTGTCTGAGTTCCAGTACTTATACCCAGTTGTGCCTTTGAAGTGGGGGAGAGTAGAAGGAGAGGTTTCTGGAGTGCACAACGTCCCTGCCCTTCCTGTCCTGGCTCCAGACTGACCACATTGGGGTCATGCAGTCCTTTGAGTGGGGACAGACACTCCATTCAGGTGTAAGTGTCAGCTCCTCCCTCCCATCATGCCCAGGATGGTCCATCAGTGTGTTGATGGCACATCAGTCACACCTAAGCTCCCTTTGTGTGTGGCTGTATTGAGGGAATGCACACAGCCCAACTGTCACTCACCCCTGATGTGTATTCAGAGAAAGGCAGAAAGGACAGAATTGTTAAAGTAAGAAAATGTAAACTTTATAAAAGTAGTCCCAAATAGCACGTGACTTCCATGCCAATCTGTCGCACTGCAAAATTGAGGAATTTTTCCTTTACAATGATCAGCTCAATACCGTTTTAACAATGTTTGTCTTCAGTACACCAATGGTCATCCATAGATTTACTTAATGCTTCATGTTGAAAAATTATTGCGGAGACAGCATATTGCTACCATGATTCTTCATTCTGAAATGTCAAATGAATACTCAGTGCCCATCCAGGCCTTCTGTAGCATCACGTTGCAAATGAATAATTCATCACAGTAAGCGCGTGTATTTCCACCGAATGCATTTCGAGCCCAGTGGCTCTTCGTTAGGGGTCACTGAAACACAACAAAAGAAACAGCTCAACTCTCTGCTAAATGTGCAATCTATATGAATTAAACCAAAAAATGACACCTCATCTCTACCCTCCCAAAAATCACCACCCCATCATCGCTGCAGTACCTCCCACACCCCAACCCTTAAAATATGTCTCACAGCCATGTTCAAAAACAATATGTGCTTTGTGTAAAAATTGCAAGAAACCCCCCTACTACACCCATTTTCCTGGTGATCACTACATGACAAAACAACAAATCACATTTTGTAAAAAGTACTGCCTTCAAGAATTGTAATAATACTGCCTACGAAATTTCCCAGTCTCCCTAAAAACGTTGTATTACCTTAAAGAGCTACAAACAGCAGCTTAATCTCTTCATCCTTTGCAATAGTGTCTGCACGAGATCGTGAGGTCGACTGGCTTTTTAACCGTTTTTTCTAAGAATGTGACCACCTGTCACTAGTAAATCAATCAAGTTCAAAAAATCGTGACCAATCCCCGCTCAAAGTCATACACACTGTGTAAGAACTCAAAATGCCAAAAGGCAGTGCGCCGTGTAAACAAAAATACGCGTAAACCATGTAACCATGTATTTTCACTGTTTTACGATGTTTATTGATGATAATTACTGGCACTTTTTGATGTTTGGGCAGACGGGTAATTTAATTTTGGTACAAAGGGGTGTCTTTTATCTGTTTTGTTGTAGCAGGATGTGAGGTATTTGAGACATGGTTTATGCGTATTTTTGTTTACACGGCGCACTGCCTTTTGGTATTTTGAGTTCTTACATAGTGTGTATGACTTTGAGCGGGGATTGGTCACGATTTTTTGAACTTGATTGATTTACTAGTGACACGTGGTCACATTCTTAGAAAAAACGGTTAAAAAGCCAGTCTACCTCATGATCTCGTGCAGATACTATTACAAAGGATGAAGAGATTGGGAAACATCATTTTCAACGAAGGCTTTTCTACGCGTGACGTTTACTACGAGGCACTTACCTCGCAAACGTCTTTTCCACGCGTATGCCTTCAACGACAGTCTTTACCACGCATATACGTTCTGGCTAGGGGGAGGCGTGGAATTCCTTCCAGTCGTTCAGCGTGGGATTGGGGGGTTGGCGGGGGTCGGCTGGGGGAGGGGCTGGGGGGCCTGGGGGGGTCTCCCCCCCAAAAATAAACAAAGGAGCGGGTTAAATAAATTTTAAAAAAACGCACTTCAGTACCACCGAGGTAAAAGGAAAGTGCCTCCCCCAAAGACGTGCCGTTACGTCAAAATAGCAGTCCTTTTTTAATTTTGGCAGACGTGTTTTGACGCTTGTTTCGATGGTGGGTGGAAGTACGGGCTGCTGGTGAAAGACAGGAAGGTGTCAGGTAAGAAAATAAACTTTATTATTTGTGTTTAAAGGACGTTAAAATGCGTGGTATAATCCTTCGTTGCAAATTCCAGCGTGGTAAAGCCACTTGCGAACTAAAATTCGCGTGGTATTGCCATGCGTGGAACTTGTATTCGTGGTAACATCATATATTCGAAGAGATTAAGCTGCTGCTTGTAGCTCTTTAAGGTAATACAACGTTGTTAGGGAGACTGGGAAATTTCGTAGGCAGTATTATTACGATTCTTGAAGGCAGTACTTTTTACAAAATGTGATTTGCTGTTTTGTCATATAGGGATCACCAGGAGAATGGGTGTAGTAGGGGGGGGGGGGGTTCTTGCAATTTTTACACAAAGCACATTGTTTTTGAACATGGCTGTGAGACATTATTTGAAGGGTTGGGGTGTGGGAGGCAATGCAGCGATGATGGGGTGGTGATTTTTGGGAGGGTAGAGATGAGGTGTCATTTTTTGGTTTAATTCATATAGATTGCACATTTAGCAGAGAGTTGAGCTGTTTCTTTTGTTGTGTTTCAGTGACCCCTGACGAAGAGCCACTGGGCTCGAAATGCATTGGGTGGAAATACATGCGCTTACTGTGATGAATTATTCATTTGAAACGTGATGCTACAGAAGGCCTGATGGGCACTGAGTATTCATTTGAAATTTCAGAATAAAGAATCATGGTAGCAATATGCTGTCTCCGCAGTGATTTTTCAACATGAAGCATTAAGTAAATCTATGGATAACCATTGGTGTACTGAAGACAAACATTGTTAAAACGGTATTGAGCTGATCATTGTAAAGGAAAAATTCCTCAATTTCGCAGTGCGACAGATTGGCATGGAAGTCACGCGCTATTTGGGACTATTTCAGTATGAAGCTGTGATTTTGGGACGTTTCGCAGAATCTGTTTGCACGCACAAGACTTATGAATGACTTTAAAGCAAATTGAAATTTCAAGGGAAGGAGTGCATCCAAATTTACTTTACTCGTGCATCGCAAACGTCAGGGTCCCTAACGAGGTTTGCACCCCAAAGGATAATACGAACTTTCAAGAAAGAATGCGAACACTTTTCACTTCGGATACAGTTGAAATCATTGAATGGAACACCTTGAATGGTTCTCGTGAAATCTATGTGAACAACTACTTAACATTCGTGGGACAGTTTGATCTTAACTGCATAAATGCGTGTATTTTATCATGTATTTTCACTGTATTACGATGTTTATTGATGATCATTTCTGGCACTTTTTGATGTTTGGGCGGACGGGTAATTTAATTTTGGTACGAAGGGGGTACAAATTGCTTTAAAGCAAATTGAAATTACAAGGGAAGGAGTGCATCCTCATTTACTTTACTCTTACAACTTTATAAAAGTGGCATTTTCAGACTTTCAACTTAAAATCCAACTTTACCTTAAGGATTTTAGGTTGTGAGTCCAGAGACACCAAACTTGAAAAGTCCATCTTTTCCCAATTGGAAATTAAACTTATAAAATGCAATATGGTAATCTCGGTATTAACCTATGTGAGTGATAGGCCTTGCGGAAGTGAGCAAAGAATTTCTGAGTTTTTCACTACCTGGACATGAAACTAAAAACTACAAGCCCAACTTTTTAAATACACTGCACTCTGCCTTCCGTGCTGTCCAGGGCTTACCTTAGGGATTGACTTATATGTATTAAAAAGTAAGGATTGGTCCTGGCAATAGGATTAACTTGTTTAACACAAATGAAGCTGCTCCTAACACAGTGACCGAAGGTACTCTAAATCTAAACTATGAGAGTTGGCATCTCACAAAAAGTGAAGGACTGTCCTCACAACCACCCAGTGTCATGATTCATCATCGGCAGTCCTCGCCCTCTGGAAATTCGGTTAGGTAGACAGGGAGGCAGTTCTAAAACTTAGTGGGGGCCCGTGATAAGTGAGTAAAGTTTAAAAACCATTACAGTTACCAAATTAAACTTTAATAGAAGAGGTAGCTATATGGTATTAAAACGATGTGGACTGTGAGAATGGGGAAATTATAGTCGCAGGTACTCTGTCATAAATGCTCCGTGTACGGCAGTACGAATTTGATCTTTCTTTTTGGCTGAGAGTGCTTCCCACGCGTCTGAGTTGTGACAGAGTACCTGAGGAAAAATACTGCACCAAGGGGCCTTATTGTTACAAATGATCCAAGGCTCTTCCTTGACAATAAAGCATTCCGCACCAACTGGACATGCATTGCATGGAAATGCACTCAAGACTGGCTAGTACTAATTAGGAACACAGCCAGACAACTAGCAGATGTTCTATTGATTGAGATACAGCAAAGTGAGATCAGGTTAAAAACATCCGTGCAGATCTCTCTCTTTAAGAAGAAACTGGTAGAGATTAACATTGATCATTCTGAATACAAGGAATATCTCACCCAATCAAAATTGAAAAAAGACGTACAAAAATTAAGGTGGTCATTATGATGGCGCGTGGATCGCCACCACCCGACCGGCGGTGGCGAACTGCACGCCATAACTCCCAGCCCAACCACCATATACCCCCACTATATTACCATGGCGGTGGTACAGCGGCCGACGTAAAGACTGTCTGCCGCTTTTCCACTGGCAGATAATCGTCAGGATTACCTGCCGGGCAGAAAAGGCCCACAAAATGCCATATTATGTGCCATATTATGACTGTGGTGGGCTTGCCTTTCCATCGCGGAGACTCAGCCATGGAAAGACATGCAGAGATTGACTTTGGGGGGCCATTGTGAGTCCTCGGGATGGGTGGCTGCACTGGGAGGTACCTGTTGTGCCTCCCTTCATTGCCATGCACAAGGTGGCAGGCACCGCATGGTGCCTGTCACGTTGTGCATGGCAATGCACAACATGCCTCTTTGGCATTGGGGCGGGTGCTGCTTAAAGCACAGTCCGCTGCAATGTCAAAGATGCGGGATGCGACCGCCGGGGTGGCGGTTACATCCTAATTCAATCAATCACATCATTTGTAAAGCGCACTACTCACCCGTGAGCGTCTCAAGGCGATGGGGTGGGGAATGCTGCTACTGCTCGAAAAGCCAGGTCTTGAGGAGTTTTCCGAAGGTCAGCAGGTCTTGGGTCTGCCGTAGGTGGATGGGAAGGGTGTTCCAGGTCTTGGTGGCGAGGTGGGAGAATGATCTGCCTGTGGCAAGGGCGAGGTCGGCGGAGCGAAGCTGGAGGGTGGGGGTGTAGAAGCTGAGTCGTCTGTTGAGGTACGTTGGCCCGGTGTTGTGGAGTGCCTTGTGTGCGTGGGTGAGGAGCTTGATGGTTATCCTCTTGTTAACCGGGAGCCAGTGCAGGTCACTCAGGTGGGGTGTGATGTGGCTGTGGCAAGGGATGTCGAGGATCAGGCATGCAGAGGGGTTCTGGATGTGTTGGAGCCGTCTCAGGAGTTTGGCCGAGGCTCCTGCGTAGAGGGCATTTCCGTAGTCCAACCTGCTGCTGACGAGGGCCTGGGTGACCGTTCTTCTCGTTTCAGTGGGGATCCACTTTTAGATCCTGCAGAGCATGCAGAAGGTGTAGAAGCAAGAGGAGGAGACGGCGTTGACCTGTTTGGTCATGGAGAGGTTGGAGTCGAGGATGACCCCTAGGTTGTGTGCATGGCCGGTGGGTGTTGGGGCGATTCCCAGTGCGGTCGGCCACCAGGAGTCATCCCAGGCCGAAGGGGTGGATCCGAGGATGAGGACCTCCGTCTTGTACGAGTTCAGCTTCAGTCGGCTGTTCCTCATCCATTCAGCGATGGCCTTCAATCCTTCATGAAGGTTGGTTTTGGCAGTGTGGGGGTCCTTGGTGAGGGAAAGGATCAGCTGGGTGTCATCGGCTTAAGAAATGATGTTGAGGTCCTGCCGACGGGCGACATGGGTAAGCGTTGCCATGTAGATGTTAAACAGAGTTGGGCAGAGGGATGAGCCCTGGGGTACGCTGCAGATGATCTCGGTGGCTTCGGAGCAGAAGGGAGGAAGGCGGACGCTCTCACTTCTGCCAGAGAGGAAGGAGGTGGCCCAGTCCAGGGCCTTCTCTTGGATCCCGGCGTTGTGGAGAAATGTTCGTAGTGTGTGGTGGCAGACCGTGTCGAAGGCGGCTGACAGGTCAAGGAGGATGAGGGCCGCCATTTCTCCGTTGTTCAGCAGGGACTTGATGTCATCGGTTTCGGTGATGAGGGCAGTCTTGGTGCTGTGGTTGCTGCAGAACCCGGACTGGGAAGGGTCCAGGATGTTGTTCTCCTCGAGGTAGCGGGTCAGTTGTTCATTGACGGTCTTCTCGATGACCGTTGCCGGGAACGGGAGCAGGGAGATGGGCCGGAAGTTCTTGAGGTCCTTGGGGTCCGCCTTGGGTTTCTTGAGTAAGGCATTGATCTCGACGTGTTTCCGGCTCTCCGGGAAGGTTGCTGTCTCGAAGGAGATATGGATGACTTTCCCAAGATGGGGTGAGCTGGCAGTGCTGGCTTTGTTGAAGAAGGTGTAGAAGCAAGAGGAGGAGACGGCGTTGACCTGTTTGGTCATGGAGAGGATGGAGTCGAGGATGACCCCTAGGTTGTGTGCATGGTCTGTGGGTGTTGGGGTGGTTCCCAGTGTGGTCGGCCACCAGGAGTCATCCCAGGCCGAAGGGGGGGATCCGAGGATGAGGACCTTCGTCTTGTACGAGTTCAGCTTCAGTCGGCTATTCCTCATCCATTCAGCGATGGCCTTCAATCCTTCATGAAGGTTGGTTTTGGCAGTGTGGGGGTCCTTGGTGAGGGAAAGGATCAGCTGGGTGTCATCGGCTTAGGAAATGATGTTGAGGTCCTGCCGACGGGCGACGTGGGTAAGCGCTGCCATGTAGATGTTAAACAGAGTTGGGCAGAGGGATGAGCCCTGGGGTACGCTGCAGATGATCTCGGTGGCTTCGGAGCAGAAGGGAGGAAGGCGGACGCTCTCACTTCTGCCAGAGAGGAAGGAGGTGGCCCAGTCCAGGGCCTTCTCTTGGATCCCGGCGTTGTGGAGGAATGTTCGTAGTGTGTGGTGGCAGACCGTGTCGAAGGCGGCTGACAGGTCCAGGAGGATGAGGGCGCCATTTCTCCGTTTGTTCAGCAGGGACTTGATGTCATCGGTGGCGGTGATGAGGGCAGTCTTGGTGCTGTGGTTGCTGCAGAACCCGGACTGGGAAGGGTCCAGGATGTTGTTCTCCTCAAGGTAGCGGGTCAGTTGTTCATTGACGGTCTTCTCGATGACTGTTGCTGGGAAAGGGAGCAGGGAGATGGGCCGGAAGTTCTTGAGGTCCTTGGGGTCCGCCTTAGGTTTCTTGAGTAAGGCGTTGATCTCGACGCGTTTCCGGCTCTCTGGGAAGGTTGCTGTCTCGAAGGAGATGTGGATGACTTTCCCAAGATGGGGTGAGCTGGCTGTGCTGGCTTTGTTGAAGATGTGGTGTGAGCATTGGTCTGACGGAGATCCGGAGTGGATGGTGTTCATGATCTTGATGGTGTCGTCATCGTTGATCTTATTTTTTTTAATAAAGTACAAAACATCATAAGAAAGAGCTGGCACATCCTGAACCTTTTTATATATATAAGCTAGGTAATCCAAGTTGTGAATGGCATTATCATCCTTTACTGTTATACATATTTATATATTTACACCATACATATTGGAAGCGCAGCATAATTATTCTTCACTTTTCCGACTATCTGGGACGTAACATTTACAGAAACAACAGCACCTTTTCCAGTTGCGGTCCCATTGTAACCTAGCAATTGGTCACATGGCTACCAGCAATTACCGCCATTGGGCTCCCATCCTCACACACCCGAGGACCAGGCATTGCCTATTCCTCGCACTGGGACCAAATACGTGGTACAATCTCCCCCCCGGTCGTGAGCCACTTCACAATTGGCTCATGGTTAGGCTGCACCGGCGGCCAGGCATTTGCCTGTCCCGCGATAACTACACACGATTCAGACACTGGATATCGGGCTTGGCCATTGCTTTACAAACAGCGTTGTTACGAGCAGGTCAGGATTTTTATTTTACAGAAGGGTGAGGTTTTTTTTGAGACACCAGAAATAGCGGGCTCGTGGGCACTTCTGCTAATCACCTAGCAATGAACCCACTTTTGTCTTGTTAAGAGCACTATATACCACACTCCCCCCTCACTCAGTCACCTTTGGGGAGGACAGATGGACACAACTAGGTGCACCTATGAGAGATGCGCCTTGAGGCAGTAAGGGCATGCATGAATGTGTGATTGTGCATGAATCTGTAACGGAGCACTTACAGGCTCTCTGCTTTTATGTGTAATTTTCTTTATACTTCTGCTGTCATTGTTTTATCTTCCCTCCAGGGTCGGACAACAGGGGTCTCTCCTCCATTCTCCTCCCATAGGGCATTTAAGGTAATTTCAAAGGGCTTGATGAGAGTCCTTTTCTCCAGTGGAGTGTGACAAAGGTCATCCCACCAAGAGGTACCTTCTCACCACTAATTTTGGTAAGAACAGAGCCCTTACATTGGTCCTGGTAAATGCCACAGACCCGTCCGGGTCAAATGGCAGAAACATGTTGACCACTTTCACTACGGTGAGGGGACAATAATTTCCCCATTTTCACAGTCCACAATATTTGAATACCATATAGCTACCTCTTCTATTAAAGTTTAATTTGGTAACTAATGGTTTTACTTCACTCACTTATCACGGGCTCCCACTTAGCTTTAAACGTGCCTTCCTGTCTTCAGGTGAAGGCCCGCCCTCGACCAAACCGTTTTTCTAGAGTGCAAGGACTGCCGATGATGAAGCATGACACCAGGTGGTGTGTGAGGACAGTCCTTAACTTTTTGTGAGTTGCCAACTCTCATAGTTTAGATTTAGAGTATATTTGGTCACTGTGTTAGGAGCTGCTTCATTTGTGTTAAACATTTTATGTTGATGGCTGGCTTGCTCCCATTGCCCCGCGCCTCTGGTTCCCTCCCCAAAGATCTCCCTGGGGTTAGTGTGGTTTCAAGAGATTTAACTTGCCAGGTTGACATGTCAGTTTAATGGAGGATGGGGACCGGGGCTGAGTTTGCACACTCACGCAGTCTTTATTGAGTAACGCATGCTGTAAGCTGGTCCAGTACAACTTTTTGCATTGCACTCACTCTCTTAACTCTTTAGAGGATATCTCAGACTCGGTCTGATCACTGACCCCAATGCGGATCTCCGGGAGCTGACTTTTTGGACCTGTCCTGGGGGGTTGTCATGCGGTCCAGGTATTTTTGTTCTGGTGGTGGGTGAACTCACTGGAGTTACTTCATAACAGGCCGTGGTCACATCACAATGCTGTTTATAGGGGTTCTTTGGAGACCTAAAGACCGCAAGATGGTATATAAATTCTTACAGCTGGTGCTGGTTCTTACTAGGCGTAAAGTAGCCATCACCTGAATGGGTCAGCGCACCCCAGCATTAGCATATTGGCATAAAGATGAGGCAGAATTGATGCTGGCAGAAGAAATCCATATGAAACTCATCAGGAGGGATGATAATTTAGAAGATGATATTCTTGTGTGGCCGGATCTGGGTGACAGGTCTTGGTCCCAGATACTGACTCAGGAAGTGATGATAGCGGTGGCTCCAAATAATTCCCATTTGTAGGATGGTGTCTCCTGATAGGATGTGGGTGGGGTTGTGGTTGGTTAGGGCGTACACCTGTTCTCTTTTTGGGAACTAAATGGGACTGACCACTGTATTTTGGGCACTTTTCCTACCTGCTGTGTACTGTGACTCTTACTGTTAATGCTGCAAAGTTGTTTTACACGGGGCACATGTAGTGTAGAGCAAGACCTCTGACCTCCTGGTCAGAGTCACTGCCCTACCCCTGCGCAGCTCCACCGATAAAGCTCTGCTGTTAGCAACACCTGAGTTCCTTGCTAGGTAGGTGTTCGAGGCCCTCCACCCACAGGCTCCTGCCTCATCCCTGGTGGCCTAGTGGAAGAGCACCCTGCTCTTCTGCTATTCCGCTCTTCTCTGTGTCCTTTTTTGCCTTTTTCTCTTCTTTGCTTTTCTGCTCTGCGTCTTTTTTTTGCCCACTATGCCTTTTTCTCTTGTTTGCCTTTTTTCCTTGCCTCTTTCTCTTTTCTCTTTTTTACTCCTTTCCCTTGCTTGCCGCACTCTCCCTGCAGCTGCTGCCACCACGGCCCCTCCCCCCCAGCGTGTCGCTCCTGCCTCCCAGCTGATCACCCCCCCTGAATCCTACTTAATGGCATCCGCTGCGTGGCCGCATAGCGGCCACCCCACTGGCGAGCCACAGGCTAGCCTGTCTGCGCCTGTTTGCACCCATCCGCGACACAACTGCAACCAGCTCCAGGGACCCTGTTCCCCCACCACTACGACCCCAGAACTCTCCATGCACTCTATCCCGAACACAACAACAACTAACATCTCTTGACGTTGAGCAACACCCAATGCCCGTTCTCCTGCCAACACTGCCGCTGCACCTTCATCCACTTCCTGACCCCAGCAGCTACCCCCAACCCAATAGACGCCACTGCGCAAAAACCACTGAGCTGTATCCTCTTAATGTACGTTCCCTGCACAGGCATGCTGTGGAAATCTGGGACTGCCTCAATACTCACACGCCTGACGTCGCCTTCCTCACAGAGACCTGGACTAATGTCAGCTCCGCATCCGACATCGTAACCGCCATCCCAGACAAATACAAGGTCCTGAGAAAAAACTTCCCTACTGCCCTGGAGGAGGCCTCGCCGTCGTCCACAAAAGTTCCCTCCTCTTGGCAACCACCAACTCGGATGATACCTCCTCGCCCATGGAACATATCCACTTTCAGTTCCGCAAAATTGGGACAAAAACAAGATCCAACTACAAGAAGCCAAAAAAAAACATGCAAAGAAGGTTTGGGCAGCAAAACGTGCCCATTGTGAAGCACAATGGCTAACAAATTTTAACTTGTTGAGCCCGGTAAAATCACAGGAGTTTTGGAAGTACATAAGCAACCTGGGCCGAGACACAAATCATAGAGAAATCTCCCTTGAAGCCTCTACTTGGGTGGCCCATGTAAAAGCTCTCTATACGAATGATGGCGCTGCTAACATGCAAATCGATACATCCACTGCTGGAGTCAAACTAGACACATATACCGAGCTGATGGCTCCACCGGGGAAATCGCTTATCTCCAAAATCATTAAAAACATCAGGCAAAACACCGCTCCAGGTCCTAATGGTCTCCCTGGACACCTATTCAAGGCAAACATCGATTTTTGGGCGACTAATCTGACCCACCTGTTCTCCGAATGTTGGCTGCAGGGGGACGTACCAGACTCATGGAGAGGCTCACTTTTACCTCCTATCCATAAAAAAGGCCCAAAAACTGAACCTACCAACTACCGCATGATCGCCCTGCTGGATATTGAGGGAAAAGCTTAAGCCAGCGCCACCCTGAGGGACCTGGCAGATTGGACGAGCTCAGAAGGCATCCTTCCATTTTGTCAAACCGGTTTTAGACCTGGGTCTGGCACAGTTGATAACATCATCGCACTTTCTTTCCTGGTACTTTGCGCTCGGAAACGCAAAAGCCTTCCCCTCTTTGCCTGCGTTATCGACTACTCGGCGGCATTCGATGGGGTAGACCGAGCAATTCTGTGGCGCAAGCTGGTCCAATGGAACATCAACCCGTTACTGCTAAGAGAGATACAGTCCCTTTACCAAAAAACATGGGTGCGAATTAAACTCTCGAGGGACCACGCATCCGTTAAGATCAACACAGACAGAGGTTTAAAACGAGGGTGCGTGCTAGCCCCACTACTATTCAACTTATACACAGCGGACATGTAGAAGGCTTTGACTGGGGCTGCCTTGGCCACCCCAAAGATCGGTGGAAATAAAATTCTTTTCATGCAATATGCTGATGACTTGGTTCTTTTTGACCATACGAGAATGAGGCTACAAAGGGTGCTGACGGCACTTGCCACGTACAACGACAAAAACAGGCTTGTAGCAAACCCAAGCAAGTCAAAAGTAATTATTTTTGGCCAACATCCAAGGAAGACAGCTTTAAAATGGAGGCTAGGCAATCTCCTTCTGGATACTACGCAGCTGTACACCTATTTGGGCATTTGTTTTCAGGAATCGGGGCTCGTAAGCCCCCACCTTAAGACAATCCAAGCCAAAGGTAAATCCATCACCTATGCCATTTACAAGCTGCAAGCATCCTTACATAGCCCGTCCACCACGACCATTAATAGAGTTCTTAAAGCCAAGCTTATGCCGGCACTCAACTACGCCCTACAGGCATTCCCGGGCAAACTGAGCAATGAATTAGAAAAAATTCAGTGCAGAGCATATAAGAAAGTCTACCATCTTCCAAGGTGTACTAGAAACACCCTTGTTCGCCTGGAGTTCTCGCTCAACCAGCAAAACTTGGAAGAGTTGGCCGCCTTAAGTAAATATTACTTTTTAACCAGGGCGGCACAGGAGAACACATTAAAGGCAGTCTTGAAATGTATTTTCATAGAGCCTGGGAACCCCTGGTCGGCCACCCTTGAAGTGGCCAAGGCCCATCTCAAACTTGCAATGGACTCATGGAATCCTGAACATGTCAAATATTTTGCCATCAAGAACGCGATAAAAAAACAAGTGCGTGCGCGGTCATGGGAACTGGACCTGGACTCTCTGACAAGAAAAGACTTGCATAAGACCTTGTGACTCCCGCACACTCTGAAATATCATCTCACGCAGGCGGTGGGCCGTGCCGCCCTTCATAAGATTTTGGCTTATAGACTACACCCATTGCCCCTCAAAGAACTATATTCCTATGGACAGGCCAGCTCTGGAGTCCGGGAATGCAGGCTCTGCAGGTATAAATGTGAGTCTTTGGCCCACCTCCTCTTCTGCTGCCGTGCCCTCTGCCTGGCCCGTAGCCTTTATCTCAGGCCTTTACTAAGACAATCGGGGTTACACACTGCAGAGGAGGGGATCACTCATCTTTATACCCTGTCTACGGTAAAGCACATGGCGGCCTTTGGAAAGTTTATCTTTCAAGCCCGGGCAATGCTGATGGCCTCCATACGTCGGATCTCAGAGTCTCCTGCCGGCCCATGAATCCTTTCCTCTGCATGTTTAGCACCCATGGAGCAACCAGATAAATGAACTTCCTTGATTTTAACTTTTTTTAATGTTGTTACTTTTGTATTCTGGGTTTATGTAATGGTTTTTAGTAACCAAACAAATAAAATTCATTCATTCATTCATTCATTCATTCACTCACTTTCAGATCCAGCCCAACCCCAAAATGATGCTCTGCAGATCACTCACCTACAAGCCTCCTGGACCATGCACCCCCAACATCATCGCCAACCACATTGCGCCCCACGCACTCGCCTCTATGGATTACATACAGCTCAGAGACCTGAACTTCCACCTGGACAACTACAGCTATACCAACACCACCACCCTCCTGGAGAACCTCAACAACATAGGACTGAAGCAACTTGTCTCCACCCCCGCTCACACAGCAGGACACACCCTCAATCCTATCTTCACAGCAGGAAACAACTTTTTCAGCCATACCAAGGTACTCCTCTAGTCTGACCACCACTGCATCCATTTCTCCTCTATGAAACCCACCGCACACAAGCACAATCAATGCCTCCCACGCAGAAGCTGCAACAAAGTCTCTGATGATTACCTCACCTCTGCCCTCACCTGCACTCCACCCCCAACTTTGACAGACGCCAACACAGCGGCAAGCAACCTCCACAAATGGATTGCCAACTGCGCCAACACTCTCAACCCCCTCCAGCACACCATGAGACGACACAACAAGAAAGCAAACTGGTTCACCACAGAGCTCCGAGAATCAAAGCACTCCTGTTGACGACTGGAAAAGACGTGGAGAAACAGCAGACCCTGGAAGCATACTCCGCCTACAAAACAGCCATCACAGCACACCACCAATTCATCAAATCAACAAAGAAAAACTTCATCTAAGGCAGAATCCTCACCAACGCCCACAACTCTTCACCCTCATACAGGAATTTGCCTAATCTAACAGAAAAACAACCGACGTCCCCCCTCCCAAGACCTCTGCAACAAACTCAGCTCCTTCTTTCACCTCAAGATCGAGACACTCTACAACAACTTTGATGTACAAGACCAGGGCTTCGCCTCAAATCCCATGCTCAACTAAGCTACCCACCAGACCCTTCTCACCAGGAACCCTCTCACCAAAGAAGACACCTTAAAGACAATGAAAAGCATCCACTCCGGAGCACCTTCTGACCCCTGCCCGCTGCATATCTTCCACAGGGCCACCACTGCCATCACACCCGAGCTACGCTGAACTATCAACTGCTCCCTCGACACAGCCACATTCGACAACAACTGGTAGCATGCCAAAGTCAACCCCCTCCTAAAGAAGCCCTCTGCAGAGCCGACAGACCTCAAGAACTTCAGGCCCATCTCACTGCTTCCTTGTGCTGCTACAGTCAAGTCATCGAAAAGGCCGTCATCAACCAGCCAGCACACTTTATAGAAACTAACAACATCCTAGACACCTCTCAATCCGGATTCAGCAGCAATCACAGCACTGAGACCACTCTCCTTGCTGCCACCAACGACATCCGCTTCCTCCTCGATCAAGGCAACACGTCAGCCCTCATCATTCTGGACCTATCAGCAGCTTTTGACACCATCTCCCACTGCACACCAACCACCAGACTTCACGACGCCGGCATCCGAAGAAAGGCCTTAGACTGGATAGGATCTTTCCTCTCAGGCAAACACAGAGAATAAGACTCCCGCCCTTCCTCTCAGAACCAACAGAGATCAGATGCGGAGTACCCCAAGTATCCTCCCTCAGTCCCACATTCTTCAACATCTACATGCCCCCCTCGCAACCATCGTCAGAAACCACAGGCTCAACATCATCTCCTACATGGATGACACCCAGCTCATCCTCTCCCTCAACAAGGAACCCAACATCACCAGGCACAACTTACAAGAAGGGATGAAAGCGGTTGCGGCCTGGATGAGCAACAGATGCCTGAAACTCAGCTCAGGAAAAAACAGAAGTCCTCATTATCGCCTCCACCCCCTCTGCATGGAATGACACCTGGCGGCCCCCCCTCTTGGAAATCCACCCACACCAACAGACCATGCATGCAACCTCGGCATCACACTCGACTCTTCACTCACCATGAATCGCCAGATCAATGCTGTATCCTCTGCATGCTTCAACACCCTCCGCATCCTTCGCAAGACGTTCAAGTGGATTCCCCCCCCGACTGCAGGAAAACTGTCACCCATGCACTCATCACCAGAATAATGGACTACGGCAACCTGCTCTATGCCGGAAACAACAAAAAACTCCTCAGCAAACTCCAGGCCATCCATAATGTCCCAGCCAGACTTATCCTCGATATCCCACGACACAACCACATCACCCAACACCTCCATGACCTCCACTGGCTCCCAGTCGAAAGAAGAACAACCTTCAAGCTGCTCACACACGCCTACAAAGCCGTCCACAATACCAGACTCCAATACCTCAAAGACCGAATCTCCTTCCAACCACTAAGAGAAACATAAGCTCAGCCGACTTCACCCTAGCCACCATCCCACGTTAATACAGAACCAGAGCAGGTGGAAGATCCATCTCCTACCTTGCAGCCAAGACCTGGACCAAACTCCCCTTTCACCTTTGACGGAGCCAGGCACTGCACCAATTCAGAAAGAACCTTAAGACCTGGCTCTTCGAATGACCCCAACGGAGCTGCTCACACCCCCACTCTCAGCGCCTTGAGACCCTCAGGGGTGAGTAGTGCGCTTCACAAAACCATGATTGATTGATTGTAGTGCACATTACTAGGGATTGATAAGTAAATTAAATATGTGGATTGTGGATAAGCCAAAGTTGCCTCATTTTAGGGAGAGAGCACATTCACTTTAGCACTGGTTAGCACTGGTAAAGTGCCCAGAGCCCTAAAACCAACAAAAACAAATTCAACAAAAAGGAGGAGGAGGAGGAAGGCAAAAGGTTTGGGGGGTGACCCTGTAGAAAGGACCATTTCCAACACTTACCAAGGACTTTCCGATGGCCTGTGGCTTCCTTTTTTTTCTTTTATTGATCTTACTGCCTAAAAGGTCATGTCTGTCCCCTACTTTATCACCTATGGGTGTAGGAGAGGGAAGAATAACCACCCTGTTCTGCTTGATATCTTCCCTGGGACCCGACTGCCCAGCAGGCTGGTTTTCTCCTCTGTATCTGCTGCAAACACTGCAGTGCCAATTTAGTAATGCGGTGTCCCTCCGACATTCACTTTGCACGCTCTCTCGCCATCAGAGGTGAAGGGGTCGGAGGTACCTATGATGTGACAATCCCTCTTTTCAGCGGCGCCTTCTGAATAATTAGCACTTTCCCTCACTATTTAATGCCAAGCCATGTATTACCCCTGCATACTTCCAGGAACCTCTCAGACTTGCATCACGATATCAGCTCTTCAGCATTCTTAATACTTTTCTCCTCATTGATTGTCTATGGAGAGAGAAGGGGAAGTAAGTTGCTGTGCAGCTTTTTATATCTGCATCACTGCTTGTCCAAGGTCTCGGGTAAACATATCCGAAAGGCAAGCAGTTGTATCAAAAACATGCTTCCTTCCTCATTAGCTCTGTGGTCAGCCCGACGACCTTGCAATATTGCTTGCTACAAGTGACCTTCTAAACATCAGAATGGAAGCCACCCACTTTTCTATTTTTTGTTGGCGCTCCTCGTCAGCTTGTTTGTAGAACGGTGTGGCAATCTTGCACGCTCTATTACAATTCAGAATATTAGTTTCCCAGGGCTTCAGCCTTTCACATATAATCTCTAAAAGATTAGTACAGTCATGTTTATCGTACATTTAGTCCTCATTTGTATGGAACATACCCATGCCCTCATAAATAAATGTGGCACATACGTCACTACCATACTCTAAATATCCCCTACAGGCTTTACTCTGAACTATTTGTTTTGAAATTACAAGAGCAGTTTTATGTTGCATAATACAGCTTTTCTGAAAAGAGCAGCTATTTTGTACTGAATACCTAAAAGTCTGCAGACCTAGTGAAATCCAGTTCCCTTGTATATGATGAATTATACACTTCTGCTGCCAGGTGCTGTAATGCATTCCAGATTGAGGCATGGCACCTTCTTTTTCCCGTCACAATCAGAAATATTGAAGAATAAACATAGTCTGAATACAGTTTAGCAGAGGGACAAATCCCTGAAGAACGAAACAAACTGAATTGAGTGAACACCATGGGAGCTATTTAAAAATGTTAATGTACACGTGGGTAGATCTACATGTGTAAATTTACTCTTACACTTTGTAGTAAATGTACTCTTTTGACCATTCGCCATTTACAAATGTAAATGTGCTACAAAATGTGGGCTCATATAGTGCCCACCCAATAAATCTCATTAACATAAATGGAAACAGAAAAACATTTTTACAGGAGGCTTTCCGGGAGAAATTATTGGAAAACGATGGTAACCAAAAACTCGTCGGTTTACACCAAAATGGAGGGCAAACTTATGGCTGCAGATTTAAGATGTATTTATTCAGAGTAAGGCCCTGTGAAGGTGGCCTAAAACTATGGAAGTTGTTCACACATATAACTGCTGTAAGACAGAATTACTCATAGGAAAAGCTTTGTGATTGGAGCCCTTCAGGCTCCGATATCTACTAAATTCTCCCAGGAAGGGAATTACTAGGAACTGAGCACCTGTGCGCGTTGACACTATTGTAAACAGGTGATTCACAGAGTTTAAGGGAAATCCCCAGTGTCTATCTATTTTATCATGTGTCAATCCTATTTAAAATAAGGAACAAGTGAAAATAAAGGACACAGAATCTGAGCCTTTAGAAATCGAGGTGGAAACGAAGGGAGCTGCCATCCAATAGAAAATGAGTTCCTCCTGTAAATCGTATTTACCGAAATATAGCTGCATACAAAAGGGCGCTCTTAATCCAGTCGTTATACCGACAGCGCTTTCAAAACAGACGTTTCCTCTCTGGTAAAACAACCGGAAAGTCATTCATGGCTGGGATTAATCTAGAAATAGAATCAATTTAATCCTGCGACCTTTTTGGTTTCAGTCACAACATTTTCATACCCGAGAATAGAAAGAGTCCCTGTTGGAAAGCGCGTCAGTCCAGAGTAAATAATAGGGCAGGTGCAACGGTAGCAGATGAGCGCATACTGGGCTTGGCTCTTATTGTTCTACTTTGAGGCAAACCATAGGAAAATTAAAGCCCTTGAGCCATGAGCAACAGCGATGCGATTTGACGTCATCGCTATCTGTGGCGGTTTGTAGGCCCACATGAAGTGATGCGGCTGTCTCCAGCTCGGCCTAAAGAAACCAGCTGCTCGCAAATACCACCAAAAGCAACAAGCATTGGCAAAGCCAATAAGTCTTGCCTATGCAAGAGCTATTGGGGTTGCCAATATGTTTTAACCGTGTTGTACACCAACGTGGCTGCTGTTTAGCATGGCTAAACGTTAATGGGGTTATGGGGAGTGGCATGGAGTGGTGTGTTTTAAAGTGAAGTAGAGTGGATTGAAGTGATATGGAGTGACATACACAGGACTTGAGTGGCAGAGCATGACATAGACTGGAGTGGAAGGGCTTGGAGTAGAGTGAAGTGGAGAGTCATGGAGTGGCATAGAGTGGAGTGTTGTGGAGTGTAATGGAGGGAGTAGAATTTTGTAGAGTGGAAGGGTGTAGAGCAGAGTAGAGTGAGTGGAGTAGATTGTCTAAGTGGAGTAGAGTATCGTAGAGTGGTGTGGCATAGAGTTTTGCGGAGTGGCGTAGAACAGAGCGGAGTGATGTAAAGGGTGTTGCGTTGAGTGGTATAGAGTGTTGTAGGCTTTAAGCAGAGTAGATTATGATAGATTGGAGTGGCATGGAGTAGCATAGCGTAGTGTAGGAGAGTGGAATGGCATAGAGTGGATTAGAGTGTTGTAGAGTTAAGTTGTGTAGAGTGGAGTGGCATAGAGTGTCAGAGTGGAGTGGGACAGAGTTGAGCAGAGGAAGAGGAGCAGAGTGATGTAGTGTGCCTTACAATAGAGTCGACTAAAGTGGCGTGGAGGGGCATAGATGTAGTTGAATAGAGCGTCGTAGAGTGGAGTAGTGTCGTAGTGTGGCATAGACTGGGGTAGAGTTGTAGAGTGGAGTGGAGTAGAATTGAGTAGATTTTATAGAAGTAGAGCATCATAGAGTGTGGTGTCATAGAGTTGAGTGTGACAGAGATAAGTAGAGAGGACTAGAGGTAAGTGACATACAGTGGTGCAGGGTAGATTGGCATTAATAAATAATAAATCCATATTTGTAAAGCACAAACTACTCACCCTTATGGGTTTTGAAGCGCTGGGGGCTGTCGTGGAAATTAAGTGAGCTATTGCCCAGAGTCACATGGTGCTGGGCTGGGCTGAGCTGCCGCCAAAGCCTGGGCTCGAACCGTGAACCCTGTGCTCCGAAGTTAGCTGCCCTGGCTGCTGCGCCACACCTCTACACTGAGAGTGCAGTGGCGTAGAGTGCATTCGTTTTGAGTAAAGTGGTGTATAGTGCAGTAACACAGAGTAGAGTGTTCCACAGGAGATTGCACAGGCATTGAGTGCAATTGTGTAGAGTGGAGTGGCGCAGGGTGGAATAGAGTGGCGTAGAATACAGTGTTGTAGAATGCAGTGGCATAGAGCAGAATATTTCAGAGTAGAGTGAACTGGCATAGATTGGTCCAGGGTAGAGTGAAGTAGCACAACGTAGAATGCAAAGGTGTAGAGTGGAATGGAGTGCAGTGGCGTTGGGTAGAATGGTGCAGAGGGCAGTGGTATGAAGTGCAGTGGTGCAGAATAGATCAGAGTGGCACAGAGTAGAGTGATGAAGAGTGCTGTGGCATAGCATGCAGAGTAGAGTGCAGTGGCATAGAGTGCAGTGGTGTGGAGTAGAGTGGTGCAGAGTGGATAGGTGCTGGGTAAAGTGCAATGGCATAGAGTGGAGTGATGCAGAGAAGAGTGGCATAGAGCCACACACCTATACAGCCACTCACACATCCATACAGCCACTCAGACACCTACTCACACACCTACTCACTCTCACACACCTACTCACTCTCACACACCCATTCTACCATTCACACACCCATTCACTGACCCTCACAGCCACAAACACACCCATACAGCCATCCACACACCCATCCACACACCCACTCACAGTCCCACAAAACCTCTTACGCACCCACTAAGACCCACAGACACTCACACACCCATTTACACACCCACTCACCGAACCACAAATCCACTCACAGACCCACACAGCCACTCACATGCCTGCTCATACATGCATGCAGCCATTCATACACCCACTCACAGATCCACAAAACCACACACCCACCCAGACCCACAAACACTCATACACCAACTCACAGACCCACACATCTATAAAACCACTTACACGCCCACTCACTTCCCTCTCACAGAGCTGTATAGCCTGTCACCCACCCAAATAGCCAGTTAAGCTTATCAGAGGGTAGTGCTAAGCATTTGTTGTACTCACAGAGGCAATACATGAGACACACACTCAAGAATACATTTGAGACCAATTTATAAAAATAAAGCTGATTTTTATGTAATTTTTAAGAGCAAGAACACAGTTCTAAGGAAAGTTATATCAGAGTTACGAATTTTCAAAGTTTGGAAGATATATCACTTTTATGCGCAATTACGCACCATCGAAAGGTTCACTGACAGAATATTGATGTAAAAAATATAGATGTAAAAAATATAGATGAAAAAATATAGGATGTCAAGATATCAACTCCCTATACCTAAACAGAAAACTACAAAAATATCAGAAAAAAGTATTGATGATAAAAATATTGCTGTACAAAATATTGATTTATATATATATATATATATATATATATATATATATATATCTCCAAACCCACAGCTCAATCCAGGAACTGTTCCACAAATAAGGACACTCCAGCCAGATTTCTTGGTCTCTGCGCTTGATTTATTTCAGCGCGAACACTCAGTCAACGAACAAACGCGTTTCGGCGTTGCCGCCTTCATCAGTGATGGCTGACAGAGACATTTTTTCATTTAAATAAAGTTTCAATCAACACATCACATGTTAAAAATAAACATAAAAGAGGCACATAAGTTCATTCACTTTTGGCAGCCATCTTATAGTGTTTCAGATCGGCATTTACACCCTCTTATTTCACTTTTGGCTTAAGTTCATTGCATCGGTTTCAGACAATTTTGTATGCGGTATGTGTAATTCATATAAATTCAACATAGTATTTCAAAACCTCACATTGGGCTTTCTTCCGCAATTTCATTTAACTTTGTAACTGAATGTTTTACTCTGTTGCCTAGCAATGAAGTGCTACTTAGCATGTTGTGCCCTAACTCGGCCCTGACTCGGCGACTGGAGCCGTATATATATATATATATATATATATATATATATATATATATATATATTTACTGCTCCAAAACTCGCCTCACCACTCACCACGTTCAATTTCAGAAGACTCGAACAGACAAGCGTGGACCCAAATTTTTCTCAGTGCTTATTTTTTTATTTTCACCAATGCCGCCATGACGCGCTTCGGGAGATCCCTCCCTTGATCACATGACATCTCATTGCTTTTTCGTGTCGCTTTTAAAGTGCTAGTGCAGTGCAGCTCCTTACAAACATAGAAGAAATACTTTTTACATGTTTGTCTTCAATCATTATTCATATCTGCTTAAATGCATAATTATTAAACCATTTTTTATATAATTTTCATCATGGAATAATTATTTATATTTTGACAGAGATATAGTTGCATAAATGAATGAAAAAGACCAAACGATTTCAACTATGTTGATAAACATCAGTTCTCATTAGTGCATAACTGTGAAATAACTGAAATGTGCAAAAGTGTATCTAGTGCAAATAAAACCATCCATTTTCGTAATAGCCCATGTATGACTATTCTTGCTAAAGTGACTAGAGTGCTTTATTCTTTTAAAGTGCCTTAACAGGGTAATAGGACATCCAATACACTATTTCATTTCATCAAGGGTTGATTCAGTTAAAAACCATTATCAATGTTAAGAAGTATTTACAAATAAATATACCTTCTATCCAACAATCTTTAAAATCAATCCCTAATCAAGTAAAATGTATAAATAGCAATATCCTAAAATCCATTTCCCTAATAAAAGAGTTCCAAACAGTGAAGAAAACCGGAATAACATTTCATAAACAACTGCATAAATCCTCCAATTCATCAGGCTCGATATTCAATCATTGCATAAACACTTTTATCCACATAAATATATTTAAAATTAATACTGTATATATACATATGTATGTTATAGATGAAAAATACAGTCATACAGTATTTTATAGGAAGGTATATAAATCCTCTGTGTTGTTCAACCCATTAGGATGTTTGGAGTCGAATCTTAAAATATATGATGTTTCTAGACTCCTCGGTCTACCCTCCCTATTTCCACCTCTCCTAGCAGGAAGTATAGCATCTATCACAAAATATTTTAGATATTTGGGATCACTATTATGACTCAGCTTAAAATGTCTAGCTACTGGGTAGCTCTCATCATTGTTGCAAATAGCACAAATGTGCTGTAAAATTCTCCTATGTGCTGGTAACTTCGTACTCCCTATATATTTTAAGTTACAACTGCAGGTGAGTACGTAAACAGCATAATCAGATTTACACGTAAGGTGCATATTAATTTTGCCTACACCCGGATCAAATGCTGTTTTATAGAAGGTGGTATTCTCCCCATATTGACACGCTTTGCAGACAGAGCATTTAAAAAAACCTTTTCTGGCCTTTAACCAGGAATCTTTGGGTCGAGCTTCAATACTGCTCCTCACCAGCAAGGACCCCATACTGTTGGTTCTTCTAAAAGTCACCGAAGGATTAGTTGGTAAAATACCCCCTATCATTGGGTCACTTTATATGATGGGCCAATTTTTTCTTACAATTCCTCTAATTTGTTTTTCTTGTCTGGAAAAGTTAGGAATAAGCCTCACTGGTTCCCCTGGTCCTTCTTTCTGCTTCTGTCTGTTAGTGTATCTCAGCACATCCTCTCTACACAATGATTTAGATTTATTAATAGCTGACTCAATCACATCTGAACTGTAACCACGATTTAGAAACCTAGTCTTGCATTCTTTCTGTTTCATAGCGCAATCCTCCTCCTCACTGCAAATCCGTCTGATTCGGAGCATTTCTCCATATGGAATGCTCCTAATCAAATGTGACGGATGAGCACTTGAGGCATGCAATAAAGTATTGCCTGCCGTGGGTTTCCGATATAAAGTGGTTATTAGTTCATCCCTCTTTACCTCAATTTGAACATCTAGGAAGGTTACTTTCAACTTACTGATTTCTGCTGTAAAATGCAGATTGACCGTATTGTCATTTAGTTTTTCAATGAACTCAGATGCACTGCCAAGATCATTGTCCCAAATTATAAACAAATCATCAATATAGCGCAGCCAAGTTACTACACTTCTATTATATGCTTGTTCATGTTGTTGCTTGAGGACCAGCTCCTCCCACCAGCCCATAAACAAACAGGCATAACTGGGGGAGAAGCTGGCCCCCATAGCAACACCCTGAATCTGCTGATATAGTCTACCATCAAACAAAAAATAATTATTCTCTAGGCAGAATCGAAGCATTTTAAATATCATCCTGGAGTGTTGAACCAAGGAAATTGGTCTGCTAGCTAAAAAATACTCCACGGCTCTCAGACCATTCTGGTTCCTGATACATCTATACAAACTTGAAACATCAAGTGACATCATAAGGAAGGAAGGTTTCCATTTTATGTGCCGAATCTTACTCAGGAAGTCACTCGTATCTTGCACAAATGATTTAAGGCTTTTAACAGAGTCCTGCAAGAAAGAGTCAATATATCTCGATAGATTTTCCAGCAGTCCATCACATGCTGCTATGATGGGGCGCCCCGGTGGTTTATCTGGATTCTTGTGTATTTTAGGTATAAAATACATAACCGGGACCATGGGATGTTCTTTTTTTTTAAATTTAAATTCATTCATATTCAATAGCCCCAGACTCTTCCAAGCTAACAATTGAGCAAACAGTGCTTCCTGTGTATCTTTAAACTTTGTGAATGGCACTTTACGATAACATTCTATATTGTTTAACTGCCCATGAGCCTCCTCCATATAATCTTTACGTGGCCATAGCACCAAATTTCCACCCTTATCAGAGTTCCTTATTATGATTTGCTCATTGTGCTTCAATTTGTTGATCAGCTGCCAGTATTGTTTTTCATGATTCGTTATTTTCCTTTTTAAATTTGTCGTTCTATTGCTGAGTTTCTTGACATGTGTCACCAGTTGCTCACTAAAAACATCGATTGAATCTCGTGCCATAATCGGAACACATTTTGATTTTTGTTTGAAAGAAGTGATAGGTTTAACATTAGTCCCTGCTATTTGTGATGGCTGTGTTTCAGATTCATCCTGTGAAATGGTCTCTCTTGAACCTTCCAATCCCTTCATTTCATATAGAAGGTCATAATCTGTTCCATCTAACCCCGGTAAAGCTGGATTTTTTGATGCCAACAGCCCTACATTATCCGCCTGGGTACCTCGTAATTGGTGGAACTTTTTTAATTTCAATTTTCGAATTAATCTGTATATATCAGCTCGGGTTTGGGTGTAGCTGAAATTTGATTCTGGACAATAGGACAAGCCTAGCGACAGTAGTTGGTGTTCAGCCGCTGAGAGGTCAATACCTGCTAAATTATTGATGGTGTTTTTATTCTCCATGTTTGAATTATCAACCGCAGAGTCTGGTTTTGTTTCATCAATTATTTGAGTGCTCTGCCCCTTCCTCGTTTGACTGTTCCTTCTCCTGACTTGCCTACGGGCCCTCCTCCTCCTTGTTGCCCTGTTTTGTTTGGTCCCTTGTTTCGTGACCTGAGAGTGTCCCTCTGTTTTTTTTAAAAATCTCCAACTCTTCCCCCAACGTGAGTCTAATGTTGGATGGGGCCGCTCTTGTTCCCAAATTGTCTGAATCTGAACCGCTATCCACTGCTGAACTGAAATCAGAGGCCGACTGAGATTCTGTTGCCCTTTGCATCTCAGCCTGGCCCGACCCCTGCCCCTTTCGCTTGTTAGCCATGGCCATTCGTATTGAGTCGTATCGTCTAGCGAAGGTAAATATCTGTCCATTCATATAGTCATCTCTATCACGTCTAAATTTATAGCTTTTTCTGTTTTTTATTTTTTCATCTTCTTTTGCGAGACGTACCTCCATCTCCTCCACCATTTTAGTTTTGAACCGAGGGTCCCCTTGTGGCTCTATCTCCTTTTCTAAGAGCTCAATTTTTTCCTAAAACAATCTATCTCCGCATACTTTACTAGTAATTCCACAAGTTTTTGCGAAGATGCCAAATTGCATTCCCCCCATTCTGCCATCATTGCTGGATTAGGGGACTCGTAGCTAGGGGCAATCATGATGCGGAGGCCTCTTGGTATCCTGCCCACATCCAGAGACCGCTGGAGGGACGTTGCCTCCCACCTTTTTGCTTGCTCCTGCCGTTTCAACTTCTCCAGAGCTCTAAAATTGTCCCTTAACCCTTTGGTTGCATCCACCGAACCCTGTGTAGTCACTTTGCTGGCCCCTTGAGTCTCTTCTGGGGCATCATCAAACAATCCTTTAGCTGCCAACGCACGATTTTTGAGAGTGCTAGCGGACATTTTATTTCACTTTCAGTGCTCGAAAATTGCCTCTCTACCAAAACTTTACGGGAGACTCGCAATATCGAACTGCACACTTTCCGACCTGCAATGTTCAATTCTCCATATACGCTGTACCTTCACAGAGTCCGTATGACCTTACTGCCAGTCCCTTTCCAAAGGCGAGCCCGCTCTTGACTCACCCGTAGATCTGGATGACTCGTCGCCAGGTCCTCCGTGCTTCGTGTACGTGCTTCTATGCTGTTTGGTTGCAGGGGGCTTTGTTTCCTTTCCATTTGCCCGGATACTCCAAAAGTGCCCCGGGGGTCCCCGCCGTAGAACACCACGATGCCGCGATGCTCGTACCAGGAAACTCCGAAGCAAAACTCTTCCCGAACAAAGCCACACTGCAGAAAGGGGTCCACGTAACCGGAGAGAGTTATTCCGGTATAAATTGCTCCAAAACTCACCTCACCACGTTCAATTTCAGAAGACCTGAACAGACAAGCGTGGACCCAAATTTTTCTCAGTGCATTATTTTATTTTCGCCAATGCCGCCATGACGCGTTTCGGGAGATCCCTCTCTTGATCACATGACATCTCATTGCTTTTTCATGTCGCTTTTAAAGTGCTAGTGCAGTGCAGCTCCTTACAAACATAGAAGAAATACTTTTTTCATGTTTGTCTTCAATCATTATTCATATCTGCTTAAATGCATAATTATTAAACCATTTTTTATATAATTTTCATCATGGAATAATTATTTATATTTTGACAGAGATAAGTAGAGAGGCCTAGAGGTAAGTGACATACAGTGGTGCAGGGTAGATTGGCATTAATAAATAATAAATCCATATTTGTAAAGCACAAACTACTCACCCTTATGGGTTTCAAGGCGCTGGTGGCTGTCGTGGAAATTAAGTGAGCTATTGCCCAGAGTCACATGGTGCTGGGCTGGGCTGAGCTGCCGCCAAAGCCAGGGCTCGAACCGTGAACCCTGTACTCCGAAGTTAGCTGCCCTGGCTGCTGCGCCACACCGCTACACTGAGAGTGCAGTGGCGTAGAGTGCATTCGTTTTGAGTAAAGTGGTGTATAGTGCAGTAACACAGAGTAGAGTGTTCCACAGTAGATTGCACAGGCATAGAGTGCAATTGTGTAGAGTGAAGTGGCGCAGGGTGGAATAGAGTGGCGTAGAATGCAGTGTTGTAGAATGCAGTGGCATAGAGCAGAATATTTCAGAGTAGAGTGAACTGGCATAGATTGGTCCAGGGTAGAGTGAAGTAGCACAACGTAGAATGCAAAGGTGTAGAGTGGAATGGAGTGCAGTGGCGTTGAGTAGAATGGTGCAGAGGGCAGTGGTATGAAGTGCAGTGGTGCAGAATAGATTAGAGTGGCACAGAGTAGAGTGATGAAGAGTGCAGTGGCATAGCATGCAGAGTAGAGTGCAGTGGCATAGAGTGCAGTGGTGTGGAGTAGAGTGGTGCAGAGTGGAGAGGTGCTAGGTAAAGTGCAATGGCATAGAGTGGAGTGATGCAGAGAAGAGTGGCATAGAGCCACACACCTATACAGCCACTCACACATCCATACAGCCACTCAGACACCTACTCACAGACCCACACACCTACTCACTCTCACACACCCATTCTACCTTGCACACACCCATTTACTGACCCTCACAGCCACAAACACACCCACTCACACACCCACAAAACCTCTTACGCACCCACTAAGATCCACAGACACTCACACACCAACTTACACATCCACTCACAGAACCACAAATCCACTCACAGACCCACACAGCCACTCACATGCCTGCTCATATATGCATGCAGCCATTCATACACCCACTCACAGATCCACAAATCCACAGACCCACCCAGACCCACAAACACTCACACACCAACTCACAGACCCACACATCTATAAAACCACTCACACACCCACTCACTTCCCTCTCACAGAGCTATATAGCCCGTCACCCACCCAAATAGCCAGTTAAGCTTGTCAGAGGGTAGTGCTAAGCATTTGTTGTACCCATAGAGGCAATACATGAGACACACACTCAAGAATACATTTGAGACCAATTTATAAAAATAACACTGATTTTTATGTAATTTTTAAGAGCAAGAACACAGTTCTAAGGAAAGTTATATCAGAGTTACGAATTTTCAAAGTTTGGAAGATATATCACTTTTGTGCGCAATTACGCACCATAGAAAGGTTCACTGACAGCATATTGATGTAAAAAATATAGATGTGAAAAAATATAGGATGTCAAGATATCAACTCCCTATACCTAAGCAGAAAACTACAAAAATATCAGAAAAAAGTATTGATGTTAAACATATTGCTGTACAAAATATATATATATATATATATATATATATATATATATATATATATATATATATATATATATATATATATATATATATATATATTAAAGAAACACACAGATGGCGTGCTTCTGCCGCTTTCACAGCGGGCGTTCGACAGGGTCGCCAAACCTTCAATATACCAAGTTCCTGGTGCAATATTCCTTTTTGAAAAACCAGAGTCGAAGCCCAAGTAAAGTTTAAAGTGCTATAGGTTTATTTGGCAGAAAAACAACCCCTACGCGTTTCGATGTAAGCCTACCTCTTGCTCACGGGACCCATGAGCAAGAGGTAGGCTTACCTCGAAACGCGCAGGGGTTGTTTTTCTGCCAAATAAACCTATAGCACTTTAAACTTTACTTGGGCTTCGACTCTGGTTTTTCAAAAAGGAATATTGCACCAGGAACTTTATATATATATATATATATATATATATATATATATATATATATATATATATATATATATATATATATTTCAACACAGCAACTTTACCATCAGAAAGAAGTTAGCTCGAGCCCAGATTCATTAGCGTGAAGTTTTATTTACTACACAGAATGCCAAACAACACCGGACGCGTTTCGGTGCAGCCGCACCTTGGTCACGGGTAACAGTGTTTTTCTCCCATCACAAGTTTTAAAGTAAAGTTTAATCAAACAACATAAAGGTAGGACTACTCGTCCTCACACAAGTGTATGTTTTACCACAGTTTGGCGGCCATATTTGAATGTGTTTAGTTCTAATGAAGGTAATTGTACATCCCGTTTACCACAATGATATGTGAGCAACTCGACATTGAGAAATGTAAACATCATTTAATAAATGGCATTACATTTAAGGCTGTTACTAAACTCAATGCTGAACAAAACAATTCGTTATAAGTAACCAGTGCCTCTGATCTGATTATTCAGTACTGCCCAAGTGGGCAGTTGTGCACTGAATTCCTCAATGGGATATTATATCATATCACAATGCGATTAAGCCCCAGTGGGCTATTATTCTTCAATTGCCAAATTATGTCACTGTGATAGTTCATTACAATGCATTGCGGCCCCAGTGGGCATTCAGCTTCTAGATAGTACTCTCATAGTCTCTTCATACTCAAAAACAATTAATCGGTAAAGTAGATGCATTCTCTCGTGTTGATCCAATTAATTCAGCAGCCAGTGGTTTCACATCCTCACTGTACGGCGACATATATGTCTCCTACAAACATAAAAATGTATAATCACTTTAAAGTACACACAATTATTTAAAAAGAGCTACAAAGACAGCTTCAAGTCAATGATTTATAAGGGATTCAGTTTTAGAGTTTGTCAACAGGGTGAATATATTAATTTGGGCTCCTAAGCTAAGTGGACAGATAGCTCCTCATCTTTATTCAACCCCAAAGGCTGTACAGTGTCATATTTAATTATAAGCCTCGACTCAAGTTGGCGTAATTGTCTGAGTCTATCACCACCACGTTCTGATAGTGGAATCCTGTCCAAAGCACAGAATTTAGGGAACTTTCTGCCATTGGCAGCACATATGAAAATACATCTAAATATATAGATCACTTTTTAAGACCTTATGTGGAACAACTACCATCGTATCTTCGAGATACAAGAGATTTTTTGAGAATTATTGAACCCATACAGTGGGAGGACAACATGTGGCTCATGACATTGGACGTTAATAGCCTATATACATGTCTACCCCATAACTTGGGTGTGGAGGCTAACCAACATTTCTTGAAAAAACGAGATGTCAAGTATCTGATGCATACTAATATGCTTGTGAAAATGATGCGTGCCTGTCTTTCAAGTAACTACTTTTTGTTTAACCATGTGGTCTACTGCCAGGCTAGGGGGACTGCGATGGGAACCTGCTTTGCCCCCAGTTACGCAGGCTTGTACCTGGGCTGGTGGGAGGAGCAGGTGGCCAGTAACATCTTGGCCTTCACCCAGAACGTAGTCCTCTGGGTCAGGTACATAGACGACGTGTTTTGTCTGTGGAGAGGCAGTAAAGAAGCAGCAACACAATTTGTCATTGAATTAAACCAAAACGATTGCAATCTACAATTCACTAGTACTATAGACACCTCTATCTGCAAGTATGACATCTAGCGCAACTCTGTTCTGAAGTGTCATAAGTCGATCCGACTGGAGCTCAGCAGTCAAGTTACTAAGGGAACTGGCAGTTTCGACTATGGTGGACTCAACCACTCTCGTCAACTATCGAATGTTCCTGCTGTTAGCCATAGGTCCCCAGAACGGCAAAAAACCCTTAAAGAAATCTCCCAATTCTTGCCCTGCGGTATCTTCCTTACTGAAGACACCTCTAGCAACTCTCGTCTTGTGGTAATCTGCAGCAGCTGTAAAAGTGGGAGGCAACAGGAACGAAATAAAACATGTGCCCGAAAAGTCAGGGGGCAACCATGTATATGCTTTATCATAACAGATGAAATAGGTACCCTTAGCAGCTAGGAACGCTGGGGAAGTCTGAGACGCAAATACATAAGTCTCAGTGCAAACACTCTTCCCTAACTGCGCTCTCGGATTCTTGCCATTACCTTGCAGACAATAATGACCCTGATGGGGCACTATCCAAATCGGAGGTGAACTTTTCGCTCGCTGGTTAACACTCAGACTAACTCTTATCCAGTAACGTTCCAACCAATGTATGCTTGTGTCTCATCTCTCGGGATAGTCTCATAGGAACTAATTCCTCTAATCATGTCAACTATACCCTTGACCAGAGCATTAGTCTTCGGACTATCTTTCACGGAACGTTGGGGATAGACTCCATGAGCATAAATGAACATCGTTCTGTATGCCCAAATAGAACCATTGTAGCTAAAAGGCAAAACCAGGTAAGGAATACCTTTATCGGTCGTATGGGGCATTAGGCCACAAACCCAACAATTAGTCGAGTTCATTACTAGCTGGTGTTGGTGCAGGAGTTGAACAAAGGAATTATTAGCAAATTCCAGTCTTCTAACAATTTCATGTTCGGGCAGAGGGCGAAAAGAAAAAGAAGAAACAGTAGAAGGAGACATAGGTTGCGTAGTGGGCACGAACGTCACTTGAAAAGAGAATGTCACATATCCAATTAAAAACATCATTAATAGTAATAGTAATAGGGGCATTTATATAGCGCTGGGTTTTTACGCGCACCGGCGTGTCCCCGCGCTTCGACCGCTGCAAAACCCTTCCTGGCTTCCCTGAGAGATGGTCCCTTAATGGCTATCTCCAGGGTGAGACCAGGCATCCCCGGCGGTCTGATGGGGCCGTTAGTGAAGATGAGGCAAGCTAGTGCCCAGAGTTGCCGAGTGTGATCGCTGATCAGAGTGGGCACCGAGGCGAGAGAATTATCGAGTCCGCTGACCCTGGTCCAGAAACCTGCCGCGTCGGGAATCGAACCCTGGTCCCGGGCCGTCCTCTGCTCTCGGGTCTGCCGCCTCTAACTAGTGAGCCACACTACTTCACGTTAAGCTAAGCAACATAAGCAAACACAATATTAAAAAACATTTTCGGGTCATCAATTTACAGATTTTGCTCTTAAAGCTTATTTTTTCAACAGGTCTCTCCATCTCGAAAAACTCCATCCTCTCTAATTGCTGCTCGCGGTAGTAGGGTGTTCTATGCTAAGGAATGCTTCTGTCAGTCCAGGGCAACTCCCTTAGACCAACCAGAACCGTCGACCTAACGTCTTCGGCTTGCACTCCAAAGACTTCGGCAACCGCGACCCTGCAGCTGAACCCGGATGGCGGTTCGAAAAACAAAAATCAAAATAGTTCCTCGGAGGAAAGCTAACCTTCAAAAACCAGTAAAAGAAAACTTTATCTTTTTATTTGTCCCGCGACTCTCGGTCGCAAATTATAACGCTCTTTGCAAGGCAATGTCTGTTCACGGAACAGTAAATCAGGTTCAACAGTGTTCAAACGATTCAACGGAGGCACAGCTTCCTGGAGAAGATTATCACTTTCTTGCTCAGGGTTCATTCCAATAAAACAGGCATCGCTGAAAGGCAGAAAACGAGGCACGGTCTCAGTCTCAGAATCAGGAAGTCTTTTCTGGACCCAAGGGTCGTATGGCAGAGGCAAAGGGTCCCTCTTACAATGTACACCGCGGATCCAATTCTTTTTACCGTGCACTCGTACTGCAGAACGGGTAGATAACAACACTAGATATGGTCCTGTCCAGCCGGGCTGCTCGTTCTTGGTCCGCTGAAAATATTTCACGAGCACCCAGTTCCCAGGTTTGAATGCACAGTCATTCTAGTGGACAAAAGGGCTAGAGGCAAGGCATCTGGCCATTGTAAACCAGAGCTCGCTTGAATTTTGGCTAACTTCAATTTGAGAGTGCCATTGTAGCACTCGACTAGACCAGCTGATTGGGGGTGATTTGCAGCGTGGAACTTCTGCCGAATACCTAATCCATCACATACTCTCTTCATCACTTGACCCACAAATTCACTCCCATTGTCACTCCAGATCATTCTCTGCAAACCATACCTAGGGAAGAATTCCTTAATAAGGGCTTTCGCTGTGGATAAGGCAGTGTTATCCTTCAAAGGGTAAGCTTCCACCCATCTAGAAAAAGAGCAAACAACCACTAACACGTACTTTAGGTTGTTGCACCTCTCCATGTCCATGAAATCTAGCTGCAAATCCTCAAACGGATACGTTGGAGGAGCAAAATGACCAGCTGGAGTTGGAGTTCCCTTACCAGGATTGTACATCAAGCACACCATACAATTCATAACCAAATTCTCTGTAGGAATTCCAGCATTCTGCCAAACCGGAGCCAACAACTTGCAAATCCCTTTCACGCTGATATGAGCCAATCCATGAGCCATTGTAACCACTGGAAGTACATACGCATTGTGTAACAACCATCTCTGATGCTCTGACAAATCAATCCAACAACCATTCGAATCCAATTTACCCTTGCTCTCTCTCCATTCATTCAACTCTTTCTCTGTAGCTTCAGCTTGGATGGATTTCACACTCTCAATCGTATCTTCACACATACTTCCATCCGGAACCCATCTCGCCGGACCTGCAACATACATTCGACTCAACACATCTCTCGCAGTTTCTTTTGCGACTTCATCTGCTAACGCATTACCACGACCAACATCATCCGTAACTTTCTTATGCGCACTGCATTTCACAATCGCAACTTGCAATGGCAAAGTAAGAGATTCAAGAAGTTCATTCACCAACTGACCATGCTGGATCTTGGGCCCATGTGAAGTCAGGAACCCACGCTCTCTCCACAAACGTCCAAAACTATGAGCCACACCAAACACATACTGGCTATCGGTATACACAGTCACTCGTTTTCCTTTCGCCAACACACACGCTCTTGTCAATGCAATCAACTCTGCTGCTTGCGCTGAATTATGTGGGATACGTGCAGCTTCAACAATCGTATGCAAAGTCGTAACAGCATATGCCGCAGTCGTATCACCATTCAGAAGCTTAAAGCACGAACCATCAATCCATATGGTACCATCACACTCTGGAAGAGGAGTATCCCTAAGATCTATCCTCCCTTTCGTTTCTTCCTCTGTCCTAGGGAAACAATCATGCTGCTCGGTAACGTCTATCTCAGTTGAAATTGGCAACAACGTGGCTGGATTCAATGTGTTGCATCTCTTTATATGCCAGCTGTTCCGTTTCCCGGGACTAGGTCAAATACCCCCGCGTCCCCGTAGCTTCTAAATTCGTACCGCTATTTGAGGTCATACAATAGGATTGTTTATTAAATCTCTCTCGGACATACATGGAGCTAAAAAATCACGTAGAGAGGGGCGAGGGTACACATATTCAGCGGTGCATCCTTTTTAGATATAACAGAACATAGGTTAAGGTAACCGATTTACAACATGATGTATATACACCAAGAATGCTCGTTTTTAGCATCAGGCTATACACATTAATTGAATTACACGCAAGGTTGGACTATGGTAGTTCCAATTTACAAGAGTAATGCCATATACCCGACAATAGATCAAGGCAACGCGAAGTAAAGACTTAAGGAGGCTTGCCTTGATAATTAGTCATGAAAATGGATAAAAATTCGCCCAAGGCTGTACAAATGCACATTAAATTAGCCACTTAAACATAGCTTATCACACAGAAGATCATGGTTTTATAGGACTAAATTTACTGACGAACTGCATATAAATAGCATTTTCTTCACCACATCTAGAACCCAAATAGAAATAAGAAGTACATATGCTTATTAACTATCAGGATAAACCATAAACTACAGACTTAGGGTAGTAACCTACAACACTCCATTCTCTCTTGTTCACTCCCAGAGCAAGGAGCAGCGCAGTATTGTAAAACAGCGCTTATCAACACAGCGCCATACGAAAAGGTTGTGTTCGATTGGGGATCCAGTAATTAAAAACCTGGGTAAGTCAAATACCCCATACTTCTGTATTTTGGTAAAAGTGTAACAAGCCCAAAAAACCGCTACTTAGCACTCCTTATGGATTTATCTTGCAGCCCTATGAATTATACATATCGGTGGCTCCTACCTCTATCGTAACAACCTCCTGAGAGATACTACAAGGTAGTTGCAATCAATTACTTATACCTTTATCCAAGACACTACATATGGTTGGTATTTAACGTGAACAATCTCATTACCATCTTTCCATAGGAAATACGTACTATATGCAGACCTGGCAATATGCAACCCAGTTGAAACCCAAAAATATAATTGGGCAGTAACTCTCCCCTGAAAGACTGGGAGTAAAGGCACTTTACACTGAAGGTAATTCAGCCTTATTAAATTATTAAATAATAATCTAGATTGAGTTAGAGACATCTACTACTCAACATTTGACTAAAAAGGAGTTACCTATGTGTAGCACACCTAGATATGTCAGAATCACCTAACTAGTTTAATTGACATTAAGGCAATCACTGCTAACCCTACCGCAGAGATAAATTATATTATATATACCAATCTCTGACACCCACCAGCGACATGCCCCGCTTCTAAGTCAATATGTTCTTTACAAATACCAATATCTGTACTTAACCCAGTTACGCAGGTCATGGCCCACTACGAATAAAAACCAAGTGTTCCGTTTCCATAACTGCAAGGATATGCTTTAGGTAGAGAAGGTTGTTGTAAAAAAGAGAAAACTCTATGTATATGCACTTAATATCTGTCATACGCAAAAGAAGTAATTGTATGTTTCTTCCTAGAACTTGGTCCTGAAGAAGGTTTCCAATCGTTTCCCAAAACCGAAACGCTGCGTCGACCCCTGTTCTTGTAAAACATTTTTTGATAAATCTGTTGTGTATAAACTTAATGTATGAATTACTTGTTTGTTGCTGACATTACTGAATGTTTCTAACCATGTTTTTAAACTAGCTACTGTATTAATTGTTTTTACTTGTGTTTTGCGAATGACTTTTTTACACTGAAATAAATATACATTGTTATATTTTTCTAAAACCTGAATGTCTTGTCCTTCTCTAAATTCTGATAATACCTACAGAAAATTATTGGTTGTATCTAAGTGTTGGCCGCCGTATAGACTTATAGAGTCTTAAGTTCCAAGTACAACAATGTGTGATTGGTATTTGTAAAGACATAACGTTGGGCACCTATAAGAACGTATTACCCAATCAGGGTCATTTGTGGGACCTCCTTGTTTATTGAAGCATCTCTTTATATGCACATGACTCGCTAACAAGGTCAATTCGTAACCCGACAACCGAGCACTAGTTAAGTGCTGTGTCTTGGTGCGATTCAACAAAGTATCCACTGCATGCGGAACCATCACAATCAATGTATTGTCCATCACCAAACCAGCAGACTGTTGAATCTAAACAACCGCTGCCGCTGTAGCTCTCAAACAACTCGGCAATGCTCTAGCTACCGGATCCAAAGTCAACGAATAATAAGCACTTGGACGCTGCTTATCGCCAAACTGTTGAGTCAAAACTGACAATGCACATCCCTCTCTCTCGTGGACATACAATGTGAAAGGCTTACTGTAGTCGGGGGTACCCAACACAGGAGCCAAATACAACGCATCACGTAATTCTGAAAAGCTCTTCTGACATTCGTCAGTCCAAGGAATAGGATTTGGAGTATCCTTAACAGTAAGAGCTATCAAAGGCTTTGCAAGCAATGAAAAATTAGGGATCCACTGTCTACAATACGACGTAATACCTAGAAAAGCACGTACTTCTCTCTGTGTCGTAGGCACACTCATTTTCGCAATCGCTTGAATTCTTTTTGGGGTCAGTTTCCTTCCCTCCTTCGATAAGAGGTGACCTAAATAGGTAACTTCTTGTTGACAATATTGCCACTTTGAAACAGAAACCTTATGATGGAAATCAGATAGATGACGTAACAACAACAAAGTAGCCTCTCTACAGATCTCTTCATTGTTAGCAGCAACTAACAGATCATCAACATACTGAATAAGAGCAGCACCATCAGGTAAAACCAGCAAATCAAGTTGTGTTTTCAAAGCCTGACTATAGATAGATGGACTCTCGCAATAGCCTTGAGGAGCGCGCTTAAACCGGAAACTTCTTCCTCCTAAAGAGAAGCCAAAAATATCTCTACTCTCCACGGCAATCGGGATGCTGAAGAAAGCATTCTTCAAGTCAATCACCGAAAACCACGTGGCTGTAGCCGGGATCAAAGTCAGTAAAGCGGTGATATCAGGCACAACAGGAATTGCGGGACAACGATCTTATTCACCTCGCGAAGATCGATCACAAACCTATATACAGGAGGTTGTGAAGAATCAGTTCTCTTCAGAACAGGCAAAACCGGACTATTGCACACATTACCTCTCGTTTCCTCAATCACACCTTTCTCAATCAGATCATAGATGATCGCTAAAAGGGCTCTTTCACCATCACTGGAAATTCGATATTGCGGAATGCGTGGCAATCTAGCATTCGCTTTCAACGTCACAACATATGGCTGAATCTCCAGGAGATCCACATCATTAGGACCAGTAGCCCAAAGAGAATCAGGGAGAGAAGACAATTCAAGTGGAAGTCGATCTTTAGACAAATACATCGGAGAGATCACTCTCTTACCCAATGCAAGACGTACTCCTGACGGAGAACAATATAGTGACGCATACAATCTCTTCAACAAGTTCTCACCACAACCTGTCGTCAGAATGAGGGGTGCTTTGAATTCACAAGGTCCAACAGAAATAGACAATGGACTAGAAATCGGATTCGTAACCGGGGCGCCAGAAAAACCTACTGAAACATTCTTTAAGCCAGACAAAGGTGCGCCAGGGAGTTTAGAGTGCATAATAGAACTCTTTGCAGCACCAGTATCCAACAGAAAAGGCTCTGACACACCTGATGCAATCACTTCAACATAAGGTCCACTCTGATCTACTGGAACTGAAACAACTCCCTCTCTTTGTCCATGGCTGTCCTAGCAATCATTACCATCCACATTCTCACCTTCGATATAATAATCGTCCGCATAGTACTGTGCCGTCCTACCAGACGCACCATTCTGCTGATCAAAGCTATTCATAGAATTCTCTGGAGGCAAAGCACGCGCATTCTGACCACGACCTCTACCTGTAGGAGCTTGCTGAGCACCTCGACCTCTCACACCAGAAGCACCATTCGTGCGCTGTAACAAAACCGACAACTACTCTTGAAATGACCATCTTCTTTGCAATACGCACACTTATTAGGGCCTACGGGAAAACGCGGCTGAGAAGACTCGAACCTCTGATATTGCTGAGGTTGCTGATTATTGAGCTGATTATTACGAGGCGGATAAGCTTGCTGTAGAAGAACCTTAGTCTTCAATTCCTTAGTCTTCCTATCCGCTTTCTCTATCTCATCCTTGTTTCTATTCTCATAGTACTGGGCAGTAGCCAAAATCTGCGCTGACGTAGAAACAGCCCAAGCACTCTCAGAATCCTTCAACCTATTGCATAATTCGGGAAGCAAATTATGAACAAACTTGTCAACGAACAACCGTTGACCACCTTCTGTACTCATGTCCTGACCACTGTGGTCTACAAATGTCTCTTCGAACCTAGTGAAAAAGTCGGACACAGTTTCGTCTTTCTTCTGCTTGCACGCAGACAATTTGTCTCAATTAACACGCAAAGCAGGCATCAAAGTCTTCATATAATCAATCATCCTACCAGGGAGTTCGGCAATTATATCTTCAGGCTTAGCACCACCTACTTGTCTATCATCTGCAGCTTTAAGATTATTCCATGTATCACCTAATTCATGCGCATGATCCGTGTGACGAATCTTTCCCCACATAGGCTGTGGAACAACATTCCCAAACAACATGTCTATATCAGCCAGATTCATAATACATGAATCCGCAGTTTGAGATAGTTCCTTATAGTACCCTGCTGGATTTTTACGTGGATCAGGCAAAGTCTGCTTAAGAGCTAAAACTTCAGCACGCTTCCAAGGAACATGTACCCAAACACGCTGAAAATGCAGCTGAACAGGTGGAACAGCTTGTGCATCACCAGGTCTCCAAACTGGAGGAACCTCTCGCATCGGATATTGACGCGCCTTCCTCCTAACCGTAGAATCAGGCTCAAACATTCGCTGAGAAGGAGATTCACTCCTAAACGACAACAACGTCGCAACTGCTTTCTCAATGTCGAGACCCACAACAGTCCCTTTCGCAAACTCAGAATGTATATGGTACAACTCAGTCGGAGTTTGTCCTAAACCACCATCTTCCCATTGTTCACGAAGGAAAGAACATATAATATCAAAAACATATCTTTGTTTCGGTGCTTCCCATTGACGGAAAACATCCATAACACACTCGAGATCATAGTGCAAAGGATACGCAATCCATTTACGCGCTAAGTGATCTAACACTGTCCATTTGTCAGGACCTGGCAATTGGCTACGCAATTGCTTACGCTCTACAACAGGAGATATACCCAATGAACCCAACAGAGGAGAAAAGAGGCCAGCAACAGCATCAGTCATTCTCTGTCGAACAGAAGGAGAAGTTGACAAAAGAATAGGAGACGGAGCAGAATGAGAAGAAACTAAAGTCGGAACAGTAACAGAAGGAACAGACAACACAGGTGTAGGAGTAGCAGACAAAGGAGGTAGCAAAGTCGGCGGCCCTTGAGAAGGCTGCGCCAAAGGAATAGGAGCCAACGGAAGAGGAGCTGGCTGTTGAGGAACCACAGGTAGCAAAACAACCGGAGGTTGCACAACTACAGGTGGCGGAGGTGCTGTAGCACTCTGCACATAAGGGGGTGGCGAACTCAATAGGTGCGACATTAAAGGATCTTTCACAAGATATTTCTTCTCTTCTTGCTGTTGAGGTGGCAAAGCTGGATAGCGTTTGTCTATCGCTAACTTACTTTGCCTAAGCATCTGTTCGCTTTCTTGTTCTTCTTCATTATCCCTAAACTATATAGCAGCTTGCACCATTGACATACCTCGTTCTCGTTTACTTTTCTTCGCTAACTAAATTTCTTTCTGTTTGGCTTCCTTTTGCCATAAGCGGAAAGAGTCAAACATCGCCGGCCGGGCTTTCTTCTTGAACAGTTTAACTTCGAGATTATCTAAAATCTCTGTTTCAAAGCTACCATAACGGGGCCACTGTAGGACACCGTCTTTCCTGGTATATTTGATCCATATTTCATTATACACGATGGGGCCCACTCCATGTTTTACGTAGAGCTCATAAGTCGGAGTTCCAATCGGAGGAACGGGACACAAATCCTCCAATCGGGAATCCCTAGTACAACCAAAACCAAATATCTTTCCAAGTCTGCTAAGACAAGGCATCTTTGCTCACTAGTCTAGCTTCAAACTTCAAGGGAAATCTCAAAACGATAGTCTCGTGAATGCACGAGTCACTCGGCGTTGGGGCCTGCAGGTACCAAATCAAAGCGATCCTCGAAGGGATACCAAAACAAAACTAAGGACTGGGTGACGCTCCACTCATACTTAACTGAAATGTTGATGGCGTCACCAGAAGACCCGTCTATTGTCTTGCTCTACAAATCATCTAATGGCTCCAAGACAGGGCGACAGTCAGGGCAGCAGTCCTTGTAGCCGTCAGAAAGCGGGGAACCTCGCAGCAAAGACTTTCGGACCACGACGACATACAGGGGTCGATGAAGTGGCAGGCCTTCCTCCAGAATTTCCACACAAAGCTCCTCACGATCTTCAGGCTTGGACCGGTACCGCTGAAGTCGCCCAACGTTGGGCGCCAACCTAAAAACCGGGTTTTAGAACCCAGCGGCGCCAGGGAAAACGCCCGATGTCTTCGAGTTCCCCTGCCTTGGCAAACAGAGACACGGGACACTTCTTGATGACGTCAAATACCAAATTTATTGGCTGCAACCAGGAACAGAGATCTACGAAGCACAACACGGGTGGTTCGCTAGAGACTGCACAAATTCATAGAGCGGAGCATCGTTTTTTATGCTAAAAATCACATTCCTGGCTAGCATCAATTACATACAAACTGACCAATGGAAGAACGACATTTCAAACATATCGCATGACGACAATCCCCCTTTCCGTTGTCCAGCCCACCAGAAATGACCAAGCAAAATCCAACATTCCTGTTCCAACAGGCCAGACAAACCCATCGTAAAGACCTCAACCCAAATCAATAATTAAGCCATAAAGGAAGGAACAGAAGCAGATAAATAGCAAAATAGAAGGGTGTGTGCATGTACCATAAACTCAACAATGTCCTGCTCTTTGATCTCTATCTGATCAGCTGCTTAACAAGGAACTGGCTCAACGAGGTCAGCCTCGGGCAAGGGAGTCAGTTCGGCCAGGTCACTCAGAAGTCAGCTAAAGGTGTACGTGTCCCAAAGACTCGTTCGGCCATAGTCATCGGCCTATGTGAGGGCAAACACACAAAATGGCTGCCGCACACAAAATGGAACCCGAGGGTTCAAACGAAATCCCTGAATATGTTGTGTTCTCATTGATCGGTTATGACGAAAACACTCGTACATACCGCACTCGTCATTTGCGGTCCGCTGACACCAAAATCGTCTCTATCCGACGACCTTCATTGAACGGGTTCGGAAACTCGGAACCTCAGACCCTCAAACCACAGAACCACAGTGTGCAATGATTTGTAATCAGACATTGCATACTCGATGTTCAGTTCTGAATCTGTGACCTACTTGAGCACAGCCTAGGCTGAGAGCAGTGCAGGCCAGAGGCAGCGGTCAGCACGGGCCATTCACTGAGTGTCGCCCGCATAGGTTGGTGGCCCCACCAGCATGCGCAGTTCAGGTTCAGTGGCACCACGTGTTCAGTCACCTCCGTGACTGTGACCCAGCTTTCGTCCGGACTGAGCTGCATCTTCCTCTTACTCCTCTCCGTGCGACCACTGGTGTGGACTCTGCCATTCGTGAATCGCGATTAGGTGCTGGATGTGAGACCTACTGGTCCGCAGGGTAGTTCTGGTCCCTCATCCACGTGTCGCCGGCTGGCGTTGAACAGGGTTTGTGGCAGCACGTGTCGCCGGCTGGCGATGAATAGGGCTTGTGGCAGCACGTGTCACTTGTTTGTGTTGAGCAGGGTTTGTGGCAGCACGTGTCCCCGGCTGGCGTTGAACAGGGTTTGTGGCAGCACGTGTCACCAGCTGGCGTTGAACAGGGTAAGTGGCAGCACATGTCGCCGGCTGGCATTGAACAGGGTTTGTGACACCACGTGTCAGCGGCTGGCGTTGAACAGGGTTAGTGGCACCATGTGTTGCAAGATGCCCATATAGAACTATGCCTCATGGAGCGAACAGAGGCTGGTCTTGTGGCCGCTGGCGCAGATTTGGGGTCACTGCCATTCAGGAGCCAGGACACAGTTTCACATATGGGACCCACTGGGCCACCGAGGACGCCGGTAGAATATGTCAACGAGGAAAGAGTAATGTTTGCCAGCGTCGGGGGTCAGCGGTGGCCTGAAAGGCTGGCTGGGTCACGGGCCTCAGGCTTGGAGCTTGCACTGGTATGTGGTGTGCCCTCCTTGAGACACACCGGTGTCGACTGCTGATCAGTGTGGCCTGGCTGTGTAGGGTCGGGCCTGACGGGTTCGTGGTCCAGCAGGCCGGTGTACGGCAGGCGCACAGGATCTCAGGCAACTCCGCTGACAAGAACGGCGTCGGCCTCGTGGCGGGGTGGGAGGTGCCGCCCTGGCAGAGACGATGGGCTTTCTGGATGAGGACTTTCCCCTGGGCTACGTGCTTTATATTCACACCCCTACGCCGGCCCATCCCACTCTGTTCATGCTTTCAGGCGGGTGGGGCGTAACAGGCAACATTTCCGCAAGGACCCTCACTGGCTGGGGTTACATGGTTGCGTCCACTGTCCACTACACTCCATACACTAAAGGTGTATGTCACCATCGATATGGCTGTGTTCTGTATACTGCGGTCTGTCCAGCACTTCGCTGCTACTCTTGGCATTGTGTACTTTCCCTCAACTGCATCCTTCACACATGCTTGGTTCCCTCCTCTCCCCACATTCATCTATTGTGTGGCTGAGGTGCAGTGCCGTTGATTGGTCATGTTCACGGTTTGCCCAGGTTACCATTATAAGTTGTTCTATCATGTCTACTGGGTGGGCATGTTGTTCTGCATGTTGGTTGTGAAACTTGTGACGTGTGCATTGCATGGTTGTGGAGTTGAGGTGAGTGGGGTGTTAATTGGGAAATTGCCAAGGGGCTGTGCATTTCCCTTGGTGCCATCCTGGGACAGCTGGTTGCTGATGGAATGTGGGAGGGTGAAAGGATAATGCACACTGGCTGTGTATTTGGAGGTGACATTGGTGTAGGTCCCATGGTGCTCTGAAGTTGCCTGCACATTGATGTGTGACATGTGCTTCCTGTTGCGCTGATTGTGTACTCTGTCACCAGGGGGCACAAGTGGGACATGTGTGCAGTGGATTGCCTCCAACACGTGCGTGAATCCGGCTAAGGCGTATCGTCTTTGCCTGGTCTCCACCGGTTCCAGCGCATTGTGTTGGATGTATGGGGCCTGGGTGCCAGGGCGATGGTGAAGTCCAGGATAGGTGTGAGGGACTTGGATGTGGCTGGCTGTGAGACTCCGCTGACTCTGGCAGGTGTTGGTTGGGGTGTGCCAGGGGCCAACAGGTGCAGCACAGCCAGCAGCTTGGTGTGGGGTGGGATGTTGGTTGTCCGCTGTGTTGGTACCGTTGGCTTGTGCGATGACGTCCAGTATGCATAGGATGGTTGTCCCTTTCAGCCTGTAGTGGACAGTGACATTGTGAGGCAGGTGCGTTTTCTGGGGGGCCGCTGTCTTTGTCTGCGCTGCCTCTGTGGTGGTCTGGGTAGAGGGGGTGTGCCGGGTGGGTGTTTTGGCCCTCTTGGGTGTCCGGGCTACATGTTCAGTTGCTCAATGGCATCTGTTGCCCTGCCGATCACGCCCTGGGCTGGGCTCCCTATTGTGGTGCAGGCTGCCGTCCGACTTTACACCAAGTCAGAGCAGGTGTAAATTTTCTGCTGCTAACGCGCCTTAGCGCATGTTTTGTGTTTTTATAGCCGATCTGTCTGGTCGTTGTGAATGTTGAGGTGTGGTGTTGTCACAGCTTTGTGTACGGGAACGCCTACTCTGCATATCAGTAGCGATAGTTGCTGGGGTCCTCCGTGGTGATATTTTTTGCAGCTGCTATCGCAGGAAAACTGGTGCTGTGGGCTGTTAGCACCAGCTTGTGAATGGTGGAGTAAATTTATCACAACTTTGGCTGTGATAATGTGCTGTTAATTCGGCGATAGATCCTTGTGAATATGCCTCAATGAGTTTTCAAATTGTAAAACCAAAAATGTAGTATATGCTGTAGCCCATGAACCAAGATCTACATCGGAAAGACCAACCAAGAAGTAAAACATTGCAGTGTTCAACACAGATCAAGATTAAAAACGAACACCATCCCAGCACCCATGGTGAATCATTTCCAACAAATGGGACAGTCAGAAAAAGATTTTCATTGGACCGTGCTAAGTGTGATTAAAGCCGATCCCATGGGAGGCGATGTTGAAACCAAACTAATGTACAAAAAGACTTAACTAATCTTAAAATTTAACACAGCAAGAAGAGGGCTCGATGAAATGTCTGAAATCAACAAGTTACAATAGAAAGTAATGAATTACTGCCTTAACTTTGTACGCACTACAACTCCCACAATCCTTCGTGCTAGAATCTGGCGCTTGACTGAGCATATATTCTTCTAAGGTTGGCTGCCATCTTGATACTGAAGCAGGAAGAAGCCATGTCAGAGAGACACGACGTCTGCATTCATTTGCATACTAAGTGCTAATTCTGTTCATATGCTTCGATTCAAGCGTGTTTCTATTCACAAACACTGACAGGAAGGTAGTCCCTTCTTAGTAGACGCCCTGTTCTAAATTCAACGCTACTGTAATCTACGTTGTAAAAGTGGCTAATGTAACCCGTCCCCCTCCGATCGCGCGACCGGAGTCACAATTGCACCCAACAGTAAGCTCTGCAACAATGAATCAAGAACATTTTTCATAGGCTACAGAAAGAAGCGATTAGCAGCTTCCCCTGCACGCGCCTTTCAGTCAACTCCAGCCCTGCAACAGAGTAACTAAATCCAAGGTCGAAAACAGGATCTCCATGCGGCCAGCACAGCTGAGCGATTAGTTGCCTCCTCAACTATAGAGCACGGGTGCCAGAATGTATTTGCAACAATGTTGCAACAACCTTAGCCCTTGCGCTTGCACAACACGCCGAAGGGTTTCAGTTTCCTGCCGCGATAAACTAAATCTCTTTGGCGAGAATGTAACAAAGGCAACAGAGGCTCACACCAAACAGTTTAAGTTTCTCCTAACGTATTTCTACAATAACGGAGCCTCCATATCGGGGGACCCTTGGTTCGTCAGAAAAAAGCCCTCTCAGAGAAGTTGACCATAAGTACCCGATACCAATCACCACTTTAAGATGTGTTCTAGAGCTCATAGTGTTGATTATCCTCTACTACTTTCAAGCCCACTCCTAGACTAGACTGCACCAGTCTAGTCAAGGCTGGCAAACCACCAATAATTACCACCTTCAAGGAGTTCCTGCATACCTCTGTAGGTGTTTCAGGCAAATTGTTGGATTCCATAAATTCATCCATGGCTTTGGAAATGTTTGCATAGTCCATGGCAGCTTGCAGCGCGCAGCATCCAAAGTCTTTCCCTATTAGATGAGAGCCATCTGCCCACGTTTTACGCAAAACAGAGTGTGGTCATATACCTTAGTCATGCTTATGTCTGCCTCCCTATCAACTATGTTTTAATAAGGCAACCATATTTACTCTAGAATAAGTTTGGTGCACAGAGGTATATAAGGAGAAATCTTTATCTCATTGATGTTTTGTTATCCAAATGTTTGCCAGGCATAAATGCCTGAGTATTTTTATTCACTTACCAGGAGACCAGTATAGCAGGCTCTTTTGTCATACATAATTTATATAAATATTCCAAAACCACCCCAAAATAGGCAGCCTTCAGTGAATCTCCCCAAATTATGTAGTTCTTTCTAGGAATCGGTTTGTTTTTATCCAGTTTATGTGCATAAAGAGTGTCTATGCTGGATATTTCTTCATATATGCTGCTCTTCACTATTGCATACTGCCCTACCTTACACAGCAATGTTTCTGCTATCATGCTCCTAAAGGGGCCTCAAAATTCTGCAGTACACATAGAAAAAGGAAAACTCCTCTAGTGATTGTTTTTGTGCAGGAAGATTCCCCCTCCTGCACAAAAACAATCATCCCTGAATTTTTCTTCCCTGCTATGCCCTTTTCTTTTGATGCAGGACAGTGCAGCAAAATTCCTTGCAGAGCTGCCCTGTGCCAAAACCTCATAAATTAGGTCATTTGTGTCTGCAACTTCAGCCCAATTAACCCCTTACCTGCTTATGATAGAACCACGCCGTCATGAGCCACGGGCAGCGTGTGCTCATGACGGCGTAGTACAGTCATGCAGCTGCCGCTCTGCCCACGCGGCATTAATTTCCTCACTAATTGATGAGCGAGGGGGGCTGTAACGGAGCCACGCCGTCATGAGCACACGCCACCCGTGACGGCGTGGTTCTGTCACGAGCACCGCAGCGCCGCGCTCACCCCCTAGCCCCCTCACCGCGGCAAAATTTGCGCCGCGGAAAAGGGGTTAAGACTCCAGCAACCCTCCATGTGATCACTTAGCACATCCCGCAGAGAAGATTCCTTCTAGCTAAAGAAGAAAAAGCTAAACCAGCAGCTAATGGCCATACCGCTTTGTCCTATCTATCATCCACCCTATAGTGTATGTGACGCTTCAGCAGACCCCACTCTCTCCCCACACACATAAACAGTAACTTCTCTAGACTCAAGAGACAGTAGGTTTTATATTCGAAGTTTCAAAATAATATTCCACCCACAGAATCAAGTTAGACGCCCAAACGGGTCACTCGCTGTACTGGAGGTCATTGTTCATGCTCATAGATGGCTTCCACCTCATATTCTGTGAAGCACAAATCTTGCACAACAAGCTGTGTTCTGCTTTGCTGCACTATCCACTTGCGTCCATCCCCCAGCACTGTGTTCACCCTTCTTTTTGTTTCCCGGGAGAGGAGGAGAGCACTGTTCTAGCCCCCACCGTGCCCAGATATTGACTCCCAGGCAACCAGAGACTGTTGGGGGCGCAGTGCAAGCTTATTTTTACACCTCGACTATCCTGACCTGGTGACAGACACCATCTTAAGTCTCACACTTCTGATTGACAAGTCAAAAAGGTGTGAGGGTCTTCCTCAAAAGCTGCTCCACTCATTTCTTGCAGTAATATTCCATAAATCTCGTTTTCTCAAACCCCAGTCACTTCTCCAACCTTTACCAGGTGGAGGACATTATGTTCACCCGTTCCACCTCTGACAAGTCTCCCATGTTGGGTTAATAAAGCTCAGACGTACAAGAATGCAACCTCCTTGTTAGCGCTATGCACATTTGTTAGCAGCAGCCTTGCATCCTTTTGCCAATTCATATAAGCCATGATGCATTGTGGCGTGCTATAGTAAGATCAAATCGTCTCCCTCAAGTGCTCTTTCACATTGAATCTGATAGCTATGCCTAACTGCACTCCTTCGGCAACAACTCTGATAACGTGTTTCCCCAATCCAATCATATTTGGTCCACATAACTGAGTTTTTATGTGAATGACACTCCTATTTTTTAAAAACTGTGTCATACCCCAGGTTATGAATTGACTCTCGAAATCAAAGTGTAAACATTTCAAACCACCTCAGAGGTGGAATTCACTACCTTCTCGTATTCCAACTAAGGTCAGAACTAACACACAAACATCTCCAAAGTGGGTTTAAAAACATTTTAAGGCTTGATGAAGGATGGCATTGAAGTTCGAAAGGAACAATATCATTTACCATTGGCAAACAGCCTTTGAACAAATAAAGTAATCGTAACCGGTTGGCGCACTCAACTGAAACCTATTTAAACTAAAATAAAGTGTCTGAAAAAAAACGAATTCCTTAAGTGACAATAACCGTACACTTTGTTCCAAGGTTAATAGTTATCGAAGGCAACTTTACAAGGCATTCTAGAGGCCCTCCAAGTAGAGGGAATTTAGTGATTTAGTAGCAAATGGTGCATATGTTGAGTAGATACCTCCTTCTAAGAGTTTAGGCTTCAAGGATAAATACCCATCTCAAGAAGCTTTACAAACATTGCAGCACGATGCTACTTTTGAAAATAGATAACACTCAACTCCTTGCCAAAATGATAATGGGTTTCAAATACCACTTGAAATGCTGATGTGTGTTTCACACAAAAAAAGTATTTTAAAGTAGTATTTCTTTTAAAAGTACATTTCGTACAGCGCACCTTTATAGTAACTTTGCCCTTAATTGTTTCAATGTGCAGTTCTCATTATCAGGAGCTTTGTGTAGTGATCCAGGGGATCTAAGTAAGAGTTTTTTCTGACCCGACCTCACAGGCAAGAGATTCTTTTTGGTGCCTGCATTGGGGAATCACAATTTCGTAAGATGAATATGCAAGGCGCGTATAACTTAAGGCTGGTGTACCCGATTTGCCCCACTCCATTGTACAGGGATCACACCTCCCCTTAGATTTGATGTCAATGCCCCAGCCATAGCAGAAGGTATTTTTTAGGCTACTGGATTTACCAAGCAGAAAACTCCAGGCAAGAAGGAAACATACACCTAAGGAAACAGGAAAGCATTTCCAACACAAGGCAGCTCATGATTCCACCAATCCTGAACCCTAGAAGGAAGAAACATACTGCATTTATCTCAGAAAACACCCCCGTCCTACCAAACTGCTGCAACCTGCTTCTATGCTCAAAGACCCAAGCACAGGTACACCTAAGGTGCCCTGATCCACTTCACCAATGATCTACCAGCAATACGTTGAGATAATACAATGCTGACCACTGAAGTCATAGGCATTGTGAAAAATCCAAACATCACACAAAGACCGAGTGTAGCAAACGAATTCAGCAAGGCAGTGGTAAGGGTGCAGAGTGCAGCCGGAATGCTTTTTTGGAGAACACTTGCAAATATTTTACCAAAGGATGGTAGTGCAGTATCATTTACAGGCAGGACATTTTTCATTGACATGGCTAATAAATGTACTCAGACGTACAGTTTTTTACTGATAAAAAGTGCACAAACACTGTGTGGAGATTCGGTTTCTGAAAATAGGTAGATCTTTATTTTTTTATCCTATTCAAATCTTTGCTTCCATCACACTTCAGAACTGCAAAAACGTGCCTAATGTGTACTGTCTGAACTGCTGATATTGTCTGAAGTGTTCATAAAGATCATTTACAGTTATTTACATTTTATAATGTTTTAGAAAAAAATACATATACAGCACTCCTGCAAGGTTGCCACATAGTTCACTTTACACTATGGTCTCACTTTGCAGCTAAAGTAAGCACCAATCTTCATGTTAAAAGAATAGCAGCCATCTGCCAGAAGTTAGTGCCTATCATTAGGCCTCTGTTCCAAAAGTGCATAAATGATACCAGACAAAATAAAATGTAAAGGTGTCTTTATTGCTCATTGACCTATTTTGGGATGGTGCAGCAGCCCCAGTACCCCTACTACCAGCACCTACGATACTTTGACACCAGTGAGCAAACATTAAGGGGCATATTTACATGCCCCTATCGCCACCCGAACGTCAATTTGCAAAACGTTCCTGTGGCAATAGAGGCTTTGCCTTATTTACAAGGCAGCGTTAGCCACTTAAAGGGGCTTAGCGCTGCCTTGTAAATACCACCCCCTTTCATGCTATACTTAGCGTGAAAGGGAAAGGCAACGGGTGTTGCTGGGGGTGTTCCACCACAACACCCATTGATTTTGACGCTGCCCCACATTTACAAGGACAGGGTAAATATGGGGCAGCACTAAAATTAAGACCAGAAAAAATCTGGTCTTACACATACGTAATGAGGAGAAATGTTTAATTTCTCCTCATTTTGCTGTTTTCATGTGCGCTGCAGTGTGCAGCACACATGGAAACAGCAAAACACCAATGATTGTTTATGTACAGGAAGGTCCCCCTCCCTGCAAATAAATAATCCTTGTTAAAACAAATGCTGTTTTGCAACTTCTATGTGTGCTACATTAACCAGCACACAATGAAGTTACAAAACAGTATTTTAAGATAATTTAGGTGCAGGAAGGGGGACCTTGCTGTACATAAACAATCATTGGCGTTTTGCTGTTTCCATGCCCTACGGTGCAAGGGTGCCTGCGTTGGTGCTATGCTGCTATGTTTAGCACCAGCACAGGGGGAAATGCCGGGCTGCACCATATTCTTGTGAATATGGTGCTGCCCTGTGTTTCTGAACTGGTGGAGCGCAGTGTTAACCCCTTAAGTGCTGCGTCGGGGCGTTGGCCGACGGCATCACTACCTCCCCAGTGCTGCGCCCGTCCATTGAACGTTCATTCAGCACTAGTTCGAATGGACAGCGCAGCACTGGGGAGGGAATTGCGCCGCAGCTAAGGTGTTAAGCCAGGAAGGCTAACGCCTCATTCTGCCACTCCCCTTGTAAATATGCCCTGAATCTCAAGGATCTAAATTAAGCGCAATAGCTCCTTATCTCTGCACCAAATGATCTGCAGCGGCAAGGACGTGAGCCGTCAGTGTCTACACTAGCCACCAAGCCGTACACAGAGCCTCCAAAATGCAATAGATATACTTAGGACGAGACATGCAAGCACAAACTGCCAAGCAATACCCAGTGGTCCGTGATCTATTCTCAGTTCTTAGGACAATATATTCCAATATCCTAACTGTGCTAAAGCTGTGAAGCATCACCTATGATTCTTGGAACGCTGACTGTGGAAGCAGCATCTAAGAAATTACACTCGAACATTGATATTCAACACTGAACCAGCTGCCAAACAACCTATGCTTCCTGGATTGACGCAAAAAGCACATAACACACTGCTCCCCGGCTTCTAAATGATGGAAGCTGCTGCTATGCAGTTCTCACGTTTCCTAGAACAATTGAATAGCAGACAGACACTGTTCCTCATCTCTGAACATGTATACAAGACGTCACACAGCACCCAGCTCAACAATTGGGTCACTCTACTTTAAAGGCACAAGAAGGCGCAAACCCAACCCCTATTTCCCATCACCTCCACATAACTTGTTGTGATTTCTGCCAGGGTGCCCAAATGTTCACATCGAGCATCCACAGAGGGAAAACACTTCGATGATTTCAAGAAAGGACTGGAGGCGGTGCCTTTAAAATGGCTTTCTTGATTAAACTGAAAACCAACTACTGTTCCTTACACCACTTTAATTGTACCCCCTCTTTTAAAAGAGTATACTGAGAAGGCTTATTACAACTGAAACGGCATGGACAATAGTGGAATTGTACTCACGCCATCCCAAATATGACCTGGACTGATAGATCAATATCAAGCTTTATTTCGGCTAATTCCATAAAGGCATGTACAAATTAAAATCACACTGACAAAGAAAATCACATTTATTAATATAAAACATATTCAGATTATAAAAGACAATCTAAAAGCTTAAAATACACATCTATAAAAACTTTTATAAAATCATGTATAATTCAGGAGTCTCGTGAATTAACTAGGCCAATGTCCGGTGTGTGGAGTGAAGTCATTAAGGCAGATTTTGCACAGTACATACAACCGTGCTTTCTTAGATCTCTATGGAGGTGCCCATTTTTTTGTCTAAGTCTCCAAATTGACATCAGATTTCGGGAGAGTGCGAAAACCATCAGTTTACTAGACTCGGAGTTCATAATTCTGAAGATCACCTTGCGTTCTCTGACACTAAGATTGCACCAAGTTTCTGAAAGAATGAGGCGACAGACGACAAGTCGATTGGCATTGTGAGATGTTAGAAAGCAACATCTTGGGTAGTGAAGGTAGCCGAGTCCCTACAGCTAGGGAGATGTTCAATTTTATGCTATGCCATTGCCATCAAAGAATTTATATACTACCTTTCCTTAAAAAGAAACACTGGCACTGCCAAGCAATTTTTTTACGAACCAATGTAACTGAAGGAAGCAATGTCAATAATTGCCTATCCTTGTCCTTGTTTCCCTCCAAAAGATTCTCCTTTTTAGGTCGAGCATCAGCGCGCATGCGCTGTCTGCAAGACCTGTTTTACTTAATATACTGAGTGCAATCCCGCCTGCTGTGGCCGCGAGCAGATTAGGCAACAATGTAAGAAAGCAGAGCACCTTTTGCAGCTGGCTTTTGCTGCCCTCTGTGGCTTCTCACCTTGTCTCGCACTTCAGCTGACTGTGTCTCCTCTAGCAGTCTGCGGTCAATTACCTCCCCCTTCTGCCCTTCTCTTGTCTGCTTACCACCACCATCTGCTGCCTCTCTGGCGGTTTAGCCCTAGGCTTTTCAGGTCCCATTATCATTGTGCAATACTCCTTCTGGCTGGACATTGAGCCGCAGCTCCCTCTTCCTCAGTTCATTGCTCACAGACTCTCTCCTGCAGCCATAATTCACAGCAATGCTGTTGTCAGTAACATTATGATCGCCTGGTGTCTCCCACCCCGGCCTGCGCTGCTTCTGGGCAGAATCAAGGGGCGTCTGCTGCTGTTCAGTGCACCAGGTGATTGGCTCACTAAGCTCCTTCAGCCTGCACAAAACTAACTCTTCATATTCGACGTTTAATATCCATTGTCCATAGTAATGTGATTATTGTGTGGTTGAGGTTTCATTTGCATTCAATCTAACAGCTCTTCAGCAGTTTGTGTTACTGTTATTTGCTGGTTATGACCTGATCTTTATTTGAGTCGTACTCAGTCTTGAACAAACAAGCAAAGGCTCCATCCTTACCATAAACTTTTTCATAGAATGTGGCACCTGGCATCAAACATTAGCTAAATGGTTTGTTGATTATAGGCTTTTGCAGGTTGCACACTGCAGTGGTATTGTTTTGGATTCTGTTGAATGTTTTGCTGTGATCTCTTCTGTATATCCTGTGCATCCTCTATAATGCATTTGGTTTCCTCTGTGGTTTGTCGTACAGCTCTCTTGATACTATGGCAATTCTCTATGCAAGTTCAAATGGCCCCACCTCCCTCCCTCACGGCCCCTCCTCCGACTCCTTCCAGTTCTTTATGGGTCAGGAGCGCATGCTTTTCGGGAGCCGGCCTCCCAACTGCAACACTAACCTTTCTGCTCAAAATGCCCCTTTCCACCCCTCTACCCCTTCGGATGCTTTAAAAAGACTTAGTGAACTCTGTATGGCTCAGTGAGTTATTCACACACCTGTATGTTTATTTCTATTATTCCTGGCAAATATCTCCCCTGCCTGGCTCGCAATTTCCCATGGCTTGGGGCGAGTAGAGCAGACGGAGCCCACCTCTATTTACATGCGTTTAGTTCCTTTTGACCTTGTTTAACACCAGTTAAACACTCGTAGCCTCAGCATGTCTGTTTTTGACTCAGAGCTGCACACATCATGTTTGTAAGCTGTATTGTGCTGTTGTGGGTTGCGTGGAAGGCAGCCTAATTCAATAATGTAAGTGTAGACTCCTGTGCTAAACAAATATACAGGACATATCGTAACAGAAGACAGTAACAGAGAAAAAAAGCCAACATCATTATCTCTAAATCTAAAAAAAAAGAGACCTATTGCATTGCAATACTTTTTTTAAAAGCAGTGCTGCACAGCATCAGGAATGCTGTACAGTGGAGCTAAAATGTTAGCAACGCCAATAAGGTTCAGGGGCAAGATATATTGCCTTTGCTTGAGTTGTTTTTGTAGAGATGATGAACTTCCCCTCCCTGAAATCTGAGAACGGCCCATTCACCTTGAAATGTCGCACTCAACAGCAAATCTCACATTAAGGCGTAACCTGAAGTTTTTTGGTGTGACAATCACTTTAAAGTATTCTCTCTGGGAATTTGTTTAACACACATGTTGCAGATACTGGGGGAGCTTTCAGTTTCTATGTATCACTTTACAGTTGTTTTTACTACATCCTGTGATTTGTTTCACGTGTTCGCATTGGTGATAACTTGAACAGATAGCAGCAGAAAACATAAATCAATAGTCTAAAACATATAATATTTAATGAGGACACTAGAATATGATGAACAACAGGCAGCCACACCCACATCATTACTCTAATCAATACCACATAAATGCACACCACTTAAAACCACTCTGTGCAACGTCGCATCATTCCATATAAATCCACTCCACACTATGCAACATAATTCCCATCTGCATAATTGCACTCAATGTCACACAGTTCCATGCACACAATTCAGCTCCATACATTTCCATTTAACACCACATAATTTGACAACAAATCACATAATTCAACTTAATTTACTTGCACAACACACCACATGCATCCACACCACAAAATTACACATCATGCCACAAAATTCCAACAGCACATAATTAAACTCCTCTACACACCACAACACAAAATACCAATCCACATAATTACAACCTGTAACACACAATCCAGTTCTCCATAATTCCAGTGCACTCAATGCCACATAATTACTATCCACATAATTCCACTGTGCACCATGCCTCATAATTCTACTACAGAAATCCACTCCAGACCACACTATCCCACACCACACAATTCCACAACTAACCATTTCTATCCAACCCACATAATTCCACTACACACCACATACATCCACTCCATAAACATAAGTAAAAGACATTATTTACAACACCAATATCTCTAACTTTCACAAATGCGAGACCTATTGCAAACCTGCACAGACTTACCAGACTTACTAGACCACTTGCAGGGTGTGCCAACCCAGTACTGGGCTTGGGTCTATGCACACCGTGGGAACTTTATCAATGGCCCACAAGTCTGTGTAGGTTTGCAGACCCTGAGCTAAGGTTTGCAAACCCACCATAATGTCCAACAAGGGTTCATAGACTTTGAGACTGGGTTCATTAACCTTAGGGGCTTGCTGCGGGTCCACAAACCTGCCATTGGAAACTTCTTTTTTAATATTTGAATCTAGTGGCCATTCCTTTGTCCTACCTTTGCATAAGAAGCTCCGGGCTGCAGCAACGTAATGTCATGATTTTCTGGGCAATGAGGGAAATTATAAAGCCTGGGCAAAGCACTATGCTACCCTTGCGTAGTTTGCGCTACTTCGCACTACGCGAATTGCACGATGCAAACACGCGTAGCGTAGTGCAGCAGTCATTTTTTGCTTGCTCGCGGTCCTCAACATCAAGTTGGCGGCCGCGAGCAGGCAAAATGACTTCCCGGCGAGACTTTTTCCTTGTTCCTTGTTCGCGATCAGCAACATTAAGTTGCCGAACTTGAGCATGGAAAATAAACCTCCCGGCGAGCCTCTCAACGCAGGGAGGTCAGGTTTCTCATTGCGAGTGGTCACATATACTCGCGACTGCTCGCGATGAGAAACTACCAGTCCGCGTTGAGAAAGCTGCAGCTCGACTAAAAATCTATTTGACCTGCAGTAAAAGCAAGCTCGCACTGTGCAAGATGCCGTTTTCAATTATTGCACAGTGCGCAGTTTGCGTAGTGCTAGGCTTAGCTCACATAGTGCAAAGTGCACTTCGTGTAGCTACGCGTAGCGCTACTTCGCGAACTACGCCAAGGGTTAGAAATTATACACAGATTTCCAAGATGGCTGCTGCATCTCAAGACTACATGAGATTATTGTTGGGATGCTGTTGCATAGTGCCTTCTCGGTGAACACAAGGTCTCAGTACAGACAGTGCTGACACTCTACACGGACTGCCAGGCTTTCCTTTTCTGGGAAAGACTTATCATGCGTGGGTTTGGAACATTACTGCCCCACTCCCCCACACTCATCAAGTTCCAAGCTGTAAGCAATGCCTCTAGCTGTGCTTCTTGACATTCTCCATCTGAAGAACCGGGTTTTAGAACCCAGCGGCGCCAGGGGCACGCCCAAAGTCTTTCGGTTCACCTGTCTTAGAATACAGAGACACAGGATACTTCTCGGTGATGTCAAAGATCAAATTTATTGGCTGCAACCAGGAACCGAAGTCTACGAAGTACCACACGAGTATATTCGTCAGAGACTGCTCAATTTTCGTAGAGCGAGACATCGTCTTTTATGCTAAAAATCACATTCCGGACAAACACCCACTAGTTACAATTTGTCCAATCATAAGCATCATTACAAGAGGTATCACATGATGACAAACCCACTTTTCAGTTGCGCAGCCCACCATCAATTACACAGGAAAGCCCAACATTCTTTCTCGAACAGGCCGGACAAACCCATAATAAAGGAACACAACCCATATCATAAAGAAGCCATAAAATCAGGAACAGAAACAGATGAGAAGTAGGATAAGGGGTGTGTATGGGCATACCAAACTTTACAATGTCATGTACTCTGATCCTTAATCTTGATCAGCTACCGGGCAAGGAACTGGCTTAGCAAGGTCAGCTTCAGGCAACAAGGTCAGTTCTCTCAGGTCATGTAGGAGTCAGCTAAAGTGTACGTGTACTAAAGACTCGTTCGGCCGCAGTGATCGGCTTATGTGAGGGCAACCACAAAATGGCTGCCATGCACAAAATGGAACCCAAGGTTCGGAACGAAATCCCTAAATACGTAGTGAATCCATCGGTCTAACATAGCGAAATCACTCGTACTTGCCCACTCACTAGTTACGGTTCGCTACTATCAAATTCATAACGAAACCCTGACATTTATGAAACGGGTTCAGAATTCACGGAACCTCACATCCTTATAGGGCTTTTGTAATAAAAATCAGGGCATGGGGGTCAGACCCTGCAAACTGTAATAGAAGCCACAAGAAATGTTTATCTTAAGTTGTGTAATCAGAGTAACACCCACCCACACTAACAGACTTTCTCTCTCTCACACACAAACTCTATTTCTCTTTTGATGGATGTGTACAGAAACCTAACTATAACTACACAGTTGCTGTTGCTAATTTAATCTTTACTATAATGTTATGATGTTTTTCCCCCCTAAAAAATTTTCAGGAAAGAAACCTGTCTATCAAATCCAATGAAGCATCTACTTTTAGTTCCCAGGCTCGCTGCTGGTTGTGCATATAAAAGCTGAGCTTGCAGAAATAAATTGATTATTCGCCATAAAAAAAATGCTTCTGTGCAGAGTGCACGCGCAATCTTCTCTTAGTGAGGCATCCCGTACCTGTAAGAGTACACTTAAAACATCTGAGAGGACTTGCCTCCCATGACTGGGCCTCCATGTTGTGTAAGGATATTGGGAAAAGAGGGTGGCGAGGCTGATGTATGTTATGTACCTCCAAAGCTCACCTGCTCACCCTTTTATGCTTTAGGAAACCCTGGGTGAGGCAAATGAAGCTGCTTGTGGACTGCTCCTCGTTCTGAAGCGAAGGTTTTGTTGATCTCCCTGTAGGAAGGGGTTCAGCTGGCTGAACAGAGCAGCTGCATACAAGCGCTCACTCCGACTGACCCAGGGGGAAAGAAGGAGTAAGAGGCTACGCCCCGGAGCTGCAGAAAGGCCTCTGGTGGGCGATCATGGGTCACAAGAAAAGAAACGGTTCATCTGGGGCTATGCTGACACTCCTCTTTCTTGAACTGCTTCGGTCCTCGGGGATTAAATTAGGCCTGCGTGTCATCATTTCTTAGTAAACAGCACAGTCTGTGAGCTAAACCCTGTATGCAGTGCATTCCAAGAGCGGCGGACAGTAGACAACCGGGATCTGTTTACATATCAACCGGTAGGAGAACCGGAAGAATTATCCGACAGCGCCTCGAGAACCTCACTGGTGAAGCAGCGGCGCTTTCCAAATCCTAATTGATGGATTTCACGAAACACTATTGTGAAAGCATGCAATGAAACCTTAATAAAACATCGGAGTGGTGTCATTAATTAATTTTGTACTTGATTAATATAAGTCTTATACCGCGCTGACTTGCATTCCCCACCGCAAACCTATTTATTGTTATGCTTAGTAGGCCTTTACTTGCCCAATGCTATAAAAATTCTGAATGTAGCTGGGACCCTTATGAAAAAAATAGATACAAAGATTCCAGATGCGCATTCATAGACGAAAAGTCAATGTTCGTGCTCTAGAAATGTCAAAAGTGCAATCACACAGACGAACGTGAACTTGGCAGGAGATACGCACTTAAAGACGGTAGGTATTATGGAAAATGCTCAACTGCCTCTTCGTGGCATTGTTCAGTCTGCTCTCGTGCTGTCATTTTTATTGGTGAAGCTTTTCCAATTAAAAGTACTAAAAATAACATTGTAAGCGAGAATTCATTTGTGCACATTTACAAAAGCGCCTGCTTGCATGTTGAGGTACTCCAGGCATTGGCTGCTCCCAGTCACGTTTCAAATATCGTCTTTATCCACACTGCCGCGCAGCAGAGCACCTGTGCGCAGGTGCTTCGTGTGCCTGCGTGCCTCTCCCCCTAGAGAGCAGAGACGTATTTATAGCCGTAGGCGCCAATGCCAGGGTGCCCCTTAGAGATGCTCCTGCAGGCCTTCGGGAAGAAGGGGCGTGTCAGCTCCGTAATGACATTGGCTTTGAGGAGATCGCCTGCTAATGACGACGGCCTATATTCAAAACGCTACAAGCTAAAGCGCCCGATCACGGATGACGCAAGTCAATTAAAAGTATTAGGCGGGGATAGGGTGCGAAATATGGGGCATATTACCAACAACTAGCGATAATTTTTGTCTCTAACTTGTTTAGAGACAAAAATTATCGCCGCACATCGGCGATTTTTATCGCAGATAAACCTTGCTATTAACAAGGTTTATCGCAAATGCGATAAAAAACGGCCGAAATGCATGAATATCGCTGAAAAGTCAGCGATATTCATGCATTATCGAGCAAATGCTCTTAGCCATGTTATCCACCTCCCATTGGATAACATGGCTAAGAACTGCTCAGGGCAGGTGTTAGCTTTTGGAGATATTCCCGCTTAGCGCGAATATCTCCAAAAGTTGGTAATAGGAGATAGCGATGTTAGCGACTGTTTTCAGTCTCTAACATCTTGGCACGCCCACTTTGCATCTCATTAGTGATAAATATCACTGACATGCAAAGTGGGGCCCAAGATGGTCGCTATCTCCTACTAGCTGTCGCTAACTGGTGTTAGCGACAGCTTGGTAATAGGGAGATAATTTTATCTCCGCTTTCTTGGCTTTTAAAGCCAAAAAAGCGGAGATAAACCCCCTTGATAATATGCCCCTTAGTGTTTACGACGTTTATTCATGAAACTCGATAAAAGCAAATTCAGCTGGCAAGCGCACCCGGTCCTGGCTGAATAATCCAGTCGGAAAGCTATGATTCAAACCCTAACCGAATGCACTGCTTAATTTGTAATACAATAAGAACCAGGCCTTCGTCAGGAGACCACTAGAGCTGGCACCACACATTGCCTCCGTCAGCGCTGCCAAAACAAAACTATTAACCATCACACCCGTGAAAGTGCGACAAGTCAGACAATACCAGGCCCCCAAAGCTGTAAGAATCTCTTGGGTGGCAGGTATTAGTAATTTTTCATGTACAATTATTAACAAACATCTGTTGCTGTGCTCATCTCTCAATTGGACAGCATGTAGCAGACTGTCTATGGACCCATTCTGACAATTAAGTGTTGGTTCGGAGCAACGGAAACCACCTGCTCAAATTAAGCACTGCTAATACCTGCGTCCCCCACTATTCCTTTAGCTTTGAGGAACTGGAATAATCTGAACTGTCACACTTGCAGGCGACAGAGATGGTTAGTAGTTGTTTTGGCACTGCCATTGGCAGCAATGTCAGGGGCCATGGGTGGTGCAGTTGAAGTGGCCTCCTGGTCAGGGCCCTGCCACTTATAATTTTACAAATGAAGCACTGGTGGGCTGATGTGTTGCCGCCATGCTGTATGATGTGGTGGGCAGAATTGATACGTGAATTCAACTTGAACAGTCCAATAGATGAAGAGGGCTGACCCAAAAATCATCATGTATATATGTATACATTTTTATTATGTAAACGAGGACTGCAATGTTGCTGAAGTTGCCTCAAAACTAGGCCTAAAATGAAATATGAATGTTATGCTGCTAAGTGGCACGTCACGATTTTGGAAGTTGTGACATTGGAAGAAAAACCAATTGTTCTCTACTTAATTTCTTTGTTATTGCTGGCAATCCTATGAACCCAACGGCCCCAAATTAATAGCAAATAAAAAAAGAAATGACCTCAAATGGACAACCCTCTTGCTGGGAGTACATATGTCGAGGTTGGAGGGTAGCAAGCTGTACAGTAAGTACCAGGGCTTTAAGGGGGCTGGGTCTCACGGGTGCTGAGCACCGGCAGTTTTTTAAAGGGGTCCTCAAAACGAGTCCCTATTGGGCTCTGTTTTGTGCCCTGGCACAGGTGGTCTGTTTTTTTCAGGACTGAAGTGAGAGCAGGCACCTCGAAGTGAGAGTGCTCATTTTTCACACTTTTCACTAGTGGAAAAGTTATGGCATGATGTCACGCCAGGTGAGCTTTTTAGCAGGCCTGGGCTGAGTTCGCGGAGTTTTGCTACGCGAAACTCCGCAAAGTTCCGCGAGTTGCGGAGTGCAGTGTGAACTGCAGTTTGTGCTGGTATTTCTGCTACTTGGGTAGAAATTCTACCCGAGCAGCAGCTCGCGCACTTACCATTCGCACATCGCGAAGCAGAGTTTTCTGCACTACGCAACCTCTGCGAAGTGTAAAAAACTCAGTGGAAGGAGCAAAGTTAACCACCCAGGCCTACTTTTCAGGGGAAGGGAAATCCTTTAAAGACTCAAGTTCTCTCTGACTTCCCTTCTCTTTTGAAACGCAGGAGCATCAACATCCTCGTGGTATTACCAGGGCTTTAAGTGGAAGTTTTTTAACCCCTCCGCTGCTAGGCCTCCGCCCCCACCCCCCTGTGCTAAGTATTTTTTGGGCTATTTCGGGTAGTTTGCGCTTAGGCCCCTGTAACTTTTTGACCACATAAGGTATAAATGACAAATTATCATCCTTTTCTTCCAACATCATGGGGATTTTAAAGGTGCCCAGGCTTTGTTGATTCCCCTGGAGAGGTCCCAGAAATTAGCCAAAATATAGCAACGTTTTTTTGGGGAAAAATGGGGAAAAAAGAGCTACAGATGAAAGTGTCTGTTTTTTCCCTGCAAATGGTATCAACATAGGGGTTGTGGTGCTGAAATCATCATCTTCCCACATTTCAGGGACAAGCAGACCTTTGTCAGGAAACCAACATTTTTTACAGAGTTTTGGCATTTTTCTGGGACATAGCCTATTTTTGCTATTTTTGTGTGCTTTCAACTTCCTTCCAGTTAATGGTAAAAGTGGATATGAAATCAATGATGGATCCTAGAAAGGTATACATTTCTGAAAAGTAGGCAACATTTTGAATTCAGCAAGGGGTCATTTGTGTAGATCCTTCAAGGTTTTCGTATAGAAACAGTTGAAAATAGAAAAAATTGAAAATGAGTTAAAAAAACAACAGCCATTTCTTGCAAACGTTTTCACCTGTAACTTCTACTAAGTATAACAGATGTTTAAAAGCAATATACCGTTACATCTGCTGGTCCCTTCTGGTTGTGGGGACATATAGGACTTGTAGGTTCACCAAGAATCCGAGGAACCCATAGCCAATAACTGAGCATCATCTTGCAATGGTTTCACATTGTGTACAGGGTATATAGCAATTCATTTGGGAAAATATAAACAGGGAAAAATCGGTATGAAAGTCACCTATGTATTTCTGAAATGGGAACAAAATATAGGGCCATATGTATCAACATCCTGATTTGCGATTCTCAAATAGCGATTTTTTGGAAATCGCTATTTGAGAATTGCAAATAGGATGTATGTAAAAAATCGCAACTTTTTAGCGATTTCTTAATACACCTTCAATGCTAAAGGTATTTTCCCAAGGTGCTGCATTCCCCCTTTTTCCCATTGTTCATGACGAGCTCAGCTCGTCATGAGCACAGGAGCACTGTACTGCATGACGAGCTCAGCTCGTCATGAGCATGGAAGGGGTTAATTGCAATTAGCAAATTGCGAATCGCAATTAAGGAATACTTTCCCATTCATTTCTATGGGCCAGGAGGCCCATAGGAACGAATGGGACTCCTGGTTTTCAGAAATATGTGGGTTTGGTAGGTTTCCCTAGATGGCCGCCGAACCAGGGACCAAAAAATGATGTGACCCCCCTGCAAAAGCAGATATTTTTGTGATAATTTTGAAGTTTCCACAGTACGATTAATTTGAGGTTTGCAGGGGATTCTGGGTAGGGAAATGTTGGGGGATCCATGTAAGGCATGCCTCATTTGACTCCACAGGGTGTCTACTTTCATAAATGTGTAGGTTTGGTAGGTTTACCAAGATGGCCGCCAAGCCCCTGGCCAAAAACTCAGGCGACCCCCCCTTGCAAAACTAGGTCCTTTCAAAATAAGTCATTTTGGTGTCCCCGCAATATGTTTTGGGTCATTCCCTGCCGCGGGAACTTGGTCCACCCACACAAGTGAGGTACTGTTTCTATCGGGATACTTGGGGAAATGCTGAGTGGTAGATAATTTGTTGTTTCTTTGCGAAGCGTGAACATTTTAGCACATGAATGCAAGGAAAATGTGACAGTAACATTTTTAGGTTTGCAGGACATTGTGGGTAAGATAATTTGTTGGGATGCAGAAGAGAGACATCACCATGTACTCCCATGGGTGATTAGTTTACGACAATATATACAGTTGGTAGGTTTTTCTTCGATGGAATGTACACCTTTGCAGAGAGACAAAAAAGACAAATATAACTGCACAACTATCTATTCCTCAAGCACGCACACATACTGGTTGGATTTGGCATGAGGGCGAGTGATGGATCAGTATATAGAATTTTATTAACAAGAGATTTCGCAAAAATGAAATGCACTGTCAATAATTGAAAGGACAAACAACTGAACCAGTGACTTAAAGCTGCTTCAAGGCCCCAACAGCTTTAGAGGCCATTCACACACCTTTCATACGTGATGCACACAAGACCATTCACACCACCAGGTACGGAACCACACATTACAACATTCACAAAAAGGGACAAGGTACACCTTGCTTGAGAAAGACAGAAATGACAAATATTACTGCAAGACCATCTACTCCTCAAGCACACACACACACATACTGGTTGGATTTGGCACGAGGGCAAGTGATGGATCCGTTTATAACAGTTTATTAACAAGAAATTTCACAAGAATGAAATGCACTGTCAATATTTGAAAAGACAAAAAACTGAACCAGTGACTCACAGCGCATGAGCTCTAAAACTGTGTCAAGGCCCCAACTGCTTTACAGGCCATTCACATACCTTTTGTACGTGTGACACATACAAAACTATTAACAAACCCAGCTGCAGGCCCATCACATTACAACACTCACATCAGCAGGGCCCATAACTTTCACATCCCAAATGCCTGAAACAGCAACCACACCAGCTGATGGATTGTGTGGACTGGCGTTTGGCTAGCAGTGTGTGTAGTGACCAGCAGCAAGTCACTACTCTCACACTGCCAGCCAAGCGCCAGTCCACACACACGGCCTGCCAAGCGCCAGTCCACGCATACTGCCAGCCAAGTGCCAGTCCACGCACACCAACAGCCAAGCGTCAGTCCACGCACACCGCCAGCCAAGCACCAGTCCACGCACACCGCCAGCCAAGCGCCAGCCTAAACACACTGGCAGCCAAGCGCCAGTCCATTCACACCACTAGCCAAGCGCCAGTCTATTCACACCACCAGCCAAGCACCAGTCCATGCACACCGCCAGCCAAGCGCTAGTCCACGCACACCGCCAGCCAAGCGCCAGTTCACGCACACCACCAGCCAAGCGCTGGCCTACACACACCAACATCATTTAGGGTTTATGTTTATACAAAAAACAAAACGCAAACAAATTGTAACTAGATACAAATCTATTAACACAAAATCTGAAACTAAATACATTGCACAAATGCCAACGTTGAAACTGAACAAAAAGTATAAAACAATACAGACCAGGCAGTTCACTTTACCACTCATGGATACTCCCAAAAATACTTATGCATGTGATACATTTTAAAACAAGCAGGCACACATAGCGCAGGGTTAGAAGGACACTCAGGGAAGTACATACATCTCCTACTGGGAAAGTCTTTTGAGGGCGTGGGAGGAATGTGATCGGGAAAGTGGTGATCTTTCAATCTAGCCACATCCTCCACAACTACAAATCTAGGAACACTTGCCTGTTCTACTACAACAAGACTGCCTATTATAGACTCCTGAAACTTAGCAAAAGTCAACTTTGACTCAGGACAACAATCCATAAATATAAAAAAAGCATTAAAGGTTGCCAAGTGGAAAAGATGGATAGCCAACTTCTTATACCAAATGTAAGCCTTACGAAGAGCAGTGTAAGGTTCCAACCACTGATATATTCTATCAACAGTTTTCCACATGCTGCCCGTCTCGAGCACAGAGATACCCCTTCGAGGGTCGATTCTGGTGATTTATAAATAAATAAATAAACACCACCCATGTGCCTATTAGTGCCTATTATAGTCTAAAATGCACACAGGTTTGCGCACTTCAGCAACCTGACCCCAAACAGTCACAAGTGAAGTGCTTTCATCATGGATGGTAGTCAGCATGTAGACATCTCTCCTGTCTGAAAACTTCACAGCTAGAAGTTCCTTCTGACAAACAAGTTATTTTGGGAAACCTTTATGGTTAGAGTGGATTGTGCCACAAGCAAGTGTCCACTTTGTCCAATTCCATGAACAATTGCACACCAGTGTAGAAGTTATCTACATATAATTGGTGACCTTTGTTATAAAGTCCTCTACGAAGTTCCCACCCAATTTTCTCAGTCACTCGAAAAGTGGCCGGACAACCAGGATGGGGGGGGGGGGGATTAATCCTGGAATACCTACCGGTGTACACCCTGAAATTAGAGACATATACAGTCCTACTGTCAAACAGCATATACATCTTAATTCCAAAGCATGCCCTCTTACTAGGAATGTATTGCTTAAAAACAAAGCGGCCCTTGAACAAGACCAAAAACTCATCCACTGCTATTTCTTTCCCTTTGAGTATAGTTCTCAGAAAATTGATCTACAAAGTGATCAATGACCGGCTGAATCTTAAATTGACGGTCATAATCAAATCATTATCGACAAAAAGAAGCATCTGAAGCAGAAGTAAATAGCTATCACGACTCGTGACTGCCGGAAATATAGCCGTTGCCATTAAGGGACTAGTAGACCAATATGAAGACATTGATGGCTTCCTTAGCAAGCTCATCAAAAAAGATAAACCCTAGAACTTCTTTAACTCGTCCAGATTTGTGGGAGTCCACCGGGTAGCTCTAGACTGGGGCCTAAGGCTGGCACTGTTGTCTCTCAAATACTGTTCAGCATGCAAATTAATCTGCTCAACACTCTCTGCTAAAAATACATTATTCATAAACATCAGAAAAAAATGTATTGGCAAAAAGATTTTAGTATCCACTCTACACCTTGGAACACCATTAAAGTCTGGAAATGCCGGCTGCACCATGCCTGGGGCAACCCAGATGTTGGCACTTCCAATGGGAAGCCCTAGATGCCTCTTCCTGCAGTATCGGCACATTCATGTCCTCCTCTAAAACATGCACTTCATCCACACTAAGAGTAGCTTCATCTGCACTGAGAGTAGCTTCATCATCCGATGATTCCTCATGAACAGAAAATACACTGCCTGAATCTTCCACTCCCTCCTCTGCCTCAGATGCAGAGTCAGTCTCTGAACCGTGGTCAGAGATAGACACAAAAAGCATACCAACGACCTGCTGAGCAGTAATCCTGAGACTAGCCATAATCCTCACTAAGAAAGGAGACTTCACAAACAAGTCAACAACAACCAACACTGTGCAAAATAAGTAATACACAAAGTGTGGCTTTAGCACAAAGATTTATATACTCAAAAGCAATATGACTCTCTTGTCAAAGATAGCTACACTCACCAGCACCTACTCTGCAGACTCACAACAAAAAGCAACAGCATCCAACTAGAAAGAAAAAACAAAACCAATCACTCATAAGACAACAAAGTACACATCAAGCACTAATGCATAAAGATTTTGACACCCAAAAAACAGAAGCCAAACATACTGCTATTATTACACCATTTGCAAAAAATACATTCATGGAGGGAAATTAAACTCATTTAGAGTAAATAGTACAAAAATACATGCAACTACACACACTGCAGAAACACCAGTAACGAAACCGCAACCTGGAACAGTCTAAAGAGCAAAAGCCTTGAACTAGAATAAAACGGAGAAATAAAACATTACAATTACAATTCACAAGAAATAAAACAATTAAAATTATAACACACTATGGGCCGGATGTAGGTTGGTCGGTAACGGCCGAAAATCGGTATTTTTGGCCGTTACCGACCGAGATTCCCAAAATGGTATGTAGGGCCACATATTTTACAGATTCGGTAAATTTACCGATCGGTAAATTTACCGAATCTGTAAAATACCGAATCGGTATTTTTACCGATTCGGAAACAATGAGATGTAGGTGGGACTCTTCTGAGTCCCACAAGCCTTACAGAATCGGTATTTTACCATGAAATCCTACTTCATGGTAAAATACTGATTCCGGTGTGCATGCACATGTGTGCATGCACACCTGTGCCATATGACAGGCAGACCAGCCCTTAAGGCAGGTATGCCTGCCACATGGCCCCCAAATCTTTTTTGGGGGTGCTAGAGGGTGTCAAAGTGACACCCCCTGCACCCTTGTCAAAATCGGTATTTACCGATTCGGTAAATACCGACCGGTAAAGCCCCATTCATTCCTATGGGCTTCAAAGCCCATAGGAATGAATGGGGCATTACCGGTCGGTATTTACCGAATCGGTAAATACAGATATTTACCGATTCGGTAAAAGGAACATCTGGATGTTCCTACATATCCACCCCTAAGATTTACCGATTTTTAATTACAGAATGGGAAGAATTCGGTAATTAAAATTCGGTAAATCTATTTTACCTACATCTGGGCCTATGTCACTACCCAAATGCTCAATCTGCCTGATGGGACCTCAAACAGGGCTGAGAAAAATAGGGATTAGGTAGGGTTTTCTGCCAGGCCAATCTGTCCCCCAGGTGGGGCAAAACCAAAACAGCAGTCAGAAATTTTCCAAATAAATCCCTGGTGCCTAGTATGGTTTTCTGCCTCCCGCCTAGGGCAGAAAGGCCAAAAAGGGGGCAGATATGTCCCCAGGGGGGCAGAAAATACATAAGCATAATTTAACGCCCTTGGAAGTCACCCTTGGTAAAGGGGTCGCTTCCATTACCTATAAAAGAAAATCCATGGTGTCTAGTGGGATTTTCTGCCCCCTGCACCCTGGGGGCAGAAAGGCCAAAGAAATGGCTGATCTGCCTCCAGGGACAGCGGGCAGAAAAAACATTCACAAATTTTGACCCCTTTAGAAGCGAACCTTGTCCACACACTAAAAACCACAATCCCTGGTGCCTAGTGGGTCAGGGGGGCCGAAAGGCCAAAAAAATGGGCTGATCTAGCCTCGGGGGGGGGGGAGGGGGTAGAAAAAACATGTACAAAGCATGACCCCCTTTGGAAGCGACCCTTGCCCAAGGGGTCGGTTCCATTGAAAAAAATATATATATAATCTCTGGTGTCTAGTGGGGTTTTCAGCCCCCCCCTCTTCCGGGACAGCTATACCAAAAAAATGCCAGAAAAAACATGGCAGATGTTTGAGCCCCTTTAGAAGTGACCCATGCCCAAGGGGTCACTTCCATTAAAAAATAAATACCATCCCTAGTGCCTAGTGCCTAGGAGGCCGATCTGTCCCCCTAGGGGGGCGAACAAATATGCACAAATTTGAAGCCCCTTTGGAAGCGACCCTTGCCTAAGGGGGCCGCTTCCTTTTAAAATAATAAATCCCTGTTTAATCCCTGGTGGCCAGTGGGGTTTTCTGCCCCACGGGAGGCAACCCCCCCCCCCCAACCGGGGGGCAGAAAGGCCAGAAAAAACAGCCAATCTGCCCCCAGGGAAGGGGACAGAAAAACATCCATGCAGTTTGCTACCATTGGAAGCGACCCTTGACCAAGAGGTCACTTCCATTTAAACAAAATTAATCTCTGGTGGCTAGTGGGGGCATTTCTGCTGTACGATCGCGACGCTGTGCGTGATCGTGAAGCAGAAATGCCTTGCAAAGAGACATCAGGGGAGAGGAAAAACTCTTTCCTCTCCCGCAATGCCTTGATGCATGGAGGAAATCCCCCCAGGAGCAAGGAAACCTACCTTGTTTGTCGGACGCCTGGAAGCAAATGGCTTCCAGAACGTCGGGAACTTCCTGCCGATGTCAGCGTGCGCTGTGCGCGCTGATGTCATGAGATTTCCATGGGGATGAGGGGGGCTGGAATGGTAGCGGAAACTCTTCCACTGCCATCCGTGTTTGTGGGGGCTAGATGGGCTGCCCATGGGGGGAGCGCCAGCGCTTCCCCCATGGGTGGGTGCCATGACCGAGCGGTTCCTTCATGAGCACACACCCACAGTGGCTCATGACAGAACTGCTCCGTCATGAGCATAGAAAGGGTTAATATTATATACAATAAGCCACAGTTGCTGTTTATTATTGTATGCAACTAACTAACAACCATTAACAAAGGCAATAGTTCTGACTTCTTGTAGGTATGATGTTACCTGTATTATATATCTGCAGGAAAATGGATTGATAACATCCTATTTTTTGGAAGATATATCAACTACATATTTCTTATATGGAAGGGCAGTAGTGAAGAACTAAAAGCATACCATCAGTACTTGAATGCCTATAGCTTTAATGTCCAACTTACAATAAATAGATAGATTTTTTGGATCTCCGCTTGTATGCTGATAAAGATATTATACACAGTGAGATCTTTAGAAAGCCTACGGCGAGCAATAATGTTCACCATGCAACCAGTTGTCATCCCAAAACTACAATTTCTGCTATCCCATTCGGTGAAATGATAAGAGCTCGGCGAAATTGTAGTGAAGAGCACAATTTCATGCAAAATGTGAAAACAATTAAAAGCAATTTCAGTCAAAAAGAGTATGAGCAAGATTGCTTACAAAAGGCAGAGAATAAAACCCAGATGACTGATCGTAAAACTACCCTTCTGAAAAAGAATTGTAAAAGAAATAATATCAATCGTACTGATGGGACTTTTGTAACTGAATGCAATATTTATAAAGGCCATGTGTTTAAAATCTTAAGAAAGAACTGGCATCTCTTGAAGTCAAACTCGCTACCTACTGATATAGTTCCATCAAAACCAAAAGTGGTATACAGAAAGGGCAGGATCATAAAAATCTGATTTGCCCTAGTTACATCAAACGACCATTAATAATGAGTTGCACCATTTTCTTTAAAACATCAAATAAATTAAAAATGCATGGTTCTTTCTTTTTTTTTTTTTTTTTAAATTTTTTAAAACCTTTATTGTATCAAAGCACACAGCTATTCAGCCTAACATCCCGGAGGCAAGGCAGCATGGTATCAGGAGGAGTAGAGTGCAAAACGATTCATATCAGGACAATGCAGGTTGTTTTTTATTTTATATAGGAACAAGAACCAATACAGAAGCGCCAAGGGGCGCAAAAGAGAGGCAATGGAAGAAAAGAAATGCGTATGAGTCAGTAGGAGGCGTCAGAGGCCAGGTAAAAATTTAGAGAAGAACGTAAGTAGGATGTAAGAAGGGGGGAGAGGAAGGAACAGGAGAATTACAACATGAGTAATATAGCTGGTGTCGTCGGCTACGGCGACAGGTGTTCATCACGGGGAATAGGCTCCGGAGGTAGGCACAGGTCACCCCTGTAAGCATTCCATGCCCCCCACACCTTATTCCATGTCTGAGGCCTCCCCCTGGCAACGTACACCGTCTTCTCCCGTAGCATACACCAATCCATATTGGCCTTCCATTGCACCACCAGGGGGGCCGTGTTAGCGCCCCATTTCTGCGCTATATCCCTCTTAGCAACCATGTTGCCCAGTGTAGCCCAACGAGTCTGCGCTGTGTTGTAGTCGTTCGGCTCCCAGACATTGAGGAGGCACCTACGCGCCTCCGCTGCCAACTCGACTCCAGTCACCTCCCTCATCACTCTGTGTACTCTCTCCCAGTAAGGGGCAATAACGGGGCACTCCCACAAGATATGCATGAAAGTAGCTAGGGCTCCGCAGCCACGACGGCAAAAGCCATCAGGCGAGAAGCCCATGCGTACAAGCCGGGGGCCGGTAACATACACCCGGTGGAGGATTTTAAACTGTACCAGCCGCAGACGCGAGGAAATGGCGACCTCCTTAGGGGAAGACACAGCACTCTGCCAGTCCTCGTCGTCCAGTTCCAGGCCGTCGGCTACCCACTGTTCTCGCAGGCGCTGGAGGAGGTCGACTCTAACATTGATCAGCTTCTTGTAGGACAGAGAAATGGCGCTATCAGGCATATGTCCGTCCAAAATTCTGTCCTCCAAGGGGGAGCTCTCGGGGATTTCGCCCTCCTCTGGCCTAGCGGCAGTTAGCGCGTGCTTCAGTTGGGCATAACGGAAGAACTCCGATCCACCCAGATGGTATTCAGTCTGTAGTTGTGGAAATGACTTGACCTCCCCCTTAGCTAACATGTCTTCCACCCTAGAGATACCTATAAGGTCCCATTTGTCAAAACCCTTGGTGTGCCAGAGCTTGCCTAGGATATCGGAATCATACAGAGGGGTAAGTCTCGTCAGTCTGCCCTGCCAGCCCTGTATCATGGTGATCGTCCGCCACGTGTGGACCGCCGCCTTGGTCGGGCCTGTGAGGTACCGATCGAAGGATCTGGAATATAGGGCGCGGTAATAGTTGCCTCCTTGCAAAAGCCACCTATCCATAGCGTAGCCCGGGCTGTCCACAGGGCCATACAGGCCATGGTTAATAGCAGTAAGTTGAGAGGCCCAGTAGTACCTCCGCACATCTGGTAGCGCGATGCCCCCGTCATACCACAGCAATGTAAGCTTCTGGACAGCGACGCGGAGCCGACCCTCCCAAAGCAGGGCACGCTGCAGGCTCTCGATCTCTCTAAAATAGCGAGCCGGAACTAGGTCCTGGGTATTCTGCAAGGCATACAAGAACCTGGGCAGAGACATCATTTTGAACAATGCCGCCCGGCCCAGAAGGGAGAGCGGAAGCTTGCGCCAACTATCCACATCCCTCCGCAGTCGTTGGAGAGGCGGGAGTAAGTTGCAGTCATACCTCACCTTAGGATTACTCGATATATAGATTCCTAGGTACTTGAAACCTTGTCCGGCCAGCTGTATGTTGCAGCCCCTAGGGAGGCGCGGCGTGTCACCCTTAAGAATGTAAAGGGAGGATTTGGCCCAGTTGATAACCAGGCCAGAGTAGCGCCCGAACAGCCGGAGCACGTCGCACGCCACAATGAGCGACTTACAGGGAGAGGTAAGGTAGAGCAGGATGTCGTCCGCATACAGGGAGACCCTATCCTCAAAGCCCGGGGACGAGGTGATTCCATGCAAGTCAGGGTGTGAGCGTAACATAGCCGCAAGTGGCTCCAGAGCCAGGGCAAACAGGAGCGGAGACAAGGGGCAACCCTGTCTAGTACCACGGTGAAGCGCAAAAGAAGCGGACATGCGACCATTAACTGTGACAGCAGCCAGTGGGCATGCATAAAGAAGTTGCACCCAGCCCAGGAAGCTCGGTCCAAACCCAAGCTTTGCTAGCACTGCCCATAAATAGCTCCACTCCAGGGAATCAAAGGCCATCGTGGCATCAAGGGAAGCAAGTACCGCCGGTTCCTTCAGAGCGTGAGCCCTGGCCATGACCCCATGCAATCGTCTCAGGTTGAGGGCAGTGTTGCGGCGGGGAATAAAACCTGATTGGTCCGGGTGTACCAGGTCACTGATAACACCGACCAGCCGATTAGCAAGTAGCTTAGCCAGGATCTTGGGCTCCGCGTTGAGGAGAGAAATGGGGCGGTAGGATCTGCAAACATCCCGCGGCTTGCCGTCCTTGTGAATGACCACTATGGTGGCCAGTCGCTGATCTAAGGGAAGGACTCCCTCTTCACGGGCCTGGAGGAACATATCTCTCAGATAAGGAGAGATCACATCCGGCCGGATCTTGTATAACTCAACCGGTATGCCATTGGGGCCAGTAGCTTTACCCGACCGCAAGGCGCGGATCGCCAAAGCAATCTCGTCCGCGGTTATATCTCGATCCATATCGGCACGGTCCTCTTCAGAAAGACAGGGGAGGTCAATCGCTGAGAGGAACTCAGCTGAATCGGTCTCGGAGCGGTCTGAACTGGCTGTATAGACACCCCGGAAATAGTCCGCAAAAGACTCGGCAATAGCGCTCGGGTCTGTGACCGCCACTCCGTCCTCACCCAGGATTTCCGGAACCACCCGGCTTGCCATCTCTTGCCTGTCCAACCAGGCCAGCAACTTGCCGGCCTTGTCACCGACGTCATAAATGCGGCCCTGCTGCTCCTTGGCCAAAACCAGGGCAGCATTCTGAGCGAGATCATGGTACTCCGACTGTTTCAGGGAGAGTTCGTGTAGGAGAGAAGGGTCTGGCTCAGGCCCCAAACGGGACTCGAGATCCAGGACTTCTTCTTCCACATGCAGAAGGTTGGCATCACGAGCTCGCTTAGCCTCCGCGATGAGAGCTAGGGCTTCACCCCGCAATACAGTCTTGAACGCCTCCCACAGGGTGACCGCCGAGCCAACGGAGCCCGCATTTTCAGTGAAATATAAGGCGATGGCCTTAGTCAGGAGCGCACGTGTCTTATGGTTGCGGAAATACCAGGGGTTCACCGCCACCGGACGGCTGGACAGGACAATACCAAAATCGAACGAGACCCACAACGGAGAGTGATCAGAGACGCCCCTTGCTAGATAGCGGGCCTCGGACACGGCAGGTGAATGCGCCGCCAGGGTGAGAACGTAATCTATACGGGACAGGCTCCCATGGGCACCGGAAAGGAACGAAAATTGGCGGAGCGCAGGATGCAGTAGCCGCCAACAATCCACTAGACCCATGGAGTCAAGGAAGGACGGCAGCCACATTTGGGAACCCCGTAGGTCCCTCGGCGGCTGGCGATCAAGGGTGCCAGAGCAGACGGAGTTGAGATCGCCCCCTAGGATCAGCAAGCCCGAAGGCAGGGACAAGATGGCGCCACCAAGGTCTTGAAAGGTGCTAGATTGGAGGCCTGGGGGAACATAAACCGAAAGCAGCGCTAAAGATCGCCCCTCCCATCTTCCTGCCACAGCTGCGTAGCGTCCCCTTTCATCAAGCAACGTGACGTCTATTTCAAGGGGAAGGGACGCACGCACAAGGATGCCCGCCCCCCGGGAACCCGAGGAGAACCCAGAGTGGGCAACCATTTTGTAACCCTTACGATTCAGGGCCTTACAGGAGTTCCCCACCAAGTGCGTCTCTTGCAGAAGCACAACATCAGGCATGTGCCTCTTTATCAGTTGAATTACCACCCCTCTCTTAACTCGGTCACCTAGTCCATTGACATTCCAGCTAAGCACTTTTAATTTCCTACCCCCCATCATCCAACAGCCCGCCCCACCCGACTCCAACCAACTCAATCATAAAGGTTACAGTAAAAAACACATTCCATTGCCTTAAGAAAGAGAAAGAGAAAGAACAAACAAACAATGAAACTTGCATAGTTGCACCCCCCACCCTGCACCCCTGCATATGACTAAAAAGCCCCCCCAACCAGCAGTGTGCCTGTCGCCCCATAACTACTCTACAAGAAGACACCCAGAGGAGTGAGGAATCTCCGCGAACACCCCCCGCCACCCTCCATGTACAGACAGGAAAGTTAATACGGTATCATAAAGCAACATCCGATAGTCGTGTGAGGTAAAAATAACAGTTGATGAATCACCCACTATAGAGCCAAGTCTCATAGGTCCGGGCCACCAGCAGCACCACCTTCATGTTCATCCTGAGCGTCTCGGCGCGGTGATAAAGTGTCCAGCCAGTGACTTACATTTTCAGCAAAGTCAAAGAAGAGGGCACGGCCCTCGTGTTCGATCCGGAGCTTGGCGGGGAATATCATGGAATATTTGAGACCCAGGTCCCGTAGTCTTCGCTTCACCCCGGCGTAGCTCTGGCGCTGTCGCTGCACCGTCCTGGTAAAGTCCGGATAGAAATGGACGTCGGCATTCTGGAACTTAAGCGGTCCCTGCCGTCTGGAAGCCTGCAGGACCGCGTCTCTGTCTCGGAAATTGAGCAGCCGGGCTACGATGGGTCTGGGTGCCACGCCCGACTTCGGCGGGCCACCCGGCACTCGGTGGGCTCGCTCCACCGAGAAAAAGTTGCTAAGGCCAGGCGGTGCCAGATGGGTCTTGATCAGGTCTTCCACGAGGAGGTCCGTCGCCGCCTCCTCTGACCCCTCCGGTACTCCGACAATGCGAACGTTCTGCCGCCTGGCACGGCTCTCAAAGTCCTCCAGCCGCCTTGCGAATTGCTCCGCAGTCCTCTGCAGGTTCCGGACCTCCGTTTGCAGGTCCGAGACGTCTCCCGTCAGACTGGATGTCTTGATGTCCAGATTCTTGACTCTATCATTAGTTTTACCCAAGTCGGCTCTAATGAGAGTCAGGTCGACGGCCATAGTGTCCACTTTATGCGTAAGGACCTCATGCTGTTGCTGCATGTCCGCCCTGAAACTTGTGATGGCCCCCATAATATCGCTCAGGGTGGGCTCAGAGCCGTCCGGCGAGCCCGAGTGCGGGATGTTCCTGGCAGAGGGACCAGTAACAGGCGGCGTCTTCAGTTGGGTATAGCGATCAATCCTGTTCTGTTGTTGCTGTGTTTTGCCGCGGGCGCCTCTGTTCGATGTCTTATCGGGGTCCCCTTTGCCCGCCATGTTAGGTCCGAGAGAACAAAGGGTTATGCCAGGCAAGCCCGAGCCCAATGAGCCGGAGATTTGTACGGGCTGGACCGTAGGAGGCCGTCTCAGGAACGCTCCGCTATCCAAAACACCTCGTCGTTGGTGAAGGCAGGCAGACACTCCGCGGAGCGGCAGTGTGTAGTGGCGGAGTCCGGAGAGACAATGGCACTGCACTGGCATGGAGTCCCACTCGACGTAGCTCAGCGTAGGAAACACCGATTCGTGATCTGAAAACAGTTCTCGCCTCAGTGGACCATCAGCAACAAGCATCCACCCTCGTGGACCAGGATTGCAGGCAGGATGATTGCGGAGGATCGGAAGGTCCGCGGAGCTCCGAGCTTACGCGGCCATCTTGGTTGCCCGCGAAGCTCCTCCGCATGGTTCTTTCTTAAAATTGACTCCTGATTTAAAATAAAAGACCAGTACATAGTACATCTATGTCTGGTTCTATTTTTCATTAATCGAAGAACAGTATGATTAATAGCAGGCTGATCATTAAGAACATTGATCACTTTGCTAATTGGTAAAACATTTTGTACTGCTATATGTGTCTTTTTATTTTTGGCTATGTGCACCGTTATATGTGTCCTTTTATTCTTAGGTAAATGCACTGTCAAAAATATGCCACATGTGCTTTCTAACAGATTTTTTATTGTGATATATTGCACTTAATTATGTGCCTATGAGCATGTTAAGACTGCGGACATGTTTGTATTGATAAACGAATATAGCAACGTAATGTGTGCCTAAAAATTCATGTACCTTTGTTCAAAATGTTTGCGATTTTTCACTAATGATTAATCATGATTTTGAGTTATTTTGTTGGTGAACAAAATGCTTTGGAAGCTTGAGCTTATATGGATTAGATGCCTAATGAATACATTTCATAAAATGGCCGATATATTCTTTGACATTTACAGAAAAGGGAGTGTACTGTGGCCGATGCCTTTTTTTACCTTGTGCGTAATGAATTAGGAGTTTGAAGAAATGAATCAATATAAGAAAGCGTTGATGACTAAAAAGGGTATACATGCTATCCCCAAAACATAATCAAATTAGAGGTTCAACCGTGGAAATAATGCAAAAAATAAACATCAATACCTCTCTAAATTTAATGAACTAGGTATATAGTAAACACACACTTCAAAATGGCCGACCATTTTTACTGATGAAGTTGCAATTATAATATGCCATGTTCAATGTTTGTTGCCCTATGAGTAAACTCGGGTACAAGCTATCAGAGATCCAAATGTAATCATATGGCCAAAAAAACAAAATTATCTTTGTTTGTTATATGTGCTATTTTCCGAAAAATTATATGGCCAAAACACGAAATTGTTTTTGTTTGTTATATATTTTAAAAATATTCAAATCATAGTATTAAATATGTTATTTCTCATAAATTTAATAAATCACATGTACTAATGTAAGGTAAAAAAACATTACTACCTTATACATTTATATAAATCAGGTGCTTAGCGAACATACTTGGCGGGCGAACGCTTGGCGGGCTTGGTGCCTGGGGTGGTCGCCATCTTCGAGTGGGGCAGAGGAGTTTCCATACGCCAGCGCTTGACTGCGCATGACCCAGAGAGGGAACGCCTACTTAAGGCGAGTCCCTGGCTCTTCTCCTCAGACAAGGTAGCGGAGCGCTTTGCTGCTCGGAGCGTTTTGCGCGCTCGTGTTTTATTTCTGTTTTTAAATCTGTTTGCTTTGGTTTACGGTCCTTTGGCTGCTTGTTTTTAAAATTCCCCTTACTTGCACTCTAAACTGTGTCCTCACCGCCGCTTGGCGGGCTTGGTGCCTGGGGTGGTCGCCATCTTCGAGTGGGGCAGAGGAGTTTCCATACGCCAGCGCTTGACTGCGCATGAACCAGAGAGGGAACGCCTACTTAATGCTCCTCCCCTAGCGTAGCGGGACCGCGTAGCGGACGCGCACTCGCGTGGCCGGAGTCGTGCCAGAGTCCTGCCCGTCTGCGCCCGTCCGCGACAGGACGTGCAGGACGTGGTTGGACTCTGACTTTATCTCTGGCTGTCTCCCTGACCAAGAATGCTGCGCTATACTAGGGACAGACTCGTTGCCATCGATCAGTCACTTGGGACCTGTGGGACAGCGCGGGTGGACCCCTTGTGTGGCCCCCTCTCCTGTGGCTGTGGGCGGTTTACCCTTCCCGCTCCCCTTGGAAGGAGTTGCAAGGAACGCGTCACTGCGGCTGTTAGTCCACTTCCTTTTATCAGTATTTGGAACCTAAATGTCAGGTTGCTTGTAAAACACCATTTGGATATCGCCGACCTGCTAGGTAACGATCCCCCAGATCTATTTTGTTTGACAGAGACCTGGCTGCAGGATGCTGATACGGCCGTTGTCAACCTGGCCTTCCCGCCTGAATACTCTGTATTTACTCTTAACCGAGGCTCTAGAGGTGGAGGGATTGCCCTTGCGGTCAAGTCCTGCTACCCGTGTACGTGGCAGGGACAAAGTATCTCAGGCTGTGAAAGTGCAATGTTTAAGGTGGCTATCACGCCTAACTTTACTCTGTCGGGGCTATTGATCTATCGGCCCCCAGGGAGTGAAGTGGCCTTTAGAGCGGCATTACCAGACGCCATCAGTAAGCTGGCTGTAGGGTGTTCCAACTTCTCCATTATTGGGGATTTGAATCTGCACTTTGACAATCTATCTAGCCCTACGGTGTCTATTTTTATAGCATATCTTGAAGCGCTCCAGCTGGCTCAGCTGGTGTCACAGCCTACCCATATAGGGGGTCATACCCTCGATCCGTTGTTTACCAACTTTGCGGAAGCCAGCATTTCTAGCCTTACACCGTTGGCATGGACTGATCATTATTTGATACACATTCGGTGCCCCATACCTGCTATGCAGCCCAAACCAGTGGTGTGCCCAATTCCCAGACGGCGCTGGAATAAACTGAAGCTGGACGAGTTTTTCCATCTCCTGTCGTCCGACCCACTTGATATAACTGGGTCGGCAGATCAGGGCTACGACGGCTTTTGTAACTGGGTGACCAGGGCATTAGATTCCCTCATCCCCATAGTTTGGTGTAAATCGGGGGCCAGGAATGCCAGCCCATGGTATGATGATTCGCTTCGGGCGCTTAAGACCACTTGTAGGCGTGCTGAGCGGGCGTGGCGCAAAACCTATAACAACGAGAAAAAGGTTTTGTATCTGGCCACTGTGAAACTCTATCATCGGGCAGTGTGCAGAACCCGCGCTGCCTTCTATGCCTTACAATTTCGGACTAGCTCTAACCCCTCCAAGGCTATTTTCAAGGTGTTGAAAGATCTTACCGCCAAAAAGGTGACTGCAACCTACCAGAGCTCTGTTGAGCACCATGAAATATTGGCGGATTTCTTCTTGGAAAAGGTCAATGCGATCTATCGGGCTTTTCCGTCGGCTATTCCATCTGCAGACGTCCCTATTAAATCTTTGACATCTGAGGAGCTGCACTCATTTCCGAACTTAACATCTGAAAGCCTTGGTAAACTGGCTCACCAAGTGAAGTCGGGGTCCCCAGCGGATCCGCTTTGTCCGGCTGTGTTTAAAGACTTGGCTGTGCATGACATCTCACCGCTATGCTCTTTGATCAATATGTCGCTTACATCCGGCGTAGTTCCACATAAGTGGAAACAGGCCATGGTTCGGCCTATTCTCAAGAAACCTAACTTGGATGGTAGCAAGCCCGAAAGTTATCGGCCAATTTCACTCCTGCCGTGGCCTGCCAAGGTGACTGAGGCGCATGTCAACGCGGTCCTCTCGAAACATCTACACCAAGCTGATATCCTTGATATGAGGCAGAATGGGTTTCGGGCCGGTCATAGCACGGAGACGGCTCTACTATATATGGTGGAGCATTTGCGCTCCGTGCTCGATGCGGGTCAAACGGCGGCGCTGGTGTTATTAGATCTGAGCGCCGCCTTTGACACCGTATCGCACCCCATCCTTCTGCGTCGTTTAGAGGAGGCTGGTGTCACCGGCATCGCTCTCCAATGGTTCTGGTCTTTTTTAGCCAATCGGGCCTTTAGCGTGACCGTCCCACCGTTTCAGTCCAAATACCATCTGTTGGGTCTGGGGGGTCCCCTAAGGCTCCTCGCTGAGTCCTACGTTGTTTAACCTATACGTAAGGCCGCTGGCTGAGGTTGTCCGGCAATGGGGTATGACAATGGTGTCATACGCCGATGATACCCAGCTAGCGGTCATGATCAGCGGGGATGCCGATGTGGATGCACCCAGATTCCAACAAGGACTGCGGGCGGTCGCCGGCTGGATGACGTCCAACTGTCTCCAGCTGAACGCTAGTAAGACCGAGGTCATGATCTTTGGCAGACAACTGGAACTTTGGGGAGAGAGATGGTGGCCAGGGGATTTGGGTCTTACACCCACCCCAGTCCCTGCGCTTAAAAACTTTGGGGTCTGGTTGGACCCTTCCCTTACGTTTGTATGTCATACCAAACATACGGCGGCCTGTTGCTTCGGCATCTTGCTCCGTCCTGTGCTTAAGTTTTTTGATGCCGCCACTAGGCAGCTCGTGATCCAAGCCACTGTCATCTCTAGGCTGGATTACGCGAGCTCCCTATTAGCTGGCCTGAACCAGGCAGAAATTGGACGCCTGCAGCGGATCCAGAATGCCGCAGCGAGATCGGTGGTAGGATTACCTAGATCGTGCCCCACTTCCAGTACCCTGCGCTCGTTGCACTGGCTCCCGGTGGCTCAGCGGATTCAGTTTAAGGTCCTCTGTGTTGCCTATAAAATACTCAAGGGGTCTCCAGCCATGATTCTTTCCAAACTCCTGGTGCATTACATCCCAGCGCGAGCTTTAAGATCTGCTGACCTAGAACTGGCTGTTGTTCCTCGTTTTAAGCGGAGCAGAGCTGGCGGACGCTCTTTTCAAGTCCGTGCGGCGGTGCTTTGGAACTCCCTTCCCCCGGCGATTCGCGCCCTTAGGGATCTGCTTTCCTTTCGCCGTGCGGTGAAAACCTTTTTATTCCCTTAGTTTCAATTTCTCTGTTTGTTGTTTTCGTTGTGTTGTGCTGCTACCTTGTCGGGCGCCAGGACGCTCCTTTGCTGGAGCATCTGTGCGTCTAATAAAATTGCATAACATAACATAACATAACTTCAAAATGGTCGACCATTTTATATGGTGTTTGTTGATATTACAACACACCATCATAGATGTTTGCTGTCTTACAAGTAAGCCTAGGTGCAAGCTATCAGGGATACAAGTATAAATATATGGCCAAAACACGAAACCGATTCTGTTCATTTTCCCGACAGATTCGGATATCATAACTATCGTGTCGTCCTGCACACCACAGTAAGTTAACACAACTAGAGGGTTAACCAAAATGGGCTCGTTACTGTAGTAGTATAAAGCTTTATTCGATTTTAAAACAGATTAAAATCATAAAAGCAACAATCATAACATACAATTTCATTCACAATCATTAAAATGCAATAAAAATAGTATTAAACATTAAATTTACATTTACAGAGTAAAGTCTTACATAACTACAATTACTAGATAAAAATTTGATTTCCGACGAAAACTTGTACAATGCCAGACATAATTGCTATACACGCTTCAATTTTCAGCCATAAAATTTTGTAAAGGACTGGAACTACAATTGATCATATTTGCAAATAATTTTCAAACAGTTTTTAAGAAACATAGCTATGCTTTTAGCATTTGATACTTATTCTAGATATTGTAATGCCATAAGGGCAGGGTAGCATCTACGTAAACCCTGGGCTTGCAATAATGGTATGATCCAACGCTTGCGTGGTCATTCATAAAATTTACAGAACAGTAATACGTGGATAGTGGTCTGTTCAGAAATACCATCACAAGGACACCGGATAATTGTAGTGGACCAATCTTGTCTCTTTGGAAATGTAATCAAGCGGAAAAACATATTGAGCCTAAACCGTGTCAACAAATATTTTTCATAGCTGGTCAGACAAAAGGTGAGATACGGTTGTATGCCCTGAGTACATTGAATTGTTAAAATTTGTCGATTTGACACTTTGTTAATTTCTTGGGCTATGCGTAGTTCCCTCAAATGTGACAACCATAGCGTCCTCAAAGTCTTTCTTGTAATAGTGGTTAAAATGGAAGGTTCTTTGAAATAAATAGAAAGATCCAAATCCTTAAGAAAGTTGTGTACAAAGTACAGCCACGGAATATCTGACCAATTGTCTAGGCCCAAACAATCTGTAATTAGCGCACGTGTTAGGCTACACTGCTCCGTAGACCAAATACGGTGCCATAATAGTATTGGCTGAATTTTAATATAGTCCGCAATATAATCCATGCCCAATTCGGCATGGCAAGCAAATGTTGGAGAGCACTGTGGAACGGCCAACATAAAACGAATAAAATTGTTCTCTACCCTCGGTAAAATGTCCACGGGTACGTAACCCCACACCCCAGCACCGTATACAGCTACGCTGTGACATTTATTTTGGATGATATATTTGTATGAGTTCTTTTGGGGGGAGGCTTCCCTATTTTATGCGCAAAGGCAATAAGGGCAGAAGTAGCTCTCAAAAATAAGAGGTGCCTACTAACAATGGCCGGTTTCCATGAAGAGATGTTATCAAATAGAATGCCTAAATAAGGGTAGGTCTTGGTGCAATCCAGCTTGACTTCTTCAATATATATCGATTTTTTCTTGGCTGTCTTTTTACAAAAATGCATTGCAAAGGTTTTTTTTGATATTGACCATTAGGCCCAGTGAGGCCATAAATTTACAATAGGAGTTTAACTGATTCTGAAGTTGTAATGGGGTATGCGCCATGATCACCGCGACGTCCGCGTAAAGTAACCCAGGAATGGGACGACGGGCGATTGCTGGCAGGTCCTGACTCCCCACTAACATGGCCTTCTCAAGACCGTTAGTATAGAGGTTAAATAAAAAAGGAGCCAGGACACACCCCTGTCTAACTCCCTTGGTAACTACAAATGGGGGAGTAAGCTCACCATTCACCCCATATCTCACCCTGGCCGATGCTTCCGAATACAGCTCGCGTAGAAAAAATATTATCGGTGGGTCTACGCCCAGTTCTGCTAAAATTGACCACAACCTTGAGTGTGAAACACAGTCAAAGGCTGCGGTCAACTCAACATAGACTAAGTGGAGATTACCCTTCTTAGCCTGGGCATATTTCCCGATAAGAAGCGAGAGATTCAGCTTCTGCTCCACAGTGCCCAGACCCTCCCGGAAGCCGTATTGCAGGTCTGTCATAATGTTGTTGTCCTCAGACCAGGCCCGCAGTCTATCTAGGATCAAACGACCGGCGACTTTACGAAGAGAATCAGGAGTGAAATGGGCCTGTAGCATGCGGGGTTGTTGCGGTCACCCTTCTTGAAAATGGGAAACAGGATAGAGCTTGACCAAGATTTTACAAGACCCCCTTTTAGAGCTGCTTCAATTACTCTGGTCAGCACTGGCGACCAGAGCTCCTGAGTATGAGTGTAAATATCCAAGGGTACGCCATCCGGCCCAGGGGCTTTGCCAGACTTTGAGGATCTCAGGGCATTGATTACTTCATCGTGACTGAAGGATAGTTCAATAGGATAGGGTGATGTGTATGTAATAGCTTCCTCCCCTTTTTCATTTGGATTAGCAGCTTCAGCTGAGAATATTTTTGAAAAGTGAGAGACCCAACCCTCGGCTGTGATTGCTACCTCCATGCTGGGTCCAGAGTTCCCATCATTCAAGAAGGGTGAGTTGACCACTTTCCAAAACATTAAACTGTCCTTTCTGTTACAACTCTCGTGAAGCTTCTCCCCAAACATTTTTTCCTTTCTTTCCTGCATTCTTTTTTTGCCAAGTTATAATGCTTTCTCAGCTTCCTAACTTCAGGTTGGTCCCTCTCAGGTTTGCATAAGGCTTTTCTTAGGGTTGAAAGGGCCTTACGGCAATCAGAATTAAACCACCCTTTTTCATGCAAGAAATCCTGTTTTTGTTTCCGATGCAACTCCTTGCTAATTACCTTGGTAATATTAATAAAAGTAGTCAAAATCTGATCTGTCGGGGTATCCAAATTTAGGCATGTTTCTAGCATAGCAAGGGCTCTGGTGATGACCTTAGTTGTGATAGCATCCGGATCTACTTTGGACCATTTAACCGAATAGCCATTGATTTTGTCTATACTCATGGCTTTTTGGTTTAATAATCCAGGGTCACCAGTTGTATTGCGTGCTGTTTGCACTGAGATAGTAACATTATTAAGGAAGTGATCACTACTAATATCATCTCCAGTTAAAAATGTGAGCAGCTCGTCCTTCATTTGGTTGGAGATCAAAATGAAATCAATTATGCTGTTGCAGCCCCTGCCGTGAAAGGTGGGGGAGAAGTCAATTGGGGGGTCAACTAATTCATTTGCAAACCCCAATCCAAGGGTAAAAAACTTTTCGTTTAGTATGTTCCCAGCACTGGAGTGCGCAAAATGTGTCAAAGGTCTCCCTCCCTCATCTACAATACCACAATTTGAATTATTATACTCTTTGCATAATGTAATATTAAAGTCGCCACCCCAGATCAATTTAAAAGGCGAAGAGGAACATTTATTCCGGTACTCTTCTAAAACAGATGTTATCCTGTTTAGGACTTTCACAAAGTCAGGTAGTGACAGGTTGTTATAAAAATTTACCAGAAAATATGTATGCCCTTGGTTCACTGAGAGTTTTAGTATCTGATAGTTCTCTGCGGTTAATATCTCTATAATTCCCTTAAATGAGAGGGTATTAAATACATATACTGATAAACCTCCCTTGGGTCTACCAAACAGGGAAGGATGTGCACTTGAGAAATACAGTCTGTACCCCTGAAGATGGATAGCGGTTACAGACCATGTTTCCTGGCAGCATATTATATTATAATTTCTAATTATTTATAGCCTGTTAAGTTGATCAACTTTAGGACGCAAGCCTGCTATATTCCAGAATATAATAGAAAGGGTCTGGCTACTAGATAATAGAACCTTGGGAGGAGGATGCGGTTGTTTGGAATGAATTTGAGTTTCCACAGTTTGACCCTGAAACACCAGAGAAGGATCTTGTAATAGGTTCCAAAGCCCATCAGTCAAGATACTATTTTCCAGGGCTTTATTTGGGAGATCACTGGAGGAAGAAGGGCTGCCACAATAGTCCTCCAATAATGAAACGTTATTAGGTACGGTCAGCTTATCTAGAGGACGTAAATTAGGATTATCTAGAGGAGTTGGGGTGGTTATCAGTCATTCTATATCATCCAATCCTGACAGAATGTTAAATCGATTCTGGGTGGGGATCAGGAATGGTCTTGTAGACAGTTGATGATTGAAACTGCATTCCTGGATAGAAAAATTATTCCATTGTGAAGGATAGCGAATACCTGGGGGCTTAGAATAATCATTCTGGTAATGGAATGAAGGTCTATAGTGATCAATCTGGTGTATGGGTGGGGATCTAAAGCGGGCTTCCTGGTATCGAGATAGAGGTCTAAAGTAATCATCTCGATGGTTAAAATGGGGCCTAAAACGATCGACCTCATGTTGGAATACAGATCTAATGTAGTCATCCTGGTGATGGAATGGCAGCCCAGGATTATTAGGAGGGGTTATCAGATTTCTAGGATAAAAGAAGGTCAGATCACGGGCTGTGATTGCATTACTGCCATCATGGGGAGACCAGTCTAAAATATATCTGACTGCCCTTGTATCTCTAAAATTTATTATAATGATATCCCCTGTAATATTCTTTAAACTAGGACCTAGCCAGGAAAGACTCCTGGCATATAGAATTTCACCATTCACATTCGGAGGAAGTGGTCGGTTCTTCCTGAGCCAAAATATAACTTTATTTTTTAACTGGTTTTGGTTCTCATTTTTACCATCCTCCAAAACCGGGACTCCAGTGAGAACCACCACAAGTGGAGCTGCTTCCGTAGGTAGTTCCACATTGTGCCTCTTAGAAAAGGATGGCCTCACAGAATCTTCACGGTCGATGGTTTTATGAGGATTTCCAGGAGGATTGGGTTTTCCTTGAGGGTTGGGTTTTCCACCCACCTGAACCACTTTGTCACTATTTTTTGCCTTTTGCCGGGATGTTTTAGTGGGCGTTAATTTTGGAGTTTTCGGGTTAATTTGATTTGTAGTTTTAGCCACCAATTGGTCAATTGCGTTTAGGGGTAATGCAGTACTTGTAGACACTGATGGGGGCACTGGAGCTACCTTAATTCCTTCTTTGATTTCATTGATTGCCTCCTCTAAGTTCTCCAGCTGTTGGGCTATTTTTTGTAACCTTGCTACTAAAGGCAGTATGAAAGATCTAATTAATTTTTCAATGCTTCCCATTAAATCATTACCGGAAGAATCTAACAAAGAGACGGGTGATTCGGTTGCTGATACAGATAATATAGGAGCATTAGATAAAGAGCTCATAGGTTTGGCAGAGTCTATGAGACTGATCTTATTTGTCTGTCATCTACTACCCCCCTTTCTCCTTCTTTTCGGGGGAGGACCTTGAGGTTGTGGGTTTTTAGAAGCTTTATTACGTTTTTTAACAGGCTCTGCCAATGGTAACGATACATCTACCAAGGCTTCTGCCTCTCGCGTCATGTTACCTGAGGAGACAGAGAGGTTTTGAGCAAATCGTTATTTAGATCAGGAGGGGGGGTTATATCTTGGAAGAGTAAAGGGATGCTATCTCCTGACGATATATCCGGACCCTCACTTTCACACTGCACACTGGGAAGCGGAGACATGGCTAGCTGTAGCGGGCCCAAAGATGAGCGTTTGTTCTTAATTAGCTCAACGGAGCAACGCCTCTTGGCCCATCGTTCAGCAAGTGCGATGTCCCTATCAGTTCCTGTAGCAACCCTGATAAAATAATTGTCTATTGTCCCTTGTTTTTCTCCTCCGCCTGCTGAGGATATTACTATAGTGGCAGGTGTAGTCATTATGCCAACTTAACGCTGTGGGTACCTCGCCAGAACACACTTAGTCTGTATATAATCACACACCAAGCGCTAAACAAACAATATACAATGTTCAGCTTAATCAAGCGTACCATGAAGAGGCATAAATGGATCAAATTGCTGGAAACAGGTACGTGTAATAACAATCAGTCTAACCTCGCCGTGAATAGCAAATCGAAATAGAGAGGGGGGCCCAGCCCAGCCTCTTCTGGCCTGTGAGGGCCTAGGAGGGCCCGCCCTTTGTCCGGGCTTAGCCCGGCGCCGCCCGCATGCGTCCCGCGATGTAGAAGGGTCTCAGCTCTTTTCTGCCCCTTCCGGGCGCGTCAGCGGGTGGGAAGGGGCGGAACCAACACGCAGGGGATTGTGGGGGCTGTAGTCCCCCCGCTCGGTGGCCGCGCGATGTTCCTGCTGCGGCGGCGGGGGGGACCAACAGCCGGTGTTATCACAAGCACCAATTGTGCTAATGCCAGGAAAATTCCCCCAGGTTCTGCTGCCAAAAATAAGTTCCTGCCGCTTTTCTTTCACCTCCTGTAACCTAGCCCGCTCCCCAGATGGGTCTCAGCTCTTTTCTGCACCCTCTGGGCGCGTCAGCGGGCGGGAAGGGGTGGAACCAACACGCAGGGGATTGTGGGGGCTGTAGTCCCCCCGCTCGGCGGCCGCACGATGTTCCTGCTGCGGCGGCTGGGGGACCAACAGCCGGTGTTATCACAAGCGCAGATTGCACTAATGCCAAGAAAATTCCCCCAGGTTCTGCTGCCAAAAATAAGTTCCTGCTGCTTTTCTTTCACCTCCTGTAACCTCGTTACTGAGTAGTTTTAACTTTGCTCTTTTTCTCTTTCTTAACTTGATCGTATATGCCCGATATTTATTTAGTTATGCTCTTTAGTGAAAAATCCTCTTCTTTCTTTAAATATTACCATGCACATTTGGCACAGGGTCAAAGCTGATTTGCATATGGCCATGTCTGAACTGGGGTGGTGTGGACAGCAAAAAAACGATGGATTTAGGCCCAGATATCTGTACTGGTGTGAATGTATGACATTGTTCTGCATTTTGTCCATCAACTGTTGTTTTGCATTTCTCACCCCGAGTGGGATGGGTATGCTCAGACGTGAGTCCCATGCTCTCCACACCACTGGAGTCAAGCTATCCTGGCTGAAGACGGCTGATAGCCAGAAACCGGTCCTAGGATGCTTGATTCTGGTCCAGGAAAGACATGGCTTGGCAGTTCGGGCTGGACTGTTCCCATGAGGCAAAGGGTCAAGGCTGATTTGCATATGGCCATGTCTGGACTGGGGTGGTGTGGAGTGCAAAAAAACGATGGATTTAGGCCCAGATCTCTGTACTGGGGTGAATGTATGACATTGTTCTGCATTCTGTCCATCAACTGTGGTTTTTGAAGAAAGCATTTCATAAAGCAATTGGAGTTTCTAATACATTTTTTGGGGGGGTTATTTGAATGATTTTGATTTTGAGAATTATCCATTCTGTTACACTTCCAATGCCAAGTTAATATATGGGTATGTGCTGAGCCTTTCTGAACCCTGTGTTATATATCTGGATGCAATGACAGAAACAGCAAAATACAAGTTGGGCGGCACACTATGCTGAACACAGATCTTTTGCTTACGTATTTTTAAGCCACACCTTTAATTTCATTGGCCACGCCCCTTTGAGAGACCCCCACGTTCTTTCATCCCACTTGAAGCCCTGGTAAGTACATGAGCCCACTGCAGCCAGGACCTCCCGCACGGCTACGGCATAGGCTGCTATAGACTTTTGTCATTTGTAATCGGGCATTCAGAGTACACAGAGCAGAGATACAACAACATGAGGACAACACAAGTGAAAAGTGTTTGGTCTGCCATTGGGCTGAAGCTCACTAATCAGCAACATATGATGACATGGCCTTCTTCTGGCTTGGGAAGCATTGCAACAGAAGATGGCCAATGAACTGCAGCAGGCATGAGGGATCTTGGTGTCCATATTTGAACTCGTTAAGTAATAAGGTTCTTATCACGTGATGGATGACACAGACTTAAACCACAGTGACATTGGAGCTCTGCTGCAAGTTATAAACTATTTTGAATGTTAGTGTGTGTTTTTTATATGTGCAGATTTAAAACTAGTTTGCAAACAAATGTGTTATATAACTGTCAATATAAAGATGGTATCAGTGGCTTACCAAGTTTAGGGTTACACAGATCAAAAGGGGCAACAATCTGAAAATGCGTGGTAGGGTGTGTGGGGAGCGACTGGCCTCTCCTTTGAGACCTCTCATATGACAGGTGTGCGTAGTAGTAAGTGAAGAGGGACTGGCCTCTCCATTCACATCTCTCTCGATTCACGGTTGTGTGTAGTAGGTTGTGTGCATGGACTGTCCTCTCCTTTGAGACCTCTCTCAGATGACGGATATGCATAGTATTGTATGTAGATGGACTGGCCTCTCCTTCGAGACCTCTATCTCAGATGCTGGCTGTGCATAGTATGGTGTATGGGAAGCGACTGGTCCCTCCTTTGAGACCTCTCTATCAGATGACAAGTGCGGGTAGTAGGGTGTATGGATGAACTGGTCTCTACTTCGAGACCTCTATCTCAGATGATAAGTGTACATACCAAGGTGTGAGGAGGTACTGCCCTCTCCGTTCAAAGCTCTGTTTGATGACGGGTATGCATAGCAGGGTGTGTGGAGGAACTGGACTCTCTGCTGAGACCCCTTTCTTGGATGATGGGTGTGCATAATGAGGTACTGGGTTTTTTCAGAACCGATACTATTACAATAACCCAGCGGTGTCAGGGCAACACCCAAAGACCCCAGATTCCCCTGTCTTGGCAAACAGAGACACGGAATACTTCTCGATGACGTCAAAGACCAAAGTTTATTGGTTGCAACCAGGGACAGAGGTCTACGAAGTACACAAGGGTAGTTCGACAGAGACTGCACCATCTCAATGAACAAAACTCGGTCTTTTATGCCGAAAATTACGCTTCTGGCAACATCACAATTTGCATTTAGTGTATACAAAACTAACCAATGAACAAGTAGCTTTTTTAAAAGGTAACGAATCACGACAGTCAAAGTTAATCCCACTTTCCGTTGTCCAGCCCACCAAAACGATCGCACACATGCTAGTTTCCTGTTCGATCAGGCCGGACAAACCCATCATAAAACCTTCAACCCAGATCGATGAACATGTCGTAAAGGAAAGGCAGAAACAGATGGAAAGGAGATAGAGGAGTGGGAACGGTGGGCCAAAAAATCGGACCACGTCCTGTTCTTTGATCTTTATCAGTGCAGCTGCTGAACAAGGAACTGGCTCAGCAGGATTCGCCCCAGGCGAGGAGTCAGTTCGGCCAGGTCAACCAGAAGTCAGCTAAGGCGTACGTGTCAAGGACTCGTTCGGCCACAATCATAGGGCCTATGTTAGGGCAACCATACAAGATGGCTGCCACATACAAAATGGAACCTGAGGGTTCAAACTAAATCCTCAAATGCAGAGTGTTCTCCTATATCGATTCATACGAAAACACTCAGACACGTTAGACTCGTCATTTGCGGTCTGCTGACACCAAGATCGTCCATTTCCGACAATCTTTACAAATCGGGTTTCTGAAACTATCGAACCCAATTCGGAATCACGGAACTACAGCCCTTCCTTTTGCCCTATCATAGGCAATAAACCCAGACCCATTTTAATCTGAATCCGGATCTATATTCATCAGGTCATCGATATGCTGCTGTAGCATCATCTTATTACTATCCATCTCTCTCCGGACAGGCTTCTGTACGCACAAAGTAGCACAAAGGCCACAAATCGCCGGAGCACACTGTACACAGAGACAGAACATGAACAGAATCGCTAAGACCATCCCAATAACCATCAAAATCTTCCAACCCCAAGTGGATATCAATCCCCATAACCATCCCATCAAAGACCAATCCCCTTTGTCCAGATGGACAGAATCGGAGATTTTATGCAATTTAGAAATAGCTTGGAAGACTGACGGAGCGTTGTCTGGAATAAAAACGCAGCAGCTCGATTGAATCAATCTACAAACTCCCCCTCGATCTGCCAGAATAACGTCTAGGGCAACTCTATTCTGAAGTGTCATAAGTCTATCCGACTGGAGCTCAGCAGTCAGGTTACCAAGGGCACCGGCAGTCTCAACTATGGTGGACTCAACCACTCTCGTAAGCTGACGAATATTCCTACTGTTAGCCATAGGTCCCCAGAACGGCAGAAAACCCTTAAAGAAATCACCCAATTCTTGTCCTGCAGTGTCTTCTTGGCTAAAGACACCTCTAGCAATTCTCATTTTGTGATAATCTGCCGCAGCTGTAAAAGTGGGGGGTAACAGAAAGGAAACAAAACATGTGCCCGAAAAGTCATGGGGCAACCATGTGTATGCTTTGTCATAGCAAACAAAGTAGGTACCCTTAGCAGCTAAGAACACTGGGGAAGACTGAGACGGAAGCACATAAGTCTCAGCGCAAACGCTCTTCCCTAACTGAGCCTTCGGATTCTTACAGTTGCCCTGCAGACAATAGTAGCCCTTATGGGGCACTATCCAGATCGGTAGAGGACTTTTTGCACGCTGGTTAATACTCAGACTTACTCCATATCCAGTAACATTCCAACCACTATATGGTTGCCTCTCGTCTTTTGGAATAGTCTCTACTGCATTAGTCCCTTTAATCATGTCGACTATGCCTCTAGCTATAGGACTATTCTTCGGATTATTTCTCGGTGAACGTAAGGGGTCAACACTGTGGGCATATATGAACATGGTTCTGTAAGCTCGGATCGAACCATTCAAACTAAAGGGCAAGACCAAATAAGGAATTCCTTTATCAGTTGTATGAGGCATCAAACCACAGATCCAGCAGTTCGTTGTATTGATCACTAACTGATGCTGGTGCAAAAGCTGTATGAAGGAATTATTAGCGAACTCTTTACGTCTAACTACCTCATATTCAGGCAAAGGGTGGAAAGAATGAGAGGAAATAGTAGGTGAAGGTGTAGGTTGCACAGTGGAATTAAACGTCATTTTAAAAACAAATGCTGCATAACCAATTATAAAAATTACAAAACTCAATAGCAAAAGTATGCATGGTATCAAAAAACATTTCTTTGACATTATTTTGCAAATGCGTTTTCTAAAAGTCAGTGTCTGCACAGGTCTCACCAACTCAAAGAAATCCATCCTAAACTAAGGGTGCTGCCCGCGGTGGTTGGTTGATTCTGCTTGAGAGTGCCTCTGCTGCACCCAAGAAGGCTGCCTCGGACCAACAGAACCCATGACCTAGTGTCTCAGACTTACACTCCCAAGACTGGTAGCAACCGCGACCCTAGCAGCAAGAACCGGATGGCAGCTCAGAAAAACAAAAATACGTAGATCCTTGGTGGGGAGTTAACCTGCAAACATTAAAAAGGCTGAGGCTCGGTAGTGTCCAACCGCTCTGCAGGAGGTATTGATGCTTGCAAAAGACGATCACTTTCCAATTCTGAATTAGTCCCAATCAAACGAGCATCACTGAACGTAACAAATTTCGGAATTCTTTCTGTTTCGGAATCTGCAAGACCATCCTGAACCCACTTGTCATAAGGCAAAGGTAAGGGTGCTTTCTTCGTATGGGAGCCGTGAATCCAGTGGCGTTTCCCACGTACTCGCACCTCAGATCTCGTCAACAGTAGGACTTGGTAGGGTCCAGTCCAACGGGGCTGCTCGTTCTTCGTACGCTGGAAATTCCTGACGAAGATCCAAGAGCCGGGTTCTATGGCGTGGCCTGGATCTTCTGTAGCTTGTGGAAGAGAGTTATATACCTGTTGGCGTAAAACACTCATTTTAGTTGTCAATTCACGCTAATAGTCAAGCAAAACAGGGTATTCAAGGTCACTAAATCTCGTTGGTCTTGGTACGCCCCAAATATTCGCCGGGCGACCAAACACAACCTCATACGGACTGAAACCCATTTGTGAATGCACAGTCATTCGGGTGGACAAAAGTGCTAATGGCAAAGCATCTGGCCATTGTAATCCAGTGCTCTCTTGAATTTTGGCCAACTTAAGTTTCAGAGTGCCATTATAACACTCGACTAAACCAGCTGATTGGGGATGATTTGCAGCATGAAATTTCTGCCTAATCCCGAGACCGTCACACACTCTCTTCATCACTTGACCCACAAACTCACTTCCGTTATCACTCCAAATGATTCTCGGCAAACCAAATCTAGGGAAGAATTCTTTTATCAAAGCTTTGGCAGTGGACAAAGCAGTGTTGTCCTTAAGGGGGTAAGCTTCTACCCATCTAGAAAAAGAGCAAACAACCACTAACACATACTTTAAGTTGTTGCATCTTGTCTGCACAAACAGAACTATGGACACTAAATAATGCATTGCTTAGCTTATCAATTATAATAGGTGCTGTTAGACTTTGCACATACCTCAGTGATAACAGACTTTGTAGTTGAACCCACAATCTCCTTACTGACTAGATAGTGTGGCAGAGTCATTTAGCTCCCAAAGTCACCGATGATTGATCCCCAATGATGTCAGAGGCACGGACTCATACTTGCAAACCTTCCAAAACCTTTAGCTCATCCACTCTAGTCTGGAGGACCAAAAACCACAGAGTCTATTTAAGTTTAAAAGCTTTATTAAAAGTAAACACATTTATTAAAATCAAGTTTGTCATAAAAGTAAACGTTTAACTGAAAATGGAAAAGTGCTTAGTGCTGACGATTAATTGGACACATTTCTTGTGGTCGAGCCGAGCTCTCACCTGGTTTGAACTTGATCCTGCTCGTGTTCTTAGAAGTCAAGCTTCTGTCTGTTAGGAGAAAAAGTGGTGCGTGTTAAAAATAAAAAGCAAGCATTCATCAGTTGTGCCAAAAAGTGCAGCAAGACAACAGCCTTCCCTGGAAAAAGGGACATTTTTACTTTAGAGTAGACAGTCACAAATTATTACATTGTATTCTGTTTTTTTCACATTTCTTTCTTCCTCCTAGACCAAATATTATATAGTAGTGAGTGGTGTATTCTAACATTATTAAATGTACTTTGTAGGTGGAACATCTGGAGGCGGGGCCAGCGCAGAGGTGGTGGCATTGGACGAGGGGAACAACTCTGGGGAGGAGGCGGCGATGCAAGTGCCGGACAATCCTGTGAGGGATAACACGGTGGTGGCGGGCAGAGGTAAGCTATATATTCTTTACTTATTGAGATTGAAGACTGCAAAGTGTGCTTTCTGCATGGGTGTATTATAAATCAACCAGGTAGTAGCCTCCTCTAAATGTATTTCGACTTAGCTGTGAAGTTTTTGGCGAGAAGAATCCCAATCAGATCTGAGATGAACTTGATGGATGGGATGAACGAAAAGCGAAAGAAGGGTGTAAGTAAGTGTGGAAGGACGAGAAATGTAATGATGACTGGCAAAGAAGAATGATATGTGTTTGCTTGGTCCCCGAGGTGGCTGGGAAGGAAAGAATATGGTATGGTGCATGGCTGGGTGAATGATGAAGCAAGGATGGGTGGAAGGAGAACAGCCTGGGTGGGTGAAACAGAAACTGTATGTGTGCATATACTTTGAATGGATGGATGCCTGGATCATGGTACTATCTGACTCTTAGATAGCATATGTGTATCTAGAGAGAGTAGACGGTCACTGGATGAACTGAGTGTTACTTTGAAGAGCATGTAACACCGCACCCGCACGTCCGTTCCAGTGTAGGAAAGGTAAGGAAAAGAGGTTGTAATTTTGTCCAAATACTACCATGAATAGTAGCAGTAGTTTGTATTGCAACTGCAAGCACAGAATATATCCGGTTATTACGGTGGACACTCCCTACCTCTCTTAATAACTTTAGTTTAGTAGTAGTACGTCATTCATGTGTGGGCGTATCACTGTTCACTCAATAATAAGCAAAGCACCTAAAGTCATCCCATATGTCATCAAATACATCCCATGTGAAGTGATAGATAATCAGATTATTTAGCTTCTTCATTTTCCTTTTCTAGAACTGATTTGCACTGTAGGGTGAAAGCTAAATTAATTAAGCAGTAGCCCTTTTAACAGAGTATTCTCAGTGCCACCTGTAATAGAAAAGTAAGAGTTTCACCACCTGCATGTACTGGACCGGTACAGTAACGCAAGTCTGTCTCACTCATCATGGTGTGCGTCTGTTTTTCTTGGGTGCAAGTTCACTGCGCTGGCATTATGCCGGCTTGCATAAGATAACATACCAATTTTCCTAAACAAGAGAGAAGAAGAAGAATAAGACTGGTGTACTGTCATAGTCTACTGTAATGGAAGTCCATAGTGCTCGTAGAATTTGTTCCTTAAACTCCCACTAATGTTAGAGCAAGGATGAAGAAGTCGGAGGTTACATAGATACTGTCCTCAATAGTTATGTACTGTGCTTTCAATTTGCTACTTGTACTGTGACACAACTTTCTGCTCAATCATTTTGTGTTAATCTTAAGGAGCATTGGTTACAGACTATGGGGCAGATTTATGAAGGCCTTGCGCCGCCGGTGCGTCACTTTTTCCCATGTTAAAAATGACGCACCGGTGGCGCAAGGCCTTCATAAATCTGCCCCTATGTCTTTCTTTCTTCATATAGTTGCTCCTTCCAAATCCAACAGACCATCAAGGAGGAGGGAGCTGGCTCGAATGGCCCGGCAACGGAGGCTGGATGCCACTGTCGCTGAATATCGGCGGCTGGTGGCCCTGGAGGAGGAGGAGACGCAGTCTACCGGTACTACAACAATATCCACTGGGACAGCTGCATCCTCCTCCGTGCCCCCACGGGCTGCCAGCCAGCGCAGTGCTCCAGCGGTACGGAGCCGGGCTACCAAAGCCAACCGCCGAGCAGCAAAGACAGCAGCTGCCCCCCACAGGATTTGCAAGGCACGCCAGCGCCGCTTATGCCTCAGAGTGGCCTACCTGGAGCAGGAGGTCCTAAGCTATAAGAACTTGGTGGAGGGCCTCCGCTTCGACCATGCCACCCTCCGCAAGGAGCATGATGCCCTGGCCGCTAAAGTCCACAGCATCCTGCCGTAGTGGCCCTTGCCCCTTTTTAAGAGACTTTTGGGGGGTGGGAATTGGGAGTTGGGTTGTTTTTGGGACTTTTGAGGGACAATCGTTGGGGTTAGGGAGGGTCTTGCGGGAGATTATTTTGTTAGGGCTACAAAAATATACTTTTTAAAACTTTATCTGGCCATACCTGTTTTTTACTGCTTTTGAGTCTGGTGGGTGGGGGTTTAACAGTAAGTTTGTTTTCCTGAATAGTTCTAGGACTTTAGTAGTACTACCGTCAATCTCTCGTCTCTCCTAATACTCCATTATACTACCTCCAACTAAACGCTTATCTTACCTGTAATTTGTGTTTGAAAGTAGGGCTAGGCCCAGGGCTGGCTCCACGGGAAATGGCGATTAAGGTTGGCAATCCAGGGCGGATGAAATGTCCTCCTCATTGCGCTGGTTCTAGTGGTGTGACACAGTGACAGTTGCATGCCTATGGAAAAAAAGAAAATGAAACCTGGTTTGTCCTTACTGTAGCATTACAACGGTACGATAGAGAATATAGCAGGTGACAGTACACTAGAACAGTGCCACAATGTAGCCTAACAAATTTCTTTGACATTGGCTACTACTACAAGAAATAGTAGTGAAGCTGAGTAAGTCTAGAATATATCCTCGGATTCCTTCACCAGCCTGTTGCTATGACCTTATCCACCCCAGCAAGTGTGTGGAATTATTGATGTCATTTAGTCACACATCAAGCAAAACCACACAGCCCGGGGGAAGAGGGTTAGGGTTTGTAAAATGGATGGGAATGGGGGTTTCTTTTTGGGTAGGTTTTGTTAAGAGAAAAAAAAAAAGCACAGCATGGACAAACAATAATTGAACATAAAGAAATTTTTGGGTACAAAGCTAACCATAAATCTTTTACGTGACATAAAGGAAGTGCATGCACTACTGAATGCATTGTTACTGAAAAGTAAGTAGTACTTTCGACAACCGTGAATGACAGAATGCGACAGTACAGGGCTACATTAAATTAGGTTTAAAAAATAGCCAAAGTAAAACCTATAGAATGGCTGTAGGGATCAATTTAGAAGCAGAGAGAGATCCAAGAAATGCAGTCACACTCATAGAAGAAAACAATGGATACTGTATCTGTATGTTGTTGTAGTTGTCCTGTTGAATTTGGTAAGTAAGTTGCATGCAGGAAACAATTCCTCTTATTAGCGGCACTCCTCCATTCCAGCTGACGCTTCATCCATCAATGTTGGTGACCAGAAGACACCCTGTCCACTGCCTGCCTGGCGGATGCTGAATTGCGGCTCGCTAATGTGAAGCCTGACTCCATCCTTTTTTCCCCATTGCACAGACTGAAACCCGGCCTGTAATTATTGAACGAAAAACAGGAAGTGATATAATATTACAACACCACTGATAAATAAATATAAGGTATGTACGCTGTGTAGTGCAAAAAGTCACACTTTGATTTTCCTAATAGACAGTACAATATTTTTGAAAGTGCGTACTCTGTCTGAGTCATCTTTTGAAGGATAAATAAGTATGGGCAAATTAATTTAGCGGATCTTTCCCCTCAAGCTAGGTGTACTGTAAACTGTGTTTTAGAACAAAATTAGACCTTCCCAGCAGTGCTCCCACCCAGACCCTTAATAAAGCCAGTCGCAAAAATGTAGAAGACCCCCAATCAGATCTCAAAAAACGAGGCATAGCAGAAAACTGGTGACAAAACGTACTTTGAAAGTAAAAGTAGGCCCAAATACCCCCTTACCCACCGTGGATTGTATTCAAACCACTTGCAAGCAAGCAAAAGTATCCATAGCCAGCATCGCTCCAAGACTCGAAAACCCCCCCACCCAAACACATGCAATAGAAATACTGCGAACCCTAACGAGCCCTAAGTTAAGAATAGTGGCAAAGGCTTTCTTTAACTATGCCAAATCCCCCCTTTCCCACCATGGATTTTCTTCAAATGACTTGGAACCAAAATTATACATTCTCACGAGTGCTCTAAGACCCCAGAACTCAGTTGCAAAAATCTAGAACACCCCGAAACACATGCAATCCTGCTGCTAGGGCTAACCCTAACGAACCCTAAGTTACAAAAAGTGCCAAAAGGCTTTTCCTTATGGATTTTGTCCCAACCACTTCTATCTGGTATTAGACCTTCCCAGGAATACCCCAAGACCCGCCAACCCACCCGCCAAAAAGCACAACACCCCAAACAGCCAAAAAGGAAAATCTCATACTTACAATATTTCTCGGCCTTCGGTCCAAACGCGCTGTGCAGCTAGGCCATAACTCCAGTTTTCCACCACGGATTTCCTGAAAAGCAAATGCAATCAAGATTAGACGGTCCCAGCAGTGCTCCCAGACCCCAAAACTCACCCACAAACACCCGGAACCCCCCAAAGAGCACCTCAAAGGCAAGCAAGTCAGCAAAAACACACACAAAAAATTCCGCCTCCGATTTGGTCCAAACCACTTTTATCCGGTATTAGAGCTTCCCAGCAATGGCCCCAGAGCCGTCAACCCAGGAGAAAACTAGTAGAAGACCCCCAAACAGCCAAAAAGCAAAAGTACAAAAATGGGGACTTAGTCATTTTCTTCCCAATTTCCCAAATCACTCCGCGCGCTCTGCAGCTAGGCCCTAACTCCCCACTGCCACCATGGATTTGCTTCAAACCTCTTGCAAACTAAAGTATCCATAGCCAGCAGTGCTCCCAGACCCCGAAACCCACCCACAAACACCAGGAAGACCCCCAAACAGGCCCCCGAAAACGCTACATTGAGCAAAATGTCAGAAATAGCAAAAAAAAAATTCTACGTGGATTTTGTCTTAACCACTTCTATCCGGTATTAGACCTTCCCAGGAATGCCCCAAGACCCACCAACCCACCCGCCAAAAAGCACAACACCCCCAAACAGCCAAAAAGGAAAATCTCATACGTACAATATTTCTCCGCCTTCGGTCCAAACCCGCTGCGCAGCTAGGCCATAACTCCAGTTTTCCACCACGGATTTCCTGAAAAGCAAATGCAATCAAGATTAGACGGTCCCAGCAGTGCTCCCAGACCCCAAAACTCACCCACAAACACCCGGAACCCCCCAAAGAGCACCTCAAAGGCAAGCAAGTCAGCAAAAACACACACAAAAAATTCCGCCTCCGATTTGGTCCAAACCACTTTTATCCGGTATTAGAGCTTCCCAGCAATGGCCCCAGAGCCGTCAACCCAGGAGAAAACTAGTAGAAGACCCCCAAACAGCCAAAAAGCAAAAGTACAAAAATGGGGACTTAGTCATTTTCTTCCCAATTTCCCAAATCACTCCGCGCGCTCTGCAGCTAGGCCCTAACTCCCCACTGCCACCATGGATTTGCTTCAAACCTCTTGCAAACTAAAGTATCCATAGCCAGCAGTGCTCCCAGACCCCGAAACCCACCCACAAACACCAGGAAGACCCCCAAACAGGCCCCCGAAAACGCTACATTGAGCAAAATGTCAGAAATAGCAAAAAAAAAATTCTACGTGGATTTTGTCTTAACCACTTCTATCCGGTATTAGACCTTCCCAGGAATGCCCCAAGACCCACCAACCCACCCGCCAAAAAGCACAACACCCCCAAACAGCCAAAAAGGAAAATCTCATACGTACAATATTTCTCCGCCTTCGGTCCAAACCCGCTGCGCAGCTAGGCCATAACTCCCGTTTTCCACCACGGATTTCCTGAAAAGCAAATGCAATCAAGATTAGACTGTCCCAGCAGTGCTCCCAGACCCCAAAACTCACCCACAAACCCCCGGAACCCCCCCCAAAGAGCACCTCAAAGGCAAGCAAGTCAGCAAAAACACAAAAAATATTCCGCCTCCGATTTGGTCCAAACCACTTTTATCCGGTATTAGAGCTTCCCAGCAATGGCCCCAGAGCTGTCAACTCGCCTGCAAAGAAGTAGAACACCCCCACAAGTGCTGAGTCTTTCTTCATTGGGCGTAATCCAGCCCTCTGTTTTGATGGAAATAGGAGTCTGTAGGAGGAGGATAGAGGAGCATGTTCTTCTGAACTTGTGAACCTGAGGAATGCAGACTGCGGCACCTTCAAATCCATAAGCAAACAAGTGAAGACAGTTCTGCTGATGGGCTTGTTTTTGTGATTAGGTGATTAAAGTTTGAATTATATTAACTGTGCACAACAAAGAAAGACAGACACACAGGAATAAAAGTGAATAAGTCCGAACAAGAAAGTTATAGATTCATTGTCTCATTTTCAGGGCTCGGTGTCAGGGTCCAGGAATAAGAATAAGGCTTCGTCTTCATACTATGCGAATTCAGGCAGGGTGAGCTCAGTGTCACCTAACAGAGAAGAAATTCCCTCATCTACGTTGCTGTCCACATCGTCTTCATCCGGCGTGCTTTCTCGTACTTTGTAATCTGGTGGTATGAGGTGCTGATTCATCTTGATCATTGTTAACCTCTCCACATTTTTGGGCGAGAGGCGGCTCCGTTTGGGAGTTAGAATGCCACCAGCAGCACTGAAAACACGTTCAGAAGACATGCTTGCGAGTGGGCAAGACAAGTAGTTTAAAGTCAGGTTGGAGAGCTGTGGCCACAATTTCTTTTCCCATGCCAATACGCCAATGGGTCAGCATTAACATAGACCTCTGTTGAGTCATTCAGATAGTCCTGCACCATCGACTCAAGGTCCTCCTCCAAGGTTCCTCCACTTTGCTTAGCTGTTGCTGTGACCTTTTGAGAACCAAACACAAGCAGAGCTAGCCAATCCTCTTCAGCCTCCAATGTTACTGTTGTGTCTGGTGCAGATGATCCGGTTGCAGGTGTCTTTAACGGCTGAGAGGTCACTTGTGCCACAGCCACAGGTGCAGAAGTGGATTGTTTTGACTGGGGATGGCCTGCTGCTGCTGATGTACTGCCTTTTCCTTCAATGAGCTGCCATTCTCTTTCAAACCTCTTGGCTGACAAGGCTAGCCAACGTTTGTACTTTGTAACATCTTCATCATCAAAAGGAAAGAATGCTCGGCCTGCAGCACCTTTTTGTAGCGTGGATCCAGAATAGTAACACAAATGTAATGCTGTTCTGAGTGGATCATTTTAAGACGTTCATCACCTTGTAGGCGCTCTAATAATTTCTCCGCCAAAACAAAAGGGTCTTGGTTTTTTTCATTTTTTTGAAACACAGAAGACACCGTTGGTGCTCCAGCATGTACAACAATGGGATAGCTTCCCAAATTACAGTCCTCCTTGCTGACTGCACGACTGCACGCGTGAAGAACTCAAAAGGACGAAGCATGTCTGTCAGGCTTTTAACTAGCTCCCATTGCGCCGCATCCATCCTCAGGTCCTTGTGAGCTGTACCCTGTTTTAAGAAATAGTGATTGAGTACCGTATACTGCTCATACAGACGCTCAAGCATGTAGAAGGTTGAGTTCCAACGTGTTGCCACCTCCTGGATGAGTGCTTTCACTGGCATTCGACGTTCATGTAGCAGGCTCCTCAGATGCTTCCGGGCCTTAAAAGAATGGCTGAAATGGTTGCACATTTTTCGGCAGGTGTCCACTACTTCGTACGCTGGACTGTCTTTATCACTCAAGAATTTGTTAACAACCAGGTTTATACAGTGCGCCAAACACGGCACTCTGAAATAGTGACCCATCTCCATGGCCTTAACTACATTGGCGCCATTATCCGTGGAAACATAACCAATCTGGCGTTTTTTTGGGAACAGCCAGTGAAGGACCTTTGTGTTAAACTCATCCAAAATGTTTTGTGCTGTGTGATGTTTCTCCAAGCCAAACATGGCTAGTGTTGCATGTTTCCGAGCAGCTTTAAAAACTTGGTCCGGGTCAACACCTGCGTTTAGCTTTGCTTTAACCCCTGAAAAAGAAACCCAGTGTGCAGTGATGCACATGTAATCAGCGCCTGCACCACTGGTCCACATGTCTGTTGTCAGATGTATAGTGTGAACAGCACTCTTCTGCAAAGCTGCCCCAATCACCTCCAGCACATCTTCATGTAGTGCTGGAACCGCAACTCTGGCAAAATAGAACCGGCTAGGAACCTTCCATTTAGGGCAGAGCGCTGCCACTAATTCTAGAAAACCAACCCCTTCTACAAAAGAAAAAGGGAGAAGGTCCAGAGCTAGCATTTTAGCCAGCTTAGTGTTATACAGACGCGTCAGTGGGTGGTTGCGTTCATATTGCGCTTCTGTAAACAACATATTTTTATTGTTGCCCTGGACCAAGCATTTACGGGATGATGATGATGATTTCTTCGACCCAGTTACGCTCGCTGATGAACTTTTTCGCATTGGTGTCTCACTCTCTCCCACACTCTTAGTGTGGCTCACATGGGGTGTGCTGCTGACAGGGGTACTGGGTGTAAGTGAAGTGTTTGACACGTCTTCTTCCTCCTCGTCATCATCAGATGAAACATCAACGTTTTCATTACGTGCAATTCGGGCTTCCTTGATCGCCTGTAGGTGCGCAAACCATTTGACAGCGTGCTTTCTTTCAAGATGACCTCTCTGGCCTCCGGTACCATAGTTGGAACCAAACTTACCACGACTAACTGCAAACTTACAAATGCTACAAATGGTGAGGTTTTCCTTTTTTGGGCAAACACTAAAGAAGTCCCAAACTGCGGACTTGAAATGTCTTTGGGGGCCGGAGGAGGCGGCGATACTGATGGTGGTGGTCCTGCTGCTAATGCCAGATGAAGTGGAGGATGTGGATTGCCGAACTTCAGTACGTTTTGCACTTTCACCACCACTAATTGAGGTCGAGGTGGATGGAGGTCCCATCTGGCGAGTAAGAAATATGGAAGCGGTAGGTGTTGGTGTACTAGTTAACTCCAATGATTGTGGTGTTTCTTCCATTGCCTCCTCGTCGACAACATCATCACGCTCAGCAGCTTCTCGGGCTAGGGTCAAAATGTCTGTTTGCTGCATGCCCGCTGGGGCTGCAGTGACCTTTATGATGACTGGGTCGTCGTCGTGAGAGCCTTCATCAGCGGCAGTATCCGCCACTTCTTGTTGAGCCTCATCACACTCCATAACTATGAGTTTTTCGACGACCTTCCTTTTACGCTTAAGTACCTTTGTCAGATCATGGTGTGCCTCACTCTCAGACGGCAGTGGTGCTGGTTCCCAATTGGGATCCGTATCATCAGAAGGAGGTGGGCTTGAAGAAGATGTAGACACCAACCTTGATCTTTTCCTTGCTAGGGATGTGGAAGACAATGAATGATCATCAGGAGGAGTGGCTTCCTCAAATGATACCTCGGCTTGATTGTTGATTTCCTGATGTGCCCCTACTTCGGGAGGAACAACTGTTGTGGGCACTTGTGACCCTCCATGCACCTCTGCTTGCGCATCTCATTGCGCTGCCATTCCTTCCACATGTACTTGGGCTTGTACTTGCACATGTGGTTGTTGTTGCGGCTGTGGTTGTTCAACACTCGTCAGATGAGTTACAACAACCTGTGTTGATTCAGGGACATTGCTGCTACTTTCTTGCGATGAGCCAACATCACTGGTCGATGGTGATTGAACAACTAGACTAAGTGCCTCTGCAGCACTCAAGGGCTTGGACTTAAGTTGGCGTGGTGGTGGTGGTGGCACTGAGCCCAATGGAGGGGGGGTGCTGCTCCCAGCTTGGTCCCCAGCAGATCCCGCTGCTGCTGCAGACGTACTTTTTTTTTACTCCCAAAAAATGTGGCGGGCGGCACACCAGTCTCCTTGGTAACTTGCTTCTTCTGCTCCTTACTGGCAACTTTCTTGCTAGAGGAGCTACGGGGAACTTTTTTTGGGACCATCTTCTTCAGAGCAGGTCAAAACAGCAGGCCGCAGTTGCACGAGTTGCAGAGTTGTCTGTGGCCAGACGTGACGTCGCGTGACGTTATGCTGCAAACACACACCGCTGCAGGACTTCTTCCTGGCACTGGTGGTTCTCTTGAGTCTTGTGCACCTAAAAGCAATGGAAGACAGAGGAACATCAGTTCAGTTATACACCCCAAAAAAATCGAAAAACACAGAAAAATCAGCACAATCCCATGCCCTCCATGATGTTTAAATTCAAGACACCCCACAGAAAGACTAGGCACATGCACCACTCACTACCCCTGGTGAATAGGCCACAACAATAGCCCAAAAAAATGAAAATCACAGAAAAATCAGCACAATCCCAAGCCCTCCATGATGTTTAGATTCAAGACACCCCACAGAAAGACTAGGCCTATGCACCACTCAGTACCCCTGGGCATAAAGGTTGAAAGCTAGGCAAAATGGTTGCAGACCTAAGAACACTGCCTGCATTCAAAATGGCCCCTCCCTCCCAGCACATGGCCAGGGCCTGTAGCAGCACTCAAAATGGCCCCCACCCACATGGCCTGTCCCCATGAACACCCCAAAAAATCGAAAAACACAGAAAAATCAGCACAACCCCATGCCATCCAGGCCCTCCATGATGTTTAAATTCAAGACACCCCACAGAAAGACTAGGCACATGCACCACTCAGTACCACTGGTGAAAAGGCCACAACAACAGCCCAAAAAAACGAAAATCACAGAAAAATCAGCACAATCCCAAGCCCTCCATGATGTTTAAATTCAAGACACCCCACAGAAAGACTAGCCCTATGCACCACTCAGTACCCCTGGGTATAAAGGTTGAAAGCTAGACAAAATGGTTGCAGACCTAAGAACACTGCCTGCATTCAAAATGGCCCCCTCCCTCCCAGCACATGGCCAGGGCCTGTAGCAGCACTCAAAATGGCCCCCACCCACATGGCCTGTCCCCATGAACACCCCAAAAAATCGAAAAACACAGAAAAATCAGCACAATCCCATGCCATCCAGGCCCTCCATGATGTTTAAATTCAAGACACCCCACAGAAAGACTAGGCCCATGCACCACTCACTATCCCTGGTGAAAAGGCCACAACAACAGCCCAAAAAAACGAAAATCACAGAAAAATCAGCACAATCCCAATCCCTCCATGATGTTTAAATTCAAGACACCCCATTGAAAGACTAGGCCTATGCACCACTCACTACCCCCTGGGCATAAATGTTGAAAGCTAGGCAAAATGGTTGCAGACCTAAGAACACTGCCTGCATTCAAAATGGCCCCCTCCCTCCCAGCACATGGCCAGGGCCTGTAGCAGCACTCAAAATGGCCCCCACCCACATGGCCTGTCCCCATGAACACCCCAAAAAATCGAAAAACACAGAAAAATCAGCACAATCCCATGCCATCCAGGCCCTCCATGATGTTTAAATTCAAGACACCCCACAGGAAGACTAGGCACATGCACCACTCAGTACCCCTGGTGAAAAGGCCACAACAGCCCAAAAAAACGAAAATCACAGAAAAATCAGCACAATCCCAAGCCATCCAGGCCCTCCATGATGTTTTCATTAAAGAGACCCCACAGAAAGACTCAGTCCACCCACCACTGAGTACCCCTGGGCAAAAGGCCCCAACAACAGCCAAAAATCGAAAATTACAAAATTGTAGTTGCAGCAACTGTAATGCCCCAAAGAAACTTACTTGTGAAATTTCTAATCCAAAAGTGATCCAAAGAAAGTCAAAAAGGCCTCAAATCCAAATATCCAGCAGCATCTACAAAAAGTAATCCTTCCAGGTGAAGAATCCAAATGAAAGTGACCAGCACATGAAGAAAGCGCTGGGAGGAGCCTGCTGGACAGGAACAGGAAGTTGGAGACTGTGGGGCACTTCCTTCCTCCCACCCCCCACCCCCAAAATGGACTCCTTGCAAAAAAAAGTGCAGGCAAATGTCAACTTGAGGAGTTATTCTGATAAAAATCATCATTTTCAGAAGGTTTATGCTGCTTGCTGGTGGATTTCTTGTGCAGAATTGCAAATTTTGTATTTTCGCGAGTGCGAGATTGTTGCTGCCCGCCGCATGTACGGGTTCGCGATTGCGAACTCCCGCGATACGTGATCACGGCGTACTCGCGTTGACAAACTCTCGCTGTGCAAGGTGGCGAGCGCGATGACGTAATCGCGGTCGCCAAACTCCCGCGGGATCTCGCAGCAAGATCCAAAATGGCGCAGCACTCGCAAAATATCGAGAAAAACAACTCGGCAAACGCTGAATGACGGTAAGTGAACGCCGCGCACCGCAAAATTATATCACCAAGAAAAAAAAAATCCGCCGAGTGCGCATTTGCGGATTTTCGGTAAATTCGCAAGCGTTCGCGGATTGCGAATTTACCGAAAATCCACAAAATCCGCGAGCGGAACGGATTTTCCGCCCACGCTTAAAAGGAACACATTGAACCAGAAAGTGAAAAGCTAACAGAAGCTAACAACACTATATGTGACCAAAAGCTTAATGAATATGAGTACAGAAAGAGAGCCAACCAACCAATTATTGATATTATGGACCCACCATGTGGTGCATCTATCTCAGATATAGTTGATATAACCCACAACTTTAACCATACTTCGCGTTTTTACATGGCACAAGTAATCACCCTAACTTTCATGTGAAAACAGAATGCTATTTATGTTTGGATTCCGCAGAAGGTATAAAAAAAGCTCTGGGAAAAACTTGTGTCTACTGAACTCCAAAGAACAAAGCCCCAGGGGACACAAAACTGATTCCCCTGCCCAGTGTGACACTGAGCTGCAACACCGTAAGTGCATTGTGTGGCACTGATGAGCATATGCCCACAACAGCATAATGTAAAATAAAAATAGAAAAAAACAGCAATTAAAATCTTGAATATTAAACCAAATGTCATGAAACAACTCTATTACATACATTAGAATATTATTGGATGTGAATCCATAGGGTCGCTTGTCTGTGGTGGGGAGCAAGGAAACTATATGTCATGATACACATGGACCATTGTCTACACTGTCTTTTGCTCTGATTGGTTTGTTTATTTCCCTAGTCTTTGTTGTTCAAACCCTAAGACTGCTGTAAGTATAAAGAGACTGGAAGAGATAATATAGGGGCTAAGGTTCCCCCTTCTGTAAATTCTGAAGATATCACAAGTCACTGAAGTGATCCATGAACGTATAGAGGAACAAGGCCGAAGGCTGAGTTCCTCTATAAGGTTATAGAACTCAGAGCTGTCTTTTAATATCCTTATGTACAGCAGGGGCTATTTCATTACTTATAAGTCATGATCACATCACCTAGCCCACAAACCACTTAAATCCTTGGTGTGTAGGCCTTTCATGTGAAACAGAGAGCATGTTTGCAAACATACAGAATATGAAATTATTCTCTGTTGCAAAATTAAACACATTAAAAAAGCTGTTAGATATTTATTGCAAAATATATGAATGGGAACTCAAAGGGCCACTTGTCTGAGGCGGGATGCAAGGAAACTGTAAGTCATGACACATATGGACCATTGTCTACACTGTCTTTTGTTCTGATTGGTTTGTTCCTTTCACTAGTCTTTGTTGTTCAAACCCTAAGACCACTGGAAGTATAATGAGACCGGATGGCATAATATATGGGATAAAGTAACACCTTCCATACATCATGAGGATATTGCAAGTCACTGAGGGGTTCAATGACCGTAGAGGAACAAGGCTAAATGCTGAGTTCATTTATAAGGTTATAGAACTCTAAGGTGACTTTCACTAGGTTCATCATATATGGCAGGGGCTACTTCATTCCATATAATGCATGGTCACAACTAACCCTGGGCGGGTAACTCCGCTCCGCCAGCGGAGTTTGTGGAGATTTGCCTACTCCGTGCTCCAGTGCAAATGCCTAGGTAGGAAAAACTCCAACTCTGTGACGGAGCGGAGTCATAAGGTCCCCCCCCAAATTCTTTAAAAATTAAAATAGTAGCTTCTTTTGTAATTTTTAAAGAATTTAGGAGGGGGAGGGAGAGTAGCGTATTTCCACTGAGTTTCTTTTTCAAACTCTGTGGAAATACATGTAGAGGCACTATGCCTGCAATGCCCAGGGTTAGTCACAACATCACCTATACCACAAAGCACTTAAATCCTTTGTGTATAACTCTTTCATATGAAAGAGAGAGCATGGTTGCAAACATGAAGTATATATTTTGAATCTTTGTTGCATATTTAAACAAATGAAAAAGCTGTTGCCTACTTTTTTTTAAAGGTATTCAAATTTGTTTAATACAAGTCTGTTTTATAAAAAAAAAGTCCACAGTAGCTTGGAATGCGTACAAACATGCAGAGTTTAACTTGTCTGTAATTACATAGGGAGTGCAAAAAAATAAACATGTTGCCATGAATATATCCTTTCAACTTGCCACTGGACAGCTAGAAAAACTGAGCAGAAGAAAGAAAAGAAAGTTTTGAAATATCTATTTAAATTAAAAACTGTGACCTGACCTGCTGGCTCTGGCAGCAGTCATTGTGATAGCAGAACTCAAATGTAATAAGTTATTTTAGTGGAGTTTTTTTTTTACAGAGTTTTATATAGCGGGAACTTGACCCGAGTCAGGTATCACAGCGCTTTACATAGCACCAGTTGCATTACATGAAGACACATTCATTTTTGTTAGGCACGGGGAGATTAAGTGATTTGCCCAGAATCACAGGATGTTCAGCGTCACTGCCGAGACTCGAACCCAGTTCTCCATTCAAGGTCGACCGCCCTAGCCCTTAGGCCAACTCCTCTCGGCTGAAACGTTCTGACATAATTTCTTTATAATCGATGACTGGAGACATCATGAGTCGCTGATTATAAAGAAATTATAGGCAGTTATTTATGCAAGGGTTGCAGAATCTCAGTATTATATAACACATACAGTGTCCCTGCAGTACATTATAAGGATATTACAATTCACTGAGGAGTTACATAACCATATAGAGGACCAAGGCATCACCTTTCCCACAAAACATTTAAAACCTTGGTGCGTAGCTCTTGCATATGATAAAGATAGCATGTTTGCAAACATGGAGAATAAAAGTAGAATCTCGTGCAAAATTCAACACATCACAAATTTACTAGATATATGCTGCAAAAAGATATTGGAAACAGTTCAATACAAGTCCATTTTTGTTTAAAAAAAGCTGCACCTGCATCTCAGAATGTAGAAATGCAGAACGTTTCTAACTTCTGTAATTATCTAAGGAGTACACAAAATAAACCTATTCTTTCTACTTGTCCCTGTAAGCTAGAAAACAGAGCAGAAGACTGAAAAGCAACATTTTGTTATGTCAGAACTTGTGTAATAAATAACTTATTACAGTTGATGCCTGACATCTGTTCTTTATAATCAGTGACTTGGTGCTCACAGGAGAAGACAGACTAGGTGTTAGAACTACAGGTGGGCATGTTTATAGGACAACCTAGAAAGGGTGATACTTATTGGAGAAGACACTACTAGTGACTCTCAGGTGAGTCTCAGTCTCTAGTGTTTAGATGCACATCGATGAAGCAGAAACTCATATGGGTAACAGGGGCGGGACCTTGATGGAGGACGTTAGGTGGTACGTAATGTAAACAGAGAAGGTAGTATAAACAGGGCCTTAAAGTAGAAGCTTGTTAAATAATTTGAACTATGTCAGACGTCTGGTATTTCTTTCACTTTCGAAGTGTAATGAGGGTGGATACGCAAGTTGGCCATAGGATGGCAGCAGCGGGCCTAAAAACCTTCAGTCAGTCACCGGGCCGAGAGAGAATCCGCGGTAATCCTAGGAGGCAGGCGGTGACGCGTTGTAATTCCTGCGGGCAGAGTTTACTGTTATGGGAGAGCTCCGGCAAAAAAAGTCGAGGAGAGTGAGAGGTGGCGTTCGGTTACTGACACAGCACAGGCAGCGACTGTAAGTACGAGATAGGGGCGCGAACGTAGGAGGAACACTGGGAAATAGAGAGCGGCAGGTCGTCAACTCTCAGCAACTCTGGTTAGAAACTAAGCAAAACACGTTTTAAGATTATAATTTCAGCTAATGCGAATGCGCTGCCTTTGGTTTACCCTCGAGGATTGAGAATTGCCCCGTGCCCCAAAAAAAAAAAACCAGAATTAACAATTGTGGTGCGACTGTGGTTGTTTTGTAGTGTACGGTGCAGTAGGGGAAAAAGCACAATGCCTTCCCGACTGACTGGTTGTTTACTAGGGTAGGATGGATTGAGTTTTTAAATGGCGTTTATAATGCGGCTACTCTGAAGACCGCTACAAAAGCTTATTATGAACGCGATATTTACTGCACAATGGCTTTCCCTTTAGATAGAAAGTGATCTGGTGTTTTAATTTAGGCTTGTATTTTCAAAGTGCTTGTTACCGCGTTTATCTTATTCCACCCTTTTCCTCATATCATAAAATGTACTTATTCGGTGGTACCGTCACGAGGTGAATTTGGGGAATTCCTCCACTCTGATGGGCATAATTCTAGGCTGCACCATCTTGGTGACAGCACATAGAAAGGTTATTTCTCACATTAGACCCTATTTGTGGTTTGTGGAAAGGTCTAAAGGTTAATAATCTTGCTAATATTTTCATCGTTGATAATGCTTTATAAAATGAGAATGTTTTCTACTATGAATGAAAAAAAGGTCTGTAAATTGTAGTTTTTCTTGCTGTTCACGTGTCAAAGTTTGGGGGTTTATCTGAGGCGAGAGTAAAGGCCTCATTACATTACATTGCTGGGCATGTATAAAGAGAGGCAGTGCCTATTTACCCAGCCTCCGGGTAAATAGGGAATTTTTTCAGTTATTTGCTTGGTCACTGGTTAAATAGTAGAAATATTTACTATTTGTCAAGCAGCCTTGAAAATAGCAATGCAACTTCACCATTTACCCGGCCGCTGGCTAAATAATAGAGATTCTATAGTGTTTGGCTGACGGCCGTGCAAATAGCAGAACAACTTTACTATTTAATCAGTTACTGGCTAAACAGTTGAAATTCTGAATTGTTCAGCTGGCGGACGTATAAGTAGAAGAAAAATATCAATAGTTACCCGGCCACTGGTTAAATGATTCTGAATTGTCTGGCTGATGGCCCTACAAAGAGCAGGAAAACTTAAATATTTACCTGACTCCTGACTAAATAGTAGAGATTTTCTGCTGACTGGCTGGCAGCCATGCAAATAGCAGAAAAACGTCACTATTTACTGGCCCCTGACTAAACAGAGTTTCTGCATTGTGCGACTGGCAGGCGCACAAATAGCAGAAAAACTTCACTATTTACCCAGCTACTGGTTAATAATAGAGATTTGGTACTGTTCATCAGGCTGCTGTACAAATAAGAGGAATACTTAAATATTTAACTGGCTGTTGGCTGAATAGTACAGATTTTGCGCTTTTCAGAAGGCAGGCATGCACATAGCTTGTTGTCTAAATACTAAACATTCTGCACTGTTTGACCGGAAGTTTTTGGAATCCTTCCCCCATACCCACCTGTCCCCCGAGCCCCCCCCCCCCCCCCCCCCCGGCCTGGAGGCTGCCAAAATCCTATCCTAAGCGCTCCCTTCCCCTTTGCAAATTAATTACCACCAAAACTCAGGTGTTAGCTGATCAGTAGTTTGTGACAGCAATTGTAGTTAGTCACACACTATAAATAAATTCCTTTCTGAATTGGAAAGGGTTGGAGAAAATCCCTGCATTAACCCTTCTATTTAAATTTCAGAAACAATTGCAAAAGTACTTTTGTTAGTCTAAAGAAATTGCAAAATCATAAAAAGGGTATTCTAAGTACTTTTGTGGTCACAAACCTTGTGATTTTGTAAAATGAGGCTCTTAGTACTTAAAAACGGGTTCAGATGCGGGCACTAACTTCCACATCTAAAAGTCCCAAATATTTGAATGATTTTAAATTATTTTGACAGACATGGCACAGAATGCCACTCCATTACACAATGGGCCACATCATAACTGCGTAGTAGGCCCTTCATGGATTTGTCTTGTGCGCCACAAAAGCTCCAACTTCTTAAAATGTACCTGCAGATGTAACTAATGATAACGCTAATTGAACATTGGCAAGACTAGTTAAAGCTGTTTACTCTTCTAAAGCTATATATTCGCTCTTACTTACACAGCCATGGCAATCCAATGGCCTGATATAGAATTTCGAAGATGCTCCATGTTATTAACACATCTTTCTTTCTGCAGGAAATCAGTACATTCTGGAATTTTAATCCTGGTTCAATTAAACAAATCAGACTAAAATACCTAACAACAATGATTTGTATGGAAATGTTGTACCCCATTAACATAGAAGCATCTGATATTTAGGATGATTTTATACAAATAGAAACACTTGCATTGGGCTCCTTATGAAGTGACCAACACGGTGTAATTGAGCGGCTTCATTCCAGTTTCATGACAGAAGTAATAAAAACTATGAATCAGATTTAAAGTTTTAGGGACAGAGTTAACTCCTTCAGGAGGGGGAGGACAATACCCACGACATCCTGAGGGACATCCACTCACCAAATTTGCAGGCACATGCATCAAGCGATTTGGGAATCGCAAACGGTGCGAATCGCAAAATTCGGCCGTTTGCAATTCCCAAATCACTATTTGGGATGCATCAACTTAAAATTGAATAAATCGCTATTTTAGCGATTTTTTTCAAGTGCGATTACTTTTAAGGAATCGCAAATTTGCGATTCCTCAAAAGCAATGCATGAAACTAAAAAAAATTGCGAATTCCCAATTAGAGAGAAAAAATTACCATGAGGTTGGACCTCATGGTAATTTTGCGAAATGTTAGAAAAATACAATTTTTTGCATTTTTTTAACTTTCATGTTGTGCACACACATGCCCTTAGGGCATGTGTGTACACAACATATGTGCATTGTTTGATTTCAGGGGTGCAACAGGGTGTCCTTTGGACACCCCTGCACCCTTGAAATCGCAATCTCAATTTGCGATTAGCTAATTGCGAATCACAAATTGAGATTGTCTTCCCATTTATTCCTATGGGCCTCTAGGCCCATAGGAATGAATGGGAAGGGAATCCTTAATTGCGATTCGCAAAATGCTAATCGCAATTAAGGAATTCTAAGAAATCGCAATTTATTTAGCGATTTCTTGATGCATAGGCGTTTGCAATTCCTTAATTGCGATTCCTTAAAAATCGCAATTAAGGAATCGCAAATGCCGAGTTTGATGCATGTACCTGTTGGAGTTTTCTGCTGGCCCAGTGAACATCTCTTGACATTGGCAGGAACTGCTATCATGTTTGTTCCTGTCTATGGACAAAACAGTTGAAGGTCAGTAAAGTCAAACATGATGGCTGGCTAGCAAACTTTTAAAGAAATTTGTGTGGTTTTTTATGTTCAAAAACAAACTTATGCTTTGGGAGTTTGTTTTAGACACATAAAAAATCCTACATGCTTGGAGATTTCTCCCAGGGCGATGGTGTCATTATTTATTTCCCTGTCCCTTACAGCCAGGTTTTACTCTAAATAGGGTAGGTGGTACAAAGTCCCTTCTTTGACAGCCGACCCGTACATTGTTGTGCCATCAGAGGAAGTATTCTGTTGAGAAGCCACACACAAAAGAATGGGACTATAATTAATTGAAGTGAATGTAATTGAAAGAGGAATGCATTTTCCAGTAAATCAGAGAAAGACATATAAACATTGAAGACAGAGAAGAAAATAGCTCACAGGGAGTTTTATTCATTGACTTTATTATAAATCTTGTAAGAAATAAGACACTTAATAAACAGAGATATTTTGTTACCTCCGTTCTTGTGACCTACTGATTGATCATGTCACAGTTCCACTTTATTATTCATTTCCAGAGAGAGCATGACAATGCACTGATTTGGGGTGCTTCTCTTTCAAATATATTATTCTGACTGTTGCTCAGTCAGATAGAGCTTGTGTGCTAGGTGAAGGCTCTCACAACAGCAGCAGTAGTGCTGGCTCCAAGCAGAAGTATACAAAGCAAAGACACAATGAAGCATGAGATCTCAGCACCTGGCTGTCAGCAGCCTTTCTGACTAGTCATAATTAGGCACATATAAAAGGGCAGCCGTGCTTAGAAACTTTTGCAGCTTTAACAAGGGGACACCTATGACCTATTTCTTACTTCTACCATATACCCTATGTAGCCATTAAGGAAGAACTAAGCATCCGTCCTTTGCTAAAAAGGACCTCACAGAATTTTTTTGACTAGCCTTTTCTCCATTCTCTCTCATTTCAGTTCTGGGTCTTCACTTTCTACCCACAAGGATACAGTCAATATGCGCCCATTTTGTAGGGAAGCTGTATTTACTCTCATGTCATACAAAATGCAAACCATTGGTCAATGCACTAAGACTTTCACAATACAAGGAGTCTTACTACTACACATGTAGGGGCAGATACAGTGACGATTCGCAGAGGGAGTGCTGTATGGCGGTGGGGTGGAGAGGGGCAGGGTGGGGGGATAGTGGACTCAGAAATACGACAAAAAGGAGTAAAGTAAGTAAATAAATAAATACAATTATTTACCTTGCGCGCGCTGCATCGCCAACTCAGCGCATTGGATGTTGAGCTAAGTCTTAAACCTGATTCTCCTGTTCCAAAGTCGCACCCGAGTTGATAAGGGCCAGACCACCCTCCTCATCCTGTTAGACCTTACGGCTGCGTTTGATACCCTTTCTCCCTCGGTTTTAACATCTCGCCTGAGGGAGATTGGGGTGGAGGGGTCCGCTCTTAGTTTGCTGACCTCCTATCTTGACCAGAGGGAACAGAGAGTGAAGCTGGGGGAGTTTCTATCTCCATCCCTGTCTGTGCATTGTGGGGTCCCTCAGGGGTCGGACGGGTCGGCATTAAGTCCGACCCTTTATAACATCTATGTGACCCCACTTGCCAGACTGATAAGATCTTTTGGGATGGAGGTAGTCTCCTACGCCGACGATACCCAGATCATGGTCTCCCTCTCCCAGCCTGTCAGTTCGGCTTCCTCCAATTTTAGATTCTGTATGGAGGCAGTCACTCAATGGATGATTTACAATTCATTGAAACTAAATGGTGAGAAGACGGAGAGCTTGGTGTTTGGAGGAAAGGAGGACATCTGGTCGGCAAATTGGTGGCCTGCTTCATTGGGAGTCTGCCCGGTACCTGCTGCTCTAGCTAAAAATCTAGGAGTCCTGATCGACCCTACCCTCAGTATGTGTCAGCAGGTGAATAGAACAGTCTCCACCTGCTGGGGCATAATCCACGTCTTGAGGAAGATTAAACACTATCTTTCCCAGCAGGCGAGAAAGCAAGTCGTGGTGGCACTCATAGGCTCCTGACTTGATTACTGTAATGCGCTGTATGCAGGAAACAACAAGGGTTTGCTGCAGCGACTACAAATGGTCCAGAACGCGGCGGCCAAGTTTGTGTTAGGTTTACCCAAACATGCGTCAGCCACTTCCGCAAGGAAATCTCTACACTGGCTCCCAATTGAGGACAGGATTTCCTTTAAAATTATGTGCCTGACCTATGGCGCCTTAGCTAGAAATAGGTCAGCCGGGATTGGAGCTCTCCTGGCTCCTTACAGCCCTTCTAGAAATTTGCGTTCCACAAACAAGTCTCTGCTATCAGTACCCCGCATTCGCAGAGCTAAATGGGGTGGCAGAGCTTTTTCTACCGTAGCACCAAAAATGTGGAATGCTCTACCTGTGGAAACTAAGTCCCTTCCCACTATGCAGTCCTTTAGAAAGGCCCTGAAGACTCGGCTATTCGCGAAAGCCTACCTGTAGTTCTGTTTTGCCTTCTTTGTGAATTATTTTGATAGGCGCCTTGATGCCTTTGGGTTTTAGTTGCGCATTACAAGTTTTCTTTCATTTCATTTCATTTCAGCAACTCTGGCTGTTACAGCACACCCTCTTGTAAAGTTTGTTACTGTTGACCTCTGTCTTTGAACTCAGGACAACTGAGACCATTGAAAAACAAAATGTAAATGTCTCTTTATTGCATATTCCCCTTTTGAACTCCTGCAAGGTTATTTTGGGGTACTCCAGTACCTCCTGCACCCCTACATCTAGTGCCCCTGCTTCAGAGTACTTACAACTGAGGTGGCTCCTGAAAACTAGAGATTCCATCTCTACTAGACAAAACTAAACGCTTAATTACAGGTTCTAGGTTACACAAACAAATTCAAATTTGAAGAAAATAGTAGCAGTTTTTCATGAATATTAAAGAATCTCTCATTCTTAAATAGCTTTGATAAAATGGCTTGCTACAAGTGTAGCGTCCACTAGGCCGAACTTATTCAATAGACATTGTTTCAGCTATACATTTCTTTAACCTCTCGCTACCTGATACACTTACTTGGTCCTCTGAAGGATCTTGTTTGGTGCTGGAAGGGACTGGAATATTCGGAGGATGGGCAATAATCCAGTGAGGATCAGGAACAGGATAACTGTTATAATTAGTTAAGAGTTCTTTTCAAGTCAGGAATTTTCTTTATCAATTTATGAGTAATTCATAAACCATAGATTTTCCTACAAGGAAATGATGAGACAGAATCAGCAGATTTCAGTTCCATTTCAAAGTTTAGTTATTCATTTATAGCTAAGCAAGATTAGCATTAAAATTAGATAGCATGCAGCCCTAATATCAAATTAATAAAGCATATAATGAAATAATACCAAGCCTCTGAGATTCAGGGAAATTAGAAAGAATATTCAGGGAAATATCTTCCTCAGCACAGGCAGATTTGGACTCAATACAACTTATTAGTCGATAGGAAATAGGAAATCAGATGAGCCTTATGCAGACCCTTTGGAAACTTCAGCAAAGTTCCACGTAACCAGTTCCAGTTAATCAAGACTGCAACAGCAAAGTCACAGCAGTGTGACGTAAACCCTTCAACTGAAAAGCTTCAATTCTGCACTAGGACAGCAGTCGGCAGCCAATCACAGTTATGTCATAAGTAGCTTCTGTCCTCGGATGTCCAAAATCAAGCTGTCTGCCATCCAAAAATGCGCAGAGTTCTTCCAAAATGTAAGAAATTATACTGAATAAGTTTCCCCCTGGCATCACCAAAAATTTCAGAGTGCTTAGTTCTATTGGATAGTCCATATGAGATGAGCGTGATGTGGCAGGAAAGAAGATGCAATCCGGAAAAATTAAGTAAATCGATTACAAAACTTCCTTAAGTCATGTAGGCATAGTATAGTCAAACAATGGGATATATCAGAAAGAGAATGTGTAAATTATTTAGTATGTTTTCCCAAGCAGCTATACTAGAATGTTGCAATATTTGTTATAATCAAACGTTCTGTCCAAAGTATTTAAAAAAGCAGCTATTGGTTAAAATACAAATTGTAAGTTAGCTGAATATTCCCATACTCATCGAAATATTCAGTCCATGACTTCATTAGGAAAGGAAGAGTAGAAATTTGGCCTACGGAAAATATGGCAAATACATGACAAAATTGTGTTGAATTGTGATTCACACATCAATAGGGAGACTCACATAGTAATTTAAAAGAAAACACATTAATACATGTTTTCAATCTAATCATAATTCATGTAAGTATAAGGTACTCATAACATTTTGTAAGTGTCAACGTTACACATATTTGAAAATACATTTTAATCTCCTCATGCGAGTGTTATTCAAAAATGACATATAAAAAATGTACGTTAGAATAACTTTTCATGAAAACAGCTTTAAGCAAACTGTGTAGCACCCACTTTCCATTTGTCATATTTGGGGCACACGTTATAACATGAAATATTGATTTCATACTTTCCAGATGAAAATCTATCTGCTACACACTTAATATTACATTCATAAATATGAGGATCAAAAGCATTAATAATACTTGTTTAATAACCACATCTATTGAAATTAAGCACATAATAGATCTAAAACTATCCACCCATCTGCATGCTATTAGGATGCAGTGCCTGAATCAAACTTGTATATCATTTAAAAAAATGTGGAACTTAACACACATTGTCACCTTTAGTATAAATGTTGTCACAATCATTTCTTTTGTCTTAAAATTTGCTAGATCAAATCTCTGCTCTAGCACAAGGATTATTTTTCTGGGAAAATTAAACTTTTGCTTACTGTGACAGGAACTTGCTCTGTTAAATCCTGCCATGATAGCATGTTTCCTTTTTAGGTAAATGCCCACTGGGCCAATTCTCTTAATGTAATGCTATCCTCCAAATGTCATTAAACGCACATATTTAAGCAGTGTGTGGCTAAAACTAAGAGGCATCTTAATTCGGTTCTTAGTAATGGTGGCCAATCTGCTTGAGTCACATTAAAACCATTCAAACAAATGGGCTCAAGTTTTCTTTAAATCATTTCAACCATTAGGATTTCATGTTTGAAATGTTTTGAAGTATACAATTTGTTTTTGTTACCTCGTCAAACATTTACCTTTTTATAAGTTTTTGGATACGTTAATCGCAGTGTCAACAAGTGTTTACTTGCCACTGCAATAATGCAACTCAAAATAAATGAAAGATGGAAGTAAAGCAAAGGAGAATTAAAAACCCAGTCAAGTCATCAGTCAAGGTTCATTCCACAAATAGAAAGGTAAGGTGTTCCTCACCTTCACCAAATTCATAGAAACACATTTGTTTCCCCTATGAACAGTTTTCCTGGAGGAGACCTGAAACGGGAAAAGTAAGCAGACCTCCGGGGTCTGCATGGCAAATTCCAGGAGAACTTAGATGCCAGGATGACTATGAACAATATTTCCGGCTTTAAACTAAGATCTTTTTTCATCAGAAGCCAGTGTAGGAAGTTCAGTGCCTGGCTAATATGTCTGTATTTCCTCAGACCAAATAGCAGTTTTACAGCTGCATTTCAAATCACATGAAAGCTGCAAATTACTTTTCCTTCCCCCATCAGATAAATATTGTTTCTGTAGTTTTATGCATAGGCGTCCCCCAGTTGAGACAACTGCATTTGCTACATGTATGTCGACGACAGGGAGCTGGCAGGCATGATGCGTGATGCAGATGAGGGGACACAGGCTACCCATGTCTTCACCTACCTGGCAGTCTGGAATTAGTGGAGGGGCTAGTGGGCTCAATCATGTGGTTTGAGGCCGTGCTTAATTTAAGCCAGTGTTTTCTGTGAATCAGCACCGGCACTTAATTTTCAACACAAGAACGTATGACAGTGTGCCATATGATGGTGTTGTTTGTCTAGTTTATAGATGAGCACAGCAACAGTTGTATAGTAATTCAATGAACATTAAAGATGCCACTAAAGCCATTTTTGTAGCATTGGGGGCCTGAAATAGTCTGAATTGTCACACTTGTAAGCTTGTGATTGTTAGTCGTTCAGTTGATACTATCATTTGCAGTGATGGCATGGCCAGTGGTTCGACAAACTGCAAAATGTTTGCCCCCTCTGAGCTCAGGGGCCGTAAAGGAAGTTCTTGGCGTTGCAGGGAGCAAGCTAGACCCCTGACTACCTCCAAATGACATTCATGAGCATTTCCCTGTTCAACTCTCTAGTTTCACATCCCCTGTAAGGATCATGGTTATTCAAGTGAGATAATTCTCAGGCTAGACCCCACTAGTGAGTTCCAGTCTTAGAACTTCTACAATGTCTTTTTGGAAAGTCAAAGTGTCCCAGCGCAGCCAGAGGCCTGGCCCTCCAATACTCAGTCTTACATGCTCCAACTGGAGTGGTAGTTCAGAGAGCCCGGGTCCTCGTCAGCAGCCCATCGATGAGCAGGAGGCTGGACGCTGCAGTCGAGTCTGTACATGTCCACTGCTCTTCCAGTAAGTCTGCCTGAATCTGATGACATGTTTTTGGTACTCTGGGTTTCGGGTGGTGGAATGAATACTCTTCCTCCATGGTCACAACCTGCATACTGCTCAGAGGGAGATGGTCCTTTCTTCTTGCCATGGCCTCTACCTGAAATATGGTGGTCGTGCACAGTGACACACCAGGTAACAGCTCCTTCAGGTTGCTCAGGGTGACGTCTGTCTTCTCTGTATAATGATGCACCAGGGCAATGGCCCTTAATCTTCTCTGCGGTTTCCACCTGTCATGCAAGGGTTGCATACAGCACACTCAAGGCTGCATCGCTCTTCAAGTTACAATAGTGCTCCGGGTGGTGGCCCTATATTTCTTACAGTGCTGCACCAGGGCAGTGGTCATTAAGATTCACCACTACCCCCACCTTACATATGGGAGTCGTGAACCATGCAATAAAGGCAATATCCCACTTCCAGTCATAACACAGCACAGGGCGATGACCCTATCTGTCTTGCTGTGCTGCACCAGGGTGACAGCTCATAAGATTCATTGCGGCCCACATCTAGCATAAGAGTGGTCACAAAAATGCACACATGCGGATAGGCCAATCAGTGCAGTTGTCCTGGCGTACCAGAATCTCACCCTAAGATCCCAGGATCCACTAGGTAGGATCCTCTCTGGACTTGGCTCCCCCCAGGTCATCCCTGTCTCCTCACAGGGACCTGGTGTCTCAGGTCAGGTATAAGCTGGTGCTCCAGGTCCAAGGCGAGTGGTCTTGGGCCTTCTGTGTGATGTGCCCTAACCCAACAGGGATACTTGCAGACCCACAGCCCCCCCATCTCCTGGCTACAACAGGCAGAATTCATGTAGAACGTCTCTGTGCTAATGTACAGTATTAGTTTGGAACTCTTGGGCAGCTTAAGCACTCCCTTTTGTAATCTATTTTCAGGCATAAATGCAATTTAGTGTCTGAGTCATTGAAGTTCAGGTCAATGGGTGTTGCCTACTTTGAAGGGCCCACTTCTCTATCAGATGTCTTTCTCCAGAGAGTAGTCTGTCACAGCAGGAAAGTCTCCAAACTCGATAACCTAAAAAACAGGCCATGGGATGTCAGCCTCGCTGATGTATATTTATCAAAAGGTTGCACAGGCCCCCAGCCCTACTCCTTATGATTCCAGTATCAACATCATTTCCTTGCTGAGATATGTCCAGGCCCTTTTTACCAGTGACCTCTTTCAGAATCAAAGAGCCCTTTTGGCTCCTCCTTCACATGCTTCTCCAACAGGCCCTGGGTCTCCCAAAATGGAGCCCAGAGGCTTCTATACCTTTGTGGCCTTCACAAGCACATATAATTTCCTACACATACACGTAACACATGTGTGCAGGCTTACATGTATTGCACCTTTTCACAGGCACACATACATTCCAGCGTGCTCAAGCAGACACGTGCTAACTTTCATGTATTGCACCACTCACGAAGACCCATGCATACCTGTGCATGACCACAACCACAGGCGTACTGTCTGACGTTACTTCCATTCTAATGTAGGCCAAGAGTGAGTTAAGCACACATCAGCAGAATTTTACATAAGTAAGCCAGTAGGCCCCACTCCAGTGACGCAGGTAAAAAGGCCTATTCATTATACTCATCGTTATTAGTTAAGACACAGTATACTGCCACCATTGCACTTGTTCTGCTGTTTCCCAGTGAAGACAGTGCCCTTCCCCCACACAGGCTAACTCTTTGGGTAGCCCTCGGGGTCTAAGCAAGACCACAATCAGTGAAACCGGCTTAGGTCATTGCACACATGCATGATCCATGTTAGCCCATGATCAAAAATCTGCACCAGGGATCCGGGTATCCCCACAGCAGGGCCACTCTGGGCAGGGGTACATGCCCATTACCATACAGAGGCCTTTTCAGTCCCAACAATGTATCTAAATACATACCACCTACAGGCAGTCCCAGTAGGTAGTTTTAGTTAGGACCTAGTTTCCAAAGGAAACGCGTTTTCTGTTTTGATAATAACTTTGGTGCATTTTGACAAATCTAAACATTTTAAAACTAGGTTGCCACTCATTTCAGCTGTTGTTTGGAAAGTTTTGGGGTGACTCATCAAGTTGGGCCGAGAAAAAGGGGGGTCCCAAAATTTGTTTTCCCTAAGCAATTTCCCATAGGGAAGTTAGACACAACTACAGTCCAAAACAGCTGAATGGAATTACACCAAATTTAGCAGAAATGTAGATATTGGTCCAGAAAGAGTGCTCTTTGTAATTTGGTGTAAATCTGTTCAGTAGTTTTGGAGTTATTAAAGAAAAAACTATTTACGTATAACTAGAAAAACAGATCCACCATGGTGGATCAGCAGATCCATAAACTATCTGTAATGCCATGATTGGCTGCTGCCACCACTTCAACCAGGAAGTGGTGGCAGCCATCGTGGGACTTGACTCTGAGTCCCCAAACAAAAGGCAAACAAACTCACAAGGAGGCACGGTAAGAATACCCCGAACCCCTAGGCCTGGTGGTGGGTTCCCTGTGGGACAAACATGTTTTTATTTAAATTTGCCATAAATTTGCGAAGGATCTGTGGCAAAAAAAGCACTGTCACCTGAACTTGTTCTAGTTACAAACCCAGGGTAGGCCAGTCCCGGAGGGGGAAATAGATACATTTAGGGGCATGGGGTGGGGGGCTTGGCCCCCTCCCCGGGCCAGATTTGGCCAGAGGACCCTATCTCCTGGGGCCCAACCAGATAAGCCACACCCCCCTCCTTGAGCCATTAATGATCCTGGGAACCCCATCTCCCAGGTCTTGTTCAGGCTATGTCCCGGGAAGCCCACCTCTGGGGCATAGCTGCTTCCCTGCCTGCACTGGTGAGAGCAGGTAAACCTGTGTTTGCTCTCACTTGGCGGAAGCAATTTCAAAACACCAACAGCCTGATTCATCAATCTCCCGTTTTGCGAGGCCCTAATAGCGAATTATAGCGATTCTCTATTAAGAACTCGCAAAACGGGATTCATGTAGGATTAGCAACATTTATTGCGATTCCTACTGATTCCTTATTTGCGATTAGCAAATTGCTAATCGCAAATAAGGAAAAACTCCCCATTCATTCCTATGGGCCGAAAGGCCCATAGGAATGAATGGGGAGTATTCCTTATTTGCGATTAGCCATTTGCTAATCGCAAATAAGATTGCGATTGGGTGCCAGGGGTGTCCAAAGGACACCCTGTAGCACCCCTCAAATGCACATTTGAACAGGTGTTGCGCACACACATGTCCAGAGGACATGTGTGTGTGTAACATGCAAAAGAAAAAAAAGCACTAAAGGGCTTTTTACTCTTTTTTCGCAATTTACCACAAAGTCAGATTTCGTGGTAAATTGCGACCAAATATTGCGAATTCACAATTTCAAATTGGGTGATGAATTGGATTTAAGGAATCTCTATTAGAGATTCCTTAAATCCAATTCCTCGCAAATATGCGATTTCGGTAATAGCAATTTTTGCATTTGGGATGATGATGCAAAAATCGCACTCGCAAACGGACAGATTCTCAGAATCTGGCCATTTGCGAGCGCAATTCATGTTGATGAATATGGCTGCAAGTCCTCTCCCACCGGGTAGAAGCATGAAAAATGATCTCTTCCGCTGAGAGCAATCTTTTCATCTGTTTCCCTGCCCGCAGTAAAGCGGGCAGGGGAACAGATGAAAAGATTGCTCCCACCCATGCAGAGCAGCATTTTTAGCTCCTGTGGGAGATGGGGAACCTACAGGGGTTGTGTGGCCTTGGTGCTTCTCTCCATTAAATATGGTGCTGGGCCCAGGATGATGGGGTCCCTGGGGTCGAAAACAGCCCAGAGAGGAGGCCCGTGGATTGGCTTCCTTTAGGAGATTGGCTACAGGGCCTTGTTGCATTCCAGGTATTGTGGCCTACCCTCTCTCTGCAAACAACCTTTGCATGTGCGCTGCTGGGATTGGCTGCATGCAGGGACTTGGCTGCAACCCGGAAGGTTGGATGCAGGACCTGGCTGCAGGCTCGGCCCTGTGGCCAAACCCCTGCCGCACACATTCGAATGCCATGCCTTACGTGGGGTTGGCTACATGTGGGGGGTTTCGCCGCAGGGTGTGGGTGCTGGTGGTTGCATTAGTGTATGGCAATTAAATATTACTTTTCACAAAAAAAAACCTAGAAATTCACTGAAAAAAACAAATGTTACAGGGACAATATCGTTAGGGAACAGCATTCAAAAACTGTATAGTAATAATCTTTATTCGGTATAGGTCGCAGCCATAAAAGAGACAACATTAAAATGAAATAAAACTTCTGGATCACTTTTTGACAACATGGAAACATGTGCAAAATTTGAAAATTATTGATGTAAACGTCAATCACTTCCCCCATCAGTTAAATAACCCAATACATTATAAAAACCCCAACCACTTTAGTTGTTGACACACAATTAAAACAAAGATAGACCCAGTTAAAATCCTGAACAAATTCTTCAGTGTCAGCTAGTAGCTTAAAATGTACAGAAACAATCTCTCTACATATTTAGTCACTTCTAGAATATCTAGACTTTAGAGCAGCTCTTAAAAAGTTGACAACACAAAAAAGCGTGTGGGTGCTAGGCAGGAGCTGAATATACAATAAGGTGACACAAGCATACCTAAAATTAATTTCTTTTACAAGAGATTTAGGAAACAGCCTCTTTGGGTACGTAAAATATTTACATTAAAATATGAAGGGTAAGGTATCTTGTAGAGACCTATTGTCGCAGCTTCAAGGACCTCTCTCTTCTACATGCCCAACAAAACCAGTTGGTGAAGCCAATAAACGATGCACCAGGTTCAAATGGGTAATTAAAAATCGCTCATATGCATTTGTTAAAATCAATAGATAATTCTCCATTCCCAACACTGATTTTACTAGTACATGCCCTCTTACCAAGGGGTTTCTAAGCTCCATTTCCTCCATTGAGGCAATGGCATGCTTCAAGAATAGTTCTTTCACTGTCTGCTTATCAAGTGATTTCACTGTATCATGGTGCATGAAGACAGTTGCTCTACCTAGGACTGTTAGGAGGTTATCCTTGACATATCTTAGCCATGGAATTTTTAAACCATGCTCAAGATAGAGACAATCCTCAATCACTTTCTGTTAAAGCCCTCCTCCTGGCTTGTCCATATCTTCAACCAACACGTCAAAGGTTTAACCGGGGAACATCACTTACAACGCATTTATTACAACGCACTACCATTACAACACAACCATTACAACGCAAACCATTACAACGCATTGCGCTGGGGGGCGCTCTAGGATAGGGAATATATTTAATTTACTATCCAACACCTTCCCTACTATCCACGGGGACTGGAGTTGGAATAGTAAATTAAATAAATCACTATCCAGCGCTTAAAAGCACTATGCGTTGTAGTGGTATGCGATGTAACAACCGCGTTGTAACAGCAGGCGTTGTAATAGCCTGCGTTGTAACGACACCAATCCGTTTAACCGCCGCTTAACCTGTTATATACTTAATTCCTAATTCTTCGTGTGCTTTATACGTAGCAGTACTATGGGGCACTTTCAGAATTCTTCAGAGGTATTTATTTTATGTAATTTGGAGAGTGTTCACCGCAACATATCTCCATACCTCACTACCATATAACGCCTTTGATATGCAAAAAGAGTTGTACAATTTTACTATTACCCCCGGTGACCAGGTACCCAGTCTATGTGCATAATTTGCGATTGCACCCATTGATTTTCTCATCTCAAGTGTCATCCCCTCCTATAAAGGTTTAAAAGGGAGCTTATCTTCAAAAAAGATACCTAAATAGAAGACTACCAGGACCTTGACTAGCCAATGAGTACCTATTTTGTAGGTAATATTCCTTGTGATCTGCTTATCGAATTCCATTATGTATGATTTTGACAAGTCCGGTGAGAGGTCCATCCCACTCATGAAGGCCACAAATCTATCCAATAAGGCCTGCAAGCCTCTAGAGATTTGTGCAAGCAATACCACATCATCTGTGTACAACAAGACTGGGACGGATCTTTTTTCCTATTCTTGGGGTATCAGCCTGAAGTGCAATCAGGGACACTTCCAATCCATTAATATATAACGTAAATAAAAAACGGGGCCAAAATACATCCCTGTCTTACCCCTCTAGAACATTTAAAATGATCAGTCATGTTTCCATCACAAGTGTATCTGACTGCAGCAGTGGTATTAAAATGTTAGGTCATTAAAACATTTATAATCGCGGGGTCAACCCCAAGGTCACCCAAAAGCTCCCAGAGCTTGCAGAGGTTTACCCGATCGAATGCTGCAGTTAGGTCCATAAAACCTAAGAAAAGAGCTCCAGGCATAGCTATCTTGCATTTTGCTATGAAAAGGTAAAGGTTTAAACACTGATCCGTGGTTGACCTACCAATACGTAAGCCATATTTGACCTCTGAGATGACTTAGTTAGTGTCTGCCCAGATAGTGAGCCTATTTAAAAATACTTGTCCAAGGACTTTCACTGTAGCATCAATGAGCGATATAGGGCGGTAGCAGTCTATCCGCTTTCTTAAAGATCGGGACACTAATTGCTAGGGACCAAAAAGGGGGCATTGTTTTCCTCATGGCAGCGTTTAAAACCCTGGCTAAGAGCAGGGCCCAGACCTCAATGTTATCGCAAAGAGGTTTCAAGGGGATCCCATCAGGACCTGGAGCCTTATTTCATGATAATCCCTTAATTCCCAGTTTCACCTCATCTAGACTAAAGAAAATGGCTCTTGTGCTGGATGGAGAACTGTCGTCCATAATGGATTCCTCACTTCAACCGTGGTTATATACACCCTCAAAGTGGTCCTTCCACTGATCTGAAGTAATATTATCTTCCCGAGCCACCCCTTCCGCACCCTGGTACTCGGATGAACTCCGCAAATGTAAATCGGCCTGTAAACAGCTAGAGAGATGCTGGAGATGATCTTACTCTCCAAACAGCAAACTTAAATATAAATCTGCCCTTAAGGAATACAGGAAGAAGATCATAGCCCACAAAAGAACCCATTTAGAGGAGAAAATCACCCGGGCACAAGGCTCGTCAAGAGAGATTTTCAATACCGTTAGAACCTTCACTGACCCACTGGCCCTCAAGCGTCGAACCCCGGTGTCCCAGACCCTCTGCGATTGTCTCTCTAACTATTTTAAAGACAAGATTGCCACTATTGAAAATTCCTTTCCCAGCAAGACTAACTCTAACAATCACGAACCATGCATAGCCAGTTCTAACCCCATCCATGTCTTCTCTAACTTTGAGGTGATTACCCCGGAACAATCGCTGGCAGAATTACTAAAATGCAAATCTGGCTCCCACATGGACTCCTGGCCGGAAAAACAGTACAAATCCTTAGCCCCCCTGCTCAACCCCATCTTAAATGATATATGGAATGATTCCCTCCAGACTGGCATCTACCCCGACTCCTGGAAGCACGCCAGACTGGTTCCCATACTCAAAAAGGCGAATGCAGACCCTACCGAACCAGCTAACTACGACCTATCACCCTGCTCCCCGCACCAGCTAAAGTACTTGAGAAACTCGTACAACGGCAACTGGTCAGCTTCTTGGAAACCCACGGCGCTTTCCATAACTCACAGCACGGATTCAGACCCGGATATAGCACCGAATCCGCCCTCATTGAGATGGCTGATGCCATCCGATGGAAGTTGGACGAGGGATCAAGAGCGGTGTTGGTGCTGCTCGATCTGTCGGCAGCATTCAACACTGTCCCCCACCCCCTCCTCCTTGACCATCTGCAGGCAAAAGGCATACAAGGCAAGGCCTTGGAATGGTTTGCTTCCTTTCTGTCCAATCGGACACAGGCAGTATTCACACCCCCATTTACCTCGGACAGCCTCCTGCTCAGGTGGGGAGTCCCCCAGGGCTCCTCACTTAGCCCCCTCCTGTTCAATGTTTATTTTTCCCCCCTGGCCGAGATCATCGCTCAATCTGGAATCAAGGCCACTTCTTACGCTGACGATATACAGCTACTGTTTTCATACGACTCCCCATCCCAATCTACCTTTGACCCGTTGAAAAACTGCCTCCGCAACATCGCAAGTTGGATGGATAACAACTCCCTCCGGCTTAACGCCGGCAAAACCGAGGCCATATTTTTCCAACAGCCCGCGCCTCTGGACTTCAATTTGTGGTGGCCCCTCGAACTGAGCGCACCCCCTTCACCTAAAGACTCGGGGTAATCTGGGATACCGACCTCTCTTTCCAAAAACAAATCCAGACGGTATCCGCGGCCTGCTTTTCCAAGATGAGGATGATGAAAAAGTTCATCAATTTCCTTCCCAGTCATACTAGGAAAACAATCGTGCAGGCTCTGATCACCTCCCACCTGGATTATGCCAACGGATTGTACCTTGGACTTTCCTTGGGCCTCCAACGGCGTCTCCAGACAGTCCAGAATGCTGCTGTTCATCTGGTCTGCGGCCTCCCCCTTCGTGAACATATCACTCCCCACCGGCATAAGCTGCACTGGCTTCCCGTTCACAAAAGGGCGGAATTTAAGGCACCTACCCTACGGGCAGTCAATGGAAAGGGCTCTGCATACCTATCCTCCTGCCTTCGTCCTTACAGCAACACCAGACTTCTCTGTTCCAGCTCTAAACATCTCCTTTCCACCCCCAGATTCAAAAAAGTTCATTCTGGGGGAAAAACATTCCAAGTCTGTGCCGCCACCCACTGGAACAAACTACCCATGTCCATCCGGACCATCCAGGAGGAACTCCCCTTCCGGAGAGCTCTAAAAACCTTTCTCTTCTGTTAGCCCCATCTGAGTCAGATACAGCCTCATTATTCACAGGAGCGCCGGGACACCCCGTTGGGGTATCTGTGCGCTATACAAAATGCTCTAAATTAATAAAAATAAATAAATAAAATAATTATCCACCCCTTGTTCTTCCCATACTTGATCCCACTGTTGGGCAAAAGAAGGTTTTTTAACCCTCAAGATAAAGGTTAATTTCAATCTCCCAAGTCTCCTGTAGACAAATGATATTATAAGATCTAATAAATTGCAGCCATCTTTCATCCATAAATTTAGAGGCTAACCCTGCTACATTCCAGGAGATGATATTCAAGATCAGATTTTCGCCACCTCCAGGGTGCAACTTAAATGCTTGCTTTTTAGGTCCCAAGATTTGACTATTAGCCCCCCTATCTTTCATTTCCCAACTATCTGCAGCAGTGCCGGCCTGATCTACAGGTGGACCCATTGGTGACAGTCTGATCACCGAACTCTGTAATGGTAAAATCCTCGGAATAACATTGGCATTGCTTATCCCATCTCCCTCAGGCAGTCCGTCAATATCCTTCAGGTCTCTGAGGGGCGCATATGGGTTGAGCATTGACTGTATTCCTCCCACTGATGCAGGAGCCCCCCCACAGTTGAAGGACAGTTACTGAATTTAGTAATGTGTGTGGGCCTATAAAAGAAACCGAAGGGTAAAGCTTTGATGCCAGAATCATAATGATGGGACTGTGGTGACTGATGTAAAATATTGCACGCTGGGTCTGGATGTCTCTGTGTGATTATCGCGCAAGCGCCCTCAAATGTCTTCTTTAACCACGTCCTAGCCACGCTACTCTCCTAGCCGTCATGATATGTCTGTAATCAGCTATTCCAAATTCTGCATGTTTACACAGTCAGTGTGATACTTTGTTGATCAGCTGAACCAATGATTCAACCCTTTGAACACCCAATCCTGGGACCCCTACCAAAACCACTGTATAGGGACAGCAAGCACGTGGAAGATCGATTACTGGCAACCCCGACTGTTGGCCATAAATGTGCTGTCTATGGCTCCTTCCCTATGTTGTGGCAAGGACTGCGGTTGAGACGGGGTCAATGCAGAGCTGAATGGCCTCTTACTAAGGGACCGAATTCTGGCTCCGATATTCTCAGTTTCAATGTTTGTATGTCCTACTGTTCCAGAGCTGGAGAATCGAGGCTCAGCTGCACTCCGGTTGACTACGAGACGAGGTCCCATTTGCGCTGTATCATGCTGTGTGGTAGCAATGGGCGGTGTTGAGCTAATGTAAACCAGGGTGTTTTCAACTCTAGCTAATGAGTCTCTAGACTTCCTCATGATTTTGATACGGTCATCACAAAATTTAGTCAACAACACAGTCATTACTTCAGTGATGTTTTGCTTTAGTGGAGCCCAGATCTCCTCTATAACCCTTGAATCAATATTTGCCATTTCTTTCCCCTTCTTGACAGGATCTGTTTTTTCTATCATTTTCCATGGCTTTTTGGGTGCTGGGGGTTCCCCTGAATCCGCTCCTTGTGCATTATCAGAGGAGGCCTTGCTCGCCATGCTTGCGCTTTTAGTCCCAAGAGTGGTATTATTAGTGCTACTGGCTCTAGCTCTAGCTCTAGGGGACTCTGTGAACCCAATACTGCTGCATGGGGTCCAGCCAGTGAGTTTTGAGTGGCCACATCTGTGGATTAACCACACAATAGGGAAATGTGACTAGCCGACTCCAAAGAGAGCCTCCTCTCAGCCCTGTCAATTTCTTCAGTAAAGGCCACCACAGCTTTCACCACAAATGAGTCCATGGTGGTACACTTCCTTCCCTCGGAGGGGCTCAGATGGACTACTTTCCTTTTACCCCATTGTACCCTGCTTCACCCACGCCTTCAAATATCTAGATCACATGTAGGAGTGGGTAGAATTTGCATAGTCGCCCTACTCAAAGCTCAGCGAAATGGTAAAAAATCTCCACGAGCACGCAGGGTTCCGCGAACAAGCGAAATTGCTTGTTCTGCCCGTTTGCAATGCTTTTTTCCTGTTCGCAAATGCTGTTTGCATGCTCGGGGGGAAATATCTTGCGAACACGCATTTTGAAAGCATGAAAAAGCAAAAAATTCTGCAAAGCCGCAGATCTCGGAATTTTTGGCAATTCTGAGTTCTCCGCAGGACGCGAAATTACCCACATTCCGGAAGCGGAACCGAATTTACCACCCAGGCCTTATGACATGGTCACGAAAAGGAGGTAAACCTTTCCACAATAGTCAAATGCCCAGTGACCATAAACAGATAACCGAGACTCTTCCCTGTAAACTCCTGGGTCCCAGGGGTGTCTCAGTCCACAAAGCAGGCCTAAAAAGTGAAAGGAATAATAACCCCCTGAGTTGAAAACCAAAGGTACGGGCCTGCCAGGGACTACAAACAGGCACTACTGTTGCTAGGTTTCTAAAATACTCTACTTTGGGGTTAGAGGATAATCATTAAACAGTACCTTCAATAGATTGTGAGGCACAAATGTCAGAGGAGGAGGAAGTGAGACAGAAACAGGCTGACCTGCAATCTGGAGGGTAGGGAGAGGAGTAGCCCCTAGAGGTGAAGAGGCCTGGGTTGCTGCTGTAAAACAATTGTCCCATCTCCTGCTGAGTGATTGAGAATCCAAACCCCCACTAATCAAATGAAGAAGGTGTCACTGGCAGGGAGGCACCCAGAACTGGTTTGAACAGGGGTCAGTGCCCCCCTGAACACAAAGACTTCAAAGACATTTTGGGGTATAACTATGAGAGCTGAAGCCCCTGAACATTGGATTGATCAAGACTGAAAAGGTTTGAAACTACTTTGTGGTCAAGAGGAACCTCTGCCAAGGAAGAAACAGCTGAAGAGACTGAAGGAAAGGACTGGCCCTTGCCATGTGTTCTGGGGCTGGCCTGCAGTTTGTTGTTTTAACCCTGGAAGAGCTAAAGGGCCTTTGCTGTGTGCTGTGTCCCCCTGTTTGAAAGGACTTTGCTGTGCTGTGTCCTGAAGTAACTTAACCCCAAGGGCCCGAGGTGAGCTGGCTCACTGCTGTGGAACACAAACGTTTCCAGAAGAGTCTCAGCGACTCTGTGTGTGTGTGCTTTTTGCAGACTGAGACCCTCGTAGGAATTGCCCTGTGATCGTGGGCAGCAGAAGTTCAAGTGTGTCTCTGCGACGCTATGTGCATAAGCTTTTTGCAGCCTGAGACCCTCGGAAGAATTGCCCTGTGATCGGGGGCACCAGGAATCCAAGTGAGTCTCAGCAACGCTGTGTACATGTGCTTCTTGCAGCCTTAGACCTTTGTGAGGGTTGCCCTGTGACTGTGTGCACCCTAGGCTCAAGGGAGTCTCAACGACGCTGTGTGCATGTGCTTCGTGCAGCCTGAGACCTTTGTGAGGATTGCCCTGTGACGCGAGGCTCAAGGGAGTCTCAGCGACACTGTGTGCGTGTACCCTGTTGCAGCCTGAGATCTTCGTTAGTGTCATCGGACCGGAATCAACCAAGTCGCATCAGAGGCCCAAGTTGGGAGAGGCGGAGAGGAGAGCGAGGTCGCACCCCCGCCAGGTAACGTGTGTCGGGGCCTGGGGCGGGGTGTGGGCTCTGAGAGAGAAACTCTCAGCCTCTCCCCTTCTGGCAGCATGAGCCTCTGTCCCAGGTCATGTCACAGCCCGTACTTGCCAAGGAGTGGCAGTACCGGGGTCAGAGCGGGGAGCTGCACTGTGGTTTACACCAGATCTGTGTTGGGGGCACATGGTGACAGAAACTGACCACAAGTCAGTAAGAGGGACAGAGAAACAGTCAGAAGCACCGTGATCAGTGCTGGAGTGTATTCCGCATTGCATTAACTCTGCATTACAAACTAACTGATTGTTGTATTACGCATTGCATTAGTTTGCCGAAGGAACTACCTGATTGTTGCATTACGTATTGCATTATTTCTGCATATCGAGCTGACGGATTGTTGTATTATGCATTCCATTAGTTTGTAGAACGAACAACCTGATTGTTGCATTACACATTGCATTATTTCTGCATAACGAACTGCCAGATGGTTGTATTACACATTGCATTAGTTTGCATCACAAACTGCATTATTCTTACATTGTAAAGTGCCTGATCCTAGCATTACAAACTGCATGGCCTTGCATTAGGACTGCTTAGGGTCACCTAGAAGTGCTCATTAATGCCGCCAGAACTTACAAGAGCTGGCTGACCTAATAACTGGTAGTACATGTGCCATGGGCCTGCTTTAGTCTTGGGGATTAGGGGAGGTCTTTAGAGGTAGGCGGTTCTCTACCACATTTGCTGCAGCTTCTCCTTTTTCTGCACTTGGTCACTCTTCAAGGCACTGGCAGGTTACAGAGTCCGGAGTGTAAGCAGAGGCACTGCACTCATTTGTTCCGTGCGGGCCACTGCAACTTAATTCTCCCATATACTTCGGAACGGCATTGTTAGTCTTACCTGGGCCACAAACTAGTGCCAGGAAGCCCTTCAAGAGAAACCGTACAGCTGCCCCACCCAGGGCTGGGATCAGACTTCTCTCAGAATGGGTGCGGGGATGTGTCCCCTTTTTCTTGGGATAATTAGGGTTATTCCCTTATGAGTAGAGCACGCTGGTGCTGGGGCCATTTAGCACTCTTTCTTTGTCTTACTTCCTTTGCTCCTATCCCCTCTCACCTGAATCTTTCCCCTTGCCCACTACACCTCCTAGCCCCCTGCCCTTTTGTGCCCTTTGACTGAGCACTCCTTCTCCCCTTGTTGGGGAAAAATCCAATATTTATATTGTGGAGTCTCAGCTAACCCGCTGAGAGAGTCCACAGTGCCTAGGGAGCCACTCACAGTTGAGGTATGGTATGGCACCCCTTGCCAAAGCACTCCCTCTCCCCTTTTTGGGGAAGGATCCAGTATGTAGGCCTTGGAGTCTCAGAGACCGCTCTGAGAGAGTCCACTGCATATAGGGAGCCTCTTGCAACAGAAATGGGGAAATTATACCACTTCCCCTGGGATCGCATTTTACTGGACTTTGGACGCAGCTCTGACTCGTCTACCGGTTTGTGTCCCCGTCATCCCCCCTCCTTTTCCCATGCTGTGTCTCTCACTCTCCCCTCCTCTTCCCTCCTCTTTTCTCTGTCTTCTTCCCCTGCTCTTACCCCCTCCCCCCCTGAATCTCTCCCCTGCTTTTTCCCTCACGTATATGTCCTTATTGTTTGTCTCGACCTTACTTGTCACTATGTTGCCAGGCTCTTATAACTACGTAACCTTTGTAACAATGTTACCTGCAATTATGGTCTGAATAACTATGTAACTTTTGTAACAATGTAACCTTTGTAACAATGTAACCTGCAATTCTGATCTGAATACTCATGTAAAGCGCTCTGATAACTCCGGGTGTAGCCAGCACTATATAAAACCTTTAAAATAAAAAAAATACAAATATGCATATGTTGGATTTTTATTGTGTGGTCTCATCGTATATCTTTTTATATAAACTTATACTTGTTTTTATATGAAACTCGTGTGGAGTACTTTTGTGGTGTCACCATTGGGTCACTGGGAGCGTGGTTGCAAATACTTTACACATTTGCCTTGAAGATAAGCTGGGCTGCTCGTGTCAACACTACCAAAGGGATGAGCAGGGGTTATCTGAGAAGGTGCCCTTCCTTTCCCTGATGTGGAAGCGAGGGTCCCTACTTGGCCTAAGGTACCTACCTCAGTCAACTAGAGGATCCTGGTTCTAACAACGATGTTCACTGCCAATTAACCCATGAATTACATACATCACACATGACATCTTTAATGACATCATTGATAATATCACTGCAACATTTGCAATGAAATTGAAGATGATAGTTACCTTAGGGCGCTAGTTATAGTTTTTTGAGGTAACTATAAGTATAACTGGTGAATATAAATATATGTACAATCACAGACATGGTTGTCTTCTGACCCTAGCAGGCCACCAACCGGTGATTGTATTACTATTAATACATAGGTTGATTCACAAAACCTGATTTAATTCACACAACGTTGGTGTGCATTTTGCAACTGCTGTTTGAAAATGAAATGTTACTACATCTTCCCTTAAAGACAAGCTCTCATGTATTATTTTTAGATCATCTTATCTTCCTATGATCCAGTGAATTAGATTCTCAATGTTAAAATTTGATTGAGATGTGTGTGATAGATAAATACAAATATTTTTATGGTGAGAAATATATAAATCTTGTCCTCAGATTTCCAGATAAGGTCATGTTAGGTGAGATGGTTACTTGAAAAAGCCTGTTTTACAAGTGTAACAATTTCTAATAATTGCTTTCACCTCTTTTTTATTTATTTATAAAGTTTTATATAGTGTGAACTTGACCCTAGAGGGTATCAGAGATTAGTTAAATAAGTAGAAAATAGATAATCAAGAAACAAATTCTGGCGATGTCGGTTGCAAATCAGGAGTGGGACAGTGAGTTATAAACCAGTACTTAGACGGTGTGTAAGCCCTGGTTGAACAAACTCTGGAGTTCATGCAAGAGGACTGCCAAAAATTTCAAGACTTGTTTGTCAATAAAATCTCCAACCTAGTAGCTGAAATTGGCACAACCCCCGAGTTTGACTGTCCCTTGTTGGATACACCCGACAGAACATCGGTGACTAGTCTGTTAACGGCCTTTTCCTTGATTACGAAGGAAAGGCTGCCAGCTCTGTTGAGCCGGGTTAAATGGGGTTCCTCGGCAGACCCGTGCCCACCAGAGGTGTTTAAATTAGCACTGCCAGGTATAGAGGACGAAATGTTGAACTTACTAAATACTTCTTTACTAACAGGCCAAGTCCCGTCCTTCTTTAAGGAAGCCCGGCTGATTCCTCTGCTGAAAAAAGCCGGGGCGGATGTGAAATGCCTAAAAAATTTCAGGCCCATATCTCAGCTGCCGTTTCTGACGAAGGTGGTTGAGCAACACGTACTCACTATCCTGTCGGAACATCTGGAAAATAACAATCTATTTGAGCCAAACCAAGCTGGGTTCCGTGCGAATCACAGCACGGGACTCGTTATGCTGTCTATTCTGGATGATTTGAGGAACAGGGCAGATAAGAAAACTCCAAGTGCCCTGGTGCTGTTAGACCTCTCCGCGGCATTTGATAGTGTCTGTCATAAACAACTATTGTCGTGGATGATGGATTTCGGCATCGTGGGTACAGCACACGCCTGGCTCTCCTCCTTTCTTGAAGGGAGGTCTCAGAGAGTACAGCTTGGTGACCTTCTTTCCACCACTACACCGATCACCTGCGGAGTGCCACAAGGGTCTGCCTTGTCGCCCCTATTTTTTAACATCTATTTACAACCCCTGATCAGATTGCTCAACCAGATGGACTGCCATGTATATAACTATGCGGATGACACCCACATAGTGATCCAGCTTGACCAGGGTCCGGGTGGTCTCGTAAGACTACAGAACATCTTGAAGTACACAGCCAACTGGATGTCCAGAAATTCATTAAAAATCAATCCGGATAAGACCGAGGTACTGCCAATCACCATCACAGGGAACCCATGGATTGAGGATTTCTGGCCAAGAGAATTAGGGCCACCTCCGGAACCAGCTGCTGTGGTCAAGAGTTTAGGCATCCAGGTGGACAGCAGGCTATCTATGCAAAAGCAAGTGAGGACGGTGGTAGGGACCTGCACTTGCCTCCTTCGACAACTTAGGAAAGTTGCACCTTTGTTGTCCTTTTCCACCATGAGGCGGGCAGTCTCTGCCACAATCTTGGCTAGGCTAGATTATGGCAATTCGCTATAGATAGGACTGCCACAGAAACTCTTGTATAAGCTGCAGGTTGTCATGAACAACGCTGCTAGGCTTATTTTTAAAAAACTAAGGAATACCCATGCATCTCCCCTTATGCAAGAACTGCACTGGCTGCCGGTTAAGCAGAGGGTGATGTTCAAAGGACTGTGTATTGTTCACAAAGCCCTGTATGGTAAGGCTCCAATGTACATAAAATCTCGGCTTGTTCCCTACAGCCCAGCACGGACACTTCGATCCGCTGACGCCTTTCTACTTATTCAACCACGTTGTAGATTGGCCACAGTAGGTGGACGTGCCTTTTCATTTTTGCTTCCAACAGCCTGGAATAAGCTGCCAATTGAACTACGGAAGGAGACTAATTTGTTGGCCTTCCGAAAGAAACTAAAAACAGTGCTTTTCCAGCAAGCATGGGGTTTTCTGTAACTTTGTATTAACAGTTGTCCTTCACAGTACCTGATGTTTGGACCCTGACCCTGATAAAGCGCTTAGAGACCCCTGGGTTATAACGCGCTATATAAGTCGAAAAAATAAATAAAATAAATAAATAAACAGCATTGGATCAGTATCCAGAGAATACATTTGTGGGTTCAGGGTAGAGATGTATTCATTAAAAGCAATTTGACTTTTTTTTAATGAAGTGATTGAAGGGATCAGTCTTATTTCAGGGGGCAGAGAGTTCCAGATTCTAGGGGCCAATCTGGAGAAGGCTCAGTTGTAGGTTTTCTTTTTTTGACATTTTTGAGGTTTCAACAGTAAGGTGCTGGTGCTCTACATGATCTGCCACCGTCGGACAGTTTCAGTTTGTCAGCTAGGTACTGAGGTGTATTGAAGTGTAGGGCTTTGTGGGTTATGCAAGCAATTTTCATCTGAAACCTTGCCTCAGAAGGGAGCCAGTTTAGTGCTTTCAGATCTGGAGTGATGTGGCTGTACCTTTTCAATCCAGTGATAAGTCTTGCAGCAGAGTTAAGGGATGCCCCTATTGGAGCCAACTTGGATCTTGGCAGACCACATAGGGTATCACTTCCATATTCTAATCTAGGGATAACTAGTGCTTGCACCACTGATTTAAGGTTGTCAAGGGGAGAAAGGGTTTTATTTTTCTTAGAATACTCATTTGAGAGTTTGCTCCTCTGGTGGCTGAGCTGATGTGAATGTTGAGATTCTTGTCAAGTGTAATTCCTAGTGAACTTGTGGAATCTATAATGTGTGGAAGGTAGTTGAAAACTGTTAATTGTTTCATCCAATCTTCGATGTCGAAGGACATTTTTGGTGGGGCAATTAAGATGAATTCAGTTTTGAGCGAGTTGAGTTTAAGGTGATTTCTGGTTAGCCATTTTTGGTTTTTTTTGAGAGTTGTGTTGAGTAGACGGATATCCTCAGGGGAGATTTTAAGGTATAGTTGGATGTCTTCTGCATACATGTGGTATTGTACATTGTAAAATTTCAGAATTTTGGTTAGAGGCTCCATGGACAGGTTAAAGAGAGTAGGTGGCAAGGTGGACCGCATGTGGGATCCCAAAAGTGACAGGAGTGGTAGTGGACAAGGATTGGTTAACCTTAATTCTTTGAGTTCTGTTGTGTAGAAAGGAGGCAAACCAATTTAGGACAACCCCTGATAATTCCATTCTGTGTTCAAGTAATTCACGGAGGCTGTCATGTTTGACCATGTCGAAGGCTGAGGATAGGTCTAGGAGCATTAGGAGGCATGATTTGTTCTGATTTAGCATTTTAAGTGCATCATCAACTATGTGGGTAAGGACTGTTTCCATGATGTGACCCAGACAGAAAACAGACGGGAATTGGTCAATAAGGTGGAACTGATCAATGTGATTGCATAGCTGGGTATGTACGCATTTCTCAAGGAGCTTTCCCAGAGAGGAAATGGTGGAGATGGGACGGAAGTTATCTGGGTTCGTATGATCCGCTGTGGTTTTGTTTTGAATGGAGGTTACCTGCCCTGATTTTAGGCAGTCTGATAAAGCCCCTTGGAATAGTGAAGCATTCACTTTCATAGACCAGAGAGGGAGTAAAGATGTTTTAATCTCATTCAAGTTGTTAGCTGTTGTGTCTCACGATGCGTTGATTTTGAGGGAGAGTCCATTTAGGTCTGGGTGCTGAACAATCATATGCTGGCCTGGGCTATTCAGGGGGTATCATTGGCGGGGGGGGGGGGCTCAATTGCTGTTTGGAGATCACTTTCAATCTTTTTAGACTTTTCCAGGAAGAAGGAGGCAAATATGTTGCAGTTTGGCAGTGGAAGGGATCCCATTGTGCAGGGGTTGAGTTTTGGAGCAGCAGATTGATGTTTGATAAATTCGACCAGCTTTCTTGGATGATTTTTTGGCTTTGTCTAGTTGAACCCTGAAGAAATTTGCTTTGGAGTTTCTGATGTGATTATTGTAGTTGTTCCTCAGTGATTTCAGGTGCTTGAGGTGTTCTAGGGACGGCGAGGATCTCCACACTCGGCTTGTCTCACATTGCGTCTTTCTTCATTTAGGCTCCCATTGTACCATGGTTTGGACTTTCTAGTGGACAGTCTTTTTAGCTGTAAGGGCACAACTGTATCAAGAATGGTCATCATAGTGTTGTTGTAGTGGCTTGTAAGGTCATTGACATCAGAAATGTCTGCTGGAGGAGGCAAAATGTTATTGCTAAGGGATGTCAAGTCATTAAGGTCTATGTCCTGAGTGATCCCTTTCCATTCTTAGGATAGGGTTTATGTGTCCTCACTGATTCGTTGATGAGAAAGGTGATGCAGTGGGGATCTGTCCAGTCACTTGGGACAGTAGTCTCAAGTTGAATGGAGTTTGCATTAGTAATGATTAGGGCCAGGGTCGCACCCAGGTTATGCCTAGGTCTGTCACAGAAATGGTTCAGGTTAAGGTCCACTAGAAAGGATTTTAGGCTGTTAACTGAGGGGTTATTTGGAACATTCCAATGAAGGCTGAAGTCTCCGAGGAAGATTTGGGAGCAGTGTTGTTCTACGTTGGTAGTGATGATTTCCATGATTTGTTTGATGAACGAGAGGTTGTACCATGGAGGGTGGTAGATCACACGTAGTGTACATAGTGGTTTGTTGTTACTTGCAATGTGTATGCAAAGGTATTCACAAGCTGCTAACTCAACGGTTTGCAGCTGATTCACTGCAAGGTCACTGTGGTGTATGAAGGCAACGCCTTCACCCAGTCCATTCAGTCTGTCTGATCTTATAATGTCATAGCTAGGTGGTATTAATTTAATATGTCTAGGATTGGTGTGGAGGAGTCATTTAGCAATGTTTCTGTTGGGAGTAAGAGGTCAAACTTGTGGGCAAGGATGAGGTCAGAAATATCCACTGCATATTCATGGCCGATCAGCAATTTAGAAACATGCATTTCAGGTGTGGTTTGGTGTCTACTGAGGTTGTCGGTACAATGGGGACCTGCTTAAGGTAGGACTTATTTACTTCTTGGGAGTTTGGCCCAGGCTCTCTGTGTAGTTTGAGGCAATTGTTGGTATGGGAGTCAGGATGTCTTGGTTTTCGTGAAGTCCAGGGTTATATGTGAGGAGAAGGGAGTGTATGTCATTGTCCAATAGCAAATCCTTAACCCGGACAGACCTAGTGGGAGCGTTGTGGTAGGGTAAAGATTGCCATCTTGTGAGAGGGTGTGGTGAGATGGTTGCCAATCTGTTGTAAGGAGTGCCTTTTTGTGATAGCAGAGAGTGGGATGTGCTATGTTGTGGATGGATGTGCATATTACTTTCTGGATTCCTTTTTGGCCATCCGTTATAGGCCAGCTCTGATGTGATATTTATTAGTCTCTGTAGGTCAGACTTGAGTTGGTATAGGTCTTATGTAATTTTGTAAGGTCTAGATTCTATTGAGGCATGGAAGCATGTGGCTGTGATTTAGGTCCGGGGGCCGGGAGATAGGGGGGTGCTCTTGATTGTGTAGCTCGGTTGGTGCTGGTCTGAGATTGATGGTAAGGGGGAGTTCTGGCTGTAGATGGTTTTAGGCTTGTATTCTGAAATCAAGGGTGGGGTCGGAGTGGAGGAGATATTTTCGTTGCTATGTGACTCAGTGGCCCTTGTTGTCGCAGTGATTTGTGGGTGCCTGTTGGTTTGGTGATTCGATGGGAAAGACTCTGGTCCATCAGGGAGTATGGAGGAGTTGGTATTTTGTGGGCTGATTGCTATAGTGGGGTGTGTCGGGTATAAGAGTGGACTGTTTAATGTGGCTAGCCTGGGCAAGGACAATATTTGGGGTGCCTGCCAGTCGTGTATAGACCCAGGATGATCTAGAGAGGGGGCTGAGTCTTTATTAGATACTGCTTGTTTGTTGATTGGGAAGAATTAGTTGAATAGATCTAGGTTGCGATCTGATGACTGGATGAGAATTATCCCATTATTATAAATGGATATGGTTATTTTTGCATTGGGGGGGGGGGGGGAGCAACGTATAGACAGGCTGTGCGAGGGTTCTCTGGATGTAGAGATCAAGAGCGTCGAATAGACGGCTTTCCTCTATTGGGCTCTTTTTTGTGTGTAGAAGATGAGATCATTTATTATGGTTCCTTCAGATGTGCAGTAGTAGTATGCCTTTCCACTTTGACCCCTTCTAGTTGAAGCATTGTATACTAGTAGAGATTAATTTCTTTCAGTGTAGAATCCTTTCAGTGCTTATCAAGCTCACAGATTTGGGCAGATTTTTTAGAGTGCCTTCAACATTGCACATTTAAGAACTTCCTTTTGTTGGATACACTAAGGTGTATTTTGGAAATACTTTCACTGGAAAGGTCATTATAAATCCCAATTTTTTGAAACAGGTCTTTATTGCTTTTTCAATTTGTACATGAAATATTAGCAAGCAATGTATAAACACTGAAAGATCAAATGATACTGCAGTTGACAATACACGTAGTATGAGAGGAGAGCAGTCATATATAGCCAATTAAAGATGTGGGTGTAAAAGGGGAGAAGGAGCATGTGAAGACAATACAGAAATCATCTAGTGTGTTAAGTTCTGAGCTTGGTACATGCTCGCCGTACGTGCAGCAAGTTTAAAAGAGGAAACATTATTTTACAAAATTCATGAAACAATCTGACCTCTTATGTGGGGCCCAGTGTCATGGGGTATAAGGATGGTGCTACAGTGGGTCGAAACCTTACTTCCTGGAAAGAGGGCAGAGGTATGGAGAAAGTGATGACAGACCAATATCAAGGTTGGCCTTGGAAAAAAGGGAACTATATGTCTTCAAAATGTCCAATTGGTCCTCTAGGAAGTAGATGATATGTTAATGGGAGAAAACAACTGCCATTTTGCACATCCAGACCATGTAAATTGGTGGTAACCGTTGTTTCCATCGTCTCAGAATGGCCATTGTGGCACCTGAAAATGGTGTGTCTATCCAGTGTTTGGTGTGTCGGGTGGTCTCCAGTACATCCAAAGCTTTGTGGAGGAAGACCAGTTCTGGGAACGGTGCAGACTCAAAGCACTGGATGCTTTCAGTGTCCAAGACTTGGCTCCAGTATTCCTTAACCCCTTCGAAGCTAATGACGAGCTGGGCTCGTCATGGCGCTTACCTGCCGTGCGCTGATGACAAGACCAGCTCGTCATGAATAATGGTGATTTTGGTTCTGCAGCGCAGGACGGGAAAACGCCTAGCAGCCATGTGGTTAAGAGAGTTACAGGAGTAAACAATGTGCACAATGTCCTCCTGGAGTGCATACATCACCACCAAGCAGAGTTGGGGGCAAGGTTAGCTAGTTGCAGTCTGTGTAGGGACCAATGCCAGTCCTGGAGGAGTTTGTAAAAGCTCATTTTTAGCCTTGCCACCCAGAGCCCTCTGTCATGGGTGTCTAGGAGTTTGACCCAAGCATCTTCTGGGTACTCTTTGGCTATCCCGTTGCACCATTTCTTTCTCACAAGCAACCTCAGTGGTTGTGAGTGGTGTTCTTTGAGTAATGTTTTGTATAGTCCAAAGATGACTCCCGTGTAGGAGCTCTGATGATGCAAGTAGTCATAGATAACAGATCCAGGGAGGAAGTCTGTCAATGGCCACAGGGCTTTAGACACACAGTGGGACAGTTGTTGGTATCACCATTGTTTTCAGGGATTGAGGTTGAAGTCCTTTTGTAGGGAAAGAAACAATTTGAAAGCCCCATTCTGAAGCAGTTGGTCTAATCTGAGAATGCCTTTATTAGATTAGGAATTCCAGTGGACTGGTACGCCACCTATTTGTAGTGCATCGTTGTCCCCGATGGGGGCCATTTCATGCAAGTAAGCATGCACTAACTCAAGCGATAACTCACATATTTTCCTAGAGTCCGCAGTAGTGGGTTTGCAGCTTACTCAGCAGGGGTAAGGGCTTCCTGTAGGAGGTCGGGAGCAATAGGACCACCCCAGAAGGCCCTGTTCTATCAGGACCCATTCCAGTTTCTCCAAATCCCTTAAGAAGAAAGAGACAAGGAGGGCCAGTCAGTGAGATTTTTAGCAGAGGTTCATAGCCAGAAGTCGAGGCCACCTGACAGCGTGTTGGCTTCTAGTTTAAAGAGCCTAAGGCGAGGTTTCTGACCATCTAAACAAGGTCTTTGATCATCTTGGTCAGTTTCAGTAGCAAATATCTCTAGAAGCCCACAGAAATCATGCCAAACAAGTAATTGAAGCAGAGTGCCATAACCATTTTGATCATCCAAAGAGACCGGCGAAGGTGTGACCATTTCCTAAAATCCATTTCTGTGGTAGTCGGCAAGAGCTTCATTTTTTCATGGACTGCGGTGAAAAGATTGTTTCCAATCCGAACCCCTAGCTAGGTGCCATCCACCCTTTGATATTGGGAGTCAGCCACCAAAGCCAAAGCTGTTTATTGGTTCAGTGGAGTGCCTCACATTTCTCCCAGTTAATCTTGACAAGAGTATAAGGAGTTCATTGCCATCTTGTGAGAGGGTGTGGTGAGATGGTTGCCAATCTGTTGTAAGGAGTGCCTTTTTGTGATAGCAGAGAGTGGGATGTGCTATGTTGTGGATGGATGTGCATATTACTTTCTGGATTCCTTTTTGGCCATCCGTTATAGGCCAGCTCTGATGTGATATTTATTAGTCTCTGTAGGTCAGACTTGAGTTGGTATAGGTCTTATGTAATTTTGTAAGGTCTAGATTCTATTGAGGCATGGAAGCATGTGGCTGTGATTTAGGTCCGGGGGCCGGGAGATAGGGGGGTGCTCTTGATTGTGTAGCTCGGTTGGTGCTGGTCTGAGATTGATGGTAAGGGGGAGTTCTGGCTGTAGATGGTTTTAGGCTTGTATTCTGAAATCAAGGGTGGGGTCGGAGTGGAGGAGATATTTTCGTTGCTATGTGACTCAGTGGCCCTTGTTGTCGCAGTGATTTGTGGGTGCCTGTTGGTTTGGTGATTCGATGGGAAAGACTCTGGTCCATCAGGGAGTATGGAGGAGTTGGTATTTTGTGGGCTGATTGCTATAGTGGGGTGTGTCGGGTATAAGAGTGGACTGTTTAATGTGGCTAGCCTGGGCAAGGACAATATTTGGGGTGCCTGCCAGTCGTGTATAGACCCAGGATGATCTAGAGAGGGGGCTGAGTCTTTATTAGATACTGCTTGTTTGTTGATTGGGAAGAATTAGTTGAATAGATCTAGGTTGCGATCTGATGACTGGATGAGAATTATCCCATTATTATAAATGGATATGGTTATTTTTGCATTGAGGGGGGGGGGAGCAACGTATAGACAGGCTGTGCGAGGGTTCTCTGGATGTAGAGATCAAGAGCGTTGAATAGACGGCTTTCCTCTATTGGGCTCTTTTTTTTGTGTAGAAGATGAGATCATTTATTATGGTTCCTTCAGATGTGCAGTAGTAGTATGCCTTTCCACTTTGACCCCTTCTAGTTGAAGCATTGTATACTAGTAGAGATTAATTTCTTTCAGTGTAGAATCCTTTCAGTGCTTATCAAGCTCACAGATTTGGGCAGATTTTTTAGAGTGCCTTCAACATTGCACATTTAAGAACTTCCTTTTGTTGGATACACTAAGGTGTATTTTGGAAATACTTTCACTGGAAAGGTCATTATAAATCCCAATTTTTTGAAACAGGTCTTTATTGCTTTTTCAATTTGTACATGAAATATTAGCAAGCAATGTATAAACACTGAAAGATCAAATGATACTGCAGTTGACAATACACGTAGTATGAGAGGAGAGCAGTCATATATAGCCAATTAAAGATGTGGGTGTAAAAGGGGAGAAGGAGCATGTGAAGACAATACAGAAATCATCTAGTGTGTTAAGTTCTGAGCTTGGTACATGCTCGCCGTACGTGCAGCAAGTTTAAAAGAGGAAACATTATTTTACAAAATTCATGAAACAATCTGACCTCTTATGTGGGGCCCAGTGTCATGGGGTATAAGGATGGTGCTACAGTGGGTCGAAACCTTACTTCCTGGAAAGAGGGCAGAGGTATGGAGAAAGTGATGACAGACCAATATCAAGGTTGGCCTTGGAAAAAAGGGAACTATATGTCTTCAAAATGTCCAATTGGTCCTCTAGGAAGTAGATGATATGTTAATGGGAGAAAACAACTGCCATTTTGCACATCCAGACCATGTAAATTGGTGGTAACTGTTGTTTCCATCGTCTCAGAATCGCCATTGTGGCACCTGAAAATGGTGTGTCTATCCAGTGTTTGGTGTGTCGGGTGGTCTCCAGTACATCCAAAGCTTTGTGGAGGAAGACCAGTTCTGGGAACGGTGCAGACTCAAAGCACTGGATGCTTTCAGTGTCCAAGACTTGGCTCCAGTATTCCTTAAGAGAGTTACAGGAGTAAACAATGTGCACAATGTCCTCCTGGAGTGCATACATCACCACCAAGCAGAGTTGGGGGCAAGGTTAGCTAGTTGCAGTCTGTGTAGGGACCAATGCCAGTCCTGGAGGAGTTTGTAAAAGCTCATTTTTAGCCTTGCCACCCAGAGCCCTCTGTCATGGGTGTCTAGGAGTTTGACCCAAGCATCTTCTGGGTACTCTTTGGCTATCCCGATGCACCATTTCTTTCTCACAAGCAACCTCAGTGGTTGTGAGTGGTGTTCTTTGAGTAATGTTTTGTATAGTCCAAAGATGACTCACGTGTAGGAGCTCTGATGATGCAAGTAGTCATAGATAACAGATCCAGGGAGGAAGTCTGTCAATGGCCACAGGGCTTTAGACACACAGTGGGACAGTTGTTGGTATCACCATTATTTTCAGGGATTGAGGTTGAAGTCCTTTTGTAGGGAAAGAAACAATTTGAAAGCCCCATTCTGAAGCAGTTGGTCTAATCTGAGAATGCCTTTATTAGATTAGGAATTCCAGTGGACTGGTACGCCACCTATTTGTAGTGCATCGTTGTCCCCGATGGGGGCCATTTCATGCAAGTAAGCATGCACTAACTCAAGCGATAACTCACATATTTTCCTAGAGTCCGCAGTAGTGGGTTTGCAGCTTACTCAGCAGGGGTAAGGGCTTCCTGTAGGAGGTCGGGAGCAATAGGACCACCCCAGAAGGCCCTGTTCTATCAGGACCCATTCCAGTTTCTCCAAATCCCTTAAGAAGAAAGAGACAAGGAGGGCCAGTCAGTGAGATTTTTAGCAGAGGTTCATAGCCAGAAGTCGAGGCCACCTGACAGCGTGTTGGCTTCTAGTTTAAAGAGCCTAAGGCGAGGTTTCTGACCATCTAAACATAGTCTTTGATCATCTTGGTCAGTTTCAGTAGCAAATATCTCTAGAAGCCCACAGAAATCATGCCAAGAAAGTAATTGAAGCAGGGTGCCATAACCATTTTGATCATCCAAAGAGACCGGCGGAGGTGTGACCATTTCCTAAAATCCATTTCTGTGGTAGTCGGCAAGAGCTTCATTTTTTCATGGACTGCGGTGAAAAGATTGTTTCCAATCCGAACCCCTAGCTAGGTGCCATCCACCCTTTGATATTGGGAGTCAGCCACCAAAGCCAAAGCTGTTTATTGGTTCAGTGGAGTGCCTCACATTTCTCCCAGTTAATCTTGACAAGAGTATAAGGAGTTCATTCGCCTAGAGCATGAGGTTTCTTTCACCTGCCAATGTAGGAATGCCTAAGACCTGTGTATTTATTTATATCTAGTTTGCCAAGAGCTCGTAAGTCAGAAGGAATAGGAGCAGCAAAAGGGGGCAGCCCTGCCTCATGCCAATGGAAATGGCAAACCGTCTGACAGAAAGCCATTGATGTTGATCCAGGTGGATGGAAAGATGAAGAGGAGTTTGATAAGCTGAATGTAGAGGTTGAAAAATCCGGCTTTCATGGCAGACATAGGGCCATTTGATATGGTAGAAAGCCTTTGTGGCATCAGAGGAGTTTGCCATTTGCTGATCTCTGCTTCTTTTAGCCTGCCAGATAATGTGTGCAAGATAATCACATATTGTTAGTGGAGGATCTGCAAGGCACACTATTTTTGATTAATGAATCAGCAGCAGGATGAGCAGAAAATCCAGAAGCACAGCATTCATCTTGTAAAACTCAATAGGAAAGGCATTGTCTCCTGGAGCATTGCAGGTGAACATTTGTTATATGGCCTCCAAGATTTCCACAGACGAGATATCTATCAGTTCTTGGTCCATCTTGATCCCATTGGGAGTCCACATGCTTAAGTTGTTGCGCCAACAGCCATTTGACCTTTTCTCCAAATTCGTAATGGCAGTGTTTAATTCAAGCTAAAGTTTTCTCTGCAATGGAAGTATTCATGGAATTTAAGTCCACCTTAGCCTGAGTTAATCGTTGAATTTTTTGTGTCAGGTTTGTGCAGTAGGATGTCAGTAAAGAGAGGATGAATTGTTACGACTGTTTCGTGTTGACCTGCCTGTTTTTGCAGGACAAATTCCCAAATGATTTCACCATTCATATATGTCATACAAGCGGCCCGGACCATATGAGGGGAGTCCACAGAGCCTTCCTTAGAGTCCAAGTATTCCTGTAGATGAGCATGCTGGGTATTTTTCACTTTTGGGCCCTTGCTGGCATTTTCCAGAGGCCACAAAGTGGGTGCATGATGTCCAGATTCATGACCACTGAGATGAGAGCTTGGTCAGAGACACTACCCTTGATAATTTGACAGGTTTGAAGTTCAAGGACTATCGAGCCTTTGAAAGGGAAGAAATCAATCCTCAATTCTGTGGAGTGCAGATGAAAATACAAAGTGTAGTCCCAGTCCCTCGGGTGCAGAATTCTCCATAAATCCAGGAGGGATTGATTTCTGAGCAGACGTCAGTCAATCTCTGCTGCCTAAGTTCTAAAGAACCTGTGCTATCAAGAATGTGATCCTTGGTGAAGAACCACTCTCCTCCCAGCAGGACCGCTGTCTGCCCACAGTCCTTGAGCAGGTGATGAGGTCAGGAGAAAAAAGGGAGCTTGGGGGTTAAGGTGTGCAAATGGTCCCCACAATAAGATGAGATAATTGTATTTTCAGCTTATCCACCACATACTGGCCTTCTTTGTCTAACTAAGTTGAAATATTTTGAGCAGCCTGTCGTTTGTGGAGCAGGAGAGCAATGCCTCCTTTCTTAGAGGGTGCATCCCCATCCAGTCCCTTTTGAGCATTAGAGATTTGACCTCTGACAGATGGGTTTAATGGAGTAACACTATATACTGGTTATGCGCGGCCAACTAAGATAACACCATTTCACGTTTAATGTAGTTTACTTCCTGTGTATTAAGGAAGAGCACTGTCAAGCCAGAGGCCAAAAGGCTGCAGGGTGCGAAGGTGGCCCGAATAGGGGAGTCCATAGCAAATATCCATGCCCTACAGTAGGTCAGAGTTAGAAGATAGGAGTAAATGCAGAAGAGGTAGTATTGCAGAACCGTGGCTGACAGTGCAGTCGGTTTAACTTTATTCGTGGACTAGTAGCTATGCCCGATGTGAAGGATTAACACGTAAAGCACTGTGGACGCACCAGATCAGTCAAGAGATATTGTTAGGGGTTTTTCTGTTCGGTTTTAGCAGCAATCAGGACTTGCTCCTGTTGCTGCAGAAATGGACTCTCCGTCTGCAGGGTGTAGAGGAGTTGGAGTGTTGGTGATGGCGGACCCCAAGTGTTCTGTGATGGTACTGTGAATCACCAAAGGGATACAAATGTTCATGCTGGGTGCTCCAGAATGTGCAAAGGGGCGAATCACAGCCATGTCTGGTGCAAGGTTGCCAACCAAGTCCAGGAACCATTCTGAAACGATGGAATCAGACTATTCAGGGGTGATGTTGTTAAACATAATAAGCATGATTGCTGAGTCTAGCAGGCCATAGCCTATAACTTTGGCCTTTAATTACTGTCAAATGCAAGGAGCTGCCTGAAGATGAAGATAAGGGACTGTAAGCAGGTGGAGGTTATCTGGAGTGGGCTTTCCTCACACTTGTAGCCCATGTACTCTCTAAAACTCCAGGGATGGATCAAAAATGGTATTTAGGGTAGTTGATAACCAGGTAGTAAGGAATTGCTTAGCACTGAGCCCTTCTTCCTTCACGAGCACCCAGAAAAGGCAGAGGTTGTCTCACCATCAGTGGTCCTCCAGGCTGTTCCCTATATGTTGTAGAGTCCAGAGTTCTGAGCCCAGGTCCATTCTTGGCTCTAAGTCCAATTCCCTGGTGTTGGTGCAGGCCAATTGTGACTTGAAATAAATAAATTCACAACAAAGACTTTTAGGTTCTGCAGTCATCACAGACACCACAGTTGATTTTAGAGCTGCAAGGATTGTGTCCAAGGCAGTTTGTTTCATAGCAGGGGAGGGGCGTGTGAAGGTAATGGGCATTGCCCAGCTACTGCCTCTGAAAAGAGAAGTTGTCATTGGGCTTTCTTAGCAGGCTTTGACATAGCCCTCCAAAACACAGGAGGCCTGATTCCAAGAACTAACTTAAGACAAAATCCTAAACTTACTACCATTTTGGTTTTCACAGAAGGCACTTACTCATTTCGGTATGCACAGAAGTTAGGAGTCCTAACTTTAGGACTCCTAAATGCCTTCTGTGAATACCGAAAGTTTTAAAGTTAGGATTTTTCTCAGTTTAGGAGTCTTAAAGTTAGGAGTCAGGTGAGGGCCGTCTTAAGCCATTGTCGGGAGCAGTGGGAGTGGACGCATTGCACAGCAGTGCTGCAGACCCCACATCAGCCTGCTCCATGCTGCAAAGATGCACGATCGGTAGGGGCAACAGCGGGTTGCAATACTACCCCAAGGAAGTAGGGGACAGTTTGAGCGAGGAGGGCTTCCCGAAAGGCCGCAAGGGTGTCCCAACTCTACAGGAGTCTGGCTGGATGTAGCGGAGCAAGCCTAAAGAGCTGAAATCTCCTACAAGGCTTGGCTCCACACCCCCATAATTCCCAATTGTAACTAATTGTGTGCATGAAACTGTCATGGGCCATAAGGTATATGGAGTAGATGATTTCCCCTGTGAGAGAAGATGAGACAACAGTCAAAATGCCTGTGGAAACAAACTGAATATCATGAGGTACAATGTTTACCTTACAGATGGACTAGACTCAGCTGTTACAACTGTGCCAACAAAATGCATACCATATTCTTCAAAATATTTGGAAATCTCCTGCACTACCATATTTTTTGCTTGACCTTGAGCACTGGATATCCATCATATATGTCAATCCTAACCCAGGGACGAGTTGCTTGAGGACAACTTATCAGAGACTGCATCACAAATTACATGGCCATTCTATCTTAATCATAGTTCCCTCAAAGACTGGAAAAATCATGGCCAGATGTATAGATTCAATTTTCTCACCTGTGCACCATTTCAACTCTGTAGTCAACAGGACAGAAAGCAATTGAGCCTTTACAATAATCGCCATAGTAATGTGATGTTTAGAGACTATCAATGGACTGTAGGCCATCGGGTAAACTTATCACTGAGACTTTGATGTATTCTTGGGATAAAAGTGTCCATCACTGTTTTCACTGACTACACTGTTCAATGATTACTTTTTTTTAACTCCAGCTCAGTTTCAGGTTACTTTGCATCACAAACAGTTAGTTCAAGCGGTAAACGGCAGCCCCCACTATAAACAACACTTACCAGTTCCCCTCTGCTTTTATTGTCCCACATTTCAACAACAGATACCTTGAGGAATTATGGGCCTGATGCACTAATCCCGGATGGTAAACTAGGATGCCAAGCAAGTCTGTAAACAGAGATGTAATTTGCAATGCAACCAATGTATAAAGAGTTTTCATCACAAATTGTTTCTTCCAAAGTGGCATGCTTAATAAATATGAGTTTGGTAGCTCTCAAAATTCTCTGTGAATGGGGGTGGGGGAAAACTTTTTTTAAGCAGCTTATAGGTACTGCTTTAAAAAATGTATCCTGTTTGGGAAGACATTGAGGGGAGAATACAATGGTTCCTTGGGTCACTGTCTACTGGATCCAAGCTGTCCAACCCAATTCACATGTGAATCAAATACCAGTCTTGGTATGCTGTTGATCTTCTTCTGTGAATAGAGTGGTGTCCTTTTCATTCCTCCTAATTGTGATTTATAATAAATTGCAGAACCAATTTTGCCAGTCAGTAAGCGTTTTCTGATTTGCAAAAAATGTTTTTTTGTGTCGACAAACACTATGGGACCAATTCACAAAGGTAAACTGAGACAAAAGTCTTACTTTACGACTTTCGGGATTTACAAAGGGCCTTTACTACTTGTAAATGCCTTTTGTGAACACGAAAAGTCATACATTTCAACTTTCAGTATTAACAAAGGGCATTTAGGAGTAGTAAATGCCTTTTGCGAATACTAAAAGTCGTAAATTTAGACTTTTGTCTCAGTTTATTTTTGCAAATCGGGCCCTATGATTTTGAGAGGGTCTGTGACGGAAAAAACGTTTTGTATATCAGGCACTTTGTTCTCAATGCAAGCCACCAAATTCTGGAGCACACTGCCCAGGCACATCTGTACCACTTCTGGACCTTTATCCTACCGATAAGCACTATAAGCTTGGCTCCGATCTGTTTTAATAATCATACAAGCAGAAGGCACATGATGTGCAGCCTGCTCTTTTGAAAAGGACAACTGGAGCATAAAGGAATAAAGACTAGCTGACAAGCCCACATGTTAGACCTGGCATTTCTTGGTGTGATTAACCCTTACTTTTTGCCTCTACCTCCTCTATTTTTGGTGCTGTAATAGATTTTGTTTTGCCAACTTAGAGGCTTTTACCACTTTGCCACTGCTAAACAGTGTCAAAGTGCAAGTGCTCCCTGTATAAAGTATAATGGTAATTGGTTGTCCATGATTGGTATGTTTGCCTTACTAGTAAAATCCCTAGAAAAGTGCACTATCTGTGCCAGGGCTGGTAATGCAAATGCTACTAGCCGGCCTGCAGCACTAATTGTGCCACCCACACAAGTAGCCTTACAAAGTGAACATAGGCCTGCCATTGCAGGACCTGTGTGCAGTTTGCTAAATATCCATGTTGTTCTGGCAAGTGCACCCACTTGCCATACCTTACTCTTCACTTTCTATGCACATCAGACACCCCTATGGTGGTTTCAGGGTACCCCCTGGGCAGGGTGCAGTGCATGTGAAAGGTAGGACATGTACTAAGGTGTGTACCGTGTCCTGACAGTGAAATCATCTCCATTTAGTTTTTCACTTTTGAAGGCCATATTGCCCATAGGATAGAATGAACTCACAATGTAATAACACATCTTTCTATGAAGGTGGTTTTTGCATTGTGTGTTTATAAGCCACTCTTTTAAACGTGGCTGGGTTTTTGTGATCTGAACATTTCTGTGCGTCTCTGCCTGGTTGTGGTTTAACTGTCTGGATTTGAAAGCGATAGGATCTGGGGAATATCTTGACCCATGGGAGGAGGTGAGACAGCAACACGCTGACCTGCAATCTAGAGTGTAGGGAGAGGAAGGCTGGGTTGCTGCTATAAAACAATTGTCCCATCTCTTGCTGAGTGATTGAGAATCCAGAGCCCCACTAATCAAAGGAAGAAGGTATAACTGGCAGTGAGGCACCCAGAACTGGTTTGAACAGAGGTCAGTGCCCCCTGAAACACAAATACTTCAAAGCTATAGAGGGGTATAACTATGAGAGCTGAAGCCCTTGAACTTTTGAGAATGGCTTGATCAAGATTGAACAAGACTGGCGCTACTTCGTGGTCAAAAGGAACCTTTGCCAAGGAAGAAACAACTGAACAGACTGAAGGACAGGACTGACCATTGCTGTGTGTTCTGGGACTGGCCTTCAGTTTGCTGTTTTAACAAAAGAAAGGCTAAAGGGACTTTGCTGTGTGCTGTGTCCCCCTGCTTGAAAGGACTTTGCTGTTCTGTGTCCTGAAGTAACTTATCCCCAAGGGCCTGAGGTGAGCTGGCACCCTGTTGTGGAAACACAGAAACACAAAAGTTTCCAGGAGAGTCTCAGCGGCGTTGTGTGTGCGTCCTTGCTGCAGCCTGAGACCCTCGTAAGGTGTGCCCTGTGATTGTTGCCACCTGGAGTCCAAGCAAGGTTCAGCGACGCAGTGTGCTTGTGCTTTTAACAGCCTGAACCCCTTTGTGAGGATTGTCCAGTTATCTTGTGCACCGGAATCCAAGTAAGTCATTGACCCTGTGTCTGTGTGCTTTGTGCACCTTGAGACCTTCATGATGATTTGCCTTGTTATCGTGTGCACCGGAATCCAAGTGAGTCTCATCGACGCTGTGTGCATGTGCTTTGTGCACCATGAGACCTTCGTGAGGATTTGCCTTGTTAACATGCACCCGGAGTTTAAGTGAGTCTCAGCGAGGCTGTGTGCGAGATCTTCATGCAGCCTGAGACCTTCGTGTGGAGTGCCCGGTGATCATGCACCCGAAGCTCAAGGAAATCTCAGCAAGGCTGTGTGCCTGGGCCCTGTGGCAGCCTGAGACCTTCGTAACTGTAGCGGCCCGTACCGGCAGCCACGGAGGAGCTGAGCCCCCAGCCGAGCCCACCGTTGCCAATTCGCAAGGATTGCATTGGAGTCCCAGATGCTGGACGAGGAGAGGAGAGTGAGTTTGCGTCCCTCAGGTAACATGTGTCGACTCCTGGAGCAGGGTGCGGGCTCGGAGGGAGATGCTCTCGGCCCCTCTCTCATTCCGGCAGCTTGAGCCTCTGTTTTGGCTCGTATCAAGCCCTGTAGTGCCAAGGGAGTTGCAGTAGAGGGGCTGGAGTGTGGAGCTGTACTTTTTGATTACACTGTACCCGTGTTGGGGGCAACTGTTGAGAGGCTGACTGCAAGTCAGAAGGAGTGGCGGAGAGACCGCCTACGGCACAGTATTCGGTGCCTGAGTGTATTACGCATTATTCCATTTCTGCATAACGGAGTACCTGATTGTTGTATTATGCATTCCATTATTCCTGTATAATGAACTACCTGATTAGTGTATGACGCATGGCATTATTTCTGCATAACAAAGTACCTGATTAGCGTATTACGTATTGCATTATTCCTGCATAACGAATTACCTGATTAGTGTATTATGCATTGCCTTATTTCTGCATAACGACGTACCTGGTGGTTGTATTACGATTGCATTATTTTTACCTTGCAAAGAGCCGATTGTTGCGTTATGCATTGCATTGTTTTTACATTGCAGAGTGTCTGATTGCTGCGTTACACCTTACATTCTTTTTTCATTGCAAAAGAGCCTGATTCTAGTAGTACGAACTGTATAACATGATATTAGGATTACAGGAGAATGTTTAGAAGTGCTCATTAATACTGCCAGAACTTACAAGGGCTGGCTGGCCTAACAATCTGCCAGGAGAAATAGTACACAAACTCATATGTTGGATTTATATTGTGGTGGTCTTATCGTTTAGTTTATACTCGTTTTTATAAAACTCGTTTGGAGTCTATTTGAGGTGTCGTCATTGGGTTGCTGTGAGCGTGGTTGCAGACACTTTACACATTTGCCTTGAAGATAAGTATGGCAGCTCTTGCCAAGCTACCAAGGGGGTGAGCGGGGCAATCTCAGAAGGTGAGCTTCCTTTTCCTATTGTGTAACAGCAGGTCCCTATTTGGCCTATGGTATCTACCTCAGCCAACAAGGGATCCCGGGTCTAACACCACATAATAAAACAAAACCATTTGACACATCATAAATTGCACAGGCACTTGACATTGCTGTTTAGAAATGTGTCTATTATAAAATATGTCATAACAACAGTATGGGACTATTACATAATTTGTTTGAGAGAAAAAGCTCATGGAGTATACATATCACTGTGGGGTTACGGACAATTTATTTTTGCACCTTCCTCTAATTCAGACCTTGTGTCACGTGATTTTCTTTTAAGGGGGGTATGGAGGGCGCTTGTGAGTTCTGGTGAGAGTTTGCAGTGTTTTTCAATGCAATATTTTGGCAGATGGTACGTTCATTAACAGAGAGCAAAGCAGTGTAAACGCTCTAGTACAACTGCTTTTGGGTATATGTTCTCATTCGGCGTGTTGTTGAAACATCCCAACTACTTAGTCAATAAGAGAGTGCACTGGGTAGAAATGACTACTAATTTACGGTCAGGCAGAACTCTTGCAATACAACCTTCTGTTCCTGTTTCTTCTCTTGCTGGCCCTATACAATGTGCTCCCTTTTCTTCTAGGGGGTAGATTTTCAAACATTTTCCGCTTGGTTAGCAACCAGCACAAAATGTTTTTGGGGGAATTGACTTGCGCTGGAAAGTACCATAAAAGTACCGCACTTAGTGACCAGAGGGCCTTTCATGGGTGTACATGGGCTTTCACATGCAACCACCCATGTCTTTTGGTACAAACCCCTATCTACAAAGAATTGTAGACAGGATTTAGCTTGAGAAGTTAACACCACTTCACAGGAGGCACTAACAAGAGTAATGTAATTTCTCCTTTCTTTTTTCACTTTGCAGGCGTGCTGCACTGTGCAGCACACACATAAAGTGGGAAAAGCTTTTAAACTTGTCTAGGCATGGTATTTCATACAGGAAGGGTATCCTTCCTGTACAAAACCTATGCTACACTCACGCACACACTATAGCGCCATCGTTCTAAGGTGTGTGCGTGGTGCTTGGCAGCTGAAATAAGCGCCAGTGCTAAGGAAAGGTGAGCAGAGTACCATATCTCTGCAGATATGGCGCTCTCCTGCTCCCTCTCTGTCATACAACACATTGCAGCCTCTTTGGGGCCATACTGCATTGCATGCCTCTTTTTAAAATCTGGCCATTCGAGTCATACCCTTCTCTCCATTCCCTACATACTGTCCCTGCCTTCCTCATCATATTTCCCTCCTTCATTATCTCCTATCCCCTTTTTGCCTCTCTTGTCCCTTCCCATCCAGTCCTTCCTTCATGCCTCTTCCTTCTATCTACTTCTTGTGGTACTTCAAGTAGACCATGGGAGGGTGAAAGAACAATATATGTAACTAATATCATCCTTTCTGCCCCTTACCTACCCCCTATCTCTTCTGTTGCTCCTCTCTTTCATGTTTCTCTTCAGCCCTTCGTAGTAGTAGACTAGGGGCCAAATTTAGCACAATTCAAGCAATCCGAGATAATAAAGAAATGTGTCTCCCCAGATTCTCACTACCACAGCCCTATGCCGTAGTCCGCTCTCTTCTGCCATGCTGTCTTCAGATCTCGGTTGGATGGGCAAAGAGTAGTTCTAATTTGAGCCAATGGTTTCTGGTGTTCGGCACCTTAATTGTCTATACCGGCACTTGGTGTCTGTGTCATTTAGAGATGAGCACAACTGAAGTTGTTTATAAATTCAATATACATAAACAAATGGCTAATAGCTGCAACCCAAGCCAGTCCTATAGCTTGGAGGCCTGTAATAGTCTGAATTGTCACACTTTTAGCAGAGGGACACTCATTAGTTGTGTTGGTACTGTAGTTGGCAGTGATGCCAGGAGCAATGGGTTGTACAAGCTGCAGTGACCTCATAATGAGGGCCCTGGGATTTGTTTTCTTAATTACCTGCTGAGAGGTTGTTTCTTTTTCCGCATCGAGAGTCACCAAATATATCTTTTCTGCAAGCCCCAACGTAGCTTATATTCTCTCAAAACAATGCTAATGACCTCCTACTGGGTAGGTGTTGTGCTCAACGGAACTCCCAACCTTTGTCTCACTTCTGCAAGGTCCAAACCATAGCATTCATATCTTGAATGTCCCCTTTCCAAAATCCTTCATGCCTCTATGAATCCCAACCACCGCAGCATTAAGGCTACACTGGCAAGATAATGGACTCTCACTTGTTGATGAGTGAGGAGATGATCAATAGGTCCATAGAGCCTGGCACATGGCATGGGTCAGATTGATTCCCCCATGGATGCTCGTTAAATGACCCTCTTGAGGGTGCCCATGAATCGTTTAACGACACCACTGACTTAGGGCCAGTGGGCTGTACTCTTTGGTGTTTGACATTGAGTCGCATAAGAAATTCTTTGAACTCTTTGCTGTTAAAGGATGGGTCATTATCAGATTTCAGGATTTTGGGGATACCCCATGTTGCAAAGATGTCATCAAGCCATTCTACTCATGGGTTGTCAAAGAGCGGTTGTGGGTTGTCGAATATTCATCTGTGAATACCATGAGATGGTGTCCATTTCCTAGTGGCCCAAAAAGTAAACTGCAACCCTCTCCCAAGTTGGGCAGCAAGGTCAGACTTGTCTCTGGGTGCTACATCACCTTGGGGGACAAACAATTGCAAATGTGGCATGTCTTCAGCTTCTTCTTGACTTGCTTATCTCGCCGGAGGAACCACACTTGATCTCATAAGGCTCTTTTGGTGGCTACTTTGTCGGCAGATTTGGCTTTCTTTTTTTACTTGCTCCTCTGCAAGGAATTTGTTTCTGAAGGGCTTCGACTCTACATGTGCTGATCTCAGACTGCTCTGCCTTGATTCTGGGCACATGTGGCATCCACAAGCAATTTTCTGCATCATTGCAAGCTCCCAGGTAGAGCAGTCTTGTTTTTTGGGCATGTATCTCCTACTTGTCCCCAATTGTAATATCTTACCCAGCGCAGGAGCATGCAGATGAATTACGCTACACAGGCTACTACGAAGCATTACTTCATCTTCAGCATACACTCACACACTGTGCATTGATTGCATCATACAGCCCATTAACCACACCCTAACACCTCCCCGCATATTACATATTTCCTCTTCATAGTCTGCCTAGAACGACAAGGGTCCTAGTGCACATGATATCAATATGCTACAAAAAAGTAGCATATTGAGGTATAAATGTTCATATGGCATATGGCATGTTACACCTAAGAGTACGGGTAGAAGGATTATGAGAGAGCTCATTTTAAATGTCCTTTATTTGGTTGGTACAAAACAAGCATACGTTCATTTAAAATACATTATTTACCCGCCTTTTGGGAGTAATGCATAGGGTATGGATCCAGCGTGAGATGACTGGCTTAGCATTTCACTTTTTCTTTTTTTTGTTGCTTTTAGGTGTGTAGAAAGTAAATAAATGTGTTTGATTGGGTGCTGCATTCTAAGAAGAATAATTTCTTGTCTAATGGTGAAGTGTTACAAAAAGTCACATCCAGATGCAGTGAAAGCAGCTTCAATGTGATGTGCACTTCATTAAGGATGAACTCCTACCCTGCTGCAGGTTTTCTGACTACTTTATCCATAGCTGATATAAGAACTATTCAATTTAAAAAGTGCATTTTGGATTGTTTCACTTTAACACATTAGATTATATCACAGCACTGAGTGGCTCCTATTAGAATTAATGAACCACATTCATTCTGCCATTTAGAATTTTATCAAAGACTCAAGAGGCAAATCAGTTGTTTTGTGCCTGGGGCAACTTGTGTTCATGGACAAAAGGGGCGTTGCCCTGACACCCTCAGGGAAAAGGCAAGAATAGGGAAAATAAACAGAGAGCAGCTGAAATTAAATTACTGCTCAGATGCCATGAACCTGGATGCTTTTTGGGCGCATGAACAATCGCTCTGGGAGGAGTTACAAAACTCCATGCACTTCAATGGCTGAGGGTGAGGATGGCCGAAGAGGACAAGGAGGGAGAGGGTGGCATCATTTTGTTGATTATCACAGAGACGCAGACTGTAGGAGGGGTGCAGGGGGCATTGTCACCCACATACCTCCACCCCCTCACTGCTTTAACAGCTACAGAGTGAGTAGGGTTCTTGATGGCCTATTCTGTCTGCAGCTTGGCAGAAAAAGGCTCATAATGAGCTTGGAAGGGCGAGTGACTGAAAGGAAGGATTGGTGAATGGATGAAATTGTGGATGGATAGATGAATTGATGAATGAGTGAAAGGATGGATGTAAGAATGAAAGATTGAAAGGGAGAGAGGGTGTATGAGTGAAAGGGAGGGTGGAGTGATTGATAGGTAAAAGGGTAAATGGATGGAGGAGTGAAAGGATGGATCGATGGATGATAGTAATGATGGATGGAAGAATGAGTGGATGGATGGATGAGTGGAAGTGTAAAAGGGTGGATGAATGGATGGAGTGAAAATATGGATGGATACGTGATTGGATCTATGCAACAGCGTATGACTAAAACAATGAATGGATGAGTGAAAGGCCAGGTAGGTGGATGTCTGGGTGAATAGATAGATAGATGGATGAGTGAGTGAAAGGATGGATGGATGAATGAACAGATGGATAATGAGGGATGGAATGATGGAGAGGATAAAGGGTGGGTGGATAGGTTTAAGGATGGATGACTGAGCGAAAGGGTGGATAGATGGATGAGCCAAAGGGAGAATGATGGATGGAATCAAAGCATGGATAGATGGAGGGAACGGGTGGATGGATGATTGAGTGGATGGATTGATTTGATGGATGAGTGTCCCTGGGCCAGTGGCGGCTCTCCTTTATGGGCTTTACAACTACACTACACCCCACTTGTTTTCATGGTTCATATTTGTTGTATCAAGAGTGAATAAGTATTAACAAAAAAAAATGCAGACTCACTTCGGGTCCAGCAACAAACTGAGGCAGCAGGTGACATTGTTAGATTGCTTACATAGTTGCTTGAAGGTGCCTGTGCCATTCCAGCACTGTGAACGTGCCTGTGTGACTCTTTATGTGAGTAAAATTGAGAGAAAGTCAGTGAAGAAGTAAGTCAAAGTGAGTGAGAATGAGTGACAGTAAGGACAAGTATGTGTGAGAATGAATGTGAATTAGGAAGATTGACAGTGAGTGTAACTGGGTGTTTGAGGCACAGCAAGACTGATTACTTCAGAAAGAGTGAGAATGAGTGGGACTGAGTGAGACAGAGTGGGTCAGAGTAGAATGAGTGTGACTGCATGAATTAGGGGGACTGAGTGAATCAAAGTATGACAGTAAACCTATGGAGCTATTTAGAAGAGGCATACGCTGCCGCAGTATCACTTTCTTAGACACTCCGGTGGCGCAGGCCTCTCAAGCATATCTTTGAGGCGATGCAAATCCACCCTGTGTGGCCTCAAAGATATGGAGTAAGACAAGGCAGCAGAAAGCACTGCATGTCTTACTCTGTGTCAAGGAGGCGTTCCATGGGCATTGCAGTTGGTGTTCCCACGCAACACCGATGGATTTTGACGTTGCCCCAGATTTACAAAGTCGTGTAAACCTGGGGCAATGCCAAAAATGTGTGCATCCGCCAAGCAGGCATAACGAAGAGAAATCTTTTATTTCTCTGATTTTATTTCCTCTTTCCATGTGTGCTGCAATCTGCAGCACACATAGAATGAGGACAGCATCTCCATGGAATGTTTTTGTGCAGGAAGGTGTCCCTTCCTGCACAAAAACAATTCTGCCAACAACGAAGAATGAGGATGCCTGTGTTGGCACTAGGCACCAATTTGAAAGCCGGCTGAAAGGACGGGAATGCGCTGTATCTAATAGACACTTTGCATTTGTGTCCTTACAATTTGGCATATGGTAGCACAGCAAAAAGACTGGCGACGCTGCCCTACATTAAAGGCACTATTTGTGAGGCTGTGCGTCACTTTTATGCCACCGGTGCGTCACTTTTTGTAACGCACCAGCGGCGTAAAAAATGTGCCTTGTGCACCACATTTACAAAGTGACGCATCTAGGTAGATGCGTCACTTTGTAAACACCTGTGCCACATTATAACTGCACCAGGTATAATGTATGCAGGGGGGGCATTCTGACGCAAGAAAGGGTCATGGAAGTGACGCAGTGAAATTGTTAGAAATGGGATTTCTGGTTGGCTAAGGCTTGTGCCAAAACCAGGCAGAAACCACCACTCTAGTCAGGGTAAGGGAGTTACACGCCAAAGATAACCCCTGCTCATCCCCTTGGTAGCTTGGCACGAGCAGTCAGGCTTATCCCGGAGGCAATGTGTAAAGCATTTGCGCAGGCACACAGCAACAACATCCCAGGCACACTACAAAAGGAACTCCACCCAAGGTTATATAAAATAGCCTTTGTATTCTCATAACACATTTGAATAGTAAACACATAACATACACTGTGCCAACTGGCACGGGCAATATTCACAAGGGATTATTTACACAGGACAGGGCCATGTGGGCCACTGTCAGGATCAGCACTTAGCAGAAATTGGTACAAGTAAAAATAGATCATACACATACAACCAGTAGCCACAAGTAATCACTGCACTCCACCTCAACCTGTAACCTAAACAACATTATGCACAGTCACATCAGGCCGAATTACATCCTGCGCCAACCTCACCAGCATAACACATTATGCAATCTCCTTACTAGTCCAAACACATTAGACCCTACCCCCTAATTATAACTCACATTAGGGGTGTAAATCACAGAGTGAAACATAATCTCACTAGCATAAACCATAATATGGTAAACAACCTCATAATCATAAACCACAGTTTAGAGGTATCAAATACAGGGTGAACAAAACATACTATACACAATTCATTTCCTAGCACCCAAAAAGCATTAGCACATAAATCACATTAGGGCCTTGCGCCCTATACCTCTACCAGTCCCCCTGGGCAACTGGCGATCTCCAAAGGGGCTCAAATGCCCTGTGTCCAGAATGTCAGTGCGCGCTGCCAAGGCGGCGCCAGTCAGGGGCGCACCATCTGCACAAACCCAAACGTTGCAGCTGCCCACTACTTGCTGGGCAGCTGAGAACCATAACATGGGGCCTAAACGCTGCAGCTGGCACTAAGTGCTGCGCAGCTGGGGAAAGGCCTGGCACCTCTGTGCGAATTGCGCCTCACGGGGGAGACATCTTGCTCTGCAATACAAACATGGGGAGCATTGGAGCCCTCTTGCTCTGAGATCAACTATGCCCAGGAATGTGGCAGCTGCCCTCTAGCAAGCAGGGCAGCTGTACATGACACCAGGGGACAGGCACACGGTGCCCTTTGGCCCTCATAGGGCTTTTAACTGAAGTTGCCCCATCGTTGGCGCCACCAAGGCTCTACCAATAAACATGCCCCCTCGGACTGAGGCATCCCACGGAAAGAACAAGGGGCTCTCTGGCCCCTTTTAAATATTCCTGGCCATGTTGGAGCGGCCCGCTGCTGGATGGGGCCGCTCAGGAACAGACACGGTGCCCTCACTGGCACCTCATGGGGCTTCTTAAAATCAATAATGCCCCATCGATGGAGCCCGCCGGCTCTTGAAGACAGATCATGCCCCCGTTGGAGTGGCCCGCTCCCTGGCGGGACCACTCATAGGGCCGCGGTTGGTATTGGCAAAGCGCCTACAGAGCCCCACAGCCCTTCTAAAGTTACCAGGCTGCTCTTTCCTGGCGGGGGCTCCTCCTCTGGTTTTGGTGCAGCCAGCGGGGCTTCCTTCACCCGGGCACCCTCCTGGGACCCGGGGCTTCTCGGTAAAGCCTGCGAGGCTCTGGGAGGCTTCTTGTGAGAAGTTAGCCTGGCATATGATGTTCACTATTCTAGTGGGCACCTTGCACCAGTCTAAACAACCCTTATTGATGGTGGTTGTAAAGTCAACCTTACAGACAAGCTATCCTAGTGGTATCATGGACCAGCAGTCTTAGGCTAAAACTTCAGAGAGCATGTGAAGCCAGCTGTTTTACCAAATATAATCCCTTGAGTACCAAATGAAAGGACACCACACAAGGTATATATCAAATAAATATGTATTTATTTCTAACACAACCCCTCTGAACTTTTTATGAGGTCAGAGATCGAAATACATCACAGGTTACTCATTAAGCATACTATAAGTTGCTCAAATACAGTTCTGCCCTAGGGGCCTCACAAACCATATACTAAGTAAGTGGTATAAGAACCACTTCAGGAATAGTGGATAGGCCTAGGGCCTAGGGAATCGCTGGGGCTCCACTAGTCAACAAAAGGTTAGGAAGGAGGAGACCCACGGGAGACGCGTGCAGTGTGTAAATACAGTCGCAAGTTACCATTGACATATAATAGAGAATGTAGAAGTTACAAAGTTACAGTTTTTAAGACACTTCCGGATGGACTACGGTAAAACCCCTTTAAACTAGGACACTCCGAGAGTCAACACCCATGGGAGCACTGGAGTACTCGAGTTGCCTCTCCCAGGGAAGCCGTGTGCATAAGTGTCTTTTCGTGTCGGGGTTCGTCGATGTTTTCTATGGAGATCGGCAAAGAAGTGCTGCAGGCGACCAGAGGAAAAGTGTCCGGGTGGATCCAAGGGTGGATCAGAGATGAGAAGAACCGGAATGTAGAGGGGACAGAGTCTGGGTCACTAGCCAGTGACCAGGAAGGAACCAGGAAGGAACCAGGCGATGTCGAGTTGATTCATCTGAAGAGGTGAAGCTTGTCTCTGCAGCCACGAGGACCAGGAGGCATCGACGATGACCAGGAGCTGGATTCGAGCTGTCCCACAAAGGATCTAGTTGACTGCGATGTCAGTATCCAGACTGGACCCTTCAAGCCGTGGTAACCACAATCTATGCAGGAAGTGAAGATTGGCTTCGAGTCAGACCAGCAAGGTCTGGGGAGCTTCTCCTTTGGAGGAAAGCTGGAGCAAGCCTGGGGCAACCAGGCCAGTGGTTGATTCAAAGAAAAGTCTTCAGGGGGCTAACTAGCCAATGGGCTAGAAACCGGGAAGACGTGTTGAGCTGAAATGCAGGAGCAGACCCCACGAGGCACTAGTGGAGTCTGGAGAGCTGAGCTTTTGTGCAAATGGCGCTCGGGTCTGGAGCTTCTCAAACCCTATTGCACAACTGCGAGGGCACCTCGGTAGTTGCACTGTTAGCAAAATGCAGGATGTCCAGGGTTTCCGGTCCCACATCTCTCATGTCCGCCACCGGTCTCAGCTTTGCTGTGGATGTGGGTCGGAGTCAGAGAAGTCTGAGAGTCCAGTTCCTGAGTCGCAGAGTCTTCCGGATCTGTCGGGAGCATCAACAAAGCAGACCAGCAAGTTACTGGTGGTGCCTGTTTGCACAGGGTGGTCACTCCTTGACCACAAGGGAGATGTCTTCAGTCTTCTAGTCGATATAGAACGTCGAAGGTCCAAGAGTTTGTATCAAAGTTTTTTCCAGGATAATTCTAAAGTCTTGAGACACAGCTCCTATCTTTATACTGATTTTAGGGGCTGGATTACCTGCTAGGTCCCTCCTCTGGGTGGACCCTGAGAAGGGGGTGGTTACACCCCTTTCCCTTTGTCCAGTTTGGTGCCAGAGCAGGGCTGGAGTGCCCCAGCAACTGGTTTGATCCAGGCTATGCATGGAGCACCTTGTGTGCCCCAGGCAGTGTCTGGAAAAGCATCTTTCCATTCAACACACCCTGCCTCAATACACTACAGGCTGTCTGGGGAGGTGCTAGCACCTCCCTCAACACGAAACCTATTGTCCAAGCCTCCCTTGCTGGAGTTTGCTCTCCAATGGTTGAACCTGACCTCCACCTACAAGGTGGCCCAGGTACACAACCTTACTCTGCCCTATCTGGAACTTGGTAGCCTTGATAGTTAGGCCTGCCTTTTGCAGGGCCTCCAAAATATTATTTAGGTGGATCAGGTGATCTTCCCAAGTGGAGCTAAAGACAGCAATATCATCAAGATAAGCTGCACAGTAGTCATCCAGACCTGAGAGGACTTCGTTCACCAACCTTTGGAATGTGGCAGGTGCATTCTTCAAGCCAAAGGGCATTACCACAAATTGATAATGACCTCCAGGGGTTGCGAATGCTGTTTTGGCTTTTGGATCATCAGCTAGTATGATCTGCTAGTAGCCAGCTGTCAAGTTAAATGTACTCAAAAACTTGGCAGAAGCCAATCTGTCAATGAGCTTTTGGTATTGGGTGGGCATCTGTCCTAGTGACAGCATTGTGGCCTCTGTAATCCAAGCAAAACCTCATCTCTCTCTTACCATCTTGGGTGTGAGGTTTAGGCACTAGGACTACAGGACTGGCCCAAGGGCTCTCTGAGGGCTCAATGACTCCCAACTCCAACAGCTTTTCGACCTCTGTCCTGATACAGTCCCTGACATGATCAGGTTGCCTGTAAATTTTACTCTTCACAGGCAGACTGTCACCAGTGTCCACCTCATGGGTGCACCAGTTTGTCTGACTTGGAGTCAGTGAAAACATATGTCTATAGGACTGTAGAACTTGTCTGCAGTCCTGTTACTGTTGGTCAGTGAGGCTGCCTGCCAAGGCTACACCATCAACTGAACCATCATCAGGGTTCTGAGAAAGCAGGTCTAGGAGAGGGTCACTCTCCTCCTCCTGTCCCTCATCTGTAGCCATGACCAAGCCCATGTCTGCCCTGTCAACATATGGTTTCAGCCTGTTGACATGAAGCACCTGTGGGGGCTCCTGGGCGTTCCCAGGCCAACCAGATAGGTTACCTCTCATTTCTGTTCAACAACAGTGTGGGGTCCAGACTATTTGTCTTGGAGTGCTGCTGGGGTCACTGGCTCCAACACCCACACTTTCTGCCCTGGCTGGTAAACAGTCAGCACAGCCTTTTGGTCATGCCAGGTTTTTTGGAGTTCCTGGCTAGCCTCAAGGTTTTTGGATGCCTTTTTCATATACTCAGCCATCCTGGAGCGGAGACCAAGTAAATAGTCCTCAATGTCTTGCTTTGGAGCTTTGAGAGGTAACTCCCATCCCTCCTTCACCATACAAAGGGGTCCTCTTACAGGGTGCCCAAATAGAAGTTCAAAAGGGCTGTAGCCAACCCCCTTCTGTGGGACCTCTCTGTAAGCAAACAAAAGGCAGGGCAGAAGGATGTCCCAATTTCGCCTAAGTTTTTCAGGTAAACCTTTGATCATGCCCTTTAAGGTCTTGTTGAGTCTCTCCACCAGACCATTGCATTGTGGATGGTAGGGTGTGGTGAACTTGTAGTTCACTCCACACTCTTTCCACATAGCAGTCAAATATCCAGACATTAAGTTTGCACCTCTGTCTAAGACAACCTCCTTCGGAAAACACACTCTTTTGATAACTCCCAGGAGGGCTCTTGCCACAACATGTGCTGTTGTGGTCCTTAGGGGAATAGCTTCTGGGTATCTGGTGGCATGATCCACTACCACCAGAATAAACCTGTGCCCAGAGGCTGTTTGGGGATCCATTAGACCAACAATGTCTATCCCAGCCCTTTCAAAGGGAACCCCCACCACAGGTAGTGGTATTAGGGGGGCCTTTGTGGTTCCACCTGATTTGCCACTGGCTTGGCAGGTGACACAGGAGCGACAAAACTCCTTGGTATCTTCTGACTTGTGGGGCCAGTAAAAGTGAGGGACAAGCCTGTCCCAAGTCTTGTTCTGGCCAAGATGTCCTGCTAGGGGAATATCATGGGCTAAGGTAAGAAGGATGCCCCTGAATTCCAAAGGTATGACCAACCTCCTGGAAGCACCAGGCTTGGGGTCTCTAGCCTCTGAATACAGGAACCCTTCATCCCAATAGACTCTATGGGTACCTGTAGCATTCCCAGCAGCCTCAGCAGCAGCTTGCTGTCTGAGGGGTTCAAGAGAGGGGCAGTCCAACTGTGCCTGTCTCAGATCTGCCCTTGAAGGTCCCCCTGTCCCCAGAAACTTAACCTGATCAGGCCTAAGCTCTTCTAGGACAGTTCCTTCTTGGGTCTCACAGTCAGCTTCCTTGGAAGGCTGATCCTCATTCTGAGGCAAGGTGAAAGGCACTGCATTAACCCTATTGCTCTTTCTCCTGGTAGGCAACTGGTCCATAATTTCAGGATCCAGGGCCTGTTCAGTTTTGCACTTTTTGACCTGGTCACAGCAACGACATGTGCTGATATGCCTAACATCTCTGCATGAGTCCTATACTCCACGTCAGACCAGACTGAAGATTCCAGATCATTGCTAAGCAAACATTCTACAGGGAGGTCTGAACTAACAACAACTCTTTTGAGGCCAGTTACCCCTCTCCAGAAGAAATTAACAATTGCCATACTATGGGTGGTAGTGACATTGCTTGCATTGGTCACTAGGTAATTCTCACCTAGTATGAACTGTCCAGGGTCCACAAAGTTGGGCGTCACCATGGTGACACTGGCACATGTGTCCCTGTAGGCCTGCGCCACTTTATTATTAATCAAATGAGTCTGTCTGTACTTACCCAGGTTACTGGGGCTCACAGTAGAGGAATAGCCATGTCCACATCACAGACAAGAACAGCCTGAGTGGGTATTCTGACTAGGCCAGAATCCACTTCAGTTCCCAGGGTTAACCTTACTACACCCTTCTGTTGAGAACCACGACTATTAGCTGTACTAGGGGGAACAGTTGCCTTAGGGACAATGGTGGCTGGAACTGCCTCCTTCTTGGTGCAATCACTGGTCCAGTAAGTATTACTTTTACAAAAATTACACCATGGTTTCTTTGGACCTTCTTTCTTTTTGGATTTCCTAGAACTCCCCTCTTTAGAAGCTTTTTGAGGACCTGCTGAAGACTTCTGGTCTTTTGCTTTCTACCCACCCTTTTGGTCTTGCTTCTTCTGATCACCACCTTGGTTCTGGACCTTCTGCTTCACCCTAGTTCTGACCCATTTGTCTGCCTTCTTTCCCAATTCTTGGGGAGAGGTCAGATCCATGTAGTCCTAGGTTAACCAGTTTCAGTTCACTGACTTGCACCTGGTTCTCATCCACATAATCATCAGTGTCCCCTTGATGGTCATCAGTGGGATCCTCTGTTGAGGGTGGCCCCCTCTGCACTACCTGTTTGATCTGGGGTTGATGCTTTTTCCACATCATACCCAACTAAAATATCTACCAGGTGATTAATGGTTGGACTCTGTTCTTGTCTGAGCTTTCTAGCTATACACAGACTTCTCAGCTCATGAAAAGTAAATGTGTCATATTTAGATGGGATCCTGGGAGGATCCTCTTCTTGACGAGGTACACTAGACCCGGCATTCAAGGAAATTTTCTAGTGAGGTGTGGTGTGCGCACCTACCTACACTAAATATTTTCCTACTAGAACCTCTCTAGGAGTTATAGTCAGGGTATGCTAAGCCCTTTGCTCTACAACAACTAAGTTCAGTAGAACTTAAGTATTATAAGAACTTGATTTATATGTACCGTCAGGTACCTTAATGTGATCTTTCAAATGATATCTAAAGATTATATGTTAAAACAACAGCAAGCTCTTATCCCATCTGCTGCAAACCAATGTGAGAATTTAGCCTGGCATATGATGTCCACTATTCTAGTGGGCACCTTGCACCAGTCTAAACGACCCTTATTGATGATGGTTGTAAAGTCAACCTTATAGACAAGCTATCCTATTGGTAGCATGGACCAGCAGTCTTAGGCTAAAACTTCAGAGAGCATGTGAATCCAGCTGTTTTACCAATTATAATCCCTTGAGTACCAAATGAAAGGACACCACACAAGGTATAAATCAAATATATATGTATTTATTTCTAACACAACCCCTCTGAACTCTTTATGAGGTCAGAGATCGAAATACATCACAAGTTACTCATTAAGCATACTATAAGTTGCACAAATACAGTTCTGCCCTAGGGGCCTCACAAACCATATACTAAGTAAGTGGTATAAGAACCACTTCAGGAATAGTGGATAGGCCTAAGCCTAGGAAATCGTTGGGGCTACACTAGTCAACCAAAGGTTAGGAAGTTGGAGACCCACGGGAGACGCGTGCAGTGTCTAAACACAGTCGCGAGTTACCTTTGACTTATATTGGAGAACGTAGAAGTTACAAAGTTACATTTTTAAGACACTTCCGGATGGACTACGGTAAAACCCCTTTAAACTAGGACACTTCGAGAGTCAACACCCACGGACGCACCGGAGTACTCAAGTTACCTCTCCCAGGGAAGCCGGGTACATAGGTGTCTTTTCGTGTCGGGTTTCGTTGATGTTTTCTATGGAGATCTGCAAAGAAGTGCTGCAGGCGACCAGATGAAAAGTGTCCGGGTGGATCCAAGGGTGGATCGGGGATGAGAAGAACCTGAAAGCAGAGGCGACAGAGTCTGGGTCACTAGCCAGTGACCAGGAAGGAACCAGGTGATGTCGAGTTGATTCAGGGGAAGAGGTGAAGCTTGTCTCTGCAGCCACGAGTACCAGGAGGCATCGACGATGACCAGGAGCTGGATTCGAGCTGCCCCACAAAGGATCTAGTTGACTGCGGGATCAGTATCCGGACTGGACCAAACAAGCCTTGGTAACCGCAATCCACGCAGGAAGTGAAGAACACCATCAACATCACGACCAACGCCAAAGACACACTCTCCACCGCCGAACACCTACACCTCCAAATACACACCAACCCCAAGAACACCCTGAGAGGAATGCTCTTCTACAGACCCCCGGGCCCGCGCACACAATTCAGCAAAACCATCGCCAACCTCATCAGCCCGCAAGCCCTAGCCTCACCAGAATACATCCTCCTAGGGGACCTGAACTTCCACCTAGAGAAAAACAACGACAACAACACCACCACCCTGCTCGACAACCTGGCCAACCTCGGACTCAAGCAAATGGTGGACACACCCACCCACCGAACCGGCCACATGCTGGACCCCATCTTCTCCACCAGCAACCACATCTCCTTCAGCCACTCCACAGAACTACACTGGACCGACCACAGATGCATCCACTTCACCGTCAAAAAGAATACATCCCACCACCGCACACAACAAATCCCCCGCAGATTCTGGAGCAAAATGACCACAGACCAGCTCATATCATCACTAAGCCAGAACCCGCCAGCCGACACCGCTGACACCAACAACGCAGCCCACAACCTCGCACAATGGATCACCAACTGTGCCGACGACCTCGCTCCACTGAAGAACACCCCAGGCAAGACCGGCAACAGGAAAACATCATGGTTCACCGACCCCCTCAAAGAATCAAAGAAATCCTGCCGGACCCTCGAAAAAACCTGATGCCACGTTTGGACTCCAGAAAACATGACAGCCCTCAAAAATGCCACACGCGAACACCAGCAGCTGATCCGCACCACCAAAAGGACATTGTTCAAAGAGCGACTAGACAAGAACACCCACAACAGCAAAGAACTCTTCAGCATCATCAAAGAGCTCTCCAACCCCAGCGCCAGCAACAACAACATCACACCGTCACAAGACCTCTGCAACTCCCTTGCCACATTCTTCAACCGTAAGATCGCAGATATACACAACAGCTTCGGACCCCAGACTCCGCCTCCAGTCACAGAACCAACGACCCCTACCACCACCCTCAGCACATGGACACCCATCAGTACTGAAGACACCACCCACGTCATGAACACCATCCACTTCGGCTCCCCCTCTGACCCTTGCCCCCATCACATCTTCAACAAAGCCGACAGCATCATCGCTCCCCACCTCCGGAACGTCATAAACAGCTCCTTCACATCAGCCACCTTCCCGGAGAGCTGGCAGCACGCAGAGATCAACGCCCTACTGAAGAAACCCACTGCGGATCCCAAAGACCTCAGGACTGGCGGGGGTGGGGGTAGTATTCCAAAGTGTTTGACACCTTCCACAACATGTTTTGATAAAGCCAAACCAAAGTTAGCATTAACCGCGTGGATTATAATGCGCTTAAGAGTATATGGTATGGCTATATCATAGAACAGCAATAAGGAGATGGTTCCGAAAGCTGCAGAAGGGCTCAGCTCATGCTAGAGCACCCTCTCACATAAAACCAAGCACTCTGCTTTCAGGATTGTCAATGACTGCCATCGGAGTGACTTATAGATATATGGGCCAGATGTAGGTGGCCGTTTGAGGCCTTTTACCGAGCGGTAACGGCCGATTTTGGCCGTTACCGATCGGTAAATGGGTGACAGGTATGTAGGGGGCATTATTTTACCGAATCAGTAAAATTACCGATTCGGTAATTTTACCGATTCGGTAAAATAAAAATTCGGTAATTTTACAGATTCTGAGGGACCCAGATGTAGGTGGGACTCTTCAGAGTCCCAGAGGCCTTACCGAATCGGCATTTTACCATCAAATCCAATTTGATGGTAAAATACCGATTCCGGTGTGCATGCACACCTATGCCATGTGACAGGCAGACCTGCCCTTAGGGCATGTATGCCTGCCACATGGCACCCGAGCCTGTTTTGGGGGTGCCAGAGGGTGTCAAAGTGACACCCCCTGCACATTTGTGAAAATCGGTATTTACCGATTCGGTAATGCCCATTCATTTCTATGGGCTTCAAAGCCCATAGGAATAAATGGGCATTACCGATTCGGTATTTACCGAATTGGTAAATACCGAATTCTTCCGAATCGGTATTCCAGCACATCTGGAATACCTACATATCCACCCCTTAGATTTACCAATTTTTAATTACCGAATCGGTAAAATTCAGTAATTAAATATCGGTAAATCTATTTTACCTACATCTGGCCCTATATGTGTCTATATATAAGGGTAGATATAGGTATACTATATCTAAGCAAGGGGTGATTACACCACCTTGCCCAAGCTGAGTGATCAGCCTGTGGTGTGAGTTTGGATGGCATAATACATGCTGCAGCCCCTGGTAGGCCTTGGATGCACCTGTGCTCGGGTACCTATGGTACACTATACAGGGGCTCACAAAGTTAACCCAATTCCCAATTAGGTATGTACCTAAAGTACATTGTATCAATTTAGAGAAAGAGCAGCTGAGATGTGGGTCTGATTAGCAGGCCCACAGCCACACTAAAGTCGAAAAACCAGAGAATCACAGCAAAAAGTGGGGTGACCATAGGAAGCAGACCCTACTCTCCTACACTTCTCTCTCGCGGGGGTACCCTCTCCTCGGGGTAGCTCCGTTCTACGCTCTTGTCACCGGCGGGCGGGACTTCCTGTCCTGGCCCCGCCCACATCCCAGGCAAGGCTTGCCTGACTTCCGGGACCACGGCGATAATTTCTTTACTCCGGCAGTAAGAGGGGTAGGCTCCCTCGTAATGGAAAAGATACAGCGGGGTGGGCATCCGCTCAATTACTAGCACCAAAATGGGGTGGGTACCCGTAATTAAATAAAGATAAGCGGGGTGGCACCCGTAATTACGGCATGACGGGGGAATCTCCCCCGAAGGGTGAACAGCATCGCGCTGCGCATCCCAAGTTGCTCCTTAGCTGGGCAATTGAGGGAAAATACAGTGCTCCTCCTCAGAACCACTAAGCTCGCTGTAGACCTAAAAATAAAGCACTCACAGGACGCTAGGAGCACAGCACCAAGTTCTAATAGTCCCTGAAGCCTTTGGGGGAGAAGAAATGGAGCACCAAGCTCCTCAGCAAAGTAAAAAGTCCTCCTGGCATCCAGGGGCAGGGCAGGGCCCAGGGAGGCAAGTCTTCCCCTGGGCCCCAGCAGCAGCGCGCCCCTGGTTGTTTCAAGTCAAAAGCAAGAACATCTTACATGGGGTCACAGCCCCTCATTTATACCACAAAATCCTTTGTCTAGAAGGGTGCGGGCAATGGGGGAACCAGCTACAACTGGTTCAGGGGATCTCCTGAGCACTTTGTTTTGCTCAGCCCCTCTCTCCCTCTCACTGGACAGGCTAGGGACATCAGACGCACCACAGGGGGTGGAGCCAGCATTGTGGAGGGAAGGCACAGCCCTATTCAGGTCCCAGGTGCAACTCCTCCCTTCCATCAACATGCAGATCTCCCCATTCACCCATCCTGGCTCCTGGAGCCAAGCACACCATCCAGCCCCTGTCACTCACAAGCCAGACAGTCAATTCACATTCACTGCACACTGAAATGCCAACAGCTAGTACGTGCCGACATGATAACACCTAGACCCAAGCAAGATCTACTATGTAAATGGGGTCTCAAACCTGTCGAGGGACACCACAAGTGTGGTAACTGTGTATCCTGTGGGTCCTGCCTTGAGGGTTGTGAATTCCAACACAAGGAAGTGAAATGGACCAATAAGGGCTTCTCAAATTGTAAGACCAAAAATGTTGTGTACGCTATCGTTTGTGGGTGTCCAAAACTTTACATTGGTAAAACTAACCAGCAAGTAAACACAAGGATTACACAACACCGCTCCCGCATCAAAAATAAAGTTCTTAGTACCCCCATGGTCCAACATTTTGTAGATAAAGCACACGCAGAAACTGATTTTTCATGGACAGTACTGTTTACAATGCCCAACAAAAAAAGGTCTTGTCGACATTGAAGAAACCTTATTGCGCAAAGAGGCCTACTTGATTATGAGGTTTAACAGTGCCCAGACTGGACTGAACAGCATGTCTGAGGTTTCAAGGCTATAAGCTTGTGACTGTATGGCGATTTGTAGTTCTCCACTCGACATCGCTAAACCCAGTTGGGACTACAGGTACCACAATTCCATGCACTTGGTGCTTGTCTATATCCCCGCCCCTAAGATGGCGCTGGTTGCTTTGAATTGAATCTGGCAGTCTATTGCGATGGAGCTGTGACCAAGTCGGTGAGTGTATGCAGCAACAAGCGTGTTTACATAACCCGCTATTTTAATCGGAGCCGAGAAGAAAACGTCTCCCATTGTTGATTGCCAGGTCACCGGTCGAGTAAAAAGGTGCAGCGCGGCTTAGCTTGAAAAACGCTGGCTGCTTGAGAAGGAAACACAGCGGCCTGATCGAGAATCTGCAGCGTTGATTTGCAGGTAAACGGGCACTAGACACTTTTCGTTTTTGCCACACGTCTAAACAGATAAACGAGCAGTAAATTCAACGACTATTCGGTTTCAGAACTGGTATCTTGCCGCATTTTATGTGCACAATGTAACTTTCTGCAGCATCGTATACACTCGACCGCAGGCGACACAATCATTTAGCCCCGTTCTTTTTTCATTGTAGAACGGCCGTTTGTATATATCAAGAGACCTTAAGTGGGAAGAAAAGATCGTTCAGAGGCTTTTGATTTCATGCTGTGCCTCCAGGTACGCTTTTGCCAATTAGTATGATCTTGAATATCTTTGATCTGAACTGCCTCAGTGGGTCTAACATGGTGACTTGGGTATGCTATTTGCAGGTCAACAGAGGACCTCATAGAAACTGAACTACTGGGACAGGGAGAATTACTCACGACTGTCCAAGGTATGAACTCCCTTCTTATTGGGCTTGCTCACGTGTGCATAACTCGAATTACACTATGTTTGCACATTCTTAGCTTACTGTTATCTTGCAGATAACACTGTCCCGCTACAATGTTGGTGTAATACGATCATCACGATAATTGCTCCGGATTGACTACCAGGTACAGAAAGGGATCAAAGGGGGATGGGGTACAGTCACCTTTTAATTAATGATGGTTGGTGACACGCTGCTCTCTCTCTCTCTTTTTTTAATACACCTTACAGAACTCCATTGATTGAGCCCTGATGAGAGTCCGTGTACTTGTCCCACGGATTCGAAACGCGTCGGCAGTATTGAAAGAATATATGAAATATACAGGATTATTTTCTGAGTCTGATTGATAAATTAATCTGTGTTCTTCGATTTTCTTCTTTGAACGTGTCTCTATCATTGAGTTGAAATATTGACTACGTCTCTCTATCATTGAGTTGAAATATTGACTGTTTTTGAATATGTACAAAGATTTATTGTTTGCTAGTGTTCAATAGGAAAAGGTGTATAGTATGATTTTTTGTTTGTTAAAATAATTTTTTTGTTTGTTAAAATAATTCATTTAGGGATTTGTGATTTTTTGTATTGTTACATGTTAAGTGTTACATGTCGAGTGTCTTTCTCAAACATATGATTTCTGATTTTAAATGTTGAAAACTTCAAAGTAAAGGGTATAAATAAAATATACCGAACAAATCTGGAATGTAATTCGATTTGTTTGCTCGTATTTATGAGCACCTGAAAAGTGGTGGGGTTGGCATCTGTTCTTTCAAAAGTATCATATGGTCCAGCTGACCCTACGTCCCGGGACCTATCTCCTTAACTATTCAAACTTCTCAAAGTGGCACTTCTACACTAGACACATTAAATCTGCGCACAAGTTCGCGCAGCATTTATTCTCATGAGTTCACACATACCAAACTCACACCCTCACTCCCCACATTTCAGGAACCAACACGTACACATATATCCCCATGCATTCCCATGGGAGGGCAGGCCAGTCTCACCACACATACTCAGAGAGCACACGCACCCCACACCAGACCACAGTGAAAAAGCGCTCCGCCCAAAATCACCAACACCAGGTTACAGAAACAGGTTAAGAAAATGCAAAAAGTTTCAGGGTGAACCTGCCAAAAGGGCCAAGTCAAAGAGAAATCAATTAGATTTCACTGCGCCACTTCTAGGAAGCAAATGCATCAATAACTTACCCCTGGCCTCACAGCAGGCGTAAGACTGACGCAGGCCCTTTCACATGGGGCTTACCCCATGTGAAAGGACACATTGCTGGCGTTGCATCACTTTCGTGACTAACTACAGCAATGCGTCACTTTTGCGCCATACAGATACGTGAGAAATACTGACGTATCTGTAACTCCTTGCGACATGATGCGTCATACGGTAAATATGACACATCAATCATGTCGCAAGGAGAACGCACTGAGAAGTGACGCATTGCTGCTTTCACTCAGCGATGCGTCACTTCTCATAAATGAGGCCCTAAATATTTGTAAATTAGGCCCTTAGTGCAAGAATGTGTGAGAGAACCCTTCATTGGAATTCGAACTAAGGATTACATCTCCCCAATATTTCATAGTCTACTAAACTATATACAAGAGAAACATTTATAAAATACACATCTTGCACTGACTTATTTCAGGGTGATCACAAATATAGTGTTCATGTAAAAGGAGGCACAGTGACAAAAATGTATTGCATTGGAACTGTCGAAGGAACCAGTACCAATGTGCTGGCTGATAGCTGAGGGTGCATCACCGGTGGGCCTTACATCGCCACAGCTCCTGCTGCATTCGTCTTTCAACTCTTCTATTCCCAGTTGCAGTTTTATCAACACCATGATCAAAAAAGACCTAATTGATGCCAGAGACTTCTTGGTGCAAATACCTGAACATCTTTTGCTGGAATTTTCCCTGTTTGGCTGATGCTCCATCTTGAAGCTGGAATCCATCAACGTCGAGCCCATTCTCTCAATGCTAGCCCACTGTCTGTTTTCAATGAAGGCTGTTGATGTCAGCAGATAAACTTTCTACCAGGCCAAACTTGGTTGTTGTATCTCACTCACGTTCAGTCTGAAAACTTGCCTTTGACCCGATCAAGGGGGACCAGTTGGCTGCTCTTGGGGCTTTGCTTTTTATGGCACTATTTTTATGTAAAACTTTATAAATTCATATCTTCGATTCTCCTTTTTGTATGTTAGGTATTTTGGTGTAATTGTGTTCATTACACTATTCCCTATTTTTATAAACTGCAGAGAAATCTTTAATATGTTGTTGTTAGACCTGGCACCATTGGTGTGGATCTTCCTTCCATTTTTTTTGCTGTTTCCTCCTGTGTTTTTGCTATGGTTTTTCTGGTCTAGATGCTTTTGGCACTTTGCAATTGCTGTTTCATGAAAGTGCAAGTGCTCCCTATTGTAAATGGTTGTAATGGATTAGTGACTCCATGATTGGCTTATTTGATTTAGTTGTCAGACCCTAGTACCGTGCACCATGTGTGCCCAGGGCCTGTGAATCAAATGCTGCTGGTGGGCTTGCAGCACTGGTTGTGCCACCCACAGAAGCAGCTTGTAAAATATGGCTCAGGCCTGCCATTTCAGAGCCTGTGTGCAGTTCGGGACTGCCATGTTTACCTGGCAAGTGCACTCACTTGCCAGTCCCTAAACCTTCCCTTTTCTACATGTTAGTCACCCCTATGGTAGGCCCAAGGTACTCCTGTGGGCAGGGTGCATTGTATGTGAAAGGCAGGACATGCCCTGATGCATGTGGCATGTCCTGATAGTGAATTACAGCCAATTTCGTTTTTCACTATTGCAAGGCCTTCTGTTTCATTAGAGCCAGAATATGCTGTTTGATTACAACATCTTATAATCCTAACTGACCAAGGAACAAGGTAGAAAAATGAGTTTAGTATGCCTGAACTCAGAATGTTAAAATACATCTTTTAGTGTGGGTGATTTTTACATACTTGCCTGAGCCTACTATGAATAGAGAGTAGGGGAAGGAGATTTCCTTTCAGGTACCTGGGCCAGGTCTACTTTCAACAATGCTGTCTCCACCTCCTGCCAGGAAGCTGCAATAGGAGGACAGAACTGGTTTGGATCACTGAAATAATATGGACTGACAAAATATCGACTTGCCAAAATATCGTGGACAAAATATCGACAGTCAAAATATCGAGTTTGTATCTACAAACAGGTAAGTACAAAAATATCGAGTACAAAATATCGTTAACAAAAATATAAATGTAAAAAATATCGACTTTATTAAAAACAGTGTTAAATTAAATTAATATTAAATTTTAATTACTAAAATATACTTAAAACGACTTAAATTAAATTATAATAATTAAATAATAAATGAAAATAATAAAAATAATTTTTTTAAATCTTATTTGTTGACCCTGAACCCTAAAAATACCCCTTTACCCAAAAACCCAAAACTGACCCTGAACCCTAAAAATACCCCTTTACCCAAAAACCCAAAACTGACCCTGAACCCTAAAAATACCCCTTTACCCAAAAACTGAAAACTGACCCTGAACCCTAAAAATGCCCCTTTACCCAAAAACTGAAAACTGACCCTGAACCCTAAAAATACCCCTTTACCCAAAAACTGAAAACTGACCCTGAACCCTAAAAATATCCCTTTACCCATGAACTGAAAACTGACCCTGAACCCTAAAAATACCCCTTTACCCATGAACTGAAAACTGACCCTGAACCCTAAAAATACCCCTTTACCCATGAACTGAAAACTGACCCTGAACCCTAAAAATACCCCTTTACCCATGAACTGAAAACTGACCCTGAACCCTAAAAATGCTCCTTTACCCAAAATGTATCAATATTATTTAATTACCAATTAATTATTAATTAACAATAACAATAACATAAATATATTAGAACATTAGGTGTAATTATTTTAATAATTAATATAATTGTTTCAAAATTAATTACTTAAAAATAACACAAAATTATATATATTAAAAATGTACTCTAATTAATGTAATTAACTAATTACAATTAATTAATTAACAATTATTTACTAATACAAAATATATTCAAAATTATATTAATTAATTAACTAATTAATATTAATTAATTATCAATTAATTATTAATTCAAAATATTAACACACATATATTAATTAATTAATTATTATTAAATTACTTCCCACCCTATTCCCCTATAAACCCACAACCCGCTACAGAATTACATTACGCAATTATTAACAAAACAAAATTCATGTAATAAAATATTTTATAACATTAATACACACTATTCACACATATTATTACATAAAAATACACTATAAAATATTATATATTATTAAAAAATCGATATTTTTGCTATCTATATTTTACACAGTCGATATTACTTCACTTACCTGAAAAACGATATTTTTGTAGTCGATATTATGTCCAGTCGATATTTTGTCCAGTCTATATTTAAAACTCGATATTATGTCCAGTCGATATTTTGGAGTCAATATTTTGTCTCTATACCAACTGGTTTTTATGAGGTACAGACACTCTCTGCCTTCAGAGAACAAAGACATTGTGTGTATAAAAAGACGGGCCCAGACCCCAGAACTTTAGATCACTTCTGGAAATCAAGACAAACCTTTGCCAAGGAGAGAACCCAAGAAAGCTGAAGGAGGAGACTTCCCCTGTGCTGTTTGCCTTTTGGGGGTTGGCATGCAGATGTTACTTATTGCCAAGGAAAGGAGAAAAGGAACTTTGTGTGTACTTTATCATCTTGAGGAAGATCTCCAAGGGCTTAAAGCTGAGCTTGCCTCCTGTTCTGAAGTCTCGGGGATACAAAGACTTCACCATCAGCTCAACCTGAATTTCATTGTTGGGAATTCTACCTGCAGAGAGGTGCCTGCTGTTGTTTTAGGGCATCTAGAGACTGCGTGTCGCTGGGAGTTCGAAGCGCGACTCAACGAGGAACAAGTGTGTTGCCACTGCAGCTATTGCCGTTACATCGCTGATAAGCGTGTCGCCGCCGCATCATTTGCCGTCGCATCGCCAGAGAAGCATGCCACCGCCGCAGAGGTTGCTGTTGCATCACAGAAGAAGCGTGTCTCAGGGCCTGTCGCGGCTCAAGACACCACCGATTTCTCCGCACAGCCGCTGGGCGTGCACGCATCACATCCAAGTCGTCGCACCGCATTAAAGACGTCAACGTGTCGCATCGCACCAGATTGCCGCATTGTAACCAGGACGCAGTAAGATATCGAACATCAACTCCCCTCGCAGTAAGGAAGTAACACATCACCTCCCCTGCTTATCAGAAAGAAACATATGCATTCACTCCCCTGAGTGTAAGGAATGGCACATCACCTTCCCTGCGACCCTTTTTGTTTGCTTTGCGTAAAGCATCTAAGGTACTTTGAGAGTAAAGTGTTGCATTTACCATCTACATTGAAGTAAGCTATTTCTACCATTTCAAAGTCATATTCTTGATATTGTATTGTGGATGTTTGTCATTTGGTCTTGTGTTAAGTCTAGGTAAAGATTACTTATTTTTCTAAACTGTGTGGTGTCCATATGTAGTTTTTTCACTTTATTACTGTATGTGTTCTCAAATGCTTTACACACTTCCTCTGAGATAAGCCTGTCTGCTCATGCTTGGCTACCAAGGGGGTGAACAGTGGTTATTTTAGGAGTGTATCTCCCTTTCCCTGACTAGAAGCAAGGGTCCGTATTTGGGCAAAGGTGCAAACCATTGCCAACTAGAGAGCCCCAGTTCTAACTGTTGTGTTGTGTTGTTAAATTTCTTGGTACTTCTAAATGCTTTACACATTTTCTTAATTTCAACCTATTTGCTCTATGCCATAGCTACCAAGGGTTAAGCTCAGGTTTACATTACAGAAATGTTTACTGGACCTAACAAGAATAGTGCCCTTATTACTGGTGGTGGACTACCATCCACCTCAACTAATAATTAATTTTCTCACCTATTGCATGCTTGCCTGCCGCAAGCCAAAGTGGTTGTGGTGATGTCCGACCAGGGACTGTCAGCTGTCATCTATGATTAGCAGTCACCTGTTGGTGACCATGTTATGGAAATTGATGCAAACCTAAAGCAAATCCTTTACAGTCACTTGGTGGCTGTGGGTCTAGAAGAGGCAAATGCACCTTTGTTTGAACATTATGGTTTCTTATTCAGTCATGCATTGCTTCCAGACGTATGTCCTGGTGTTTTTATTCTGTTCCCTAGTTGTTGAACTGTGGCTTATTGTCATATACCATGTCTTCAAGGTGAAGCCGCTATAATTTGTGTAGAGGTGGATTAACGAGCTATGAGCATTTGAAGTAGAAGGGGCGATGTTGTGTCACTCAGGGTCATGTCCCCAACTCACCTAGGGGATGCATATTCTGTATATGAGTGTATGAATTCATGTTAAGACTTAATTGGCATTAAGTATATATATATATATACACCAGAATTATGATGCTATTGTTAGTACACGTAAAGCATAGTTATGCATCACATGCCAAGTGTTTATTGAGGCTGGTGTGTCATTTCTGTTTGTAGTATATAAAAGGACGTCTGTACTTTTTTAATAGCAAAGTGGGTGCAGTAAATTTCCCATAGTTTGAGAGGGAATCCTGATGGTGTAAAAGTTCCTGTACCTTTATAATACATGCAGTGGTGTCTGAGAGAAGGTGACATATTATGCCACATTGAGTTTGAGTGCATCTGGGACTTGCCCGCTTTGCAGACAGAGGGGTTTGATCCGCCAGTAGAGCTTCAAACCACTCTTTCATTAAACCCATTATATTGGGGGGTCGTGGCTCGGTCACGGAGCGTTTACATTTAAAAAGTGCCTCCTTTCCTCAACTTAGTTGAACTTTGCCTGCAGTCCCGCTGGGATGAAGTGGCGGTGAGTAAATAACACTGTAATTCAAGCATCCAGCGTTTTAATTGTACCCAGGAGCCGCGGCAGTTCTTATCACTACAAAAAATCACGAACGGCTGCCATTTTGTATGGCGGCGTTCGCGCTCTGTTTTATTACATCGGCTGAGCTCCGGTGAAGTTTCTTATTATATCCATAATGACATCCTCATAATTTCTGCTCAACGTACTCATTTGTGATCTACTATCGGCTTCATGTGATCTGAAGGAAAAAAAATGTATTTTTCCTTTCTCTGAATTCTCTACAATGCTAGAATTTATGATACAGGATACTTCCATTTCATTATGTTTTGCTATAGACGTTCTGTCATATATAAATATTTCGAATGGGATAATCTGCTAATTATAGATACTAGTCATTTATTATAATTTTTGATTACCAGCACTACGCTGGAATGTATATGTCTCAATGACTATGTAAAGCAACAAGGACCCCCTGATAAGGATCAATTTCCTGGGTCAGGGCAAGTAATATATGTGAATAGAATACCCAGGCAAATTTCTAATACCTACTAGCACATGAGAATTGGCATTTGCCACACAAAAATAATGATGATCAATTACTGTTTTTACACATGGGATACAATTTAATTCTTCATACAAAACATACTGTTTGATAAAATCGATACATGATTATACACAGATGATAAAAAATCTCAGCATTATAGCATATGCATAATTTCATACATACAACAATTGTTAAATATAAAAACTATTGGATGGTTTCCTGTCTACGCGTTTCGACACTCAGGTGTGTCTTCCTCAGGACTGTACCATCATAGTGCTGTAAAAATGTTTTTAAAAGATATTTTTACAATTTTGTATTTCAGTGCAAAAACAGTTGGTATTTTAACTATAGTAACATGTGCTAGATATTGGTTATTAACATATAGTGATAATACCGCTTACAAGCATATACCAGTTTCTGACTGCTTCATAACTACCACAGAACCATTTCTTTTTATACACGCATGTTGGACATATCTATCACGTCTACATAAGTGTATATATATACTAGTAACATTCTTTAAAGCCTACTTTATTCAGTTTGATAGTTTCTTTCGATGTACTATCCACCTCATTGTAAAAAGTTTTGCATACATTTAGATAACCTAACCATAAAGGAAAGAAAAGAAATCTATAGAAAGGATAAAGAAAAGAAAAGAAGAGATTTTCAGTATGGTCGTTTGGAGATATTACACTTGCAGAAACGTTTTTTAGCTATTTATGGTGACTTTCATTTGCCAGTTTACTGTGGTCTCAATTGGTTACGCCTGTCTTATTACCCTGGCATCGTTTTCGCCAAATGGAATATGATGTTCTAGTGATATAGTGATATGCGTTGTCCTATTTTGGTACATTTTTAACATCATATCAAGATATAGGGAGTACTGGCTTGCCTATCATGGGCCTGATGAGAACCAGATGTCACAATCACTATGAATGATGTACACCAATTTAGCTTACCTATTCAGGTATCTAAATGTATGCAAAACTTTTTACAATGAGGTGGATAGTACATCAAAAGAAACTATCAAACTGAATAAAGTAGGCTTTAAAGAATGTTACTAGTATATATATACACTTATGTAGACGTGATAGATATGTCCAACATGCGTGTATAAAAAGAAATGGTTCTGTGGTAGTTATGAAGCAGTCAGAAACTGGTATATGCTTGTAAGCGGTATTATCACTATATGTTAATAACCAATATCTAGCACATGTTACTATAGTTAAAATACAAACTGTTTTTGCACTGAAATACAAAATTGTAAAAATATCTTTTAAAAACATTTTTTACAGCACTACGATGGTACAGTCCTGAGGAAGACACACCCGAGTGTCGAAACGCGTAGACAGGAAACCATCCAATAGTTTTTATATTTAACAATTGTTGTATGTATGAAATTATGCATATGCTATAATGCTGAGATTTTTTATCATCTGTGTATAATCATGTATCGATTTTATCAAACAGTATGTTTTGTATGAAGAATTAAATTGTATCCCATGTGTAAAAACAGTAGTTGATCATCATTATTTTTGTGTGGCAAATGCCAATGCTCATGTGCTAGTAGGTATTAGAAATTTGCCTGGGTATTCTATTCACATATATGTCTCAATGACTGCCCCTACTTCATTGTGAACTGAATAGCCCTTGGCTTTGTGACTCTCTTCGTGTATATTGGCTGGGACAGTATACTCTTTGAGTTAGGTTCTACTCATCAGTGAGACATATATATATATATATATATATATATATATATATATATATATATATATATATATATATATATATATATATATATATATATATATATATATATATATATATATATATATATATATATGTATATATTCACTGAAAAAACCATAGGTTTTAGCCCATATATAGTTAGGGATTAGCATTTACAAAACCTTAATTTACTCGCACAAAACCATAGAAATTCGCATATATAGTTAGATGCAATAACTATATATCGCGCACCTGCAACCCACTGCTGATGATGTCACATATTACATCATTCATGACATGGTCAGTGACATCACTGATGACATCACTGATGACATCTCAAATGACATCACTGATGACATCTCAAATGACATCACTGATGACATCTCAAATGACAACATCCAGTGACTGTATGTTTCTGTAAAGTTAAAATGTGTCTTACATATTGAAGAATGAGTGGATGTATAAGTGTTTGGATGAAGGATTTAGTAGGTGCATGACTGACTGTATGAGAGAATGATTAAATGTGTCTCACTGAGTGCATGGGTTAGTGACTAAACTGTCTTAATTTGTGCATCATTATTACTGTAGTTCTGTAAACTGCTGCATGTGTTGATCAGTAGCTATACGAGTAACTATATGGGTTATTGATTGGTTGCCCAAATATTTGTATGGGAGAGTGAGTGTGTGTGTGGGGGTGGCTGGGAGGTGTGTGACTCTGTGCATAGATGTGTGAGCAGTTGATTCAGTAGATGTATGGGTTCAAAAGTGCATGTGGAAACAGCTGTATGGGCGGTTGACTATCTGCATGAGTGCATTGGTGAGTAATTGGATATCTCAGTGCTACATGTCAAAGTAAGTACATATGTAAAACACAGTACATGTAAGAGTTGACATATGTAAATAACTGTGCATAAGAGCCAGTGAATGTGTGAGTGGCTGTATGGATCATTGTGAACTTGTATCAGGGATTGTATAAGAGAGTAAATATGTGTTAGTATATGTTTGATTAAGTAAGGTGTGTATAACTGTATAGTTGAGGAAATGGAGGTGTGATTGATTCTTTGCATGACTGACTAGGTGTGTGAGTAACTCCATGGATGAGTGACAGTCTGTGAGAGTCTGTTTACACTGATTGCATCTAAGGTTATATTAGAGTCTGAAGAGGTTGATCGTATTATCACATGAATGATATCATCAGTGATGTGATCAGTAATGACAAATGAGATGTTATCAGTGATTTTATCAGTGATGTCATTTGAGATGTCATCAGTGATGTCATTTGAGATGTCATCAGTGATGTCACTGACCATGTCATGAATGATGTAATATGTGACATCATCAGCAGTGGGTTGCGGGTGCGCGATATATAGTTATTGCATCTGACTATATATGCGAATTTCTATGGTTTTGTGCGAGTAAATTAAGGTTTTGTAAATGCTAATCCCTAACTATATATGGGCTAAAACCTATGGTTTTTTCAGTGAATTTCAATGGTTTTTTAATAGCAAATATGAAAGGTTTCAAATGTCAAGTACGTGATAGGTAAAAACATTTTCGTGTTTATGCACGCTGATGTGCTTTGAACGCTGCCCCCCCTCCTCTCTTCTCTTAGTAGTACTCTCTCTTTGCAGATAGTGAAGGGTAGTTAACGCAGGCCTTTGCCCCCGTTGTAATCCGTCATGCCTGCTTGTCTCTCCATTTGATTGATTGTTATCCAAGCATTTACTGTTTTAGAATTGATTCTCTTTGGTTCATTCTCTATTTACAAACAAGCACAAAGTCGCAATACTCTGTTTAGTCTTTGCAGATAGTGAAAAATTGTGTAAAAAAACAAAAGTAATCGAGCAAAATCAGTAGGCCACTAATGGGATCTCTTTTTGACCTCGCTAAAATAGAAACATTAGGAACAACCCTTCATGAGAAATACGAAACTAGTGAGATGAACTGAGCTCCACACCATGATGGCTGCAAGACAGCTCGTCTCCGCCACCCACCCCGCCCAAAATAACGATAAACTCTATGCAAATATTATAAATATATACAACACACCAGCAAAGTAACAGGGTAAAACATTTTATTAAATAACTATTTACATAACTATTTTATACTTTTTGTTGCCTGATCCAGCTAGCTCGATCGATCGAGCATGAAACTCATGCACTCTGATAGCAAGCGTTGCTGCTGATGCTATGCAGACAAAAACTGGTTTTCAGTTTGTACATTCTTCAAGATTTTTCCATCCAAGGCTGGTTGAGAGTTTGTAGAACGATGGCTTCAGATTTTCAACATACGGTGTGGTGGCGCGGACTGGGAGGGGGCGCTTGGCTCCTGCCCCTCCCCAAGTCGTGTTGCCCTGGTGTGGCCTAAGATCGCCCCCGACATAGGCGGCCGGCTCCTGGGGTCCGGCAGAACTTTTTGCCTTTTGATGACTCTTCCATTCTGGACCTTGTCCCACAATCCGTTTGACCTGAAGACACGCTGTAGTGGGGCGCCCCTTTACCGTTTCAGTTGCCATTCCGCCCGCTTTTGCTACACTGTGCCTCTTCCGCCATTCAGCTGTTTACCGCCCGCTCTTGCGACTACAGCGTCTCGCTTACCATGTAGTTGAGTTGCTCCCGCTCTTGCGATGCAGCGATAGGCGGCTGCCACAGGACTCTCAAAATGGCGGCCGGCTCTTCAGATTTGGGCGTGGTCCACTAAAATGGCCCTGGGACACCTTGGAACTCGGATGCTTGTCTGCTAGGGCTTGGGCCCCATTCTCGAAAGCGTTCACTGAGCCTTGAAGATTCTACAAAAGTCTTGGGGGCCCCCGACTCCCGCAGGCTTCTGGTGGGGAGCGGCTGCCATGATTGCTCGTGGAATGGCCACGACTGAGCTACGAGATGGTGGTGCTCTCATGCTGACGCCAGCTTCAGTCTGAAACATCCAGAAACACTGTAGACTACCAATTCGATCAGTTCCGGTAGCGCCCCAACGTGACCCGGTAGAGAAGAACTTGCCCTCCCCTCTTTGACTGATGGTTCTTGTTGCCTGTCCCTTCTGTTGTCATTTAACAGAACTTTTTAGACTGCTGAAAGGGGTTGTGTTCCGACCGCTGGTTGGTGGAGACATTTTGACTATATTCTGGACCTACGTTGTCGCGTAATGCGTTATATGACACGCCGCGTTAGCGCACCCGGAAGTCAAGTCAAGTCAAGTCAGAGAATTTGTATAGCGCACTACATACCCAGAGGGTCTCAAGGCGCTTAGGGAGGGGAGGACGCTTACTTGTCAAATATCCACGTTTTAAGTTGCTTTCTAAAAGCTAGGTGGTTCTGGGTAAGGCGAAGGTAGGTGGGGAGTGAGTTCCATGTTTTAGCTGCTAGGTATGAGAAGGATCTGCCTCCCATGGTGGTCTTGTTGATGCGGGGAACAGTGGCGAGGGCTTGGCTGGAAGAACGTAGTTGGCGGGAGGGGGTGTAGAAGGACAGTCGTGAGTTGAGGCATTCTGGTCCGATGTCGTAGAGTGATTTGTGTGCGTGGGTTAGCAGTCGGAAAGTGATCCTCTTATTGACGGGTAGCCAGTGGAGGTCTTTCAGGTGGCCAGAGATGTGTTCGTTACGTGGGATGTCTAATATGATCCTGGCTGAGGCGTTTTGGATTCGTTGGAGTTTCTTCTGGAGTTGAGCGGTAGTACCTGCGTAGAGGGTGTTTCCGTAGTCCAGTCGGCTCGTGACCAGAGCATGGGTGACTGTTTTTCTGGTTTCGGTGGGGATCCAGCGGAATGTTTTTTTGAGCATGCGAAGAATGTTGAAGCAGGATGAGGATACGGCGTTGACTTGTCTGTTCATTGAGAGTGAAGAGTCCAGGATAACGCCTAGGTTCCGTGCGTGGTCTGTCGGGATGGGTGCTTTTCCAAGGGCTTCCAGCCACCAAGAGCCGTCCCATGCAGAGGGGGATGTACCTAAGATGAGGACTTCTGTTTTATCTGAGTTCAGTTTAAGACGGCTTTGTTTCATCCATTCGGCAACTTCTTTCATTCCTTCGTGTAGGTTTGATTTGGCGGTGCTGGGGTCATTGGTGAGAGAAAGGATCAGTTGAGTGTCATCCGCGTAGGAGATGATGTTGAGGTTGTGTTGGCGAGCGATGGCCGCAAGGGGGCTCATGTATACATTGAAGAGGGTGGGACTGAGTGAGGATCCTTGTGGTATGCCACAGATGACTTCAGTGGCTTCGGATTTGAATGGTGGAAGGCGGACTCTCTGGGTTCTTCCGGTGAGGAACGAGGTGGTCCATTCAAGTGCTTTTCCTTGTATTCCGATGTTTCTGAGGCGTTGTAAAAGGGTACTGTGGCAGACTGTGTCGAAGGCTGCAGAGAGGTCGAGGAGGATGAGGGCGACTGTGTCTCCATTGTCCAGTAGAGTTCGAATGTCGTCTGTTGCTGCGATGAGGGCGGTCTCAGTGCTGTGTTTTGCTCGGAAGCCAGATTGTGAGGAGTCGAGGGATTTGTTGGCTTCGAGGAAGGCGGCGAGTTGGTTGTTGACAGCTTTCTCGATGACTTTGGCTGGGAAAGGAAGGAGCGATATGGGGCGGTAATTTTTGAGTTCGGTGGGGTCCGCTGTGGGTTTTTTCAGAAGGGCGGTGAGTTCAGCGTGTTTCCAGCTTTCCGGGAAGGTGGCGGAGTTGAAGGAGCAGTTGATGACGTCTCGGAGGTGCGGTGCTATGACGGAGTCTGCTTTGTTGAAGATGTGGTGAGGACATGGGTCTGTGGGGGACCCTGAGTGGATGGAGTTCATCAGGCGGATGGTGTCCTCAGTGGAGATTGGGTTCCAGTCGTTAAGAGCGTTCAAGGGGGGAGAATGTTCAGCATATGGTTGGGTGGGTTGGTCTTCGGGTTGGTTGTCGAAGCTGTTGTGGATGTCTGCAATTTTGTTGTGGAAGAATAAAGCCAGGGAGTCGCAGAGGGCTTGAGAAGGGGTGATGTCGTTGGAGTTGGCCGAGGGGTTGGTAAATTCCTTGACGATGTTGAAAAGTTCCTTGCTGTTGTGGGCGTTGTTATCTAGTCGATCCTTGAATGCTGTTTTCTTGGCCTTTCGGATTAGTTGGTGGTGTGTGCGGGTGGCGTTTTTGAAGGCTTCCTTGGTGCTAGTGGATGGGTCTTTTTTCCAGGCTTTTTCAAGGGAGCGGCAGAGTTTCTTGGACTTCTTAAGATCATCGTTGAACCATGAGGCCTTCTTGCTGCTAGGTTTGCGTTGACGTTTTTTCAGTGGTGCTAGGGTGTCGGCGGTGTTGGATAACCATAGGGTGAAGTTGGCGGCGGCTTGGTCTGGGTTAGAAGAGTGGGCTGGGGTGCTTAGAAGGAGCGATGAGGAGATCTGGTCGATGGTGATTTTGTTCCAGTTTCTTTGCAGAGTTGGTTGGAGGTAGTTGGTGGGTTTCGGCTTGTTGTATGTGAAGTGAACGCAGCTGTGGTCAGTCCAGAGGAGATCCGTAGTGTGGCTGAAGGAGACATCATTGCTGGAGGTGAAGATGGAGTCGAGTGTGTGACCTGCGATGTGGGTGGGGGAAGTGACCAGTTGTTTAAGTCCGAGGTTTGCGAGGTTGTCCAGGAGGGTGGCGGTGTTGCGGTCGTTGTTCTTTTCAAGGTAAAAGTTGAGGTCTCCCAGAAGGATGTAATCTTTGAAGGGGAGCGCGTGTGGAGTGATGAAGTCCGTGATGTCTTCACTGAATTTTGCGCGGGGTCCTGGTGGTCTGTAAAGGAGGGTGCCTCTGAGTGTGGTCTTGGGATCGGTGTGGATCTGGAAGTGAAGGTGTTCAGAGTTGGCGAGGTTGACGTCAGAGCTGGTTGAGATGTGGATTGATTTTTTATGGACGATAGCGATTCCTCCTCCTGTGTGGCCGGTGCGGTCCTTGCGTGTGATCTTATAGTCTTCAGGGATGGCAATGGTGATGTCTGGGGCGGAGGAAGCGTTCATCCATGTTTCTGTTAGGAAGGCGATGTCTGGAGAGATGGTGTCTAGTAGATTCCATAATTCAATGGCGTGTCTGTGGACCGATCGAGTGTTGAGAAGGATGCATTGTAGGTGGTTGGGGTCGGGAATCTGTGGTGTGGTTGTAGCGGAGATGTTGTCGGTGCCGATGAATTTGCAGGAGTAGCAAGAGAAAGGTCCCGGAAGCGATGCGGGGCGCGGCGCGCAGCGCGTAACATAAGCATAACAGGTCATGTGACTTGTTAATAAAACTTTTCATTGGTTCATTTTACTTTTGTTATTCTAATGATGAAAGGCTTGGTCATATGACCTAAAAATTACGCTTTTTATTGCTTTCGAACATTATTTTTTCTTAAACATATATGTTATAATGTTCCAGGCTAATGTACTTTCCCGAAAAATTTACAACTGTCCTGCAAGTAAAATATATTCCTTTTTCTAGAAAAAGGGCGTTTCTTCGTCCCATGACGGAGCCGTTGAGCAAAAGATGCTCGGCCTGCTGTCTTAGTCGCCGATACGCCTGAATATCAGATTCTTAACGATCACTTTATGTTGCAGGAGTAGAAAACACAACAGCCCTTGACCATTTATCTTTACTGCGTTCCTGCGTATTATACCTTTTATCCGTCATGTAATTGGACTGCTTTATTTCACTTGCCTTTTACTGATTCGAAAACAGTGACTAAAATTAAAAACTTTACCAATGTAAATACTACTACCAAGTTTTGTTTTAAAAACCTTTATTGTGAAAATGTCAGTATACAAATACGGGCCTATAACCACGTGGGCCGGCCACGGAGCAAACTGAAATCGTATATGATGAGGAGACATTTACACTGTAGAGGAACGTAACGAGCGGGCCAGGGCTTAATTAAAAGTCGTGACTCGTGCGTGTCACTGCGCACTGACTGGTGACTCTGGCACACACAGAGAGCGTGGCGCTAGTGTACTACTGCTGTCAGTGTTGTGCCAAACTTGTTGATCCACTTCGATGATGCATGCACTGGCAGTACTTACTGCTGTGTCGGTGACGTCACGTGCCTGCTGCTCCCAGTTTACTCTCAGTCTCTCTCTTCAAGAGTTCCCGGCCGCGGCGCGGATCAGGGCCCCAGTGGGCGGGACACTGTTGAGTGTTGTTGCAGGGGCCAGGGCAGGGCACTGGGCAGGGCTTTGCTGCGGGGGTTGGGGCTGTGCGCGCCAGAGGAAGCGACGCGTGCACAGATTGCATGCAATTGAATGCCATGCACGCGCATTTTCTCTGCCCGCCCCAGCATACCCGCACCTCTCCCTGGCCCTCTCCCAGTATCTGGTATTCGCCGCCCAAAGTTGCTGGACTCGGAGTTGGGAGCGCTCAGCAGATGAGGGCGAGGCGCGACTCGCGAGGCAGGGCCTGGCACCCTTACGGTGATTAATTAATTTACAGGTGGTGGCCAGTCAGGTTTTTAAAATCATCCTGATTGGTCTACCTACCACTGCTACGAGCAGCGCCTGGACAAGATGGCCTGCCCTGGGTGTAGGCCGGCGCCGGCGGCGGCCGAAATAAATAATCCTCATGATGAGCAGAGCTGCGCTTCCGCAGGCAGGTGACTGTGAAATGAACAGGGGTTCTGCCCATATTACCCTCCCATACCTGGGCAAGGAACATCAATTAGATGAATAAGTAGAACAAAAAGGTATAAAGGGATAAATTGAACAACACTACTTCATAACAGGAAACACTTTATTAACCTGTTTTTTTAAATGCTCTTTTCTGCCAATAAATGATTATAATTTTAACATAGGACAAAATATTGGGTCAAAAAACCGGGGGGGAAAAACCAGACTATATACAGTAATCAAAGGAGAAGTAATTACAATATATACAAATATACAATTCTGTACCCTAAACACAGAAAGTAGGAGAGGGTGAAACAAAACACTATTAATTGTCTGTCTGTTAATTATCTGTCGACGCAGTCGCGGTCGCGTTTCCGCCAGTTGTATCTTCTGGCTTCGTCAGGACAAGGGTACTGAAAAATATATACATAAGCAATAAAATTCCTAAAAACACACTATGCCGCAAGGAAAAACTCACCCATATACACCGTAGCAATGACCAACCCCAAAAATGAAAAAAGTGCAGAAAGAGGGTCAAAACCACATCTTATTTGCAAGTAAAGGTTACCAAGCTCCAAATGTACCAAGTGCTAAAGAGTACACACGTTGTGAAGACCCAATCACCAAATCACAATCTTTTATACCACCCTGTGTCTACAAATAAGTGAATGTCAACTGACATGCATTATCAAAATGAATGAAACTCCTAACAGTGACCAAACTAAAAATAATAATAAGCATAATAAGGAGAGGCACCATTCAAACAGGACTATGGCAACTGCCACGAGGTTCCAAATACCTGTGAAGGAGTTGGTAACTGGGACCCCCCCAGGCAGGGAGTGCCAAGGCACCACCCTGAGGGATATACACAACTTCTTGCCTCACGGGGATAGACTCACGCTTTCCTACAGGGATATATGAAGGAACACAGGGGGGGAAAAAACCAGGGAGCCGGTTCTATTATTCTATCGGTCACTCACAGACTCTCGTAGAAATATTAAATCATATCTCGTAACATGCAGATGGCCTACCTTCCAAAGTATACGATATAAGGAGAAGGAGTCCCGTATTTCTTTTATGTATCGATCACCACCTTTAAATACACGCTCTCACGAGGTCACCAGGGATGCCTATATTCAAATAAACAAAAACCACAGAACACAGCACAATCGCAGTTACTCCTGGCGTGTGCTCAAACAGAGCTCGAATCTCTGCAGCGTCACTTCATATGGGGAGACAATTATAAATGCCTACCTCTGGTTCTAAGATTCCCCCAAGTCACCCGCGGTCAAAGGAACCCTTCAGTGTAAATTACTGAAGCTCCGCCGTCCGTTAGTTCGGAGACAAACTCACAGTCGGCAATGCGCGGCGTTATTTCAAAAGGGAGGCGCCTCAAGGGGCGTTCTGAACAGCGCGCTAACTTCATGGGCAAAGAAACAGGACAGAGAGTCGTGGACATACAGGAAGAGACAACAGACTGCGCGCAGAGCGTCATGTCTCTCCGGGTGTGTTTTCCTCTACCTTAGGATTATCTACACATCCATTCCAAAAACACAATAGAGGAAAAGGAAAACCAGAATTACCATCAATAAAATAAAGAAAAAAACTTAACATCGAATCACCACCTAAATTAGTGAGATATTTACAAAAAGGGGTGAACATTGCAACGACGCATATGGGCTAACAATCTACTCACAATGTATCAAGCACAAAAATGAAATTTTACGATAAACACCATAAATGAACAAACAACTTAACCACAAATGAAGATAACACACACAAACAATTATAAGTCTCAATTAGATATATACAAAAAATTACTCATTGTTCATATGCTCTCATTCCTGTACTCCTCTAAACAAACTGGGTCCTGGGAGAGCTCCCCCGACAAGGTGTCATCAGGGGTACTCATCTTCGGATCCAGAGAGCAAACAAGGGGCATCATTAGATTAATGCCCACAGTTCGTCACGATCATTAAGCCCCCTGGTAGCAGTGTGGTATCTTTCAATAAGTCTAGCTTCTGTACAATTTAACTTACGTTCTAGTTCTGCTTTGTTTTTAGCTGTCACCACTACAAGTACTGCCCATGTTAAGTCCTCTTCGTTGTGTCCACAGTCTATGTAGTGTTGTACTAGTGGGGCCCCACTAGTTTTACATCTAATTCTTGATTTGTGTTGGCCTATTCGCATTTTGATTGCCTGCGTTGTTTGTCCTATATAGGCTAAATTACAAGGACAAAGAACCACATACACGACGTTCTTGGTGTTACAGTTGGAGAACGAACGCATGATGTGGTTCTGGCCATTCACATCGATGTCTTTGAAGTCTTTAGAATTAGGGCACGCCGTACAGTTCATGCAACGAAAATGTCCTGTTACGGCAGGTAGACCTAACAAGTTTCTAGTGTCTTTTTTAATCTTGGGCTCTCTACTGGCTCTAACAAGATGTTGTTTAATATTCTTACCTTTACGGAAAGAAAACAGTGGTGATGGGATGTCAAGATGGTCAATGATTCGCCAGTTTCTAGAGATGATTTGCTTGATTTTATTAGCTTTCACATTGAACGTTAAAACACAGGTCAAAGCAGTTTTCTCACTCTTACTTTCTTTGGGGGTTAATAAAGTTTCCCGAGGTGTGAACCAAGCCCTTTTGAGGGCGGCTTTCACTAATTTCCTTGGGTACCCTCTAGAACATAGTTTATTCAAAAGGATTTCTGCGTTGTCAAAATAATCCTTTTTGCTGGTGCAATTGCGCCTGATGCGCAAAAATTGCCCATATGGCAGATTCTCTTTAACACTCCTCGGGTGTCCACTGGAGAATTCCAGCAAAGTGTTTCTGTCTGTAGGTTTGGTATAGAGGCTCACTTCTAACCTACCACCAGTCTCCAAAATCCATACATCCAGAAAGTTGATTTTTTCATTACTGAAATTCATTGTGAATTTGAGGTCAGGGGTGCAGGCATTTAACCATTCATGGAATCGGTCTAGATCTTTTTTATTTCCATTCCATATCAAGAAGATATCGTCGATGAAGCGGACCCACCTCGACAGGGATTGTAGAAATGGGTTCGCTTCACCAAGGACATATCTGGTCTCAAATTGGTCCATCACAAGGTTGGCAATTTCTGGGGCAAAGCAACACCCCATCGCCACTCCTTTCAATTGCAAGTAGAGGACCCCCTTGAAGGTGAAGAAACTGTTTTTTAAGCAAATTTTCGCTAACTCAATGATGAATTTAGTTGGCACCTGATGGGGTCTATTCCTTTTATCAAGTACCAGTTCCATCACGAGGAGTGCTTCGTCCTGGGGTATATTCGTATACAGGCTTTCGATGTCGAGAGAGACCAACAACTGTTGGTCTCTATCGAACACCGAGCCCTCAACCTTGTGGATGAAATCCATGGTATCTCTAATGTAGGCCTGAGTTTTGCACACAAAGGGTTTAAGAAACGTATCAATGTACTTCGCTAGGGGCTCAAGCATTGATCCACATGCCGCAATAATCGGCCGGCCAGGGGGGTTGACGACATCCTTATGTATTTTGGGTAATACATACAAATTGGGGGTTTTCAGCATGGACGTATTCAGATATTCATATTCCTTTTTACTCAAATATCCGGCATCTAGGGCTTGTGTGGTAAGATGTAAAATCCTAGCCCTTAAGTTACTGGCAGGTGAGGCGGGCGGGGCTGGCACTAGGCAGGGCCTGGCTGGGGGCGGCGGGGCCGCAGGCACAGGATTACGTTTTTTTAAAATTCATTCATTGTTGATTGGTTGGTTATCATGAAGATTGGCCTGGGAATGATAGGTGGGAGCCCAGGTGGGAGATGAAGCTGGAGGCCAGCCGCAGGCGCGTCGCTAGCGCTGTGTACCCTGCCCTGCCCTGAAGCTGCAGCTGTGTGCACTACAGGCAGGCATAGGCATCAATCGTCAGCAGTACTGTTTGTAGCACACCATGGGGGCCTGGGATAATCCGGATCGTTAGTGCTGCTGTCACGTCCGGAGAAGAGAAGGTGAGGCAGAAGCGGCGTGGGACTCAGTCTGTGTCGACTAGTCCTCGAGTGCACTGCTGACTGTCTGTGGTGAGCAGGGCCTCATTCACGTTGCCAGACCTGTGGGGAGCCGAGGCCCAGGCCAGAGTGTGAATAATTATTTTTCACTGACTGACTTGCTTCAGGCACGATTGGAGCGAGTCTGCAGCTATAAGATGTTAAAGTGTTACAGAAATTCACGCTCTGCAACATAAATAAGTAACATCATCATGCCGTGACTAGTGAGCAGCCAGCTACTATTCAAAAATAGTGATCCTTATTACTGCTCCTCTGGTGAGATTAATTGTGCCTGCTATAGTGCGCAGCGTATGGTAAGTATTGCTTTCATTATCGAAATGTTGTCAGGGGCAAGCAAGGGTAGAGGATTCATACTTTCAGTTAGTACTTTCTCCTTGCAGGAGGATGGTGTCCAGACAATACTATTGAGAACGCTGCAAGCTCGTCTATAATTGCTCTTTGCACTGCAGAGACATTAATCTGCTACTGATGACATATGGTACAACCTTTATTTTCCCAGTGCAGAGAGACTTGCTATGTCAGAGATGAGGCAGACTGGTGATTTATGTTGTTCCTGCTGGAGAGAGGTCAGAGTTTTATCTAGTGGCAGTTTCAGTTTTTACTTTAACCATTAGGTAGCCCAGAGGGTTAATATGCTTACTGCAAAGAAAGTCTACTAGCATATTGTATTGAACTGTATATATACTGTGGATAGCTCAGTGGGTTGCAGCTTTTGTCACAGAGATCCCTTTGTTACATGTGGTTCAGCCACAACTGAAGCAGAGTTTGTGGTGGAGGGTGCTGATTTTTACAAATTAAATAATCGCTTTAAAAGCACCTGCTGCAGAGTTCGAATTTCTTGTTGCTCAAATGAGTGGGATTTCTGATATTTGTTTATTTCTATTGACTTCATTGCATGATTTTGGTCGCAAGAAAGTGCCACACATTTAGTCATTGAATGACTCATAAATCCACTGAATGTATGAAAATGTCACACATACGCAATCTGAAACATTACCAGCTATACTCAAATGGGCGTAATTTCTGCTATCTATATGATTCCCTCGTCTTCATTGCTTGATTTTGCTCATGAGAAAGTGTCACTCATAGTCCTTGAAATGTCACTCATAATTGCACAGAAATTACGAAAATGTCACACATATCAATCTGAAACATTGGCAGCAATGAGTGTGGTAGCAAACAGCAGCATTGCACCAGGCTGCCTAATCTTATAAAACCAGTTCACTGAACAAAGACAGTACAGCCAGCCAGTACAGCCGGTGTGTGTTCCTGCCGGCCGGCCGGACCGCCCAAGCCACAGTGTGTGGGTGAGGGCAGCTAAAGTGCCACAGAGGGGTCTTAGGTCACAGTCACAGACAGTAAGAGACTTCGGGGTCAGAGAGCGGTGGCGTAGTTGGAGAGAACGCGCTCCCTGCAGCGGTGTCTGTTCCCACTTCCCAGGCTCCTGTTGAAAGATTCATGGCGGCTGAGGCCGGCCCTTACCAGGCTGAGCCCCGTGGCCCAGCTGGTGGTAACTCAGGCAGCAGGCCAAGGGAAGAAGTGCTGGCACAGGCCCTGGCCATAGAGGTTTGCCTCAAACTTCTGGCAGCGAGCAGGAGGGTCCTCGGAGGGGTGCAGAAGGCTCCAGAGGGTCTAAAGTAGAAGAGAGGCTCTTAGCAGACAATGCTTCAACAAAAGAGGCAGCATGGGACTGTGGAGAGAGGTTCCTAGAACAGGGACAGCAGGCGACAGGCTGGGGCTATGGAAAGATGCTCCTATGCCAGGAATATTCAGGGACAGCCTGGGCTTGTGGAGAGAGCAGTACTGGGAGAAAGGTTCTTATCTTAAGAATCTTCAGGCACAAGCTGTGGCTGTGGATGACTTGTGCAAATTCTTCATTAGGTATGTTTAACTGCAGTTTCTCATGATGTAGAATTAATTACTTGAGCCAAATGCACTCAGTGCATTTTACACCGCCTGGGTGCTGCTTCAGGACTAAGGAGGAATACTTCTGTGATATCTCTTTTAGTGAGTTTCTTGTGGCTGTAAAATCCCATTTAGAGCGCTGTATTATCAGAACATTGTGCTTGTCTAACCTGCCTGCAGCTAGACAGTAATGTTTTTTTGAGACAGACTGCATGTGTGATTTGAGGCTGATAAAATATTGAGCGCCGGACACTAACCTGGATGTACCTAGAAGTAGAAGTAGTAGGGGAACCTCCTATCAAACCTTACTATGAATAAGGCTCCCTTGCAGAAATTCATCTGTCTTTTTGCAGTGCCAGTTGAGGAAGTGGGTGAAGCTAATAGAGAAAGTGGGTGGAGCCAATGAAGGAAGTGGGTGGGGCAAGAACAAAGTGGGTGTGGCCTCCGACAAAGATTTGAGCACCGGCACTTCATATTTTACAAATTAAGCACTGGAGCGGGCCATTAGGTTGCAAGAACTAAGGTGTCTAACAGTTGCGGAATCGGTGGACGTACATTTTGTAATTAAAATACGACAGGGCCACTTACAATAAAATTATCTAGATATACATTTGCGGGCAAGTACCATGGGTGACGTTAATTCGAACTTTCAATAGTACAGTAATCAATAACACATCAGAACTTAATATCAATAGGGATGTCGAAATATTCAATCAATTCTCGTCCCCGCCCGCCATGTGCTTCAAAACTGCATACGTATCTCGTGATATCAAGGTTGTGCAACCAGTACACAACAAGGAGTTACGAGTCCCATTTATACCGGCGCCATTTTGGGCGAGGCCGGGCAGGTCCAGGATATAGTCAAAATGTCTCCACCAACCAGCGGTCGGACCAGAACCCCTTTCGGCAGTCAAAAAAGGTTCCGTTAAATGACAACAAAAGAGATAGGCAACAAGAACCATCAGTCAAAAGAGGGGAGGGCAAGATCTGAAGCCATTGTTCTACAAACTCTCAACCAGCCTTGGATGGAAAAATCCTGAAGAATGTACGAACTGAAAACCAGTTTTTGTCTGTATAGCATCAGCAGCAACGCTTGAGTCAGCTTTGTGTGAAGCCGCCATTTTGATTCAATCAATAGCGTCCCCCTGCACACATTCAGGGACCTGGTCGTGTCTTCAGGTCAAACGGATTGTGGGACAAGATGCAGAAAGGAAAAGGAAAAAAGTTCCGCCGGACCCCGGGAGCCGGCCGCCTATGTCATGGGCGATCTTTGGCCACACCAGGGCAAGCTGCAGCAGGTGCAAATAAGCTTCAGACAGTGTTACAAGCGCTGCTCAGAACTCTCAACTATGACACCACCTCCGTGCCATCCGGATCTTGGCACCTTGTGCTGGTTCCGGCCTATTCACACATCGGTCCGCTACTGACACCACCTCATAGGCCAACGGGTCACCCCACGCCGACTTTCGGCGCAGCATTGTAGGATGGCCACACCAGTGCGGCAACTTGCTAGACACCACCTCGGTGCCATCCAGATCTCGGCGCGTTGTGCTGCCTTCGGCCTACTGTAGCAGCAAGTGCGGACGCAACTCAGCTGGATAGCGAGTGAAACACCAAGGGGCGCCCCACTGCAGCCGAGGAGCCTCCATCTTGGGGGCGACGCACAGCATCACATTGCTTTCCAATGCAGTCAGATCCTCAAACAGCCCCCACTGACTGACGCGACCTCACAGGCCAACGGGGCGCCCCACGCCGACTTTCGGCGCAGCATTGTAGGATGGCCACACCAGTGCGGCAACTTGCTGGACACCACCTCGGTGCCATCCGGATCTTGGCGCGTTGTGCTGCCTTCGGCCTATTCGCACATCGGTCCGCTACTGACGCCGCCTCACGTGCCAACGGATTTTCTACGCTTTTTATAGCAGCGCGTAACGTAAGCATAACAGGTCATGTGACTTGTTTATAAAACTTTTCATTGGTTCATTTTACTTTTGGTTTCCTAATGATGGAAGGCTTGATCATATGACCTAAAAATAACACTTTTCATTGGATTAAAACATTTTTTTTTCCCAAACGATGAAAGCCCCACCTTGTTTCTGGATGTTTCAGACTGAAGCTGGCGTCAGCATGAGAGCACCACCATCTCGTGGCTCCGTCGTGGTCATTCCGCGAGCAATCATGGCAGCCGCTCCCCACCGGAAGCCTGCAGGAGTCGGGGGCCCCCAAGACTTTTGTAAAATCTTCAAGGCTCAGGGGACGTCCGAGTTCCAAGGTGTCCCAGTGCCATTTTAGTGGACCAGGCCCAAATCCGAAGAGCCGTCCGCCATTTTAAGAGTCATGTGGCAGCCGCCTATCGCTGCACCGCAAGAGTGGGCGCAACTCAACTACATGGTGAGCGAGACGCTGTAGCCGCAAGAGCGGGCGATAAACAGCTGAATGGAGGATGAGGCACAGTGTGGCAAAAGCGGGCGGAATGGCAACTGAAACGGTAAAGGGGCGCCCCAGTACAGCAGACGGTCTCCACCTGGGGAGGCCCGTTAACGAAGCCTCCCCCCCCCCCCCCCCCCCCCCGGGGCGCCCCACGCCGTTTTTCGGAGCAGCATTGTAGGATGCCAAAACCAGTGCGGCAACTTACTGGACATCACCTGGGTGCCATCCACATCTCAGCGCGTTCTGCTGCCTTGGGACTATTCGCACAACAGACCGCTACTGACGAGGCCTCCCCCCGCACCCCCCGGGACGCCCCACGCCGTTTTTCGGAGCTGCATTGTAGGATACCAAAAACCAGTGCGGCACCCAGGTAACATCACCTGGGTGCCGTCCAGAACTCAGCACGTTGTGCTGCCTTGGGACTATTCGCACAAAACACAGCTACTGACCATTGTTGCTTCTTTTTTCAAAAAAATGTTTAAATGTATTTACTGTTTTTGTTGCGTTGTATATATTTATAAGTTATTAAAGTGTTATAATCCTACTACTTTGTTGGAGTGCTATATATTTTTAATGTGACACATAATTGTAAAAACTTTGATGTACAAAGAGGCATCCCTGGAATCTTCCGCTTCAGGCTCGGACCCACACACCCTCACAGTGAGAATCCCCTCCTCAAGCACAATACAGGATGGTTATCAGATAGTAGGAACGCGTGTGGTGTGACGGATCTCATCGGGTGGGGGCCTTGATCTACTGTAACTCCTTTGAAGAGGGGTGATTCTCTACAGCTGGGGCCATAAACTACATCTGCAGGGCTAGGTGAAAGCCTGGGACCGGCCTGGACAATCGGACACAGAGGAAGAGGAGTGTCAGAGGGTGACAGTGACAAAATGGCGGTCAACAGTTCCTGATTTCCATCGAATCGAACGTTAACAGACGTCACGCAGCAAAAAAAAAAAATGCTCACGCACAGCCGCTGGAAGACATGTATCAACATATTTCAGCCTCCTCAGCCACCCTCAGAAAACATAAGGGGTCAGGATACGTCTCCCGTACCCCCTTATACCTAGTAATTTAATTAAATCAAAACACAAAATGGCGAATTCACGTTTCGCTACCAGTTTGCGACCCGGTTCGCAAACCGAGAAGCGCTTCTACCGCGAAAAATCAAATTTTTATTATTTGCCCCACGGGACCCTTTAATAACCCCAACATCATTCCTAGGGGGTCAAGAGGGATCTACCTTTCCCCCTTTCATTAAATTCCTCCTTCGTTTTTCTCCTCCTCTTGTCTCTCGATCCTACCGAGAGACAAGATGGCGGCCGCACCGGACTGTTTAGAATGTTGACAGACACCGGAGAGCCAATCAGCTTCGCTACGCAAAGCTCCGTTACGCGAAAAGTACGCGATCTGGAGCGCTATCTGGGACGCTGTCACAGATATATCTGTTTTTTTAAACGTTAATTTCTCCAAATCCACTGGAGCACATATATTGAGACCCAGCAAAGGCACATCGGGCTAACAGTCCCTATAATTTTGCCAAGTTTCGTGTAAATCCATTCAGCCGTTCGAGCTAAAAGTGAGGCCAAAGGCCCTATGGAAAAATGAATGGGAAAAACGCGTTTTGGGACCCCTTTTTCTCGGCCCCCCCTTGACGGAACCCCCCCAAATTTTCAGGGGCTGCTCAGAAACAAAATGTGCCATTTTCCTGAAAATTTCAGCCGATTCCGTCCACAAACGCAAATAATCAAATTTTTATTATTTGCCCCACGGGACCCTTTAATAACCCCAACATCATTCCTAGGGGGTCAAGAGGGATCTACCTTGCCCCCTTTCATTAAATTCCCCCTTCGTTTTTCTCCTCCTCTTGTCTCTCGATCCTACCAAGAGTCAAGATGGCGGCCGCACCGGACTGTTTAGAATGTTGACAGACACCGGAGAGCCAATCAGCTTCGCTACGCAAAGCTCCATTACGCGAAAAGTACGCGATCTGGAGCGCTATCTGGGACGCTGTCACAGATATATCTGTTTTTTTAAACATTAATTTCTCAAATTCCACTGGAGCACATATATTGAGACCCAGCAAAGGCACATCGGGCTAACAGTCCCTATAATTTTGCCAAGTTTCGTGTAAATCCATTCAGCCGTTCGAGCTAAAAGTGAGGCCAAAGGCCCTATGGAAAAATGAATGGGAAAAACGCGTTTTGGGACCCCCCTTTTTTCTCGGCCCCCCCTTGACTGAACCCCCCCCCCCAAATCTTCGGGGGCTGCTCAGAAACAAAATGTGCCATTTTCCTGAAAATTTCAGCCGATTCCGTCCACAAACGCCAAAGTTATTAGACATAGAATTTTCAAAAGTTCCATAGAGAAAAAATCCTAACTATATATACCTACTGGCGACCGCCAGTAGGTAATATATATATATATATATATATATATATATATATATATATATATATATATATATATATATATATATATATATATATATATATATATATATATATATCCTACTGGCGGTCGCTATATATATATATATATATATATATATATATATATATATTTATTTATTTATATCCAAGCAAAGCGGCGTTCCTCACGAGCACTCAGGTAAAGGACAACGGACACAATCCACTCGCTAATCCAAACGTTAGATTTATTACTTCATAAATCAAGGTGACGCGTTTCGCACTCCACAGAGTGCTTGATCACACAACTTGCGCCAAGATCCACACATTATTTATGTTAACAAACAAAGTAGTAGACATGAATGACGGGCTTGGGGCGTGGCTTGGGCGCCGATGGCGATGGTCGCCTGAGAGCTCGGCTCCGGGACTAAGCCCGAAATTATCCTGAACATCGGAGGCTGAGGGGCGCCCCAGACCCCGCGTTCGGTTGAGCGAGGCGACGACACCCTGCCGGGGGCCTTGGTGGAGTTTGGACGGGGGTGGCTTCGAAGAAATGCCGAAGTTTGCGGAGTTGCGGAGTGCGACCCAACATGGCGCCCGGACCCCTTTGTCCCCTTGATCGAAAATACGGAGTTGAGGAGGTCGCGCGGGTGTCGCTTGGCACCCGGCTTCACCATCCTCAGTTGTTTTAGACATTGGACATTGGCAGGTTCGGACCTTCTACAACGGGTTCATACTTGATTAGACGACCGGGCGGGTGCCCACGCACTAGAGGGCACCGGGCGCGGGTGCCCTCTGTTCCAGGTGGTGGTCTGCACCGCGACTCCGCAACTAGCTACGATTTCCTGGCCAGTCCAACTACATGGATGGCGCGACACTCTGGCGCCACAGGTCAACCGAGGGAGTTGGTGGCCCTCGCCCCGGAGCTATAGTGGGTGAACGGGCCTGCCCGACTCGGCGACGGTTGTCTCCGCCCCCTTATCGGTGCCCTCGGACGCCGTGGCGGTGGCGTGAGCCGAAGCGGCGGAGTCTCCACAGGCTCTGGAGAAGGAGATCGCCCGTACCAGACTTGAGAACGAAATCCCGGGAAGGTCGTGCTGGACACTTGTACACGGAGACGCCCACTCCGGGACCCTCGCGGAGAGCCCCTGGCAGCATGGGGAAACCTAAAGGAGCCAAGGGATCCAGCCAGACCACCTCAGACTCTGAAGCCCAGGACAAGGAAGAACATGGAGACCCTAAACGACCTGGTGGCGCACCACTCCAGCAACAATTCGACCGTGTACTGGAGGCGATAGAGGCAACTCGGTCGGCCCTCCAACAGGACATTGCCCAGGTGGCGACCGGCCTGGGCCTCCTTAGGGCAGACCATGGTAAACTCTCAGACCGGGTCAAGGAGGTGGAGGGCACGGTGAAGACTTTAGAACCGGCGCAGAGAACCCTGGCTGCGACGATAAAGGATGCCATGTCCCGAATCGAGACCCTCGAACGGAGGGCGGAGGATGCGGAAGGCCGCAACAGGAGGAATAACATTCGGGTGGTGGGCCTGCCGGAAAAAATCGAGGATGGCGATATGGTGCGATACTTGGAGACCTGGCTCCGAGACACGGTGGTCCCGGAGGGCCTGTCCTCCTTTTACACTCTAGAACGGGCCCACAGAGTCCCAGCACGGCCCCCACAGCAGGGACGAGCCCCAAGGCCAGTGGTGGCGCGGTTGCTACATTTCCGGGACAGAGACCTGATCCTAAATGCCGCCAGGCACAATGGCCCGTTCCAGGTTGCAAACAGTCAGGTGAATATCTTCCCTGACTACACCTACGAGACGCAGCGCAAGCGGTTCTCCTTCCTGGCGGTTAAGCGTGAATTCAGGAGTGAGGGCATCCAATATTCACTCCTATTTCCCGCAAGGCTCCGAGTCATTGTCGACGACAAAACCCAGTTCTTCGACACCCCAGAGGAGGTCTGTGACTGGCTCGAACTGTACCGGACAGGGAAAGATGGTTATAGCACCTCGACCCATCAGGCGGAGGAGCCGGAACAAAGGAGGCGATCTAAGAGGGTCAGGAACCGCCGCGGCCGCACGGGAGGGCCCTCGACTGCGGAGACATCATCGGAGCGGAGGGGAGTGTTGGAAGTTCTGTCGGAACTGTCGGGAGCAAGAGGCGAAGTCATCGAGGAGGAGGAAGAAAACCCGGGCGCTCAGGGGGCACCATCGGACTCGGAAGACTCAGTGGCAGACAGTACCCATACACCGGTGATCACACCGAAATCGGTGGAGGACCTTTTGGACGGACAAGGGTAACGGGATATGCTGCCTTGTTTTGGGTGGGGGCCCGGCAGGGGGGAGGCGGTTGCCGTTCTTTATTGCTGACAACGAAGGAGGGAGGGTTGGGGGGCTGCTGCTCTTGCCCCGGAAGGTTTTGACGCAGGGGGGGGCTTACTATAGTCCTGGTAGCCTGGGCGACGAGGGCCCACTGCCTCCGCTCAGCCCGCACCTGGCCCATAAGGCCTTCCTACGGTGGCGACCGTAGGACTAGTGGGGATTTTGGGGTTGATCTCCGTAGAGGTTTGGATGGGATCTAGATGGTGTAGTTTGGGTCCTGTTCTGGGGTGGTTGGGGGGGGGCTTTGTTGGTTTTTGGGTGGTTTGGTTCTGGTTGGGGAAAATGGCCGCCGTCAGCGCTGGGAGGATTGATGCTTTTTCTTTGTGGGGACCCGAACGGGGAGACTGTGCAAGAACACTCTGGGACAATGGCTGATGTTGCTAACTTGAAATGTATTACTTGGAACGTGAGGGGGCTTCACACTATGTCCAGGCGTCACAAGGTCCATGCTTATTTAGTGCGTAGGGGAGTGCAAATGGCGCTGCTGCAGGAAACGCATCTGAACAAGGCGGAAGGGGCGGCGCTTCAGCGTAGGTGGCGAGGGCAGGTCTTTTCCACGGCGTACTCTGCTTATGCCAGGGGGGCGCTAATATGGATTAGGGCAGGAGTCCCCTTCCAGGTCACGAGGACAGTGTTGGACCCAGAGGGGCGTTTCGTGGCCATATCAGGCACGCTAGGAGGGAGGGACCTGAACGTTTGCTGTGTGTATGCTCCTAACGTGGACCAGACTGCCTTCCTTTCCAGGTTATCGGGCTCGCTGGCCCACTTTTTCGCCGGGCCCCTCCTGCTGGGGGGAGACTTTAACTCCGTAGTGGATGTAGACATAGACCGCTCGCATCCCCCGCTCCCCGATTCCCCGGTCCGGCGGGCGGCTAAGGGCCGTCAAGATTGGCAGACCCGCTGGGGTTTGACGGACATTTGGAGGGCGCATCACCCCGCGTCTAGAGATTATTCATACTTTTCGAGCCTTCATGAGCTGCATGTCAGACTAGATAGCTTTCTTGGTTCGTCCGAATTAGTTTCGGCAGCGGTCCGATCGGAGTACTTATCGCGGACCATCTCGGACCATAACCCCCTCCTACTGGACATTCGCTGGTTCCCTGGGACACCGGCAGTACCCACCTGGAAGATGCGTCCCGAGATCCTCGAGGACAGTGTCTTCAAGGCGGACCTAGGGGAGAAAATCACGGATTATTTTGCGTCCAACGGCGGCTCCGCGAGTACTAGGGCGTTCGAATGGGACGCTTTCAAGGTGGTGGTGAGGGGCTACTGTATCTCTAAGAAGGTGGGCATGCGGCGTGTTATCCTGGCTGATTTAGACACAGCGGACCGAGCGCTCCGCGAGCTCGAAATTAGCCGCCCCGGACACCCGGAATTGCAAACACAAACGGTAGAGGCGAGGGAGAAGGTAGCGGTGGAGGTCGAACGGCTCCGATGTTTCGATTATAAGGCCTATACGATCCGATCTATTGCGGAGGGCGACAGGTCGAGCGCGTTACTGGCATGGTTGGCCAACCCTACGCGCCAGTCCCAAACGACGACAAATATGCGTAGGGCGGATGGGACCGAGGTGTGCACCCAACCGGAGATTCTTAGTTGCTTCCGGCATTACTACGAAAGTTTATACCGCAGTCGCTCCGCACGTGACCCAGACCGGCTTGACGACTATCTTAGCCCACTGGAACTCCGCACAGTAGGACAGGAAGTGGCGGAAACCCTGGGTTCTGACATCGACTTAGGGGAGATCCGCGGGGCCATCAAACGGATGGCGAGGAACAAGACCCCGGGCCTAGATGGCCTTCCGGTGGAGTTCTATGCAGCTTACGCTGACCTCTTGGCCCCTCGATTACTGGTGGTCTACAGGGAGGCGAAGAGATTGGGTCGTCTCCCTGGCTCGATGTGTGAGGCGTTGGTGGTTCCTCTCCTCAAACCAGGCCGAGACTCGTCTGACCCGGGGTCCTACCGTCCCCTTTCAATGCTGACGGTGGACTACAAAATATTGAGCAGCATCTTGGCCTCGAGGCTGCTGGGACATATGAGTTCCCTAGTGCATGAAGACCAAGCCGGTTTCATCCCACGGCGAAATACGACTGTGAACATCCGAAGGTTGTTCCGCTTGCTTGGGGAACCATTCGTGGATGCCCCGTCCCCGGTAGTCTTATCGGTGGACCTGGAGAAGGCTTTTGATAGCCTGGAGTGGGACTACTTATGCACGGTATTACGGAAATTCGGCCTCGGGGAGGGATTTGTCAAATGGACAGCAGTCCTCTACGCTTCCGCTTCGGCCAGGGTTAGATCGGGCCCTTTGATTTCATCGCGATATCCGGTGGAGCGTGGCACGCGGCAAGGGTGCTCCTTATCCCCGCTTCTTTTTGCACTAGCGGTGGAGCCACTAGCGATACATCTTCGCTCGGGAGCCCACTATACGGGCTTATGGACAGCAGCGGGCCCACATTACGTCTCGCTCTATGCGGACGACCTGTTGCTCTTCCTGGAGGACCCGGTCGACGCATTACGGGGAGCGGAATTAGCGCTAACGGAGTTCGGAGCGGTCTCAGGCCTCCAAGTGAATTGGTCTAAGACCTGCCTCTTCCCGATGCGTAGGGGTACCCCCACCCCTGCGCTAAGTAAGGAGATCAGATGGGAGCCCGACTGCTTTAAATACCTTGGGGTATTTGTGTACCACGACCAACCCGACCTCCTAGATGGAAACATTGCCCGTTGCATACGAGCACTCCGAGGTAGCATGGACTTTTGGGCCACGCTGCCGCTCTCCGTGGCGGGACGCATCGCCCTGCTCAAAATGGTGGCGCTCCCCCGACTATTGTATTACTTTCGGACTTTGCCGATCTGGGTCCCACCGGCTACGTTTCGTCGCTTGCGTTCTATGGTGGTCGGGTTCCTTTGGGGAACGGGCCGGCGGCGGGCAGCCCTCAATACCCTGATGAGGCCGAAAGACGAGGGGGGGCTCGCTGTGCCGGACTTCGAGAAGTATTACCTAGCGGCGCAGCTCCAGACCTACACCCAGGAGATAGCCAGGGAATTCAGAGGCCCGGAGGACGGTAGAGGGACGGGCATGGCCAGGCACGTCCTCTCCTTTATCGCGCTGCGACAGCGCTTAGTCCTACGGGACCTGTCGATGGAGGAGCGGACTGTCCGTCTCTGTTGGAATCGGGCTCATAACAGAGGTCGCCTACGGACGCCATATGCGCCTGAAATACCATTGGGGATGCTGACGGCCCTCCCACACGGAGGAGATTGGTCACGACTGGCGGACTGGGAGGATTCCGGTTTACAGCTCGTCGGGGACCTGTACGAGGACGGAGCGCTCCTGTCCTTTCAGGATCTCATTGACCGCTTTGGGATCCCCCGGGGCGACTTTTTGCTGCACTCGGCCATTGTGCGAGCGATCCAGGCGCACTGGCAAAACGGGCTAGAGGAACCTCAATTGTCTCAGGTGTGCCAGTACGTCATGATGTCGGCGGGCACGGTGAAGGCGGTCACTTGCCTCTACGGCAGGTTGATTGCCGAGGGGTTGGTTCCTCTCGCCACACTGAAGTCCCGCTGGGAAGAGGACATTGGTAGGGAGATCCCGGAGACGACCTGGTCCCAGCTGGTGAGACGTGCCTGGAAGGGCACACGTGGCGCCCGTTTCCAACTGGTCCACTATTATGTTCTCCATAGGGCGTACCTGACCCCGGTAAAGATCAGGCGTTATTTTGCCACGGCTTCGGCGGAGTGCCCTAGGTGCCCGGCTCAGGAGGCGGACCTCCTACACATGCTATGGGCCTGTCCAGGACTGACGTCCTACTGGCAGGAGGTGGCGGCGACTCTGGAAGAGGTGACGGGGAGGCACTTATCATTCGATGTGGCGGTAGGGCTATTGCACTGGTTCCCCCATACCCCCCGGAATAAAATCACCAGTAAATTTATCGACCTGGGGCTCCTACTTGCTAAGCGAGAGGTGACCAGGAATTGGAAGGCACAAGCTGGTCCTACAGGCAGCAGATGGCACAGTGAGCTTTTGAAATGGGCGGCGGGTGAGAGCGCGCTGCGGTATCAGTTGGCTTGGAGGCAGGGCAATGAGAAGGTGCAGGAGGCCGCGTTAGAATGGGAAACGCTGGTGCAGGCCCTCAGAGATTATTGTACCCCCAGCGACTCCGAAAGTGAAGAAGCAACTCGACCCGAGTCCCGTTAAACATTAGCATTGACAGCACTATTACCTTCCCCGTGGGTCAAGCAGTGGATCATATGTTGATGAGCTCCCTGGCGCTGATGGTGGGGGAGGGGGGGAGGGGGGGGGTTTCACAGTAACTGGGAATTTTGAGGGGGGGTTTCTTTTTGGGGTTTGGGGTTTGTTTAGAAAAGCAGATGACGGACAGTGTGTTATCCGGACCAGCTCCAGCATCCTACTGACCCCAGCTGCATTTGCCGCCCAACCCCAGGGATATGGGCTGATTGGCTATATAGCAACGTTATGGAAGGGGGTCGGTGGGCTATATCTTGTATAAGTTGTTTATAATACGATACTGGTCGTTACTGTATTGTTTTACTGATTCCTGCAATAAAAATATATTTAAAAAAAAAAAAATGAATGACGGGCTTGCAGTATCAACAGGTTGTGTAGAGTTGTTTACCAAGTTGCCATGTTGGAATGGTGAAAGTCTTATTATTTAGACATATAACTTTGTAAATTAATACTATTTTCAACACAAATGTGAATACATCTTGGAAAACCCCAAACGACAATAACATTCAATTCATGTGTACATGTCTTCGTATTCAAATGTATACAGAGAAATGTGTATTTGAGTAGCGTTTAAAATAAATATACTCATGGTGAGTTATAACATAAAGGAGAGGTTATTGTTCACCGTTCTCTTTATAGTCAGATCTAACGGTCAAAAGACGATCGGGGTCCGTCGTCTATCATGACTCCTCCCTGACCTGGCATCATGCTACAGCGTGTAGTCATGGTGACGCGGAACTGTTGTTACTCTTCCCCGGAATACAAGGGGAAGGGGAGTCTCCTGTAATTGAATAGCCATGTAATGAATGTAATATTCAGTTTCCATCTCTAGTTAGTGAGACACGAGGGGGCTAGGTGTTCGGTTAACCATATCCTTCACCCATAGTTGCATAAGGGCTACGTGTATGCCATGTGGTAATTCCTGGTTAGTGGAAAGGGACTTAAACCTCTGAATAAAGCTACCAAGTATCGATTCATCAACAACCTGTTCTGACTAATTGCAAAACGTGTGGTATTCTGGTGCAATTTCATACAATGAAACATAAAGTGAAAATTAAAATATATAATATGGTACTTTCGTATAGGATGAGGATGAGAGGTGGAGACCACAGTAAAGGTTTAGGGTAATCATGTCATTCAGTCTTGACATCTCCCTCCGTTTAGGATCTGTAAATAAAAGAAAAAGAGAGAGAGAAGGGGAGGGGAGAGGGAAAAGATATTATAGTTACAATATGATTGGTATCGATCTATATTGCAAAAGTATAAATTTACACGTGAATTATAATGAAAAATAGATTGTACCAACATACAGAAATTCATTCTTGTAAATGTACATTGTATTCCTCGTCCATATTATGCCCTTTGGGGTAACGGGTACATAAGCTAATAATATATTTAGATTCTTTTTGTCTTAATTTCAACAACCGGTTACCTCCTCTTGGGCCAATGTTAACCTGCTCAAGTATATAATAGGTGAGTTTTTTTGGATCAGAGAAGTGGTGACTCTCGAAATGGCGTGCTATCGGGTATTGTTGATCCAAGTTGCTGATAGCTCGAGTATGTTCCAGTACTCGTTTTTTCGCCATGTGTGTCGTGATCCATATATATATCAATTCACATGGGCAGGTTAATGCATAGATGACAAATGGAGTGGTGCAAGTGAGGAGTTGTTTAATTTGTTGCATCTTGTTGATGCTGGGGTTCCAAAATTCTTTTTTCATGTGGCTGTTCGCACAGGCTTTACAGTGGCCACATGGGTAGAAACCCTGTAGATCAATACCTCTGGGGACAGTTGTATTGCTTATGTCATTGTGAACCAATAAGTCTCTTAAAGTACGTCCTCTTTTGTATGTTATACTGGGGCGTTTGGATAAACTGTCTCCAATTATGGGATCAGATGTCAATAAGTTCCAGTTTTTAGCTATGCTTTTATGTATTTGTTTGGAATTCCCATTGTAAGTAAGAATTACTCGGGTGATGTTAGGATCCTCCTCTTCTTTATTACTTTTAGTAGTTAGTAAGTCTTTTCTCTAAATTTCAGATACCTTTTTGATGGCTTTCTTGATCACCCACATAGGATATCCTCGATGAAGGAATCTCTGTGTCATCGTTTTGTCTTCTGTCAGATAGTCTAGATTATTGCTGCAATTTCTTTTGGCTCTTAGGAGTTCCCCATAGGGGATGCTCCATATCAGGTTATCTGGGTGGTTGCTATCTGCATGTAGCAGAGAGTTACCTGCCGTGTTTTTTCTGAAAAGTACAGTTTTGATGGTATTGCCAGTAATCTGAACCTTGGTGTCTAGGTATTCAACCTCTCTATCACTGATGTTACACGTGAGTTTGATGTTGCGGTTATTGTTGTTCAGTTTTTTGATGAATTCAATAGCTTCCGAGTTGCTACCTGACCAGATGACAAAAATGTCATCTATAAAACGGAGCCATAAACGGACTTTCTGGAAGTCCCTTTTGAGTTGGGCATCGTTATTGATGTCTGCCTCTCATGCTCCCATGAAGAGGTTCGCCAGGCTCGGCGCAAAAGAAGTACCCATCGCAGTACCGTGGGCTTGCAAGAAAATCTCACCATTAAAACAGAAGAAGTTGTTTTCCAGGCAGTGTTTTATCATGTCCAGCACCATGGTAGTATGTCCCAGAAATCTTATGTCCCTTCTATTTAGAAATCTGGCACATGCTTCCATCCCCTGACTGTGTTCAATTATGGTGTTAAGGGCATTTACATCCATGGTTATTAGTAAACAGTCTTTGTCAATCTTCACTTGGTTGATTTTGTCAAGGAAATCCTTGGTATCTCTCACATATGTGGGAAGATCCATGACAAAATCCCTAAGAAAATGATCAATGTAACGTGAGATATTTTCAAGTACACATCCTCTAGAAGAAATGATAGGTCTCCCAGGGGATTGTCAACACATTTGTGTACCTTAGGAAGAAGGTATAGGATGGGTAGAGTAGGATAATCTTTTTTGAGGTAGCAGAATTCCTCCCATTCCAGCCAACCCTTATCTTTCCATTCACTTAGTTTTTCCCAAATGTCCTTAATGCTGTTATTGTACTCAGTGCGATTCGATGTCTTATAAGTTTGTCCATCATACAATTGTCTTTCAGCTTCTGCTATGTACATTTCCCTGGGCATTATGACGATGTTCCCCCCTTTATCCGCAGGTTGGATAAGAATGCTGGGGTCACTGGCAAGGTCTTGTATAGCTTTTTTATGAGTTACAGTTATATTATATTTTACTTTTTTCTTGCTATTGGTCCAGTTTCGCCTGCTTAGCTCCAATAGTTCATTACCTATCTGGTCTTGAAAGGAATCTATATTATTGTGATTCATTTTAGGAGTGAAAGTAGACTTGGGTTTGAAGTTAGTGTCTGCTGCCTGATTATGTTGGATTTCTAAGGCATTCAGGATTCTCCTAGCTTCACTGCTTAGGTTGAATTCATCTTCTTCGTTAGTTAGTTCATCAATGGCCACTAAATTGTCTATGTCACCTATGATCATGTTATCATTGTCTATGTTCTGATCATTCCTGTGTTGTCTTTTATTTCTTTTGGGTTTCAATTTGTGCCACTTCTTAAGTTTCAATTTTCTGCAAAATTTGAAAATGTCGATTTTGTCTTCAACATAATCCATCGTTACAGTGGGGCAAAATGACAAACCTAAGCACAGTGTTCTTTTGTCTTTTAGGCTTATGTGTTTATCCGATAAGTTGATTATGGTTTTGTTTACCTGTGTATCATCCATCATTATTTTCTCTTCCGTTGTGCCCTTCTTGTTCCCACTGGCGTATGGTTTTCTGTTCTGTTTGTTCCTTTATTTCCATTTCTTCCTCCTTTCTGTCTGGTATTTCTTGGTCTTCCTCTTGTGTTCGGGGCTTGTGCTTGATTTTTCTCTTGAAGTCTTGTTGAAGATCTTGTGGCTTCCCGGCTCTGTTTCATGAGCCGGTATTGCAATAAAAAATTGCTCTTTTTTCGTCCTGTTTCCTCCGTTGATTTGATGCTCTCTGAGCTCACAGTTAAATCTGACATGTCAGTCAGTGATTCTGCATTGTCTTCCTCTTCTGTCGCAGTTTCCTCATTAATATTCGTGGTCTGGTTTGTTTGTATTTGATTCTCGTAGAGATGATCATATTTCTTGCTATGCGTGAGTATTCTACCAGATTCATAGTCACCGCAGTCTCTATGTAATTTGTATTGTTTCCTCTTTTTTATATCATCTTCCAGAGTTTTTAAACGTTTTTTCATTTCTTCAAGAAATTTGATGATGATTTCTTGTTCATCGTGTTTATTCAATTCTTCAGATATTTCTTCAATTTCTTTTTTAATTTTTGTTCTGTCAGCCCATGCATATTTTATTAAGATTTGCATCCTTACCCTAGAGCTGTTTGTAGCGTTTTCAGACCAATCTTCAAGCATTTGTGGGTCTAAAGAGTCATATGATGGAATCAAATATATTCTCAGTCCTCTAGGTATCATATTCTTATCCAAGTAATCTTGTAATGATGTGGCTTCCCACCATTTTGAAACTTCAAGTTTGTGGAGTTTTTCGTATCTTCGTAATCTGTCCATGATAGTTTTGTCTGCCCTGGCGGGTGTGGGGAGTGTAATTGCTTTCCCGGGTGCTCTTGCAAAAAGGGACAATGCTGCTTCCCTCCTCTCTTTCTCCTCATCCATCTTCAATTACTGGGTAAAAGATGATCGTTTTACCCTTGGATTAAATGAGTGGTCTGTGTTATTATGTCCTGTTACCTCCCTGTAAGATACAGGGTTCCCCCTTGTTTCAGAGAGCAATTATCCGTTATGTTAAGTCCCCTAGGTATTGGCAAAAATAAGCAGGGGAAGTTATAGGATAATGTCCTAACGAGTCCTAGCGAGTCAACAGTTCACATGTGAGCCGGCGGGAATGCTTACCTCCGTAGACGTATTCTCCACGAAGAGTGTACGTCTCTTTCAGCTCTATCCGGTTGAATCCAATGTAATCTTGGTGCTAGGACTCCTTCTGAAACCGCGTAGGTTGCTTCCTCAATATCCGTAAATCAAAAGCTCCTGCTGCAACCCTTCGTCTTTGTGGGAGTGGCTCGAACCGGCGGAGCAGCCGGAATTAATATCCAAGCAAAGCGGCGTTCCTCACGAGCACTCAGGTAAAGGACAACGGACACAATCCACTCGGTAATCCAAACGTTGGATTTATTACTTCATAAATCAAGGTGACGCGTTTCGCACTCCACAGAGTGCTTGATCACACAACTTGCGCCAAGATCCACACATTATTTATGTTAACAAACAAAGTAGTAGACATGAATGACGGGCTTGCAGTATCAACAGGTTGTGTAGACTTGTTTACCAAGTTGCCATGTTGGAATGGTGAAACTCTTATTATTTAGACATATAACTTTGTAAATTAATACTATTTTCAACACAAATGTGAATACATCTTGGAAAACCCCAAACGACAATAATATTCACTTCATGTGTACATGTCTTCGTATTCAAATGTATTCAGAGAAATGTGTATTTGAGTAGCGTTTAAAATAAATATACTCATGGTGAGTTATAACATAAAGGAGAGGTTATTGTTCACCGTTCTCTTTATAGTCAGATCTAACGGTCAAAAGACGATCGGGGTCCGTCGTCTATCATGACTCCTCCCTGACTAGGCGTCATGCTACAGCGTGTAGTCATGGTGACGCGGAACTGCTGTTACTCTTCCCCGGAATACAAGGGGAAGGGGAGTCTCCTGTAATTGAATATCCATGTAATGAATGTAATATTCAGTTTCCATCTCTAGTTAGGTGTCTCACTAACTAGAGATGGAAACTGAATATTACATTCATTACATGGATATTCAATTACAGGAGACTTCCCTTCCCCTTGTATTCCGGGGAAGAGTAACAACAGTTCCGCGTCACCATGACTACACGCTGTAGCATGACGCCAAGTCAGAGAGGAGTCATGATAGACGACAGACCCCGATCGTCTTTTGACCGTTAGATCTGACTATAAAGAGAACGGTGAACAATAACCTCTCCTTTATGTTATAACTCACCATGAGTATATTTATTTTAAACGCTACTCAAATACACATTTCTCTGTATACATTTGAATACGAAGACATGTACACATGAATTGAATATTATTGTCATTTGGGGTTTTCCAATATGTATTCACATTTGTGTTGAAAATAGTATTAATTTACAAAGTTATATGTCTAAATAATAAGACTTTCACCATTCCAACATGGCAACTTGGTAAACAACTCTACACAACCTGTTGATACTGCAAGCCCGCCATTCATGTCTACTACTTTGTTTGTTAACATAAATAATGTGTGGATCTTGGCGCAAGTTGTGTGATCAAGCACTCTGTGGAGTGCGAAACGCGTCACCTTGATTTATGAAGTAATAAATCTAACGTTTGGATTACCGAGTGGATTGTGTCCGTTGTCCTTTACCTGAGTGCTCGTGAGGAACGCCGCTTTGCTTGGATATTAATTCCGGCTGCTCCGCCGGTTCGAGCCACTCCCACAAAGGCGAAGGGTTGCAGCAGGAGCTTTTGATTTACGGATATTGAGGAAGCAACCTACGCGGTTTCAGAAGGAGTCCTAGCACCAAGATTACATTGGATTCAACCGGATAGAGCTGAAAGAGACGCACACTCTTCGTGGAGAATACGTCTACGAGGTAAGCGTTCCCGCCGGCTCACATGTGAACTGTTGACTCGCTAGGACTCGTTAGGACATTATCCTATAACTTCCCCTGCTTATTTTTGCCAATACCTAGGGGACTTAACATAACGGATTATTGCTCTCTGAAACAAGGGGGAACCCTGTATCTTACAGGGAGGTAACAGGACACAATAACACAGACCACTCATTTAATCCAAGGGTAAAACGATCATCTTTTACCCAGTAATTGAAGATGGATGAGGAGAAAGAGAGGAGGGAAGCAGCATTGTCCCTTTTTGCGAGAGCACCGGGGAAAGCAATTACACTCCCCACACCCGCCAGGGCAGACAAAACTATCATGGACAGATTACGAAGATACAAAAAACTCCACAAACTTGAAGTTTCAAAATGGTGGGAAGCCACATCATTACAAGATTACTTGGATAAGAATATGATACCTAGAGCACTGAGAATATATTTGATTCCATCATATGACTCTTTAGACCCACAAATGCTTGAAGATTGGTCTGAAAACGCTACAAACAGCTCTAGGGTAAGGATGCAAATCTTAATAAAATACGCATGGGCTGACAGAGCAAAAATTAAAAAAGAAATTGAAGAAATATCTGAAGAATTGAATAAACACGATGAACAAGAAATCATCATCAAATTTCTTGAAGAAATGAAAAAACGTTTAAAAACTCTGGAAGATGATATAAAAAAGAGGAAACAATACAAATTACATAGAGACTGCGGTGACTATGAATCTGGTAGAATACTCACGCATAGCAAGAAATATGTTCATCTCTACGAGAATCAGATACAAACAAACCAGACCACGAATATAAATGAGGAAACTGAGACAGAAGAGGAAGACAATGCAGAATCACTGACTGACATGTCAGATTTAACTGTGAGCTCAGAGAGCATCAAATCATCGGAGGAAACAGGACCAAAAGAGAGCAATTTTTTATTGCAATACCGGCTCATGAAACAGAGCCGGGAAGCCACAAGATCTTCAACAAGACTTCAAGAGAAAAATCAAGCACAAGCCCCGAACACAAGAGGAAGACCAAGAAATACCAGACAGAGGAGGAAGAAATGGAAACAAAGGAACAAACAGAACAGAAAACCATACGCCAATGGGAACAAGAAGGGCACAACGGAAGAGAAAATAATGATGGATGATACACAGGTAAACAAAACCATAATCAACTTATCGGATAAACACATAAGCCTAAAAGACAAAAGAACACTGTGCTTAGGTTTGTCATTTTGCCCCACTGTAACGATGGATTATGTTGAAGACAAGATCGGCATTTTCAAATTTTGCAGAAAATTGAAACTTAAGAAGTGGCACAAATTGAAACCCAAATGAAATAAAAGACAACACAGGAATGATCAGAACATAGACAATGATAACATGATCATAGGTGACATAGACAATTTAGTGGCCATTGATGAACTAACTAATGAAGAAGATGAATTCAACCTAAGCAGTGAAGCTAGGAGAATCCTGGATGCCTTAGAAATCCAACATAATCAGGCAGCAGACACTAACTTCAAACCCAAGTCTACTTTCACTCCTAAAATGAATCACGATAATATAGATTCCTTTCAAAACCAGATAGGTAATGGACTATTGGAGCTAAGCAGGCGAAACTGGACCAATAGCAGGAAAAAGTAAAATATAATATAACTGTAACTCAGAAAAAAGCTATACAAGACCTTGCCAGTGACCCCAGCATTCTTATCCGACCTGCTGATAAAGGGGGGGACATCGTCATAATGCCCAGGGAAATGTACATAGCAGAAGCTGAAAGACAATTGTATGATGGACAAACTTATAAGACATCGAATCGCACTGAGTACAATAACAGCATTAAGGACATTTGGGAAAAACTAAGTGAATGGAAAGATAAGGGTTGGCTGGAATGGGAGGAATTCTGCTACCTCAAAAAAGATTATCCTATTTTACCCATCCTATACCTTCTTCCTAAGGTACACAAATGTGTTGACAATCCCCTGGGAGACCTATCATTTCTTCTAGAGGATGTGTACTTGAAAATATCTTACGTTACATTGATCATTTTCTTAGGGATTTTGTCATGGATCTTCCCACATATGTGAGAGATACCAAGGATTTCCTTGACAAAGTCAACCAAGTGAAGATTGACAAAGACTGTTTACTAATAACCATGGATGTAAATGCCCTTTACACCATAATTGAACACAGTCAGGGGATGGAAGCATGTGCCAGATTTCTAAAAAGAAGGGACATAAGATTTCTGGGACATACTACCATGGTGCTGGACATGATAAAACACTGCCTGGAAAACAACTTCTTCTGTTTTAATGGTGATATTTTCTTGCAAGCCCACGGTACTGCGATGGGTACTTCTTTTGCGCCGAGCCTGGCGAACAATCTTCATGGGAGCATGGGAGGCAGACATTAATAACGATGCAGAACTCAAAAGGGACTTCCAGAAAGTCCGTTTATGGCTCCGTTTTATAGATGACATTTTTGTCATCTGGTGAGGTAGCAACTCGGAAGCTATTGAATTCATCAAAAAACTGAACAACAATAATCGCAACATCAAACTCACGTGTAACATCAGTGATAGAGAGGTTGAATACCTAGACACCAAGGTTCAGATTACTGGCAATACCATCAAAACTGTACTTTTCAGAAAAAACACGGCAGGTAACTCTCTGCTACATGCAGATAGCAACCACCCAGATAACCTGAAATGGAGCATCCCCTATGGGGAACTCCTAAGAGCCAAAAGAAATTGCAGCAATAATCTAGACTAAGCATGGGCGAATTTTGCGAATCTCGCGTTCGCGAATTTTGCGGATTTGCGAACTCGCAATCCGCAAAATCCGCGAATTCTCGCAAATTTGCGGATTGGTTTTTTTTTTGTGTTCGCGCGGGTTTCTGCCAGTTCGCGAGGGTTTTGTACAATTTCGCAAACGCGAACTTACCTGTCGGGTCGCAAGTTTTGCGAACTTGTTGTTTCTACGTGTCCAGCCTGTTTGGGACACTCTTCTTCATCACTGCCACTCTCTGTCACCACTGCCACTCTCTGACTACTCATGCCACCCTCTGGCCCACCCATGCCACCCTCTGTTTCATCACCGCACCCTCTGGTTGTCCAGTGTACATTATTTTCGGCAAAGCAAAGCACACCTTCCCTGCCTCAAGTGACCTGAATTAATTTGGGGCTGTTTAATGTGTCACAGAATATTTTTTTAGCTGGCACCGGCTTCCTTAGTGCTTCCTGATTAGTGATCTTTTGCACTTGCTAAGTGCTTTCATTGTTGCAAAATTAGTTACAACACCTGCCCTGCCCCAACTGACAATAATGAATTAGGGGCTGATTAATGTGTCACTGGATTTGAACTTCCAGCCTGGCTCCTGCTTGTCTGCCTTAGCTGTAATTCGGGACCTTTGTGTAACTATTCTGAGGGTCAGAGCAGGGTCACATAATAGTTGCAAGTAGGCAACTGAACTCTGGAGGGGCCCCTCAGGAAGCACTACAGGAAATGGCTACTTATGATGAGCTTGAACTTTTGAACCTGGTAAGTAGTTTCAGTTTTGCTAAGATCGTATTTCTGCAATTTAGCGCTCATTCGCGGGGCGCGAAGTTGAACTGGGAAGCCACGAACTCACGCGAACAGTGCGAGCAAGCCATAAAATCCGCTGCTCGCGGAATTGCGGATTTTGCGGGAAATTCGCGAATCTCGCGGATTGCGAATTTACGAAAATCCGCAAAATCCGCGAGCGTAACGGATTTTCCGCCCATGCTTAATCTAGACTATCTGACAGAAGAAAAAACGATGACACAGAGATTCCTCCATCGAGGATATCCTATGTGGGTGATCAAGAAAGCCATCAAAAAGGTATCTGAAATTGAGAGAAAAGACTTACTAACTACTAAAAGTAATAAAGAAGAGGAGGATCCTAACATCACCAGAGTAATTCTTACTTACAATGGGAATTCCAAACAAATACATAAAAGCATAGCTAAAAACTGGAACTTATTGACATCTGATCCCATAATTGGAGACAGTTTATCCAAACGCCCCAGTATAACATACAAAAGAGGACGTACTTTAAGAGACTTATTGGTTCACAATGACATAAGCAATACAACTGTCCCCAGAGGTATTGATCTACAGGGTTTCTACCCATGTGGCCACTGTAAAGCCTGTGCGAACAGCCACATGAAAAAAGAATTTTGGAACCCCAGCATCAGCAAGATGCAACAAATTAAACAATTCCTCACTTGCACCACTCCATTTGTCATCTATGCATTAACCTGCCCATGTGAATTGATATATATAGGAAGCACGACACACATGGCGAAAAAACGAGTACTGGAACATACTCGAGCTATCAGCAACTTGGATCAACAATACCCGATAGCACGCCATTTCGAGAGTCACCAATTCTCTGATCCAAAAAAACTCACCTATTATATACTTGAGCAGGTTAACATTGGCCCAAGAGGAGGTAACCGGTTGTTGAAATTAAGACAAAAAGAATCTAAATACATTATTAGCTTATGTACCCGTTAACCCAAAGGGCATAATATGGACGAGGAATATAATGTACATTTACAAGAATGAATTTCTGTATGTTGGTTCAACCTATGTTTCATTATAATTCACGGGTAAATTTAAACTTTTGCAATATAGATCGATACCAATCATATTGTAACTATGATATCTTTTCCCTCTCCCCTCCCCTTCTCTCTCTCTTTTTCTTTTATTTACAGATCCTAAAGGGAGGGAGATGTCAAGACTGAATGACATGATTACCCTAAACCTTTACTGTGGTCTCCACCTCTCATCCTCATCCTATACGAAAGTACCATATTATATATTTTAATTTTCACTTTATGTTTCATTGTATGAAATTGCACCAGAATACCACACGTTTTGCAATTAGTCAGAACAGGTTGTTGATGGATCGATACTTGGTAGCTTTATTCAGAGGTTTAAGTCCCTTTCCACTAACCAGGAATTACCACATGGCATACACGTAGTCCTTATGCAACTATGGGTGAAGGATATGGTTAACCGAACACCTAGCCCCCTCGTGTCTCACTAACTAGAGATGGAAACTGAATATTACATTCATTACATGGATATTCAATTACAGGAGACTCCCCTTCCCCTTGTATTCCGGGGAAGAGTAACAACAGTTCCGCGTCACCATGACTACACGCTGTAGCATGACGCCAAGTCAGGGAGGAGTCATGATAGACTACGGACCCCGATCGTCATTTGACCGTTAGATCTGACTATAAAGAGAACGGTGAACAATAACCTCTCCTTTATGTTATAACTCACCATGAGTATATTTATTTTAAATGCTACTCAAATACACATTTCTCCGTATACATTTGAATACGAAGACATGTACACATGAATTGAATATTATTGTCGTTTGGGGTTTTCCAAGATGTATTCACATTTGTGTTGAAAATAGTATTAATTTACAAAGTTATATGTCTAAATAATAAGACTTTCACCATTCCAACATGGCAACTTGGTAAACAACTCTACACAACCTTTTGATACTGCAAGCCCGTCATTCATGTCTACTACTTTGTTTGTTAACATAAATAATGTGTGGATCTTGGCGCAAGTTGTGTGATCAAGCACTCTGTGGAGTGCGAAACGCGTCACCTTGATTTATGAGGTAATAAATCTAGCGTTTGGATTACCGAGTGGATTGTGTCCGTTGTCCTTTACCTGAGTGCTCGTGAGGAACGCTGCTTTGCTTGGATATTAATTCTGGCTGCTCCGCCGGTTCGAGCCACTCCCACAAAGGCGAAGGGTTGGAGCAGGAGCTTTTGATTTACGGATATATATATATATATATATATATATATATATATATATATATATATATATATATATATATATATATATATACCGCTTTCCAGTGACTTATACGTTTCCTCATTTGGTAATCTTGTTACTGATTATTTATTGCTCCTGCTGTTCTTCTTACTAGTGTATGGGCCGAATCCGCCCTGCTCTATTCACTTCTCATCGACTTATCCACCAGCCTAAAATGGCCACTGATCATCCTAAAGCAGCCTCAACAGGTGCAAAGCCACAAAGGCACACAAATGATCCACCTTCTCCTATTCTATCCTCACAAAATCTAGTTCTTGACTCTATTTTAGATGAGGTACGTGGTCTTCAACCTTTTATGTCCACTACCAATGACAAATTAAAACAAATAGAGGACAGATGGATTATTATGGAGGCAAAGGTGTTGGAACTCGAGCAACGTGTGGCTGACCTTCAGGATATCTCTGTTAAAATTACTTTTATAGAGCAAGAGATCCACAAGTTGAAACTCCACACAGAAGACCTTGAAAATCATAATCAAATGATAAACCTACATCTTTATGGACTTCCGGAAAATATTGAGGGTCCAGACATGGTATCTTTTCTGCAGAAATTCCTTCCAGAACTTTTATGTCTTCAATCCTCTTCACCTCTCAATATACAACATGCACATCATCTGGGTCACATCCATCCTACTTCAAAGAAGCCACAGGGTATTATAATGTTCTTCCTGGAATTCACTGAACTTGTGCATGTTCTGAAGGCTGTAAAACCTAAATGTCACCTTACTTGATCAGGAAACAATATCTTTTTCTCCCAAGATGTCTCCAATGCAACAAACGCTCGCCGTAAAGAATTTCTAGCTCTACGTCCTCAGATGAGACACTTGAACATCCAGTATGGCATTCTCCACCCTGGCCTGTGCAAAATTACACATGAAGGAAGCTTACACTAATTCGAGGATCCTGAGAAACTCAGACTCTTTCTAAACAACATCTCTTCTAGTAACATGAATACTAATGTTTAATCTTCTCTTCTGTAACAAATTGATATATATTGTTCTAAAGGTTTATCTATTTCGATATTCTACTGATCTGTTTATCTCCTCTACCTCTCTAGTGCACCTTCACCCCTTTACTATTTTTATTACTCTGATTTCTTACATTACTCTGTTCTTCTTACTATTTTACCTCCACTTTTATTCTCTATTCTTTGTTATTTCTTTATTCTTCAGGAGGCCTCTTCTTACCTACTCTCTCCTTCCACCGTTTCTAGTCTTTGACGTCACCATGCTCCTTTCATTCCAATTGCTTTTTTTCTCTTCAGATCTTCATTCTTCTTCTTGATCTGGTTACTCTTTCCGTCTATATATCTCTTGCTTCCTCTTACTTACTTTTTCTTTTTATTGTCTGTTTGCTTTTTCCCACAGTTTCTTCTCACTCCATCTTTTTTACTTTCTTGAGTGTGTTGTTGTTATCATTTGGTAAATGTTGTTTCTTTTTCTTTTATATTGGTCTTGCAGCTTATTATTCCCATTTACATATGTTCCTCCCTTCCCATCACCATGTTTAATGTTGTCTCGTGGAATGTGGGTGGGTTAGGTCATCCTGTCAAGCGTCAAAATGTATTGTCTCACCTATCCAAACTTAATGCCAATGTTGCCTTTTTACAAGAAACTCACTGTAATGATGTGGAATCTCTTAAACTTAAACATCAATGGGTTAATCAAATTGTTTTCTCTCCTACTCTTGACCGTCATAGTGGTGTTGGTATACTATTTCATAAATCGATTAATGCACAAATTGTATCAACAGAATGTGACGCTGATGGACAATGGGTTATGGTTGATGCTATACACAAATCACTTTCTTTAATATTTATGGTCCCATCAACCCGACCCCCAATTTTGGAATTGTATTAAATTGAAACTCTCTTCCATCTCTAACCCTAATGTAATTGTTGGTGGCGATTTCAATAATTGGCTGGATCCTTTCTCAGATAGAAAGTCTAAATGTAAATTCAAGCCTGACAAAACTTATAAAGCATTTCAATCTGCCATCACCTCTTGTCATTTTTATGATGTATGGAAAACATGTAATCCTGATACCTCTGAATTTACCTTCTTCTGTCCTGTTCACCATACTATGTCCCATATTGATTATATTTTGGTCTCTAAACCACTACTCCCTTGTCTCCATGCCTCCGAAATTGGTTCTATTTTTATCTTTGATCACGCCCCTATTTTTGCCTCTTTTGATCTGTCACTTACCACTTGCAATAAAGGCTGTTGCTGTTTTAATAACCACCTACTCTCAGATCCAATTTTTGTATCGGAATCAACCTCTTTTATTAATGAATTTTTTCAATTCAATAAACCTTCAGATACCTCAGTTCATAATAATTGGGATGCCTCAAAACCTAATTTAGAGCATTTACCATTGCTTATTCTGCAAAGGAACAAAAAAAATCACTTGAAACTAAATATCAGGAAACACTTTTAAAAATGAAAACCCTGGAACACAGTTACTTTTCCTCTAAATCCTCCTCTGTTCTACAAGAACTAATTAAAGCCAAATCTAAATTAAATAAAATTGCCACTGTTGATGCTTGTAATAGCCTTAAGAATAAATCTAAATTTCATGGTGGCCAAAATAAAGCAGGGAAAATGTTAGCAAACTATTTAAAAATTAAGTCAGAACGTAAGAATATTGGTCCTATACATTCGGAAACAACTAACAAACGTATTTACTTTGTTTCTGACATTATTGGTATTTTCCAATCCTACTATGAACTTCTATGTACAGAGGATACTAATCCTTCTGAAAAAAAACTCAATTTTTTTTTCAAGATATCCCCAAACCTTATTCTCCACCCGATAAGCCTAAGCACCGGGCCAGATGGTTTTTCAATTGAGCTATTCCTAGCTTTCGCCTCAATGTTTACACCAATATTATTAAACCCTTTTAACTCATTCCTCTCAAACTCTAAAGCAGGTGATTCCTTTTTAGAAGCTCTTATTATTGTCATTACCAAACCAGCCAAGAATTCTTCCATCTGTAAAAAATTGTGACCCATTTCTCTCATTAATTATGATTGTAAAATGTTTGCAAAAAGTTTAGCTTCACGCTTAGAAAACATTATCCCACTTCTTATCAAACCAGACCAGTATGGCTTTGTTAAAGGCAGGCTTGCCTCTGACAATGCTAGAATGTCTCAAATATTCTGGCCCTTGGTAAGAAGTACTCCTCTCCTTTAGTTGCCCTGTCACTTAATGCTGAAAAAGCCTTTGACCGAATAAATTGGCAATTTATGCTTTTACCTTTCAATGGTTTGGCTTTGGTCAAAGGTTTATTTCTTATATTAAATTATTATATACTGCTCCGTGTGCTTGTGTATTTGTTCATGGCATTTTCTCCCCTTATTTTCATCTACAAAGAGGTACCCTTCAGGATTGTCCACTCTCTCCATTGCATTTTCTCATTTGTTTGGAACCCTGTCTTGAACGTATTAGAAATAATCTGAATATTACTGGTTTTAATTAATCCTAATTCCCATCAAATTAAATTATCTGCTTATGCAGATGACATTCTTATTTATATGTCCAATCCTGCAAATCTCTTCCTCCTTTTTTACAAGAGATTGCTTTACTTTCCAATGTCTCTGGGTATTAACTTAATTTTTCTAAAACTGAGATTTTATCTTTAAATTCAACATGTTATCAATATATGTTTGATACCACCAATTTTACTTTGTGTCCCCAAAAGATTAAATACTTAGGAACATGGTTCTCCCCAAATATTTCAGATACTTTAACTCATAATTTGTCAGCATTAAAATTCAAGATTACAAATTTGCTTTCTTCCTGGTCCCCATTATTTTTATCTTGGTGGAGCCGACTAGATACGATTAAAATGAGGATTGTTCCCCAAATACTTTTCATACTCTCAATGCTACCTTTTAAAATTCCTAATTATTATTTTTCTCAGATTAATTCTATTTGCACCAACTTTTTATGGAACAGTAAACAAGCTCGTATTGCTCTTTCTAAATTAATTTGTCCTAAGTCAGAGGGTGGTGTTCGATTTCCCGATTTTAAAACGTATCACAATGCTTTTTTAAGTCATCAATTTTATGCTATGTCCAAAGATTATCTAGATCTGCCTATACCAACTTGGGTTGTTATTGAACACTCCTTGTTACAGAACTTTTCTTTTCAGGATACTATGTTTATGTCCAATTGTGCGTTCATTTCTAAGTATCTTATTTTAAAATACTCTCACCACCTAATACACACATTATTTTTCGAAGATTTTGACCTTTATCAATCTTTTCTTTTCTCGTCCATATGGTTTAATAAGCTCATTAAAATTCGTCACAAAGCCAACATTTTATGTCTATATTTGAACTTTACAACACCCCGAGTAAACTTGTTAGATGGAAATCAACCAGGGGAGATAAATGCAATCGGTGTGGACTTTTGGCGGCAGATGCACCCCATATGTTCTTTCTGTGCCCCAAGCTTTCTCAATGTATCCATAAGGTTGAGTCCTTTATAACAAACAGTCTGGGCATCCGAGTGCAACTGTTGGCCGAATTGGTAATTTTCGGCTCTCAAGAAACAGTGGCTGATGGATGGTCTCCTCCCGAAGAAGGGCTTATTTTTATTAGCATGTCTATTTTTCGTTTATGTATTACATCTCTGTGGTTAGTTGCCGATCCACCAACTTTTTTGAACTGGCAATCCAGACTATTGTCCATATACTATTTAGAGATGTCTTTGTATAGAAGGAAGGGTATCCGAAAGAAAATGTTTGGGGCAAACATGTGGTCTCCTATAACGAATTGGCTATGAACTTAAAGAGGCTGAGATTCGATGTTTGATGTTAAGATCGTTTTGTTAAATCATGTCTGATAAATTGTTAAAGTGGAAAATTTACGAATTAGTGGAATTGTCTGGAATTAATGTTCTGATGATCTGTTTGCTGACATTTAAAACAATAAAAAATCCTTTGACTTCAAACATTGGAAGGAAAAGGGCATTTTTTATGTACACCAATTCTAATTAATAATTCGATCACGCCTTTCCTCCAACTTCAAGAGAAATTCAATATTTCTGACTCTTGTATTCAACAATACAATACATTATCTCCTATTATTCAAACCTGTCCCTATTTCGTTTACCTCTAATACACCATTATTTCATGTTCCTTATAATTAAATTCTCAGTGCTTCCTTTATTCATAAAACCCTATCCTCACACACTACTACCAGTAGTAAATTCCCTATTGCATTATCTTGGGAACTAGACTTATCTCAATCACTGTCTGTTCATCAATGAGATTGTTTATGGCAAAAGATTTTCAAAACATCCAAAGCTTCTAACATTACACAATCACTATATTTTTTTTAATAGAGTGGTAATTGCTTCCCTTTTTCTTCATAAAATTGACCATTCTATTTCACTGTTATGTTGGTCATATCTTTCCTCTGAAGGTTCACTGATGCACTTGCTTTATTATTGTCCTAAGGTTTTTAACTTTTGGAAAGTTATTTGGTCGAAATGTTGTTTGATTGTCTCCTGTGAAGCTCCTTTTGCTATTCATAATATCTTTTTAGGCACCCGGGGGCATATGTAGGTAAATTTGGAATTGTGATTCTGAAAATGGATTTTCTGCGAATCACATTATCAGAATCGCAAATCGCAAAGTAGGTAAAAAAAAAAAAATAGCGATTACCAAAAATTTGCACAATATAATAGCGATTACTCTAATAGCAATTCCTTAATAGCGTAATTGCTATTAAGGAATCGTAATTTGAGAAAACAGCAATTCAGGTGCAGAATGATGACATCACAACCAGGAAGTGTGACTGCCCATGCTGCACCTGATTGCCAGCACCTGTGTCAGAGTCAGAAGCTGCCTGAGAGCGTGTGAGGAGGGAGAGTGGTTTTTGCTCAGCAGTTGCAGGAAGGAGAAATTGAGTCTCAGGGTAGAGAGAAGCAGCCAGAAGAAAACCCAAGAAAAAGAAAACAAAAATTTTGTGAGAGGGAGCTAGAGGTGCTCACAGAGGAAATAGTAAGGCAACATGACCTCCTATTTGGGAACCATTCACTTCGTGCGCCAGAGGAAAGGAAAGGGAGAATCTGGAGTGAGATTCATGAGAAAGTGAACGCAATTGGGGTAACGCACCGCACAGTTGAAGACCTACGCAAGCAGTGGTATGATATGCGCCAGAGGTCAAGGTAGAGGTAGAGGGTGGCCACCAGGTGGGACGTCAACAGCACCAGCGCCTACGCCCCTGGAGGAGTTGATGGGGGGTATCCTTATGCCTGAAACTGTGACTGTCGTGGCTGACCTGGACAGGTGCGAAAATACAGACACCAGACAAGGTAAGATGCATGCCAATATCTCCAAAACATAACCAGCCCACTCATAGCCCCAAACACCCAGCCTGGGTACAACTCCAGTACATGTCCACCAGCACATCCAGAATTGCATTATGGGATAATTAGTTCCATGCACTGATACATGGCCCTGTGAAACATAGCAAGGGGTCATAGAGATGAATCATTCTTGGAATGTGCAAAACAGACAAGTAGTAGTAATGCATACCAAAATTTAAACATGACACTCAATTAATGTGTGCATTTCAATTTACAGCACCACCGACAACACAGGAAACAGTGGCAGAAGGGGTGGTGACACCAGCAAATGTGGACGTGGCAGGGCAGGAGGAGAAGGGCACAGCAACACAGACAGACTCTGCGCCAGTCAGACGGCGCAACATAGTCTCACCACTGCTACTAATGGAGGCAGAGTCCAAAAATACAGCTGAGGAGGCACAGCCAGTCCCAAGACAACAAGCGAGCCAGCACACACCTCAGTCCACAGTCCAAAGTTCAAATGGTAGTGGGTCAAGACCCAGGGCACGGCCCTCCACCAGCAATTCACCTTCCAAAGAAGACACGGTGTTCTCTGGCCTTGAGGGCGGCATGTTAAAAGCACAGCACCTGAAAGTTGAAGGCATAAGATCAATCCAGCGCCAACATGCAGCACATAAAAATAACATGTCTGAGTTGCGGCTCAGTGTCAATTCCATGACAGGTGCATTGGAAGGACTGTACAGGGAGATCAGGAGAGACAGGGTACCCTGGTGCAGGGAGAAACACCGCCTACACACCCAGATGGACCGGTACACTAGAGCTGTGAACCACCAGTGCACCACCATATCCCTGCGAGCCAGGAGATGTGTGAGTATGCAGCATGAAATGGCACACAGTTGCCAGGATATGGGTAGGGGCCTGGTGCAGGTCACACATGCTGTGGACCAAATGCTTGCTGTAGCCACAGGTGACATAGGGACACTGGGCATCTTGGATACAGACGAACAGTCCAGCAGGAGCAGCATCACTCCACCACTTCCTGCATATAGACGCCGGAGTGGGCACCAGGGGAGAGCAGGGGAAAACTCTAGTGAGGCCAATGTGCAGCCTGAACGAAGGGCAACAGGGCATGCACGTAAGAGGTGAAGGGGCAGCATGTACTCATGGCAATGTGTGATGCAACACATACCATATGGACTGAGTGACTCATGGTAATAATTGCACTGTGACATAAACATGTGCAACTATCAAGATTTCAGTCACACTGTGTGACAGATTTACTCCTCCATTTAAGGAAATAAACATCATACTTGAGCATCATTATTTGGCATTGTGTCCTCATTTCTCACCTAGAAGCAGTTCTGTGTGATGTCATCACATCTCAGGCGCACGGCACCTGCCCCGGCACCACCTGCACTTCTGCTTTGTGGAGCTGGTTCCTCCTCATCTGATGTGTCTGCATCTGTCAGATCCACTGGGGTGCCCTTCTTGGTAGCAATGTTGTGTAGCATTGTGCAGGCAACCACGATTTTGCAACACTTTCTGGTCTGTACTGCAGTGCACCTTCACTCTTATGGAGACACCCAAAATGGCTTTCAGGATTCCAAAGGTCCTCTCAATGGTGCAGCTTGTGGTTCTGTGGGAACTGATGTACCTCCGCTCTGCTGCTGTGGCTGGATAGAGGTACGGTGTGAGGATGTAGTCACGTACAGCATACACACAGCCACCTTAGGGGCAAAAGTAGGTTGATGTTAAGCACTGTCCTGCCAGTTTATACCTTCACTAGTTGTGTGTGTGTGCCATGCAATTACCTAGCAGGTAGCCCTCTCCAAACTCGGCATTTGTGAGTCTGCGATGTAATCCACAGAGGCGAAAAATGAATGAATCGTGTTTGCTTCCTGGGAATTTTGCCACAATATCTGTGATGACATGTTTAGTATTGCACACTACCTGGATGTTCAGGGAGTGATATGATGTTCTGTTTTTAAAAACATACTCATTCTGTGATGGGGTCACAGTGCGACATGGGTCCCATCTACGCAGCCGATGACACTGGGAAATTGGGATATTTGGTAGAATTCTTGCTTGGTCAGATCCAGTGCCTGCGGTGTGCTTGGGAATTGGATATGGTGATATATCCTCTGAACCATAGCATCAAGGAAAGCGTGGAAAAAGCGCGATAGCCACAGCAGGAGGGGTCTCTCTGACTGTACTATCACCCCCTGAAAACTCACTGATGCTAGGAGGTGCAGTGAGCACAAAACCTGTATGTGGGTAGGGATGGTGTGTGCCCTGTATGTGGGGTGTTCAAGTATGGGTGTCAGCTCCTCTATCAACTCCAGGATGCTGTCTGGGTGCAGCCTGTAGTGCACATGGATGTCCTCCTGGGTTCGCTGGAAGAGAGTGATGCGTTTTTCTGTAGATCCTTTCCTGCCGTCTCCTTCTCTTTGCAGCATCTCGGATACGCAGCCTCCTGGCTATCACATACAGGCCAGCCATGGTGGGAAGCCGCAGTGGCATTGTGGGCCTGTTTAAAAAGGTTGCACTTGGTTACCACCTGTTCAGAGTTGATGGTAATTGAGAAGTGCAAAATTGCGATTTTCGTAAAATCGCAATTTGCACATTTTTGCTACATCTCAAATTGTGAATTCGCATTTTGCGTGAACAGTATTTGCGAATTTAGTAAATACTGAGTCGCACACTGCGAATTTGCAATATTTCTTTCAAATTCCTTGTTACGCAAATTTGGTAATCGCTAAATTTGCGATTCTCATTTTTGAGTAGCACTAGTCTTTCCTACATCGGAACAGTCTATTTTGCAATTGCATACACCCTAGATTCTGCGATTCGCTGTGTTTGCGATTGCAAAAGACGTTCCTACATATGGCCCTTAGTCTCCCGATTTGGACCAAATCCCAACAACAACTATTTTATTTTGCCCGTTTTATTGCTGTTACATTTAAAATTATATTAAACTGTTGGAAAGACAACTCTAAAATATCTTCTATGCTTTGGTGGAATTTAATCTGTGATGAACACAGAATTGCATCAGTCTCCCACTGTTCCCTTTATCAAAAGATTATGCTAGATTTATTATGGTTACCTTTTACAACATTCCTGTCCTCTCACTCAGCTATCTCATAATATTCGCAATTCCTCCTTTTCATGTTTTCTCTTTCTCTAAATCTCTCCTCTCCCCTCTTTTCTTCTTCTCTCATTTTCTATTTCTTTTCTTTCTTCCTTTGTGTCACAAAATTAATCAGACTTTATAACTTTTTATCTTTTGGAACACACTAAGGTTATAATACTGTTATTCCTCCTTTCATATATCTATACCCTTTTCTTACAAAAGTTGCAAGTGTGACTATGCTGTTTATTCATTCTAAATGGACTTTAGCAATATATGTTTATTCCTATTTCACATTTTTGTCCTAGTTATTTAATGCTCACTTACTGTGTTCATTCTTTCATTAAAAATTATTTTTAAAAAACTTTCAAAAAAAACCATTATCTTAGAGTCATAGGCCCACATGCATCAACCTATTTAGGAAGTGCAAATGGTGCGAATCGCAAAATTCGTCCGTTTGCGATTCCTAAATAGGTTTCTGGAATGCATCAAGCTTTTTTGTTGAAATCGCTATTTTTAGCGAATTCCAAAAATGCAATTGCTTTTAAGGAATCGCAAATTTGCGATTCCTTAAAAGCAATGCATGATTAATTTTAAAATTGCGAATTCGCAATTAGGGGGTGCAAATTACCACGAGGTTGAACCTCGTGGTAATTTGCGAAAATGTGTTAAAATGCTCTAATTTGCATTTCAAAGCACTGTCATGTTACAGACACACATGTCCTTAGGACATGTGTGTTTGAAACATGCACTTCAAAATACATTTCAGGGGTGCAGGGGGGGGTCCTTTGGACCCCCCCTGCACCCATGGAATGCATCAACATTTTGCGAATTCTAATTTGCGAATTCGCAATTCCCATTGATTCCTATGGGCCTTTTGGCCCATAGGAATCAATGGGAATTGCGAAATCGCAAATTGGAATTCGCATAATATTTGCGATTCGGTAAAAATTGCGATTTTTACCGAATCTCGAATTTTATGCACTTTCAATCATGCATCCCGTTTTGCGATTCCTTATTTGCGATTCGGTAAAAATCACAAATTAGGAATCGCAAAAACGGACTTTGATGCATGTGGGCCATAGTGTGTATTGTAGCATTTCCACTGTTGGCATGCTGTAGTGTGATTTATCTGGGACATGCTGCTGTTTGGGTGTTTTTCTCTGATGGTGATAGCTGTACTTCAGTGTGGCGTGCAAGCCTCTGCATGTACAGCTTAATTAAGGAAGGATCTAATTTTAGAGGTGTATACATTTGGGGTGTACCTCACCGTTGAATTTTCCTTTCAATTGTTTGTGTGTTGTAAAGCAGTGCAGGTGTGCTCTGGTTATAATAAATACATTTCATTGTACACTTCCCTGCGTGTGCCAGACCTTTTTATTGTGAAGTGCTTTGTAACTGTTTGGTTTATGGTGGGTGGATTTTTAAATCATGATTTTCGAGCAATTCCAGTTTCCAGATGTTATGATCAAATTGTGGTTATGCTAAACCGGTGTATTTTGCTTTTCTGACATGTACTTGCTCCATGGAAGTCTGTGCTTACCAGCGTGGGCATGGTGAAGAAAATGTGTTTGCATCTGCTGGACTTAGACTTACATTTGTGCTCGAAAAGACTGTATAATCAGTTAGATTTACCTAGACTTATTGTTTGGAAAGCATGTGCCATTACTAACCTTTTTTGTGACTGAACTGATTATACTGCTATGGCAATTTTGGGCAATTGGGCTTTCGCTTATCCTGACCCGATTTGTGCACCTTGCACATTTTTTGGGGTTATCAGAGTGCTACAGGAAAGAGGAGAAATGCAGGACCGGTAGTATCCCTGTGTTAGTTCCACAAGAGGATTCAAAAGCATTGTGGTTGGGTGAGATTCCAGATGCTACAGTTTATTAAAACGAGAGAGGCATACATCAGATGTGAAACTGACTAAGTTGTGGCAATGGTTTAGAAAATATGGCAGCCATTCGAGGACCTTCTTTGTTACCCTTTTCTGATACCCTAAAATGTGTAGAGAATGTAATTGTGCAGCCTAACGGAAAGCTCTGTACAATACGCAAGACTTCCCATACAACCAGAAGAAAGAGGGACATGCCAGTAGTGATAATAGAATTCGAGTTGACAATCTTCTAGTGCTTAGATGCTCATGGGCCATTAGTGCTACATAAATGTCAAACATGAATATAAATGACTGAAGATCCTCTTCCTAATCAACTCGGGGAATAGTCAGACTTCTCCCGGATAGAAGACAGTGCTAGACTGTATACCACATGAACCTTCCACCTTAAGAAAGCAGTTTAATAGCGATAAGTTAAATTAAACATCGAGTCAACAATTGCAAGGATACGCAATATATTGATGCTGCTTCTGATGAGTATCACTAATCATTCTCAAGCAATGCACTTAATTTCTCCAAGGATACATTTTGTTGGTCATCCCGAGTTCTGAATTGGTAAAGGTGAAGTGTAGCGATGTATATAATTAGATACTAAATAAATAGAAATTACACTTCTCAACAATGCTTATGTTTTGATTGCAACAATGGTAAGCATAATTTAACCTTGGGAAGTTTTGTTTAGAATGATAGCAATTGGAGGTACATTAGGATTTTTTTAGTTGGGGAAGGAGTTGAAGACCATATTAATAATGGAATTAGAACAAGCCATTCTGGTGTTAACTGCTAAGTTGACTAACAAATAGCGCACAACTGCACAGCCTGGCATGACCTACCTGGTGGGCCCTACACATCCAATTTAGCTGATTGGTTTGGGGATTTAGGAACATAAAGACTTATATATGTCTTCAACCACTGTTGCTGTTGCTTTCCATTTTACGATTTTGTGTGATGATGTTCGATTGAATTTTGAGGGAAAGTAAAATGTGATCATAGGGATACTTATAATTTATGTTGAAATAATATTTTCTACTTACTTTGACAGGGAAACGAATGAAGAAAGAAATCAAGGGATTGTTCATCGCCCTGTAAAGATTGGTGTGGACTGCTGGGGACCAGTTAGTTTCCTGGAGATGAGCATATGACTAGCACACTTTGCTGCCATTTAAAGACCATGGCAAACACAAATGTCTTCAGCAATAGCCTTTAAAGACAAAGATCACCGAGTTCTTCGGAAGTTCAAACAGTTACTATCTGTGATTATGTAGAAGGCAAAATAAAGACCTCAACACAACCAAAGAAAAATAAAATATTGTTCTCATTCCCTGTTTGACATGGATCTATTCAGTGGTAGAATTTTGATAAACAAATATGGTGACCAAGTTGACCCTGAAGAGGCATTACAGAACAAAATTGTTGGCCTGTATTTTTCTGCCAGTTGCGGATCTCCTTGCCGAGATTTCACACCAATACTATGCGACTTCTACACAGAGCTGGTGGAAGAGTCCTATCCCTCTGCTCAGTTTGAAATCGTCTTCATCTCATTAGATAAAAGTCCAGAGGATATGGTGGAATATATGCACGAAATGCACGGGGAGTGGCTAGCTTTACCCTGGCATGACCCATATAAACAGTAAGTGTGGTAGAAAGTAACAGTAAGTATGAATGTGGTAGTGACGTTAAACTGCTAGATAGAGAAGTGTATGTGTGTGTTTGTGTGTGCGTGTAAGTAAAACGCCTGACCAAGTGATGCAGCATTAATAATAATATGCTGATGTTACAAGCACCTTTCATACAAACCACGTGCATGTTACTCTGAAAGGATACCTCATGTCTTGGTATCTTATGTGCTATATTGTTTTTGCATCCTTTCAAGATGCAATCCGTTATTTTATGTTATGCTTTGTTTGTAAGGTGCTACAATGATACCTTGGATTCATATGTTGTATTTTGTTTCGCTTGTTTACAGTGGGCTATAATTAGGTGGATAACACAGTACTTGTAATGTTGAAAAGAAAGATTTTATGGGTTCTAATTCATGACAGTTGTGTTACAGTGTTCATTGTTTAATACGCTCTTTCTTGTGCTTGGATTACTCATCCTAGAGGTCGTAATGTTTGAGGAGCTGTGCGCCTGTAGGAAATTAGGTTACTGGCTGAGGGGGATGAAACCCTACTAAAACCTCAACCACAAATCTTGTCAGGGTGAAACACAAACAAATCCCAAGTTAACCTGTGATATACCGTCTGGTAGCTTGGCAAAAAAGCAGTCAGACTTAACCTAGAAGCAATGCATAAAGTATTTATGTAGCACTTCAAACAGTAATTAAGTGAAAACACAACACAAATAAAATCACACACCAACTCAGAATAATAGAGTAAAATCTAATACATTATTTGAGACCGAAACGGCAACAATCGGAATAATAGAACCAGAGAGCTGCAATTTTAAATATTTCGGTAACAATTGTGCATAAAAACAAAAAGTGCCAACAGTTGATATCTGGTCATGTCGGAACCAGACAAAGTCACAAGTTCAGGCTGACCGCAATGGAGGACTGGATACAGGGACTAAGGTAAGCCCCCTGAACAAAGTACCTTAAATCCTGGTCCACCGTCTATGCCGCATTGCATTGCAAGGCTTTGCATCGTCCAGCATCGCATCCAAGGGGCTGCGAGGACTGCAGTGCTTGGCCCTGAGTCAGGTTGCGTTGCTCTGTGTAAGTTCCGTTGAAGCTGTGTGGCGAGGCTTTGCAAGAATTTGCTTCAAGTAATTCCCAATGAAGCGGGCAGCTGAGCAGGGAGTCTTAGCAAGGCTTTGCGCCACTTGGCTTCAATTCAGTTGAGGCTGGCAAGGCTCTGCAGAGCTCTGCGTCAATTATGATGAAGCTTATAGCTATTCTGCAAGGCTTTGCATCATTTTGCGCTGGATTTGGTGAAGACCATAGCTGGACTGGCAAGGCACCTGTCCCCCCACTTCCAGAGGTCCAGGACTGAAGGAGTACCAATTGGGGGGGTTAGGATTCACAGCAGGCAGAGTCCAGGTGCCAGGTTCAAGAAAGTTCGAGCTCTGATCAGGAGGCCAGCCATCTAGGCTTTTAGTTACTCTGGTGGTCCTGGGTTCAAAATGCAGGTCAAGTCCTTCTCACTCAGACAACAGGGCATCAGAGTAGCAGGGCAGCAGATTAGCAGTCCTTACAGCTGAGTAGCACAGCAGTATTTATGCATCTTCCACAGGTGCAGAGGTGTACTGAAGAGTTTTGGCTGGGGGTCCACTATTTATCCTTGGTGTCAGTTTTGAAATAGGAGACGTTTCTAGAAAGCTATATCCCAGAGGTGTCTTGAATTTCCTGCCTACCTGCCCTATCCCTAGCGTGTCCTGGGGCACAAACGGCTCCTGTAAAATCCTTTGTGTGTGTGTGCTGAGACCAAGTCTTTGTGATGTGTAAGTATGGTAGGAAACAGCTTTGCCCCTCATCAAGTCAAAGATGGTACAACCTGCTAATATCTATTCCTCCCTTGTCTCACTGTCTGGGAGTAAGGCACAAAGATCAAATGCCAGCGACACCTAGTCATGTGACCCAGGGTACAGGATGCAGGTACCAAATGGCTGGGACAAGAAAATGTCATCTTTTTAAAATTGGAATTTTCAGAGATGTGACTTAAAATACGACTTTATGCTTAAAGAGAGTTTTCAATTATAATTCATTAGACACCAAACTTGACCTTCCTACCTGTTCCCAATTAAATGGCATTATGCATTACATGTAGTAAGGTAACACACATTTTTCCTATGGAGAGGTAAGCAAGCCTTGCAGTAGTGAAAAACGAATTTAAAAGTGGTTCACTACCAGGACATGTAAAACTTAAAAGTACAACTTTTTAATTACACTGCACCCTGCCCTTTGGGGTGTTTACTGTCTACCCTAGTGGTGACTTATATGCATTAACCCTTTCCATGCTCATGACGGAACGGTTCCGTCATGAGCGTCGGTTGGCCTGTGCTCATGATGGAACCGTTCCGTCATGGTTCCATAGGCCCATAGGAACGTTCAGCACAGCGCAGGAATTTGCACCGCGCTGAACGGGTTAAAAAGGAAGGTATAGGCCTTTCAAAAGGTTTATTTTCCCAGCTCGAAATTACAGTTTAAAACTGCACTACCAGGCTGCAATGGCAAACCTGAGATGTTTTAAGGGCTACTTGAGTGGGTGGCACAATGAGTGCTGCAGATCCACTAGTAGCATTTAGTTTACATACCCTGCATACCTGTATAATCATTTTACTAGGGACGTTCAAGTAAATTTGATATGCCAATTGGGTGTAAGCCAATTTCACCATGTTTAAGGAAGAGAGCACATGCACTATAACACTGGTTAGCAGTGGTAACATGCGCAAAGGGCTAAGGATAGCAGAAATGAAGCCTGCAAAATCAGGAGGATTGAAGGCAAAAAGTTTGGAGAAAAGCCAGCCAAGGATGTCTGGTCCAACACATACTATAACTATCGTGACATCACCTATTTGGATGTTTGCATATTTACGACTAAGCGCGAGAAGTGAGCTATTTAATATGGAGTCCAGTTCAGTGTTTATGGAGAAGGCTGTTGGCATGACATTTTTAACATAACCTAACCGAGGCCATTATTATATGTATTAATGCAAATATAAAATCGTAGTAACAGATTATGAAGTGTGGTCTGTAAACTAAATCAGATTAATAGATTGCTCTATGCCAGGCCTAATGTTTGTTCTGGATATTTGATTGACATTTGTAATAAAGAGCAACGAGGCAAAATGTAAGAAAAACATAATTTGATACAAGTGAATATAAATAGCAAGACATGTTTGCAAGTAACGTACATATGAACATGGCCATCAAACAAAACACAGCTTATAATTCTTGAGAAATTCACAGAGCATATATAAGTCACTTTGAGATCATGGGCGATTGAATGTGTGACAAGAAGAAAATAAAATGTAGAAGGATTATGAAAGGCCGATTCGTTTATGGGATTAGATTTGTAGATGGCTCCTGTGAAGTGACCCTAGGTAAGGTTTATGTAACATATATGTCATAGTAAGTGTAGACAAGGTAACAGGTTAAAGGAAATGGGAAAGGGAGAGGAGGCAAGAGTGTGAGGGCGAGTCATGTGAGACAGTAAAGAATGTATTTCGTCATAGATGCAAACAAGGGTTATGGTCAAATGATAGGGATTGGTAGGTTTCACATTATGAGGATAAGTTGCAAGTAAAGACATCGAGCATTTCCCATATGCGTTTTGAGATTATAGGATAGATTTTAATGAGGGATTGAGGTATATGTGTGCTCCTCAAGTAGGTAACCAAAGCCCACCAAGTAAGATAAAGTACATTGTTTAAAAAAATATATCTTTTTATTAACTTTGCTCAAATGTCCTCACTTTACAGGAATCCCATGCATTTGTACATGGTTGAGCTTTAGCATTACAACAATTTTCTGTGAGAGGTATGAGGTTGTTTACCTTCAGTGGATCCAAAGGCATAAATTTGCAACAGGACATATGCACGACCAGCAGAGAAAAGCCCAATTTATCGGTTGCTCCATCCCTCGAAAAGGTATGACTGATGCATATCACTCCTCCTCCAACATTGCTCTATGCTGGCGCCATGGTGTCCATATTTCCTTCCACTTTTTGAGACATCCCCTTCTTTTATACAGTGTTTCTTCAGCTCGTTGGCACCAGTCAAGGTCCCTTTCCCACTCTCACAGTGACAGCGGCAAAGGCACTCCCCATCTCCTTGCAATGTTTCTTTCGGCAATCGCCGCTGCAAGGGCCAGCCATATTCCCATATGCTTGGGCCAGTCAGTCTCCCCGAATCATCAAGAGAAGCCATCTGGCGTCCATTGCGACCATCACTCCAGACACCCTTAACATTACATCCGTGACCTTCTGCCAAAACCTGGCTATCTCCTGACTATCCCATAGAATGTGAAAGAAAATCGCCTCCTTTTGACAACCCCTGACGCAAAGCGCTATGTGCGCCCTACCCCATTTATATAAGTGCATACATGGATAGTAGGTACGGTGCAATATCTTGAGTTGTACCAGCCTAAATCTTGTACGGACTGCAATCTCTCTTGGGCTCTGTATTGCCTCTTGCCATTCCTCATCATCGATATTCCCAATATCATCAGTCCACGTTGCCCGCAGGGTCGCCAGAGGGTGCACACGTTCTTCATTAATTTACAATATATTGTGAATGTCGCTTTTTCAGGGATGGGGTCTAATAGTAATCTATCCTCCAGGGGGAAGTGATCTGGAATAGGGGTACCACATTGTATGTATCCTCTCAGAGCATGCATCAGTCTTAGATAATGGTATCTGCACCCGGTTTAAATGATATTCTTGCTGTAGGTATTCAAAGGCGAGTGGAGCCTCTCCCCTCCACACATCTCCCAGGTGTTCTATTCTTATCAGTTTCCACCCTCCGAACCCCGTTAAGGCAGCTACTTCTTTCAATGGATCCCCTGCCTACATTGGGGTCCGACGAGTAGGTTTCCCCAGCCAGACCAGAAATCTATTGTCCTCTCTCCAACACCCCACTACTACCCCTGTGTGCGCCGGCCACTCCGGACATTCTCTCTGGGAGTACAAAAGTGGTTCGCATTTTCCTCCCAGCATACTGGCTCTGTCCACTTTATAGGCTGGCTCATTAACGTCTGCATAGATACAGTCCTTAATAACCAACAATTGCGAAGCCCAGTAGTAACTTCTGGGACCGCCAAACCACCATCGCACACTCCCTTTTGTAGTTTGCGAAGTACTATTCTGGGAGAGCCAACCTGCCACAACAGCATTCTGACTTCCTGGGGTACTCTTTTAAATACTGTTGGTGGAACTGGTCATGTAGTGTTCTGGAGAACATACAGGAGGCGCTGCAGAGCCATAATATTAAAAGCCACCCTGCCCATAAGACAATGGGAGGGTATGCAAGTGACGTACATCGACACTGAGCCGATCTATCTGGGGCTCGAGTTTCTTCTTCAGGAACGTCCCGTCGTCTCTCTTGATGTATATGCCCAGGTACTTAAGTCCCTCTTTTACTACTGGGGCAGCGCTCCTCACCGGCATCCTAGGTGGAGGCCCCGATAGTGGGAATATCACTGATTTAGACCAATTAATGGTGTACCCTGTGTAACTCCCAAATAGCTAAAAAAATATGGGGTACTCTTGCCATCAAGTAGTACGGTCTTGCTAGATATAAAAGTATGTCGTCCGCAAAGAGCAAAATTAATTCCTCTCACCCCCCTGGTGCCTCTATACCCCAAATAATCGGGTCTCTCCTGACCCGATGCACCAGCAGCTCCAGTGCAAGGGTGAACAGAAATGGGGGCAGGGGGCAACCCTGTCTAGTGCCTCTCCGCATTTCGAAGGGTCAGGACAACACTCTATTGACTCGCATTCTGGCCTGAGGTTTCCTGTATAGCAACCTTACCCAACTACAGAAGTTAGGGCCTAATCCCATCTTGTGAAGTACCAAAAACAAATAGGGCCATTCTATACTGTCGAACGTCATTGAGGGTCTAACTCCATCAATGCCATCTGTTGGGCAGCGGGGCCGTACACCATGTGGAGCACTCCTTATAGACTCTTTAAGTTGTGGCAAGTCCTTCTATTAGGCATGAAGCCCGATTGGTCTATATGTATCACCTCTGAGATGAACGGCACCAGTCTATTTGCTAAAACCTTGGCTAGCACTTTCGCCTCCACATTAATCAAGATGATTGGGCGATAGGAGGCACATTGGTCCGGTGGTTTCCCAGCCTTGTGTATCACCACAATTGTGGCCGCCTGTTAGTCCAACGGAAGTAGCTCCCGATCCTGCACCTCTAACAGCATATTAAGTAACAGTGGTATTATTATGGGAGCCTGACTTTTGTATATTTCGACTGGGTGGCAGTTTGGACCTGCTGCCTTCCCTGAATTGCTGTGTCCGAGGGCCCCTCCCAGCTCTTCCTCCATGAGGTCAGCATCCAATGTCTCACACGCTTCTTCAGTTAGTGTGGGTAGAGAGAAGTCTCTTAGTAGTTCCTTACAGTCCCTTTCAGATCTAGTGCAGACGGGTGTAAACCCCATCTAAAAGTGTGGCGAAGGCTTCTGCTATGTCTTTACCCGTTGTTCTCAGTACCCCTTCTTTGTCTAGCACCCCAGTCACCCATGATTGTTCCCTATCACACTTCTTCAACCCCACTAGGAGTCTTGATGTTTTGTCCGTCACATCATATAGGCGATTTTGAGTTGCCAGGGCATATGTTCTTGCTTTACTGTCTGCCATTGCGCGTAAGTCGTGCTGCTGCAGTGCCAGTCTGTGACGCAAATTGTTAGTGGTGTCAACTATTGCCTCTCCCTCCATCTGAGTTATCTCTAGCTCCAATGACCTAATTTGTAGCATCTCTTACTTCTTTTTGTCCCCAATTAGCGCCTGTGTCTTCCCCCTCAGCACGGTTTTGTAGGCCTCACATAAAGTTGTGTGAATCTACTGTCCTCCCATTCTCCTTAAATTATAGTTCCAAGCTCTCTCGGGTTTTGTCCGAGTGCCGGATCTCGCAAGTGCTAGGGGTCAATCCTCAGGAATGCTGCCCTGTTAAGGAACAGGCCCTTAATGACCACACCCACCGGGGAGTGATCTGAGATGCCCCTTGCCATATGCCTTGGGTCTGCAAATTCTCTCACTTTAGCATTCTGTGTGAAGAGGTGGTCAAGTCTAGAAAAGGAGCCAAGGCTTGTGGAGTAGTGTGTGCACTGTTGTGCAAGCGGGCTATACGCTTGCCACAGGTCCACCAGGCCTATGGCCATCATGAAGCCCGACAGGTCTCGCTCTCCCTTCCCGGCCACTCAAGAGCCAAACCGATCTAGTTCTGGGTCCATGACTGCATTTGTGTCTCTACCCACCAGATGGGTGCCCAGGGGCAATTCAATCAGTAACTAACTGCTCTTTGGGTAGGCGATATTGTGGAGCCCCGGGGGTATGTATATATAATATAATCGAGCGCCCCTCCCATTTACCCGCACTGCAGCACAGCAGCCTGCATTGACTGCCCAGGTATCTGTTATAGTCCGGTGTAAAGTTCTGTGAACCAGGATTCCCACCCCCTGAACCACTGAGCCCCTGAGTATCCAGAGTGGGCCACCAGTCTATACCCGAAACGATCTGGAGCTTTACATTTGCTCCCCTTTAGGTGTTACTCTTGTATCAATACTACGTCTGGGGAGTGCCTCTTAATGTGTTGGAGGACCAAGGTGCGGTTGATTTTGTTCCCCATACCTGTATACTAGCCAGGTCACCCATGGTTTTGGGCTGAGAAATTCACTTTTGTTAATCCTCCCCTCTCTTGTGATGGCCAATCTGTTGTACTCTCCGGCTGCAATGCAATCTTACATACTGAAACTAAACATTTTACCCAACTCCCCCCTTTCTGCACCCCTGCTAGGTGAGTAGCAATCCTCCCACCTCCCAAACACACAGAGTGCCTGTCGCCCAAACTGTGAATAACAAACATTAATGAGGGGTGGTGGGCCAGCTGCCGGTTTGAAGTACAATAATTCTGCTGTTGGATACATCCAAACCCTTTTATAATGTCTCGAGAGTAACCTTTTCCATCTGCGCAAACTCCAGACCCCTGGAGTGGACAACGAGTGTCCTTTTGCCACCCTGCGTCAAAGGGGTCCTTCCCCTAATTAGTGCCACCCCTGAGCCTCCGCACTTTCCCCCAATGGTGACCCTGGGAAAGGACAATTAGGTGTCAATACCTGCGGGCACATCCCTTTTGTCACTAATCTGTTCATTGGCGCTGGTATGAGCTGTTTAGCATTTGCTCCGTCTCTCGTCCTTCAGTGGTGTGCCCATTCTTAGGCAGTGTTTGACTTTTTCCTCCATTTTGTCAGACAGTTCACCAGACCTCCAGCCAGTCGCTTGCCTCTGCTGGCAAGTCGAAGAAGTATGCCTTCCCCTCGTCGATTATTTTGAGCTTCGCCTGGAATAGCATCATGTATTTCTCATTTTGCTCGTGAATGGCCCTCTTGACTGCATCAAATGCACGCCTACGGTGCTGAACATGAAGCATGAAATCCGGGAAAAAGTGGATCGAGGCATTCTCATGATGCAAATCATCATGCTGGCGCACCGCCTGCAGGATGGCATCCCTATCTCTGAAATTCAATATCCGAGCTATGATCGTGGTGAGCATTCTACGGTAAAGAATGAGAGCTTCAATTTATTCAGGATCAAGACCTCCAAGAAGAAGTCCATAGATGGCCCTTCCATTCCCTCTGGCACCCCCACCACCCGAATATTTTTCCGTCAAGCTCTCCCCTCCTCGTCTTAAGTCAGGTGAATATTTCGAATTGATTCTTAGTGAGCATTGAGACCTGCTCTTCTAGACGTTTGGTTTTCGACTGTAGACCCCCAATACCTGCCTCCGCCGTGGACACCTTCTCAGACATTTTCCTTGAGTCTGTTTGAAGCAGATTTACCTCCTCTTTGACAGAGTCTAATTTTGGTTCAAGGGTCCCACGCAGTTCCTTGATCGCCTTCAAGATGTCTTTCAGAGAGGGATCCGGGGATTGGTCATCATTTTCGGGCCGTGGTTCTCCTTCTGTTCCTCCTCCTTCATGGCCCACTGCCACTGTATCTTTATCAATGTGCTTGGCCTGCCCTGACCCCACAAACTTGTGATCCCATGGCTGCAGTCTGCAGGTCTTCACCAGTGGGCTCAGGTTCTGCAATCTGCTGTGTCTCAAGCTGGTGTTTCCGGTACTGGCACTGGTGTTTGATGCCTCTACTCTCTGCCTCTCTCCCTTGTGGGCACAACTTGAGGTGGACTGCAGCCTCCAGCAGCGCAACAAGCTATCGCCCCGCAGGCCCAGCTGCTCAAGGAAAGATTTCTCCTGCCTCCACCCAGCCGGGGTCTCGGCCTGCTGGAGTCCTTGCTTCTCTTGGCTGCTATGTCTCAGCACAGACAACTCTGAGGCGGTTCTCTACTTGCACCTGCAGGGGGGGAGTGCGTCTCCTGCTCTCAGTCTACCACTTTATCACCCTACCAGCGGGTCTCCTTCTCAACATCCTCCCTCGACCCCACACCTGTTCACAATCAAGTCACCTCACCAGCAAAGCCACTTTATGATGGGTAGGATATGGAGCACAGTCACTCGCGCGTGGCCCAGCTGGTTCCCTGTTGTTTGGAGCTCTCCGGCTTACGCAATCTCAGCTCCCTACCGGCACCAGCGGTCGCATTTGCACAGGAGGCGGACACTCCACAACAGTCCCCACCAGGGTCCTCAGCAACTACACACCATGCGGCTGCGTGCTGCCCTGTCTTCTCGTTCACAGCGCCGGGTCTCCCTTCACTCCAGGAGCTACGAGGGCGGTGCCATCTTGCTTTTACTGGCCGGTCTGACTTTGCACCGCTTGTCTGGTCCTGCGTCGTCACTCAGGGGCGGTTTCACCTTGTGGGGCAGCCACCACGTATCCGGTCAGCTGCGTACTTCTGGTTGACCTCCAAACTGCAGAATATGAAGGATTTAATGGGCTTGTTTGCTGGCGGCTAGCACAGTTCACTTAAATGGCTGCCATCTTCATCAGCTGCTGGCCACCCCCGATAAGGTACATTGTTGATGGATTTCCAATTGATTAAGATTTCTTTTAGGGCAATAGTGTATAGCAGATCAAGTAAGGTGAGGTCTGAGTCTGGGGGATCAATTGGAGGATCTTCAAGGTGTGGCCCCAGTATGATGAGTGTAATGGAAAGTGGATGTTTGTTGTGAAAATTTTGTGTAGCTGGGAAGAAATGTCGCACCGAAAGGAAGACAGGTATGGACAAAAGAAGAATATGTGTGCTTCATCATCAGGTGATGAGTTGCTGACACAGCATGTGTCTGAGTCTTTGAGTTTCAGTCTGAATAATTTAATAGGAGTCCATTAGAGAAAGTGTGCAGCGGAGAAATTGGTTAGGTTGATCAAGGGATTAGGTTGTTTTGAAGTAAGCTTTACCCAGTCCTCCACCATGCCTCCTTGCTAAGAGGTGTAGACTCTTTGGAAGAGAAATATGAAGACCATTTGTATGGTAGCGGGAGATGACGTGGAATCTTTGCATTGGTGAGTAGCTTGTAAAGAAAAACCGGTTCGGGCTGGATTGTTCCCATGAGGCACAGGGTCAGACTGATTTGCATATGGCTATGTCTGAACTGGGGTGGCTGAGTGAGCTAAAGAATGGTGATGGATTAACCCAGATCAGTTGACTGGGGGTGAGTGTTTGATTTGCTCAAACTCTTAGTCCATCATCCCCTTTTGTTTCGCTTTTGAATAGCTTGTAAAACCTAGATGCAGCTTTACTTCCCAATAATATGAGTTGCAATTTTGACAAGAGAGACAAGTTCTCGAGGGGGCTTAGCTTGTACACTTTAGCTTTGATCTGTAGGAAGTCACAGAAAATCCTTTTTTAAAAGGCTGTATTTGTTTGTAAGAATGTGAATTAGAGTGCTTCGGTGTTCGTATGAAGGTCTGATATTAGTGAGATGCCTTTGGCTGACCATATTGATCCAATGGACACTGAGTTGGAGGTTTGTAATTTTTTATTATTCCACAGTGATATGAAGAAGGATTTATGTATGATAGTCGCAAGCAGAAGAAATAGTGTCTTTGAAGATTTTCTTTCTCAGGCTGTTTGAATGGTGTGACATCGTCAGGTTGGCTAATAGAGTGAAAGGATGGCAGATTGAAGCGTCCACATCAAGCCATATGGTTTTTTTAATGGGTCAGTTTTGAAGCGACGTGAGCCTTTGGCAGCTAAGAATGCAGTTTGATAAGTATTCCAATTCGGTAAATTGCAACCTCCTATTTTGTGGAGTGTTCTCAGTTTCTTAAGACTGATTCTGATTCTGAGATTTTTATTATTCCAAAGAAATCCAGAGACAACTTTACCAGTCTTAAGAATCTTGGGATAGGCGAACAGGGACCATACTAGACAAAAAATGAATCAGATGCGATACCATCATTTTGATTGTTTCGAGTCTGCCCCATCATGGAATATGTTTGGGTGATCATGCAGAAAGCAGGCCCTTTACTTTATTCAGTGTTTTGTTTTCATTAATGAAGACGGAGTCAGAGAGATCATTGCAGAACCAGATGGGGAGATACTTAATAGTAGGTTTCCTTTGAAACTTGGAAGAGCCAACAAACGAACAATTGTGATGAACATTCGAGGAAAGGATCTCAGTTTTGTCTCTGTTTAGGGAGTAGCCAGACAACTAGGAAAAACAGTCAATAATATTTAGTATCACAGGAATGGCTAGATTTGGAAATTCTGTGAATATCAAAATGTTGTCGCATATGCAGCCGTTTTGTATGCAACATTCTTGAATGGGATGCCAGGGATAGAAGAGGATTGTTTAGCATTGTTAGGAGAGGGTCAATGGCCAGTAGGAATAGTATAGGCGATAAAGAGAAGACTTGATGGGTACCCTGTTGTAATGTAAAGAAGTGGGATAAAGTAAAATAATTCTAATTCTAGCTAAAGGATTGGGGTATATGGCCTTGGTCATTGTGATGAACGTATCCCGCAGATTGTACCTCTAGAGGATGGCATCATGGAATGGCCATGAGACTTTATCAAAAGCCTTCTTTGCATCTAAGGCTATGGCTGCTGCTAGAGGTGAGAGGAGGCTGGAGGATTTCTTGAAGACATGGGAGAAGAGGAGAATGTTGTCACTTGCTAGGTACCTTTTGATAAAGGCTGTTTGGGATGGATGGGCTTGTTTTGGAATCAGGGAAGCAAGGCGATTGCCAAGAGATGTTTGCATATATCTTTGCCTCCATGTTTATAAGGGATATGTCCCTGAAATCTTTTAGAGTCGGAGTGATCCTTTCCATCCTTGGGAATGACCGCAAGGGTGGTTTTGTAGGCAGACCCTGACACCTAGACGGAACTTGTGAAATGGGATAGGGCCTGTTTTAGTCGATCAATGATTGTAGGGGCACTAGTTTTATAGAAGTCAATTGATAATCCATCTAGTCTCAGAGCTTTACCAGATGGAATCTTTTTGATTGCGAGTTTAATCTCCTACCTGGTAACTGGATGGTTAAGGACAGTTGTTTGCTGTTAGAAATTTGTTTCATCAGTAAGGTGTGAAGGAAGTTTAAACAACATTTTAGGAGTGTTGATGGAAGGGGTGTACAGTTTATTGTAGAAGATTTGGAGCACGTTTAGCATTGCTTTTGTTGATGTCTGAAACTTTCCTTGTTCATCTTTGATCATCTGGATGAGGTTGGAGTTGCATTTGAACTTTAGATAGGCCGCCAGTGGATTTCCGGCTTTATTTAAATAAAACAGTGTTTTGCTGTCTTGGGCATGCACCCATAAGTGTGCACGTTCACTAAATAAGGAGTTGAATTTATATTTAAGACATTTTAATGTAGTTATGATAGTAGGATCATTAGATTGTCTGTAAGTCAGCTCTTTAGATTTGATTTCAGAGCTTTAAAAAGGGCACTAATAATTAAGTGTAATTTGCATCACAGATCATAGGTTTACTTTCTACGCATTGTCACAACCCTTTTTTAAACTACTTAGTCAGTTTATTTTTCTTAAATAACTAAATTAATAGATAATTATAAGAAAATGTGTTTCACTGCTGAGTTGCTTTTTGCTTTGCAAAGTAATGTGATAATACATATTCACAACTAACTTTCTAAGCATGCTTAATTGTGTTTTGAAGTCAAAGACAGACTGAGGGTTATTTTGCTTTTTGTTGTATCCATAACATTGCAAAACTCTACCTCAGCATTAATGAGATGCACTACTTTAAATGACTCATATATTTCCCAAAATAACGTGCATTTTCACATTCAGTTTGCTATTCTTAAGTGAACAACAACAATACCTATATAATGAAAGTCCATATGGTAAAATAAATCGGTTTGTTAACTCGCTCAGGGAAAAAGGACATCACAGGGTTTTTTACTAGCTAGAGGAATCCATTGCATAAAAAATGTGTGACCATCAAATGGAGGGATGTAAACATTGCAATACATTTCATATGGTATTTAGAATCTGTATAAGATTGTGTTTTTCTCATATTTTCTAAGCAGATTGTAAAAACTGCTCTAACATGCACAACAGGTCATTGACTATTTCCTTGAAAAGAAAACCTTTTCCAGAAAGAATCACAAACTTCAAACTAAAGATAGTAAATTGTCCCTCGTGTTCTTTAGTACTGTTGCCTCTTGTTACCAAATTACCTTTAATAGTCCAAACACCAAATTATTCTAGGAGGGTTAACTGTCAGGGGATGCGAGTGTAAAAATTGGTGCTGCGTTCTTGTTAGAAAGTGTTTATTATCGCACATTTCCAACAGGCAATGAAATGCTGAAATTCCACATAAAAAATAAATACCATTTGTCGAATAAAATATTTCCTCTACAAGAGTAATTTGCAAGACTGCTCCTTTGATCTCCTGCCAAGTTAATCAAATCTGCATTCTGATCTTCTTGACAGAATCAGCCTGCTGGATCACCTCTCATGTTCATCAATATTGGAATTAGGGTGTGGCTCCATTTACTACCAGGGAGCCACCTAAGATGGCAGTTTCACCCAGGAAGTGCTGAGATTTTGGGGACATGTAGTTCCAAAGTTCTAATAAATTTTAGTAGCACATTTCCAGGAACCAAGTATACTCTCCATTACTCTATAAGGGAAAAGACCCTTTAATGTATGTGCATATCTTCACGGAAAATAGAGAATCTCTTAATCTACCGATCTCCATGAAATGGCACAGAAGGAGATGGCTGGGGGACCTGGTTCTAGCAGTGCTCCCCTTTTAGCCATCTCAGGGAGCCAGGTTTCATTGGTATCTGGAGATGAAATTGCTTAATCAATTTTGGTGCCTGGATAGTTAAAGGTGGTTCCTAGCAATCCTCTTCAGGACCGTAATCCTTCTAGAAAATTGAAGACCATAGCTGCCCACACTGATACTTAGAATCCAGAATCTTTTGCACCTCATGCTCAGATTGTCCTTGAATTAACACTGGGGAAGGACATGTTAAGAAAGGTCTAACAGGTTTCAAAAAGGATGGGGCATATTAGCAAGGGCTTTATCACCGCTTCAGCAGCACTTTTTGCCGCTAAAGCGGCAATTTTTTTATTGCCCTATCAGCAAGCTGTCACTAAAAGGCATTAGCGACAGCTTTCTGGCAATAGCGGATGGTTTTCCTATCGACTTGCATGCCAGCGATGATTATCGCTAATGACATGCAAGGTGGGCGTTCCCAACTAGAAGCGACTGAAAACAGTCGATAACACTACTTCCCCCTATTACCAACGCAGGCGAAGAGATAAAAAAAGTCACGCTAAGCGCAATTATCACTAGTATTTAACACCTGCTGAAACCCTGACTTACCAGTATTCCTTAATGGGAGATGGATTTTCAGGCTAAGTCCAACGTGGAGTTAATGCGTGAATATCGCTGGATTTCAAGCGATATTCAGGAATTTTGCAGCTATCGCTGGATATTTTATCACAGTGGAGATAAACGTTGCTAATAGCATGCTTTCTCCGCTAAAATATCAAGCGATAGAAATAAACGCGCTACACGGTTTTTGAGATAAATATCGCAAGCTCTTGCTAATATACCCCTATGTGTGAAACTCAGGATGATTGTACAACATGGCACACAATTTTAATTTGTATGTGACAGGATTAACCTGTTATTCAATGACATGGACCTGTGCATCATGGACGAAACCTATTCTGGGTCTTAAATTTAAGACAATATGTGGGTAGCCATACACTATCTCCAACTTTGTAAATAGGTCAGACTGGACATTTCTTACAGCCTCTTACCTATATAAAATCTTAGTATGTTGTAAATGCAGTTGCACTTTAGAGCATATTTTTTCAAAATACTTGCACACTCTCTCTTGCACTGCAGGTATTTGAGTGGAGATATCTGGTTGTGAAAATGGTAGAAAACTAGGATGATGGCCATACAGACTATATAATGTTGAATATCTAGTGGAGGAATGTTTTATAATATTGTACGTCACTTTAGCTAACCATAGCAGATCTACTCAAGAACCTGGGATATCAGCCAAATAACAAATCAGGTATTGTTTCAGGGTTTGCTTGACACACTGTCTTTACCCATTCATTTGAAGGTAATGACTGGTAGAGAGAGTAGGGGATGTGTGAAGAGTAGAACACCACGCTTGCAAACATTTTGACATAACTTAGGTGCCCCTGTCTGAGATGATAAATTTAGGTACTCTGTGCACATGAACAACATCAATCAGGAGGCACCTTTGCCAGTTCTTCATCTGTTTTGAAATAGTTCTTGGCATGCAAAAAAATGGGGCATTTTAGTTACGTAGATCACTACAAGCAAGATTTTATTACAGCTCTGATGATTTAGTAAGGCTGCAATAACATCTAGGAAGATTGTGCTTTGGTGCAGCAGTTCATAAACTGTGGTTCAGGGACACCTGCCGGTCCGCAACTGCTTAGAAAATTAAATAATATTGATTGATTAATAAAGTGTATATAAATAAAGAAGCAAAATGTAGAATTTAACATTTTAAAACATTTGTAAATGTGAAGTAATTTGAAATTAGAAGTTACAAATCAAGTTAGTATCCTCAGAATGGTTCATGGTATCAGTGCAAGTGCATCAAACAGAATACAGTGTGGATAAAGAGTGGCCTCAAGTGAATTTAGAATAGCTCCAGCCTTCCTAATGAAATTAAATTTTGATTCTTTTTTATATTTGTTTGTGAATTAAATATTTGATAATTTCTGTATTTGTGTTTTGAATACATATTCCTATGTTATTTTGTGTGTATTGGTTTGCGGTTTAAATCATTGAAAATGTTTAGGCCAGGGTCCCGGACTTCAAGTATTTATTCAGTGGGTATTCCCGGGTTCCTGTAATGATTAAGTGGTGGTTCACAGAAGTCAAAAAGTTCGAATTCACTACTTTCGGGTATCCTGAGTGTGGGCAATGGTGTAACAAATCCAGGGGTTTTGAATAATATGCTTTGGCTCGAGCTCCTACTATTCAATTTTAGACTGTTAAGACAAGATTGTTCTTTAAGCTTGACTACCAAAACTTTTTTGACCTAAATCCATTGTTTGTATATATATCCTACTGGCAATCGCCAGTAGGTAGTTATGGTTAGAATGTCATTTTCATAGGAAGACCATTTTTTATGTGGCAATAACTTTGTGGTTGTTTGGCGAATCCTCACAAAATTCGCAAAACTAGTTAACGAGTCACTTCAGCTGCTGTCTTGAAAAGTTCGGAGTGATGTGTCAAGGGGAGACTGCTGAAAAGCAGCCTGAACTGCTGAGCTGAATTACACAAAATTTGGCAGAAACGTAGCTGTGGGTCCAGAAAGCGCCCTTTTTAAGTCAAGCCTGGGCAGCGCATGCGCTGCTCTGTGAGGCATGCTGTATTAGAGTATGGACTTGAAGCTCCGCCCACTCTCTGCCTATATTTTTCATTAGCTTGTTTCTTTGTCCTTTGTAAAGGCTGGCTTCTGATTCGGTAGTCAGCTTGTTAGTCCCTCTTTAGTACCGCCTAGTCTTCATTCGTAACCTTCCATGAGGATTGGTCCTTTTACTTCTGTTGTCACATGGTCTGTGCTATTTAGTTTGTAAGTACTATCTTTTTAGTGAGTTTTGTTCTACTGCAGGCACAACGTGCTTTGCAGCAACATTCAGCGCGCCATGCACACTTTCACTTTCCAAGGAGCTGGGACAATGGCGGACGCTTTTTTGCACTGCAATAAGTCTCACATTTAGGAGAGTTTGAGCTATTGGCATTCTAAATGACATTGGCTTAAACTCTTGCAAATGCGAGACCTATTGCTTTGCTAATATTTATTTTTTGGGTTGCTTCCAAGCACCCCATGCCGTGCTTGCACTAAATAGAGGCCACACCCCTTTGTTTAGATGAGCTGCTTCTAAAGAAAGGGGTGCAGCCACCATCAAAATGAAAGCGTTGATTGGTGTGCTTTTACCAAAAAGCATTTGTTTGAAAAACAAATGCTTTTTTGGCAAAAACTCCCCATAACACGTTTTCACTTTAATGGCAGCCCCACCCCTTTCTTTAGACACTGCCTCTATTCACATGAAAGCACGACATGAGGCGCTTGGGAACAAAAAATATTTGCAATTCATTTGCAAGAATTTAACTGTTGACATTTATAATGCCAATAGGTCAAAGTCTTGTAAATGCAAGACCTATTGCATTGCAAACGCTTGTTGATAAATGGTGTAAATCCGTTCTGTAGTTTTTGAGAAATGTAAAGATTTTTAGGACGCAACCCCACCTGAGATCTCGTGCTGGGATCTTTTTGGCAGCCATCACTTCAAACCAGAAAGTGTTTGCAGCCATCTTATGACTCGGTTGAACAGAGTCACTGAAAAAACGTAAAAGAAAAGAAAAGGGGGCAGGGTAGAAACACCCTGACTCTCTAGGCCTCTTGGGGGTCCCACAGGTACCCCGCAGGGTGATTTTCTTTTTTTAAATAGCTTTGGCGGGAGTCACTCTGGGTGTGTGAATCTCACCAGGGAAAAAACAAGCCCAGGCTCCAGTGCTTAGTTAATTATTGGCCCCCAGGTGGGCCAGGTCCCGGGGGCATCTGTATTTATTGGATGGGGGGTGCACAGGCCTTCCTCCTGGGGCATACTAATGCCCAAGGTCCACCACCTCCCCAGGGCTTCTTTTAATTAAAAATGTGGGGGAGGCAAGAGCAGCCTCCCCCTCTGCCACTGGAACAACCCCCTTCCTGGGGCTTTTTATTTTATAAATGGGTGGGCTCCCCTGCCCCGGGAACCTCCAACTCCCTGGAGCTGTTTGGTAAATGCAGAGGGCAGCGCAGACCACCCCCCTCAGCCCTGGAGGCCACCTCCTCCTCAGGGCCATAACTTTAAATAATGTTTGGGGGTCATGCGGACCACCATGCAGCCCCAGGGACCACCACCTCCTCTGGGCTAAACTAACATTGGAGATGGCCCTGGGGACCGACACCCACCAGGGATGGCTTCTGCAATGTCCCAGGGTGCCCTCCCCTGGGACATTGCAGTTTGCTATGGCTTTCTTTCGCCAATCCATAGCAATGAGTGATCCGCTTTGAGCAAGCAAGAGCATTTTACAAATGTTATGAAAAGGCCGTGGCTATGGGGGATGGGGTCATTGTGCCCGAAATTCGACTGCAGAAGGAGGGCCACACAGCCCCCACTTATATATTTTTTTAAAAAAATAACCACCACCACTCTGCAAATACTGGTACAGTAGTGGTTGGGGATGACATTCCCTTTGATGCTGAGGGTTCTTGGTGTCCAGGAACCCCTTCTGTTACCTCTAGTAAGTCCTTGACAGAGGGATTGCTGGGATGACTTGGAGACCACACCCTTTTTATCCACAACTCTGCAAATACACCTCCTGGCCACCTAACTGGTGCAGACTACTTGCTAGTGAGAGTTAATGCTCTCTGACTAGGGGAAGAGGTACTGCAGAGTCCCTACAGATTCAGTCAGTTGTTCTCCTAGTCCTTACGGCAGCTGGCCCCCAGAGATGTGTGGTGTGTAGGGGTGGGTGGAATTTGAGTTATCGCGTTACGCAAATCTCTGCAAAAAGGAAAACCATCTCTGCGAATACGCAGAAATTCTGCAAACATGGGCAATTGCTTGTTCACGATGCCTTTTTACTGTTCTCAATCGCTGTTTGCGTGCTCGGGGGGAAATACCTTGTGAACACGCATTTGAGAACGCGAACAAGAAAAACATTTCATAAAGTCGAGGAATGCAGAATTTTGGGCAATTTCGCGTTCTCCGCAGAACGCAAAATTACCCAAATTCTGCAAATTTCACGAACAGAACGGAATTTACCACCCAGGCCTAGTGCTGTGGTGTCTTTTCGCGTTACCCACTTCCTTGAGTCTTAACACTCTAGCAGGATCCATGCATCTAACTAATGATAATCTATCCTGACATTCTATTAGGGAATGAATTGACAATCATAAGACTGGCTAAGAATAAAAGTGAAGCAATGACCAGATGAGTAAAAGAAAAGTACCTGGTTTGCAGACAGCAGAGCACTGAGGGGCAATAGAAGTCTTCACCTTATTCATCTCCTTCCAATAGCTTAGGATCAGTGAGGTATAGGTGTTTTGAGCCCTGGACAAATGAACAGTAAGAATAATTCATCCAGGGAGCTTGTGCCACATTTGTCACTTTGCTCAGATCAATCAGTCTGGAATAAAGTCACTATTAGAACCCCTGTCGCGTTTTTGTGACTTCTTCCTCAACCCTTTGGTTCAAAAAACTCCCTCCTACATCAAGGATACCAAACACCTCTTAAGTGTAATTCAAGACATCCACTTCGACCCTACCACTGACTTACTAGTAGGACTAGACATAGAGAGTCTATATACCAGCTTACCGCAGGACGCAACGCTGAAGGTACTACACGATGTCCTGATGGCAAGCCCCTGGGAATACAACACCCCCCGCAGTTTCATCCTGGTCTGCGCCACCCTGGCCCTCAAAGAGAACTACTTCGAATACGAGGGAACCTACTACCTGCAGACCAATGGAACGTCCATGGGCAGCGTTTTCGCCCCTAGTGTGGCAGGCCTGTACGTGGCACATTTTGAGCACACCTACATACAACAACCAACCAATCCTTTTTCCGCCAACATAAAAATGTCGCGTCGATATATTGATGACATCTTCCTGATATGGAAAGGCAACCAAGAACAACTGGACAACCTTATGATCTGGATCAACCACCAAGATTCCTACTTGCGCTTCACAAGCACCAGCAGTTCCACCGAACTAGCCTTCCTTGACTTGAACATCAAACCGGAGAATGGAGGTCTCACCACTACCACCTTCTACAAGCCCACAGCAAGGAACTCCTTACTAAGGTTTGACAGTTTCCACCCCCGACACCTAAGGGAAAATTTACCCTATGGGCAATTCTTACGCATTAGACGTAACTGTAGCAGCATCCAGGACTACAAATTGCAATCTAACGATCTAGTACACAAGCTCAAGGATCGTGGCTATCCCTCGAGGATAATAAACAAAACATGCAAAAGAGCGAGGAACCAGAACAGAGAAGCACTCTTGGAAACTTTTGAGAAACCGCAGGAAGAGCCTACCCTGACCTGTGTGACTACCTACAACACAGCGTCCAACCAGGTAGCCAACATTATCCAACGGAATTGGAAGATCATCAACTCCGGTACAAGGAATTGGGAAAAATCACGTTTTGCCTATAGAAGAGCAACCAACCTTAAAGACCAACTGGTTAACACCAGACCACGGCTAAACACACGCAGCAATGATAACACCATCCTTAACGCATGGGGCCTACCTAGAATCACTGGCCATCAACCCTTCAACAATTGCAGTGTGTGCCACCTGGCATCTCCTTCCAAAACACTGAACCTGGAACCAGGCAAAACCTGGACACAACAACAGTTCACAAACTGCAACTCCACAAACCTGGTGTACTTGATAACCTGCCGGTGTGGCCTAAGATACATCGGCATGACCACCCGGAAAGTCCGAACAAGAATGACGGAGCACAGGAGCACAATAAGATGTGGCAAAAATATCAGCAAACTTACAGACCATTTCCTTACCCACAACCACACCCCCAATGACTTCTCCTGGACCGTCATTGAGAAATTTGACAACACTATCAATGAAAAACGTCTACTACAGAAATAACAAAGATGGATATATCGCCTATCCACACATACTCATGGCCTCAACGACGCCATACCTTGGAACTCTCTAGCTGTATAAACTCTATTTGAAGTAAGAAACAGTCCACATTGCCTTGATACCCGTGCCAGGGTATCTATGCATGAGCGTCCCCGTCCCGGCTCCTATCTTCCCCAAAAAGCACCACATGTGAGTGCCCCTATGTGAGTCCCTGATGCATTCGTGTACACTTATGAACAGCCACCCCCGTGTTGTAGTCTCAACAAGGTGGGTTTTTTGTTTTTTATTTACCACTCACACTGCCACAATGTCAGCCCATTTTCTTGAATCACCCCTGCCATAATCCATGAGCATATCTGTAAATTATGGTCCGCCTACCTGCGCTAGTACGCATGCGCCATAGACCCGCGCATGCACACACCAGTGCCCCGAAGCCAGAATCCAAACCGGCATCAACACGCATGCGCTATACACTCGCGCATGCGCAAATCGCGCACTACTCCTCAGCGCATGGGCAAACAGGGAATCAATGACATGGCGGCTAGCGCGCACCCCTCCCTCTCTTTCTACCTCACACAGGTGAAACCAATCACATAGGATGTATAAATAAGAGACCGGCGGCCCCTTTCCCTCATAACGGGCGCCGCGGAAGGACGAATAGGTCCAAGGAGGAACCAGACCGAAATACTCGTGAGTAAAACTGATCCACTACAGCTACAACTGGGGTAAGCTATCATTCTTTCTCCCTACAGGTTGGATACATTTTGATCAATCTCTCATCCCAACAGGGTCTCTTTCTCTGCCAGGCGACCCTTGAAGCTTTTTACAAGAGAAAACAGAGTGAGGACCTAGCATCATACTTACCTGTACCTCACCTTGTAAATACGCTCTCTAGCCCACCACCAAACACTAACGGTTTTAGCCAAAATTCTCACCAACTTCATGCACTTGGCATGAACTCACCATAGCCGATTATAGGTCGCACACCACCTTATAAGTCAGCAATTTGTGGTATAACAATATACCATACTAATATGACTCTACCATGTACGTCTTGTCTTTGTCCTATGTGTTATCTGTAGTCAAGCTTGAGGGAATCCCCCTCTAACAGTTATAGCGCCTTAGCGTGCGCTACACATAGTCAAAAGACCACACAATCACTTAAATTTAAGTTTATTATTTAATTTGCACCTTCTCACATAAATAAATGGTCCTGAGGAAAGCCAGCTTAAAATCTACAAGGCACTGGCTAAAACATGTGGACCACACTAGACGTTGGAGGTCATAATTCACACTCCAAATTCCGTCTTCTTGCCTTTTATTCGCTAACAGAGGCCCAGTTTATTAAAGATAAGTAAGCCTCGGGTGCTGGGACCTACTGTATAGCTTTTAATTCTTCACTTTCTCACCCTTTTCACTGCACACTCAGCAACATACCAGCTCCGCAGTCTCCTGGCGTTGAAGCACACCCGGGGCACATTCGGTGCCACTGTGATGGGCCCGATGATGAAGCATGCCACCGATTAGGTCGGTGGGTGAGGGCTTTATGAGGAAAACAATGCTTTTCCCTATATATTGACGTACTTACCTGAGTCTCCTAAATCCTCTTTCTAGCTAGTCCTTATTGATATTCACATTTGTCACTTTGCCATTTGATGCTAATGGTGTGCCTCATTACAGAGCAATCAACTAACTAGTGAGGAATTAATTATCTTCTAGTAGAGTACACATCTCTGGAGCATATCTCTAAAGTAAGGCATGAAGTACAAAACATGGAGAAATTTTGTGTGAAACAAGCAAACAAGATATATTGTTTTTTACCTGTGAAGAGCCAAAGGCTGTACAGTTTTGCTCCTGCAAGCCCACCACCGGGCCCCAAGCTCTCTGCACCCTCCCTGGTACTGCACTTTCTTCCAGATGTTCACTCAAGTTCACGTTCTCTTTTCAGTCCCTTACTGAAAATATAGTGTCCCATGATTTTGTTCTATTATATGTTGTACAGTTTGGACTGCTGACTGAGTCCCAGGACATATTATTTGGGGTCAAGGGCAACAAGTTTTAATGTGCATTTTGTCCTTGGGACAAGGAGGCCCAACCCCCAGCTGCGCAAACCCTTTGGCTGCCAGTTTGCAGTACCACATTAAGGCTCAGGGAAAGGCACTGCCTTCAGTTAAGTTAATATTTGTGTACATATGTTAATGCTGTTCAAACTTGTATTTATGGTTCATTAATTGAGAGCCTTTATTATTAGGCTGAGCGCTCTCAGTAAATGTAAGTTCTGACTGCACTACTGACAATGGTTCCAGTATAAAATTGTGGACACACGGTTTCGAAGTTTAGCAATATGAGGCTATGCATAATGCTCCCATAATGCTCTCTGATTAGATGCAAATATTTGCAGAAGCTTGAAAGCAAGATTAATGATTATTTGCTTTCAATATAAAATGTTCCTAAAAAATGAAAGTAGGAAAAAAATGTTTTTGCTAAACTAGTGTAAAATTTCAGTTACCATTTCTTTTCAGCATCATGTTGTAAAATGTGTTGATGCACGCTAGTATTTCCCCAAAATATTCATATTAGAAAATCAGTGTAACCAGTTTCAATAAGATCTTGGGGGAAAAAATAAACAAGCATTGGCAAAGCCAGTAGGCCTGAAATGGTAGTCAGCTTTTTAGTTTTGGCAATATGTGACTTGTTTTGGCATGGTTTTTGTAAAACCTTATTGATGTGAGAGCTGCCGGACCCTCACCAATATAACAAACATTGGCAATAGCAAAAATTGTTTTTGGTCTCAAAAAAAGCACACACTTCCACATTAGTTACTGGCACTGAACAAAAACTATGTTGTGTGCCGATATGCTCCTTGTGAAAGAGCAGAATACTGTCACTCACAGTGAAGCAAGCCGATACAGAGAGAGAATTTTAATATACACAAAATGTCATGGGTAACGCCAGACCAAATTAGGGGCCCAATTATCAAAGAAAGTCTCAAAAGTGCATCCTTGGTATATGTCCTTGCATTAAGGGCATCTATATGGCTTTTGTGAATTCACAAGAATTTACAGCAGTAGGGCAAGAAATAGTACTCCTAGAAAATATTTGTGAACTGCATTTTAGCCTGAGCAAATATGCATGTATAGATTTACTCATGTGAACACCTGACTGTTTGCAAGTTTATTTTCACTCGAAGCAATTTTTTCCCAACTCTGGAAGAAGTTTTACATCTGCCATTGTCAGGAGTAAATTTTCAACATTTCTCAGTATAGGAAAAGATTAGAGAAGAGTTGTTAAAAACCCTTAAAACATGCAAGTTATTAGGTTTGCACAGACTCGAAAGGACATTCCAACCCTGGAACTATTGATTACCACTACCTTCAATCCCAGTATGTAGATCTGCGGAAACGTAGAAACATAAAGGGATTGCTAGTATTGAAACACTAGTATGGTATGAGCCCTGGCATAATCAGAGAGGCTGTTTAAGAGTTCTTATATAATGAGATTACTGCCATAATTTGTCGCCGCACAACATGGCACCAAAGGGACAAGTGGATTTTGTTACAGGACAAGTAGATTTATGAAGCAACCTGCCCCATGGACAAGTAGATATTTTAGAAAATTCCACACCCCTGGAAGGTTGTGAGGGGTGCGAGGAGACGTATGGTCCCCATCAGAGAAAACAAGGCACAGTGAAGATAAAGCAGAGTCGTCCAGTTAGTCCTAGAATGCTAGAAATTAGGTTTAAACAACAGAGTTCTTCCAGCGAGACTGAGCAATTAAGTTCAAGATCTTGTAGTTGTTAACACCCAGGAATGTCTGTGAAATACTAGTAATCTAGGTTTGGTACTTTAATAGCAATTTGGATGTAAAACAATCATGTATTTTGGGAACACATTTCATTAGATGCTTTATCTCAAGCTGTTAGGGGGACAGAAAGAACAATCTTACATGTTAGGCTGCAGATGTGGGTGTCTGCTTAGATGGAGCAAGCTAGAAGGAAGTGGCAACCAGTGATGTAGAAAAGCAGTCATCTCAGGGTCTCAGCTCTACATGGAGAAAAATTGCCATTCCAAGAAGTCTGTCCTCAGTGAGTCACCCTTTCGTGATCTTTCTTGGAGCATGTGGTGTGGCCAATCCAGGATTTACGGGCACAGCGCAGAAGAGATATCTTGATCTTCAAATGTTGTGCACCAGCAGAAGAGGTGAGAGAACCATTTGAGGCAGTGTCCTTATGCACCTTTTTCTGCACAGGAATAGCAGGCAATTGGAAGAGTATTTTGCATGAAAATCCAAAAGGGGTTTAAGTACACCAGAAGCTCTTCTTTTCAGACTATTTAAGTACCCAGACTGGCTTCAGGGTGGGGTTAACCTCCTTGAGGTCACCAGACAGCCTAACTCCATAGGTCAATACAGAGGAGTAAGTCAATTCTTCTTTGCTGACCATGCACAGATTTGGTAAGATCTACAATTCATTTGTCCTACACAAACCCAGGAACTTTTCAAGAACTATTCAGTCTGCTACTGTTTTCTCAATGGACTGCTACCAGAGCGGAGTCTGAGTGAATATCCCTTCAGTGTCAGACACCTTTGATCCTCTCAGGACTGTCTTTTAATAAGGCAAAGGAATTCAGAGTTGGCTGTGATTGCAGTAGTCACATCCTTAGTGGCCTGAGTGTAGTCAGCGGTATGGTGACAGTCCTATCCTGTGATTTGGATGCAATCAGTATATCCTAGAGATAAGGCAGTCTGTTTATTAGTGCTTAGAATTCGGCCCCAGGGGCCTGCCTCATTACAGTGACATTTAAGGTTGTTAGATTTCAAGTAAGAGAGAATGTCTTATGAGCTATATGATACATCAATTGGTTTATCAATACGTAAAAGTAAAAATGCATAAATATAAAACATAAATGGCTGTTTCAGATCTGTAGGTAGTGGTGGATTAGGGCATAGAGTGGTGGAAGATGAGAGTTCCATATGCAAACCAACCACGGTGTCTGAGAAGGACTGGGCAGAGGGTTTGGAATGACCAGGATCCGTTAGGGCATGCTCCTGGTCTCTTAGGATGCACTGGAGGCATTCAGAATGTTAGGCAAACAGTTATCTGAAAAGTGCCTGTAAATTATACTGTAGATTTTAAAGATGGTCCTGTTGTGTGGTGGTAACCAATGAAGTCAAAAACAGTAGAGGTGATGTGTTAAAATCTTTGGGAGCCAGAAATCACATGGGCTGCAATGTGAAGTACAGTTTTGCAGCAAGAGGCAAATGATGAAAGTCCAGTGTCACTGGCATCTAGTTCTGAGAAAAGGAATGTATGGACTATGGATTCTTTCCTTTGAAGGGGTAAAAGGTGAAAAAGAGCATACAACAACAGTGTTGCTGATGTGTGGTCTAGAATTCAATGATATGTATGAACATTTCGAACATGCTCAGACACAAAACGTTTCTACATGAGGCAATTTAAAGGTACCCATGCACATGTGGCACTATTTGATCAAGAGGATCCAACTGAAATTTCTTTTGTCGGTTGAAAAAACCATCATGGTGACACGGTCATAATCAATAATAATGCAATCTTTGCTTTCTTACGGATCAGGTACTTCCAAAATTATTTATTTAGTTTAAAAATTGGTGTGCTCATTCTTGCTAATATTGTGTGGTGTACCTAATCAGCTGACTTTCAATTGAGGTTTTTTTCTCTTCTTTCCTGTCAGTGACTTGAAGAAGAAGTACAACATCACAGCCATCCCAAAGCTGGTAATAGTGAAGCAAAGCGGGGAGGTCATTACCGACAAGGGCAGGAAGCAGATCCGGGAGCGTGGGTTGGCCTGCTTCCATACCTGGCTAGAAGTGGCAGATGTGTTCCAGAACTTCACCAGCAAATAAACAAATCTTAAAGAGGCAAAAAAGAGAATACAAACTTTCAAAGCAAGCAATATAGTTAAATGTGAACACCTAACCAAGTGTGCACTATACATCATCTGTTGTCATGGTGAACCCATTGGGCCAACCAGAAAAAGCTTTCAGGTCCATAAAATACTACATCCTGTTTAAGAAAAGCAATACCTACGAACGTACACAAACAACATACCTCTGTACAAAGAACGACTTTAATGCAATGTCCTTATAATTCACAATGCAGTTTCACTATTAGACCTAAAAAATCTTTAACAATAAATTACACAATGGCGAATTACTAATATCAATGTACATGAATATCAACTGTACATTTTTTGTTAAGGTAAGTATGTGTAGGCTAGTGTACATTTCCTAATCTTAACTCTGCGTCACTATACTTTGAAAAGACATACAGATCAAGGTACATAGACGTGTAGTCAAGAATAGTAAATTTACAATGTATCTTCTTATTTTATTAATATACTGGCGGTTTATACTGTGCAGTTGATGATCTTGTAGGTGAATCAGAGTAACTCTTAATGACTATGGTCTGGTGTAAATGTTTCTTTGTAGTGAATATATCCTCACTGGTTGGTATGAGAAGTTCAATGATCATTTCACCAAGTTGGCTAGATGGGAAGGGAAAAAACAGAAGAAACTAAGATGGATTGAACAAAAAAATTCCATGGGTAGGACAAACGCCTTCAACGGTTCTTTTTCAAGCTCCAGTTGTTGCACTTACGTTATGGTAGTTACGAGAATCTTGTCGCACTTTCATTATGGTAGTTAGGAAAATCCTACATCAGGGATGCACCTGACCAGGAAAGCTCAATAGCAGGGCGTTCTGTAATTTCTGAGTGTGCTATTTCAGCACTCTTGTAACTATTTCCCTTAGGAATAGAGAAGAGGTTCAGCAAGCAGTGCTTCAGCACCAGGGCCAGCTTTAACGCTGGTGGCGCCTGGTGAGACAATCTTTTTTTGCACCCTCCCATAACCACTTCCTTGGATTCCTTCACCTCCATCTGGCAAAAGTGCCCCTCAGCTCTCCATTGCCCCTCAGCTCTCCATTGCCCCTCAGCTCTCCATAGCCCCTCTCTCACATACGTTTCATTTGTTTTAAAGTGCTGGTAAATCCCAGTGAAATGTGCATTAAACAAAGGCAGAAAATTCTAGAAAAACATGCAGGAATTAGTGCTGAACAGGGCCGGCTTTAGGGCGGTGCAACAGCCCTGAGTGCTGACCCGAAGGGGGGCACTGACCTCAGGAGGGACTCTGTATTTCGCAATAATTTACAATTTAAAAGCACCTGCAGCAGGGTTGCTTGTGTGTCCAGCTTTCAGGCAGCAATAAAAATGTCAAGATAACTCATGTAACTAATGTTCCTGTTGAGAGAGAGATGAGTTTTGTCTAGTGGCACAAAGTTGACATAAAGTCTGTTGACATAAAGTAGCACAGTGGGTTAATAAGCTTGCTGCAAAGAACAGATCTGTATTTTATGTGGATAGCTGAGCGGATTAGTAAAACCAGAATTTTTTCTACATATGGTGTTTCCGCATTACTTTAAATCTCGATTCGGCAGAAACACTTGTTGTTGGCCAAATCATGATTAACACCAGACTCAAAATGATAGTAAGTATATCTTAGTTAATGGGCCAATTAATATAGAGTTAGGAGAATGGTGGATGAAACAAAACAGGCACATTTCCAGAAATGCTAACAATTTCATCTATTGCAAAAAAAGGTAACACATAATATGAAAAAAGATTATTGCACATGTCATGTTTTTTGCAATAGAAATTCCAATTTAAAAGCATGTAGAACGAAACCAAATAGGTGCATTGATGCTGTGCTGATTTGATAGTACAACTCCATATTATTCCATAAAAGACCATATTTAGAAAATATGTTTCCAACAAGGGCTTACACCCTTCCCCCAAGAATACTAATTACAAATGAGCAATTCCAGCTTTTTATGTTAACAACTTTTTTGGGTCTTGGCACATATTATGCATTAATTTCTTTTCCACAATCTTACTGGTAAATTCTATGCAAGGCACTTCTAAAAGGATCTTTATGCCCTTGTACGGCTTTCCATTTTATGTTTCCATTTTTTCTATACAAAAAAAATGGCAGATATTGAAAGTCAGTAAAATTCAGCTGAAAGCTGATTTAGAAAACAGCTCAATAGGGTTGAAGTCTGTCAGATTCAGTGAGTGTTTTACTCCCTGGATCATCTGCAGACCATATTCTGGTCTAAAGCAATGAGCAAGTAATATAGACCATTAATTGAGTTTCTATCATGGTATTCACATTACCCAGAAAGATTATTCCATTCCCGAAGAACATCCAATGACTCCGATGTGCTCAGGTTAATTCTGTTTGGAGTCTGCCATTCACCTAAATATAAAGCTAATTGTAAATTCTGTTTTTTATACGATTTGCTTACTGGTTGCTTATGGGTCATTCACTGGTTCAAATAGCAGGAGGAGGCCAGTTGAACAGCATCTCTTTGAGGAAGCCCAACCAAGCAGGAATGTAACTTCATATATTGTTGAGGAACAATTACCGTTTTCATAAAGTAAGATGAAAATAGATCAGGTTTGAATACCTCTCAGCTCTGTGCCTTTTCATCTTTGTACTGACTACCAATAGTAAACAGGGTCTGATTTAAAATGGCTCTTATAGCATGTAATTCCTTATCCCCACAGACCTCTATACAACATTTCCTTCTTAATGTAGGAAATCATTTACTAATCAGGTAGCTCATGCTGATAGGGGTGTGAATTTTCTCGTTCTTCATTTCCTTGCAACATTGATTGACATTTTTAATGTTGTATGTGCAATTCCTGTTCCAAAAACACCAGTATACCAATATAGTTAGCCAATCTCTCATTCACTACTGATATTCTTGCAAAAAACAGTTTAGTCCTATTTTTCCACTCTGGACATGTTTCTTGGAATAATGACCACCATTCCATCCAACCAGCTTCGTTCCCCTTCTTTTTGTCCTTCCTTGATCTTGGAGGGCCATTTAGTTCTTCTACATGAAAATATATAAACGTGGTTATTCGAAATTGTTTAAATTTATGTGACACTTTTTTGTAGAAACACTCTCTGCCTTTCAGTATAAAAGAAATAGGAACTCACCAAAAGCACCTTTTGCCCTTAACCTTTTCACACACAAAGGTACTCTGGACAATGTCTGTCTGACCGATTTGCCTACAAAGCATATGTCTGAACAATCGTGAGAACATTCACTTTATCTCAAGAAGAAAGATAAATAAACAGGTATGAAAATGTTCATGGCAAATATTAGAAAATAACATTTGTGAATTTAATGTCAGAACTGTTCAATTAAAACAGAAAAGTGTGTATCTGTAAAATATATAGTTAGATTGGTCTGTATACTTAACGTCTTCCTATAAAATGGTTACATATTAAGAGGAAAGCCACTCAACTTACACCAAATGGTTTATATCTTGAAAAGAGTACTTTCTTGTGTTGTGACAACTATAAATATTTTATTTGATGCAGCCTTTTATCTTTAAAGGACACCCAACACATCAGCACTGAAATTAACTCATTTTGTGCAATGAGACTGTCTATTTCAGTATTCTAACTAATATGTCCTCAAAGTATGTACAGCTTGGTCTATCAGTGCTGTAACAACAGCTCCTCATAGTTTATGCAATATTTATCATAACTCTGTTATGTAACTTTTTCAAAACCTGCATTTTATGAATGATATAAAGATGAAGGAAAACAATACTGATTGCTTCTCAATGTTGCAAATAGTAACATTTTGCATTAAAAAACAAAACGTCAATTCTCAAACATAAAAAACAACTGCTCACAGACATAATATGTCTGTTCAAACATTCTGCTCATCTACCATGCTCTTTTTGGATTCTAAGGTCCACTACTTACCTTGCCCACCGTAGAACGACTATGAGCAACCATTTTGCTTATGTTATAGTGGGATACAAGACAGAATGTAGAACAATTGAAAATGCTCAAAACCACGCAAATCCAAGTCGTTTTTTCATCTGCAATGAGTGTGGGAAGTGATGATCAACAAGCAATATATCCAAATAAGACACTAGACCTTGAGAAGCAAAAACAGAACCAAGTATAATTAGGCTCCTTTACTGAGCCGGATGTTGTAAATTCTCAATTCTGATCGCTCCATATTATCATCAGGGCATGCCTGTTTAAATGCAAAGCAATAAAATATAGATACGAAATATTTGATATGTGATAAAACTTGTTGAAGTTGTATGGATAAATTATATTACAAATTGTTTTTGATTAATTAGATATTTTCATATCTCCATTGTAGCTCTGTTTTTCCAAGTGCTTTATCCAAAATGATGTATTTTACTGAATTAGGGCAAAAATATTTTTATGTCACAACTGTAATCCATCTAAGAATAGAAACTGGAAACTGATTATCTTGTAGTCAAAATCATAGATTCAAATTGCAAAGGTCACTCATTTCTTTAGTGTTATAATCAGGACCACTGGAATTAAGCGGCAGGGGAGTGCCAGATTATGTGGCTGGGTTGAGTTAATTATGTGCCAACGAAAGGTAAATTATGCAGCAAAATGCAACACTTTTTTGACAGTATTACTTCATTGTTTTGGGATTTTTATACTTTATCCTTAAAACTTCATTCTTTTTTTTTGTAAAAAAATATTGTAAGTATACTATACTTTAGTGAATTCAAATACATTAAAATATACAAGTAGAAAAGAGTCACACATACTAAAAACTAAACACATTTTAAATCAGTGACTGAAGTATACCTAGGATAAAATACTAAGAACTGGCTTTAAATACTCCAAACAAAAAACAAGATACATAAAAACACAGTTTAGGTGTGGATAAAAGCTTTGAATGTAAAAACGCAGGTCTAATCTGTCTAAAATCCATAACCAACAGGAGGGGCCTAATATACTTAAGTTGGAGAGAAGCAAATCTGGGGCAGATAAGCACTGCATGCATGGTATCACAAATAGACACAGTATCACATGTACATAGAGGCAAATTAGATGGTTTATGCCAAACCCCACTCGGGAATATAATCTAATGGAAAGTGCTAAATCAAAAATAAGTTAGAAGACGCTTGTTTAAGATAGGACGTTCCCAAAAGTAGGTCAATCTCAAATCCTTGTACAGACTTGACCATAACACATGACCTCAAAGACTGCTTGGTTAAAGCTAAAGCCTCCTGGTCTGCATCTAAAGGACAAAACCTGTTTTACCCATGCAATATCTTTTTTACTAATTCCTTCAGGCTCTGAAAAAATTTACAGTCCTGAAGGCCTGATCTATTTCGTTCCAACTCCTTGCACCAAGCCGAGGACCAGAGTAATAGCGAGCGGACATCTTTCCACTTGGTAACGTTTTGTGGGCATTAGTTGCATCCCATCAGTACCAGTTTAACACCCAGATATAGCAATAAACAACAGAAAGGTAACATGTCAAGTTTTGCAAAGGACCTCTTCCACTCCTCAAGAACACATTTGTTTTTAGTATCTTTTGAACCATTTGAGCTAGAAACTTTTTTTTATTTTGGCAGATCATGCAGCAAATGATACATTAGGTGGAAAATGCAGCAAGTCTATAATTATGCAAAAAAATGCTGCAGCTGCACAACAACATAATTCCAGTGGCCCTGGTTATAATTAATAAACTGAAGACAGAATGTGTTCCCTAAACCATATGTGTAATTATTTAGAAGAAACTTTGGGGCATATTATCAAGGGGGTTTATCTCCGCTTTTTTGGCTTTAAAAGCCAAGAAAGCGGAGATAAAATTATCTCCCTATTACCAAGCTGTCGCTAACACCAGTTAGCGACAGCTAGTAGGAGATAGCGACCATCTTGGGCCCCACTTTGCATGTCAGTGATATTTATCACTAATGAGATGCAAAGTGGGCGTGCCAAGATGTTAGAGACTGAAAACAGTCGCTAACATCGCTATCTCCTATTACCAACTTTTGGAGATATTCGCGCTAAGCGGGAATATCTCCAAAAGCTAACACTTGCCCTGAGCAGTTCTTAGCCATGTTATCCAATGGGAGGTGGATAACATGGCTAAGAGCATTTGCTCGATAATGCATGAATATCTCTGACTTTTCAGCGATATTCATGCATTTCGGCCGTTTTTTATCGCATTTGCGATAAACCTTGTTAATAGCAAGGTTTATCTGCGATAAAAATCGCCGATGTGCGGCGATAATTTTTGTCTCTAAACAAGTTAGAGACAAAAATTATCGCTAGTTGTTGGTAATATGCCCCAATTTGTCTTGGCTCTTCACTGTCTGGAAACGGACACATGCTAGTATTTAGGAGATATCTTTCATTCTTTTGATGGAAGATCACATAATAACATACTATTTTGAAGGACAGCAGGGCGTTTATAAATGTCTGATACTGAAGGTAGTAAGTGCTGTATCTTTATTGTAAACCTACTGGATGATTTTGATTTATGGATTCACACGTTTTCGAAGTAGAGACACTCCTAGTGTGTCAAAGAAAACCCTTCTCAACTAGTTTGCTTGAGTTAGAAATCAGGAGCTTTCATGAGAGCAGCTTAATTGGTGATCGATTTCTGTATACGAAACCTAGCAGTCAAGTGATTGCAGGTTATATAATGCACTGCCCCAGTTGCATTTATATATCCTGAAAAATTACAGGTGATGCAGAAGGACTCCTAAGTTTTCAAAGCTAAGAGCTCCCATGACCCCTCCCCCTCAACACACACACACTATTAGCGGAAGAGGGATTACTTTTTAACCTCTCCGAAAAGGTACATCAGACCTGATTTAGAGTTGTGGGTTATACATTTCCTCTGATTGTGGACGTAGTGATATATATAAGGGAGAATCCACTAGAGATTTTCTACTCCCTTTAGGAAATTGAGGATTTTTCATTATCACTCAAGTCTTAAGGATTGAGTATTCAATGGCCCAGCATATTGCACTTATTGCATTGCTGCATTTTATGAAGATGACTGGGATACGGTTCTGAATATCATGATGAGCCAGTGAAGCAGGTAGTTGAAGCTCTATTTATTCAGAGAGTTGTCCAGGTTTAGCATCTCTGTGCTCTTCCTGTTTAGATGAATACTGTAGGGACAATTTTTACAATCCCTTATGGACTCTTCTATTATCAGACGGCTGACCCAGGGACTATCTTCGTGTTTGGCAGATGCAACACATTTGCTGAAAAGTGGTGAATGCCCCCTATTTAAAATGCACAGAGACCCTATACACTCTAAATAAGGCAGGCAGGACACCTGCCACTTTTTGATGCATGATCCACACCCAATCAACTCTAAATAAGGATCCAGGTCTAATTATAAATTACTGTAATTGTGATAATTCAAGGGGTTCCTTGATTTTACCTGCTCTGAAATCTCACGGATACAGTGAAATTCACACAATTGGTTCAACAGATTTAATATCATTTGGGACTGGCTTTCTCCTCGCTCATAACTGAAAAATTAACAAAAGTGGTACTGACAGCTGCATCTTTTTCTTTGCCATATACCGGATTGTAAACAATCCAGTCTTATAAAACAATCCCACTTGTGGTTCCAAATGTTAATGTGCTAGCGCTGCACATCCTGGCAGCCATCTGTTTCAAATATGTAAACTTGGTTGCCACTAAATATTAATTTTGGGTGGGATCCATTTCATGACAGCCTCCATCAGAGTTTCTGCAATACTTCTGAAGTAGAGGAGAGAAGGTCAGGGGAAAATCAGGCTTCCCACAATACTTGACTAGGTTGTTGTGTGCACCAAGGCCAAGGCTTGAAAGAGGAAAAAAGCATGCAGGTTCGTCCAAAGCAGGAGAGACCTAATGCTCTGTGAGAAAATTTGAAACTTGTTTTGTTGTTTTCTTACATTTTCATACTGAAACAAGTAATTAGTAGTTCATTGAATATAATAAATATTTCTTTTTCAGTGTCAGTTTGACATATTTTTTAGGCAATTTTGTATAGATCTAATATACCATCATAGATTAAATAGCAGAGGGAGACTTCAACAGCATACAGTTATCTTAATACTATTCTGTAGAAATTGTTGAAGTCTGTTTTGCATCTATTAGATATGCCATTATCCTCTAATCAGTTGCAGAAAGGTGAGTTTGATTAAGAAGTCCCTCTGTTTAGAAGTGTTGAAAAAATCATGACAATGCTGCTCACTGTGAAGTTGAGTACCGAGCAGACTCCTTGGCAGTAGAGAAAATCTTCTCACGCATATGTCTTAGGATTTCATTGGCAACTACTGTCTGTATTATGGCTGGATCGGCCAATCATGATTCATTTATTGAATGGAAGTTCTTAAGGAGCGTAGAGCAGACAAGTGTCATAATGGCTCCTGGGAGATTGTCTTCTAGATGTGATGAACAAGAACTAAACTTGTAAAGTTGTGCACGGTTCAATAAAATAGGTTAATAATTGGCTGAAGAATCAACAGATCCATAATCACGTAAAAAGCCCTTGAGAACACAAATGTTTTCTACAGCAAGAACTGTGTAATATGTAAAAAGATAAAGGAATGGCTCAGCCTTTTTGGCTTCTGCCACCACCTTTATTGGAAACAATCATTGAAGACAGTCTCTGTTTATCAATCTCACAGAAATGATTTGTCAATTGATTGTCGTTACCCACATTAGGATGTTTGGGCAATTTCTGAAAATCAGACACATTTTTCTGGGAATAATCCTGATTAGCTCAGGAAGGCAGTATATGTGTGCAAGCAATCCCACAATATATCACCTCACTATGGTTTTTGTCCTGAATGTCTTCATTGAGCCATCCAGGTTTAGTTTTGGTTCCTTCTGATGAATGCTTTTGCAGTCCTCAAAGGATGATCACCTTGATAGTCGTGTAACATACTATAACTTGGCAGATGCTGGTGCGTTCATCTGAATCTCGTAGACCTGACATGGCTGTATCAGAATGGATTGATGATTGAGCCAAATACATTAGGAATATTCCTGGGCGTAGTTTGCGAAGTCGTGCTACGCGAAGCTACACTTTGCACTATGTGAGCTACTCGTAGCACTACGCGAACTGCGTAGTACCCTGTTTTCCATGATTGCACAGTGCTGGATGCTTGTTCGCACTGTACAATCATTGAAAACAGCATCTTGCACAGTGCGAGATGTCTTTTACTGCTGCTCGAGTAGATTTTTACTCGAGCGGCAACTTTCTCAACCAGACTAGTAGTTTCTCATCGTGAGCGGTCGTGAGCATACGTGACCACTCGCAATGAGAAACCTGACCTCCCGCGTTGAGAAGCTCGCCGGGAGGTTTATTTTCCACGCTCGCGATCGGCAACTTGATGTTGCTGATCGCGAACGAGAAAAAAGTCTTGCTGGGATGTCATTTTGCTTGCTCGCATTCACCAACTTGACGTCGGGGGCCGCAAGCAAGCAAAAAATGACCACTGCACGACGCTACGCTACACATGTTAGCACTGTGCTTCATGCAATTCGCGTAGTGCGAAGTAGCGCAAACTTCGCAAACTAAGCGAACGTAGCGTAGTGCTTTGCCCAGGGTTAATTAGGATGAATAGAGGCACTTAACACCAGGGGAGTAAATCTGGAGGTGCATTGCTGTGTTCTTTTGTAGAAAGGACCCTTTCAGTGCTGATTTAATTTCCTAAATCTCAATGAAGTCTGCAAGAGGAGGTATGTGCCTCAGCCAAATCCACTAACAGAAACAGCTCTATCTAGAATGTCATGAACCTTTTAGGGATATCTGCTAATTCTATAAGAGATAAAGTCAATGACAGAGGGAATTATAATGTTAAGCTTTTCAAAAATGCATCACGCTTTGTCAACAATAAAAAGCCGTGAATACTTCCTTAGGGGCTGACAGACATACAAAAGGGGCGGTTGACTACGAGGAATCATTCTATGAAGAGTCGAAGTAGAGACTGAAAGAAATGTCAGTCAAAGGGTTAGGGGATTCTCTCCGGACACAGTTGAGCATTTATTTTAATTAGATTAATTTCTTTTTTTGCCTTTGAGCCGTGTTGCTTCTATGCTGAGAAGTATAACCGTTCATGATGTTAAATAACCACAATTAAGTACAACATGGTTCGTTAGGTTCGTGTATGCAATTGAAAGTCTTAAACATTTTGTATACAAAAAGATATTTCGTAATGAATGTAGGTGCTTTTCTGTTTATGCTAATGAGCTGCTCGTAAATTTAAAATAATTAATTTAATAAACAGAACACTAATTACAGCTGTTATGGTCCAGTTTATCCTAATCTTGAATATAGAGTAGACGGGGGGATATGCAAAAATCGCGGTATCAGAATATACGTAATGGATCCAAGGACATATTTTAGACATTTTGGATTATTTCTCTGTTATTTTTATGCTTTTCTTCTTTCCACTCTGTTTCGGGTGGTTTCTCTTTTTCTTTGATAGAAATTTGGAAACTTGTATGATGGTTATTCTTAAAGTAAAATGGTAGCCCGGCAAGTGGGAGGTGGCACAGGTGAGTGTTTACACTGTGCACACGTTAATGCAATGTCTTGGCCCAGTGGATGTTCTGTTTGAGATCAGTACTTGAATATATTATATATAGCACTGCCTAGCTGTCTTTATATGTGTGCATGCGTGTGTGTAGTGGTGTTGGTAGTTTCGAGCAAGTGTATCAAAAAACTAAAAGTGGAATTGTTGCCTCTGACCACTTTATAACCTACTCTACTGTCAAAGGGCACATGAAGTTAGAATAATAAATGTACACTTCATTACGGTCAATGGCCGGTCTTCATAATGACAGGCATGAAATATTGTGTGTGCGTGTTTGCATACAACTCGCCCTGAGTTTCTCAGGCACTTCACTTCAACTCATAAAGATATCTGCCCTCACACTAGTTTGCAAATCATGCTACATGCATCTCAAGCCTAACGTTTGTTGCTATTCATTAGTGTGCCATTTCTTTTTCTCAACTTTGTAACACCCATAGACCACTAGGGCAAGACTAATCCACGGACAGTTCACTCCGTGGTTGTCCAGCAGACCTACTGACCTTCTGCCACAAACCTTGGGGCATTGGAAAGACCGGGGCTTTCACCTGCCTCGCTGACGCTTCCCCCCGCCGCCTGCTCCGTAGGACACCGGGAGCGGCCGCCGAGAGGGGGAGGCTTCGAACCACAAGCCCCAGCAGCACTCGGGAAGGTCACGCCCACAAACGCGCCTGGAGGCGCTTTAAATCTGCGTGCTGCCTTCGGTCGAGTGGGTTGTCCAGCAGACCTACTGACCTTCTGCCACGAATCTTGGGGCATTGGAAAGACCGGGGCTTTCACCTGCCTCGCTGACGCTTCCCCCCGCCGCCTGCTCCGTAGGACACCGGGAGCGGCCGCCGAGAGGGGGAGGCTTCGAACCACAAGCCCCAGCAGCACTCGGGAAGGTCACGCCCACAAACGCGCCCGGAGGTGCTTTAAATCTGCGTGCTGCCTTCGGTCGAGTGGGTTGTCCAGCAGACCTACTGACCTTCTGCCACGAACCTTGGGGCATTGGAAAGTCCGGGGCTTTCACTTGCCTCGCTGACGCTTCCCCCCGCCGCCTGCTCCGTAGGACACCGGGAGCGGCCGCCGAGAGGGGGAGGCTTCGAACCACAAGCCCCAGCAGCACTCGGGAAGGTCACGCCCACAAACGCGCCCGGAGGCGCTTTAAATCTGCGTGCTGCCTTCGGTCGAGTGGGTTGTCCAGCATACCTACTGACCTTCTGCCATGACTCTTGGGGCATTGGAAAGACCGGGGCTTTTACCTGCCTCGCTGACGCTTCCCCCTGCCGCCTGCTCCGTAGGACACCGGGAGCGGCCGCCGAGAGGGGGAGGCTTCGAACAACAAGCCCCAGCAGCACTCGGGAAGGTCACACCCACAAACGCGCCCGGAGGCGCTTTAAATCTGTGTGCTGACTCCCGCCTCGCGGGACGGGCCGGGGAGAGCCCGGGCAGAGGACGGGCCGTCTGTGGCCGTCCGGGGATGACGAGGGACGGGACGGGCCACCCCCCTTAACCCCATCGGACTCCCAACAACTGATCAAGGTATTACACATTGAGTTTCTGGACTAAGTACCTCCTGTTGAAGCCCTTTATAAAATAACTAGTCTAATGTAACGGCCGAAAGAATAGGGGTGCTAGAGAACTAAGTTGGTTTTGTCAGCAGCCAATTGTGGGACTACCAATTAATGCAGGATAACTAAACCTGTTTCTGTGGACACAAGAGTGACTAAGTTGGAGACCCAAAAGGAAAAATGTCCAATCATCCCAACACACGCTCGGCGGTGAGTAAAACTCACAAGAGAGAGACCCCTAAGCAAACACGAGCGGCAACGAGGGAATGTGCCCTTCCAAAAGGGAACAAACCCACAGCAATTGACTTAATGTTAATAAAGGTCTCGGGGGAAATAGAACGTATGGAACGGAGTTTATCCTCCTCACCTAACCTTAATGCAATTACCCTAACACCCCCTACAGACCCCCCAATTGCAGATAGCCCAAATATGCAGGGAAACGTGACCCACTCAATATTGATATTGAGGATGTCCCTTGTGCACAATCACCGGGGCCAGAAATCTCTGGGCGCAACAAAACGATCCTTCAGAGAAAAATGAAGCGACAGGGGAGGACCAAGGGGCCACAGAGACAAAGGAAAGCACCCGTAAGAGGTAGTCGCTCAACAAGCAGGCAAGAGTATATACTAGTAGAAAATAATTCCCAAACAGAAACAATTCCACCAGGATGGGTTGAGACAGTCTTAGTAGACCTTAAAAAACAACTAGAATCCTTTATCGCGGCACAGCTAAAACCAATTATAAGCAAGGTGGATAAAATAATGTGTGAGCTCTCCAAACAAAGTAAGGCACTAGAACACACACTCACGAAACCCCCTACTGATTCAATTCAACCAAATGAGGTGATCACTAATGTCAATGTAAATAAAAACAGATTGCAAAACAACAACTGTGTTAGTCACACTCAACACACAATTGCCCAGATACACGAGGTTCCAAACACTTCCCAAAACCAAAGAGGGGGCTCCAATGACAAATCAAGAGGGGGATACACTCAAAGTACGAACCCCAAAAATATGGATAAACCCCCTTTACAACCACTAATGCAATGGAGACAGGAAGACCGCCCCCAGAGGGACGGGATTCACGACCCATGTTATACAGACTCTGACCCCTTCTATACCACTAACAGCCCCGCCCCACACATAGATCTCCCTCCAGAGGCCAGCCCATTTGTAATAGTTTTTGCAGGGGTGCCAGAAATTAGGCCCACAGAGAGAGAATCACACCACCAATTACACGCTAAAATCTCCAAGTGGCTGAATATACACAGACCCTTAAATAATGGGGACAGAGTAGAGATAGTGCACGTAAGACGAGTAAACTGGCTTGGTGGGAGGAAAAAAGACATTAGAGGAGACTGTATAGTCGCAAATTTTAGAGACACCAGATTGGTTGATTACATCTTGAAGAACCCCAATAGGAATCATACCAGCACAATTTGTGCACTCCCACTCGGGTATTTTTACCCAAGGAGTTGGAACATTAATCGTGCTGATGATGATGGTGGGTGGATCCTTGGAAGACCACAACGCACACAAAGACCAAGACCTGTAAGCCATCCCGACCAGTTCTTTCCCCCACGAAACTGCCCCCAGTGGAGAAACAGATTTGCCCCTTTACAGTCACTTGAGGACAATGATTGACTCATTCCGTTAGAAAATAATTTTGTATCAAGCTAAGCTACCAGTGAACACTCAAGCCCAGAAACAGAGGGTAAATGTGGGAGTGCTGGGAATGCACAAATCAGGAGATCAGAAGTACTCTCGACCCAGGGGTATAAAAATGTCAACATCACAGATTTACCAATAGCGGGTGAGGTTAGAACAAATGAATCTATCACAGCTAGAGGCAAAGAGAATAGGGCCGGATTGACCGTGTTATCCTGGAATATAGCAGGCCTGGAAGCTAAACTCAAAAGTAAGGAATGGAAAGAATTCATAAGGCGCTTTCATGTTATAGCTCTCCAAGAAACATGGGCGCGTGATTCGGACCTCTGTCAATTGAAGGGCTATAAGTGTTTTTTCAGACCAGCCCAAGGGACGAATTCTGGGAGAGCAAAAGGAGGCCTAGCAATATATGTAGATTTAGACCTGAAGGGTACCTGGTCACACCCAGACTAGATGTCAGACACTTTACAAGTAGTTTCACTACAGCATCAGGGGGAGAGACTACTGTTTCTAAATGTTTATAACTCTGGGCCGGTTGATGGGAATTTTCCCATACTAGTAGAGCTGGAGAGTAGATTAAATGAGGAATTGGATTTAAGGCTGAAGGGGCCAGAACCAACTGTCCTGCTGATGGGGGACTTTAATTGCCACCTATGCCCTAAGCTATTTCTTATATCTGCCGACTGGTCAGCCTGCCCACTAGAAAAGGGTCCCCACTTTGTACACAATAAAGAGGGCACAGCCCTGATGAAGCTCTTAGATAACTTTGCGCTCACCCATGTTATGGATTTAGCTGCACTTAAAGCAGGGGAATCTCCTATACCCACATTTAAAGGGAGAGGTGGTGGGTCTATAATAGATTATATAATGATCTCTGCTTGCTCTAGAGAGCAGATTCTAAAAACAAGAACAGAGTGGAGCCCCTTTAGTGATCACAATCCCCTCTCACTAGAAATTAATTACAAAGACTTATCTGGAAAAAATCCAGGGGTGGCCACTGAAACCCAAATCCAAGCAACAGACCAAGGGAGACGCATAAGGTGGTCAATGATCAACCCGCAAGATTTTTATTCCAAGTTAGTGGGTGAAGGGAAAGACCATTTAGAGACCTGCTTAGATCTCTCAATAGAGGGCAGAGGAGTGGTTGTGGCCTTCGAATCTTTAACTAAAATTGTAGAAGGGTTATTGAAAACTAAGAAGCCTCTTAAACAATCATCTTCCCCAAGATGGTTCGATACCAACTGCTCAAGGGCTTTAAGAGAACTAAAGCAGAGCCTAAAAAAGGCCCGAGGGATAAGACTGAAATTGTCCGCTGTAGACTAAACTATAAAACCCAGGTAAAAAGAAGAAAGAGTGCTCTTCAAAAAGAAGAGTGGGCAGACCTGAGGGAGGTAGGAGAAAATAGGGACTATGCCCAGTTCTGGAGAATCATAAACAGACCATGTTTCCATGACTCAAGCTCCCCAGTCATTAGTTCCAACATATTACCAGAACAATGGATCAACCATTTTAAATCTTTGTATAACCAGCAGGAGGTAGACATTGGAGATGGAATATGGATGGGGCCCAGGGCAGAACAACTAGAATTATCTTTGGAGGAAATCCTAAAAGCAATCCTAGGGCTGACACGAAACAAAGCCCCAGGCCCGGATGGTACCCCACCAGATCTATTTCTTAGTAACACTGATTTATGGGCACCAGTAGTAACGAGAGTACTTAATGCAGCAATTAAATCGGGCCTCCCGAGATCGTGGTCCACGGCGGTGATTGTCCCTATATATAAGAAAGGCTGTAGGGACAACCCGCAGTGTTATAGACCAATCTCGTTGATTGATGTCTCAGCTAAAGTACTCGGGAGGGCACTGCTCAACCGCTTAATAGAATGGACTGACACTCATAATATCCTGGTGGATACCCAGTACGGGTTCCGTACAGGCAGGTCAACTAGCGACCAATGCCTCAACCTATACCTCCTTACGGCTAAATACACCAAGACGACTGACGGGACCATGTACATGGGATTCATGGACTTAGCAGCGGCTTTTGATAATGTTAATAGAGCCAAACTCTGGACACTTATGTACAACTTGGGAATTGACCCAGACCTCATTAACATTCTTAGGGCGCTGCACTGGAACACCACTGCCAAGGTCCGCTATAGCGCGGGGGGGTGAGCACCGATCCCTTCCCGTGCTCCGGCGGGGTGAGGCAGGGGTGTATCCTGGCGCTGTTCTTGTTCTCCCTCTACATAAACGGCCTGGAGAGTGCCCTGATAGCACTGGGGACTGACTGCCCAAAGGTAGGTTCGCGTCATCTGCCGGTACTTTTGTACGCAGATGACGCGGTCCTCCTTGCGCGAACAGCAGTCAGTCTCCAGCTCCTAATTAAAGGTTTCTCTGATTTTATGAGGAATTTGGACCTCTCCGTTAACCTGACAAAATCTTTCATTATGATAGTTGGGAAGAAACCACATAAGAAATTTGTGCTCAATCTAGGGGATCATGTCTTGGACACTGTCACTACTTTCCCGTACTTGGGTCTCCTATTTGACGAAAAGATCAAGTTTGCCCCTTTGGTGGAGGAGAGTTCTAGGAGACTAGCCTCAGCAAATGGGGCCATATTAAACTTTGCCCGACGAATGGGACGCTGGTCCCCTGAGCAGGTGATGACATTGTACAGGTCGGTTAGCATCTCGAAGGCCATCTATGGAGCGGAGGTGTGGGGTTTTAGGGATGCACAACAGATACAGGGAGAGGAAGATAAATTCTTTAAAAAACTGTTAAAGCTTCCGCTGAGCATCCCAGCAGCAATAACACACGAAGAACTGGGTACCCCATACATATCCGACCTGATCAGACTGAGACCAATACTGTCCTGGCTTAAAATTTGGTCAAACCCAAATGCGGAATTATCCAGACAGATTATCCAGGATTGCCTACGGAAAGATAGATGGTCTCAAATCCCCTGGTTGAAATACATTAAAGAAACATTAGGGGATATTGGCCAGCAAAGGTTATTTCTGGACCCCTCAATTGTGGACATCTATAGCAGACAATTTGTACAAAAGCAACTACTGGAAAAATATGATTGTAGGAGGAGGGAGCTTGATTCTATTAAACCCTCGGTAGCTGCTCATTCGCTTGTTTGTAATGAAGTGGGCATGGAACCGTATCTCTTTTTAATGTATAGCCAACATGAGAGGTTTTTAATGACTCGTTTTAGGCTCAATCTGTTGCACAATATTTAGCTTATCCGTCTGGTTTTACGCAAACAATTGAGCAGAAGGGTGCCTGCGGCTGCGACAATAGGTCTCCGCAGGACACCCTTCATTTTGTATTACTGTGTCTTTTTATAAAATACCGCGTCAAAGATTCTTGGTGGACATTTTAAAGGACTCCAATATTATCCATGCCAAATCTGCCTTATTATTCTTGCAAAGAGCAACTGAAATGCGTACTTTGTTTGCTATTATGAGTTTTCTAAAAATTGTGACTAAACTAAGAAACACAAGGGGTTGATAAAGTTGGATGAAAGGGGATGAAACTAAAGGACATTTGCTGCCCCCTGTCACACCTACACTCTGTATATATTATCTACAAAAACTCTTTTTAACTCGTCTCTTTTTATAAGATTATGATGTTCAGTATGTTTTTATGTGATCATGTATAAATATGTATTTTTATGATGGTTTTTAACCTTCGAAATAAATAAAGAACTGAACTGAACTGAACACTCATTGTAGTGACTTAAAAGGGGTTTTATATCATCATTATCTAGGTCGAGTCCCATTGGAAGCAGTTCTGTCTGGTTTATTCACACTATCCCCTCATGGGCCAGTAATCCATGAAAGAATGGAAAGAATTGTTGAAGTTCACTATTACCCAGAGACTTGGAATGGTGTAGTCTGTACCACTAACCCATTGTTAGCTACAGAAACAATGGCTCTTCTGGGTTTCAACCCAGGAGATCCATTGCTTCTGTATTTCATAAATAGTACCACCCAGACTCTCAGGGAAACTGCTGCTTCCCGTGTCAATATACACAATTCCAAGTATGTTTTCATAGAAACTCATCGCTGAGAGGGCAGCGACCCACATCTTCAGAGAAAATACCTGCTAACCACAAAGATACAGGTACATGTTTGGTTGTGAAACTGATAAAAATGTCACTAAGACGGACAGGGAATCGGAGGCTATTGTACTGAGTGGGTGCCAACTCCGAAAGGGCACGGTCCACAGCCATGGAATGTTCCACAGGTCCCGAGAAGATGACAAAAATGCTCCTGCTGATATATAAGTAACCTGTCATTTCTGTTCACAATTCTCCCACTGATAATGGTAGTAGGATGAAACATGAATTCAGAAGGTGCTATTAAAAGAATCTGCGAGGAAACACCCACGTGATGAAAGCATGCCATTGACACTATATTGACTAGGCTAAAAAGCATCACAGCTGCTTTCATTTTGAGGCCCATGATCATATTATCAAACATTCTCGGTATTATAGAGCGCCACAAACGTGTATTGCCCTCTCTATAATGTCCATTACATGCGCATGTGCAAAGAAACATAGGGGATCCCTGTTAGGATGGAGCCATGAAATGCCTACTCCATGCACTTGAACCGTAGTTCCGGTTGTGGAACGTTGACAAAAAAGTCCTCAGTGGAAAGGCTGAGTTTCACCAAGAAGGTGCCATACAACTAAGGAACCCTATCTAGTTGCCCTTTAAAAGAGAGCTCATAAATTGTTAGTAGCATAAATCGTGGCATAGGCTCCCTTTTGTTATTTGACCTGGGTTCTTTAACCCCTACGGTGCGGGGGTAATTCCCCCATGGTGCAGAGGTTGAGTGCAGCACCGCAGTGCTTGTGACAAGACCAGATCGTCATGAGTCACGGTGGAGCTGATCTCATGACGAGCTGGTTTCGTCACGACCCCGCCCACTGATTAATTTGCCCGCACAGGAGAGGAATTAATAATGCGTGGGTGAAGCGGCGCCGTTATGACGAGACCAGCTCATCATGAGCACAGCTCCACCGTGACTCATGGCGAGCTAGTCTCGTCACGAGCACCGAAGGGGTTAATTCAAGAAAATCCTCCATGAGTGGTCCTTCTAGACATCACAGGAAATACATATAACCATGCTCTTTTTTGCAATCTCGAATTCTCCCTGTTCTAAAGTTAGGATACCCTTGGAATCCACAAACATAATATTTATCTTGTTGGATTTAAAACAATTATGCTCATTCATGTGGAAATCTTGCCTGAGAAGGCTGGCAGGGTTGAGATTTCAGTCTCTCTGCTACCTTATTAACAGACGTAATTTCTTGGCCTCACCTAGTGCCCACAAAGTAGCATTAATACAACTCCTCTCCGAGATATACAGGGCTATTCAGAAAGTAATTTATAATCGTAAGTTACACATGCAAGTTTACTCTAACTTTTTTGAGTAACTTCAGTACTTTTGGGTGTTCACCATTTACAACTGTAAGGTTACTTTAAAGTGAATCAGGGGTTAGAGCCAAATTTACATGTGTAAGTTACGACTGCGAAAAAGCACCACACATGGCCAACCACTAGTACTGGAGCACCCTCCCATAGAAAATAATGGAAGCAGGGACTTAAAAAAGAACCCCAAGGGAAATAATGTCACATTAAATTAATGTATTTCGACTTCCAAATATATATATTGGGGAATGTGAGCAAGACCAATGTAGCCGAAAGGTGTCATAGCCGATATTCGTGTGATGAAATAAAATATTTGTGAAAAGGATATGGGGGCCGGGGGCAAGAGTATTCTATGTAAAAGACGGGAAGTATATATGTGTGCGTGCGTGCATGTGTGCATGGATGCGTGTGTGTGTCTGTGTGTGTCTGTGTGTGTGTGCGTGCATTGCCTCACATCCAATCCACGCAGGAGTGGCGATGCTTTTGTGAGATCCACACAACAAAGGCGATGCGCCTCTTTCGTTCCATGTAGAAAAGGCAACGTGTCAGTTCAGAACTGCTGATGCAGGGGTGATGAGTCAGTTCTGATCCACACAGCAGTGGCAAGGCATCTGCTCTGATCCATGCAGTGATGTGTCAGTTTCATCAGAGTAACGAAAGTTGAGGGGGCCCGGGCAAAGTATTTGGAGGGGCTCCCACTCCAGATTTAATCCAGAGCTCTCAGGCCTGAATACTGTGCTGAGAGGGCCCCCTGCAGCTCGAACCCATCAAACCGCGGGGACTCAAGGGGCCTGTGTTACGCCCCTGCCCACAACCAAGGTTCTGGGTGCAAATGCAAGGTTGTTGGAAGCTTGTATGTCCCTGATGCATCAGATTAGAAGGCCAGTCAACTAGGATTTGGGTCACTCTGGGGTCTGGGTTCTAGAGATGCAAGTCCAGTCCTCACCCAGGCAAGAGGGCAGCAGGCAGCAGGTCACCACAGCGAAGCAGGAGTATAGCAAATTAGCAGTCCAGCAGAGTGGCACTCCTTTTAGCAGCACACCAGTCCTTCCTGGCAGATTATCCACAGTTCTAAAAAAAGTGTACTGAAGTAGTAGTGTCTGATGTCCAGTACTTTTACTCAGAGGTGCCTTTGAAGTGGTGAAGACTTCAAAGACACTCCTTCGAAGTGCACAGATGCCCTGCTCTTCTCACCCTAGCTCCAGGTGCACTACAGGGGGCATGCAGCCCGTTTTATGGGGTCAGGACGCAGCCTATTCATGTTTAAGTGAGGCTGGGTCCAGCTTCTCTCTACCATCTTGCCAGGGTGGCCCATAAAGTCACACCTAAGCTCTCATTGTGTGTGGCTGTCTAGGAGGAATACACAAAGCCCAGCTGTCACCCACCCCAGACATGTAATTAGTGACAGACAGCATGCCCCAAATGGCGACAGTGAGAAAATGCCAATTTATAAAAGTTTCATTTTCAGAATTGCAATTTAAAATCATCCGACTTCACCATAAGGTAGAATTTTAAATTGTGATTTCAGAGACACCAAACTTGAAGGGGGCCATCCCTCCTCGTTTGGAAATTACTCTTATAAAATGTAATAATGCAACTCCAGTGTTATCCTATTTGAGAGACAGGCCTTGCAGTAGTGTAAATTAATTTAAGAGTTTTTCACTACCAGAACATGTAAAACTTAAAAGTACTTGTCCCGCTTTTTAAATACATTGCACTTTTCCCTCTGGGCTGTTCAGGGACTACCCTAGTGGTGATGTTATGTATTAAAAAGAAAGGTTTGGCCCTGACAAGTGGTTTAATTTCCCAGGTCGACCTGGCAGTTTAAAACTGTACACACAACTCTGCAATGGCGGCCTTGAGACATGCTTAAAGGGCTGCTTAAGTGGGTGGCACAATCAGTGCTGCAGGCTCACTAGTAGCATTTCATTGGCAGGCCCTGGGCACAGGTAGGGCAGTGCCCATTACTAGGGACATATACGTAAATTAAGTATGCCAGTTGTTGCTAAACCAATGTTACCATGTTTTAGAGAGAGGGAACATGCACTTTAGCACTGGCTAGAGGCTGTAAAGTGTCTAGAGTGCTACAGCCAACATAAATTAATTGAAAACAGGGGGAACAGAAAGGCAAAAAGTTGGGGGGGGGGGTGACCGTGCAGATAGGGACATTTCCAACAAGCTCTGACATTTTTTGCTCCTATAGAGCTAGTCAAAGAGGTATAGCAGTATCCTCGTGTGCCAAGGCCCCCATACTATCAGTCATGGTACCTCAAGCTCATTGCTATGTCATTGTACCCCAATCATCTTACATTCTGTGACACAAGCTCTTCACGCTCTATCCTTGTGTGCCAATTCCCCCACACTATCTGCCATGGTACATCAATCTCTTTACTCTGTTTAAGTGCCCCATGTTCTTCACAATATGCCTATTCATCACAAGCTTCTATCCTTGTGAACAAAGGGCCTTACATGTTCTGCGAGTACCAAGTTCCTCACAGTCCATGTGCCTCAAACTCAACATTTTCCTTGTGTGTAAAGGCCCTCAACTTTTGTGGTGCCCTCAGCTCCTTACATAGTCAGTGTGCCCTAAGTGCCTAACAATCGGTCTATGTGCCCAAACTACTCTAGTGCTTTCCTTGTATGCTGTGGTTCTCCGCAGATTGGTAACGGGGAGCTGTGAATTCAACATCTCCTACATTCCCTGATTCACAGTTTGCTAAACTGCAGTTTCTGCCTTATTTATCTATGTTCATATATTTTTAAGGTTCATTTAAAAAAGATGTCCCTATAGAACCCATGTTTATTATAGAGAAGAACATGCTTTAAAGTGTTTTGCCACATTATTTATTTGCAGATAGGATACCCGTTTGTAGTGCAAGTATGTATGTGCAATTTCACACACTGTCTGTTGTCTAATTAATTAAAATCATCACAAAGTGATACTTTACAGACATTTCCAGTAATTTAACATATAATATTCTTGTATAGATCGTACAACATTATGGGATCATTCAGCAATTTGATTAGAAATAATACACATAAAATTCATCAAGGTTCAAAATAAAGCTACACAGAAAAACATACAGGTTGTGTCAAAGTGCTAAGTGCTTGTAAACATTATGGGGTCGATTAGGATCGCGGACGGACTTGAGTCCGTCCGCGACCCCAGAGTATGAGGGAACGTCCGCATGGGCTGCGGCGTTCCCTCATGTGCGATTAGGATGTGACCGCCACCCTGGCGGTCACATCCTGGATATTTAACATTGCGGCGGGTGCTGCTTCAAGCAGCACCCGCCGCAATGTTAAAAGTGCATGTGTAACATTTACATGCACAAAGCGGCAGGCACCGCGCGGTGCCTGCCGCATTGTGCATGTAAATGCTGGGGGGTACCATAGGTACCCCCCATGTGCACCCCCCACCCACCAACACCCTGGGGGCCCGCAACGGGCCCCCAAAATCAAAAGTACACATGCTTTTCCACGGCGGAAAAACCGCCGCGGAAAAGCATGTTTTCAAATGCTTCCTAATTTGGCCGGCGGTGTCTGATAGACACTGCCAGCCAACTGAGAGCTTTTCCGCCGCGGTTGTAATCCGACCGCGGCGGAAAAGCAGCGGACAGAAACCAAGACCCACCAGCCATCGTAATGTGGCGGTGGGTCTTTGGTGAGCCCGCAATGGATTTTCCGCCTCCTCCGGGCCGGAGGTGGCTTCCGCCGGCCCAGAGGAGGCGGAAAATCCTCCATCCTAATCGGCCCCTATATGTGTAAATGTTCATGTGGGTCAAAGTGTCATGTGAACAAATTGATACAAATAAAATTAATCAGGGTAAAAATAAAGCTGCATTTATCCTAGCCCACAGAAAAATATAGAGGTTGCTTCAAAATGCCAAGTGCATGTAAACATTATTTTCATGAACATGCATCAGAGTTAGAAAATACGTAAAAGTGACGTGATTCAATACAATGTATGTCCTTAATTGACAAAACATATGACCTATCCCGACAGAGAGAAATATATTTGGGGGGAAAAGTGACAGATGCATTATTCTGAGAAAGTACCTCAACCCAACCAAACATAGAAGAAACAATATAGAAAGAGGTATAAAACGTATTACAGAAAAATAAACATTTTTGCACTGAAGTTAAAACTTTACATTACAACTGTTCAATGGGGTTATGGCTCCTATTATTCTGACATGAAGGCCTACCCACATTGATGAAGAAAAGAAAATATCAGCCTCACTCAACAAAAACTGAGAAAGAAATCAAACTGTCTAGTACTTAAGGTAAAAATACAAACATTCAGTCTGCCATGATCAAAAGCTTTATCAACTGACAAGTCACTGTAATTGAGCACCTCATCCGCATGAAATGAGTGCCTGGTGGACAGATCTCACTCCAGCATTTAGAAACTATGGCTTTAACAATATTCGACGAGCAGAAAGAAAGTTTGGACAGATACATACAATATGCAATAGAGTTTCTTGCAAAAGCCTGCACAGTCTACAGTCTGTAGATGCCCATTGCTGGATCCATTTTGGATTGCCATCCTTATAGAGATATCTGCCAAATCGCAAATTTGTCCCTCATACGTGATAGAAAATAGAAGGTCAAATAAGGGTGAATATCCAGTCTGATCTTAATGTATCATTGTCCAGGCATGTTTCTTTGCAGCTAAAGCCTCTTTGTCAGCAATGAACGAGTTAACTTTTATCTTTCTGTTTGAAAACTGGCATATTCATATTAGGAAACCCCAACTGTAAATCGAATATTTGGAAGCACTCTGATAGGTAAGATCTCCAAGCTTCAGCCTATTTGGAATAATTTATTTCATCCCAGCAATTATTTATTAAGGAGCCAACTTCTGATACAAACAGGGAATGTATACGTTTCAAGAACAACCCCTGATTCACTATGATTTAGACTAAATTCCAACAAGACAGAAGTAAGACCCAAACCCCAACACCTGGAACAACACCTGGTGGCCCCCCACCCTCGGACACCCGCCCACCACAACGGACCACGCACGCAACCTGGGAATCATCCTGGACTTCGATCTCAAAATGGACCACCAGATCAACTCAGTCTTGTCCTCCTGCTTCCTACGTAAGACCTTCAAATGGATCCCCTTGAACACAGAAAGACCGCCACTCATGCCCTGGTCACCAGCGGACTAGACAACAGCAATGCACTCTATGGCGGAATAAACAAAAACCTCCCTCGCATGCTATAAAACATCCAGTACGCCACCGCAAGACTGGTCCTCAACCTGCCAAAGCACTGCCACATCTCCCAGCACCTGTGCACAGTGCACTGGCTCTCCATCGAGGCTAGAGTCACCTTCAAGATGTTAACCTATGCATACAAGGCCCTCCACGAAACGGGACTAGCATACCTGAACAGCCGACTCAAATTCCACGCACCCCAAAGGACCCTACGATCATCCCAGCTCTCCTACGCTGTGGTCCCACGCACCAGAAAAACCAGATCAGGAGACCGCTCCTTTTCCTTCCTCGCAGCCAAGGCCTGGAACACCCTCCCTCCCCACCTCAGGCAGACAGCATTGCTTCCCATCTTTGAAAGAGACCTCAAGACCTGGCTCTTCAACCGAACCCCCCTTGATGGACTGGAGCCAACAACCCCCACTCCCAGCGCCTTGAGACCCTTACGGGTGATTAGTTGCGCTTAATTAACGCCTGATTGATTGATTGATTTGTCTTTGGAGTCCAAATTCTAAACGTATTTCTGCTTGTCCAATAGCTTTTGGAATTTTAAAAACACACTTGCAGGTCTTTATTATCAATAAGTCCAATAGCTTGGCATCCTTTCCCTTAATGATAAGGAAGCCAACAGTCTGCAGCAACTTGGCTCTGATAACTTTGAGAAGATTTTCATACGAGTGGAATTTTGGTGCATGTCTTAACGTAAAAACAAATATTAAAGATTATTTTTTGCTCGTAATATTTTCAAATGGCTTTGAAAGTAGACTTTTTTTAATCAAATAGTATGCCCAAATAGTTTTAGGACTTACAATCTAAATTGGCCTCCTTCTTGCTTTCCAAGTTTGAAGTTTGGTAGTTGATGGATTTATTGCCTTTACCTTAGTTTTATTGATGTTTAGTTCCAAACAATTTATTGTAATATATTCGTCAAATGCAGTGATCAGCTGTTGTAATCCTATAGGGGTTTGGCTAAGTAATATCGTATTTCCAACATACTGAAGATATTTTGGATGGCAGTTGTCAACTTTAGGAGTGTGATATTGATGGTTTCCTGGTGCTGAAACAAATCTGAAATAAAAGGATCAAAACAACACAGGGCCAGTACACAGCCTTGTTTAAGGCCATTACAAGTTTTGATTTTCTGAGACAGACAGGAGCCATCTCCAAAACTATAATAGCATCCAACAATTTTGGGGGAATTCCCCAACCCGCACTTTTTCTCCATAGTAGAGCTTGTATAACAGAACCAGATGCAGATGTTGGATCTATAAAACATATATATCAATTTTGTCTTTTTTTAAAACAGCTCACTCTGCCAGCAGGGTAAGGGTCAGTAAGTTAGTTACAAAATCCCGATTGATTAATTGGAATTAGTTCCTGGGCTGTTCCCATTGTTCCAAGTCAACCAGTAAACAGGAGGCAAAAAACCTTCCCCTCAACCTCAATTAACCTAGAGTTTAAAGGTTTATCTAATGAGCCACATCTTTGGATTGGGTGCAGGACTATGGAATTGTATTCATTGATAGAACCTCATTGTACATTGGAGTCAGGACTTTCGCCCACACATTGGAATTGGCTTGATATATATCACCGGGAAGAACATTTGGGCCATGAGCCCCATTTCTTCTGATTTGGTAGATAAAGGTGACTATTTCTTGTTTGCTCAGGCGTTCAGAATCATAAAGACAAAGATGGACTATGGCTACCTCCAGTCATTTCAGATGTCATATTATTCTTCACAGGATGATAGTTCTTTGTTGGGCCGGTTAAGTTGGCAGTAGTAGGGCTATTCAGATTAATGATGAACTCCACCCATGCATTCTCCGTAATGTTAACACAATGGGCCCTATTACCTCATTTCTTCCAATTCATTGATTATACTCTAAAAAGCTGTAGAATTGTTAGACTTGGTGGCTGTTGCAAGCTGGACGTATTATGTGATATGGCTGGAATGCCTTATCGTGTAATACTAAGACAATACACAGAGATGGAACTCGTATTAACCCTTAGCAGCCTTGGTTCGATCCTTTTAGTGTGGCACAGATTAGTCAGGTGTACTCAGAGGAACATGAGTTAAGCATTTCACAGTATCAGCATTGACAATAAGTGACACAACTCGAAAAAAGCCTTTACAACTATTCATAAAAATAGAGTGTATTTTTATATAAATACAGACACCAAAACAAACTTTGTATCATACATACAACCGGAGGTGTGCATTATTAAAGCATTCCAAAATTAATTTCGTAAATCTGTCATACTGGTCCCATTGAAGTCAATGGGGGAATACACAGTTGCCACTCGGTCACTTGCATGGTGAGTTAAAATGAACTTTCTTTTGTGGATAAGGTGAAGCGGGTTCCTAGATCAAGTTTCAACAGTCAGTACTTTGTTACCTTGCCCAGGAAGTCTGGGTGCAGAGGTGACTAAGCTGAACGGGATCCGCGTGAGCTGTCAAACTTGCAGCACTTGACAAAACCACACTGGAGATGGAGCAACACTCCACTCACATATAGCAGAGGCTTTTGGGGTACTAGGACCCAGGTTCAACCGCTGGATTTCTTCTACCTTGCACAGCGGCTCTAGGTGCAGAGGTATTTGGCAGCTGTCAATCACAACAGCAGCTCATGTAAAAATACATTAGCACACACTCAACACCACCACTTTCAGGATGCAGGAACACAGCAGTGGGGTCATAGCTGACATTTGTCACTGTCGCTGTGAGGTGCTCTTGGGCTGTAGATGTCATTCAAGGTGTTGATCATTCAACTGGTGATCACCAAGCCTTGGCTGCGCAAATGTTGAATAAGGTTATTTTGGTGGCTGGAGGTCGACAGGAGTGGAGTAGCAGCTTGAACCTTTGTGAAAGCTTGGCTACCTCTCCAAACTTGCAGGACACCACTTCTCTTTGAGCTCACTCTCGACAGACAGAGCGGTTTGCAATTCTTGTCACCCGGCACGCCGATTTTCCTACCTCTTGCATGGCGCTGGAACCACCAATCCATGGGAGTCTTCTTCGGTTTCTGGCATCCACTGGAGTCCCTCTTGCTGGGAGCAGCGAGATTTTTGCCATGGGCACACGTCGAACACGCTGTTCCAGTATATTATCTCTTCAGGGCACTTAAGTGTCCTATCTTAGCACTGTGGCAGAGTCCAACATTCTGTTATCGCTGACGGCATCTTCTTTGTGCCTCTTCTCAGATTCAAAGTCAGAGCCAGGGGAGCCATTTAAATCCTAGTTTAGGGGGTGTTAAGTGTGTGGGGGACAGTGGTAAATCGGGGACAGGTCTCTGCGGCTAACCTGCCCCTGGGGTGACAACTTTCTGAACATCACCTTTCTACCCAGAGTCCTCTAATTTAGGGTCTTCCAAAATGGCAGAACCTTTCCTTGTGTATACAGATGTCCTAGCCCACTTTGAAAGTGTGGCAAGCCTCTTGGAGGTGTATGTCTCCTGAAAAACTAATTTTCCCACCTGTCGGGCTGGACAGGATAGGAAGGGCATGGTCCTTGAGTGGGGGAGAAGAAATTACACATCAAGGGCGCTGAAAGATTTGAGATTCACCACCTTGATGACTTGTAAAAGCTAGCCGTCCCGGGAGGGAGGAGGTTGACCTCCTTCCTGACCAGGCCTTTGTCTCCATCCTGAGGAAGTGCTAGCACTTGCCACAAGAAGAGCAGACTCTTGTCTTGGCAGCAACATTTTTTGGTTACAAAGTCGACTTCCTTGTAACTGATCAATGGGGTATCTTGCTCTTTCCAGGTCTCCTAAAACAGTACGATTTCAAAGGTTGTAGAAAGGATATTGTATCTGGATCAGCCAACAGTCAAGCAACACCATGAACATTCCAAGAACAGAGTCTAATTTGCTTATTTTTCTTACTAATATTATTCAGACTTTAGTCCCCACCGCCTAAAGCTGTATTAGGGAGAGTTGCTGAGCCAAGCTCAATCTTCTATTGTCACTTTATTTTTAGTGAGTAGTTCACAGGTTAGGACTCCTGATGACAAATTTGTGATTGAGAGGTCTATGACATTTACTGGATTATTAGGAGTACCAATCGCTCCTCGAAGGAGGAGAGCTAATTTCTTAGTGGTTGCTTAATGTGTTTTAGGTGAAAAATCCTTTGTTTGTGGAGTTGCCAATTCCAACATGGAAGGATATTTTGAGGAGGAAGATTTCTTAACCTCAATACACCGTTCTGTAAAATATTAACTGCAATTAAATATTTTGTTTACAATTTTGTTGATGGGCCAAGTAGTAATAGTTGTTTCATGTTTAGAATTTGGTGAAATGTGCTTAAATTGTTCATATAGAAGATCCACTGACTTGATGAAGGATAATTCAGGAATAGAAGATGTAAGCTTTAAAAGTGTTCCCTGGTTCAAAATGTCATGCATGCCTCTGGATTCATACAAGGGGTGAAATATCATTTTCTGATCATAAAAATGTTTGATTTTTCGACATAGGCTCAGCGGAGGTCGCTAAACAGGGTTCCATACCCAGGTGTAGCCAACCCACTAGTAAACTATTCTGGGTCCTTCAGAGTAAACATTTATCAGGTTAACTGCAAAAATAATTCCATTATCCAGCTTGCACCCAGAAATAAAAATGAATAGCATTGGAATAAATTCACTGTCTCAATATTCTCAGCTAATGCATCAGGATTTCGTAGTTAGCAGACCTCCCTATTACTTGATGTTCCCTTTACGTCACTGTTTTAGAGGTAGGTCGTTGTCTGAGGACCGTGTTGAGATTTGGGTTGGTTTAATTAGCTGTACTCAAGGGTGAGCACCATGTACCCATTGTTATTGACTCCTGCTGTTGCTTGGACTGAGCGCTAAATTCAAAGATGGGAAAGCAATCCCTGGGATTTCTTACAGGTTCGTTCATATTTTCTGGTGCCACCAAGAGAACAAAGAGAAAATGAGGTATAAGTATTGGACCTTAAGCCCCAGAGATTTAGATCCCTTCTGGATTCAAGGGGAACTTCTGCCAAGGGGAAGAGCTGGAGAGCAGCTGTAAGAAGGAGTACTGCCCCTTTGTTGTGTGTGCTTTGCTGGGTTGTCCGGCTCTTGCTGCTTCTGCCAAGGAGAGGAAAAAGACTGGAACTTTGCTGTGAACCTGCTTGAAGAAGAATCTCGAAGGGATTGTGTGTGCTGGCCTCCTGTTCTGGAGGTACACAAAGACCTCACCTGCAACCCACTGACCAGCACCTGGACTTGTGTGTGGAATCCTATATTCCAAAGGGCACTAATTCCAGTTCCTGGGCCCTGAGAATTGTGTGGAATTGTGTGGTTGGTGCTGCAAAGCAAAAGAAGCAACTCCGATACCATCAGTGCCACCGCCAGTGATGCCATGTCCTGCACCATGGCCAGGGGTACTGCTCGTGAAGTTCATGATGCACAGCCCCACCTACACCGCAGCTCTGATGCCCTTCGATGCCTACCGAGGCCTGCATTTATCAGAATTCCCAATGCCTGTGTTCGCACTGACGCTATCCCCGCCATATGGCCGGGATGCCCGCCACCCCCTCCCAACACCAATTACCCATGGGAGGAGTCAAACACAAGTTTGAGTTTTTGGAAGGCGGGGGGGAGTTACCCCCCCCCCCCGGCCGTATTTATTAAAATATGAAACAAAATTTAAAACTTTTAAATTAAAACGTTTCATAAATTATGTACAATTTTACTTTCATTACATTTTGATGAAGACATGTTCTTTGGCTTACCTTAACAGATCTCTAATACAAAGGTTTCCTAGCCGAGTCTAGCATCCTGAAAATGCATAACATTCTAAAATAAAATTGTACGTCCTAGCATTAAGGGCCAACGGCAAGGTCTTAACCGGTGTCAGATCCCTACTACCAACTTCCCGCCCTCACGGTGTGAGTGGCGCATGCGCAGAGGACTTTACCCTCATTGCCAACCGTAACTTCCCTTGTCGTGGGGGCCCCCTTTCACTCGACGCCATCTTAAAGGTCGTCCGAGTTCCCGTGTGAGGTATCTGTAAGAAGGACAGCGTGGACTCCCCCCTTCCCCACACTCTCTTCCACCGGAGTGGATATCCAGCCCCTGGGAAATTCGTAGGAGGGGCATATAGCCGTCTCCCCCCCTGGGAGGGGCCTATGGCCGTCTCCCCCTAGGCGACCCATCCGTAGTGGGTGCCGCCTCCCTGTGGGAGGGGCCAATGGCCGCCTCCCCCCGGGCGCTCCCATCCATACTGGGTGGCGCCCCCCCTAGGGACCTTGAAATCACTGCTCACCGATCATGACCTTACCGCCCGACCAAAATAAATACGACAGTTGTTTTACCTACTAAGGAAAGAAAATACGCCTAATCTGCCACAGCTTGACGATTCATCAACTTTCTCATTTCTACAAAGGGAAAAAAAAAGTCCTAAAGCACAAGACAATTTTTATTATTTGATACATTCCTTCACTTTTCTACAAGGGAAAAAAGGCCTACACACATTTATTCAATCAAAGGCATACATTAATGCTGTAAAAATGTGACTGCATCTCTTTAATACATTCGAATATCACCAACAATTACTTTATTCAAACAAACATTGCAAGAAGGGGCTGGTGGGTGGGTCAAAATTACTGCTTGTTCCGTCGAGGGTTCACGAGCAACGAGTGGTGCAGCCTTCCGAGCACTGGAACAAGAGGACGCTTCATTGGATTCCCGCTCTACTTATCCGTCTGCGGGAGGGCGGGGGCCCTCCCCGGGTATGCCCATCCGGGCGCGGACTTTCGGGCGGGTGTCTAGAACAACCCCTTCTGGGCGGGACGGGCGTGCTCCGGCTACGCCGCTTTGGGCATGCCAGCCGAACCACGCCCCGCCCAAAATGGTTTCCCGGGGGGATCGGGGCACCCATCCATACGTTCGGGGGGACCGAGTGGTCTTCCCTTTCCATATGGCCAGGATGCCCGCCACCCCCTCCCAGTACCAATTCCCCATGGGAGGAGTCAAACACAAGTTTGAGTTTTTGGAAGGCGGGGGGGAGTTTTTCATACGAGTGGAATTTTGGTGCATGTCTTAACGTAAAAACAAATATTAAAGATTATTTTTTGCTCATAATATTTTCAAATGGCTTTGAAAGTAGACTTTTTTTAATCAAATAGTATGCCCAAATAGTTTTAGGACTTACAATCTAAATTGGCCTCCTTCTTGCTTGCCAAGTTTGAAGTTTGGTAGTTGATGGATTTATTGCCTTTACCTTAGTTTTATTGATGTTTAGTTCCAAACAATTTATTGTAATATATTCGTCAAATGCAGTGATTAACTGTTGTAATCCTATAGGGGTTTGGCTAAGTAATATCGTATTTCCAACATACTGAAGATATTTTGGATGGCAGTTGTCAACTTTAGGAGTGTGATATTGATGGTTTCCTGGTGCTGAAACAAATCTGAAATAAAAGGATCAAAACAACACAGGGCCAGTACACAGCCTTGTTTAAGGCCATTACAAGTTTTGATTTTCTGAGACAGACAGGAGCCATCTCCAAAACTATAATAGCATCCAACAATTTTGGGGGAATTCCCCAACCCGCACTTTTTCTCCATAGTAGAGCTTGTATAACAGAACCAGATGCAGATTTTGGATCTATAAAACATATATATCAATTTTGTCTTTTTTTAAAACAGCTCACTCTGCCAGCAGGGTAAGGGTTAGTAAGTTAGTTACAAAATCCCGATTGATTAATTGGAATTAGTTCCTGTGCTGTTCCCATTGTTCCAAGTCAACCAGTAAACAGGAGGCAAAAAACCTTCCCCTCAACCTCAATTAACCTAGAGTTTAAAGGTTTATCTAATGAGCCACATCTTTGGATTGGGTGCAGGATACGTCCTTGCCAGGACTATGGAATTGTATTCATTGATAGAACCTCATTGTACATTGGAGTCAGGACTTTCGCCCACACATTGGAATTGGCTTGATATATATCACCGGGAAGAACATTTGGGCCATGAGCCCCATTTCTTCTGATTTGGTAGATAAAGGTGACTATTTCTTGTTTGCTCAGGCGTTCAGAATCATAAAGACAAAGATGGACTATGGCTACCTCCAGTCATTTCAGATGTCATATTATTCTTCACAGGATGATAGTTCTTTGTTGGGCCGGTTAAGTTGGCAGTAGTAGGGCTATTCAGATTAATGATGAACTCCACCCATGCATTCTCCGTAATGTTAACACAATAGGCCCTATTACCTCATTTCTTCCAATTAATTGATTATACTCTAAAAAGCTGTAGAATTGTTAGACTTGGTGGCTGTTGCAAGCTGGACGTAATATGTGATATGGCTGGAATGCCTTATCGTGTAATACTAAGACAATACACAGAGATGGAACTCGTATTAACCCTTAGCAGCCTTGGTTCGATCCTTTTAGTGTGGCACAGATTAGTCAGGTGTACTCAGAGTTAAGCATTTCACAGTATCAGCATTGACAATAAGTGACACAACTCGAAAAAAGCCTTTACAACTATTCATAAAAATAGAGTGTATTTTTATATAAATACAGACACCAAAACAAACTTTGTATAATACATACAACCGGAGTTGTGCATTATGAAAGCATTCCAAAATTAATTTCGTAAATCTGTCGCACTGGTCCCATTGAAGTCAATGGGGGAATACACAGTTGCCACTCGGTCACTTGCATGGTGAGTTAAAATGAACTTTCTTTTGTGGATAAGGTGAAGCGGGTTCCTAGATCAAGTTTCAAAAGTCAGTACTTTGTTACCTTGCCCAGGAAGTCTGGGTGCAGAGGTGACTAAGCTGTACTAGGGGCTGAACGGGATCCGCGTGAGCTGTCAAACTTGCAGCACTTGACAATACCACACTGGAGATGGAGCAACACTCCACTCACATGTAGCAGAGGCTTTTGGGGTACTAGGACCCAGGTTCAACCGCTGGATTTCTTCTACCTTGCACAGCGGCTCTAGGTGCAGAGGTATTTGGCAGCTGTCAATCACAACAGCAGCTCATGTAAAAATACATTGGCACACACTCAACACCACCACTTTCAGGATGCAGGAACACAGCAGTGGGGTCATAGCTGACATTTGTCACTGTCGCTGTGAGGTGCTCTTGGGCTGTAGATGTCATTCAAGGTGTTGATCACTCAACTGGTGATCACCAAGCCTTGGCTGCGCAAATGTTGAATACGTTTATTTTGGTGGCTGGAGGTCGACAGGAGTGGAGTAGCAGCTTGAACCTTTGTGAAAGCTTGGCTACCTCTTCGAACTTGCAGGACACCACTTCTCTTTGAGCTCACTCTCGACAGACAGAGCGGTTTGCAATTCTTGTCACCCGGCACGCCGATTTTCCTACCTCTTGCGTGGCGCTGGAACCACCAATCCATGGGAGTCTTCTTCGGTTTCTGGCATCCACTGGAGTCCCTCTTGCTGGGAGCAGCGAGATTTTTGCCATGGGCACACGTCGAACACACGGTTCCAGTATATTATCTCTTCAGGGCACTTAAGTGTCCTATCTTAGCACTGTGGCAGAGTCCAACATTCTGTTATCGCTGACGGCATCTTCTTTGTGCCTCTTCTCAGATTCAAAGTCAGAGCCAGGGGAGCCATTTAAATCCTAGTTTAGGGGGTGTTAAGTGTGTGGGGGACAGTGGTAAATCGGGGACAGGTCTCTGCGGCTAACCTGCCCCTGGGGTGACAACATTCTGTACATCATCTTTCTACCCAGAGTCCTCTAATTTAGGGTCTTCCAAAATGGCAGAACCTTTCCTTGTGTATACAGATGTCCTAGCCCACTTTAAAAGTGTGGCTAGCCTCTTGGAGGTGTATGTCTCCTGAAAAACTAATTTTCCCACCTGTCGGGCTGGACAGGATAGGAAGGGCATGGTCCTTGAGTGGGGGAGAAGGAATTACACATCAAGGGCGCTGAAAGATTTGAGATTCACCACCTTGATGACTTGTAAAAGCTAGCCGTCCCGGGAGGGAGGAGGTTGACCTCCTTCCTGACCAGGCCTTTGTCTCCATCCTGAGGAAGTGCTAGCACTTGCCACAAGAAGAGCAGACTCTTGTCTTGGCAGCAACATTTTTTGGTTACAAAGTCAACTTCCTTGTAACTGATCAATGGGGTATCTTGCTCTTTCCAGGTCTCCTAAAACAGTAAGATTTCAAAGGTTGTAGAAAGGATATTGTATCTGGATCAGCCAACAGTCAAGCAACACCATGAACATTCCAAGAACAGAGTCTAATTTGCTTATTTTTCTTACTAATATTATTCAGACTTTAGTCCCCACCGCCTAAAGCTGTATTAGGGAGAGTTGCTGAGCCAAGCTCAATCTTCTATTGTCACTTTATTTTTAGTGAGTAGTTCACAGGTTAGGACTCCTGATGACAAATTTGTGATTGAGAGGTCTATGACATTTACGGATTATTAGGAGTACCAATCGCTCCTCGAAGGAGGAGAGCTAATTTCTTAGTGGTTGCTTAATGTGTTTTAGGTGAAACACCCTTTGTTTGTGGAGTTGCCAATTCCAACATGGAAGGATATTTTGAGGAGGAAGATTTCTTAACCTCAATACACCGTTCTGTAAAATATTAACTGCAATTAAATATTTTATTTACAATTTTGTTGATGGACCAAGTAGTAATAGTTGTTTCATGTTTAGAATTTGGTGAAATGTGCTTAAATTGTTCATATAGAAGATCCACTGACTTGATGAAGGATAATTCAGGAATAGAAGATGTAAGCTTTAAAAGTGTTCTCTGGTTCAAAATGTCATGCATGCCTCTGGATTCATACAAGGGGTGAAATATCATTTTCTGATCATAAAAATGTTTGATTTTTCGACATAGGCTCAGCGGAGGTCGCTAAACAGGGTTCCATACCCAGGTGTAGCCAACCCACTAGTAAACTATTCTGGGTCCTTCAAAGTAAACATTTATCAGGTTAACTGCAAAAATAATTCCATTATCCAGCCTGCACCCAGAAATAAAAATGAATAGCATTGGAATAAATTCACTGTCTCAATATTCTCAGCTAATGCATCAGGATTTCGTAGTTAGCAGACCTCCCTATTACTTGATGTTCCCTTTACGTCACTGTTTTAGAGGTCGTTGTCTGAGGACCGTGTTGAGATTTGGGTTGGTTTAATTAGCTGTACTCAAGGGTGAGCACCATGTACCCATTGTTGTTGACTCCTGCTGTTGCTTGGACTGAGCGCTAAATTCAAAGATGGGAAAGCAATCCCTGGGATTCTTTACAGGTTCGTTCATATTTTCTGGTGCCACCAAGAGAACAAAGAGAAAATGAGGTATAAGTATTGGACCTTAAGCCCCAGAGATTTAGATCCCTTCTGGATTCAAGGGGAACTTCTGCCAAGGAGAAGAGCTGGAGAGCAGCTGTAAGAAGGAGTACTGCCCCTTTGCTGTGTGTGCTTTGCTGGGTTGTCCGGCTCTTGCTGCTTCTGCCAAGGAGAGGAAAAAGACTGGAACTTTGCTGTGAACCTGCTTGAAGAAGAATCTCAAAGGGATTGTGTGTGCTGGCCTCCTGTTCTGGAGGTACACAAAAACCTCACCTGCAACCCACTGACCAGCACCTGGACTTGTGTGTGGAATCCTATATTCCAAAGGGCACTAATTCCAGTTCCTGGGCCCTGAGAATTGTGTGGAATTGTGTGGTTGGTGCTGCAAAGCAAAAGAAGCAACTCCGATACCATCAGTGCCACCGCCAGTGATGCCATGTCCTACACCATGGCCAGGGGTACTGCTTGTGAAGTTCATGATGCACAGCCCCACCTACACCGCAGCTCTGATGCCCTTCGATGCCTACCGAGGCCTGCATTTATCAGAATTCCCAATGCCTGTGTTCGCACTGACGCCATCCCCGCCATATGGCCGGGATGCCCGCCACCCCCTCCCAACACCAATTACCCATGGGAGGAGTCAAACACAAGTTTGAGTTTTTGGAAGGCGGGGGGGAGTTACCCCCCCGGCCGTATTTATTAAAATATGAAACAAAATTTAAAACTTTTAAATTAAAACGTTTCATAAATTATGTACAATTTTACTTTCATTACATTTTGATGAAGACATGTTCTTTGGCTTACCTTAACAGATCTCTAATACAAAGGTTTCCTAGCCGAGTCTAGCATCCTGAAAATGCATAACATTCTAAAATAAAATTGTACGTCCTAGCATTAAGGGCCAACGGCAAGGTCTTAACCGGTGTCAGATCCCTACTACCAACTTCCCGCCCTCACGGTGTGACTGGCGCATGCGCAGAGGACTTTACCCTCATTGCCAACTGTAACTTCCCTTGTCGTGGGGGCCCCCTTTCACTCGACGCCATCTTAAAGGTCGTCCGAGTTCCCGTGTGAGGGATCTGTAAGAAGGACAGCGTGGACTCCTCCCCTTCCCCACACTCTCTTCCACCGGAGTGGATATCCGGCCCCCGGGAAATTCGTAGGAGGGGCATATAGCCGTCTCCCCCCTGGGAGGGGCCTATGGCCGTCTCCCCCTAGGCGACCCATCCGTAGTGGGTGTCGCCTCCCTGTGGGAGGGGCCAATGGCCGCCTCCCCCCGGCGCTCCCATCCATACTGGGTGGCGCCCCCCCTAGGGACCTTGAAATCACTGCTCACCGATCATGACCTTACCGCCACAGGCCGGATAGTTGACCGACTTTCCGGCCCCCCCACACCTCCTAAAGGTCATGCCTCCTCAATCCCACTAGCCATGCTATGAAGTCTCCTATGAGTAAATCATTCCCCGCCCTGGACAGGTGAACCCCATCATTCAAGTAATAGTGATCACCCCGACTACACCCATGGGGAATGCTTTGCAAATGCGCGGAGCGAAACAATTTCCCAATTTTATTGTTGACCATCTTTACCGAGTGGTTCAACGCTATTACAGAGAAACCCCCCGCCAAACTCTCCTGGGGATCATGTGGGACCAGGCAATTGTGCACCCCGGGAGCCTCCTAGCCAACCAGCTGACTGCCGACAATATGTGTTCCACTAACACCCGTCTTCCCAGTCTTACCAAGTCATTGCCCCCCAAGTGCACTATGATTACAGATGGCGGTGACCTTTGCCGCCCTAAGAGTCCCTCCACAAACGATTGAAATTGGTCAAAACAGAGGCCTCCCTTTCCATGGAAGGTCACTCTGAACCCGTATTCCCCAGATGCGTGAGTCGCGTCACCTGCCATGAATACTTCCCCGGCGCGCCTCACGTATGAGTGGCCCATGACCCATACCACTTGCTCTCCAGTCAGTGATCCTTGACCGCTGGTCCTCTGGTGATGGGTTGATCCCAAATTCCGCCCCGCATCACAGGCTTGCGAAACTGTAATTCAAACAAAAGACAACAAGCGTGAGTGCATTTCATCAGTCTTGTACAACATGTGCAGTCGCACATACCTCTTGAAACAGTTCGAGGACCAACGGCCTAACTGTTTCACTTCTTCTGCACCCAGACCCCGAGCCGTAGCCTCAGTAGCGGCCCCTATTCTGAATGAGTGGGTCCCAAAATCGCACGGGTTCATGCCCGCCGCAGCAATTGTAAGTGCCAGCACCCTCTGAAACGGAAATTTCGTCAACGGGGTGCCATCCTTGTGTCTAAGCAGGCTCCCTCCCCATGTCGCCGGCCTCTGTGCCAGGTAGTCCTCTAAATACCTTATCGGACAACTGGGGCTCCCTCGAGCGCGCTGCACAATAACACTACTCCCCCAAGCTTCCTGGTCTGTCTTGGACCTGGCTATCGAGATTAGCATAGAATCACCCCGTATTTGAACGTGATCCCTGCATAGGCCTCCCTCCATATCCTTCTTGTTCCTCGCCACGAGTTCACTTACCCGCATGGCCCCATGGAATGCCAATGCGAAAGCCGCTCAGAAAAGAACTACCTCGGAAGGGGAGAAGCATGTCTCATCAAGTTTTGCTAGTAGCAAAGACAATCTCTCTAAACCAATCGGGTGCCTTGTATCTTGTCTGCGACCCTCCAGGCGTTGCCAACCGCGGAGCGCCTTCCTGACTAGGAAGGAACCCGTCGGGTCCCGTATGCCGTGGAGCTGTGCCATGAATTATATGGCCGCCCTATGTCTGTTGGCAGTTGCGGCTGATCGGCCTTCTTTATGAAGCGCCACTAAGAACCCCAGGAAGGATTCCTCCTGCCCCCAGCTATGTCTCCCTACCGGCCCTAAAAAGGCGCAGTATGAACGAAACGCTCCCTCATAGGCTTTCCTCGTCCTGGGCGCTAAGCTGGCTGCCACGAGGTCCTGTAATCCGGGGCACCGATCAGCCATAGTGCTTCGGGGAACGGTGCCGCCACTAGATCCGCTGTAGGTAGATAACCCCTGAAAGCCTGCATGTGTGAACGAGAGAGTGCATCAGCTGCATTATTCAGTACACCCGGCACATGTTTTGCCCTGAACTGTACATTCAATCTCATGCATCGTAATGCAATTTCTTTCAACAGTCTCAAGATCCACTTGCAGCGTGCTGCCTGCTGATTAATGCACTCGACCACCGTCATATTGTCAGACCAAAACACTACTGAGCGGTCCCTAAAATCTTCTGGCCATGCCACCAGAGCCACCCAAAAGGGAAATAGCTCCAAGAACCCAATGTTACCTGTTAGGCCACTGGAGTGCCACCACGTCGGCCATAATTGCGCCGACCATCGGTTACCAAAGATTGCCAAATCCCACGCTCCCAGCTGAGTCGGTCCATAAACCCAGTTCATCAGACAATGCTGGGGGTTTGTTCCACGCCACCCGACCGTTGAAGTCCGCCAGGAATGCCAACCGAATGCGCATATCCTGGCGAACCTCTGCCGACAGTCTCGTGCGGTGGTGTCCCTCCTTGAGGCCGGCCATAGCCTGTGCAATGGAACGTGAGAAGGGGCGAGCCATCGGTATGACTCTTAAGACAAAGTTAAGCTGGCCCACTGTTTGTTGTAACTGGTGCAAGGTCACCTTCTCTTTACCCAGGCATTGTATTAAGGAAGCCCTGAACTTGGCCACCTTCTCCATTGGCAGACGGAAGCATCCCTCCACAGAATCAAGCTCAATTCCCAGAAACTCCAGTGAAGTAGATGGCCCCACTGTCTTACCTGGTGCCAATGGGACCCCAAACTCTTGCATGAGAGTGCAGAAGTCCTGCAGTGCCTGTGCACATTTCGTAGTGCCTGCCGGCCCTAAGAACAGGAAGTCGTCTAAATAGTGCATCACCTGTCTATGCCTAGTGGCCTCGGTGAACGCCCATTCCAAAAAACAGCTGAACATTTCAAAATAAGCACAAGAAATTGAGCAGCCCATGGGCATGCATTTATCCATGTAATACTTTCCTTGGAACGTAAATCCTAGCAAGCGCTGGTCCCGCGGGTGTACCGGGAGCAACCTGAATGCTGATTCGATGTCTGATTTTGCCATCAGAGCACCGGGGCACAGGCGATTCAGTAGGTCGGCGGCATCGTCGAACGATGCGTATCGAACTAAACAGACTTCTGGGTCAATGGCTTCATTCACCGAGGCCCCCCTCAGGGCCGACAGATTGTGAATGAGTCTATACTCCCCTGGGTCTTTCTTCGGAACCACTCCTAGAGGTGAACACACGAAATCCGCCACTGGCGGGCATGGAAAAGGTCCTGCTACCCGTCCCAAGCTGACCTCTTTGGTAATTTTCTTGGCGGCCACTGCCGGGTTGTGTTGAACAGATAGCTGATTCTTACAAAAGGGGCTCCCCCGAAAATTCCCCGCCGGGATGTTGAAGCCATATAGGAAGCCATTCCTCAAAATCCCGGCGGATACATGATCAGGGTATTTGTTCAGCCGGGGAGTCAAGGCCAGGATGTCGATGGGTGAAGATGATTGCTTCCCAAGCATCCCTTCAATCCTGCTTGGATCCCCCCTTTCCTCCCGAACTCCCGCTCTTGGACCTACAGCTACTTTCTGGGTGTGAGGAGTTCCCACAGCCCGCACAAGCATGCGGGAACCTACATGTTCCCTGGGGCCTGTTACAGTTACCTCTGTTGAAACCCCAACAAACCCCACGCTTGCCCCCATTCCCGCCGGTCTTGGGCTGTGATTCCCCACCGGCGCCTGCTCGAAAGGGCTGCACCGGTCTTTGTTGAACTGTCCCAGACCCGCTCCCGCCTGGCGAGGATGTGCCCGCCGATCCAGGCAAGAGCTGTTTGTGCCATGACACCGTGTCTAGACAATCCCACGTTAAAGTCACATCAAACTCTTTAGATTTTCGAAAGTTAACATCATAAACCTTCCATTCATTCCCCCCGTACATTGTATAAAAATCCATGATCCTGTTCTGGTAACATGATAGATCGGGCAACACTTCAGGTTTACGTTCCCCCATTACTGCTGTAAATATAGAAAAGGCCTTCACCCAGTTCGCTATGGTCTCGTCGACCCTAAATTCCGCCATCTTGGCCCGCCATACGCTGGGGTGCCATAAATCTTTCTGGGTCTTTGCGTACTCTATCTCACGATGGTCGGTCAACAGTGAAAACATATTAATATATTTGTCCCCTCATATCATTTCCTTCGTGGCCGCCGGGATGTGCTGGGACAACCTTTCCCGCCTCGAAGGCACTGAACTCTCCCCCACCATTGGCAATGGGTTCTTACCGGGTTCAACCGCCGTGTCCGCTGTCTTTTCTCGGCCATCCGTCGTCACTCCCGGTGCCACCTGTGGGGGAATATAAGGAACATTTGCCGTCCCGGCTTCCCTTGACCGCCGTAACTGCTCAATTATTATTCTGGCTTCTTCGGCCGGATCCCCTGCAGCCACTGCCCCCCCCTGTTTTCTTCTTTAGCCAGGGTAACACTGCCGCTAACTGAAGGGCCAGTTCTGGGGGCATCTGATCATCCTCAACCGGCGTTATCACAACGGGGATTGGTAAACCCACGTCAGGACCTGGTACCGGGCTGTCCACCGGTGCGACTGGGCCTGCTGGGGGCACCTCCGGGACTGGGCCCTCCCCGGAACCCGCCCTCCTCTTACTACGCTTCCCCCTACCCTCTGGGGTGACGTCCGGCAAGGCCGGTCCTATCACTTTCTTAGGCCGCCCCACGAGGTTGTTCTGGGCTGCTATATGCTTCTTAACCTCTGCCAAGCCCCGACCGATCGAATCCACTTTACCCAGTTTTCGGTCCATTACCGCCATTCGGTTCACCAAGGTGCGTAGCATTTTCTCCATCTCGGAGCTCTTTCTCGCTTTTTTGCCAGACATGCCTTCGGTTACTCCGCCCGACTTGATCTACAAGGTCCTAGATCCTCCACACGCCTGACACTGAAAGAGAAACAACAAAGATTACAAGTTCTCAAAATTGCTGCTTGTTCCGTCGAGGGCTCACGAGCAACGAGTGGTGCAGCCTTCCGAGCACTGGAACAAGAGGACGCTTCATTGGATTCCCGCTCTATTTATCCGTCTGCGGGAGGGCGGGGGCCCTCTCCGGGTACGCCAATCCGGGCGCGGACTTCCGGGCGCGGACTTCCGGGCGGGTGTCTAGGACAACCCCTTCTGGGCGGGAAGGGCGTGCTCCGGCTACGCCGCTGTGGGCATACCAGCTGAACCACGCCCCCCGCCCAAAATGGTTTCCCGGGGGGATTGGGGCACCCATCCATACGTTCGGGGGGACCGAGTGGTCTTCCCTTTCCAGTGCCTGCTTCCATTATTGCAGAGATGATAACCGATGAGGATGACTTCAGAAACTCTTTGCATCGCCTCACCGGAACCGACGCCTCACCACCAATGCTGGCCAACTTTCCCTGTCCTGGATTCAACACATTGCCTCTTCGCGGACATGATGCCTCGCCTCCCCTTGGCAACCAGGGAACGGACATCGACCTTGGCACCAATGCCTCACCTCGACAACGCTACACATCATCCATAGACTTCGTTTTCCAAGGTATTGTTGTTTAGATGTCCATGTAACTCTTTGCCCAAAGCTATGCACCGCGCAGTTGGTGCCTTACTTTGGATTAGGCCCAGTTGGAGCTATTTTGCTTCTACAAGTTCTATTTATGAAATAACTGTTCCAAAGTCATAATTTGATACATATATGCTGGATTTTTGTCGTTTCGGTCTTGTTTGGTTTAGATAAAGATGCTTTGTGGTATCCGTGTGTGGTGTTTTCACTATATTACTGTGTTTTGAGTGCAAATACATTATACATTGCCTTTGGGATAAGCCTGTCTGCTCGTGCCAAGCTGTCAAGGGGGTGAGAAGGGATTATCTAAAGTGTGTAAATCCCTTACCCTGACTAGAAGGAAGGGTCCCTACTTGGACAAAGGTACATACCTCTGCGAATTAGAGATCCTCATTTCTAACAACATCCAAACAAATGACAAGGATAATATTTTCACTAAGACTGAGATGATGTTTTAATATCATCAGATTCTTATGTGATGTTTGGTTTGGTTGAATATTGTCCAGACATATGACCAAATTGTCACTATCACAGAGAACAAGATGGCGTTTGGATCTGTCCTGTACTGCATAAACTACGATAGTTGGACACATTTGTAGGGTCAGTGGCACTGATGGTAATGAAGCCATAAAAGCGGATGGCAAGATACAACACTCAGGATCCGCATTAATTTGAGCCTTTGCTACCATTGTATGCTCCCACAACCTTGTTCGGAACAACCATTGGGGGGAAATTTGAGTGTATGCTATCAATAGAGTGTGTCAGACAATCGCCCAACAAGGCACCCTGCGGGGACGTGCCGTCATGATCAATTCCTGATGGGCACAGAACTACTAAGGCTGTCATAGAGGTAAACAAATCTTCCTCACAATGAGCTTTTCCCCGACCATTTAAAATAGTCTGTCATTTAGGACTGTGAGGACTGAGTGACAGCACTGTTATTGCTTTTGGCTGGCTGATAAAAGGCACTAGAACCAGCATCCAAAGTTGGCATTGTAGCTAAGTTGTCCTGCAGCTCTTGACGATCCCGATCTTAACAGCTGGTGCAATACCTGGATCTTTTTTTTCATAATCGTCATTTTTTTCTGTGTCTGTAGGGGTCCACATGGAATCCATGACCTCATATTTCTCAACAACTTTGGTGACAATAATGTATTGTCGAAGTAGGTTTACAAGCACATGGATCTCATCTGGGACAATGATGAACCGTGTGGAATAAAGGTGGGCTTGCAAACAGCACCTTAAGTTGACCACACCATCTCCCCCACCCATCAGCTCAATCCTAATGCAACAGTCACTGACATTGTAGCAACACTGACCTGCTTCAAATCTTGTGTCTGAGGCCTTTAGCACTGAAATGATATCAATAATATCGTTATGGATAGCGCAACAGGGCGCGTTAAAAAATTTGTGCACAACCACGGTGGCAAACTACATAATTGGCAGTAAGCACAGTCAATAGCATGTGCAGAGCAAAATGAACAAATATATGCAGGGGACATCACTCTCTTTACAACTGCCTAAACTTGACGCAGCGGTTTAAGTCTACCTAGCTTGTCAGGCATCTTGAACCCACCTAGGGCCCTCCGAACAGTGGTTTAGTTGCAAAGAGTATTGTAAACCAATGGCAGTAAGTGCCTCCTACTCTTGCGTCAATGTGTCAGAGGAGGTGTGAGCACACACGTGGGCAGCACAGTTCCTTGAGCCCAACCTTGGCACCACTTAACCCCTTAGCCCCTTGACCCTTTAAGTTGTTTGGGTCGCAACTATGATGGTGGGTTGCAACTGTGGTAATGGGGGGTGGTGGGGGACCTTGAGGGCTGAGATGCAAGCTATCAGCTGAGGCAGTTGGTATCAACTGTAATGGTACAGCAAAATAGGGCTTTTATCCTTGCTGCACAAGTGCAGCCTACCTCAATGCACCCTTTACCATGGGTCGCATCCCCAGAAGCACAAGCACATCAGGCAGTCATATGCAGGTCTCACTGGTAAAGATTAGAAATGATCTTGTTGGTTTAGGTAGCATGGAGGCAGTAATGGCCGGTTACTTACCGGTAATATTCATTACTCTTAGTCGTAGACCTCCCTGTGACAGTCATTAACAAATGAGCGATAGCTCCTACCCACAGAATCTTCCAGCACAAACTCCCTTGGCCCCATCTTTACCCTCCAGGCCACTCCCACATCCTGTGGCACATAACCCATGACCTACTGCAGCACATCATGTACCAAAAAGCACAAGAAGCCCAGCAGGGAGAGAGGGATGGGAACCACGACTGTGACAGGGAGTCGATCTCCTCAGAACCGAACTTGACCCCACTAGCCTCATAAGCTACCCCCACAGCCCACCTCAGCCACTAACTGAGAGTAGCACCAGAAGGCATCAGACCCTGGCCCGCCAGGCCAAATATCACAAAAAGAGAATCTACCTTACAAAATGGCCTCGTAAGACCAAGTATACCCCAAGAGCCCGTCTAACATCCAAACAGCACAGCCGCACCTCATCCTCCGAAAAAGAAGCAGGAAACAACACGAGCAGAACCAGATCCTCTGAGCATTGAAACAAAGAAGGAACCTTGATCGTCAGAAAATGCAGAGACACCTCCTCCAGTGGCTCAAATGGAGCAGACTGCAAAGCCCTTAGCACCAATGGAAGATCCCGACCTAGTGTAAAGGACTTACCCACTGCCTTCTTGAGGAAACAGCTTCTCAACAACCGGGACACAAAAAGCTCACAGGCAGAACAACTAAAGGCCTACAACGAGGAAATAGTCAGACCCAAGATGAAGCTATCCTTCAGGAAATCCGAGACACGCACAGAATCCACCACCATAGCAGACCAGCCCCGATCTGCTTACCAACCCCGAAAAGCATAGGATTTAAGAGTCGAAGGGCTCTGAACTGCTGGACAAGCTGAGCCACCTCAGGGGAACACCCCATAGCCACAAGATTCATCCTATCAACAGCCAGCCTGTCAGATGCAACCAGACAAGACAATCCCGGGAAAGAGGAGGAAACAATAGGGGAAAAGGAACCACCGGCAACGGCCAGCAAGGCCTAACCGGCAACCTCAACAACAGAGAAAACCTAGGTCTTCGGCTCCAGGCAGGCGCCACAAGGATTACTGATGCCCGGTCCAACTTGACCTTTAGCAGGACCCTCAGAATCAAGGCAAATAAAAGAAAGGCATACATCAAGCCCCCTCCCACCGAAAGGACAGAGCATCCACACTCCAAACCGAGTCCGATTACACCAGAGAGCAATACATCTCGCTCAAGGCAATCCCCCGGGCTGCAAACAGGTCACCCACAGGGACCCCAAACCTTCCCATGAGCACTCCAAACACCTCCAGTGTCAAGCACATCTCCGACAAGGAGGTAAACAACCAGCTCAAATGATCCGCCCCTGAGTGCAACACCCCCGGCAGATGCAACACTCTCAAAAACAACAAGTTCAACTCTGCCCACCGGCAAATCTGTGGTGCTAACAAGTTGAGGGAAGTGACTTTTGCACTCCCCTGGTGGTTGACATAACACACCACCACATGTTGTCCGTTCTTACCAGCACATCCCGCCATAGGACCCAAGGAAGAAAATGCACTAAGGACAACTGAACAGCTTTTAATTCCCTCCAATTGGAAGACATCCCAGCTTCCTGGACTGCCGAGATGCCCTGAACGGACTCCTGAGCCATCACAGCCCCCCCAACCCAGCTTGCTGGCATCCATAGTCAGCACCAACCATTCCTGTGACAAAAATGGAGAGCCCTGCAAGAGGTTCTGTTCCTCCAGCCACCAGGACAATTCCCAGGCAATATCCACCCCCCCGGATTCAAATGTTGATCTCCTGAGACCCTGGACACCAATGCCCCAGAACATGACTCAGCAGATGGTACAGGTGCAACAGGCCCATGGAACGATCATCACCGTTGCAGACATCAACCCCTGAACCCTCAACCACTGCCGAGCCGTGGAAGAAGGGGACATCAACTAAGTATGGGCAAAATTTGCGAATTCGCGTTCCGCGAATTCACGCCAAATCGAATTCACAATCTGCAAAATCCACAAATTCGTGCGAATTTGCGGATTTTTTTTTTTTTGCGGGGTTTTTTGCATGTTCGCAGGGCTTTTTGCGTGTTCGCGGGCCTCATGCATGGCGAAGTTACCCATGCGGTCGTGTATGGGCACAGCACCCTCTGGTTCACCACTGACACCCTCTGGTTCATCACTGCCACCCTCTGGTTCACCACTGCCACCCTCTGGTTCACCCCTGCCTTCTCGGGTTCGCCCCTGCCACCCTCTGGTTCACCACTGCTACCCTCTGGTTCAGCACTGCCACTCTCTGGTTCACCCCTGCCACCTTCTGGTTCAGCACTGTCACCCTCTGGTTCACCACTGCCACCCTCTGGTTCACGACTGCTACCCTCTGGTTCATCACAGCACCTCTGGTTCACCACTGCCACCCTCTGGTTAACCCCTGTCAACCTCTGGTTCAGCACTGCCACCCTCAGGTTCACCACTGCCACTGTCTGGTTCACCCCTGCCACCCTCTGGTTCACCACTGCCACCCTCTGGCTCATCACAGCACCCTTTGGTTCACCCCTGCCACCCTCTGGTACAGCACTGTCACCCTCTGGTTCACCACTGCCACCCTCTGGTTCACGACTGCCACCCTCTGGTTCTTCACAGCACCTCTGGTTCACCACTGCCACCCTCTGGTACAGCACTGTCACCGTCTGGTTCACCACTTTCACCCTCTGATTCACAACTGCCATGCTCTGGTTCATCACAGCACCTCTGGTTCACCACTGCCACCCTCTGGTTAACGACAGTCACCCTCTGGTTCAGCACTGCTACCCTCTGGTTCACCACTGCCACCCTCCGGTTCACCCCTGCCACCCTCTGGTTCACCACTGCCACCATCTGGTTCATCACAGCACCCTCTGGTTCACCCCTGCCACCCTCTGGTACAGCACTGTAACCCTCTGGTTCACCACTGCCACCCTCTGGTTCACGACTGCCACCCTCTGGTTCATCACAGCACCTCTGGTTCACCACTGCCACCCTCTGGTTAACCACTGTCACCCTCTGATCAGCACTGCCACCCTCTGGTTCACCACGGCGACTCTCTGGTTCGCCACTGCCACCCTCTGGTTCACCCATGCTACCCTCTGGTTCACCACTGCTACCCTCTGATTCACCCCTGCCACCATCTGGTTCATCACTGCCACCCTCTGGTTCACCCCTGCCACCCTCTGGTTCAGCACTGTCACCCTCTGGTTCAGCACTGTCACCCTCTGGTTCACTCCTGCTATCCTCTGGTTCATCACTGTCACCCTCTGGTTCATCACTGCCACCCTCTGGTTCACCACTCCCACCCTCTACCGAGACCTTTTGTGACGCAGCGGCAGCACAAAAGATGCGCCATGGTGCTGGGTATTAACAACGTGACGCATCTGAGAGATGCATCACGTTGTAAAGCCCTGCACCATCAGGAGGCGTTCCGGCACAGGAGAGGATGTTCCTGCACAGGAACGCCTCCTAAAAGTGGCTCAGTGAAATCTACAAGTATTCACTCAGTCACTTTTAGGCCAATGCTGCGTCAAAACCCTGCGCCTGCTTGAAGCAGGCACAAGGCTTGATGCAGCATTGGGGAGATAGGGCCCCCCAGAGCATTGCTGGAGCTGCGTCCAGCAATGCTGAGAGATGCATCACGTTGTAAAGCCCTGCGCCATCAGGAGGCGTTCCGGCGCAGGGGGGGGGGGTGGGGGGGGGGGGCGTTCCTGCTCAGGAACACCGACTAAAAGTGGCTGAGTGAAATCTACAAGATTTCACTCAGTCACTTTTAGGCCAATGCTGCGTCAAAACCCTGCGCCTGTTTGAAGCTGGCGCAAGGCTTGACGCAGCATTGGGGAGATAGGGCCCCCAGAGCATTGCTGGAGCTGCATCGCGCTTGCGACGCAGCTCCAGCAATGCGCTGCTTTTACGGCACAGATGTGTGACGCATCTGCGCCATTTTTGCCACATGGTGCGCCGCATTGTAAATGCGGCACACCATGGGTGGCGGAGCTGCGGCGCACAATAACTGGTGCATCCCTCGGGATGCGCCAGTTATTGTAAATCTGCCCCTATACATTTAGCCAATGAGGGAGCACTTACTGATTAGACAGTAGAAAGTATTCCAGTTGAGTAGAGGTATTGCACAAAAAGGTGGCATCTTCGTGGACAAACAAGCAGGGCGGGATTCATTCTGCCCCCTGTTAGACTCGTTTTTTGTGCCCTTCTGCCCTCTGTTAGACTCGTTTTTCCCTTGTTTTTCGGCCCTTCTGCCCCCTCTTAGACTCTTTTTTTGTGCCCTTCTGCCCTCTGTTAGACTCATTTTTCCCTTGTTTTTCTGCCCTTCTGGCCTCTGTTAGACTAGTCTATTGTGCCCTTCTGCCCTCTGTTATTCCCTTGTTTTTGTGCCCTTCTGCCCTCTGTTAGACTCATTGTTTGTGCCCTTCTGCCCTCTGTTAGACTCGTTTTTGTGCCTTTCTGCCCCGTTAGACTAGTTTTTTGTTATCTTCTGCCCTCTGTTAGACTCGTTTTCCCTTGTTTTTCTGCCCTTCTGCCCTCTGTTAGACTCGTTTTTTGTGCCCTTCTGCCCTCTGTTATTCCCTTGTTTTTGTGCCCTTCTGCCCTCTGTTAGACTCATTGTTTGTGCCCTTCTACCCTCTGTTAGACTCGTTTTTGTGCCTTTCTGCCCCGTTAGACTAGTTTTTTGTGCCCTTCTGCCCTCTGTTAGACTCGTTTTTCCCTTGTTTTTCTGCCCTTCTGTCCTCTGTTGGACTGTTTTTTTGTGCCCTTCTGCCCTCTGTCAGACTCAATTTTCCCTTGTTTTTCTGCCCTTCTGCCCTTTGTTAGACTGCTTTTTGTGCCTTTCTGCCCTCTGCATCACCACATCATCACTCAGCGCTACCCCAGCATCACTCAGCACCACCACATTATCACTCAGCACCACCAGAGCACTACTCAGCGCCACCACAGCATCAGTCAGCGCCACCACAGCATCACTCAGTGCCACCACATTATCACTCAGCACCACCACAGCACCACTCAGCATCTTCACAGCATCACTCAGCACCACCACAGCATCACTCAGCACCACCACAGCACCAATCAGCACCACCACAGCACCACTCAGCCCCACCACAGCATCACTCAGCACCACCACAGCATCATTCAGCACCACCACATTATCACTCAGCACCACCACAGCACCACTCAGCACCACCACAGCACCACTCAGCACCACCCCAGCATCACTCAGCACCATCCCAGTATCACTCAGCACCACCACACCAGCACTCAGCATCACCACAGCACCACTCAGCAACACCACAGCACCACTCAGCGCCACCCCAGCATCAATCTGCGCAACCATTCAACAACAGCTGGTTCAAATATGTTCTCTCAATGTTTCAAACTTTATTACAAATGTCACAAAAAGATGTTAATATTTCACTTCTGTTCTCGGATTTTTATCACAATAAAATACACTGAACATAATCTTCACAAAAGTTAATTACAAAAGTTTAAGCTATTGCCATTATAAATTAAAATCACTTTTATTTAAGTATTAATTATTTAAAAAAATTAAAAGCCATTGTAATTTGTAATATCAATACAGCTAAGTCACGTAAATACAAAACATGTTGCATTACAAATGCTATAGGTGTCACATTTGCGAAAGTTATAACTATTGGCATTGTAAATGACAAAGGTATTAATTTAGCTATTTTCAAAACCAACACATAAATAAAAAAAATTGTCACCTACAAGACCAATAGCTCAAACTTTCCTAATGCGAGACATATTGCATTGGAAATTCTTGTTTTTATATCTGTCAGTGCTTCCTGTTGAGGTTTAATTTTCGTGACAGGCGCCTCATTGCCTACTTGTAACTATTCTCTGACCCTTCTTCAAGGGTCAGAGCAGGGTCAGAGAATAGTTGCAAGTAGGCAACGAGGCGCCAGGAAGCACTTACAGGCTTACAGCAGCAGGTGCCCAAGTTGAAGTTAATTTCTTTGTAACCCTTTTATAAAAGGTTACAAAAAATTAGCTTCAACTTTTGCACCTGCTGCTGTAACCCTGTAAGTGCTTGGCTGAAAATTCGTCCCCGCTGATTCGCGGATTTTACCGCGATTTCGCTAGCTTCGCGGATCACGAAATCGCGGAAAATCCGCAAATTCCACGAGCGGAACAAATTTTCAGCCCATGCTTAACATCAACACCTTCCTCAGTTCTTGCACCAGGGTCAGTCTGTGAGGCTCCGCCAGTATTACCTCCCCACTCTTGTGTTAAAGACCCCCCAATGAACAGCAGTTCCGAAGTGGGGTACAGATGGGACTTCTCCAAGTTCAGAATCCACCCTAACTTCTGCAGGAGACAGCTGACAACCTGGGTATGTGACTGAGACTTAAGGAAAGAAGAGGAAGATATCAACCAGTCATTCAAGTAAGGAAACACCTGGATCCCCTGAGCATGCAACAACCCAACCAGGGGTGCCAACACTTTAGTAAACACCCTAACAGAGGCAGAGAGACCAAAAGGCAATTTCTGGAATTGGTAATGATCGAGGCCTACACAAAAGCTCAGAAACCTTTGTGAAACCTCATGCACCGGCACATAAAAATAGGCATCCCTGGGACCCAGAGAAGCTAGAAAATCCCCAACCAACAGGAAGGGCAGAATCATCTGCAGAGACACCATTTTGAAGGACCAATGAGGGATGCACAACTTCACGGTCTTCAGATCCAGAAAATGACGGAAGTCCCCATTGGATTTCTGGATTAGAAACAGGATCGAGTAAACCCTCCATCCCTGTTGATTCATATGTACCCTCACCACGGACCCTTTGGAAACCAGGTCCTGTACCCCCTCCAAAAGAGCCCAACCCTTTACTGGAGACCTGGGAACAGGGGTAGCCCGGAACACCACCCCTGGTAATTCCACAAATTCGATCTGATACCCCATTCTGACAATCCCCAGTACCCACTGATCCCTGATAATCTCCTCCCAGACCGGAAAAAAAGACCTGAGGTGACTCCCAACCGGAGTCCCCTCCAAACACCTCACAGAGCCATGACTTGGAAGGACCGGAAGCACCCAAGAGACCATGCTGACCCCGGAACTTGTGGAAGGAAGGGACACCACCACCACGTACCCTACCACGAAAGGGCTGGGAGGCCATTTTAAACTGAAAGGCCTTTCCAAAAGCCCGTTCATAACCGGCAAACTTTCTCCTCTGTGACGAGCGGACCGGAGCCAACAATTTTTTGTCCTCAGCTGTCTTCTTTATCAAAGCATCCAATGGTTCCCCAAACAGTTTGAAGCCCAAAAAAGGAAACTTCATTAGCGCAGACTTCTGTGCCATCTTCTTTCCAAGGCTTAAGCCACAACTGTCTCCTTGCTGCCACCGAGGCACCAGCCTCTGCTGCCGAAGCACTAAGGGAAACAAAGGATAAGTCAGCCAAGAAACGCAATTGCTGTTCCAACATTGTCAAAGACTCAGAGGGATTCTCTTTCTGCAACAGCTGACAGTTCTTTAAAAAAGACAGAACCAGATAACTAGTGTAGGCAGCAGAACAAACCGCAAGGTTGGAAGCCGCAAAGGACCTTTTTCAAAGCCCTACCACCCTCTTGTCCCCTGGATCAGAAGGAACCGCATCATCAGAAACCACCAGGCTCTGAGACACCAGTACAGTCTGCAGGGAATCCACCTTCACCACAGAAGGAAATTCCCCTGAGAACCCCTGCAAAGGATATATCTTAGTAGGAAACCGCTGAAAGATATGTTTATCAATATCCTACCATTCCCTTTACAGCTCATTCCACACTGATTAATGAACAGGAAGGCACCCAGGCTCCCTCCTCTGGTAATTTACGAAGAAGTCCTCCAACTCTTCACCCTCCAAGGGATCAGGGAACCCCAAATTGTCCACCATATGTTGCATAATATTGCGAAGGTCTGTTCCCTAGACAAACCGACCCTTCACCTCCTCATGCGATTCCTCATCAGGGACCGCTGGGGCATTCAACTTCTGCCTTTTAGGCCCTTTGGATTCCCTAGCCAGAAGGGCCACAGCCACCGCGGCTTCAATTATTTTCTGCACCTCATCCAAGGAAGGAGCAGAGGAAGACCCAGCAACCAGCTCATCCTCCTCCAGGTGATTACTCTTCTCTGACCGTTTAACCCCCTCCATGATGAGCTATGGTCACTGGAGCACTCACAACATATATAGGCAGACCATTCACTATCAGACCCTCCCATGGCCCATCGGAGGATGCCACATAGACAACCCAACCAAGCCCAATAGGTCAGCAGCAAACACCTGACATCAGCCAATCAGAGAGTCCAAAGCATAACTAAAACCAGGGACACAACCAAGCCCAGCCCTTATGCGCCTGAGGCAGAGCACCGGATGAACTACAATACGCAGTCCAAACTACAAGTAAGTAGAATGCCCCAACTGTATCCTATGTCAAGATAACCAGCAATGCTCCTGGGCCCCAAGTAGTAAACCAAGGCTACCAATTAGACCCCAACAAAGCCACTGGGAGTATCAAAATCTGCCGTTCAAACCTTACCCAAAGCTGGCATTGTACTAGGGACCAAAGCACCACAGACCAAAGCTCAAACATCTGAGCAAATTCCTCAACTCTCTTGCATGTCAGAGAGAGCACAAACAACAACCCACGGCCTGGGCCCAAGAGCCCGACCTTGTCACTGCAGTCATGAAATTCCTCACTTGAGCTCGTCGAGGCTCCAGCCCCACACGGAGGACACTGTGATCCTGCACTGACCAGACCCATGCCTCACATCCCCATCAATGCGGCCAATGCTGAATGCCTCACCGCCACGCCCCCGGTGTCCCGGCTTCGGGCCTCAGCCAATAACGGCACAAAATCCTCCTTGAGGTCCCGCTGAAGCAGTGACTTACCCACAAGGGTGAAATACTGGAAACACATCTGGAAAACCCTGAGAAGCCAAACACCTCCCCCCATCAGGCACACCCCAAGCTACCTGAAGGGAAGAACAGGTCAAACAACGAGGATCGCATAGTCAAACCCTAATTCAATGGTCGCTACAGCAGACCGCCCCACACCTACCGTAAATCACTAACTGGAGGAAGCAGTGACCTCCAGCAGAGAGCTTCATCGACCACCTGCAGAAAAAAACAACAGGATGTGCTGCAGTAGGTCATGGGTTATGTGCCACTAGATGTAGGAGTGGCATGGAGGGTAGGGATGGGGTCCAGGGAGTTTTTGCTTGGAATTTCTGTGGGAAGGAGCTATCGCTCATGTGTTAATGACTGTGAAGGGTAGGCCTGATGAGGAGGTAATGCAGTGGTGATCGTAGGGGCACGTCATCCCCTCAGTGCGGTTCAAGTCACACTAGCATTTTGCCGACTACTTCCGCACCATTGTCGAGAGGACCACGGCCATACGTGGTCACTGTATGGCCCCAATTCAATAAGGCTCACAGGGGGCCGAAAAGCCATCTGCCACTCTGCCCCTTGTTTGAGGGCGCTCCACTATAAGCTCAAAAGGAGGAGGAGTGTGGAGGAGGGCAATAGCTACTGGGGGCCCAGCAGGGCCCGGCACCCCAATCTTGATGCCTGGCACCCCAAATTTTCTTTGCAGTGGGAGATGACAAGGGGATTTTTAAAAAATGCTCAGTACCATGCAGGCATTTTTTTCGTTATGGGAGCAGCACAGAATGTAAGTTCTTAAGACAAAAGCTTAGTATTATTTTTATTACAATTTATTTATTTATTTAATCATTTATTTATGCATTTTTATATAGCGCAAACTTTACCCAAAGGTGTCAGAGCAGTTAACAATAGAACCAGTTATGTAACAAAAGGACTTCAGAGTACATGAATTACATCAAAGATACAAGCAGATACACTCTGAATTCACATATAAATAGTAGTAAGTACATAAGTTTACTACATATACTAGTGGTTAGAGTTACAAATATACAAGTTACAAATTCACTCAAAAAATATATATATGTTACATATTTACAGAGCATGATCTTCTTGCCGTTGCTGGGGTTTTTGCAGAGCTTGTTTAGCCAGACCTTCAGTGTTCTGGTGCACTCACAGGAGGTGTTCTTGGGCCTGGAGGGATCCTAGTGCTGGCTGTAGGGAAAAGAGGCTGGGTGGTGGTGGGCGAAGGCGGCATGCGGGAGTCTGCAGGTTGATCTCATGCTGCATGGGGGAATCAAGCCAGGTTGTAGACATCTTGCCCCGAGATGGGCTCAGCAGAATGGTCAGGCCTTTCAAAGTGCCCCAGTCCTCCGCGGGTCTTGACTGTACCAAGGGCTCAGGGTCAACGCCCCTTTCAAATAAGATACGGGCATATGTGCACCCACTGCACTCTGGCAAGCCCTCTGGGGAAGCTCCAGTGCCCGTCTCGCCCACGACTGACGTCATTGCCATTCTCTACCGCCGGGTACCTCTGTGCCGCAGTTTAAAGACTCACTCTAGGTCTCGGACCAGGATGCAGGAGCCCCTGGGCTTCCGACTGTGGGTGCAGATTTCCTCTGGAGCTCCGAGCAACTCATGGGCCCACCGCACGTAGAGCAGTGCGGGCCTGCGCCTCCACCTTGCCACCAGACAATAAATGAACTCCAGACAATGAATTAATCAATTTTCCTCCTCCGTTTAAACACTCCGATTCCAGACTGATGATTTGTGTTCAAATTAATGGCTGGGAACCGTACAAACCACAAGTATAATATGTTTAATCTGGACTAGATTAAGGAGTCAATATTGGTATTGTAGCTGCAAAGTAAAATGCAGGTGTGCCCCAGAATCACTTTGAGGAATGCATGAACTGTAGATTAGAATTAAAAACACAATGCAGTGCTACATTAAATGTTAATGGATCAAAAACAAGATAAATGAAAGCATATAAACAATCAGAATTTGGGACACAATGCTAGAGTTCATAAAATGTAGATAGGACTTCGGAAAACAATTGCATTGAATTGTACTGTTTGTACGTACTGGTTGGTCTGGTTTCATTCTTTATATACAGCTTCATACCAGAAACAGGGATATTGAAGCACGCAATTTGTATCAACTGTTTGGTGCATATTTGAAGGGTGATTGTGTGGTTTGGCCTTTATAGGACATGTTAGGTGAAGATTGTGAAAGGAACAAAAGATGGATGGAATGCAGAACAATACAAACATTCATCCCCAGTCACAAAGATCTTGGTTTAATCCATCGTTCTTTTGCTCACCAAGCCATCCCAGTTTGGAGCCAGTGTTAAAACTGGGGGTCTCTAGTTGGCAATGGTATACACCTTTGACCAAATAGGGACCCTTGCTTCTAGTCAGGGAAAGGGGATTACACTACTGTATAACTCCTGCTCACCCCCTTGATAGCTTGGCATGAGAAGACAGGCTTATCTCAGAGGCAGTGTGTTAAGCATTTGTGAACACATACAGTAATACAGTGAAAAACTACAGATGGACACAACACAGGTTTTATAAAAAATAAGTATTCTTTATATAGACTTAACACAAGATCACAAGCGACAAAATTCCAACTTACAGTAATCGATAATAATTCTTCAAGATGGTAGAAATTGGTTATTCACTTGAAAGCAGCCTTTAGCAACAGATAACCCCAACAGGAGTTATCACAACGTCAAGGGCAAAGAAATCCCAAAGTACTGCGCCGACCGCGAGGTGCGCGGTATCGTGCCTGGAGTCAAAACAGACCCACAGAGAACAGTACCTGGGAAACGTGAAAACAAAAACAGCTCACGGCGTCGGGGATTTTCGGCGGCGTTGGCGCATTGTGGCGTTGGTTCCTTACTTTGGGGTAGATGAAGCATCGGTGTCCTGGATGCTTGCGCAGGCAGGGGAGGTGTCAGTTCCTAACCGGAGTGGAGGTGACAAAGCCATGGTTCCGTACGGTCACGATGTCAATGGATTCTTGACCACCCACGTCGACGATCGGCTCTGTGATGATGTCGGCTTTGAAGCGGCACTGCAGCAGGCATCGGGCTGGCATCACAAGTCGGAGCAGCGCTCACGACTATCGCAGCCTTACAATGTGGTTCGCTGGCGTCAATGTGGCACGGCGGCCAGCAGCGGATCTACGTTGCAAGTCGGAGCAGCGCTCGCGGCTATGATGCAGATGACGGCGTGGCTCGCCGGCATCAGTGTTGCAGAATTTCTTCTGTAGCAGTTAGAACAGCAAGTTCCTGATGCAGGCAAACAGAAGGGGTGACTTCTGATATCCCTGAGACTTCAAACAAGCGGCAAGCTCAAATCAAGCCCTTGGAGTAATATTCTGCAAGATGATGAAAGTCCTTTAGACGTTCCTTCTCCTCTCCTTGGCACTGAAGACACTACTGTAGGCCGACCCAGCAACACAGCACACTGGCATCGGGGGCAGTACAACTCCTACAGCTTCCTTGGTTCTTCTCCTAGGCAGAGGTTTGTCTTGTTGTTCCAGAAGTGGTCTAAAGTCTTGGGGTTTTGGCCCCAATATTTATACTAGCAAATCCTTTGTTCTCTGAAGGCAGAGGGTCCTGTACCTAGTCCAACCCAGTTATGTGCAGTCCTGGAGCACTTTGTTAACATCACTTCCTTTGGCAGGGTGGGCCAGGGTCATCAGACACACCACAGGAGGTGGAACCAGCATTGTGGAAGGCAGGCACAGCCCTATTAAGACCCAGGTACTACTTCTCCCACCCATCTGCATGCAGATAGGTCTATTTAGCCTTGTGCTGACTCACCCTGTCTCCTGGAATCCTTCTGCCCCTGTCACTCACAAACCCAGACACACAATACACAAGCTAGAAGAGGCAGGCTGGATGGTTAGGCAAGAAAATGCCTACTTTCTAAAAGTGGTATTTTCAATGTCAAATCCAACTTTACTAAAAGGTGTATTTTGTCATTCTGAGTTCAGGTATACTAAATTCGGATTTCTACCATGTTCCCTGGATCAGTTAGGATTATAAGATGTTATAATCAAACTGCCCATTCTGGCCTATAGGGAACAGGTAGCCTTGCAATAGTGAAAAACAAAAACGCCTGTAATTCACTATTAGGACATGCCACACACACCAGGGCATGTCCTACCTTATACTTACAACTCACCCTGCCCTTGGGCTTACTTTAGGGGTGCCTGATATGATAAAAGGGAAGGTTTAGTGACTGGCAAGTGGATGCACTTAAAAAGTCGACATGGCAGCACTAGGCTGCACACAAGCTCTGCAGTGGCAGGCCTGAGACACACTTTTATAAGCTGCTTCTGTGGGTGGCACAACCAGTGCTGCAAGCCCACCAGCAGAATTTGATTTACAAGCCCTGGGCGCACATGGTGCACTGCACTAGGGTCTGACAAGTAAATCAAATAACCCAATCAGGGAGTCACTTATCAATACATCAATTTAACATAGGGAGCACTTGCACTGTGGCACTGAATAGCAGTGGCACAGTGCCCAAAGCATCTAAACAAGCAAAACATATCAAAAACAGAGGAGGCAATCAGTAAAAAACGGAAGGGAGACTCACACCAATGATACCAGGTCTAAAACCCAGCCATATGCAAATCAGTCTTGACCATGTTCCTTATTAGAGCAGTCCAGCCCGAACTGCCAAGCCAGGTCCTTCCTGGACTGGAAATAAGCATCCTGGGACCGGGTGCGGGGCATCACCCCTCATCAGCCAGGCCAGCTTTAATCCAGTGGTGCAGTGAGCATGGGACCCACGTCTGGGCATACCCTTCCCACTTATGGTGTTAAATGCAAAAGGAACAAATAATGGACGGATTGCTGAGCAATCCAAAAATTTGTCCCAAGTAACAAAGATCTGGGTTTAATCCATTGTTCTTTTGCTCACCACGCCACCCCAGTTTGGAACCAGCCAAATGCAAATCAGTCTTGACCCTGTTCCTTATGGGAACAGTCCACCTCGAACTGCCATGCCAGATCCTCCCTGAACCAGAAACAAGTATCGTGGGACTGGTTTGGGGGCATCACTCCTTATCAGCCAGGCTAGCTTGAATCCAGTGGTGCAGTGAGCACGGGTCCAATGTCTGGGCATACTTTTCCCATTTAGGGCCACAAATGCAAAAGGAACATTTGATGGATGGAATGCTGAACAATGCAAACATTCACCCCCATTCACAAAGATCTGGGTTTAATCCGTCACTCTTTTTCTCATCACGCCACCCCAGTTTGGAACCAGCCATATGCAAATCAGTCTTGACCCTGTTCCTTATGGGAACAGTCCAGCCTGAACTGTCAAGCCAGGTCCTCCTTGGACTGGAAATAAGCATCCTTGGACCGGTTTCGGGGCATTACCCTCATCAGCCATGCTAGCTTGAATCCAGTGGTGCAGTAAGCACAGAACCAATGTCTGGGCATACCCTTACCACCTAGGACGACAAATGCAAAAGGAGCAAATGATGGACGGAATGCTGAACAGTGCAAACATTCACCCCATTCACAAATATCTGGGTTTAATCCATCGTTGTTTTGCTCACCACTTCACCCCAATTTGGACCCAGCTAAATGCAAATCAGTCTTGACTGTGTTCCTTATAGGTATATCCAGAACAGTGGTCCCTAGACAAAGTACAGATTAACAGTCGAATAAATATAGGCTAGATAGACACTATATTCTTTGTCCAGCCGGACAGATTTATTTTTAGTAGTCAAGATTATTAGAAAAGATTTTTTAAAAATTGTTAACAGCAGGACACCAGCCGATGTCAACTGACACACTAGGAAAAGGAAAACAAAGGCAACTGAACAGTCTGTGTAGTTGAATCACAATCAGACGATAATACAAACACACTATTGCTGACATAAATTAATACATTTCATTTGCATATAGTGCGATACAGTCGACGACGTTTCGAACCTGCAATTGAGTCGCAGATTAAATAGCCTGAGTCTTGGGAATGCCTGTTGGGCAACGAATATCACCTCTGCAATGGAGGAGAGGCTACAACCAACAATGACGGGCCGACAATGCGATCCGCGTCCGTCGAATTGTCGGCGATTTGTTCGACGGACGCGGATCGCATTGTCGGCCCGTCATTGTTGGTTGTAGCCTCTCCTCCATTGCAGAGGTGATATTCGTTGCCCAACAGGCATTCCCAAGACTCAGGCTATTTAATCTGCGACTCAATTGCAGGTTCGAAACGTCGTCGACTGTATCGCACTATATGCAAATGAAATGTATTAATTTATGTCAGCAATAGTGTGTTTGTATTATCGTCTGATTGTGATTCAACTACACAGACTGTTCAGTTGCCTTTGTTTTCCTTTTCCTAGTGTGTCAGTTGACATCGGCTGGTGTCCTGCTGTTAACAATTTTTAAAAAATCTTTTTTAATAATCTTGACTACTAAAAATAAATCTGTCCGGCTGGACAAAGAATATAGTGTCTATCTAGCCTATATTTATTCGACTGTTAATCTGTACTTTGTCTAGGGACCACTGTTCTGGATATAGATATAGTTACCCTGAGGTCCCTAGCATATAGCTGCCTTGGGTTCCCTTGTTCCCTAAAATGATGTGTTCCTTATAGGAGCAGTCCAGCCCAGGTCCTCCCTGGACTGGAAAGAAGCATCATGGGACCAGTTTCAAGGCATCACCCCTCATCAGCCAGGCTAGCTTGAATACAGTGGCGCAGTGAGCAGAGGACCCACATCTGGGCATACCCTTCTCACTTAGGGTGACAATTGCAAAAGGAACAAATGATGGCTGAATGCTGAATAATGCAAACATTCACTGCCAATCACAAAGATCTGAGTTTAATCCATCATTCTTTTGCTCACCAGGCCATGCCAGTTTGGACATAGCCATATGCAAATCAGTCTTGACCCTGTTCCTTATGGGAGCAGTCCAGCCCAAACTGTCATGACAGCTCCTCTTTAGACCAGAAACAAGCATCCTGGGACCGGTTTCGGGGCATCACTCTTCATCAGCCAGGCTAACTTAAATCCAGTAGTGCAGTGAACATGGAACCCACGTCTAGGCACACCCTTCCTAGGGTGACAAATGCAAAAGGAACAAACGATGGATGGAATGCTGAACAATGCAAATATTCACCCCCAGTCACAAAGATCTGGGTTTAATCCATTGTTCTTTGGCTCACCACGCCACCCCAGTTTGGAACCAGCGTAAGTAAATCAGTCTTGACACTGTGCCTAATGGGAACAGTCCAGCCCGAACTGCCAAGCCAGTTCCACCCTGGACCGGAAACAAGCATCCTGAGACCGGTTTTGGGGCTTCACGGTTCATCAGCCATGCTAGCTCTAACAGTGAATGTGAGGCAAGAAAAAAGAGGACTTGCTGCTGAGGCAAGTCTCTGCATCAGCTCAACATCATGAGATATAACACTGCAAAAATTAAAGAATATAAAAAATACATTAAAATATGATGACATAGTGGGGACATGTCACATGGAGTCTAGCAGGGCCGGACTGGGAACCAGAACCGGCCCTGGCAAAGTGCTCGGCCGGCCTCCCTACCCCCCCTCCGTGAGGAGAGGGGAGGGGTGAGAGGTGCGATCGCGCTCTGTGACAGGGCCGGTTTTCGGCCGTTTTTGTTACAGGGCCGTTTTTGCAGCATAACGGCCCTGTAACAAAAACGGCCCCAGGGGCCTAAAACCGGTCCCCAACCATGCGGCCCACCGGGGGATTGCCCGGTGCCCTCAACGGCCAGTCCGGGCCTGAAGTCTAGTTTCACATAAGTGTTGCAGAGGATGTGAGAAAGACTCAGCCGCACTTGCATGCACTATACATGGAATCCACTCTTCATGTGCATCAGAAGGGTCCATTATGGTATACGGCGCTCAACAACTACCAACCCGAGATCATACATATTTTAAAGACATTGTTAGTATTATTAATGGGATAAAGTTTCCTATGCTGTAGATTATAAGCATATTGCAAGTCACCAACGAGTTCCCAGACCATATAGAGAAGCAAAGATGAAGGACATGTATAACACCCCCCTTCCTAGAAACATCTTAAAACCTTGGACCTAGATAATCAAAAATGTTACTAAATGCAGCATGCAGTAAATGTGTGTCTCGTGACAAGACAGAAAAGAAGAAAATAGCCATATCTACAGAGATATGGGACTCTCTTCATCTCTCCCTAGTGCCAAGGCACAATCAGGCTGCTTAGTGCCATGCACACACATTTGCACCATTGTGCAAGGGCGTCTGCATGAGTCTTGCATATGATTTTTAATGGAAGGGCAACTTTCCAGTACAAAATACTATGCTTGGACTAACTTTCAAACTTTTCCCACCTCAGATGTATGCTATGCAGTGCAGCGCACGTACAAAGTAGAAAACGTTAGAAGAAATTAAATAATTTCTCCTTCTTAAGGCCTGTTTTAAAGTGGCATTATCTGTGGCACAAAACTCTGTCTACCATTGTTAGTAGATATGGTTTTACATGAAAAAACAAGGGTGGTTGCATGAGAACGCACATATACAACTCAAGCATTGCCCCCTTTGCAGTGCAGAAAAGATACGAAGTGGGAACAGTTAGGAGAAATAAAAGTATTGCTCCTTTTTAACACCTACAACCGATGCAACACCCCACTATGCGGAATAATGTAAAGCTAAGGGCTTCTCTGCATTTATTTGAAAGAAGATATGCACTGGAAAGTAAATTGTAAAAACAATTTGCACAGGGCCTTGGTGTCTTTCTCTTTTATGTTCATTACAGATAAGAAGAATAAAAGCTGAATCTGTAGTGCAAAATAAGGCACACCAAATTCACATACTAATTCTCTGAAAAATGTAGTGGAATCAGTTAAATCCAAGTCAGGTTAAGAAGGCTGTGGATCAGATTGTTTACAAACTTGTAGGGTTTCTTGGCCAGATGTATGACCATTTGAAATTGAGACTCGCAAATTGTGATAAATTGCAAGTAGCAATTTGTGACTCGCAATTTCCAATGTACAACAGTGTCTGAGACACTGTTTGCGATTCTCAATGGGTTGCAAATTGCATTTCTCATGCATATTAATGATGCTGTCGCAATATGAGGCCCATTTGGGAATGGCTGGCACTTCCAGGGATGGTGACCTGCTGGGGTCAGCAGACCTCCATGTCTGGGACATCTTTTAAATGAAGCAGTTTTTTTAAGGTAGCCAGTTTTCCGTAAAGGGAAATGGGATGCATAAAAAAGAAAAAAATGAAACATTTTTGTTTCATTTTTTAAGGGCAGGTAGTGGTACTGGGGACCACTGCCTGCTCTGAAAAAATGTTTGCACACCCATTCACAAAGGGGATGGGGTCCCCTGGGGACCCCTTCCTGTTTTTGAATGGTTTACCACCCTCTTGAAGAGGGTGGTAAATGGCGAGTGTTTTGCGACCGCAATTGCAGTCGCAAAACATTCTTACATATTTGCATACACAAAAAAAATGCCGTACAGCTGGCCCTCTAACTTTCTTGCGATGACCTACATAGTGGGGAAAAAAATCCTTGCGATGAATATCTCTTCATTGCTGTTCACCCTTTCTTTTTAGAAAAAGAAATCAAAAGGAATAGCCAGCTCCCATTTTCATTGGTAAACTGCCTTTCATCATGGCTGCTGACAGCAGGCATTCTGATGTCTGAACTCAACTGAAGTATCTTATTATAGGAGAGCAGGCTATGTTGTTTCTTTATTGTAGATGACTAGATGCGACCCATCTCAACGGCTATAAAGAAATTAGGAATGGGCCTTTATACAAGGATTGGAGGTTTCAACGTATTATGTGAAGTCTGTCTAGCAGCATCAGGGAGAAACAGAAGAGCAACTAATTGGTGGTGCTGTTGAAACATCAAAAAAGTGATATATAAAGCTCACTCAGGAAAAACAAAGGAGTAATCCATTAGAGGGATTGTTAAACTACAAAGAAGTCTATCCAAACCAAAACAGTAGTGTATAGCGTTCATCCATGGTTGAGTGGGTAGGGGCTCGGAGATTAGGAGAACAGATATGGAAGGTAACCAAAGTCTGGCTCACATCTATCAGGCACAAGCAGGGAACACACCACAGACAGACACATTTATCCTTCTTCCATTTAGTTGGATGCCCAAGATGGACATGTAATGGGAGAGATACAACATTTACCAGGGGGAGGAAGGAGGGGCTGGTCTGCAGAAGGCTCAAATACTGCCCCTGCAGGTCAATAGAGACATTAAGAGACCAGCCCTTGAGGTGGAGATAGTTAGCGTAAGGCAGGGAGAAAGCAAAGGGCTGCAGGGTATGAGCATAGCCCAATAATTTCAACACAATGCTAGACACATGGGAGGAGAAACAACACAAAGCAGAGGAGCAAACATTTTAAACTTAAAATACTGTATATGCACAATCACAACAAATGGATGTCTTTAAACTTTCTGACTTTTTCGTACATAGGTTGGGTACCTAAGACCACTCACACATAACATCAAGAGTGCACAAGTCAAAAGTAGAACCTGAGGCCTTTATCAGATTAGTTCATCACATGAACAGAAGTTGTCTAATTGGAAAAAGATAACCTATCTATTTCATGCGTACTCTCAAATACCTGTTAACTGTCACCGTGGACATCTTCAGCCAGACCTAGATATAGCCAACAACACTTTACAATATGCAACTCATACATTATTTGTAAAAGTGAGTCTGCATATCCCAGAACACCAAAAAGGTGTTGGCTAAAAAGACACAACTGAATGAAGTCAGCCCCACATTTTGAGGCTAGTTTGCAGTGCTGACCACCGCCTCACTGAGCTGCAGACATTAGGCCATTACATCAGGCCTATTTGTTTTCTGCTGCTGCAAATATACAAATGTTATCCCCAAGGAGAGAGACCTCCAAGGAACCACAGTGAGTATTGTAAAATACCCTGTCCATGTTCTTTCTTATGTTGCAGTAAGATCTAAGGTGGGGAAGGAGCAGTTTCCCTATCTCTTTGAACCAATAACAAAAATAAGAGTGATAATAATAGAAATCTGTTATTTGTATAACCCTCTGCAAAGGACATTTACTATGGAATTATTATTCGAAATTCATAACAGAAACTTAGATCCAGACATACATAATTTGCAACATAACTTTTTGTGGCAGCTAAATTATTTGGTGAACGGACCTATGTATTAATAGGTCGGATTGCAGAAAAAGGATTTGGAGTGAGGCACAATCCAACCTACCCCATTACTCTTCATGAATTAGGTGGCAAATTGTGACTTTGTCCAATGGATGGACATTAGAGGAATGGTGGCATACTGTCAGCAGTTCACAATGTCTGTGATCTTGTTTTAATTTTTTGTTTGTTTTAAGGCAGCCCTTTTGTCTTGAAAGAAAGTGCTGCATTTAAAAAATTGTATTTTAAAGATCCATTGAACTACTTAACGCTCTAAACTTTTATTTTACATTCACAACACAGAACATATCTTAAGATCACCACTTTGCCTTTGTAAATGGGTTACAACCACCTTTGAATAGTTGGCAGATTTGCCACTGACCTTAGGGAAAGCCAATGGGGCAAGCCCAAAAGAAGATGGTAAGCATATCGCATGTTTGCTCTATGCGGATGACCTGGTGATCATGGATCAGACCGAAATCAACCTACAAAGTAAACTAAATAAATTTCACGATTATTGCTAAAAAAAACTGGTGGTCAATATGGATAAGACTTCTGTAACTGAATTTCTTCTTACCTGAGCCTGTGAGGGGACAGTGTGTTTTCCCTGTGAGACGCTAAAGATATTTCCTGGACAGTGCCCTCCCGCCGCCGCAAGACACACCTGGCCGCCGAGTGGAGGAAGCAGGAAAAACCACAAATTCCAGGGGGGATAGCGGAGCCCCACGTCACCTCCCGACACCGGAGGCGCTTCAAATTGCGCGCTCTCCCCGCGTCGTGGGACGCGAGTGGGACGCCCGGACGAAGCCCGGACAAAGGGCGGACAGTCTTAGACAGTCCGAGACTGGCCGCGACTGGACTGGTCCGAACACTCTGCCCCTGCCAAGATCAAGGCAGTTTCTTGTAGTAAGACTATATTGCCTTACCTTATCAAATTTTATAGAGGATTATTGTTGTGCCCTCCCTTTTCCTAGTTTGAGTACCGCTTATTCTGTGTTATAAACTCCCAATATTATTTTGAGCGTTAACCTGTGTAGCATGCCGAAAAAAATAGCTCCAACCACGTCCAATACGATGGATAACTATTTGGTCCAGTTGGTAACGAAAATCAATAGCGAAAGGCGACAGTCATTAGGATTAAGTCAATCTCCAGTTCTCCCTCCCCTGAGCCCATCTCCATTATCTCTATTGGTAGACACATCATTGCAGGCTGCTAGTAGTGACGCTCCTGAGACCGATCTTCATGCCAGTAGCAAGTATGATCAAAGCGCACTCCTAGAGGTTGATCCAGAAATTGACCCCGTAACTGACCCGGAAAGTGATGCTGATTCTGACCCTGAGACACATGTCCATGTCATAGAAGAAGATCTTTCCTCCCCAGAGCAGGAAACTAGGGCAGTCAGAACATGTAGAAAGATCCAGCCCAAGCATGGCGGGTTACGGTCAGGGTTGAGGAGGAAAAGGGCCTCACCGCCACGGAAAACTAAGGATAAGAGTATGGATGTTGGGGAGGATAGTGCAAAGCATATTATGTATGATGAGCTATTTCTTAGGATAGCTGATATGATTGAGTGTAAAATCAAAGCTATTATCAAACCAATGGTGGCCAAAATTGATAAGCTCACTGCTGAGGTGAAAAAATTGGGCGGGATTCAGAATAAGGTTGTGGGGGAGGTTGGTAACATAGCAACTCTAGTTTCAAACCTAGCAGGTTTAACTGGGGAGAATGTTGTGAGTGTGGCAGAGGCAGGGAGGAGTATGACAGCAATTATCCCCCCTGGTCAGGTACCAGCAAATGCAGAGAATCACCCAGTAGTAAGAGAGGATGCTTTGTTAACATCAACCGTACCACCTGTACCATGTCAGGAGACAGACTCTCCCCAATTCATAGTAGAAGCTTCACCTCTGGTGTTGGTACTGGCAAATGTACCACCCCTGGTACCTGGGCAGTTAGAATCCCCACCATCTCTCTCTAGTAAGGCGCTGCATTTGCTGTCAGGTAACATGTAGATGGCTCCAGGAGGGAAACAGCAGTTAGCAGGGGAGATTAAGACGGCTAGAAGGGTAGCCTGGATAGGGAACAGACCGAAAAAGTTCAAAGGAGACTGTGTAGTGGTGAACTTTTCCAATTCGGCTGTGCTCCCTAATGTTTTGTCAAATATCCTCCCCCCTCAACGCAGGAGTGGCACTGTTGTTCCCCTCACCTTAAACATTTTCCATGGTGAGCAGCAAAACGTGACTTATCCTAAGACTCCAGGGCCAAGGTGGGACACCATGATGAATAGATGGGGTGTGGGTGCTCCAGCTAATGAATGGGGGATTAGCCTAGGAAATAGGTTTGGGATCCTGTCAGGCCTAAATGACTGCGACTGACTCACGAGGGATCGCAATACGGCATGTATTAGATTATCTGAGGTTTGTGGAATGGGTGACATTATAGCTCAGAGCACCGCCCTTACAAGTGACATCCCCACGCCCCAGACCAACACAATGGGCAAATGTAATATCTTAGTGGATTTGGATTTTAAGACCCTGTGCATGGCACATAAAATACTGCACAACGAAGGCCCCCCTATTCTTAGACCTCTTGTGTCCTTTCAACAATCAATTAGACAACTCAGATCTAACTCCCTTTCCCTTGCAAAAGTCCCCAGAATTAGAAAGGCCAGAACAGGTGGTCGCTTGTTCTCGTACAATGCTCCGAGACTGTGGAATGCCCTCCCAATCTCCCTGAGGCAAGAACAAAACCACCTTAGATTTAGGAAAAAACTGAAGACCCTCCTCTTCCCCTGAGCACTACCCCCCTTGATCGCACACTCTCCAGGATGATAGTTACCAGTGCCGGGATGCCCTAGGGTAGCTGTGCGCTCTATAAAACCCACAATCAAATCAATCAAATCAAACAAATGGCCCAAATCAACTACTTGACTGTATTGCTGACAACATAGCAAAAAACAAAATTGATTTAAATCTGGAGGCATTAGATACTAGTCTATGCAAGGGTATACTACCCAAAAAAAGGGCAGGGTAAGCGCTGAACCCCGCACCAAATTTGACAGTATTAATTCTCTTGCCCAATCCACTTTGGTGTCATGGAACGTGGCATGGGTGAGAAGTAAGGTAACATCCCTGGACTGGCTCGCCTTTCTGGATAATAAGGATATAATCCTCCTTCAGGAAACATGGCAGGTAACCCCGGAATTTAAGCAAGGATATTTAAACTTTTACACTTCAGCCATTCCTAGCTTACGGGGGAGACCGAAGGGAGGCTTGTTGACATGGGTTAAGCAGGACAGTAGATATTCCGTTACTCAGCTGGTCACAAATAGCCCAGATATTCTGCTAATCAAACTTAAATGCTCAGATTATAAGGACCTCTTTGTCTTTAATATTTATTCCAGGGGCTCCCAGGTGGTAAACCCACTGAAGCAGTTGATCAGTTAGATATTCTCCTTGAGCGATATCGCTCAAAAGGTAACATTATTGTTGCAGGAGATTTTAATTGTTGCTGTGAACTCCTAGATAGCTACGATATGGACCTTACAGTGGAAGAGGACTATATCTGGATGATCCCTCAGCTGACAATACCACCTATTAAAAAATGGTCAGAGGCAGCACTACAACTTAAAGTCCTATGTGTGGAGCACCGGTTACGTGCCACTAATGGAAGAATGAGTTCTGACAAACAGGGCACCTCTACCTTTAACAACGGTATATCTCATAGCCGCATAGACTACATCCTTACAAATAAAGAGAACTGGTCCAGTATTGACGATATGCGGATAGAGGAACGGGTAGAGAGTGATCATGACCCATTAATCCTGTCATTTAGGTTATTTGACTTACTTAAACGCGAGGGCCTGTGTGATTGTGTGGAGATAGCCCTCTCAAATAACCACAGACGAATTAGATGGGCTAACTGTGTAATGAATGAGGAAGGTGTTGCTGCCATGAGGGATTTGACTGTCCAGGCTATAGTAGAATTAAGGAACAATTCCACTGTGGAGGCAGTCGTATCAAATGTTAGTTGGATCCACAACAGTTTTTTTAATCAGTTAAGATCTTTCTTCGTCAAAAAGGTGACTAAAAAACAAAGTAGGCCAGCAAAGAAGGAGGATCAATGGTATGGCAAATCCTGTAGGGTTGCATACAGGGCCCCATCAGATGCAGTAAAAACCAAAGATATAGCTAAGATCAAGATTGCCCGAGTCATGTATAAAAAAACGCAACTTAAGGCAAAAGGTGACTGGGACAATGAATACTGGAGGGAGCTCCTGAGTGCTAGCAAAGAAAGATCTATGTGCTCCTTTTGGGATATGGTCAAACGGGGTAGGGGGATTAAAAGGGGTGAACCTACTAATTATGTTTCACCAAATGCTTGGGTCTCTCACTATGCGTCCCAGTTTGCCGCCGTGGACGAGGAGGAGGGAGAAGAGCGTGAGGCTCTTCTAAAAGCAATTGAGGGCACAAATCACCTTTCCTTTACCAAAGCTGATATCATTAGAACTCTGAACAATATCCCAAAAGCTAGGGCACCAGGCCTTTTTATGCATGACAAGGATCTTTGGGCCTCTTACATCCACCTGCTAGCTAATGGCATTGCGATGGGCTCACCAATACCAGAGTCCTGGAAGGGTGCCGAGATTATCCCAATCTTTAAAAAGGGGGAGTGCTCGGACCCAGGAAACTACAGGCCAATTAGCCTTATTTCTTGCATACAAAAGGTAGTGGCAAGGCTCTTACTGCAGCGTATTCAGGGCTGGATAGAGGAAAACGATATTTTGTCGCCTCTACAGGCAGGGTTCCGTAGCCATACCAGTACAATTGACCAAGTTTTTAGATTTGTTTTATTATATTGGCGTGTAGTGTTACTGGGGGGGGGTATGCTCTTTGCAGCTTTCGTTGATCTTAAATCAGCGTTTGATTTGGTTCCTCGTACTAAGCTGTGGGCAGCCTTACAAGAACAGGGCATCCCATTGGATATCCTGTCACTCCTCATCAGACTGCATGAAGATAATTTTGCCCGAGTCCGCTGGAACCAGCAGGGAAGTGTAACTGATAAATTCCCTATCGCAAGATGGATACGCCAAGGGTGTGTACCCCTACACTCTTCTCACTATACATCAACAGGGTGATCAGCTATTTTGAACAGCAACCAACCGATGCCCCCAAGTTGGATGGCAAGCTGATCCCCCTGTTGATGTTTGCTGACGACACACTATTAATTTCGAAGACACAGCAGGGCCTCCAAAAGGCCGTTGGAGTCTTTGAAGCTTTCTGCAATGACCATGGTCTTGTCATTAATACATCTAAGACAAAGTTCATGGTCCTACACAAAAATAAATATGCCAGAGGGAAGGTGGTTATGGATGGGGTTCAACTGGAGCAGACCCAAGTATTTAATTATCTGGGCATAACCTTATTATCCAAATTAGACTGGAAACAGCACACCAACCAGCTGGTCACGAAGCACGCACAATTGACAGGAGCACTCACTAAGGAATTTTATTTATTTCATAGCAGGCCAATCACCCCGGTTTTAAAGATTTATGACGCCAAAGTTGGAGCAGCAGTTCATTATGGGGCGGAACTGTGGGGGCTCAGTAACTTAAAAAGGTTGACGGGTGTGCAAAATTAATTTTTGCGCAACATCACAGGCTTACCGACTTCCACTCCATTGATCCCTCTCCACTATGACCTAGGGTCTCCTGGCCTCGAGGATATGGCCAGATATAGATTGGTTGCCTACTGGAGGAGATTATGGGTCACCCCAGAACTCTCCCAGTATGCACGGGCCTTCCTCGAGGTGAGAGACTCCGATAAGGCCCATAAAATATTATGGATGAGGGAGGTAAAAGCAATATACAAGGCTATGGGATTATCTCCATTGTGGGATGACCCAGTAGGGAATCCTTTTCCACCTAGAAAAACATTTCGAGACCTGTACTGGAACATGCTTGAGGCAAAGAGATTTGGCCGCTGTATTGAACCATCTTTTACGGCAGATTTCCTAGAACTTAAGCATTCTCCGGCCTTTGAGGCTTATTGGGACTGGATTACCATCCCAGGGGACAGGAAGAAATATCATCAGATTAGGGTGGGGACATTACCACTAAATTCTCTCACTGCAAAATGGCGTGGGGGACAAGGTTCGGCCTGTCCCTTTTGTCCCGATCAGCGGGAAGCCATTGGGCACGTTCTCTTTGCCTGTCCAGAATATAAGGTACCTAGGAGATCTTGGTTAAAACCTATTTGTGTCCAGTTAGGTCTCAAAACGGGTTGTAAGGCTGTCAGGATCTTATGAACTGACAACTCCCAAGCAGTAGTTATAGCCATAGCTAAATTTCTCCACTGGATGTGGATAATTCGGGCCCGTAAAATGACCCTACAGTAATTTCGGCCTATGACACCTGAGACTGTAAAATGTACTTAGTGACTAATGTACCTAGTGATGAATTTTAAAATATTTTTTAATGAATGAAATGAATTATATATCCATGTTTTTTTCTTCTTTTTAACATAACTTATTTAATGACTGTAATCTATGGGTTTGATGTTTGGCGTTAGGCCAATAATTGTTAATCGAGAGTTGAAGTGACGAACTGTGGATTTTACTAGCTGTCAATGAAGGGTAATTTTAAAATGTTAAATTGTAAAAAAAATTGAAAATGGCCAAGGCTGCAACTGTCTTTTATGATTGAAAAAAATCGAAATAAAGACTTTTTGAATTGATAAGACTAAAGCCCTGGGCTTTGGCCAGAGGAAAGTTGGGTTTGCATGGTTTTTGTGGTCTGAGAAAGTAGAAACCGTCACAGAATACAGGTATTTGGAAATGTAGATTGAAAGAAGTTTGAAATGGCATACCCATCTAGATGCGTTAAAATTAAGAACAGCAGCATTGATTAGCGGACTGAAATTGTTTAACAAAACCTATGGTGCGATGTCAGATAGACAAGTGTTAAAAGCTTACTCTGCCATGGTGCCTCCGCAGTTTCTGTATGGTGCAGAACTTTTATGCTTGAGTAACAAAAAGGGTTGGGATATTGAGGAAGGTAAAAATCTAAAAAAATCTATTCTCACTTCCCTTGTTGGCAATGTTACAGGCCATGAGACTTGAACCAGGACTGACCACATGGGGCATCTTATCCAGTATGGCCCTTCTTCGTTTTTGGCAACGCCTAGGAGCAGGTGAGAACACCAAAATATCACAATGGTGTAAAAATGGAATTCAGAACAGCGAATTAAAATGGGCAAAAGAGTCTAGAGCTATCGTGACGAAGCTGTGTAGCACGATGAAGGTTAAATTGTGTCCCATTACTTACATGATTAATTGTGATAAGAAGGTAATAAGGACATTGAGAAATGAAATATCACAGGCACAGGATCAAAAGTACCTTGCGAATAAAATCTCAGTACACTTTATGACTGTGGCATGGAAAAATGAACAATGCTTTCCCTATGTTGACAGGTTACCCGATTGTTGGTTGCGAAGAGAGGTTCTAAGGGCAAGAATTGGGTTAAACCTGTGTTATGTAAATAATGTGGTAAAAAGCTCAATGGTTGATAAGATGGGAAGATGTATTTGCACTTTGGGCACTTCATGTGATTTGTTACATATCTTAATAGATTGCCAGAAGTTTCTTGATATTCAAATCATGTTTTTTAAGACCGATTTTAAGCAAATATGAGATTAAGTCTAGCACCCAGGCTGTAATTTTGGTGACTGACATGTGCCACTTAGGTATTGCTGTTGCTATTGGGAAGTTTATGCTAAGAGTGAAGGCACTTCTTCTTAATGGTTTTAAATGAGTTTTTAACCCACCCAGATTTAATTAATTAATGGAGGGTGTATTAATTGTATCGTATTTTAAGACGTGTTTAGTGCATTTAAGATTATGCAATTTTAGATGTATTTTAATATATGTAATGTTTGAGGACCAATGGTCCAAATAAACGTAAATTAAACTTGAACTTGAATAGTTGATAACCTAAGAATGGTTTACTCGCAAACAATTGTTACATAGCATTTTGAAATGCAATTTAATAGGGATAATGTACCCGACCCTTAGGAATTTTGATTTGGTATGCATTTCTAACCCATTGTGTGATTTGCCAAGGGAGTGCTTGACAATCTATTGTTTCTGCAGTCGTATAAGGTACTAGTGTTCCCTTTCCAAACCAAAAACCTTCTGTGAGCCATTTCCACACTATCCCAAAATGTATACCCCCACTCTCACTGCATGTCCTGCTTTCAGCATTCTTTACATACTTATCAATGCAAACATTTTTAAACAATTCAACTGGAAAGATTATTTTCCCATCCACTGAACCACTCTTATGTTGCTGTAGTTGCTCAGGGCCATGCTCCCCCCCCCCCCCAACAAATATTCCTGGCTATGGGTCTGGAGGAGGCAGTTGAGGGCGGTGGTGGGTGCAGTCTCACAAGCACAGCTCTGACAATGCACGGCGCGGGTGCGGGCGCCCATGCGGACGATGGCCCTTGAGGGGCGAGGAGTACCCTCGGAGCTGCCTCTCGGCTGTCTCTCAGGTCAGCTGTTCCCTGCGCTGTCCTGTGCAGCCTCCTGTCCCATGACCGCACCCTGTGCCTCTCGCTCCGCTCACGTGCTCTCCAAGCCACGCCGCACTATTTCCGTTCCTGTTTCCGTCATAGATGAAAACAAAATCCACTCAAGCATAAACCCCCAACTCCCTGTCCGGCAAAACCTGCGTTCATCGCTGAGTTCAGATCCCGAGTTGGACACACTATCTTGTACGTGGTTCTCACATAGTTTGGCAACAAAATCATCGTCCTTGGCTGAACATTTCATTCAAATCTTGCCACGAGTCACTCAGTTTTTTATTGACATTCCTTCCATGATGAGTTTAGACCGTTACTGATCGTGGCGGAATAAGGGACACAGAAAAAGATAAACATGTCAAATAAAAAGTTTCGGATTTCTTTTCGTGGCTATTTAATAATTAGAAACTGCTTAGAGCTGCCAAAGTGGTTATTATTAAATGGTAAAGCCTGGTGTGATGCAAATCAGTTTGAGCAAATGCTTCAGTGCACCCAATATGTCAGGTATTTAGAGCAAAAAAACTGCCCCGCCTTTTAAACACAATGATTTCAGAGCTAGTATGATAAAGGCGAACACACGATTCTGTTGTCAAACAAATGGCGTGACTGAAGTCTCCTGGGAATCCCCAGTATTTCCATTGGCGCCTTTGGCAGCTCAGTGGAACGGCGGCCGCACAGACACTAATGAAGTAAACAAACGCTGCATCACATTTTACTCTCGCCTGTGTGTTGGGGAGGGGCATCACCATCAAGCCATCACAAGGGTGCCAGACCACCTCTAAAGAGCCCCCACTCCCAAACCATGCCCATCCTCGCTCTCTCGCACCCATTGCTGCTTATTTGTTATTGTTATTGTATTTGTGTAGTGTAATCTAAGCCCTCTCTGGCGTCGCATAGCCCTTTACAGAGAGGAGAGGTGTGGGTAAAATCCTCCCTCACCCTGAACCTGTCCTTTCAGGTTCCACTGCTGGCTCTTGGAGCCCTCTAACTCTTCACCCGAGAACAGCACAGAACCTCTATATTTTCAGACAAAGACTAAAGACCACCTATTCAGATTCTACCTTAAAGCTTCAGGTCCCATGATGCCCCCAAATACCTCTGGCACGGATCACCCACCTCCCCCCTCTATTATTGGAACTATTCATAATCCTGAATTTGACGCAGGAAATATGATTCATTCATTGTTCTAAAACTTTATAAAAGGCTCTCTTACGCTTGAGGTATTTAACCATATGTTTCACCTTCTTCCTATACCCTCTTCCTCCGGTCTCTAACTCCAATTTCTTCTCTTACCTTTCCTTTCCCTCCCCACACCCCAATTGCATCTCTTAGCTGTGATGTGCGTTTTTCCCCTCATAACTCATAATAAAGAGATTTATGTGTCTCTCAGTATTCGCTGTAAAGCATCTAAGTGCTGGTCTGGTGAAAAGAGTGGCCTGCAAAACCATAATTCAATAAATGGGTTACTTTGAGGCAGTGTTCTAAATGGCAATATCGAAGTGGCTGTGCAGTACTCACTACTTACAGTAAGTACTTGTTTGCTTCTGAGAGGTGCCGGTACTCTCCTATCAAAGGTGTAGCAGCAGTGTCAAGAAGAGCAGCAGGTAACAGTTTTATAGACCACTCTTTTCACCAGATCCGCACAGTGAGTCTGTCTCTGGGTCACTGAAATGGTAACAGGCCTTTGTACTCAAATTATTAGCTATAATAACCTTCATTGGAAAATGCATTTTCTAGTAATGTTTTATATTTTTCTGGTTGACAACTAATACATGTTTACGCTTTCTATGAAACCTTACTTGTGAACTTAAATGTTTTATTTATTGTTTACTTTGAAGAAGGTAGTACTTACCAAACTCCTGAGAACAAAAGAACACTTTAAAGTGAAAGTTATAAGTGATTTAACAGTAAAAGCAATGTATAAATTACATTCAAAGACAAATATGCAGCCTTCTCAACCCAGATCTCCCCATCTCCAATGTTCCACCTCAGGAAAATGCTCAACCCTGAGAGCATGGTTCACCTGTCTCAAGAAAGTGCAAATGTCCCAAAGTAAATAAAACAATGGAAATATGCATTGGCAAAGCCAAAAGATCTGGCTTGCATTTTCAATATTAAGCCCAACCTATTGGCTTTTCCAGCATTGAGGCCTGTATAAACAGGAGAAGGGACATGTAAGGAAAGCAGAGTTATGGACAAAGAGAGGCGTGACCAGGCAGAAATAAAAGAAAGCATATACTGGCAGTGAAAACCTCCAAAGTGGACTTTTCACTGTGGCAAGGCTGTCTCTCCCATTGGTTCACACTGGATTACACTATTACCTGTAATACATACTAAATTCAGGTTGCTAATAGCTAGAAAAATGGTTCAAATACTCAGTTTAAAAGTAGTTTTAAATCCAGTTTAATGGTCAAGTTAGAGTTTATATTACTATTTCGAAAATGAGCTTTTTAGACAGTTGCCTTTTGCCTGCCTAAAACCAAAAGTCTTTCCTGTCAGGGTCAGCTGTCACCTGACTCCAAATGTCTCTACTGTGTCATGATGTGTTTTGCTCCCAGACAGTGTACAAAGGGCTGTTTCCGTGGCAAGTGGGACTCCTCTTGTGACAGGATGGCCTAGGGGTTGTGCCCTGCTCCCTACTGATCTTCAAAGATTATCTACCTTGTCAATGACAGTTGAAGCTCACCCCTAAGCCTACCTCCCATTTGTCTATTGAGTCAGGCTGCCACCAAACCCAGTGGAAGAAGAGAAACTGATAAAAGAACTGGTTTAGGCGGTGGCAAAGGCTTGCTCTCCACCCACAGGCTGGCACTGGTCATAAAAGTTGTCAATGCGGACTTCTCCTCAGAAAACTCTGGTGCCTGTAAAGAATTAGAAGAAAGACTGCCCTGCTGTTTAGAGAACCTGAAGGAAGACTGGGCCTGCCTACCTTGAACCCAGGACCCCAGATGTTACTCCAAGGGCCAGCTGGCTGATTTCCTGTGTGAGCCTCAGGAATATAAAAAGCTTCCATTAGTCCCTACCCTACAACTGCCTAGCTGACCATTACCAAATGGTTCTGCCCTGGACATTGCTGCTGGCCTCTGTTGGAGTGAGCCCTAACCTGCCAGTGATACCCCATGGTCCTGTACACCTGGCTGCTGTAAGTGACTACTCTTCCTGTCCCCAGATTGCAAGAAATGGAAAGTGTCACTTAGAAACTTTTGGCAACATTCTGCATGGTGAACTGACTGAGACCAGGTTCACCATTGAATCCACAGCTGCCGACATTTAATTGCCAGTTGGCCTCAGCTTGCTGGTTTGCCCCGCTGAAGGAGATCTGACGTCCCGAAAAAAGTTTCTAAGTCTGAACGTAGTGCGCTATATCATTACCTATGCCGAACAGCATTCGAGACCTTCCTGAGCAGAGACATCAGACTTTACTGACTCAGAGCTTTCCTGCCTTCGAGGATGACCAAGCTGGAATTGCTCTCTTCAGTGGCCAAGGGGACTTTGTTCCCCAACCATTAATGCGTCAGGAGGTCCCTATGCAGAGCGGGTCAGAAAGTGGGCAGAGACTCATACTGACATCTCAGTAATCCGGTTGTGGGAAACTTAGTTATTGTGACAATAGAGAGCTCTTGGCTCCCACCGACCCTCAGCAATCAAGGGGAGTTCATCCCCCAACCAGTAGCACCCCAGGAGGCGCCTGTGCTGAGTGGTTGAGAAAGGGGGTGGGGTCTCCAAGAGCTCTCAACCTCTCTGACCTTTATTTAGCCCCCTATTTGCTCTTTCTGACCTTTATTCTGCATCTTCCTGCTCATTTCCATCCTTCATTTTGCCTCTTGCTGCTTGTTTCTGACCTCTATTTTGCCTCTTTTTGCTTGTTGCTGACCTATTGTCAGCCTTTATTCTGCCTATTTCTGCTCATTTCCAACCTTCATTTTGTCTCTTGCTGCTATTTTCTGACCTCTATTTTGCCTCTTTCTGCTCATTGCTGACCTTTATTCTGCCTCTTCCTGCTTGTTGTTGGCCTTCATTTTGCCCCTTTTGCTTATTTTCTGCCTATATTTTGCTTCTTTCTGCTCGTTTTTCACCTTTATTTTGCCTCTTTCTGCTCATTATTGATCTCTATTTTGCCTCTCTTTGCTCGTTTCTGATCTTTATTTTACCTCTTTCTGCTTGTTGCTGATCTCTATTTTGCCTCTTTCTGCTTCTTGGTGGCCTATAGTTTGCACCTTTCTGCTCGTTGCTGACCTTTATTTTCCCTCTTTCTGCTTATTGGTGCATGGCCCCTGCATTATTTTCATATCATTTGTCCGCACACATACATATTGTTAAGTGCCCTAGGGAAGTGCCGGTCCCCGAAGGGGTGAGGGGGCTGCATGGGCTTACCGCATTCGTCTATAAACAATTGCCCTGGAGAGGTGGTGGTTCCCAGGGTACAGGGGGCGCAGTTCGGGCAACCACTGCGTACAAAAAAAAAAAAATGCCAGGGGGGTGGTGGTCCCCCGGGCTTTTATAAACTCTAGGAGTGGGGCCAGTGTGGCCCCCTCCCATTTCACTCCATGCCCCTGTACGTGGCCCGTTTGGGGGTTAATTAAAAAGAAGTGCAGGAGCCCGCACTTGTTTTTGTTTATATTTTTACTGCAAATTCACAATTTTCCTGTATTTGTTTTTTAAAATACTGTTTTGGCCTGTTGGGGACCCCAGGACTAACCTTATGGGGTCAGGATATTCCTACTCTTTCCTCTTTTTCTTTTTTGACATTTGTTTTGGACTCAGATGAAGCAGAGCCCCAAGGTGGCTGCCAACACTTCCGGGGTGAAGTAGTGGCATTTCCCTGGACAAGCTTGTTACGTTCCATAAAGTTGTTGTAGCCACAGATATCACTAACTATATTTTCTTAAATTTCTCAACATCACCCAAACGGATTTACACCAAATAATAAAAATCACAATCTGCGTAACCAAATCTACCTTTCTGCCAAATTTGATGGAATTCCATTCAACGGTTCAGGCAGTAGTCGTGTTCAAAGGTCCTATAGGTATTAACATAGGAAAACACATTTTGTTTGACACACCTTTTTCTCACCCCAAAACCTTTCATGCACAACAAGATTAGGTGAGGATTCGTCAAATGACACCAAGGATATAGGCAAGTAAAAAACACTTTTCCTACGGAAACAGGGCCCTAATTATAACTAGCTGCTGGCAACTGGCAGTAGTATATAAGTATATGAGTATATATATATATATATATATATATATATATATATATATATATATATATATATGCGCTAATACTCTCATAGCGCACCGCACACGACAGCACTCTCCAACTCTCCAAGAGAAGAACGGACACTTGCAATCCGGTAATATATGCAGCAGTGTTTTATTATTTTGCTTAGTGAATCAGGAGTGCCACGATCCAACGCGTTTCGGCGATTCCAGTCACTATATATATATATATATATATATATATATATATATATATATATATATATATATATATATATATATATATACATAAACAAATCCACTTCCTCCGTTTCACCGGGACCTATGACTGCGGTGCAAACCAGGGGCAGAGGTCGCCCTGTAAACTATGTCTCCCACCAAGCACAGTAGCCGCTGTGCGAATGCACTTCCACTCCAGTCCTTCACTAAATTTTCAACGAGAAGGCGCTTGTGCTCAAGTTGTTATTTATTTCCTCATTTTGGTTCCAGCATGTAAATACACGGAAAACATGGAACAAGAACGGACACTTGCAATCCGGTAATATATGCAGCAGTGCTTTATTATTTTGCTTAGTGAATCAGGAGTGCCACGATCCAACGCGTTTTGGCGATTCCAGTCACTATATATATATATATATATATATATATATATATATATATATATATATATATATATATATATATATATATATATATTCAATGAAAAAACCATAGGTTATAGAGAATATATAGTTAGGAATTAGCATTTACAAAACCTTGAAAATTCACTGAAAAAACCATAGGTTATAGACCATATATAGTTAGGGATTAGCATTTACAAAACCTTATTTTATTTGCACAAAACCATTGAAATTCCATATATAGTTAGTTGCACTAACTATATATCGCGCACCCGCAATCCACTGCTGATGATGTCACATATTACATCATTCATGACATGGTCAGTGACATCACTGATGACATCACTGATGACATCTCAAATGACATCACTGATGACATCACTGATGACATCTCATTTGACATTACTGATCACATCACTGATGATATCATTCATGTAATAATACGATGAACCTCTTCAGACTCTAATATAACCTTAGATACAATCAGTGTAAACAGACACTCACAGACTGTCACTCATCCATGGAGTTACTCACACACCTAGTCAGTCATGCAAAGAATCAATCACACCTCCATTTCCTCAACTATACAGTTATACAAACTTTACTTATTCAAACATATACTAACACATATTTACTCTCTTATACAATCCCTGATACAAGTTCACAATGATCCATACAGCCACTCACACATTCACTGGCTCTTATGCACAGTTATTTATATATGTCAACTCTCACATGTACTGTGTTTTACATATGTACTTACTTTGACATGTAGCACTGAGATATCCATTCACTCACCAATACACTCATGCACACAGTCAACCGCCCATACAGCTGTTTCCACATGCACTTTTGAAACCATACATCTAGTGAATCAACTGCTCACACATCTATGCACAGAGTCATACACCTCCCAGCCACCCACACACACACTCAGTCTCCCATACAAATACTTGGGCAACCAATCAATTACCCATATAGTTACTCATATAGCTACTTATCAACACATGCAACAGTTTACAGAACAACAGACATAATGATGCACAAATTAAGACAGTTTAGTCACTAACCCATGCACTCAGTGAGACACAGTTAATCACTCACTCATACAGTCAGTCATGCACCTACTAAATCCTTCATCCAGACACTTATACATCCACTCATTCTTCAGTATGTAAGACATATTTTAACTTTACAGAAACATACAGTCACTGGATGTTGTCATCAGTGATGTCATCAGTGATGTCATTTGAGATGTCATCAGTGATGTCATCAGTGATGTCACTGACCATGTCATGAATGTTGTAATATGTGACATCATCAGCAGTGGATTGCGGGTGCGCGATATATAGTTAGTGCAACTAACTATATATGGAATTTCAATGGTTTTGTGCAAATAAAATAAGGTTTTGTAAATGCTAATCCCTAACTATACATGGTCTATAACCTATGTTTTTTTCAGTGAATTTTCAAGGTTTTGTAAATGCTAATTCCTAACTGTATATTCTCTATAACCTATGGTTTTTTCATTGAATTTCAATGGTTTTTTGAAAGCTAATATCTGTAGCTGTAAAATGTATTCTTCTTTAAATCTTAAAATATATTTTACATGTTTTTTATACATTTTTTTAAGAATTTTTTTTTGTTTCGCTCCCAGTCCGCGAACCGGTCAGCTTCCCGTTAGCTCAATTTAAAGCCGCTGCTTGGTCCGCGAACCGGTAAACGTTCCTTTAGCGTAACTGTTACGTTAGCATGACGTTTTGCGTTGTCGCGTAATACGTCATTGGACGCGCCAAGTTAGCGGACCCGGAAGCGGACCGGAAAGCGGAGCAAAGCACGAAACGTAAACACAGCAGGTCATGTGACTTGGTAATAACACTTTTCATTGGTTCATTTCACTTTTGGTTTCCTAATGATGTAATACTAGGTCATGTGATCTAAAATTAACACTTTTCATTGGTTTAGAACTTTTGCTTTTCCCAAATGATGAAAACCCCTCTTTCTTTCCTCACTCTGACTTTCATCTTGGTGAGAGAAAGACCCTTTTACATTCTAGAGAAATGGCTTCAATTGTTGCTTCAGCTAGTGTTCCCCCACCACCACCTCCACCTCCTCAAGGGAAGAAAGGACCACCTGCTCAACCAATCTTTGAAGAAGAGGAAGATCAAGAAGAGGAGGAAGAGGAGGAAGAGCCTCAGTTTTTGCCAGAGGAGCCCAGGAGGTACAACAGAAAGGAAAACTTCATCTGGCAATTTTTTAAATTTCCACCAGGGCAAAAGAAAGTCAATGCCAGATATGTCTTTTGCCGTATTTGCGACGATCGACTTTCAAGGGGGACGGACAAAAAATATTGTTTTGGAAATTATACGATGCACAGGCACATGAGTAGGTGGCACCCAAATAATTATAGTGCTGCCCAGCTTCGCGATGAACAGCAAAATCCCCCGGCAATGGCGAGAAGATCTGTCGTCCCAGAAGTATCGGGACCAGAGGCGAGGGAGGTGATCCCGAACATTCAAATGGACATGGGGGAAGTAAAACAAGTGTGCGTGTGGTGCAACCAATTAATATGCTACCGAGAAAGTAGCATTACTCTTATAATAAAAGCTATCAAAAATCATGTTTGCCCGAAACGCCCCAAAAAATAAATTCTTCCTTTTTTCGTTGCTCCTGTTGAGCCCTCTTCAATGAATCATTTTTGTTTCCCCCCTCCCCCCCAAAAAACAAAAAAATTACAAAATGTTCAGAAAAAACAAAAAAATATATAAAAAATGTTCAGAAAAATAATAAAAAAAATTTAAAACAAGAAAAACCAAAATAAAAGTTCTTTTCAGAACTACCTCCCCATTATAAAAAAATTGGTAGAATTTTTGAAACTCTGCCAACCTCTATTTCTTTTAGTTCGCTCCCAGTTCGCACTCCGGTACGGGAACCAGGAGCGAACCAAAACATTTTTTTAAAAAAAAAGAACAGTAAGTATAAGGAAAGGAAACAGACAGTTATGTTACAAGAAAGACAGCTATAGGGAGTAAAGAAAAGATACTGTTACCCGCAATTCACTTCTGATCATGCCACATATTACATCATTCTTGACATGGTCAGTGACATCATCAGCAGTGGATTGCGAGTAACAGTATCTTTTGTTTACTTCCTATAGCTGTCTTTCTTGTAACATAAATGTCTGTTTCCTATCCTTATACTTACTGTTCTTGTTTTAAATTTTTTTTTAGATCATTCAGAAACAGTAACATTAATAGAGACAGAATGAGTGAATAATAATGAAGAAGTATGAGAAGAGAGGGACTGAGAAAAATACTGGAAGGAGTAGAATAATTAAGTAATAGAGAAAGGAATGAGAGAAGTAGCAAACGCAGGAAAGTAAGGATTAAAGAAATGAAGCAGTAGAACTAATAGATGTTAAATGTGATAGATTAAATGATTGATTCAGGATGACGATAAGGTGTGTCCTCTCCAAAAGTTTGTTTAAGGTGAGGCCTACTCAGGGTTGCATATCAAATTTATGCTTGTTGAAGAATACAGAGGAGATAATACATGTGAAGGCCTACCATTGAAGTAAAACATGTCCACTTCACTCTTGAACAACAGCCAGACCTCTTCTGTGTCCATAGACAGACCTAAAGTTCATCTGCACAATGTCATTCGTAAACTTAGAAAACACAAGTAATGTAATTTGAAAAACGTGGAGTTTCTTTTGCTCATTTCACAATCACATCACCTGTGTTGCCTTTGCTTAGGTATCTCATAGTGCAGATGTAGTTCAGCATATGAAACAGTACGCAGAAGTGCAGCAGTGTATGCATTAATACATGTGAAGGCCTACCAATGAAGTAAGTCATGCCCACTTATTACATCATTCATGACATAGTCAGTGACATCATCAGCAATGGATTGCGGGTTAAAAGAGTAGAAAACATTTACCTTATAATTCTTGTTAACTTTTTCAAATATTTGTTCATACTTTCAATCTGTCAAAGAGAGAAGAAACATTTCAAAAATATTAAAACATGTATTTAAAAATTTGAAAAGACAAGGGAAAAGGTTCAAGAAGAAACAGTTTTTCAATAACTTTGACATTTACAGAAGCCTCTGCTGCTATACGTCCCCTACACAATCCTAAAGATATATATTTTAAACAAACAGTATCTTGATGCTGATGAAGTGAGGCCTATTTTCGAACATGGTGCATCTTTTGCACTGCTGATGTCTCACAATAGTGATGCAATAGCAGCGCAAAAAAGATGTAAAGCCATCATAAAATTGTGTCTAACATTTTAAATGATTCTTTCAGGATACAAATAAGATATGTCCTTTCAAGAGGTTTCTTTAAGGTGAGGTCTATTCAGTTTTTAAAAAAAAAACAGTACCCAGAAATGCAGCACTGTAAGCATTAACTTTGACACTTACAGAAGCCTCAGTTTCTCCATATCTACCTCACATTTCTAAATGTATATCATAAGTACAAAAAGTAGAACATTAATTATACATGTTAAATGGTTTATTTTTGCTGTTCTCAGAATGTATCAAATTTCACTTAAATCAGTGACTTGAAGGTATTCATCATGTAACAGCGGGGAAAAAAAACACTATCAAAATGATTGTGTTTAAAAAACCCATACAACCTAAGAAATCTGAATTCAAAACTCCTTAAAATTAACTTACTTTCCATAACGTCGAAGGATGTCCTATGAACAGCATCCACTCTGTTGTGCTATAAATATTTTCTGCCCGCCACTTTCTGAAACAAAACCTCCATCGTTTTGAAAAATATGTTACATACAATAAAATACTTCTCACATTCTACCACATGTTTCCACTTGGCCAAATCATGTTGCAGCGTTTTTCAACTCTTGTAATTCTTCTAATGAAATCCCGTCATTTTCTATTTTCGCAACTTTCAAAAAGAAAACATTTAAGATTACTTTCACAATCCTGGACTACTAATATCTTACCCTTCTTGCTCACTCACGTTCTACTTTTCCTATGACACTGATACTTCTTACTATGAAGCAGACTTACTTGCATCAGGTTTATATAGTTGGATTTTGTAAAATGACATTATAATTAAAAGTTTTGGACCAATAATCTAGACAGCATTGCAGACTTACATTCCCTCTACTTCATGAACCTTTTGCAATTCCTCAAAGGAAATTCCGAAATTCTTCCCTTAAAATTTTGGTTTTAAAAACACCAGGTAAGAATTTTTAAGGTCAAACAGCAATTTTTTTTTGAAACTTACAACAGAATCGTTGCAGAATGACCAGCCGTTTCTAGACTTTAAATAAGCTGTGTAATGTCCTGATGTTGTTGAAGGACCGTCGTGATAGATAATTGCTACAGTTACAAAAGTCCTTCCTGATATTGACAGCTGAGAAGCAACAACATTTTTTATTAAAGTTGACAATTTTGATCCATCAGGCCTACATCGTTGGATCATTAAAATGACATACTGGCCATATCTTCGAATAAATAATGTGGACATCATTTCAGATTTACATTGGCTACACTCCATGTTGTGATCCGCTGCATTTACTAGCTTATTAAAGGAGACTGATTTACTATCTGGCAAAGTTAAATATATAAATCTTTCTGAGTCTACACTAGTAGTACTTGATACCATACAGTTCTCGCAGTCATGCTGCCATTGATAAGAAAGCCCAAACAGGTGATCTACATCTACACCCTCATCTTGCAATACATCAAGCATATACATTAAAAACTCCTGACAATCCTGCTGATTATTTTCAGAGAAGTCTGTTTGACCTGAACATTCATCTAACAGATAACGAACTTCAGACACACTTTCTACTTTTGTTCGATCAGTGCTACATTTCTCTAATACAGAATTCAACAAGCAGCATAAACTTTGTTCCGAATTGAACACAATCTGTTCTTTTAAAGTCTCTAGTGAAAAGAGAACATTAACCACTACATTTGCATAGCAGTTGACACCAGAACTGTTTTCAAATTGAAAACCGACAACATCTTGAACAGAATCCACTTTCTTTCTGCATACAATTTTCGTTTCATCGACTTTTGGGCTTTTTGTTACAACCTCCCTACTGTTACTGATATTTCTTTGTTTCCGGCCTACCACACGTTTCTCAAACAAAGGATATTGAGGCAAATGTGGCGCATACTCTTTTCTTAACCTATTGTATTCCTTAACACAATCTAGATCCGCACAAATGTTTGTGACATCACAGTCAATCAGGTACAATCCTGATAAAGTTCTAACTCGTGACAATGCCACATATGCCATACCCTCCTTGAACACAGAACTGCCAATATTCACCAATGCACTATCTACACTTAAACCTTGCGATTTATGGATTGTCACCGCATATGCCAAGCAAACAGGAAACTGTTTACGGCGAACATATAAACCTTTAACAAGCAAAAACCTAGCAGAACAACGACCAATTAGCTGTACTTCCTCAATGCCATCAAATTTAATTTTTAAAAATTCAATACCATCTCTACTTCTGTATTTCTCAAAATCAACAACATTACCCATTGATCCATTTACCAGACCTCTTTCAACATGTAAATTCCTTCTCAAAATGATTCGGCAATTTAAGCATACATTCAAAGTCTTTTCAAAACCCGCTGTTTTAGATATAGTCTTCTCTAATGAATCCAATTTTTATTTCAAATTCTCTGACAAAATAATTGTTGATCCCATATGCTCTATTTTGTCAATAGCTTCAAGTTTCACAATCTCTTGCTTTTCTAAATTCAACATTTTGTTGTTGAAGATGGCACATTCTGCAAGAGTTGGCATCAAACATATTCCGGATTTCTTCTCAGTAATTTTCTGAAAAATATTCTCAGGCACAATGTCTTGTTCGGGATATAAATTTGACAGTAATCGTGCATTTAAAGCTTCTTTCCCATGCTCGGTCACTTTTCCAATTCTAATATCTTGTAGAATATTCTTGTAATCTTCATCCTTCGCCTGACGCATATTTTCATGCAGTTCAGCATAATTGAAATTTAACCATATATTAACGTTGCCAATGCTCCCTAGGCACTTCCTGCTATCTTCATGCGTGAGTATTTTGAACACAGGTTGTCCTTTCACTGGTGTCAGCTGCAGAAGATCTCCAAAAACAATGATGTGTTTGCCACCAAATAACACATCATATTCAGTTTTAAGAACTTCTTGCATTCTCAAATGCACAAAGGCAAGCATGACATTGGAAACTATGCTTACTTCATCAATGATAAGAAGTTTCATTTTCCTCAAGATTCTTGAAACTTCACAACAAGCATCTCCAGATAACTTGTGGTATTGTAATTTGTTGTCATGCTCCACCGGCAGCATCAGTAGACGATGCAAAGTAATCCCTTTAATGTTATGTGCTGCCAATCCAGTAGGAGCAGTAACAACACAAGACAACGATGTCTCAGTCCTTTCCTGCAAATAACAAGAAATTGCTTTAATGAGGAAACTTTTTCCAGTTCCCGCTTCTCCACTCACGTACAGTCGGACTGGCTTCAACGATGTACATGAGCACTCTTTCTTCTCATGACTTAATCCATGCTCAATTTCCTTGGTAACTTCATCATATATTTTCCTCTGCTCAACGTTGAGTTGTTTTTCCAAGTCTTGTAAGTTAACTGCATCCCCCTGAGCATGTGCCATGGCTCTTTCCACTTCATTCATAGCAGTGGCAGCTTCATTTTCGATAATAGGTCCTCCTAGTGGATCCTGACTCAATGAAACAGAACTCTGACTGTCCTGAGAACTGTCTCTGGCAATCTCAGCTGCAATCGTTGCTTCCTGCTCAATTTCCAAAGTCAACATTTCATGATATTTGGGAAAAGCAGGACATTCTATGGTCTCCTTAGCAGCAGTGAAAGAGTCTTCGTAACAGAGGAAATCTCCAAGCAGTTCCTCTTCTGCACGCCAAGGCTTGAAAAGTTGCAAAAGTGCTAAATAGAAAAACTCCTTTTTTTCTGGAGATTCGCCACTCAATTTTCGATGGTTTACTAATTGGCATTTTCTTTGCTTGACCAGACATCCCTCACTTCCAATTACGGCATACACTCCTTTCTCAATATCTTCTTTGATGTTCCTCTTGAATATATAATTTTGTAAAACCTCATATAGACAAACATTCTCAAGGTGACTGCTTCGATTTGAATAATATGTATCCAACATGTTGGTCTTCAAAATGTCGGTACTGTTTGGCTCCTTTTCTGCCAAATACTCAATTTCCCGGACAGGTTTTAGAACTCGATTTCGCGTTGCAGCAAGACCAAGACTCGCCCAAACGATACTCCTGGATTTGGCATAGAGACTTGCTGAAGACAACCGGTCACAACATTCGTAAGCTCCGATTTCTCGATGCGACAACATCTTCAGACTGAAACTGTACAACTTCTTGCTGAGGCTCTTTTCATGGGAAATGTCCTCCCACATATCCTTCAATTCTGTCTTTTCTTTTTTGGTGATGTAAGATGTCACATACCGAGCCACAGCCATACAGTTGTCAGCCACAAACTGTATATGCATGTTAGCATTCCACATGGACAAAATCACTGGGTTGTAGTCGTTGATGTACTTGGACTCTTCGTTCCTTTTCAAATTGCATGTATTTTTGGGTGATGTCCTCGTCACATTATGTCACAGTGAAGACATCAAACTGTTCACTCTTCCTTTAGAAATCACCGGTCGTGGAAAGTTGAAACGACATTTGGTGTAGAACTTGTCCTTGTTTCTGAATTTACGACGACAGTACTTTCCACAACGATGGCTTTGGAAACATAGAACTTGTTCTCTTAGGCTTTTCTTCTCCGTTGCGTTTGGAACAGCACACGTAGAATACTGTTCTATGAAATTCATCACTAAGTCATCCGGATCTGTTCCAAATTTAGGTGCATCCTTGATCCACAACAACATATGTATATGAGGAGCACCTCTTGCTTGGTACTCCTTTCTCCAGAAGAAATCCAACACCTCTCCAAGAGGTGGATTCTTCTTATTTGTGATGAAAGACATCATAGCTTCAAATCTATGATTGAAGTACCTGCATACATTCACTGGATCCAAAGAACACAGTTCTCCAGGTGTCTTGAATTCAATGTTTTCAATATTTCCATTTACCTCTTGTAGAAATTCAAGTAAGTCTTCCCAGCCATCATCGGCACAGCTCAGAGTAAGGAACCATGTTGGAGTTCCTAAGTTCCTCAGCATACATTTTAAATCACCATGACAACGGTACCAGTACTCATTAGTACCACGCTGACACGCCATGAGATTAATTAGGTGAGAATCCAAAATACTGTCTTGGACATTAACTTTATGCATAAAATCACTTGCCGAGATGTTTCGCATCTGTATACCACTTTTTAAGATGTGGTTCACTGCATATGACAGTCCAGACAGATCGCTTTCAAACAGGAGATGAAACAAATAGGGAATGCATTGACGAAACCTAGGATCTTCTTCATACAATCGTAAAGTCCGGTATTCAGACGCAGGAATTTGATGAGGTCGCTCATCATATCTTCCTCCTCGACCTGTGGGAAATAGCTGTGGGAAACACCGAGCTTCCAAACTTTCCTCCCAAACACTAATGGGACTCCCTTTGGCTTGTTTCATTTGAAACAACTCAATTGCATTCCCCATGACTTCCTTGGAATGCAAAGGATGAACACAATAATGTTCATATATTTCTTCACTTTTAGAGGCCTCTACTTTCTCAATTTGGCCAGCACACAAATCGCTATCCTCTTCATCACTTACTTCCTCTTCTGCAACATATACATTTATATAGTACTTATTATTTTTCTTCAAATACAATGTTGCCTTTTTGACTTTCCTAACATCCACTAAATCTTGCCATATTTTCTTATTCTTTGTCGGAACACCATTAACCAAGATAACCAAAGGTTCCTCTTCAACTTTTTCTACTCCAATTGTGTTAATGTTTTTGTTCAAATCTAGAGGCAAATAAACAACTCTTCCCTTTAATCCTCTCTGTAAATCTGCTGGAGGCAACTTCCCTGTCTTTGGCTCCATTCTTACAATAGCCTGAAAGGGATGGATACTTTGAATCAAAATAGATTCATAAGTATTTAAATCCTTCAATTCAGAAGGAATCTCAACCAATTCAAGATTATTATGAACCGCCCTAGCAGGCATCTGGTTTTTGTTTAATTTGTTACAACAATAAGTACACACACGTTGATCCGATCCCAAATCAAAAGAATTTTCTACCATCAAGTATGTGGCGAAATCCTTCCATTCACTATTATTTTCCCTTTCACTTTTTGCATATAAATCCACTAACTTAGTCTGATTCTTATAAAAAGTGCGTCGACAACACACACAAGTGAAATTAGGCCTCTCACTTGATTTCATCTGGAACATGGCAATTTCCTTCTGAAAATTATCTGTACTAGAAACCTGTACATTATCTTCAACATTACCTTCTACTTCTGGGTCAATTTGAACATTCTCATCTTTACTACCAAAGTAACAAAACTCAATTTCTTCACAAATATTCTTCACATCTATTTCAGAACCATGCAAAAGAGCAGCACATAATTGTTTAAGCATAATTGCTGGACTCTTAGCATAATACAACATTCTCACTAATTTTCTCACTTTATTATGATGCACTGCTAGCATCCTGAAATGATGAAAAACACTATGGCATACTCTCCTGGAAAGACAAGCCAGTGAATGACCCCGCAAACCTGTCATTTGTCTCACTCTGCAAGGATCTAAATCTTGCAACAACTTCATTTTCTGCTTCAAACTTTTCTTATTAAATGTCCGTATAAAATCACAAAGCAAATTGATGGAAACCTGTCGCACACTGCAAATAGAACTACACTTCCAAATGTACACAGGACCCTTAGGACGTCTTCCTAAAACCTCATCACTTAGCGCCTCTTCTGTCTCTGTTGTCACAAGTTTTTCTTTTTCAACTGGACAACCATCCTTCACTTCATAAGCTCGACCACTGGTGTCAACTGCAAACACCAAATCATTATCCTGAAAATAACTCTCCTCATTAAAAAATGCCTCACAACTTGAACTATGCATCCATTCTCCGGAAAAAACTTCACAAAAGTTACTACGATTTACTACTCTCTTCCATCTACTTTTTGTTTTGAAATCAGAAATTACCTTGCTTAGTTTCCTAATTCTATTGATTACCAAAATAAACAACTTTCGCTTAATTTCAAAAGCATGAACAATAATTTTCTCTACATTTTTCTTCTTCTTATAAAATGCCACTTTCTGTTGGCCTTTCTTAATATTTTTTAATAAATTAACTATTATCCTGTTGCGGAACATTCGTTTTCGAATGTCCCTAAACTGTTGTTTCCTTCTACTATCATGCACAGAGTTATCTCTTGCTCTACCAGTAACATTTTTGATTGGTCTTTCCTTACCATTTAAATTGCTTTTCTTTTTCTGAACTGAAACATTTTTTGGATAAATACTTTTTTTACTACAAATATTTCTTAAGAATGATTTTGTGCTCTTACCCGGAGCTTTCTTGTTGTTTTGAAAAGTATTTTGGGAAGAGGACTGCTGCAATAAAAGATCATCCTGCTGTCTTTGACGTTTTCTAGCCTTTCTAATTCGATTTTTCGTTGGCATTTTTCAAATTTGGAAAAGATCTGCAGTTGAATCTGTGGAAAAATATAATAAGAAATGTTATTAACCACTATTACCAAACAGTAAATGAATAACAGTCATCAAAAACTTAACGCCCTACTTATTATTTAACATAACAAATCTTTTGCACCAGCACTGCATCACAAAAATGTCACACAGTGGTACAAAACAGGCATAAAACAATCATAAATCTCTCCCTAAAATTTTAAATGATTAATTCAGATTGACGATAAGGTGTTGCCTATCTAAAGGTTTGTTTAGGCCCAGATCTTTGGACTGGGGTGAATGTGTGTCATTGATCCACATTCAGTCCATCACCTGTTTTGTTTGTTTGAGGTGAGGCCAACACATGGTTGCAGATAAGATTTTCACTAAAGAAAACAAAGGAGATAATACATGTGGAGGCCTACCAATGAAGTAAGTCATTATTTGAAATCAATTACATTTCTGGATATGTACTGCTAGAGCTTCATAGGTTGTTTTGGGTCATATTTATAAGGCATATGAGTGTCTATGATGTTATTTTTCCTTTTTAAATGGAAAGCGTTCTTCATGGTGCAAGTTTCTTGTAAATACGCTCCCACTTGCGTTTGGCAAATTTAGATTTTGATTATGGGAGTTACATAGCCATGTTAATAATGTCCAAAAAATGGTGTTAGGGCATTCCAAAAAACGCTTTCATGTGTCTCAAGGACATTTTCAGTCATTTCCTCTTGAATGCAGGTATACAATTGATTTATATGCTGTGTTTAAAAACGATTATTTGAAATCAATTACATTTCTGGATATGTGCTGCTAGAGCTTCATAGGTTGTTTTGGGTCATATTTATAAGGCATTTGAGTGTCTGCTATGTTATTTTACCCATTTTAATTAGAAAGCGTACCTCATGGGTCAAGTTTCTTGTAAATACGCTCCCACCTGTGGTTGGCAAATTTAGATTTTGATTATGGGAGTTTCATAGCCTTTTTATTAATGTCCCAAAAATGGTGCTAGGGCATTCCAAAAAACGTTTTCATGTGTATTAAGGATATTTTAAGTCAATGAGGAAACACAGGTGATGTAATTCTGAAATGAGGAAAAGAAACTCCACATTTTTCAATTACATCACTAGTGTTTCCAAGGCCTACCAATGAAGTAAGTCATGTCCTCTTTACTCTTGAACAAAGGGCAGACCTCTTTTGAATCTGTGGTCAGACCTAAACTTCATCTGCACAATGTCATTCATAAACTTAGGAAACACTCCCATAATCAAAATCTAAATTTGCCAACCACCGGTGGGAGTGTATTTACAAGAAACTTGCCCCATGAGGAACGCTTTCCATTTAAAAAGGGTAAAATAACATCATAGATACTCATATGCCTTATAAATATGACCCAAAACAACCTATGAAGCTCTAGCAGTACATATCCAGAAATGTAATTGATTTCAAATAATCGTTTTTAAACACAGCATATAAATCAATTGTATACCTGCTTTCAAGAGGAAATGACTGAAAATGTCCTTGAGACACATGAAAGCGTTTTTTGGAATGCCCTAACACCATTTTTTGGACATTATTAACATGGCTATGTAACTCCCATAATCAAAATCTAAATTTGCCAACCGCAAGTGGGAGCGTATTTACAAGATACTTGCACCATGAAGAACGCTTTCCATTTAAAAAGGAAAAATAACATCATAGACACTCATATGCCTTATAAATATGACCCAAAACAACCTATGAAGCTCTAGCAGTACATATCCAGAAATGTAATTGATTTCAAAAAAGCGTTTTTAAACACAGCATATAAATCAATTGTATACCTGCATTCAAGAGGAAATGACTGAAAATGTCCTTGAGACACATGAAAGCGTTTTTTGGAATGCCCTAGCACCATTTTTTGGACATTATTAACATGGCTATGTAACTCCCATAATCAAAATCTAAATTTGCGAAGCACAGGTGGGAGCGTATTTACAAGAAACTTGCCCCATGAGGAACGCTTTCCATTTAAAAAGGGAAAAATAACATCATAGACACTCAAATGCCTTATAAATATGACCCAAAACAACCTATGAAGCTCTAGCAGTACATATCCAGAAATGTAATTGATTTCAAAAATCGTTTTTAAAAACAACATATCTGTTTCAGCTTACATAGGAGACCATGGAATGGGCTCCATGTACAACAATAACTTGTGTTACTGCATGCCAGAATGCTACACCGAATATGCAATTAAAATTTAAAACCAAAATCTATTTGTATATCACTAGAGACAAACCACATTTTAAAAACACAGCTTTCTTCATCATTTTCTCCTTAAATCATACTATTCTCTATCTAAATTAAATAAATCTTTTCTCACCTTAGCAAATACTTTTTGAGTTTTGAAAACAGTCTCAGAAATACACCAAATTGTCTTCAGCAGAAGAAAAAGGATGCACTCCAGAGGCTGCAGCTATTGAAAGCACAGAAATACAGATATTCATTTCACATATCTCTCATATTAGCCAATCATAACTCTTCCCTCACTTTTTTCAAATCAAAACCCTCCCCCCCTCTGCCCTCTCTGCCTTTTTTCCATAGCAACCACCTCCTGGAAGACCTCTCATGTTTGCAAATTCACACAACAATGTTTCAATTGAACTCTGAACTCTCAGTGCACCTGCGTATCCAGTGCAATCTTTCATTAAATGTTTCTTCCTTGACCATTCAAATTACATCTTTCAAAGAACACATGCATGCACCCTAACTTTCTGTTTTCAGAAATGGAAATGCACCAATCACTGCTAATGAATCATTAGCATTGGAAATCCACAGTTTTTTTTCTTTACAAACTCCTACAGTTTCAACTGCCCTTTCATTACCACACTTCATCTGACTGCAGCCCAACCTTCTCCCACCATGTTTAAGGTCTGGATTGTTGGACATAGTTACATCCACTGGGCTCAAAGGTATGCTGAGAACAGAAATTTACACAACCTCAATTTACAAGATGTGGAAATTAAGTGGTTGGGCCAAAGAGGATTAAAATGTCATCAATTGATACCATGGTGAAAACCTTTATGCATTTGCCAAAACCTGACCTGTTAATAGTGCACTGTGGAGGTAATGATTTGGGCACTTTGACTGGGGTAGGTCTGGAAATGCTTTTAAAGGACACCTTTGAGCAATTAATGGCACTTTTTCCTCAAACTGCCTTGGTATATTCCAATATATGCCAAAGACAGAAATGGAGGTGGTCCAACCAATTTTGTCCACAAATTGAGAAAGCGAGGAAGCATGTAAACAAATCTGTTTCAGCTTAAGTGAGAGACCATGGAATGGGCTCCTTGTACAACAATAACTTGCGTTACTACATGCAAGATATCTACAGAGGAGATGGAGTTCACTTCTCAGATGAGGGCAACAGAATTTTCATTCTGAATTTAAGACTGTGCATTGGTACCTACTTATAAGTACGTAAATGTACCATAAACCCAAAAGCTCTTCTCAGAGCTACCCTTCATCTGATCACTCACAATTATTATTTTTCTCTAACTTTTTTCTGTAATTTTCAACAAACTACGCTCAAAGAGCGCTACCCGGTACGCGAACTGGAAGCTAACCGCGCAAAATTTTAAAAAAAATGTTTTTTCTCCGCACATATGGTCCTCCTCAGCCACCCTCAGAAAACCTAGGGGGTCAAAATACCTGTACTGTGCCCCCTTCTACCCATTCTGAACATTATTTATCCTCCATTTTATATCTTAATTCGACCGAAACATAAAATGGTGGACTCCCGTTACGCTCCTAGTTTGCGGACCGGACCGCTTCCCGGGAAGCGGTCCAAAAAAAAAGGTGGGAAAGTAATTCACAGAAAAACGACTGGAGACACTCTCACCAAATATAGATTAGCTTATACTACATAACAATCCCTTTCATTTTCACAAATTTGATTGAAATTCCATTTAGCCATTAAGCCTGTAGACCTCTCTAAATACCGTGAGGTAAATTACTTCACAAAACACATCTGAAGTGTTGGAATTGACAACCAATGAAAATATTACTTTCATTTTCTACTTACATTACCTGACATTTGATTGGTTATATACCTGAATATATATAAAGGAAGAGAAGAAAACACAGCCATTTTGACTACTACTTCTTGTTGTACATCACATTTGAATAGCTACCAAACACTTCAACTTGTTTGTGAAGGTAAGTTGTTATTTTTAAAACTGAAGTATATTGTGCACTATAACCTAATATGGTAGACTTTTTCTGATAGATATACACTATCCCTCTGTAGTAGTTATGGATTTAGATAGACTTCTCTGTTATAGTTATGAATGGAGTTAGGCTTCTCTTGGTTAAATTACATACACTTTTTTATAGACCTATTTCCACTCTGATACTATACACTGCCAAAAGAAAAATTCACTGATAAAAACTGCCTATCTAAAATTAATCCCAACAGTGCCCTATCTCTACTAATATATATTTTTTTAATCATAATTTCAGGCAAAATGGAAAGCGAGCAACAAGTTAAATTTACAATTGTACTGGAGGAGAGCAGCCAAGAAAAAATTGATGATTTTATGGATCAAAGTAGAGACCAGGAACTACTACAATGTGTTGAAGCAGTGGATAACCTGCTTCAAAATGAGGACATGTTACACCCTATATTCAATTTTGAAATTTCTGACACTGAAATGTTAGAAAGTTTAATGAATTATGAAACAGAATCAAAATAAAAAAAAATACTTTAAAAAGAAAGAAAACAAAAAAAACAACAAAAACAACAAACAATTAACATACAGTATTAGAAAAGTCTATCATTCTATTATCCTTATAGTACGCTGCCCAGAACGCTTTCCGGTTCGCGTACTAGGCGCTCACCCCTGCTGGGACCTTTTACAACCTCCACATAAAACCTAGGGGGTCAACGAGGATCTACTATGCCCCCTTATGGTAATTTCCCCCTTTGTTTTGGCCTCCTCTTGTCTCTCGATCCTACCGAGAGACAAGATGGCGGCCGCACCGGACTGTTTAGAATGTTGACAGACACCGAAGAGCCAATCAGCTTCGCATCGCAAAGTTCCGTTACGCGAAAAGTACGCGAACCGGAACGCTACCCGGAGCGCTGTTACAGATATATATCTTATTTTAAACGTTAATTTCTCAAAATCCACTGGAGCACATATATTGAGACCTAGCAAAGGCACATCGGGCTAACAGTCCCTACAATTTTGCCAAGTTTCGTGCAAATCCATTCAGCCGTTCGGGCTAAAAGTGAGGCCAACCGCCCTATGGAAATGAACATGGGAAAAACGCGTTTTGGGACCCCCCTTTTTTCTCGGCCCCCCCTTGCCAACCCCCCCCCAAATTTTTAGGGGCTGCTCAGAAACTAAATGTGCCATTTTCCTGAAAATTTCAGCCAATTCCGTCCACAAACGCCAAAGTTATTAGACATAGAATTTTCAAAAATCCCATAGGGAAAAAATCCTAACTATATATACCTACTGGCGACCGCCAGTAGGTAATATATATATATATACCACACTGACGAAGGCAGCACGCCGAAACGCGTTTGTGGAGGGTGCCTGCAAGGAATAAATAAACCTGCACTTTTTGAAAAGTAACCCCCGAGTGCTGTCATCTTTCTCGCATATGAGGAGGATTTGGAGCGTCATATATATATATATATATAAGCTTCCAAACACCAGCCGGCTGCACACGTGAGCGGGTGCACACGCATCGGGGGTGTACCCGTTTACTTAATCCAAGCTACAAACATCCCAGGAACATTGGTCCATCAAGAAAGTAGCACACGCAGGGGGTAGTTCCACAAAAGGTTTATTGCGGGAACTTAGCAGCAACGACGCATTTCGCCTTAGGGCTTTGTCAAATTGTGCAGAGAGCCGAGGCGCCCGTCTGCCTAAAAGGACGTCATTCAATGTAAAAAACAAAAGCAAAGTAGGACTGTGAAAAGATCTCATACATGGCCGCCATCTTAAGTCGGAACAATGCAATGAGAACTGATCGAGCCCATGATGGGCATTGCAATTATTATAAAAAATGGAGTGTGAAAACAATAACATTAGGTATACAGAAGATCCGAATTACCGTATTGTAGAGTAGTAAGATCTAAGCGGAAATACCGCCACATGAATGTACCCAATGCATACAACAATTAAAGTGCATAGTGCATATATAGAGAGCTCAAATGCTCAAAGTTCACACTCAAACAATATCTTGCCCAGGATGGGCACAATAAAAATATCAGCTCAAATTAGACATAAATTCATCGGAATGACGTCAATGCATATAAATTTCAATGTTCATACTAGCTAATCATGGTTTCATCAATGCATGGACGATTAAAACAGGGAAAAGACTTAGGGTACAGTCAATTTATGGATATCACAGTAAGCTGGTGCATAGCTTATCAGCCCAAATGTACTGATAATTCTTCATGCATGTTAAGGCCATTAGGATGTTTACTCTGTAGGTCAATTATGTACCTAGATTCCAGCCTTCTCAGTTTTAGAAGACGGTCACTCCCTCTGATACTTGCCGGTACACTATCGAGGCAGACATAAGATAACAGATCCCTGTTACTTTTATGCATTCTATCGAAATGCCTAGCTACAGGATAGGCTTCATCCTTCTTGGCAATGGCGCGCATATGCTCTAAAATTCTAAGCTTCACTGCGTTGGTGGTACTGCCGATATAATTCAAGCCACAAGGGCATGTGAGGCAGTAAATAGCATAGGGCGTGGAACATGTCAAGAATTTCATGATCCTTTTAGAAGTTGCAAGGCCGGGTATCTTATAAGTAAGCGTCCGCTTACTGTATTTGCAGGCCTTGCAACGGCCACAAGGGTAGAAACCACTGAGTACAGGCAATTGTGGGGTCCTTTCTGGGGCAGAGTAAAGGCTGGAGACTAAATGGTCCCTGAGTGATCTGGCCTTTCTGAAGGTGACAAGGGGATTAGGGGGCAAGTCCGACTTGATGGTATTTTCAGACAGTAAGATGTTCCAGTTCTTTTTTAATATTTTCTTGACTTGCCCGGCATTATGAGAGAAAGTGGTGATGAGACGGAAAGTTCCGTTGTTGGATTTGGCAGTCTTGCTAGATTTAAGCAGCTCATTTCTTCTCATCTTTTTAGCTCTCTCATAGGCCCGTGTTAATACACTGTCACTATAACCCCTTATACTAAATCTCTGCATGCTGGCATCGGCCGCTTTCTGAAAGTCACCATCGTTAGAGTTGTTTCTTCTTAACCTTAATAGTTCTCCATAAGGGATACTATCTATTAATTGGCGAGGGTGACTACTAGTGGCAAAGAGCGTGGAATTGCCCGCCGTCTCTTTTCTGAATAGTTTAGTCTGCATTTTACCATCCTTGTCAATATATACTGTAAGATCTAAGTAATTTACCGAGGTCTTGCTGATGTGCCCAGAAAATGTAAGATTCACCTCATTATCATTTAGAGCTTCCACAAAAGTACTGGCTGTTTCTATAGGGTTTTCTAAAATAATGAAAAGGTTGTCGATATAACGATACCACCCTATAATCCGGCTGTCCCATTCTTAATATTTGTTACTCCAGGCCACCTGCTCCTCCCACCAACCTACGAAAAGATTTGCAATATATATATATATATATATATATATATATATATATATATATATATATATATATATATATATATATATATATATATATATATATATATATATATATATATATATATATATTCACTGAAAAAACCATATTTTATAAACCATATATAGTTAGGAATTAGCATTTACAAAACCTTATTTTACTCACACAAAACCATTGAAATTCGCATATATAGTTAGTTGCACTAACTATATATCGCGCACCCGCAATCCACTGCTGATCATGTCACATATTACATCATTCATGACATGGTCAGTGACATCACTGATGACATCACTGATGACATCTCAAATGACATCACTGATGACATCTCAAATGACATCACTGATGACATCACTGATGACATCTCAAATGACATCACTGATGACATCTCATTTGACATTACTGATCACATCACTGATGACATCATTCATGTGATAATACGACGAACCTCTTCAGACTCTAATATAACCTTAGATACACTCCATGTAAACAGACACTCACAGACTGTCACTCATCCATGGAGTCAGTCATGCAAAGAATCAATCACACCTCCATTTCCTCAACTATACAGTTAAACACACCTTACTTATTCAAACATATACTAACACATATTTACTCTCTTATACAATCCCTGATACAAGTTCACAATGATCCATACAGCCACTCACACATTCACTGGCTCTTATGCACAGTTATTTATATATGTATTTATATATGTTAACTCTCACATGTACTGTGTTTTACATATGTACTTACTTTGACATGTAGCACTGAGATATCCATTCACTCACCAATACACTCATGCACACAGTCAACCACCCATACAGCTGTTTCCACATGCACTTTTGAACCCATACATCTAGTGAATCAACTGCTCACACATCTATGCACAGAGTCATACACCTCCCAGCCACCCACACACACACTCAGTCTCCCATACAAATACTTGGGCAACCAATCAATAACCCATATAGTTACTCATATAGCTACTGATCAACACATGCAGCAGTTTACAGAACAACAGACATAATGATGCACAAATCAAGACAGTTTAGTCACTAACCCATGCACTCAGTGAGACACATTTAATCACTAATTCATACAGTCAGTCATGCACCTACTAAATCCTTCATCCAGACACTTATACATCCACTCATTCTTCAATATGTAAGACATATTTTAACTTTACAGAAACATACAGTCACTGGATGTTGTCTTCAGTGATGTCATCAGTGATGTCATTTGAGATGTCATCAGTGATGTCATCAGTAATGTCACTGACCATGTCATGAATGATGTAATATGTGACATGATCAGCAGTGGATTGCGGGTGCGCGATATATAGTTAGTGCAACTAACTATATATGCGAATTTCAATGGTTTTGTGTGAGTAAAATAAGGTTTTGTAAATGCTAATTCCTAACTGTATATGGTCTATAACCTATGGTTTTTTCAGTGAATTTTCAAGGTTTTGTAAATGCTAATTCCTAACTATATATGGTCTATACCCTATGGTTTTTTCAGTGAATTTCAATGGTTTTTTAATAGCAAATATCAAAAGCTGTAAAATGTATTCTTCTTTTAAAGGAAAAATATATTTTATATGTATTTAATATAATTTTTTGGGATTGGTGACGGTACAACGCGTACTGTCACAACGCGTGCTGTTACAACGCGTCCCTTACAACGCAAGTCGTTACCACGACTTGCGTTGGGGGCGCGGATATCGAATAGTATAATTTACTATTCTAACACCAGTCCCCGTGGACACTAGGGAAGGTGTTGGAATAGTAAATTTACTATTTTTAATCTTCTAGCGCCCTCCAGCGCAAGTCGTGGTAACGACTTGCGTTGTTACGGACCGCGTAACAGCACCGCGTTGTAACATCCGCGTTGTAACGGATGTTTCCCAATTTTTTTATGTATATAAATTTTTTGAGGGAACAAATTTATCAACTATCATGCTGAAGAAGAGAGTGGGGAAAAAAAACAAAGAGGAGGACTAAGAGGAAAGGACAATCAGTTCAAAAATACAATTGCTTTAAAGCATGAAGTGCTTTTCTACACATTTACATTTAAATAACCCATATTAGAACATGCAAAATATCTACAGAGGAGACGGTGTACATTGAATTTTAGACTCTTCATTGATACCTACATGTTGGTACTTACATCACCCACACAACACAACAGCTCTATTCAGAGCTACCCTACCTCAAAGCACTCTAAAATATTATTTAACTATTTCCCTTAGTTTTCCCCTTGTTACGCTTTCCGGAACGCTACCCGGTGCGCGGACCGGGCGCTAACCGTGCGAAAATGTGAAAAAAAAATGTTTTTTTTTTTACATATATGGGCCTCCTCAGCCACCCTCAGAAAACCTAGGGGGTCAGGATATGTCTCCCGTGCCCCCTTATACCCATTCCCAACATTGTTTATCCTCCATCTTGTGACTAAATTCGTCCGAAACACAAGATGGCAGACTCCATGAGCCCCCTTGCGGCCATCGCACGCCAACACAACCTCAACATCATCTCCTACGCCGACGACACCCAGCTGATCCTCTCCCTGACCAACGACCCCGCCGCCGCCAGAGCCAACCTTCACGAAGGGATGAAAGAGGTAGCCGAGTGGATGTCGACCAGCCGCCTGAAGCTGAACTCGGACAAGACGGAAGTCCTCATCCTGGGAACCTCTCCCTCCGCCTGGGACGACTCCTGGTGGCCCCCCGCCCTGGGCACCGCACCCAAACCGACAGAACACGCACGCAACCTGGGCTTCATCCTGGACTCCTCCCTCTCCATGACCAAACAAGTCAACGCCGTCTCCTCGTCATGCTTCAACATCCTGCGCATGCTACGTAACATCTTCCGGGGGATCCCCACCGAGACCAGGAAGACGGTCACCCAGGCCCTCGTCACCAGCCGACTGGACTACGGCAACGCCCTCTACGCCGGAACCACCGCCAAGCTCCAGAAGAGACTCCAAGGATCCAGAACGCCTCAGCCAGACTCATCCTCGACGTCCCACGACACAGCCACATCTCCGGACACCTGAGAGACCTGCACTGGCTCCCGGTCAACAAGAGAATCACCTTCCGTCTCCTCACCCACGCACACAAAGCCCTGCACGATCAAGGCCCGAGCTACCTTAACAACCGCATCAACTTCTACGCTCCCAAACGTCACCTCCGATCAGCCAGTCACGCCCTCGCCGCCGTCCCCCGCATCCGAAGAGCGACGACAGGAGGAAGGTCCTTCTCCTACCTGGCCGCAAAGACCTGGAACTCCCTCCCGACCGACCTGCGCCTGACCCAAGACCACCTCGCCTTCAGGAAGAAGCTCAAGACCTGGCTGTTCGAGCAGTAGCAGCACCCCCCCCCCCCTAGCGCCTTGAGACCCTCCGGGTAAGTAGAGCGCTCTATAAATGTCTATGATTGATTGATTGATTGACTCCTGTTACGCTACCGGTGAGCTACCCGGTTCGCGTACCGGGTAGCGCTTCCACCGCGAAAAATCGAAAAAAATGTATTTTATTTTTTTGCCCCACGGGGCCCTTTAATAGCCCCCACATCAATCCTAGGGGGTCAGGAGGGGCCTACCTTGCCCCTTTCATTCATTTCCCCCTTCATTTATTTCCACCTCTTGTCTCTCGATCCTACTGAGAGACAAGATGGCGACCGCTCCGGACTGCTTAGAATGTTGAGAGTCACCAGAGAGCCAATCCGCTTCTCCTCGCGAAGTTCCGTTACGCGTCTGGTACGTGAACCGGGGCACTAACCAGGATGCTGTCACAGATATATATATTTTTTTGAAAATTAATTTCTCAAAATCCACTGGAGCACATATCTTGAGACCTAGCAAAGGCACATCGGGCAAACAGTCTCTACAATGTTGCCAAGTTTCATAGAAATCCATTCAGCCGTTCGAGCTAAAAGTGAGTCCAACCGCCCTATGGAAAACTCATTGTTAAAAAAACGTTTTGGGCCCCCTCTTTTTTCTCGGCCCCCGCTTGACGAAACCCCCCCAAACTTTCAGGAGACGCTCAGAAACAAAATGTGCCATTTTCCTGTACATTTCAGCCAATTCCGGCCATCAACGCCAACGTTATTCAACATAGAATTTTCAGAAATCCCTATTCAAAAAAATCCTAACTATATATACCTACTGCCGACCGCCAGTAGGTAATATACATATATATATATATATATATATATATATATATATAACATTTCTATGGCAAAATGAAACCCCTCATTTTGTTCTTTGCAAATTAAATGTTTTAAGTCTTAACACTTTATTCCATTCAAGATGACTTCAGGTGTGCCATACTTTTGTCATAAGTAAGACTGTTAGCGCTCTAGTTGTTCTTTAGAACACTCTGGGACATTCTGTCACTGGGCTATAGTTGGGCTACATCTGGCTGATATTTGGGCTACATTTGTTTTTTTTGTCTCTGGTGGCAATCTTTGGGCTACATTGGGCTACATTTGGGCTCTAACATATATATAGCCCAATGTAGCCCAATATATATTTTTCAAAGTTAATTTTTGTAAAAACCACTGGAGCATATATCTTGAGACATAGCAAAGGCACATCGGGCTACCAGTCCCTACAATTTTGCCAAGTTTTGTGGAAATCCATTCAGCCGTTCGAGCTAAAAGTGAGTCCAACCGCCCTATGGAAAACTCAATGTTAAAAACATGTTTTGGGACCCCCCTTTTGTCTCAGCCCCCGCTTGACGAAACTCCCCCACACTTTCAGGGGACGCTCAGTAACAAAATGTGCCATTTTCCTGAAAATTTCAGCCAATTCCGTCCATCAACGCCAAAGTTATTTACCATAGAATTTTCAGAAATCCCTATTCAAAAAAATCCTAACTATATATACCTACTGGCGACCGCCAGTAGGTTATATATATATATATATATATATATATATATATATATATATATATATATAAAGATGAACTATATATGTGTGTGTGTGTGTGTATGTATATATATATATATATATAAAACCATAGGTTTCAGGGGTAAACAGACAAAATATCGACTGCAAAATATCGAATGGACATAATATCGAGTACAAAATGTAGGCTGGACAGAATATCGAATGGACAGAATATAGACATCAAAAATATCGTTTTGAAGGTAAATAATGTAATATCGAATTTTAAAATATAGTCAAAATATCGAAGTACATAATATAGGTTAAGAAAAATATCGAATTTTTAATAATATTGAATTTTTTTATAGTGTATTTTATGTGTTAAAAGTGTTTATTTATGTTATAATGTAATTAATTAGTGTTAATAGATAATTAATTGTAATTATTAAATTAAATTAGTATTTGTAATTAATAATTACTATATTATATTAAAGTGGTAATTACTTTTAATTAAATTATTTATAGATACTAATATATATATATATATATATATATATATATATATATATATATATATATATATATATACACATATATATATATATATATATATATATATATATATATATATATATATATATATATATATATATATATATATATATATATATATATATATATATATATATATCTTTTTAAATAATATATGAAGTATCTACTTTCTCTACTGTTGCACTCACTGAAGTGGGAATAGTAATTTTTACCCCTACGCTATCCAACGCTTTCCCTACTGTTGCACTTTCTGGAGGGGGAATAGTAAGTTTTACCCCTATGCTATCCAACGCTTTCCTTACTGTTGCACTCTCTGGAGTGGGAATAGTAATTTTTACCCCTACGCTATCCAACGATTTCCCTATGTTGCACTCTCTGGAGTGGGAATAGTACGTTTTACCCCTACACTATCCAACCCTTTCCCTACTGTTGCACTCTCTGGAGTGGGAATAGTAATTTTTACCCCTACGCTATCCAACGCTTTCCCTACTGTTGCACTCTCTGGAGTGGGAATAGTAATTTTTACCCCTAGGCTATCCAACGCTTTCCCTACTGTTGCACTCTCTGGAGTGGGAATAGTAACTTTTACCCCTACGCTATCCAACGCTTTCCCTACTGTTGCACTCTCTGGAGTGGGAATAGTAATTTTTACCCCTATGCTATTCAACGCTTTCCCTACTGTTGCACTCTCTGGAGTGGGAATAGTAATTTTTACCCCTACGCTATCCAACACTTTCCCTACTGTTGCACTGTCTGGAGTGGGAATAGTAATTTTTACCCCTACGCTATCCAACCCTTTCCCTACTGTTGCACTCTCTGGCGTGGGAATAGTAATTTTTACCCCTACGCTATCCAACCCTTTCCCTACTGTTGCACTCTCTGGAGTGGGAATAGTCATTTTTACCCCTACGCTATCCAACGCTTTCCCTACTGTTGCACTCTCTGGAGTGGGAATAGTACGTTTTACCCCTACGCTATCCAACCCTTTCCCTACTGTTGCATTCTCTGGAGTGGGAATAGTAATTTTTACCCCTACGCTATCCAACGCTTTCCCTACTGTTGCACTCTCTGGAGTGGGAATAGTAATTGTTACGTCTACGCTATCCAATGCCTTATCTACTGTTGCACTCTCTGGAGTGGGAATAGTAATTTTATACTTCTGCTATCCTACGGTAATAATATTGGATATATTTTAATTATATTATGTAACTATATGTTTTAACAAATATGATTGTAAGTTTTTTTTTATAACTTTAATTAAATATTTCATTATTATAAGGTACTTTAAGTATTTTTAAGTATATTTTAGTAAATAATTTTAATATTAATTTAATTGAACATTGTTTTTATTAAAGTCGATATTTTTACAAACTATATTTTTGTAAACAATATTTTTTACTCGATATTTTTGTACTTACCTGTTTGTAGATACAAAGTCGATATTCTGTCTGTCGATATTTTGTCGCCGATATTTTTGGTACTCAATATTATGTCCCTCGATATTACGTCAGTGATCCAGTGTCCGGCACGTCATAGTTAGAAATTAGCATTTAAAAAACCTTACAAATTCACTGAAAAAACCATAGGTTTCAGAGACATTATAGTTAGTTGGAAATTTTAACTTATACAAAACCATAGAAATTCTGCCGTTATAGTTAGTTCCGCTAACTATAACTCGCACCCTTGCAATGCACTGCTGATGACGTCACATATTACATCATTCATTGCATGGTCAGTGACATTACTGATGACATCTCAAATGACATCACTGATGACATCATCCATGTGAAGATCTGATATAACCTGTGACCACTGTAAAATACAGACTACCATTTTCAAAACCATTGACACACCCTTACCCATTACTACATATGCACTCACTGATTCCTAGGTCTACACACACATCCACTCATTCACTCATACAAACGCTCATACATGCAGTCACTCATCAATACAACACTATCATATGCACTCATAAACCCATACAGACACTCACACACCACCACTCATAGAGAGTTACTTACACACCTAGTCAGTCATGCAAAGAATCAATAAGACTTCCATTTACTGACCTATACAGTTATACACACAACACATCACTTATTCTAACAGAAACAAACGCATACTGACTCTCTTATACAATCACTGATACAAGTACACAATGATCCATACAGCCACTGTGTTATGTTATGTTACTTAGTATTTATAGAGCGCACAGATACTCGATTAAGTGTCCCGGCGCAAAGCGTCCTGAGCGGGCAAGCTGTGAACTCCTGATAGACTAAGAAGGAGGTTATTGCTGGTATAACCAGGTTTTCAGAGATTTCCTAAAAGTAAGTAGGTCCTGTGTCATCCTAAGAGCCAGAGGAAGGTTGTTTCAGAGTTGCACGGCTTGAACTTGAAAAGAACGGCCCCCAGAACATGTGTGAGAAAATCTAGGGACGCACACAAGATGAAACATAGCAGAAAGCAGAGCCCAACACGGGTAGAATTGAACTCTTTTTCTGAGGTAAGAGGCTCCCGAATTATGAAGTGCTTTAAAAGGAAAAACACCATTGCTTTAAAAATGATCCTCTTATGGATCGGAAGCCAATGCAAGGCTTTCAAGTGAGAGGACATCTGTGTTTGTGGGCCAAGCAAAAGAATTGCCCTGGCCTCTGCACTTTGAACTACCTGCAACCGAGTCAGAATAAATTTGGGGATACCCAAGTAGAGGATGTTAACGTAGTCCAGTCTAGATGTAATTAATGCCTGGATCACAATTTTCCTATGGGCTACCGACAGAAGAGGTAGGAACTGCTTGAGCATTTTAAGAACTCCAAAACAGGAGCCCACATCCGCTTGAATTTGGCCATTCATGGATAGGTTATCCTCCAACCTGACTCCTAGGATTTTTTTACTGACTTGACCGCGGAGGTAGGGGAGAGACATGTGCTGGGGCCACCAATCCCGCCATACATTATCTGATGGGTGGCCGAAGAGAATAATCTCCGATTTATCGGAGTTACATTTCAATTGGTGTGATTGGAGCCAAGCTAAAACCTCTGAAAGGGAGGCTTTGATCATTTCTCCTCTGAAGTTGTCCTCCTTATCACAAGTCAAAAGCAATTGTGTATCATCAGCGTATGATACGATTTTGGCTCCATGAGCTTCGGCCAAATAGGCCAGAGGAGTCATGTAAGGGTTAAAAAGTGTGGGGCTTAAGATAGAGCCCTGCAGTACCCCCACCTTGGAGGCAGGGATGGATGCTGAGAATGGGGGAGATCAGACTGTTTGTTGACGGTCTTTCAGAAAAGAGGAGAACCACTGGAGCACCGTGCCCCCACAGCCATACTCCTGAAGTCTCAGTAGGAGCCGGTCATGGAGCACAGTGCCAAAAGCAGCTGATAGATCCAGAAGTATCAACACAGCTTTGCCACCTTTATCTAGGGTGTCCTTTATTATCTCTGTAACTTTTAAAAGAGCGGTTTCCGTGCTAAAGTTTGACCTGAAGCCGGACTGGCGAAACATTTGATTGGTTTCGGCATGTGTGATGATGATCCCACTCACATCTTTTTCCTGGACTTTTGAGAAACAGGGGGGCAGAGATATTGGCCTATAATTGGCAGCTATCTCCGGATCTAGCTGTTTTTTTTTAACAAAGGACGATTTTTGCTATTTTCTACCTGTTGGGGATAAGCCCAGATTCAAGGGAAGCGTTAATAATCTTGTTAAGCGAAGGAGTTATCACCTCTGCAATTGACACCATTACTTTAGCAGGGCACAGGTCAACAGGCGAGCGTGATTTGAGTGCGTTCGTGATTTCTAGAGATTTCTCCAAGGAAATGGGGGGACACTGTGTAAGCATCAAGCCCCCTGGCTGGATAGACGGGGTGGAAAATGCTCAAATTTCACCCTTGGCTAGGGGCAACAGAGAAAAAGTGTCTTGGATGGTTTTAATTTTCTCATGAAAACAGGAGGCCAGGTGGCTTGCCCAGGAATGAGTAAGGGAGAAAAGACGTGTGACCCCACTTGGGGATGAGAATTACTTAACTGTTTTAAAAATGTATTTGCTTTGGTTTGCTGCCTGAGTAATTTTTGTTGAGAGAAAGAGTTTTTTCTCTTTCAAAGTTTTTTTATTGTGCATTTTAAGGGCCTGTTTATAATATTTTTTATCATTTGGGTAAATATTTTTACACCATGTCCTTTCTTGCTTTTTCTGAGGGTCACGTAAACCATGACGCTGAGGGGCGAATGGTCTTAACAGGTCGCAGGGAGTAGGGGGCAAGCTCCTCCGCCTGAAACTGGAGCCACTCATCCAGGCTGTCTGCATCTTTATTCACATTACGGTGCGGGGGGATCGGGTGGTTATTAAGGGCGGAGGTTAAGCCATCCACTGTAAATTGGCTAAAAGATCTAAGATGATTGGAAGGTGGTATTTCCTGAATTTTTACGAATATGCTGCATATTCTCAATAGTGAAATCAATGATAAAATGATCCGACCATTCTAATGGGACTGGCACAGAGATTGTTACTTTAACAGTTGAAAAGATCTGGTCCATGATGTTGCCCTTCTCGTGGGTTGCCTGAAAGACACAAGGCGTCAGGTTAAGGGTAGCCAAAGATTCTTGTAGTCTAGTAGTCTAGACTAAGGGTGGGTGGCCAGCTACGCTCCGTGCACGGAGTGTGCGTAGTGCCGTCTACTCCGCATTTTGCGTAGCGGGCGTAGCCAGGCGGCACTACGCACGCTCCGCAGATGGAGCGTAGCTGGACGCCACCCGCCTCCCTCCCGCCCTCCCTAAATACTTTAAATTAAAAGTGTAAAATAATTAAAAGGCACTTACCTTGCCCGCCGCTGCCCGCCGCGTCCCCGTGGCTCGCTATCTTCATTCTGCCGTCTTGTGTACTAATGCGCATGCGCGGGCGGCCGCGCATGCGCATTTCTCACGAAAAAATGCGCATGCTCGGCCGCCCGCGCATGCGCATTAGTAAACAAGACGGCAGCAATGAAGATAGCGAGCCACGGGGACGCGGCGGGCAGCGGCGGGCAGCGGCGGGCAAGGTAAGTGCCTTTTAATTATTTTACACTTTTAAAGTATTTAGGGAGGGCGGGAGGGAGGCCTGCGGTGCGTAGTGGGGCTACGTGGAGTGCGGAGGTGGGCGTAGTTTCTCGCCCACTTCACGTAGCTCCGCGAAGCCCCACTACGCCCACTACGCCCAGGGTTAGTCTAGACTTTCACGATCAATGCCTCTCACGTATAGTTATTTGTGTACTCTAACTCTTACATACACTGCCTTCTACATATGTCGTTACTTGGACATGTTCCACTGAGACATCCATTCACTCACCAGCACACCCATACACACACTCACCCATCAATAAAGCTGTTTCCACATGCACTCTTGAACCCATATACCCAGTGAATCAACCACTCACACCTATGCAGTCACACACCTCCCACCCACCCATACTCACATTCAGACTCAGGCACCCATACAAATACTCAGGCAAGCAATTGATAACCCATATAGACCCTCATGTAGCTACTGACCAACCCATACAGCAGCTTATACAACAACAGACTGATACAGACATTTACACAGTTTAGTCACTAACCAATGCATTCAGTAAGACACATGTAATGACCCACTTAAACAGTCAGTCACGCACCTACTAAATCCAACATCCTGACACTTATACACCCACTCCTTCTTCAATACTCCTTGGCAGTATATATAATACATATTTAAAATTTAAAGAAACACACAGTCACTGGATGATGTCATCAGTGATGTCATTTGAGATGTCATCAGTGATGTCATCAGTGATGTCACTGACCATGTCATTAATGATGTAATATGTGACATCATCATTAGTGCATTGCGGGGGATCGAGTTATAGGTAGTTGAACTAACTATAAAGGCCGAATTTCTCTGGTTTTGTATGAGTGAAATGTCCAACTAACCATAACGTCCCTGAAACCTATTGTTTTTTCAGTGAATTTCTAAGGTGTTTAAATGCTAATTTCTAACTAAAACGTCCCTGAAACCCGGGTTTTTTTTCACTGAATTTCATAGGTTATTTAAATGCTAATTTCTAGCTATGCCTACAGTGGTAGGACATGTGCAGAAAGAGGAAGAAAGGTGCAAAAAGAAGCAAGAGAAATGTAGAAAGAGGCAACAGAAGTCCAAAAAGATGAAGAAAGGTGCATAAAGAAGCAAGAGATGGGCACAAAGAATCAACAAAGGAGCAGAAAGAGGCCTTGTTGCAAAGTCATCCTGTGCCCCCAACTTTTTGCTGACGTGTACCGGTGGTAACTGACTCTGACTAACCAGGCCTAGAGCCAGTGCTATGCTAAAAGACACTTAGTATTCGGTGAAAATACCTCCATACACTAGGGAACACAATCCATTGGGGTACCGCTGTGATTGGCAGGATCTCCTCTGTAAGACCCTAGTACATACTATGGCAGGGGAATTAAACCTACCTCTAAGTCAGAATTGCACAAAGAGGCATCTTTAAGTAGTAGTCACATTTGCAGAGTTGTGGAGAAAAGGTGCTGGGGCTCCGACCAGCATTCAGGAATTCCACTGCATAGAAATTAGAGAAGGTACCAAGAAGGCGTCTTGGCCCCTAAAGTCCCTAAGGAATAAATTGGATTTCATCTCCCATCCTGTAGTCTGCCAGGAGGCACATTTGCAGAGTGGTGGAGAAAGGGGGGCATGTCCTCCTTACACGTCTTAGCAATCCCACTATGTAGGACTTACTGCAGTTAACAAGAGGGGTAGTTGGCCCCAATGGCTACCTTGGGGGCCAACTACCCCTCCTATTACATCCAGTAAGTCCCACACAGCAGGATTGCTAAGTTCTCAAAACAGGCCACGCCCCTTTGCCCACCACTCAGCAACCGCTCTCCCTGGCAAGCTCTTGGATGGGGATTGAAGTCCCCTACACGCCTGGGGGTCTTTTAGGGGCAACTAGCCTATGTCTTACCTCCAGTAATCCCCACACAGTGGGATTGCTGAGAGGTGGGCAAAGGCTACGCCCCCTTCATCACCACTCTGCAAATGTGCCTCCTGGCGCGTTCCAAGTTGGGAAATTAAGTCCTCTTGATTCCTGAGGGTCCTTGGAGGCCAAGTAGCCCACCAGGTACATTCAGTAAGCACCACACACCTGGATTGCTGAGAGTGGTTCGAGGGCAAGCCCCCTTTTTACACCACTCTGTAAACGCGGCTCCTGGTGCACTGCTGCTTAGGGGATGAAGTCGACTTGTGTCCTGAGGTCCTCAGGACACAAGAGGACCTCATTGCCCCACCAGCAGTGCGCCAAGGGGCGCGTTTGCAGCGTGGTGTAAAAAGGGCATGGCCTTGGACCACCTCACTGCAAACCAGCTATGTGGCGCTTACTGGAGGTACCTAGTGGGCTAGTTGGCACCCAGGGACACTCAGTATTCATGGGGACCTAATTTCCGATCTTACAATGCTCCAGGTAGCGCGTTTGCAGAGTGGTGCAGGGAGGGGGAAGTGTGGCTCCCTTCTTTTACTATTTTTTGGGCCCTGGGGACCCCATCCCCCAGGGTTGCATGGTCCCCCTCCCAAGGCCAATTTTGGCCATGGGGCCCCCCTTCCTGGGCCACTTTTGGCCCCCGGGACCCCATCCCACTGGCCATGGCCTCTTTTTGTATTAAATACTTATAGGGAAGAGGGGCTGTGTGGCCCCCCTTCCCTGGGCCACTATTGGCCCTGGGGACCCCACCCCCAAGGCTTGGACATTTTTAAAAATATAATTTTTGAGGAGGGGCCACGCAAACCCCCTCCCCCAGACAATTTCAGGCCCAGGGACCTCATCCCCCGGGGTCCAGCCATTCTTTTATTAAATTAAAGAGGAGGTTGCCACGTGCCCCCCGTCTTTGGACACTTCTGGCCCCGGGGACCCCATCTCCTGGCCCTTTGCATTGGGGACTGTGGGGGGATCCCCAATGCCCCACGGTCCCGCCACCTCCCAGCCTCCTGCGGGAACTAACATTGCTTTTGAGCCAGGGGAGCTGCTGACATGCATCTGGGAGCCCCTCACAAGCAATTAAAGAAGCCACGAGAAGGTGGTGGTCCCAGGGGCTGCGGGGGGGAGTGCATGCCCCCCACATAAAATGTACATAGTTCTGGGGAGATGGCAGTCCCCTGGCTGTGAGAGCCAGTGGGCCCCTGCTATTTAATTTGGCATTGCTCCCGGGATCTGGCCCTCCCGGGGATCATTAAAATGAAGCATGGGAGCCTGCTCTTCATTTTATTTTTCTCAGAAGGGTTTGCGTACCCAGTGCGAATTCTGCTGATTTGTTTTCTTCAAAAAATGCTTTTTTGCCCCTGGGAGTCACTAGGGGACCCCCTGAGCAGGCCTAGGGGGCATGGGGTTTCTACCCTGCCCCCTTTTTTGTTCTTCATCTTTTTTTCACCCTTTTTCCCAAGATGGCTACCAACACTACCTGATTTGGAGTGTTGGCAGCCAATAAGAGTGAAGCTCGTGCCCGGGCAGGTTTGTGACTCCACCTCGGTGTTCAGATATCAATAGTTTTCTTTTTTAAATTTCTCAGAAACTACTAAATGGATTTATACCATTTAAAAAAAGGACACTTTATGGACCAAGACTTACCTTTTTGCCATATTTGGTTTAATTCTGTCTTAGCAGTACGGGCTGTAGCCATGTCTAAAGCTCCTATGGAAATGAACATGGAAAAAATGTGTTTTGGGACCCCCCTTTTTCTCTGCCCCCACTTGATAAATCACCCTGAAACTTACAAGACAGGCGCTGACCAGAGCGCCCCATTAGTTTTGAAAATCTCGCGAAGATTCGTCAAACGGCGCCAAAGATATTGGCAAATCAAAAAACACTTTTCCTCTGGAAAATACATTCTAACTATAACTACCTACTATATATATATATATATATATATTTTTTTTTTTTCCTCAATGTGGTTTCTGTCGGAGCGTTCAGGTGCGGGCGTTGGGCTGAACCAATTGCCAAAATCAATTTTTAACACAAAAGACGTTGCACTCTGGAATCTTGTGATGTAAGTTTTAATTAGAGAGCCAGTCTGTCACACCTGTTTACGCATTTCGGCTAGCTCGGCCTTTCTCATAGTAGGGGGCACTACTATTACATCTGTTTTTATGTAATTTCCTGTGAATTTCAATTCCCATAGACTTTTGGGAGCTGTAGTTTAGTTAAAAACAATACTAGCTCCCTCATGACAAAATTAAGTTTCGCAGACATTAATTCCCAATGCATACCTTACTAGTCATTTACTTAGTACATTATCAATTTATATGTTTAGTACACAATTTTGACTAGGATACAATTTTAATCGTGATATCGCTAATTAGGCGTATACAGAAAACGCTATATATATTGTTGCAATGTTGTTACAATTTTTATCTTAGTTTTTGGTCTTAGTTTTGCAGGATGTTTATAACTTCTAGGGTATAGTACCCAATGTTCAAATTACTTTTGGTTGCAGTTCAGTTCCACAGGCATCCATTCTTATTTGTTGTACATTGCTGGCAGGAGTTGTGTTAACATTGATGTGAGATATTCCAGTGATCTTGTTGTTAGTTCTACAGGTGAACAAAATATTCTTCGTCAAAGTTCATCCCTTAGGGGATCCTGGTATGAAGTCTAATTATGTACTTACGGGGGGAGGGTAAACACCTATTATTCTGCAATTTTCTTTCTGCATACTTTCATTACGAAAGTACCATGACTCCGCAATGCCATTATAATGCATGGCATTACATTTTATATGATTTTACCACGCATACATTTACAACAAAATTTGTTGTAAATGCATGAATGGCAAAAGCATGTTTTTTAAAAATGTTTGGATAAGGTAAGTATGGGTATAGGGGTATATGTTTTGGGGTACTGAGGTATATGTTTCGGAGTGTTTGGGTATTTTAAGGGTTCAGATATAGTTTTGGGTTATGGGGTACAGGGGTAGTTTTAGGGTTTAGGGATAGGTATCGGTTTTGGGGTACAGGGGTATTTTTAGGGTTCAGGGCTAAGTTTAGGTTTTGGGGTACTGGGGTATTTTAAGGGTTCAGGGCTAGGTTTGGGTTTTGGGGTACAGGGGTATTTTTAGGGTTCAGGGCTAGGTTTGGGTTTTGGGGTACAGGGGTATTTTAGGGTTCAGGGGAAGGTTTGGGTTTTGGGGTAAAGGGTTATTTTTAGGGTTCATGGCTAGGTTTGGGTTTTGGGGTACAGGGGTATTTTTAGGGTTCAGGGGTAGGTTTGGGTTGTGGGGTACAGGGGTATATTAAGGGTTCAGGGCTAGGTTTGGGTTTTGGGGTACAGGGGTCTTTTAGGGTTCAGGGGTAGGTTTGGGTTATGGGGTACAGTGGTATTTTTAGGGTTCAGGGCTAGGTTTGGGTTTTGGGGTACAGGGGTATTTTTAGGGTTCAGGGGTAGGTTTGGGTTTTGAGGTACAGGGGTATTTATAGGGTTCAGGGCTAGGTTTAGGTTTTGGGTTACAGAGGTATTTTTAGGGTTTAGAGATAGGTTGGGTTTTGGGGTACAGGGGTATTTTTAGGGTTCAGGGGTAGGTTTGGGTTTTGGGGTACAATGGTATTTTTAGGGTTCAGGGCTAGGTTTGGGTTTTGGGGTACAGGGGTATTTTTAGGGTTTAGAGATAGGTTTGGGTTTTGGGGTACATGATATATTTATAGGGTTAAGATGAGTTTGTGTTTAAGGGTGTTGGGGTGTTTTAAGGAGCAAGGGTGGGTTATGATTATGGGGTGCAGGGGTATTTAAAGGGAGCAGGGTGGGATTAGCACACAATATGAGACATGGCATGAAGGGCGGAACGTACCACACGACCCCAGCGTTTGTCACACCCCCAGCACACACGCCCACAAGGGACTACTTTGCTGGCACGGTTCTTTTACCTTTTAAATGTAGATGGTGGGCGTCTGCATAGCCTATGTCCTTCTGCTGCAACTGCCCTTTCCAACGCTGTATTGGGTGTTCTGATTGGTGCTGTGGTTCCTGAGATTACCCGCCTCAAAGGTTTGGGCTCTCTCTTTATTATATCAGTATGGATATCCAAAAACACCCCTTCACTTCCAAGAAGTAAGAGGCCACACAGAGGAATCCTTTTGGGAGCCTTTAATGTGGACACTAGGCATTATGCATTTCGGCGACCCTTCGCCTCGTCAGATGCCTCCACACACGAGCCGCCATTCCATCTCCACCTAAAGTGTCTCCTCCTGCTCCCTCATTGGTCAGAGAGCTCCGCCCCCTGTTGTTTTTATGTACACCTACTGTAGTCTTGGAATCCTGACTACATCACCCACAGTTCACCAGGGTTGGAAGGCAGTGCATGGGGGTAACTGTTTGAAGTTAAGTTACTCGGAGAGAAAAGATGATTGCTGTAACAGTGGCTGGTCCCATGTGGGAATGGTGTCCTGTGACTCCCTCAGGGCCCCACTGACGTTCCAGCCTCTCTTGCATAGGCTTGGCGGGCCACGAGTCGGGATACAATGATTCCCATCTCCTCGCACCGTGTCGAGCTGCTCTTGACAATCACCCCTATTCCAAGCTCCCGCAGTCCGAGGCGGGCCGGAGCTACCAAAACCTTGGTTAAGTCAACAACTGTTGCCTCTTAAGCGGAACGGGGCCCCTTCAACACGCTACTGGCCAGCGTGTAAAACATCCAAAAACTCCACTTTACTTCAAAGAAGTAAGAGCCACACGGAGGAATCCTTTTGGGAGCCTTTAATGTGGACACTGGGCATTATGCATTTCGGCGACCCTTCGCCTCGTCAGATGCCTCCACACTCGAGCCGCCATTCCATCTCCACATCACCATAGTTACCTGTGCTAACTATAACTTACGCTCCCACAATGCACTGCTTATGAACTCACATATTACATAACTCATGACATGGTCTGTGAAATTACTGATGGCATCTCAAATTACATCACTCATGGCATCACTCAACATTAAAAAAATGGATGAGGCATATCAAATCTTTATATAAAAGTGAGGACCCAAGTCCCTCCCGTCACATAATGACATCAGCACAACTACCTCATCCTTAGAAAATTAAGAAATGTAGAATGAACGGCTCACCCGGCCCCAATGTGTTTCTTGCAGCTATTTACAAACAAGCCTGCGATTTCTGGTGTGCATGTTTTTATTTCTTATTCAATTTCTTTCTAAAGAAAAAGGAAGTTCCAGAATCACGGCATGGCCCTATCTTCCAACCAATATACAAGAAAGATCAGTAGGACTCCCCGACAGCTATCGTATTATCTCCCTTCTAGACATAGACTCAAAAATCTTTGCTAGCTTACCACTGGAAGATCTGGAAGCTTCAGCAGAAAGAGAAACATGTATCACTTTCAATCAAACTGCATTCAGAGCTAAATCTAGTACCACAGATAACTGAGTCGTGCTCTCAATGATTGCTGAGAAATATATCATCAATGGAAAACAGCTTTATATTTTTACTTTGTGGATTTCTCCAAAGCATTTGCCAATGTCAACCACAATCTCTTATGGAAAAAATCTGACTGGAACATCCCAGCAAAACTACTATGTGCCATCCAACTACTTTATTCAAATAACTGGGCAATGATCAAACTCGGTTCAAACAATGACTTCTCATGTAAAATGGTAGTCAAAAGGGGCCTGAAACAAGGGTGTATTCTGGCCCCTTTGCTCTTCAATCGGTGTATCTCGGATCTAAGCCTACACTTCAAAGCATCCAAATCACATCCACCAAGACTGGACATCATCAGGTGACCTCATTACAATAAACGAAGGGTTTAGTTCTGATGAATTGGACAAGCACTGGGCTCCAGAGGCTTTTAAACAATCTCTGCGCTTACTATGCCAAAAACGAAATGGTGCTGAACCTCACAGAAACAGAAACCCAGATTGTGGTGTTCAAAAGGAAGGTCTGAAAAAAAAGGAATTGGTTCCTGGGTGGAATGCCGGTCTCAAGAGGTACCTGTTATAAATACCTCGCTGTTTGGCTGCAGGAACGCATCTCCTTTCTCCTTCATCTATATTCAACAAACCCAAAGCCCGCCTCAATAATTCTAGTCTTTCAATCCTTACACCACAAACTGCAAATTCCTTCTTTGGCTCTTCATCTTATAGTGATAAAACGTATGCCAACAATTAGCTTTGGCTCAGTGGCTTTCCCGGGGTAATATAATGCACCTCAACCCTCACAGGGTGCTTCTTTGGGACTGTCTATAATAACATATGACTTTTTATCCAGTTATTTTTTTAGATGGTGCAAGAAAACTCATCATTTTACCCAATTATTTTGAATTTGGTTTTGGGAATTTGGGAGGTGTCACCCCACCCACCCCCGCCTCCCTGCCCCCCTTAACCTGAAACTATCTCTAAGGAAGTCACTTTGCTTAGTCTGGGATTACTTTCCACCAGTCTGTCATCAACTGCCCTGAAGTTGTCACAGTTAAACGACTTTGAAGTGAACAAAAAACACTCAGCTTGTCCAGTGAGTAACAGTAAACACAAACCTGCCACGCTTTCGTTACGTTGGAGTTGTGTGTATGAATTTATAGGCCCAAGGTTCCAATCACTTGAATTGTGGTTTTCCCACAATTCAAGTGATTTGATATGCAGTTGGAAATAATTGCAGGAAGAGAACTGGCTGCACTGCATACTTTCTGCCAGGGAGTCTCGCGAGATGTACTGCTGCGGAGAGGCGTTCACAGACTGTGAGGAGATATTACTGGGAGTCTCGCGAGATGTACTGCTGCGGAGAGGCGTTCACAGACTGTGAGGAGATATTACTGGTTCAACATAAGGCCAGACGCGTTGGTATGCAGGGCTGTTTATTGTAAGATGGAAATGAGTGATTACCGCATTGTTTTATTCTCAGTGAGCGTAACACAGGCTTGGTACGACAAAGAGCAAAATTACTGGTGCCATGAGAACAAACTGTTTCAACGGAGCAAACCAAGCTGCCCAGGTTGGATGTAAGAGGGAGTCGGGTATCTCTGTTTTGCAGAGGCATGGCAGCACTTTAATTACCTCCACTGAGATTTCTTGCAGGGCTGCAGCTGCATTATTTCCATTAACTGTGTTAGACGGTCATGCTCAATTAAAACAGGCATGTTTGTTTTCAAGATTAGAAAAAGTAAGTCCATAGTGAAGGAAAAACCATCAGCTACTAAATATTGCACTCTAACCTGGAATAAAGTTGAATACATAATTATAATCACATGCCTTTTTAATAATTGTTGTTTTTCATTTTATTTCCAGGGAGGTATTCGGAAGCAGCAATAAAAATGTTCAAACTAATGGCAATTTGCACCTTAACCAATCAGGCATAGTTAGGTTGTGGATACAGGTTTTAGGGTGATTGCTAGGGTATCCATTCATCCATCCATCCATACATACATACATACATACACGCAAATGACAGCATTGATCCTGCACAGGTAGGGATGAATATGTGTCCAAAACAACTGTTCTTTCAATTTTGAAGGAGTGTATAAAAAAAGAAACAAACAAACAGAAGTTGGGAAATAATAGCCCTGGAAAAATACATCGAGGTTAATGGAGTCCGAAGGGGACTAAGAACCGTAATAATGCCCACTCACCCAGATCCCAAACCGAGTTATTAGAGGAATAGGGTCAAAACAATATGCAGTGTTATATGAACATGTTGAAAATATTCATAAAGCAGGCAAAAGTAGATCTTGAGGACGAAGTGCACAAGATCATTGAGGAAATGGAGGGAAAAGTGCCCTAAATCCTAATAAAGAGGAGGCAACAAAACTAAGGAAAAAAATTGAAGCACGCTTAGATAAATACGAAGCAGAAATACAGGCGATAAAAAGAGGACATTTTTAACATGATGAAATGGACGACAAAACAGGCAGGATACTATCATTTACCAAGAGATTTGATGCATTGAAATACAACTAACCACCATGCAAAACCTTAAACAGCTGACAACATCAATAGCTAATTAGATGTTGAATGGAGCGAGGGAGAAGGCCCGAGCACTACCAATCCTCTTCCAAAAACTACTTTTAGAGGAAATGAGACTAATGCACCTAGACCAAGCAATATCAAGGGTAAGAGGAAGCAGAAGGGTTGGAGTCCAGGGGCTTGAGAGAAGAGATCCAAAAGGTTCAAACACATCAGAAAAACAAGAGAAGCCACAAGAAAGAAGAAACTGTCCTCACCGCAATCTAAACAAAAAAAGAAGATATAAATATGGATACCAATCTAGTTGTCAACCTGTCTAGTCATATATTGGCAGAAGATGAATAATCAGGCCTTTCTTTCTGCCCAGAACGACAGTATGATTACACAGAAACTAGGATTGACTTTTACAAACACATAAGTAAACTCAAAATAGCTAAATACATGCCTCAAAGCCTCTGAAACCCATCTCCGGGGCATAAATTCAAAAACCCAAATATGACCTCATTTACTATTGAACAAATTCCAGGCATAAAGAAGATCTTGAGGAGGAGGATATGACGGAGATGGAAATTCTGTATGAACTATCCATAGATACAGACCAACATCTAGTAGCGGCTCCTCCGCTAAGGCAGAGAAGTATTGCGCACCTGCTTTTCACAGTGGAAAAAAAAGGAAAAAGAAAACAATAATAACTCTATGTTGTTATCATTTTATTTTTCCTGCTGCATTGTCTCGGCGGGGGAGGGGCAGGTCTCTGCTCACTGGGCAGGGTGAGGAGGGGTGGGCACTATGAAAGTGCGCATGAATGTTTGACTGGGCCTCTGGGGCCGGCCTAATATTCATGTGCACTTTGCATATTCTCCATGCAGGCTTCATTACAGCCTGCATGGAGACCATGCCCACCTCAAATCATGGCGCTCAGTCCAATCACAACACAGCGTTGTGATTCGCTTTTGGGAGGCTGGGAGCCTGGTGCTTCCTGCTTCCTTTCAGAGAAGAAGCCAGGAGGAGGACACAGGAGAGGTGGGTGCAGCCAGCGGCTGGCCAACAAGTAAGTGGCTTTTTTTTTTAAACCCTACCCTCCTCTCTTACCCCTCCCCGCCCCACTGTTGCTTCCACAGAACAGCTGCACCTGAAAACAACAATACAGCAAACTCAAAAACAAATCAAATCATTGTCACCTAGTAATACTTTGACATATTCTCAGATTTAATTATCATGGATCTTGATAAAATGAAAAGAATCCAACACCCCAATAAAAAAGAGAAACTGACAAAAAGAAAATGGGCAGCACTAAACGATTTGATGAGGAATGAGAGTATTGTAATCAAACTGGTGGACAATGGGAGGAACATTGTCCTGCTCAACAAAAAAGTCTATTTGAAGGAGGCTTATAGACAACTTGGTGATACTACCAACTACAAGAGATTTGTTGTGAACCCCATATATTAAATGACACTTGACCTCAGCAAAAAACTTAAAGAATGTCATGAAATGACATTGATCAATGATGAGGAATAGCATTTTATGCTCAACTATTCCGACAATTTACTACTTACCGAAGATACACAAGTCCCTACGTGAACCTGGTTAGACAAATAATATTGTCTTGTGACCCCCTTCTTGAAAAAGTTTCAGTCTATGTAGACCGATACTTGGTGCCTATTGTTCATGGCCTAAGCCTCTATATTAGGGATACAGGTGACTTCCTGCACATACTCACCAATCTACACTGGAGTGAAAGCTATTTGCTAGTGAACATAGACATGGCTACTCTGTACACTTCTATCAAACATGAAATAGGTCTACAAGCATGCACATATATTTTTAACAAAGACATGAAGAGAAATTATCAATCTCACACATGCTGCAATGGCACAACGAAACTTGAGAGGGCCCCCTGCAAAGTACATTGAGGGCACCCCCCTCCGACCACACTCAGGAGCTCTCAGGCCAGGGCACTGTGCTGAGGGAGCTCCCTGGCACCCGGTACCCCCCTGCACCCGATGGGCCTCGGGGGCCTTTGTTACGCCACCGACATGGTGTCGACTGTGATAGAAATGTACCTAACCAATAATGTGTTCCTCTTAAACCAAGACATGTATCATCAACAATGTGGGACTGCCATGGACATCTCATTTTCCCCAACCTATAAAAACCTAGTAATGGGGTGGTGGGAGAGAGAGAATGCCTGGGGACTAAACAACCAACGGGTATTAGAAAAAAGAATTCTATGGATCAGTTACATCTATGATTTGTTCTTAATTGGAATGGAGGAACCAGTGAGTTCATGGAATATTTTAAAAAGTGTATGTACAAGAAGGTCAAGTAGTACAAGTAGGTCAAGTACATTCCACACTACATAAGACGGAAACATCTGCAAACAATATTCTGCATGGGACAAGCTTCCATGCTAAAACATTGATTAGAAACCCTATGGGGAACTACTAAGGATGAGGAGAAACTGTTCCAGAGATACAGATGCAGAGGAAAATTTTTATGAAACAATACGATGATTGAAGCAAAGAGAATATGAACAGAGAGACATCCAGAAACGTCTTCAAAAAGTGAGAGCAAAATCTCGTGCAGAAACGCTAATTACACAGAAAGAGCTCTTAACAACAGCAACAAAAAACCAAGAGGCGCCTAGATTGCTACTGACATACAGCAAAGAGAGTAGGAATGAGTGCATCCCTCATGCATTCATGAGGGATGCACTCAAGTTACACTCCTCTTCCTATCCCATCTCCAGGTGTACGGGTACGGAGGGAATAGTAATATCTCTCTTCGATATCTCACTAGATTGAGACTTTATCAAGACAATAACACCAGCTCATAACAAAAAATAACAGCTCAGAAGTTTAACACTTTCTATGTGGAATTGCTCAACACATGGGAACACTCCACCTCTTGGGTCTCTACTTCTTCCCAACCATCACCCTTTTGCCACCCACTTCTTCTCAGTAGACGGTGATGTCCCTAAGCTAGCCACATTCCTCCTGCAACGCGGAGGGGCAGTTCAGTATAATAGTGGCCTCCTGGCTTTCCTCCTTTATCCTCTGCCAGGTCTGGTTTCTCTTCAGAATTTGAACTTTGGTTCCAATGGCGATGGCTGTTTCAGTGTCCTCTTCCACGCTTCACTTTGTTCCCCTGATTGTAGGCCTCCTCCTCCTCTTTGTTCCTGATGCCACTCTCCATTCGTTCCGATCTCCATTACATGATCTTCCAGTCTAGTGCTATTAAAGTGCCTGTCGTCTTGCCAGCCTATCAGGATTGGTTCTCTTTCCATGTTTCCTGATTTTGAGAGGAAGAATGGACTATTCATCTCAACTACTCCTACCTGTCCTCCTATCATCGTCTGAAAATGGAGAAGATTGTATTCAATGTTTATGGAGCCAGCATTAGGGTACCAAGCAATGTCGGTTTCATCATGCCCCATTGTTCAGGAGAGAGGTCTGTACGACACACACTTTCAGACCCACACACCTATTTACACACTTCCTCACACACCAACTTACACACCCACACAACCATTGACACACCAACTCGTAGACCCATGCAGCCACTCACACACCTACTCACAGACCTTCAAAATCAATCACACACCCACTCACAGACCCACACACCCACTCACAAAACCACTCACACACCCATTTACACACCCACAAAACTACTCACATACCTATTCACACATTATACAGCCACTCATAGACCCACAAAACCACTCACATACCTAATCACGCACCTAAACAGCCACTCCCATACCCATGAACACACCCACACAACCACCCACACACCCATATAGCCACTCACACATCCACACAGTCAATCACAATCTTACTCACACACCCAGACACAGGTAGTGATACACGTATATAAATTGTTACAGCATATGTTTGTATTAAATGTATTGGTAATGATTTTGAATGTGCACAATATAACCGGCAGACCCCTTATTCGTCCGAGAATTCTGGATAGATCCACTGATCCATAACATTTTTAGTTTTAAAATATATAAGAATAAACCTGTGAATAAAATGTATTTATAAACTTGTGAAAATGTATATTGTGGGTGAAATCATAGTACAATTTATAATTTAAAAAATCTGTGAAATTCACAAATAAACCAATGGTTGCAGGGACATTATAGTTAGGAAATAGCATTCAAAAACAATAGAAGTTCACTGAAAAATCCTAAAGGTTACAAGGACATTATAGTTAGGAAATGGGCTAAAAAAAAGCTTAGAAATTCATTGGAAAAAGTAAAACTCCAAATGTTGCAGGGACATTATAGTTAGGTTTAGATTTTACCCACACAAAGCCATACAAATCCAGCAATTATGGTTCAAATCTCTTCATTCATTTATACCAGTACATACAATGCAAATGCAACACTGTGTGCAGCACTTCATACCAATCTACAAATCTTGGCTTCGATTAATAACAAATGGAAACAAGCCCCATTCCGGCACCTCCCACCTCAAAACACTCAGCTTGCATCCATAAAAGCACACCAACCGCAGTACCAAGTTCATTTCATGATTCTGTCTCTGAGCCGTGGTGGAGGATAGCTCAGATAGCCACAGAATGCAGAGGTCTGTAGGGCATGTCAACTCCCGGAAATCCTACAAGAGGAGAGAAAGTTACAGATGCCAGAGTCTCCAAAAGATGCCCCTTGATTGGTAAAAGAGAGTGTAGTCTTTTCCATGCCGAGGATATACCACAGACAGTGAAGCCATCCCAGGTGAGTAGGTATATTTGTTGTCCCTCAACATGTGAGTATATTCTGGATCGCTCAACCTAAGCTAAACCAATCTGCCACCCTCATCTGGGTTTTAGGGGGTAAGTGAGAGAGTTAGGTAAGCCTAACAGTGTGTAAGAAGGAAATCAGGAAAGTTGTCAAGAGGTCAGGCAATGTCATTGAGTACTTGAGTTCATTATGCTTGAATCCGTGGATACTCCCATAAGAGATGCACTAGGGTCCCCATTGTTCCTCATCCCCTCCATCATTCTGCTCTTTTGTTTGAGTCAATCCTATGCAGTCGTTCCAGAGTCAAATGCCAATATATAATTACTTTAATAGGTATAGACGGGTTCGTGGAGGCTTGCCCGAGGAGACTGATCGATTACCTGCTGTCTGGGACGCACACGTGCCTGGCTGTTTCCATCTGCTGGTTCCTCCCTGCCGGGACGCGAGGAGCAACAGCGCCGCAGGTAGAAGGAACTAGCCTTCCCAGGGGGCACCGCTATCGCGCACAGGAGCGCGTCATCACCTAGCGCCAGGCGGCGCTACAAAGCGGGACTCCGCCCGACCAGAGGGGCGAATTGCTGACAGGTATAGACGGGTTCGTGGAGGCTTGCCCGAGGAGACTGATCGATTACCTGCTGTCTGGGACGCACACGTGCCTGGCTGTTTCCATCTGCTGGTTCCTCCCTGCCGGGACGCGAGGAGCAACAGCGCCGCAGGTAGAAGGAACTAGCCTTCCCAGGGGGCACCGCTATCACGCACAGGAGCGCGTCATCACCTAGCGACAGGCGGCGCTACAAAGCGGGACTCCGCCTGACCAGAGGGGCGAATTGCTGACAGGTATAGACGGGTTCGTGGAGGCTTGCCCGAGGAGACTGATCGATTACCTGCTGTCTGGGACGCACACGTGCCTGGCTGTTTCCATCTGCTGGTTCCTCCATGCCGGGACGCGAGGAGCAACAGCGCCGCAGGTAGAAGGAACTAGCCTTCCCAGGGGGCACCGCTATCGCGCACAGGAGCGCGTCATCACCTAGCGCCAGGCGGCGCTACAAAGCGGGACTCTGCCCGACCAGAGGGGCGAATTGCTGACAGGTATAGACGGGTTCGTGGAGTCTTGCCCGAGGAGACTGATCGATTACCTGCTGTCTGGGACGCACACGTGCCTGGCTGTTTCCATTTGCTGGTTCCTCCCTGCCGGGACGCGAGGAGCAACAGCGCCGCAGGTAGAAGGAACTAGCCTTCCCAGGGGGCACCGCTATCGCGCACAGGAGCGCGTCATCACCTAGCGACAGGCGGCGCTACAAAGCGGGACTCCGCCCGATCAGAGGGGCGAATTGCTGACAGGTATAGACGGGTTCGTGGAGGCTTGCCCGAGGAGACTGATCGATTACCTGCTGTCTGGGACGCACACGTGCCTGGCTGTTTCCATCTGCTGGTTCCTCCCTGCCGGGACGCGAGGAGCAACAGCGCCGCAGGTAGAAGGAACTAGCCTTCCCAGGGGGCACCGCTATCGCGCACAGGAGCGCGTCATCACCTAGCGCCAGGCGGCGCTACAAAGCGGGACTCCGCCCGACCAGAGGGGCGAATTGCTGACAGGTATAGACGGGTTCGTGGAGGCTTGCCCGAGGAGACTGATTGATTACCTGCTGTCTGGGACGCACACGTGCCTGGCTGTTTCCATCTGCTGGTTCCTCCCTGCCGGGACGCGAGGAGCAACAGCGCCGCAGGTAGAAGGAACTAGCCTTCCCAGGGGGCACCGCTATCGCGCACAGGAGCGCGTCATCACCTAGCGACAGGCGGCGCTACAAAGCGGGACTCCGCCCGACCAGAGGGGCGAATTGCTGACAGGTATAGACGGGTTCGTGGAGGCTTGCCCGAGGAGACTGATCGATTACCTGCTGTCTGGGACGCACACGTGCCTGGCTGTTTCCATCTGCTGGTTCCTCCCTGCCGGGACGCGAGGAGCAACAGCGCCGCAGGTAGAAGGAACTAGCCTTCCCAGGGGGCACCGCTATCGCGCACAGGAGCGCGTCATCACCTAGCGCCAGGCGGCGCTACAAAGCGGAACTCCGACCGCAACGCGGGACGCGAGCGGGACGCCCGGGGCGAAGCCCGGGCAAAGGGCGGGCCCTCTTAGGCCCTCAGAGGCTGGAGGAGGCTGGGCTGGGCCCGAGGTCTTGGTCAAACTACCAAGTAAGTAAAAATATATTCACGATTGTAATTACTGTTAAATTGCTCGATGGCTACTGCCACTGTAAGCGCTGCCATTACTGGGCTGGATAAATCCGGGAGTGCACTAAACAGAACACTGGATGATTATTTTCCCAAGGCTGCTCCAGAGGGTAACAAAGAACTATTACTTGCTGAAAAGCGGGCAGACAGACGTCGCTCAATCGAACGCATTAAAAACAGGACACTGTCTGAGCCCATTTATTCTGTTACCTTGGACAATGACACATATAACACTCCGACAGACAACCTATCCCCAACTGCTAGTGTGCCTCTATTGCTCATGGAATGCTTAGCACCTGCCATTTCACCAACGCAAACTGGGGTTGACCCACAAACTGAGGGCCAAGATCCCCCCAGTACACCCAACCCCGCAGCAATTTTGATTTCCCCCACAATCAGGCCGGGAAAAGTAGTAAGAGGGAAACAGCAGAGGACGTTGGCAAATAAAGTACATGGGCCCCCACCCCCCAAAAGGAGACGGACAAAAATGGACACAAGTAAGTCCAAGCTAAGCCATTCAGAGTTTGGCAAGAAGACTAGCCTTGCATCTACTATGACTGTGGGAAAGTCAGTTAGCAAGCAAACAACGGCAACTGCCTTAACCCCGTCAAAATCTACAACACCACCCTCTCCATCAACCACATTGCCTGATACTACCCCCACCCCGATGGAAGAAGGTCCCCAGACAATCTTTCCGAAGAATCTACTGGACAACATTGAAATGATTGTACGGACCTATATGTTAGCTTTATCAGACAGACTAAAGGGAGTGGAAACAAGGTTGGGGAGGATTGAGTTGGACCTGACAGCTCTTGGGCAATTGGAAAGGCCACTAAGACCCCAGAACGTAATACAGCCCCAAAAAGCCCCACATACAGTCTGCACTCCCTCTACCGAAAGAGCAGCTGTAAAAGCTACTAACTCTACTAATGATAACAACATAGTAGTAGCTAATGCAGCTGCCTCTAACCACCCAACTATAGGTGCTCATTCTGTCAGTAAACCGCCCAAAAATACTGACCCAAAACAACTACAATCTGCTAAGAGTAGACCTACCGCAATACCAAGTACCACGGATACCCTGGCCAATATTCAACCTAGGGATCCAACCAGCTTCTCAAACTGGTTACCTAGTGTTGAAGAGAAAGAGGTTGGTCACGCAAGAGGGGGCCAGGGAAGGATACCACCCACGGAACTCCCACCGGAAGCACTACCATATGTAGTGGTGCTTACTGGGGTTCCTGAGTTGACAAGTGGCAAGCGGGAAGGTTACTTTCAGTTAAAGAACAAGATCATGCATTGGTTGTCATTGTACTGACCTAAAGCCAACCACGTAAATGGCGAAATAGTCCATGTACGCCGTCTGTCTTGGCTGGGTGGCAGAATAAAGGATATAGGGGGTGACATTGTAGTTGTAAATTTTAGGGATAGGAAGGCGGTCCAATATATATTGAATTGGCCTTATGGCAATGAAAACAACTGTATAGTGCCACGCCCATTAACCTACTTTTACCCAAGAGCAACTGTATTCCCCCCTCAACACACATCCAGATTCATTCCCTTTAACACACAATATTTGAATACAGAAGTACCTAGGAACCCTGTCCACTTGCAACATTTTGTCCCACCCCCCTTGTTCCATGGGTGGAACATTGTACCAACCAGCCACAACATAGGAGGAAATGGTAATATGTCGAATCTCATCCCATTTACTCCCTTGGAATTAACAAATAGGTTTGAGGCATTCAGTGGCTTGGAAGAGTGCGATTGATGTTTAAAGAGCACGGAAGATAATAGTGGTACTGAAAATGTCCTATGTATTCGGGGGTGTACTGTGGAAAAAGGATTAGGTTGTTTGAAGCCAGGCCCAAACATTACTGTTATCCGTGATGAAACAAACAAAAATAGATTAACTGTTGCATTACCTGTAGCGTCTCCTGAGACAAATGAGGGTCCATTCTTGCTACCATCTGCTCCGAGCCAAGAAAGTAGAGACGCTGGGGGGATTGAAAATGCGCTGTGTACTTTGGGACATAACCACCGAAAAGAAGGTGATAGTAGTCCTATGGAGGACACATGTTCTGTTGTTGTTACAGCTCCAGATAAAGTGAATAGGAGCACAACACCAGTTGCTCCTGCCGTGCCCCATGATACGAACAAGGGAACTTCCCTATTTACACTCGTCTCATGGAACATTGCGGGGGTGCGTGCAAAACTGAACGATCCCGACTGGAACGCATACATAAATACTTTTGACATCTGTGTGTTGCAGGAAACTTGGGCTACAGTACAACTGCACAGGGTTGGCTATAAAACCTACCAAATAGAGGCTGTCCCTTCCCTGAGAGGTCGTGCATCTGGTGGCCTCTTAGTGTGGGTCAATGTTTCCATTAAGCTAGCTATTAAAATGATTAACACCGACTCTCCAGACATTCTCTGTCTAGAAATAAGAACAGTGGATAATAGGGCGTTCCATTTATTCAACGTTTACAACAGCCCCCAATCTTCCCACAAGGAATCCATATGCATAGGGAAGTTGGAGTCGCTTGTGGATTCACTAAAATCAGAGTCTGGTGTTATTTTATGTGGAGACTTGAACTGTAATTTTGAACCTATATCAGGGATAGCCACATTGTTCAAGGAGGAGGACACCGCCAATGCAATACCTGCCCTGAGTGAGAATTGTATGGTTGCTGGTACAACATTGGCCCTACAAATCACACGCTTCCTGACCTCACACGGACTGAGAGCATGTAATTGCCGCATGCCTTCAGATAGCCCAAAAGCCCCTACATTGAAGAGAGGTAATTATGGGAGTAAATTAGACTATGTTATCGTCTCCTTTGATCTCTGGCCTTTTACAGTGGATCTAAAAGTCAAAGAAAGATACGAAAGCGACCACTACCCCTTAGAAATGAGTTTTTTACTAAGCTTGGTTATGGAGCTTGACAACAGGGAGGGAGATCAAAGTATAGCAACCTCAACCACTACTGATAACATTGTCCTTAGTAACAATCGTAGGGCGGTTAAATGGGCATTTGTGCTAGAAAAAGAGGACCTACTGGCCAATATTTATCGCGTTTTTGCAGATACCCTGGACCAATATTGCCCCCTTAGCTGCTCCCCTAAAGAATTTATCGATCTACATAAATCCCTTTTCAGCCAATTACTAGAAATCCTTACTAAGAAACCAAAAAGAGGTGCAGGTAGGACTAGTGCAAAACCTTTAGGCAAACCTTGGTATAACAAGGAATGCCGCCTCGCCAAAACTGCACTGATTAATGCTGTTAAAGGGGAAAGTCCATTAATAGTTAGAGAGCAAAGAAAGGCCTATAACAATATAATATTAAGAGCTAAATCCTCATGGGATGAGGAATTGTCGCTAAAACAAAGGACCAGAAACAATTCTGGGAATTGGCAGCTAAAGAAAATAAACGAGAGAAAGGTTCCAGGGAGGTCTACTTAGATGAAGACACTTGGGTTAAGCACTTTTCGTTATTGTATGCAGCCAAAACCCCGACCGAGGTAGCAAACGATGTACCCCCCCCCCCAAAATATCAGCTAACACTCAGCAGGTAGTGTTTACCTTACAAGAAACAGAGGCAGCAATTATTTCAATCAAGAAAGGGAAGGCGCCAGGGCTCGATAGAATCCCTGGTGACCTGTATTTGTATAACATCGAAGTCTGGGCACCCTATCTAAATCATTTATTTAACATGATTACAGCTAGTGAGCACATTCCAGATACTTGGAATGGCGCAGAAATCATCACCATTTTTAAAAAAGGGGATCGTGGTGATCCAGCAAATTACCGCCCCATTAGCCTTTTAGATATTACGCAAAAAATATATGCTAGGCATATTCTAAATAGAATAAATTCATGGTTGGAAGAGGAGTCAATTTTATCTAAATACCAGGCGGGATTCCGAAGCAAAACAAGTACTATTGACCAAGTATTCAGGCTATGCTGCTTGTATTGGAAGTATGTCATCATGCGCAAAGGTCACTTGTATGTGACCTTTGTCGACTTACGAGCAGCATTCGATCTCATCCCACGAGATCTACTTTGGGAAACCCTGAATAGGCAAGGGCTGCCTGGCGACTTATTAAAACTAGTAATAGGATTGCATCGGGAGAACTACGCTAAGGTTAGATGGGGCCCAAACGGGGAACTCACACACCCAATCCCAATAAAAAGGGGAGTGCGGCAGGGCTGCGTCTTGGCCCCCACCCTATTCTCCCTCTATGTAAACGATATTGCAACCTATATGGAAGATTGCGATAATGACTCTCCTCGACTGGGAGGGGAACGCGTTGCGTCCCTCCTCTTCGCGGATGACACAATCCTAATATCGCAAACGCCACATGGCCTACAGATCCTATTAGACAGGTTCCAACAGTACTGTATCCATAAAGGATTAGAAATCAACATAAAAAAAACAAAATATATGGCGTTGAACCCGCACAAAACTTTTAAAAAGAATTTAATGTTGAATGGGCAAAGATTAGACTACGAGCACAGTTTTACTTACCTGGGGGTACTGATGGACTCTGCAATGGGATGGGGCCCACAATTGGAAAAATCTAAATTGGTGTTCAGACAAAATTGCTTCCCAATCACACAGAGATATAACAAAAGTGTAAACAAAGCAGTTACTCCCGCGATAGAGCTTTTTAGATATAGGGTACAATCCGCCTCTCTGTATGGGGCAGAAATTTGGGGTCCAATATGTCAAAAATCTTTTGAAGTATTGGAAAACAAATTTGTCAGGGGACTATTAAAAATTCCAATTAACACCCCCCTGATACCACTATATTTAGATCTTAACATCAAACACACAGACCAGCATGCTATATTGAGACCATTGCTGATGTGGATCAGATTATGGACAACCCTAGAACTATCTGACTACAGAGATGGTCTGAAGGAAGTTTTAGAGTTGGATAGAGATAATAAGATTTTTTGGTTTAAGCATGTGAAAAACTGGCTTACCAAGCTCGGATTATCACACTTTTGGAACGAGCCTGAATCTCTAAACCTAAACTCCAAGAAAATTGTTAAACTAAGCTTCTGGTCATATGTGAACTATGATTCTGTGTATTCAAGAACCCACGGCCCCCTTACTGAAAAATTTCTTCTGGCAAAAAATGAGGTTCTATTCGAACAATTTCTAGATGAAATTCAACCCCCACTGGCAAAATCCTTATATCTAAAATTTAGGTATGGAACGTTGAGGATAAAAGTAACTGAGAAAAGATGGGGGAAGTCTGACAAAGAACATTGTACTTTGTGCACCAATAACCAAAGGGAGGACATTTTCCACATACTGTTTTTTTGCCCTAGTTATGACAAAGCTAGGAAAAAGTGGATAGTCCCCCTGTGCCGCAACATTGGCTCATCTTCCCATAGGGAAGCGGGCAGAATCCTAAGCATGGACACCAGTCAAGTAATCGTGTTCGGTATTAGCAAATTTCTATTGTCCACTTATTTTGTTAGAAGGAAACTATCTCTTCCATTTTAAACTAGACTCCCCGGAATCATGAATAAAGCCAATGTATAGCATTTTAACTCTGGTTGTAAATTCAATTTAATGTTTTCTTAACTTTTCTACTCTTTTTAAACATTTTAATATTTATTTGATACTGTGCCAAACTGAATTATATATCACGTGCTCTATTGATGAAATACTAGCTAATGTGTTAAATTGATGAAATGTAGAAGTAATGTAATACTAGGGTGCCCTTATAATGAAGGTTTTACTGTTGTATGTCTTATAATGAACTGTATATTTTATTGTATCTTTTATGTTGCAATGCAACGAAATAAAGATTGAATTGATTGATACTTTAATAGGCATTTGAGTGAGGTCTTTGTTATAGACAGTATGACAGGCCCTATAATACATATCCTCCCACTCCTTGGTGGTCAACTGTCTCCCAAGCTCTCTCTCCCAGCTGGTTTGAATAGGTTTATATATGTGTCTAGTAGGCTGGAGTAGGAGGGCATAGAGGTCAGAGATCAGCTGTTTATCAGAGGTTCTAGTGATCAGCCACCTCTCACAGAGAGTGACATGTCTTTGAGTGGCAGTCTTGTTGTCAGGATGAAGAAGCCGCTGGTGGAGTTGCCTGTATTGTGAATGCTCAATCTCAGGAAGTGCGAGTCAGCATGTAACCTTGTGAATGGAATCACCCCTCCTCATCTATCATATGTCCTGCTGAGCAGCACTTTGTCTGGCGCCACTTATTAAATGCCCCAGGACCATGTCTGGGCATGAAATCTGGGTTGCCGAGCAGGGGTGTCAGCAGGGAAGGAAAGGACGAGAGTCCACATCTAATGCCACTCCTATCCCAGGCGTCAATGGTCAACTTGGTGATCGGCAAGTGGTATAAAGTCAGAGGTCTATGTGATCTCTTCAAAAAGGGGATTTTCAAAAAGGAGGTACCAGCCACCAGCCACTGTTGCTCCAATTCATCTGTGTTCCACGCAACCAGAAAGCGGCGCTGGGATGCCTGAAAATACAGTTGGCGATTCGGGATACCGAGTTCATCAGTGTTCGGACGGAGCTAGTTAATTTCTCTCCTCATTCGAGGCCTCTTCCCAGCCCATACAAATTGGCGTAATTTATCTTGCTGCCTGGGAATCATCCCATTAGGTGATGTCCAGGGGAGTGTTTTGAACAAATAGAGAATCTTAGGCAAGATAGTCATCTTAAGGGATGCAACTCATCCGAGCCAAGAAATCGGGTGGTGCCTCCACCGAACGAGCTCAGTTTTGATATGCTTAAATAGGGACTGGCAATTAATTACAGAGGTCATCTGAATAAAGGAGCCAGTCAGAAGCAGGGGACTGCCGTCTTCGTCCATTGGATGGGATAGTGCGACGCAAGTTGGGCTTCCAGCTCGGGGGATTGGGATAAGTAAAGGGACTGGGATTGAGCAACGTTGACTCGGAATCCCGAGGCCAGGCCAAGCGCCTCCAGCTTAGACAGGAAAGCTGGCACTGCTGGGGCCGATTTGTCCATGGTCACCAGGACATCATTGTACAGGCTGATCGTGTGTTGCTCCCCCCCCACACAGAATGTGGCACTGGTTATCCTAGGGTTATATCAGCAGACTCTCTGAGCCAAGGGCCAAGGGCTCCATATAAAGAGCAGACAGCAGGGGTGACAGCCAGCACCCCTGCCAAGTAGCCCATCTAATGGAGAAGGGAGTGGAAACAAAGCTGCTTACCCTGACAGAGGCTGAGGAGAAGTGGCAGTTTAACACCCAGGTTTGAAGTCTCTCGGCTATCCCAAAGTGGGCCAGAACCTGTTCTAAAAAGGGTCAATGTTCCCTGTCAAACCCTGTTAAAGGCCTATTTGGTGTCAATTGCTAAAAGCATAAACTGCCCAGACATGCGTGAGGCCTTTTCTATGATGTGCAAAATGTGCTTTGTTTTGTCGCGTGTCTGGTTTTGGGGAATAAAAGCTGCTTGATCCGGGTCTATAATAGATGGTATGTGCTGGCCCAGTCTAGCTGGTAAGATGCTAGTGAACAGCTTATTGGAGACATAGTGGGTGATATGATCAACACTGTTGTCTATTTTTGCCAGGCTTGGGAATGACTGCCACCAAAACTGTCAGCATACCCCTGGGGCAGAGAAGGAGTTATATAACTAAGTTAAAATCAGAGCAAGCACATGGCAAAACGTTTTTATAAAAGACAGATGAGAATCCATCTGACCCTGGGGATTTCAAGAGCTTTTGTCTGGAGATTTCCGAGGTGACCTCCTCCACCAAATATCGTGGTCTAGAGCATCTGCTTGGTCTGGGGATAGCGGTGATGATTGGGCTTTGCCGAGATATGAAGCGTTAATTATGGGATCTAGATTTTGGCTAGCACATAATTTTGCGTAAAAGTTTCTAAATAAGTCAGCAATGGAGTCGCCATCTGTGAATCCCATCCCAGTCGTGTTGTGGAGTAATTACACTCCTACATTTTGCTGATGGATGCACAGTTTGTTAGCCAAGAGGCAGCCCCCCTTGTCTCCTCCTACGTAAAAAGCATGGTACAGGTGAAGTGCTGCGTACTTAGCTCTGTCGAGGTCGATGCTTGCTAATTGTGCATGTGCGGCTGCCAATTTATGCCAAACCCTTGGTGCTCCTGTGTGCTGGTGTATGTCCTCAAGCTCTCTGACTTGTCTGGATAAATAGTCCCTCTTTTCCTTGCATATCCTATTGTCTGCTGCCGAGATAGCAATGAGTTCCCCGTGAATGACCCCCTTAAGGGCCTTCCAGAGACTGGTAACTGAGATTTCAGGGGTGTCATTCAGCTCAAGGTAGTTAGTAATGGTGATACAATCCTCCCTGAGCACACAATACGTAAATGTCCAATAAACATACGTTTCCAAAACAATTTTACAGAAAATTCATATATAGATACAGTACAATACATATCGATCCTTTCTCTCCGTGAGTTCCAATATTCAGATATTGTACATGTATCACTTGTTATTCCAAATCCAATAAATAGTCCATCCACCTCTTTCATGCAACAAAAGTCCAAATCAAAGATCTTCACGAGTTCTTTATTTCCAATGGATTAATGTGGTCCAATATATACAACAAGAGACAGCCAACACGTGTTTCGTCACGCACTACTCCGTGCTTAGAGACTTCGTCAGGGCTATAACCATAGATAACAATAAAATATGATCACTACAAAGTCATAACAAAATAATATTCACATGTATCAATATTAAAAAAATATTACTTTTAGAATTTAATTCTAAACATAATCTAGTTCTACTGAAAGAGTGGAAAATTATTGATAGGAAATCACCGACAAGTTCCAAAAGAATCAAAGCAAGAAAATACAGCAAGTCACCAAAACAACTAAGGTCACCAAAGTGCACAGTCCCACTAAGAAAAAGATAATTCTCAGATAAAAATATAAGTTACCTCATAAGTTTCAAATATTATCCAATGTTAGATAAGCTCAACGTTTCCTGTAAGTTTCAGCTGTGTTAAAGAGTAAAAGTCATGCCAAAATTGGTATATATACCTCATAAAGTCTCTGCACGTACCCCACACACAATATCCTATAGTATGTATTGAATATATAATAATACCCACTATATTCTTAGCATCCAAACTTGAGACCAGTTACAACAGATCTATAAATATTGTCCAGAGATAAGGTCCATATCATGCTCTCATATTCTCTTCATAACCCTATTTAATAATAGGATATCGTAAACATGCTGTTCCGCTCACCTGAAATTTCTAATTTCAATAGGGCCAGCAATAATCCTTCCCAATTCAAAAAGTATTCTGTCGTGTTAATTTTATATCCTATTCAAGCATAAAAAATATTTGCTTAGACTATTCGGTGCTTATTGCATCCACATCCCTAAATTTGAAGTTTCTATAGTTTCTTACCTTAATATTGTAAAAAATGGTCCTACACGAGTACGTGATCTGTGAAATATGAATTTAATTAATAAAACACATTTCGTAGCGTGCCCTGCATCACAAAATGCGATGCAGGGTCCGCTACAAAATTCATTTTATTTACTAAATTGTTTACTTACCTTTAATTATCCATATTTCAGTTTTAGCACCCCCCCTGCCCCTCCCCTGCCCTGCCTCTCCGCCCCACTGAAACTCCCTCCACGGGCCGTGGCTGTGCAGATTGAGCCCCACAGTAAGAGAAGACAGAGTGAAAATACCCATGGTCTCTGCTGCTTTTCCTTTTTTTTTTTTGCTACCCCTTTGCTCATGTGTACTGCTGACCGGCATATTATTACTTGCATGGTTTTCAGTGGGTTCAAGGTAGTGAGAAAATCAGCATTGCTCCTGTTGGATCCAGATTACAAGGCTAGTGCACACTTGACAGTACCTTTTTAGATCGAGCCTGCAGGCAGTGTGCTTGCGCTGTCGCTAGGGCGATGATCTCTTGCGTTTAAAAAAAATCCTCAAAAGGGGCTTTTAACCCACCCACACTCACCATTTGTTGAAAGCATACTTACTCTCCTTTGCTGCCTTTTAATTCGGCAGAACTCGCAATACTTCAGTTCCTGCGGCTAGTGTGGAACACCGATCAAGTGCAGATTGATTACATTTAAAAAGTGTACCTCTGCTGCTCGCGCTGTGATTAAAGTACTATTTCTACTTTCACCGTCCCCCTTGGGCGCAATCAGGGATGGACTTGAGTGCTCCCTTTCATTGGCAACTCATGAGTCCCCCAGGCCAAAGCACACATACACTTGTGTGCTCCCTCGTTGGTTTATCTTATTATTGTTGAGACAGGAGAGAGGCTGTGTGACCCTCTCCATGCTTTGCATCTCCTGAGCAATGGCCTGCCCTCACTCTGTATTTATAATATATAATATATTACATTTTGTACATTAAGGGCCTTATTACGATGTCAGCCATAAAAGCTTCAAACGGCATTCGGTTTGTCCGAATCGGGAAACATCCTGAACAACGAAATTGGAACAACGCCTTACCTTTACAATGAATTCTGAATCGCGACGAATCTCAAACAATGAAGATTCCAACCACGAAGACCTGAACCACGACATTCTCAAACAAGAAGACCGAGTCTCTCATCCTACTGCTTCCGGGCATTCGAAGACCGAGAAAGACAGTCACGTCATCCTACATTTGCCAGCAAAGCAATGTTTCAAAGAAGCTGATTCGTCACGTCACGTCAGTCATCTCATTTCTGAAGGTCAAACTGTCACACTCTATGGCACTGCTGCAAACAGGAAGGCGGGTAATCAGGACTCCAGCCTGGCAGACAATATGGAGTGTGAGCAAGCAGTATGATCACGTCATGGTTTGGTCGTGGGAACAGCGTATTTAAGAATGCACAATTTTTTTAAAGGTAGGCGGGATTATATTTTAAAAATTGTTAGGTGTTATGTTTTTGGACATTTGTGGTAATGCATGGTTAATTTTTGTGATACTTTAATTTAGTGATTAATGCAAACAGCTACGAAAAAAAAAATGATGGAATCTTAATTTTGTGTCTCCTTACTTAAATAATTGACATTTTAAAGTATGTCCGGTAATGAAAAGTATGGCTTAAATAGACAAAGTAAGTTTTAATAAAGATAAAATAAATCGTAAAGGACATGATTAAATAAAAGTACATAGTGGCGTAATTTGAAAAAGAGAACAGTAAAGAATGTTAGTGCTTCAGGAAGTCGTTGTTTAAACAGTAGTGGATTAGCAATGCTCGTTGTTAAGCCTTCGTGGTTAAGGCAGTCATGGTTAAGGCAGTAGTTGTTTAGTCATACAACCGTCCGAATCCGGCTCGAAACCCGCATTTCCGACTGACTCAGAAACATTTCTGACTGACCGATTACAATAGAAGGTAACCGGTTGGTCATTCCGAATCGGTTCCGACTGGCATTTGGAGACTTTGACTCGGTCGTAGCCGACTCGTGCAGCTCTACGAGCCACGTTTCCGACCGTGCGAATACCATGTTGGATTCGGACATCCGTTCCGAATTAGTTTGTCCGACACGGATCAGCTGGTAGAATCTGACTTTGGGGGCCATAGCAGGCCCCACTTCACCCAGAGGTCTCTGGTTGGGCCTGGTGGGGTAACCATGAGAACCCTCTTTCCAATCATGCATAGAACCATGCATAGTGTGGCAGGCACCATGGGGTGCATGCGACAGGGTGCAAGGTTTTTTGCAACCTCCCCTTTCTTCATTGGGAGCTTATGTTGTCGGTTGGAACACAGTCTCCCATTGAATTCAATGGGAGTCCGACCGAATAGTGTTCAGAAACACCAAAATCGGTCGGTCGGGCACCCCCAATCTAATTCAGTCGGGAACCATTCCGACACCGAGTAAGTTGGAAGGCTTTCTGACTAACATCCATATGAGGCCCTAAATCAATATATGTGTGTTTGTTATTATTTGGTTTTTTTGTCTCACCACATCCACCCACCCCTCAAGTTTCTGGCTACTCCCCAGAGAGAGTGAAGTCCTATCATTTCCCCCAGAAGGAATCCATTTACAAACAGTGAGGTACAGAGGGACCATGGCGCTGGAAGCGCAGAAGAGGTATCAGATCGTGAATGTTTATTCTAGCTGATTTCCTTGTGCGCCTGAGTGTGACCAGGTTTGAGTGGTAATAACTGGCCCGCCTGCCATTGGCAGCTTTATGTGGCTTTCCCTCGTCGATTCTACGCCACTTGTATTTATTAGAATGAAACATGTTATAAGTAGGCAGCAGGCACCAGCCTGGAAAGGACTGCATGTACAAACATAGAAAAGCTGATTTCTTGCCGGCTTGGGGACTGCAATATGCATAGGCAGGCCCGACAACTTCTGCAAGGTTGTGCCGTGTGCCTTGTGCACTCTGCGGGCTGTGGTTATCAATTGTACAGTAAGTGCAGTGGTGATAGTAACCAGTGATATGAGTGGCTGCTTGCTCCCCAGTTATGGCAGTATTTTACCACTATGATAGGCCACTTGCACCCAATTGTGGCTGTATTTTGCTCCGCAAGCATGCACTAGGGATTGTTACATCCACTGACAGTTTACATACTAGAAGGCATGATAAAAATTCTAGGTCAGGCAAAATGGGTAATATTTCAGATCAGAAACATAATGCAGTAGTCAGGTAGTGCATTGTATTGTGGTTGTATTTATATAGCACTTCATACCTCTGACTACCAGTATTAACTGTTGTCCTCCGGTGATTCATTCTTTATTGACTGTTACGATTCCCATACACTAGTATCATCATTATAACTTTTCCACCAGGACTCAGCCCTCTGTAGACTGGGGCCAGCTACCTGAAATTATTACTTTGAAAAATCAACTCTGCAAGCATCTGTGAATAAACTTAAATTGTTGTTGTGCTCATAACCCAGAGCTTAGGTGCACGCCACACCTGCCGATTCTTTTTCATCTCCCTGTAGCGATGCCCTCCCTCCTCCCACCGCCACTTCCTACCCATTGCCTGCCTCGGCCCTGAGTGGTTGCACCGTCAGGGTAGAATGGAAAGGGGCGACCACTCGGTCCCCCCGAACGTATGGCAGAGTACCCCGATCCCCCCGGGAAGCCATCTTGGGCGGGAGGCGAGTCTCTGCTGGTATGCCCGAAGCGGCGTAGCCGGGGCGCGCCCTTTTCCCGCCCTGGAGTGGGCTGGCCTAGACACTGACGAGGCCGGGCCACGCCCTCGGGGCAGGCCGGGGCGGGTTTACGCCCGCCCTGAAGACGGATAAAAGGAGCAACAAGCCAAGGAAGCATCCTCTTGTTCCTGTGCTCTGAAGCTGCACCACCTCGCTGCACGTGAGCTCGAGACGGAACGAAGAGCCAATTTTGAGCGTTATAATCTTCTTGTTTCTTTTGCAGATACTCTGTCGGAGGATGCCTAAGAAGGCGGGAAAACGAATGACTACCGAGCAGATGCTGCGAGTTCTCATGAAAGAGGTAACCGACCTAAAGAAGCGAATGGCGGAGAAAGACGAGGAAGGGGGGCCGAAACGTCCTCTGGCGGGAACGGCTCCAGGGGGAAAAGGCAAGAGGCCCAGGAGGGGAACAGCTGGGGGAGACGTCCCAGTTCCCTGTACTCCGCTCGAAGCACCCACTCCGGTCCCGGAGGAAGGAAATCCGATTCCCGTAGTGGTCACCCCCGTGTCCGGGGAGGATATGCCGCCCGAGCTGGCAGCACAATTGGCAGCGTGGTTGGGTAAAGGTAGCAAGGGCGCCACGGCTGATGACGCGCAGGTGTTGATGAAACAGCTGCGGGAAACAAGGGAAGCGACGAAGGCACCATCGCCGGCTGCGGCAGTTGAGAAACCATCTGGGTCAGGTCCAGTCGCAGATACAGCTTCCGGTTCAGGTAAGCGGCCATTGCCGATTGCGAGGGATGAGTCGGCACCCTCTCGAAGGGAAAGGTTGGGTCAACATGTCCCTCTGGCTATCAAGGAGAAGATATGGGCAGGGGAATATATAAACATTTTCTCGTTGCTTACCGATCATTATGAGATGGAGCATGTTAAGAGTCAAAAGGAGCTCATGCATCCGAGTGTTTGGCGCGCAAAGATGGCCGCCTTTAAGGTAAATGAAAACATTGGTAATTGGGGCAAAGCATGGGGGGTTTTTACATCCATCTTAGGTGAACGTAGGCCCGAATTGCTGCCCGAGTTGCCGATTTATCAGTCACGGATCATGGGGTATTCAGTGTCTCACGAGGGCAACCATTGGTTTTGTTACGACAATATTTTCAGAAAAGCAAAAGAGCATGATAAAAACTTGACTTGGGATTGTTATGATTCTGTGTCCTGGTCCAAAATGGAGGATTCTGGTATGTTGAAGGTGCCATTGGTAGGGAGTTACGTGGGCGAGTCCTCCCGCCAATATGCGGGGACGCCCTTTCGATCAGGTACGAGTAACGACAATCACTCGAGGCCAACCGGCAACGCAGGTAAAAGGGGGGTTTGTTGGAACTTTAACAGGGGGAAATGTACTAGGCCCCAGGGGTCATGCAAATTTAGGCACGAATGTGGGGGGTGCGGGCAATCATCCCATCCTGAGTCCATGTGCAGAGCCAAAACGGGTGATAACGGGGGTAGAGGAGGCGCCAAACAGGTCTGACATAGTCCGAGGGGCGCCTTTACCTACTCCGATTGATACCATGGCAATGATTCCCTGGCTCAGTGAATACCCGGATCACGCTTCCGCTGGGGTGTTACGGGACGGATTTTCGTATGGTTTCCGCATCCCAGTGAGGGAGTTTCAGGGTATAGCAAAATGTAAAAACCAGATATCGGTCTTACAGCATACGACCGTGGTACAGGAAAAGATCGGGAAAGAGGTGGCTCGAGGTCGAGTCGCCGGTCCATTTAATGTGCCACCAGTTGCTAACTTTGTTTGTTCCCCTTTAGGGGTGGTCCCCAAGAAGGACCCGGGTGAGTTTCGGCTGATACATAACTTATCAGCCCCACGTGGTCTTTCGGTAAACGAGGCAATAGACCCGGAAGTGTGTTCGGTGCGGTACGCATCCTTCGATGAGGCCGTAGCCATTTTGAATCGCCTGGGGCCCGGAGCGCTGATGGCGAAATCTGATATCGAGTCAGCGTTCCGGTTGCTCCCGGTACATCCAGACGATCAGCGTCTCCTGGGTTTCATGTTTCAGGGTCACTACTACATGGATAGGTGTATGCCGATGGGGTGCTCTATATCGTGTGCCTATTTCGAAAAGTTCAGTTGCTTCCTGCAATGGGTCTTCACAAGGAAGACGGGGTTTAAACATGTTATGCATTATCTCGATGACTTTTTGTTTCTGGGGGCAGCCGGGGATCCAGAATGTGGACAGGCTTTGACTGCATTTTGTGTCTTGATGAATCAATTTGGCGTGCCATTGGCACCAGGTAAGACTGTGGGTCCCTCGACTTGCCTTGAGTTTCTGGGGATCGAGCTCGATTCCAAAGAAGGTTGTTTTCGTTTACCAGATGACAAAGTGTTAAGATTCAGGGCATCCTTGCAAATGTGTATAAGTGAGTCTAAGGTGAAGCTACATCAATTACAGAAATTGGTGGGACAGTTGAATTTTGCCCTGAGAGTTATACCGATGGCCCGCCCCTTTTCTCGCTCGATCGCTCAAGCCATGGTCGGCCTGAGGGAGGGTCATCATCGCACAAGGCTCTCGGCAGAGGTTCGCCAGGACATGCGCATTTGGCTGGCATTTCTGGCGGATTTCAATGGTCGAATTGTCTGGAACAAACCGTCCGTGTCCTCTGAGGAGCTAGGGCTGTGGACAGATTCGGCAGGGAGCATTGGTTTTGGTGCCATATTCGGCACACAGTGGTCGGCACAAAAATGGCCGTCATGGTGGCATGATAGTGGTCTGACGAGCAACATTGCTTTCCTAGAACTTTTTCCCATACTGGTGGCCCTGAGAACTTGGCCTGAGGGGTTCAGAGATCACTCTGTGGTATTCTGGTCGGACAACATGACCGTTGTTGAGTGTATCAATAGCCAGGCAGCACGATGCAAATGGATTCTGAGATTGCTCAAGGAAATTGTGTTATTGTGTATGCGATTGAATGTACTATTTAGGGCACGACATGTCCCGGGGGTGATGAACCAAGCGGCTGATGCGCTTTCTCGTTTTCATATGCAGGCCTTCTGGGGTTTTCTGCCCACAGCGGACCCGGTGGCAGCACCCTTTCCCGAAGCTCTCTGGTCTCTTGGTGCCCAGAACTACAGGACCTCGTGGGAGAGAGTTTAGCACCCAGGACGAGGAAGGCATATGAAGGGGCGTTCCGTTCCTATTGGGCCTTTTTGGGGGCGGCTAGAGGGGAGCTTTGGGGTCAGGAGGAGTTGGTAGTGAAATTCCTGCTGTCGTTACGTCAGGCAGGCAAATCAGTGGCTACGGCCCAGAGGCATCGGGCCGCCATTTCCTTTGTGGCTAGGGCTCATGGGATCCAGGACCCGACAGCGTCTTTCGTTGTACAAAAAGCGCTACGTGGGTGGCAACGCCTTGAGGGTCGCAGAGTAGATGAAAGGCGCCCGATAGGTTTGGATAGGTTGGCCCTGTTATTATCTAAACTCCCTGCAACATGTTCATCCCAGTATGAAACGGTGTTATTCCGAGCCGCTTTTACGCTGGCATTCCATGGGGCTATGCGAGTAAGCGAACTAGTGGCGAGGAACAAGCAGGATGTGATGGGGGGACTGTGCCGAGAGCACGTTCAGATCAGAGGGGAGACGATGACTCTCTCGTTCGTCAGGCCCAAGACCGATCAGGGTGCGATGGGTGATTGCATAATCATACAAAGGATCCCCGGGTCCTCCATGTGCCCGGTGAGTTGTGTAGAGGAATATTTGGCACAAAGGGTGGCATCATGGGGGGGGACCTTGTTGAGACACGCTGACACCACCCCACTGACGAGGTTTCAGTTTCAGCGGGTGCTTGCGATGTCGATTACTGCTGCGGGCTTGAACCCGGGCGAGTTTGGGACCCATTCCTTTCGGATAGGGGCTGCTACAGAGGCTACAGCCAGGGGTCTGAATGTCGAACAAGTTAAACGTGTGGTGCGTTGGTCCTCCAATTGTTATAAGAGGTATGTGCGGTTGCACATGTTGTGAAGCTGTAATGATGTACTCACGCTTCTTGTTTTTGTTTGGTTTCAGTTGCGCAAGCCTACGAGGCGGGGCGGACTATGCAGTCGACCCAACACCGGGCCAGCGGTCAGACTTCACCGGCTGTGAAAAAGGAGGTGTGGGTCGTGGGCCACTCATACGTGAGGCGTGCCGCGGACGTATTCAAAGCAGGTGACATGATTCACGTGGCTGGGGAATACGGGTACAGTGTGTCCTTCTACGGAAAGGGCGGACTCTGTATTGACCAGTTTCAATCATTTTTTGAGGGTTTGCTAGGGCGGACGAGGTCACCGCCGTCTATAATCATAGTACATCTTGGGGGCAATGATTTGGTCACCACTGGTAGACGACTTCTCCTTGAGGCGATGCTTTCCACTGTAAGTTGGTTGGCGAGGAGAGTTCCAGGGTGCACGATTGCATGGTCACATATGATCCCACGAAAAGTATGGCGGGGGGCTATTTCTGTTTCTGCTCTGAATCATTCAGTAAGGAAAATTAATAACAAAGTGAGTAGATTGTTCCGTTCCAATACACTGCATTCTATTGCGCATGGTTGTATTACTGGTGACAGTATGTATTTGGGGGATGGTGTTCATTTGTCCCGGGTGGGGAACGAGTTACTCATAGGGGACTGTATAGCGTGGCTAAAGACTTTAAGACATGACCTTTAGGTAGGAGTGTTGTGGGGGGTCCGGATAGCCGGTCAACTATCCGGCCTGTGGCGGTAAGGTCATGATCGGTGAGCACTAATTGGAAGATCCCTATGAGTGGGCGTCACCCATTACGGATGGGAGCGCTCGAGGGAGGTGGCCATTGGCCCCTCAACGGGGTAGGCGGTCCCTTCTAAGGATGGGCCGCCGAAAGGAAAGGAAAGGCGGTCAAGGCCCCTTCCTGGGTAGGAGGGGCTACAGCCCCCTCCTGGAGAATTTCCCGGGGCCAGGTCATCTGCGACGGCAGATGCGGTAAGTTGTGTGGGGTTTGGGGGGGGGGTCTACGCTACCTTCTAGATACCTCACACGAGTCCTCGGACGACCTTTAAGTGGCGTCGAGTTTATTGGGGCCCCCGTCAAGTCAAGGGAAATTGGTAGTTGCACTCGAGGTACACCTCTGTGCGGTCGCCCCTCACAAGTGAGGGGGATATTTCTGGTTTAGGGATCTTGACACCGGTTACGACCTTGCCGTTGGCCCTTAAACGTTAGGATGTACAATTTCAAAATTTCAAGTTAAATGTTTTGTAGGATGTTAGTTCGGCTAGGAGAACCTTTGTATTAGAGAATATGTTAAGGTTAGCCAAACATCGCAATGTGGTAATGAAATTGTACATAATATGAAACTGTTATTTTAATGTTTTAATTTTGTTTCATATTTTAATAAATACGGCCGGGAGGGTCACTCCCTCCCGTCTTCCAAAAGTTCAGAACTGTTTCCGGTTTCCCATCCTTGGGGATTGTGTTGAGAGGGGGTGGCGGGTATCTCAGCCATATGGAAAGGGGCGACCACTCGGTCCCCCCGAACGTATGGCAGAGTACCCCGATCCCCCCGGGAAGCCATCTTGGGCGGGAGGCGAGTCTCGGCTGGTATGCCCGAAGCGGCGTAGCCGGGGCGTGCCCTTTTCCCGCCCTGGAGTGGGCTGGCCTAGACACTGACGAGGCCGGGCCATGCCCTCGGGGCAGGCTGGGGCGGGTTTACGCCCGCCCTGAAGACGGATAAAAGGAGCAACAAGCCAAGGAAGCATCCTCTTGTTCCTGTGCTCTGAAGCTGCACCACCTCGCTGCATGTGAGCTCGAGACGGAACGAAGAGCCAATTTTGACCCACCCACCAGCCCCTGAGGACAGCAAGTGGTTTTGAATAAAGTTTGATGTGATAACTCTTTTATTTTGCAGGTACCGGATTATTATCGTGATAATTTTGAATATGCAATAAAGAAATGGTCAATTGTGGTATGTTTTGCAAATAAAGTAATCCTGCTCTAGTGTTGATCAGTAGCATGCTTTTAATAAAGTGGTTGCTTTTAACTGTCTTTTAAGTAATTTAGTCATTTAGTTTAGAACTGTCGTATTTATTTTGGTCGGGCGGTAAGGTCATGATCGGTGAGCACTAATTGGAAGATCCCTATGAGTGGGCGTCACCCATTACGGATGGGAGCGCTCGAGGGAGGTGGCCATTGGCCCCTCAACGGGGTAGGCGGTCCCTTCTAAGGATGGGCCGCCGAAAGGAAAGGAAAGGCGGTCAAGGCCCCTTCCTGGGTAGGAGGGGCTACAGCCCCCTCCTGGAGAATTTCCCGGGGCCAGGTCATCTGCGACGGCAGATGCGGTAAGTTGTGTGGGGTTTGGGGGGGGTCTACGCTACCTTCTAGATACCTCACACGAGTCCTCGGACGACCTTTAAGTGGCGTCGAGTTTATTGGGGCCCCCGTCAAGTCAAGGGAAATTGGTAGTTGAGGTACACCTCTGTGCGGTCGCCCCTCACAAGTGAGGGGGATATTTCTGGTTTAGGGATCTTGACACCGGTTACGACCTTGCCGTTGGCCCTTAAACGTTAGGATGTACAATTTCAAAATTTCAAGTTAAATGTTTTGTAGGATGTTAGTTCGGCTAGGAGAACCTTTGTATTAGAGAATATGTTAAGGTTAGCCAAACATCGCAATGTGGTAATGAAATTGTACATAATATGAAACTGTTATTTTAATGTTTTAATTTTGTTTCATATTTTAATAAATACGGCCGGGAGGGTCACTCCCTCCCGTCTTCCAAAAGTTCAGAACTGTTTCCGGTTTCCCATCCTTGGGGATTGTGTTGAGAGGGGGTGGCGGGTATCTCAGCCATATGAAAAGGCGGTCCGACCCTGATTTGCAGCTTTTTCATTGAATGTTGTGGTGCTCGCTGCCCGAAGCTTTCAGAAATACCTTGTTACTTCAGATTGACAGCAATGACTCCCACTGGCCCTAGAGAGCTCCTAGCTTAGTGTGCATCAGAAAACCTCCTCATTTTATGTGGCTCACATCAGGTTCGGCCCATGATATCCTGCCAGATAAACAAATGGCCTCCCTCCTGAGTGGGAAGCTCGCACTTCATTACGTGACATAAGTGTGGGGGCAGAAGGAAGGTGAATTTTTGTGAGCATTTCAATCTGGGTCGCAGAGGGAAGGTCTCTCCCAATAAAAGGGGCAGAGCTCGAACTACACTCTCATTTTTTCCTCCTTATTTTTAAGGGGGATTTGGCTTATTTAGGACTTGTACCCTGGACATAACTTTTTACTTTTACTTCAGGCCGCCAAGAGAGTTGTATTCCTTGGTGCATTTGATATATTGCACCCAGAGGCTGGGTCTATCGTCTGTGCTTTATGTGCTGTCCTCCAAGGACTGCAGCAGAGAACGCTGCTGCCTGGGCATTGAGCGCATTCCAGGAGAGGTGCCCCAGCTTGTTCAGGAGTCTCCTCAGTGGTGTTTACTACTACCCATGGTTGGGCAGCCATTACCTGTCCTTGCACACCAGCTTCTAGGAAGACTTCCTCCCCCACTGTGGCTATGCATCTGCACACAATGAAATTCATTTTATTTATTTATTTGTATACTTACCTTCGTTCGGCCATAATCCGGAGTTTACTACCCCCCACCCTGCCTCTCCCCTGCCCTGCATCACCGCCCAGCAGCACTCGCTCCAGGAGCCGCTACTGCAATTGGGCCCCTTCAAAATAAGCCTGCTCTCCTATTCAAGAAAGCACTCCATAGTGGGTGTGATAAATAAGGGTCTGGTGGCTTTCAACCAGGAGGACTGCTTTTAATCACAGCTTCACCACAACAAAAGTGTGTGACCACAGCCAAATCAGTCTATCCCCTGGTAAGCCAGTCCCTTACACAGAAGCATTCACGAATGATGTGACCACCAACATGATGTGCTTTCTGAAATAGTGCCAACAAGGGATGCCACTACCGACAGTGTCTTCTGCGCACTACTTTCAATGTGGAAATTTGACCTAATGTCTTTTTTGTCTGGGTTTGTTGGACATCTGCCAACAATACAGAAATGTGGAAGGACTGGTTACACCTTTTCCTCTAAGGGCAGTGCCTCTGTCTGAATGACATAGGGGCATCTTTGAAAGAATAATGTGCTGCATGGCTAAATACTTATAGGGTCCCAAAGGTGAGACCGATTGCATTGCAAATGCTTGTTATCCTTGCTGCAATCTCTTTCTTTTTATCAGTTGCAAAGGGGCCGTATGGTATTTAGTTGAGGTACACTTGGACATTTTCCGTTTGTATTATTTGAAATAGGAAGCCTTGTTATTTTGTTCAGATACCATATTGAGACCTTCATCGGCAGATCTCTGACTGTGAAATGCCTACAGGGGGTTAAATGGTATTAAAAAAGGGGCAATGACAGAATGACCCTGATGTTTGACAGGTACAGACCCCTAACAGACCTGTTTAGGAATGATTGGCACCAAATTAGCTCACAAGATATTCACCTTTCCGACAGAGAAACAATGGATTAGACATCCCGCCCAGCCTAAGTTCATCAGTTTTAGGTAACCTATTGTACATCAAGGGACACAATCATGCACCTTAACCTGCTCGTTTGCACTTTTTTCCCTTTGTAGCCCCTTGTTTCCAGTGCATTAAGAGACGAACCCATGCACTTTAACCTGCTTAATAGACGCACAGGCATGCCACTTTAGAGTACTTGCCCCGCATGCTGCACACGCACATTGCACTTTAAAGCACGGACCTGAGCCCCCCAACCAAGTAGGCTCGACCTGAGCCCTCCAAACAAGTAGGCTCTTGATGCAATCTTCTAGTGGCCTACCTCCTAATATCCTGTCTTGGGCCAAACTATTAGTGTGGAATGCTCTAGCACACTCCCTGGTCTGCAGAGCGAAACACAAAACAATGAAGTGCTGGGGTAATTGCTGTTATCAGTATTTTGAATGTCGTTTTATACTGTGTTCTATTAACTTTAATGTAGCATATTGTACATGCAAAGCTTTTTACTAATCATGCATAGTAACGAATTCATTCGTTCATATTTAGACCCTAATTACAAGATTGTAGTCAAGCCCGCGTTATTTTTTCTGCCTGCACATTTCAACTGGTAAATGGTATGTTCATGACCGCGGGTAGCGGTCTAGGTAGCCGCGCACCAGAGGGTGCGCATACGTGAGCACGTGATGTCACTCGCTCGCATACATAATAAAGGGGGCATGGCCGGCGGAGTTAGTCCGGACCACGCGGTTGACTGAATCTGGTGTCCCGAGTTTCCTTCCTGCCGCAGCGCCTAATCCATCATGCGCATGCGGCCTAAAGACTCCACACTGGCGACGAGGGTCTGAGAACCCATGCATTGCCCCGGTTCACTGCATCTCAGCCGTGCTCCAATGTGGTGGGAGTGCACGGCAGGCATTGGGTCCCTTATGATTGGCAGGCCCGGTACGAGCAACCCGCTCCGAGCTGGAAATCGGCGGACGGCGGCAACCACGCGAGCTGGTCCCCGCCGATGCCCCACCGGAAAACAGGATCGCCGAATGTCGTGGTGTGCCCCCACGTGGTGAAGCTAGGGCCCCTGTCCCAGGAGGAGGGTGTGAACGCGCGGCCCCTCCGGCGCAATTGCAATTACAGGTGGATGCCTTTGGCCTATGCACAGCGGCAGAAGAAGGTCAGTGCCAGGGCGTAAGGCCCCAGACGAGTCAGCCCAGCAGCACACGCGCAACACAGGTCGCCTAGTAGCGCAGCAGAACCAAGACTGAGCCGCATCCGGCCAGAGCGGCAGCACCGCTAGGCAAGGTTGACCCAGGCCGCACGCTAGGATGCTCCACGTGCCAATATGGCGTCCATTCCCACCATCAAGCCTTTTGTGGTGACGGCGCCCCGGCATCCCTAGCGCCGCGCTGGAAGGAGTGGACAGATCATCTACAGATCTACTTTGAGGGTGCAGGCACGGCGAGGGAACGCCGCAGGGCGCTACTTCTACACTTGGGAGGGAAAGACATCTACAGGATTTATAAGACCCTAGTGGAAGCGACACCAAAGACCTACATCACGCTCCTTAACGCGCTCAATGCGCATTTCGAACCAATGGCCAGCAAAGACTATGAACGGTTCGTTTTCCGGCAAGCCAAACAGGAGGCCGAAGAATCGCTTGACGCGTTCCACGGCAGGTTTAAAGAACTAGCCAGCACCTGTGGTTTTCGCGATGAGCAAGAGGAGATACGGGGAAAAATCATATAAGGGTGCTACTCATCAAATCTGAGAGTGAAGATCCTGCAAGAGAACGGAAAGCCACTGGCAGACATCTTGAAGCTAGGGCGCTCCAAAGAACTGTCGCAAGCGAGAGCGCCACACATGGAAGCGGCTGAACAGGTCAACGTCGTCCGACCGAAACCACGCCAATTTGGAGGGAAGAAGCCACAAGACAGGCGCAGAGAATGTGGATATTGTGGAGGCCAGCCCCACCGCACTCAAGACTGCCCAACACGCGGGAAAAGATGCAGCTCGTGCGGACGAATGAACCACTTTGCGGCAGTGTGCAGAACCACGAAGTCGAAGAATGAGGCTGCCCACGCCATAAGGGAAAGTCAGGACAGTGAAGACATGGACGATGACTCCAATGACCACTCCCGGTCCACTACGTTTTCGCCATCGACCAGCCACAGAGAAAGAAGAGGCGTCTCCCGAAGTGTCGCATAAGGATACATCAGCAGGAAGTAAGAGCCACAATTGACACTGGAGCCTCTATTGAACTCATGGCGGCGAATGTATATAACCAGCTACGGAACAAACCGAACCTACAAGCAGCAAGGATCCAGGTGTTCGCATACGGGCAGAAGACACCGATTCCACTGATCGGCTGTTTCCAAACGGAACTGCAGCACCAAGACCGGAAAGTCCCGACGACCATCTACGTCACCAAGGAGGGCAGTGGCATGCTCATCAGCGGGCAGGCGGCAGAAGAACTCAGACTGATATCGTTCGCAATGGCCATACTGACCGAAGAGCTAGACACGATACTGGAAGAGTTCGAAGACACATTCCGAAGTATTGGATGCCTCAAGGGGAAGGAGGTGTCACTCCACATTGATCAATCGATCCAACCTGTCGCCCTCAGACACCGGAGAATAGCCTTCCACCTCAGAAAGAAAGTCGAGGAAGAACTAGAAGCCCTCGAACGACAGGGCATCATTGAAAAGGTCAGTGGGCCTACCCCGTGGTTGTCTCCAATCGTGGTGGCGCGCAAGCCTAAGCAACCTGGCCAGGTCCGCATCTGTGTGGATATGCGCCTACCCAATGCGGCAGTCAAGAGTGAAAGGTACCTGACCCCCACCATCGATGACATTTTAGGGGAACTGAATGGAGCAAGGTGGTTCTCCAAGATGGATCTCCGATCGGGTTATCACCAGCTGCCCCTCCATCCAGACTCCCGCTACATAACCACTTTATCCACCCACGTGGGCCTCAGACGCTATCGACGTCTCAATTTCGGCATCTTCAGTGCCGCTGAAGTCTTCCAGAATACCATCCGGGAGGTTCTGAGTGGACTCCAGGGAGTCTTGAACGTCAGCGACGATCTGCTCATATATGCGAACTCGATCGAAGAACACCACCAAAGGTTGAGAGGCGTGCTACGGAGAATCAAGGACTCTGGCCTGACCCTGTACCGCAAGAAATGCCAATTTCTCCAAAACAAGATCAGCTTCTTCGGATACACCTTCTCGGATCAAGGAATAGCCCCCGACCCGGACAAGGTGAGAGATGTACAAGAAGCCCCCGCTCCCTCCACCATATCGGAAGTGAGAAGCTTCCTGGGCATGGTGAACTTCTGTGGGAGATTCATCCTGGACTTGTCAAACCTCACCAGGCCTCTGAGAACTCACCAAATCCACCACCCCCTGGCAGTGGGGCGAAGAACAGGAGATGGCATTCCGGGACACCAAAGCAGCATTGTCGGCAGACAAAACCTTATCATACTTTGACCCGGCGAAGCCTACCAACATAGCCGTGGATTCCAGCCCTTACGGCCTGGGAGCCGTGCTGACACAACGCCAAGGCGAGGATGACTGGGCACCCATCGCCTATGCCTGTCGGTCCTTAACCGAGACAGAGCAAAGATACTCCCAAATAGAGAGAGAAGCGATTGAGATCCATTGGGCCTGCAGACATTTCCACGTCTATGTGTACGGACACCCGTTCACAGTGTCGACGGATCACAAGCCTCTGATCCCGCTCTTCCGAGGGTCAGTGTCCAAACTGCCACCCCGAATAGAAAAGTGGAATCTCCAACTGCAAGAATACGACTACCAAGTTGAGTACAAACCCGGAGCGACAAACCCAGCAGACTATCTCTCCAGGCATCCCCGAGCGGCCACCACAGTGGAAAAGGAAGATGCAGAGGAGACCGAAGAATACGTGAAAGTCGTGCTGGAAAGATCGAGACCGCTACAGATGAGTTTGGAAATGATCGTTGAGGCCACTCGGAACGATGAAGTACTCCAGCTGGTGATGAGTGCCCTACAAGCCAATGACTGGAGAGCCGTTCAAGCCTCGATGAACAAGCGGACTCCACAAGCAAGAAGTTCACTGGAGACATTCCTGAGAGTGAATGAAGAACTGTCGGTCGACAGCCAAGGGTGTTTACTGAGAGGACCCCGGATTGTGATGCCTGAAAGCCTGACCCGGCAAGCGGTCGAGCTAGCACACCGCGGACACCAGGGCATAGTGAAGACCAAGGGCAGGCTCCGAGCCAAGGTGTGGTTCCCGGACATGGACACTAGAGTGGAACAGAGGTCAAAGAGTGCCAATGGTGCCAGGCCGCGGGACAACCCGAACGTCCGCCCCCAGTCCTCACAGAGGATAACCCGCAGAGACCGTGGGAGTGCGTCAGTGCAGACTTCGGACACCTCCCAGATGGAAGATACGTACTTGTCATCAAAGATGATTTCACCAAATACCCTGAGGTGGAGGTCATAGCAACTCTCACTGCAAAGGAGGTCATTGCAAAATTCGAGAAGACCATAGCCACGCACGGCATCTTCGAGAGTGTCAAGACGGACAATGGGCTGCCGTTTCAAGTGCAAGAATTCGCAGAATACTTCAAGGATTGGGGAATCCATCACAGGAAAGTGACCCCCCGCTGGCCTCAAGCCAACGGGGGAAGTAGAGAGCTTTATGCGCACACTGAATAAAGTCATCAGAATCGCCCATGCAGAAGAGGCTCCCCTGGAGAGAGCAATCTACACCTTCCTGAGGGAGTATCGGCTCACACCACATCGCACTACGGAAGCAGCCCCAGGCCCCTCTGCAATGGGGCGGATAGTCAGAGACACTCTCCCCAGCCATCCTAACTGGGCTCCGAACAAAGTAGATCCACGGAAAACTATGTCCAACAGGGCTCGGTCCAATAACTACGCCAGCTTTCGGCGAAGGGCCAAAGAACCGACAATCCAAGAAAAAGACAGTGTCTATGTGAAAGACAGATATCCAGGGAGCAAGTTCCGACTCCCATTTGAGCCCCGACCGTGGACGGTCATGCGCCGCACAGGCACCATGGTGACCGCTCAACGAGGGATGGAAACGGTCACCCGCAAAATCTCCTTCTTCAAGAAGGCTCACCCAAGTTTCACAGGCCCCCAAGAGCAAGCACCAGAAAATGAAGCATCCAGCCAACCCGAAGGACCGAGCAGTCCAGGAGGAGGGGAAGACGATGCCCAGGGCGAGGATGGGGCGGCGAGCCCCTCGATCACTGAAACCCCCAGAGTCAGCAGTCCCCGATCCCCGGACAATCCCTGGGGTGCCCGAGGATACCCTCAAGGGACCCCACGGAGGGCACCCTCCTGGGGAGAAGCATCAGGATACGGGCTAAGAAGAAACCCGGCCCCGTCTTCCCAACTGGCTGACTTTTCTGTGGGCTGATCACGAACAATCTACTCATCAGACTAGTAACCGGCCGGATGGCCCAGTATTTTTCCTGCTACTCTTATTAACAGTGACTTTTAAAACATACCGTTTGTGTTATAAATAAAGGTTAAAAGGAATGTAATGTTCATGACCGCGGGTAGCGGTCTAGTTAGCCGCGCACCAGAGGGTGCGCATACGCAAGCGCGTGACGTCACGCACTCGCATCCATAATAAAGGGGGCGTGGCCGGCGGAGTTAGTCCGGACCACGCGGTTGACTGAATCTGGTGTCCCGAGTCTCCTTCCTGTCGCAGCGCCTAATCCATAATGCGCATGCGGCCTAAAGACTCCACAGTAAACACGTTGAAATGTGATTGAGGAAAAGAGCCTCGAATGAGAGGAAAAACGTGTAAATTGGTGTGAAAATTCCATAGGAATTACTAAACCCTGTAGTTTTGGTATTTCTCTGGTGGGAAATTTCCAGCTGGTAAAACCGGTAAGGGTTAAAAGAGAAACTATGTGGTTATTCCTACTATTATTTGCATCCCAGTGTATCAACAGCACAACTAGCCAAAAACCCATCTAGGGATTTTGACCATCTAAATACTCTTCCAAATTCCATGGGGAGGAGCAGGAGACTGCAGAGACCCTATCACAGGTCCCGCACCTTAAGATCCATTTGGCAACCCGTTTGGATGCTACCCGTCAACCAGCGTATGCCACCACCCCCCTCCTCTACACTGAATCTCGAAGGGGGCCAGGATAAATTTTCGTTTTCCTTTCCACGCACTACTGCGGCCAAATTGTGGCACTACGACCAGAAACAACTCCTGGAACGTTACTTCTATACTATCCAGGAACACTGGCATCATATTACCGATAATAATCCTTCAGCACCAACCTTGAAGGTGCGATCCCACTTTGGACCATCGGATTTGAATGATCCTTTTGCATGCCCTGACGAAATTCCCAAGGCACTAAAGGGAATGAAACGTGTTGGCTGTGCCTGTGTATTTTAAGAGAAAATAAAGAACCCATTAAAGAAAGAACAGACGATTCACAAAATCTATGAACTCTTTGTATTATTGACTTCACTGAGTGCACCTCTCAATTTTCTTGTAAAATAAATACCCTTCTGTGCACAAGATTGTTACCAGCTAGCCAGACTGATTTCATGTCTCCTTTAGAGTTCTGAATTCATCAAGGAAAGTATGCAAACAACATGCACGCCCACACTGAGTAGGTAATGTGGAATACTATGCGAGACACACACCCTAACGCCTAGATAACTCTGACCCCTGAGGAAATATGTTAGCGCAGGTGGCAGAATTATGCACCTGGCAAATACCAGATAGGTTTTGTTATGCCACATTATAAAGGGCTGAACTTGTGAGAGGAGATCATTATCGCACCTGAGGAATTCCAATCCACAGGGTATTGGATTTTATCTGGCAGGAGAGTTCTCCCCAACCACTAGGGGGCACTCATAATATTGGCTTAAGTAATACTGTGGCCCTCCAATGTAGAGGGGCAAAAGATGTTTCAATGGATGCCCATGCCTACAACTTATTAACTGCTCTTCTAAATATATTTTTTGTGAAAACCGAATAAAAACGGTTGAGTAGAGGAGTTAATCAGTGATAGCTGAATTGGTCAATTGAGAACTATTTTCTCCTCTATATTTAGTAGTAGAGCATAGTATTTGGAGGGGCAATTACTCATGCTCCTAATTCCTGGACAAGCTTACAGGAGACAGTATGTCACATGCACCGCTTCAAAAATGCTTATCAACTGCATATAGTGGAATTTGGAAAATGCTGAATAAAATGGGCTTTTAAACATAGTTCTTCAGTTGTGAGGGGTTTTTCCTCAGGCTCAGCCTTCCAGCCTGAATCATACTCTGAGGCAAACTTACAAGCCCCTTGCGCCTCCTTGGGCTGCCATTGCATCACTTTTTATGACGCAACAGCTGAAACAATGCAGCCAATTTACAACGTGATGCATCTAGGGAGATGCGTCACGTTGTAAAGCCCTGTGTCACATTATACCTGCATCAGGTGGGCATTCACATGCAGGAAAGCCATTTTTACAGCATGCTTGGAGCAGGCGTAAGGAGTGATGCAGTACAATAAATCAATGCATTGCTGGAGTTGTGTCGTGCTTGCGACACAACTTCAGCAATGCTTGCCTTTTAGGCTAACAGATGCGTCAGAATTTTTGATGCATCTGTCAATCCTTGCGCCATGGTGCGCCATATTGTAAATACAGCACATCCATGGTGGCGCAAGGGTATCGTGGGCTTGAGCAGGTAAACTGGCGAAGCTCTACAGATGCATCAGTTTCTTGTAAATCTACCCCTCTGTGTTTTTTCAACACATGTAAGTTGCCTCACAAACTAACTTCTAATTTCAGTGGTTGATCCACTAACAAAAACACATGCACTGTTATAGCCAATCAATTGAGCTGCTAAGGCTGCTGAGCGAGCATCGCCTGGTCTGCACCTGCTGCACCATGGCTATGGGTTCACTGCCAAAATGAAAGAACCAAGATAATGCAGTTATGGGTTGAGGAAAAAACAACTTTGACCCCCACGGTACCCTTCAAAGCCTCCTCTTCCTACTTTTAAAATCCATTAAGTGGTTTAGAAAAACAAAGTCATGGTACATAACCAAGAGCACTCAAGGCTTCCAGATTAATGAAGAAACACATTTAGGAGCCCATAGTGATCTGACATGAATACGAGGTACATTTTGTAGAAAAGCACCCTGAATAACAAAATATGGAGTGACATATAAAAACACCTGGCCGAATTAACTTGAAAATTCATGGAAAGTAGAGGCAAGGTTGTATAATAAAGGGACATTCAGTGTTACCCCACTAAATAGAACCATGTCCCTCGCACCAGGTAATCCCAGGGACTGCCAATTTCTTTAAACGATCGAAACAAATAGAAAAATAGTTCCCTGACAATAGGTGTGGAAGGACACACCACAGCAAACATAGGGGGAAAAATGCCATGCTTCAGGGCAAGGACAAACAGAAGTTCGGAGGAAAGCTACCAAAAAAGGAAGGGAAATGAGATTGAAAAGAAAGGCATCTATTCATGGACATGGGAGGGACTCTGTTGAGTATTACAAACAATGCTGTCCGTGACAGACAGATTGAGCTGTCTGTAGCGACAAATGTTTGTTGCAATCCTGCAAATTTCTGTTGTTGGTTCCACAAGTTGAGCTCCCTAAAGAGCCACAAAGGTCAAACACACACAGCCACTTTGGTGCTTGTGCATTCTCTGTAAGTTAAAATGCCCATGGGAGTGGTCTATGTCAGTGCCAGGGAACCCATTTTCTCATTGGGATATTCAGTCATAACAAGGATCGATGTCAACATGTAACCTGACTATCACAAGAGGTGGTATGCACACCTATATTTATCAGAATACTAAGTGGTAAATATAGGTGTGCATTCCACCTCTTGTGATTGTTTAAAATATTTTGCCCCCCCGTTGGTACTGCACCCGATGATAAAAATGATAAAAACAGTTTGCGATCAAGGTTCACGCTATGGTAGACACCACATATCATTCAACAGCAAGTTTCGAACAGCGTGTAATTAAAGGAGGCAACGTGAAAAGTAATATTTATTCTAGTCATGGTCATAGAAGTTAAATGTTAATGTTTTTGCAAATGAAATCAGTTTACGTGTTGTATTTTACGATATTTTTGTGATGGGAAGGATGCATTGTGGGGAAAGTAGTTCAGATCGGGGACAACACAGTGGTCATTACAGCTTTTTAGTCAGCACATGTGAGGGGCGGAGTTTGAGTAGTTCATAACTACGTAGGGGACGTGGAAATCCTTAATGGAGAAATCATTAGCCTTAGAGGAACTTCCGGCTATGTAGAAGAAAAACGTAGGAGCAGGTATGTGTGACGGTTATTTAAAATTTGATTATTTAAAATTCGACTATTAAGTAAAACTTGAGAGTTGTGAACTAGTCAGCACCACATTAGTGTTTCTTAAAAATAAGCAGACGGTATGTGTGTAAGGAGAAAATGGATAGTAAGGGAGACATAAATAAACGTGAAACAGTAAATCGCTAGCAAGCTTAATAATAGGGTTGCTGTGGGTTCTCGCTGAAATGCATTTTTTAAAGATATACTTGTTTTAGGCTTAAGTAGGACTGTGTTTATACTGTTTGATTGTTTTAATGATAGAGAGGGATTCGAGAAAGAACGGGTGAATCGAATATAATTGCATTTTTGAAATATACATATATAACGCGGATGGAGAAATATTTATAACTGATATGATTTGTGTAATGAGAATTTAAATAACTGACGTGACTAGTAATACATTGTTTATAATTGTTGATTGCTGATTGTTGATTCACAGCTACCCCTGAAGAAGGGCAAAAAATTGCCCGAAATGCATTGGGTTCAGAATAAAGAAAAAGCTGCTTCGAACTACTTTTTGCGTCTGGTTCAGTATTTACTAAAGAAGCCTGGATGGGCACAAGTCAATACTCTGAGTTTCCAAGAAACGCAATATGTGGAATATGTGGACTACAGTTAAATCAAGAAGATAAAAAATGATAAACTTTTGGAAAAAGAATCGAATGGAATTAAATATGGATCAACGGATTATTAGCAGAAGGATTTAGTATCCTGAAATTGCAGTGCATCTGGGTGTGGAGTGTGAGTTTCGCACTCCCCATTTGTTCAAACATGTAACCTGAGGAATATTTTTACCAAGAAAATAAAGCAACAATATAATGCATAATTAACTTTTAAAAGGACTCTTAAAATAAAACTGCCACAATGGATGCTTTTTTCGTATACTCGCTCCTAAAATTACTTTAACACTGCACCACCCTGCAACGTAACTCTGAACTGGAATTTAACAATAACTATTTCCCTCACCCCGACCATAACCTCCACAACTCTAAACCAACCCTTACTCTGCCGCCGACCCTCATCCTAAAATATAAATCTATTCATCTATTCTTTGTCATTCTTGATGGATCATACCTTATGCATTTTCGCATCTTCATCACCTTTATTTGATTGTTTTTAACTAACTATCACAAAAATAGTTTTTGACCGTTTAACTTTGCAAATATGTAAAAATAATTTTCCTTATATACACCCTTTCAACGTTTTTTCCCTATAATAGTATATCTATTTTTCTGATATGTTTGAAATAACAATCTCACAATAGTGCTCAATTGTGCCTTTTGTAATGATTTGGGTTTCAAATATTTAACTTACACCAAAATTGGCCTCACCTTCCATTTCAAGTATAAAATCCAATTCGTGTGAAAAAGTCTGTGAAAACAAAAAGGAAATTAAGTTAATAGTTGACCATGAAGAGCTCAGGAAATGACAAATAACAGGAGCTTTGTGCCAAAAGCCTCTGTCATTTGTAACAATGCTGCTTTTCTGAGCTAAATTTACCAAGAAAGGAAATCGTGCCTTAATGGCGCCCCTATGCTGGATGAACTGTCAGTTGGTTGGCAATAAGTCCTTGTAGTAGCCCAGGGTACAAGAGGTATATGTCTCCAGTCTCCATTTATTGTGAACTCTCATTCATATGTGTTTTTTGTTCTAAGAGTAAGAGGCCTACACAAAGTACATCTCAGGGAGTATTTTATGTGAAAAAGGCCCTTCAATCATCTTCAAATTTCCACGAGGAAAATATTGTCCATTGGGGGGAAATTGCATAAGAATAAAATGCACACTTTTACAACAACCCAAACCAGTGCATGTTTCTATTGTGGAGACGCCGCCCAACATAGTTTAGGGTTTCTATTAGGCCTGGGCGAAGCATGACGCTACGCTCACGTAGTTTGCAAAGTTTGCACTACTTCGCACTATGCAAACTGCACGTAGCATAGTGAAAACAAGTGTAGCATAGCGTAGCGTAGCGTAGTGCAGCGGTAATTTTTTGCTTGCTTGCGGTCCTCAACGTCAAGTTGGTGACCGCGAGCAAGCAAAATGACATGCCGGCGAGACTTTTTCCTCATTTGCGATCAGCAACATCAAGTCGCTGATCGCGAGCGTGGAAAATAAACCTCCCAGTGAGATTCTCAACACGGGGAGGTCAGGTATGCTCACGACCGCTCGCGATGAGAAACTACCAGTCCGCCTTGAGCAAGTAGCCGCTCGAGTAAAAATCTACTTGAGTGGCAGAAAACTACAGCTCGCACTGTGCAAGATGCCGTTTTCCATGATTGCACATTGCCGGATGCTTGTCCGCACTGTGCAATCATTGAAAACGGCATCTTGCACAGTGCGAACAGGGTACTACGCAGTTCTGAAGGACCGGGTTTTAGAACCCAGTGGCGTCAGGGAGAACGCCTGATACCTTCGAGTTCCCCTGTCTTGGCAAACAGAGATACAGGATACTTCTTGATGACGTCAAAGACCAAAGTTTATTGGCTGCAACCAGGAACAGAGATCTACGAAGTACACACGGGTAGTTCGTCAGAGACGGCACAAATTCAATAAGCGGAGCATGGTCTTTTATGCCAAAAATCAAGCCTCAGGCAACATTCCAAATTTACATTCGGTTCATACAAACTGACCAATGACAATGCAACATTTCAAAAGTAGCGTATGACGACAATCCAAGACAATCCCATTTTCCGTTGTCCAGCCCACCAGAAATGACCAAGCGATTTCCAGGTTTCCTGTTCGATCAGGCCGGACAAACCCATCATAAAACCTTCAACCCAAATCAATGATTATGTCGTATAGGAAAGGCAGAAACCGATGAAAAAGGAGATAGAAAGGTGGGAGCAGTGTACCATAAACTCGGGCACGTCCTGCTCTTTGATCTTTATCAGACCAGCTGCTGAACAAGGAACTGGCTCAGCGAGGTCAGCCTCGGGCAAGGAGTCAGTTCGGCCAGGTCACCCAGGAGTCAGCTAAGGCGTACGTGTCTCAAGGACTCATTCGGCCACAGTCATCGGGCCTATGTTAGGGCAACCACACAAAATGGCTGCCGCATACAAAATGGAACCCGGAGGTTCAAACTAAATCCTTAAATGCCGAGTGTTCTCCTATACCGATTCATACGAAAACACTCAGACACGCTACACTCGCCATTTGGGGTCTGCTGACACCAAAATCGTCCATTTCCGACGATCTTTATTGATTGGGTTTGGAACCCTCAAACCCAGTTCGCGAACCACGGAACCACAGACCCTCCTTTTGCCCTTACATAGGCAACAGACCCAAACCCATGCTAATCTGAATCCGGATCTATATTCATCAGATCATCGATGTGTTGCTGTAGCATCATCCTATTACTTAGTACCTCTCTCTGGACAGGTCTCCTCGCACACGAAGTAGCACAAAGGCCACAAATAGCAGGAGCACACTGTACACAGAGACAGAACATGAAAAGGATTGCTAAGACCATCCCAATGACCATCCAAATCTTCCAACCCCAAGTGGATATCAATCCCCATAACCATCCCATCAAAGACCAATCTCCTTTGTCCAGATGGACAGAATTGGAGATCTTATGCAATTTGGAAATGGCCTGGAAGACTGATGGAGCGTTGTCTGGAATGAAAACGCAGCAGCTCGATTGAATCAGCTTGCAAACTCCACCTCGATCTGCTAGGATGACGTCAAGGGCAACTCTATTCTGAAGTGTCATGAGTCTATCCGACTGGAGCTCAGCAGTCAAGTTACCAAGGGCACCGGCAGTTTCGACTATGGTGGACTCAACCACTCTCGTCAACTGGCGAATATTCCTACTGTTAGCCATAGGTCCCCAGAACGGCAGAAAACCCTTAAAGAAATCTCCCAGTTCTTGTCCTGCAGTGTCTTCTTGACTAAAGACACCTCTAGCTTCTCATCTTATGGTAATCTGCCACAGCTTTAAAAGTGGGAGGCAACAGAAAGGAAACAAAACATGTGCCCGAGAAGTCGGGGGGCAACCATGTATACGCTTTGTCATAGCAAACAAAGTAGGTACCCTTAGCAGCTAAGAACGCCGGGGAAGACTGAGACGCAAATACATAAGTCTCAGCGCAAACACTCTTCCCTAACTGAGCCTTCGGATTCTTGCCATTGCCCTTCAGACAATAGTGATCCTGATGGGGCACTATCCAAATCGGTGGAGAACTTTTCGCTCGCTGGTTAACACTCAGACTAACTCCATATCCAGTAACGTTCCAACCAATGTTAGCCAGTGTCTCATCTCTCGGAATAGTCTCATACGAGCGAATCCCTCTAATCATGTCGACAATGCCTTTAACTATAGCGCTATTCTTCGGGTTGTCCTTCAACGAACGTTGGGGGTAAACACTATGGGCATAGATAAACATTGTTCTGTAAGCCCAAATCGAGCCATTTAAACTAAAGGGCAAAACTAAATAGGGAATACCCTTATCTGTTGTATGAGGCATCAAACCACAAATCCAACAGTTGGTCGTATTCATCACTAACTGGTGTTGGTGCAGAAGCTGGATAAAGGAATTGTTAGCAAATTCCAATCATCTGACTACCTCATGCTCAGGCAAAGGATGAAAAGAATGAGAAGAAATAGTAGGTGAAGGTGTAGGTTGCACAGTGGGATTAAACGTCATTTTAAAAACAAAGGTTACATAACCAGCTATAAATATCACGAAGCTCAATAGTAAAAATAAACATGGTATCAAAAAACTTTTCTTTGATATTATTTTACATATCCGTTTTCTAAAAGTCAGTGTCTGTACAGGTCTCTCCAACTCAAAGAAATCCATCCTAAACTAAATGTGCTGCCCGCGGTGGTTGGTTGATTCTGCTCAGGAGTACCTCTGCTAACCCAGGAAGACTGCCTTTAACCAACAGAACCCTCAACCTAGTGTCTCAGGCTTGCACTCCCAAGACTGGTAGCAACCACGACCCTAGCAGCGAGAACCGGATGGCGGTTCAAGAAAAACAAAAATGAGTAGATCCTTGGTGGAGAGTTAACCGGCAAACAGAAAAAAATCATCAAACTTTATTAGTCTTTATTATCAGCGAACAAAAGGTGAGGCTCGGTAGTGTCCAATCGATCTGCAGGAGGTACTGATGCTTGCAGAATCCTGTCACTCTCTTTTTCTGAGTTCGTTCCAATCAGTCGAGCATCACTGAACGGTATAAACCGTGGGACAACTTCCGTTTCAGAGTCTGCAAGTCCCTCCTGGACCCACTTATCGTATGGCAAGGGCAAAGGTGCCCTCTTGGTATGGGATCCGTGGATCCAGTTGCACTTGCCTTGCACTCGGACCGCAGATCTCGTTGACAGGAGTACTTGGTAGGGCCCCGTCCAACGGGGCTGTTCGTTCTTGGTCCGCTGGAAGTTACGTACAAACACCCAAGACCCAGGTTCGATAGAGTGCCCTGGATCCTCTGAAGCTTGCGGAAGACTTTCATGCACCTGTTGGCGTAAAACACTCATTTTAGTTGTCAGTTCACGCAAATAATCAAGCAACACAGGATACTCGAGGTCTCTGAATCTCGTTGGTCTTGGTACGCCCCAAATGTTCGCTGGGCGACCAAACACAACCTCATACGGACTCAAACCCATTTACGAATGCACAGTCATTCTTGTGGACATGCTAATGGCAAGGCATCTGGCCATTGTAAACCAGTGCTCTCTCGGATTTTGGCCAATTTTAACTTAAGAGTGCCATTATAGCACTCGACTAAACCAGCTGATTGGGGGTGGTTTGCAGCGTGGAATTTCTGCCTAATCCCGAGACCCTCACACACTCTCTTCATAACTTGACCCACAAATTCACTCCCATTATCACTCCAGATAATTCTCGGCATTCCGAATCTCGGGAAAAACTCTTTTATCAAGGCCTTCGCTGTGGACAAAGCAGTATTGTCCTTAAGGGGGTAAGCTTCTACCCATCTAGAAAAAGAGCAAACAACCACTAACACATATTTCAAGTTGTTGCATCTCTCCATATGGATAAAATCTAGCTGCAAAGCCTCAAACGGATACGTAGGAGGAGCAAAATGACCAGCTGGTGTTGGAGTTCCCTTACCAGGATTATGCATCAAACACACCATACAGTTCTTGACCAAATTCTCTGCACATTTGGGAATACCCACATTCTGCCAAACCGGAGCCAACAACTTGCAAATCCCTTTCACACTAATATGTGCCATTCCATGAGCCATTGTAACAACTGGAAGCACATACGCATTAGGCAACAACCATCTCTGATGTTCTGACAAATCAGTCCAACAACCATTCGAATCCAATCTACCCTTACTCTCTCTCCATTCATCCAACTCTTTCTCTGTGACCTCACCCTGAATAGATTTCACGCTCTCAATAGTATCTTCACACATACTCTTCTCTGGAACCCATCTCGCCGGACCCGCAACATACATTCGGCTCATCACGTTTCTAGCAGTTTCTTTCGCAACTTCATCCGCAAACGCATTACCACGACCAACATCATCCGTAACCTTTTTATGGGCACTGCATTTCACAATCGCTACTTGCAATGGTAACGTAAGAGATTCAAGAAGTTCATTCACCAGTTGTCCATGTTGTATCTTCGTCCCATGAGATGTCAAAAATCCACGTTCACACCACAAACGTCCAAAACTATGAGCCACACCAAACGCATACTGACTATCCGTGTACACATTCACTCGTTTTCCTTTCGCCAACACACATGCTTTCGTAAGTGCGATCAATTCAGCCGCTTGTGCTGAGTTATGTGGGATACGTGCAGCTTCAACAACCGTATGCAAAGTCGTCACAGCATATGCAACCGTATGCAAAGTCGTCACAGCATATGCTGCAGTCGTATCACTATTCGGCAACTTAAAGCACGAACCATCAACCCACAAAGCATCATCACAGTCAGGAAGAGGAGTGTCCCTAATGTCTACTCTCCCTTTCGTCTCTTCTTCGGTTCTTAGAAAACAATCGTGCTGTTCTTCACTATCGTCATCTGTCTCAAGCGAAATCGGCAACAATGTAGCTGGGTTTAAGGTATTACACCTTTTTATGTGCACATGACTCGCTAACAATGTAAGCTCATACCCTGACAACCGAGCACTAGTTAAGTGCTGTGTCTTAGTACGCTTCAACAAGGTATTCACTGCATGTGGAACCATAACCACTAACGTGCTATCCATAACCAAACCAGCAGATTGTCGAATTGAAACAGCCGCTGCCGCCGTAGCTCTCAAGCAACTCGGCAACGCTCTAGCTACAGGATCCAAAGTCGATGAAAAGTACGCACATGGGCGTTGCTTATCGCCAAACTACTGAGTCAAAACCGACAATGCACATCCCTCTCTCTCGTGGACATACAATGTGAAAGGCTTACTGTAGTCGGGAGTACCCAACACAGGAGCCGAACACAAAGCACTACGTAATTCAGAGAAGCTCTTTTGACATTCGTCAGTCCAAGGAATAGGATTTGGAGTATCCTTAACAGTAAGAGCTATCAAAGGCTTCGCTAGCAAAGAAAAATTAGGGATCCACTGTCTACAGTACGACGTAATACCCAAAAACGCACGCACTTCTCTCTGTGTCGTAGGAACACTCATTTTCGCAATAGCCTGAATTCTTTCTGGGGTCAGTTTCCTTCCCTCCTTCGATAAGAGGTGACCTAGATAGGTATGTTCTTGTCGACAGAATTGCAATTTTGAGAGAGAAACTTTATGATGACAATCAGATAAGTGTCGCAATAAAGACAAAGTGGCATCCTTACAAATCTTCTCAGTATCGGCGGCAACTAACAAATCATCAACATACTGGATAAGGGCTGCACCTTCAGGTAAAACCAACAAATCAAGTTGTGTCTTTAAAGCTTGGCTGTAAATCGATGGACTCTCGCAATAGCCTTGAGGAGCGCGTTGAAAGCGGAAACTTCGTCCTCCTAAAGAGAATCCGAAGATATCCCTGCTCTCCATGGCAATCGGGATGCTGAAGAAAGCATTCTTCAAGTCGATCACCGAAAACTAGGTGGCAGAAGCCGGAATCAAAGTCAATAATGCAGTAATGTCAGGCACAACAGGAAATTGTGGAACAACAATCTTGTTCACTTCACGGAGATCGATGACAAATCTATATACAGGAGGCTGTGAAGGATCAGTTCTCTTTAGAACTGGAAAAACAGGACTATTGCACACGTTACCTCGTGTCTCTTCGATGACACCCTTGTCAATTAGATCATAAATGATCGCTAAGAGCGCACGCTCACCATCACTCAAGATACAATACTGCGGAATGCGTGGTAACTTAGCATTCGCCTTCAGTGTCACAACATATGGGGGAATATCTAGCAGGCCCACATCATTCGGACCCGTAGCCCACAGTGAATCCGGTAACAAAGACAATTCCGATGGAAGACAATCTTTCGATATATACATCGGAGAGATCACACCCTCACCCAAAGTAAGATGTACTCCTGACGGGGAACAGTACAAAGTCGCATACAATCTCTTTAACAAGTCTAATGCCAGCAAATTCTCATTGCAACCTGTAGTCAAAAGAAGGGGTGCTTCAAACCTACGAGGACCAACAGAAAGGGGTAATGGAGCAGAAATCGGATTCGTAACGGGGGCGTCAGAAAAACCTACAGAAACATTATTAAAGCCAGACAAAGGTGCGCCAGGGAGTTTAGAATGCATAATCGAACTCTTCGTAGCACCAGTGTCTAGCAGAAATGCTCTGACACACCTGATGCAATCACCTCAACATAAGGTCCGCTCTGATCTACTGGAACTGAAACAACTCCCTCTCTTTGTCCATGGCTGTCCTAACAATCATTACCATGTGCTTCATCACCCTCAACATAGTAATCATCTACATAGTACTGTGCTGTCCTACCAGACGAATTCTGCTGTTGGTCAAAACTATTCATCGAATTCTGCGGAGGCAAAGGGCGCGCGTTCTGCCCGCGACCTCTACCTCTAGGTGCTTGCTGAGCACCTCTACCTCTCACACCAGGGGCACTATTCCCTCGTTGTAGCAAAACCGGACAACTATTCTTGTAATGACCTTCTTCATTACAATACGCTCACTGATTAGGGCCATACGAAAAACACTGTTGAGGAGTCTCGTTCCTTTGCGAGTTCCTCGAATACTGTTGAGGTTGCTGATAATCACGCTGATTATTAACACGGGCGGATAAGCTTGTTGTAGAAGAACCTTAGTCTTCAATTCCTTAGTCTTCTTGTCCACTTTCTCTAACTCATCCTTACGTCTATTCTCATAGTACTGAGCCGTAGCTAGAATCTGCGTTGAAGTAGAAACAGGCCAAGCACTCTCAGAATCCTTCAACTTAGTGCATAACTCAGGAAGAAGATTGTGTACAAACTTGTCGACAAACAACCTCTGGCCACCCTCGGTAGCCATGTCCTGCGCACTATGATCGACAAAAGTTTCTTTGAAACGTGAGAAAAAATCTGACACAGTCTCATCTTTCTTCTGCTTGCATGCAGACAACTTGTCCCAATTAACACGTACTTCAGGCATCAGAGTCTTCATAAAAGTAATAATCCTACCAGGAAGTTCTGTAATGATATTTTCAGGCTTAGCACCTCCAACTTGTCTATCATTCGCAGCAACAAGATTCACCCACGAATCACCCAATTCATTATCATGATCCGTATGTCGAATGACATTCCAGATGGGCTGTGGAACAACATTCCCAAACAACATATCTATGTCCGCCAAATTCATGACACACAAACTCACAGTTTGCGTAAGCTCTTTATAATACCCCGCTGGATTTTTCCGCGGACCAGGCAAAGTCTGTTTAAGCGCTAAAACTTCTGCACGCTTCCATGGAACATGTACCCACACTCGCTGGAAATGCGCAATAACAGGTGGATTAGCATTCGCATCAGCAGGTCTTCAAACCGGAGGAACCTCTCGCATCGGGTACTGACGCGCTTTTCTCCCAACTGACGAGTCAGGCTCAAGCAATCGTTCAGAAGAAGCATTATTTTGAAATGTCAATAGCGTCGACACTGCTCTCTCGATGTCGAGAAGACTCACAATCGTTCCCTTCGCAAACTCGGAACGCAGTCGGAACAACTCTTCAGGAGCTTTACCCACTTCGTCCGTCCATTGTTCATGGAGGAATGCACACATGATCTCAAAAACATACCGTTGTTTTGGCGCTTCCCATTGCCGAAAAACATCCATGATACCCTCAAGATCGTACTGGGACGCATACGTAACCCATCTACGTGCCATATGATCTAAAACCACTCGTTCATCTGTATCGGGCAGTTGACTACGCAACTGTCTATGTTCACTCACAGGAGACATACCCAATTGTCCCAAACAAGGAGTCAGAAAACCAGAAAAAGCAGCGGTCATCCGCTGTCTAGGAGAAGTCGGAAGAACAAGGGAAGACGAAACAGTAGTAGAAGAATCCAAAGTCGGAACAGGCATAGAAGCAGTAGGGACAGGCATAGAAGCAGTAGTCGTAGGAAAGGGCAAAGTTGGCGGCCCCTGAGGAGGCTGCGCCAAAGGAACAGTAGCCAACGGAGAAGCTGGCTGTAGAGGAATCACATGAGGCAAAACAACCGGCAATTGCACAGCCACGGATGGTGGCGGTGGTGCCGTAGCATTCTGCACATAAGGTGGCGGTGAATTTAACAGATGCGACATTAAAGGATCTTTCGTAAGATCTTTCTCGTCTTTCTGCTCTTTAGGCGGCAAGACTGGATAGCATCTATCTACCGCTAACTTCCTCACTCTAAGCATCTGTTCACTTTCTTGTTCTTCTTCATTATCTCTATATGCAATGGCAGCTTGCACCATTGACATACCTCGTTCTCTCTTATTCTTTTTCGCTAATTTCATTTCTTTCTGTTTGGCTTCTTTGCGCCATATGCAGAAAGAGTCAAACATCGCCGGCCGGGCTTTCTTCTTGAACAACTTCACCTCGAGGTTATCTAGAATTTCAGTTTCAAAACTACCGTAACGGGGCCACTGTAGGACACCGTCACTCTTCGTATATTTTACCCAGATCTCATTACAGCTAATAGGGCCCACACCATGTTTCACATACAACTCGTATGTAGGAGTTCCGATCGGAGGAACCGGACACGAATCCTCTAACCGGGAGTCCCTCGATAAACCACAACTAAACAAGTTTCTAAAACTGCTAAAACCAGGCATCTTGCTCACTAGTCTAGCTTCAAACAACAAGGGAAATCGTTGGGCGCTAACTGAAGGACCGGGTTTTAGAACCCAGTGGCGTCAGGGAGAACGCCTGATACCTTCGAGTTCCCCTGTCTCGGCAAACAGAGACACGGGATACTTCTTGATGACGTCAAAGACCAAAGTTTATTGGCTGCAACCAGGAACAGAGATCTACGAAGTACACACGGGTAGTTCGTCAGAGACTGCACAAATTCAATAAGCGGAGCATGGTCTTTTATGCCAAAAATCAAGCCTCAGGCAACATTCCAAATTTACATTCGGTGCATACAAACTGACCAATGACAATGCAACATTTCAAAAGTAGCATATGACGACAATCCAAGACAATCCCATTTTCCGTTGTCCAGCCCACCAGAAATGACCAAGCGATTTCCAGGTTTCCTGTTCGATCAGGCCAGACAAACCCATCATAAAACCTTCAACCCAAATCAATAATTATGTCGTAAATGAAAGGCAGAAACAGATGAAAAAGGAGATAGAAAGGTGGGAGCAGTGTACCATAAACTCGGGCACGTCCTGCTCTTTGATCTTTATCAGACCAGCTGCTGAACAAGGAACTGGCTCAGCGAGGTCAGCCTCGGGCAAGGAGTCAGTTCGGCCAGGTCACCCAGGAGTCAGCTAAGGCGTACGTGTCTCAAGGACTCGTTCGGCCACAGTCATCGGGCCTATGTTAGGGCAACCGCATACAAAATGGAACCCGGAGGTTCAAACTAAATCCTTAAATACCGAGTGTTCTCCTATATCGATTCATACGAAAACACTCAGACACGCTACACTCGCCATTTGCGGTCTGCTGACACCACAATCGTCCATTTCCGACGATCTTTATTGAACGGGTTTGGAACCCTCGAACCCAGTTCGCGAACCACGGAACCACAGTTCGCATAGTGCTACGCGTAGCTCGCCTAGTGCAAAGCACTACTTCGCAAACTACGCCCAGCCCTAGTTTCTATGCATACTCTGTGAGGTCCAGAACCTACAGTTGGAAAAAAACGTTTGTGAATACTGACAAAATAAGTAATCTACGAAGCAATTGTAAAGGTGGATCAGTAAATCATACAGAAATGGACATTTCCACATTTACCTTTGTGGTTTTATTTCTCTGTGTAGTAATCCATCCCCCTACACCCCATAACCCCAAGGAAATATTGTGGTGTTCTCTCTCTTAACCTGCCCTAGAAAACCCTTTACCAATGCCTCTAATGTGAACCGAGTGATTCCAAACCACCTTGAACATTTTGTGGGTCTTCAGTCCATTTTGCCAGCCCCCCGCCTGCTTCCACACAACAACCCCTTTGGCACATCTAGCTTTTATTCTAAGATGGTAGAACTCCACTCTGCACACCATCAGAATGGAAGGTCTGTGAATCACAAAGCCTAGTGACATGTATGTGCGCCTATGTTACACTCAGGTGCACTTATGTGAACAATAACCTTTGTGCATCAGGTCCCAAACCTTGTTCTTGTTCACCATCTTTTAGCCTCCCCTCATCTGATACATTATGTGGAACCAATAAAGTATCTTAAGCTGGTACTACAAAGCATATGCCTACCATTTATGTAAAAAAAAAAAAAACTCATTGCGTCGGCTGCTGTGTGCGCTCTCTTCTAACATGGGTCAGTGTCCCAGGGTCATAGAGTCTGTTTTCATGAACTTTACCTGGTGCGTGGCCTCTGTGCAACGTTCTTAAGCCACAAATCTCATTATGGCGGGAAATCCTCTTACAGGATTTGCTTCACAATTTGACCTTCCTGGAAGGAGCATCGCCTTTTGTCTTTTCACTGGTGCATTCTCCGTTAATAGCTGCATTAGAAAGCTGATGCAGCTAATAGTCGAGGCGAAACTGAAAGCACGCCGCCATGTAGTAGCCCCGTAGAACGAGAAAAAGAATCACTTTATAGAAATACATTGGTTCCGAATCAATTACTATTGGTAAATAACAACTAGAACATGATAAATCGAACTTGTAATTTATTGTGACCCTACTCCGGGGTCTTCTTCCAGCAGTACCCATGATTCTACGGTGGGCATTAATTAAAAGGGGAGCAAAGCGCTTGTGAGAATCCGTGGAGGACGTCTAGCTGCTTCATTCATCAGACAATCATGGTTCACAGTGTACTTGCGACAACGTGCGCTGAAAAGAAAAATAATGAAAAGCAATAAATAGTATTTCACGACGTGAAATGGTAAATACAGTGATATGAAAACGAAAGTACCCTTTCTTTGGATTCCATTGCTTGAACATATTTTATTTACTTTATATATCTGACTATCACCTGGTACCCACCAATCCTAACAGTTATACATCTAACCTCCTGTGACCAATAAAGCACTCAGACTTCACTTTACCATCATTATAATATATGGGCTTCTGCAACACCTGTATTAATGCTCATCTCTAATTTCTTCATAATCGGCTCCCAGTGGCACACATAGGGGCAGATCTACAAGAAAGTGCCGCAGCGTGGCACCGCAAGCCCTTTGGCTGCGCCACACAGCAGCACTTTCAGAGCACAGGAATGCAACATATCTACAATGATATGTCGCATTCCTGTGCTCTCCCATGCGCTGGCGCAGAAACAGCTGCCATGGGCCGGAGCAGGCACCCTTGCACCATGGTGCAAGGATGCCTGCGCCATGGGGAGATTGCTTTTGTGAAGGAAGGGGCCCCTTCCTGCACAAAAGCAATCACTGCAGGCATTTTCCTCTTTCAATGCGTGCTGTAGAATGCACCATGCTTTGAACGAGGAAAAACTTCGGAGAAATGAAAACATTGCTCCTTGTTTCGCTTGGCTACGCCACCCCTATGGTGGCGCAGCAAACTGGCGCATTTCCAGGTTTACGATTTCTCGTAAATCTGGAAATGCATCAATGGGCATGGGTGCTGCGTGGGAACACCCACAGCAACACCCATGTCCCGCCTCTAATACGCAAAATGTTGCGTGAACAGGGGCGATATTTACAAGCATAGGTTAAGTCACACAGGGTGACTTTATCTGTGCTTGTAAATATCCCTTAGCAGGCTGCGCCAGCGGTGCATCACGCAACGTGGGCCTTGGTGCTGATTACAAAGAAAAGACACAAGAACTCGACTGGAATTAGTGACTTCAGTCGAGTTCTGACCTCACAGTGCCTGCTGCCAGAACCAGCAGCCAGGTGAAAGGCAGGACAGGTCACAGAGCAGCTGTTTAAGGCAATGAAAATGAAACATTGCTTTTCTTTCTTCTGCTCTATTTTTCTAGCTTACAATGATTAGCAGAAATAATATGATTATTATTTGCATTGCTTAGATATTTATAGAAATCTCAAATCTTTCTGCATGTTTCTACACATTTTCAGTTACTGTAGCTTTTTTTTATACTGACTTGTTCTGAACTGTTTCTAATAGTTTTTTGCAACAACTTTCTAAAAGGTTTTGATATGTTTACTTTTGCACTAGATGTTCTATTTTTATTCTTCATGTTTGCAAACATGCTCTCTATTTCTGAAAGAGCTACACACCAAGGTTTTTAAGTGGTTTTCGGGAAAGGTGATGAAGTGACAATGTTTTCTATGGGCTAAATTATCCGCTGCCCTTTCTGATAAGGATATTTAGTGCAAGTCTCCTCGGAGTTCCTTAACGTTATAAAGGAACTCAGCCTTTGGCTTTGTTCCTCTATATAGTTATTGAACGCAGTATCTTGCAATATCCTTTTAATGTACAGCTGGGGATACTTTATCACGTATTATTACATTATTATTACAGAAATGTCAGCCAACATTCAGTAGTGTTGTTTGGAAAAAGTAAGTGCACTGCTTCATTCAGTAACATATGGAAACCTCTTTAACTTCAATAACTTGAAGTAAACATATATGCTATTTCCATCAGGTTACAATTATCTACAGTCCGGACTTGGTGAGAACTAGATGAAAACCAGATACAGATTAATTTAAAACCATTCACTCCTAAGAGGGTGTGTTTTCTTTTTCACGTCACTTTGTGCCATTGCTATAAAATCAAAATTAACAATGAACTTTTGTTGGAATATCTGGAGCGTATTCTCATTGACTCAGGCTCCCTTACAAGTGAACCCAAGAACTATGCGGATCTAGCTACAAAGCAACATAATAGCACCAACAAATAAAAAGGGGAGTTTGATAACTGTAACAAGGGTGGAGCTCCGGAGGAGAAGGGAGTTCTAGAGGACTTGAGAGTGATATGGATGTCATTGGGGAGGTAGAAGCGTTAATTGAGATGCTGTGGAAAGAAAGATGTCAATTTTGGAGGTGATAGGAGCAGAGAGCGTGATTGTTGGATCGGGAATCTTGTTCTAGATTCCCAGGCTGTAAAAGGAGAAGGCTTGCACCCTTGCTTTCTACTTCAAACATGACTTAGATTCCAATCTTATGATATCACTGCTCTGAGTCTGTGGGATCCAACAGAGATTCTGATCTTGAAGACCCAGTAAGGAGGGGTCTTTATATGTCATGTTTTGAAAATGATATAGCAGATTTTGAAGAAAATGTAAACTGGCAAAGGAGGTCTGTGGAATTCTCTCGGATTGAGTATGATCCTGTTTAACTTCCAGAGACTTGATCAGGTTGAGTGCTTGGTGGAGGATCCTATTCAGGGGGGTGAGAGATTAAGGAGACAGGATTTGCTATTGTTTGTAATATGTAGTATTTCACTTACCTCTTGGATGATGCTAAACTATATCCTGTATTCAGTTTGGTAGTACTGTAGGAGATTGTGAGACTTGATTTTCTACTGTAGCTCGGTGATGATAACCTTTTTGATGATTTTCAAAAGAAAGTTAATATGAGTGATTGATATACAGCAAGGTCATCTGGGCACAATTTGGGTTCCTCTTCAGGAGTAATATTTGCCCAGTCTTAAGGTAATGTGGGAAGATGCCTTGGGGGAGAGAGTCATTTATGATGTTCAGAAGGGAGGTCACAGTGTCATAAGCAATCTCCTTTTTTCTACTATGAAAGCTTTGTGTCTATTTTCTGGGTTGAGTTTGCAAACGGAATGATTACTTTTAAGAGTTCCCTGCCTCTTTTAGATGCTTCTGTGATGTTTTCAATGTAGCTGGTAGGCTTGCTTTGTTTTATGTGCTTCCTCTTGAATATACTAAGGTTCTTACGGCATCAGAAGTGTACATGCATTTACGAGTGATACCACTACATAGCCTGACTTTTGATTGTTTGTTTGTGGTTCTTCATTTGTTATGTATAGTGTGGTTCCGGTGAGTGGGTTTTTACCATGGTGGGTGGAGGTCCGAGGAGCTGATTTTGGCATCAGTGTTCGATCCATTGGCATGAGTGATGAAGTTCTCTTGGACTACATTTAGGGGAAGTCTTTGTCAAACTTGAACTCTTATGTGGACGGTTTTGGTTGTGTGTTCGAGGAGCTGAGGTGTGTGGTAATTGAATTTGCTGGATGTGCTGGCTTAGCAGATGAATATCAGGATCTTACCTTTTTTTTAAATAATGTATCTGATAAACAGCTTGATTTCAATGGTTTCTACTTGGTTGAGAACGGTTTTCTTCTTGGTCTTGGTTGTTAAGTCACTTTGGACATTGAAGTTGCTGAGAAAGACATTGTTAGAGGATCTGTTTGTAATGTGGGGAGGAGGTTAGAGACCTCAGAGTAGAAGAAGGGACTGGGCTTGGGTGGGTGTTAAACCATTTGGAAAGTGATGTCTGGGCTGAAGTAAGTAGAAAGTGGCAGGAGAGGATGAAAGAGCATCTGGATGGTTGTTGCAAGCGAGAGCAGGGCCATGCTGATCTGTGAATAATAGTGATGCCTCCATCTGTTCAGTTTGAGTGTGGTACATTGAGGACCTCATTTACAATCTTTTGACATATGGCAATGCCGCAATCCTCCTTGCTGGGCTGCCCTTTATCAAAGGAAAAGGGCAGAATGGGCCATACATCTCACATACATTGCATTCCTGTCTTATCCCCCTGCACTGGCGCACAACAAGCTGGCATGCACTAATGACACTCTTGAGTTATGATGCAAGAGTGTCTGTGTTTAAGGGGCGATTGTTTTTGTACAGGAAGGACCATCCTGCACAAAAACAATCAATGAATGTGATTTCCTTTTTCTATGTGTGCTGCAGAGCCACACGTATAAAAAGGGGCATAACATCTCGCACCCTTCCCTTAGCAGGTGTCTGACACACTGACACCAGTGACCCCGAGAAGTGCCTACTGTGGCCTGGCCAGATAGATTTTGTTAAAGGAAATGGGGCATACTCACAGATACACCTTGTGAAGTAGTATTCAGACCCCACCCATGAAGTTCTTCAAGCCACGCTCCTGTTACCAGAGGGAACCTACAGTGTTTCCCTCCCCTTCGAGGCTGAGTGTAGAACGCTCCTTGGAAGGTTTGTCCTTTTTGTAGTGTAAGATTGAGGTACTTTATTGGATAAAGAGATAAATAGTAGATTATGTAGTATGTTAGCCACTGACTTGTCCCTTTGCCTTGGAACACTTCTCAAATGCTGTTCAACTGCCTGCACCAAACATTTATGGGCTCTAAATTTTAACAGGTGGGATTTATTTATTACTCAAGGCTTATTAAGTAAAAAACATGGTGATAGCTGTCAGCCTTGAATCACAATCAACGTTATTTATACTCTACATAAAAAGTGTGCGCTAGTTTGATAACCTAGTGATAGTTTGTAACTGGTCTAGACAGGTATGCATCAGAGTTTGTTTTTAGTCAAGGAAAAATGAAGTATATACATGTGTCCTCCATCGATCCAGGAAGGTAGATGAAAATTTCATTTTTTTAAAGTATGCCGCAGAATAGACTCAAGGCAGATGAGGTATATTCTGCCTTAAAGACTCATTTTGAGTTCAGTGACTTATATGGGCTCCAATAGCACAGCAAGAAAAGCAACTGGGTTTGGTTTTACCTCTAGGGCTCGTATTACAATAATTCCCTATTTGCGCAATGGTGCACCTTAAAACAGGTATGCTAGGCACAAACAGGGAAAGAGCACCCTATTATGGTGAATGCACAACTCTCAGGGCAGCTGCAAACTCACGCTGCCCTGGAGGCAGTGCATTCAAGTAAAACATGGAGCGGCTGCTTTAAAGCCGCTGCGTGTTTCACAGTTCAGGTGGCATCAGCCTGCCCTTTCAAGAGGGTTTAGAGATCTTCTTGCAGGTGGTGCAGTGACTGGCTACAACTGCCTGCACTGCAAGGGGATATCTGGGGGCCCATGTGATCCCCATTCTCCCCTCCAGTGGTCTGACTATGGGAGTCTCACTGAACTTGCACCACCTTTTTGAGGCGCACTTTCAGTGTTCCTCCTAAAGGTATGTTGCCTCTGCGCCCTTATCCATAATATGGAGGCACAGTGATTCCCTCCCATGCAAATGAGGGAACGCCCTCTGATGGTGGTTCTGGCACTACATGTGCACTAGGGCTATCAGTATTACAGAAGACAGAAGAGGTTACAGAAGCGCCTGCAGCCTATTCTGTAATATCAAAGTGACCTGGGTGCTCACTCAGTGGGCCCTCAGGCCTGTTCAGCCCCTGGGGCATTTTCTGAAATACGGCCCCAGGCGTTTAATGTGAAGACTTCCATGTTTTAAAGATCGGAATAGGGGATAATGTGCAGTTGTGAATTCAATGCACATTACATCTACATTTTTCATGGTTCTCATACGATTTCCCAACACAAATTCCAGATATAACTGGGAGGAATTTGCACACAGACAGATTATAGGCATGAGCTCAAATTTTGCTAAACTCGAATTCTGGAGACTGGTGCAAAGAAACTTTCTGCCGATTTTGGAAATTATTTAGTACTCTGAATGAGTATTTGTAGTTAAACATTGCATCCATTTTTTTGTATACTATGATATTGGGCTATCACAAAATATTACTAAGGAATTATCTGATTATGGGGCATATGTAGGTAATTTCCATTTTGCGATTCTCAAATAGCGATTTTTAAGGAATCGCTATTTGAGAATTGCAAAGTGGAATGTAGGTAAAAAATCTCAATTTTTTTTGCGAATTGCTAAAATTCCTTAATTGCGATTAGCAAATTGCGAATCGCAATTAAGGAATGAGTGTCCCGTTCATTCCTATGGGCCAAGAGGCCCATAGGAATGAATGGGGATACATTCTCAAATTTTCTTGGCCCATAGGAATGAATGGGGATACATTCTCAAATTTCAATTTTCTACGAGAAAATCGCAATTTCAGAATTGCAATTCCAAGGGTGCCAGGGTGTCCAAAGGACACCTGTTGCACCCCTGGAATGTGCCTGTAAGTACATGTGGCGCACATACATGCCCTAAGGGCATGTCTGTGTGCCACATGGCTCTTTGAATTAAAAAAAAAAATGCATTTTGACAGGAAATCGCAAAATACCATCTACTTGGAGTAGGTGGTATTTTGCGATTCCTTAAGCCAAAATCACATTTTAAAAGTCACCCCTACATAGCATTTAAGGAATTGTAAAATTGCAATTCCGTAAATGCTTGAGCAAAATAAGAAATCGCAATTTTTGCGATTCCTTATTTTGCTATGTGGCACCTACATACCAAATGGCCATTTGCAATTCGCAAACGCTGGAATTCTGTGAATTCCGGCGTTTGCGAATCGCAAACGCCTTCCTACATATGCCCCTTAATTTGGAAACAGAACAGAATATTTATGTCTTCTTTCTTACAAAAGAGCAACTGAAATTCCAAAAAGGGTTTATTTTGGTTTCTAATAAATCATGTTATCCTTACAGTAGCATTTGCAGCAGAATTTCTTGGTATATACCATTCACAACCAGTCAATTGATACCACTCTGGAGGGCAGTGCTGGCACAGAGAACATTTGATTAGGTTATGCTATTTTTCGTATGGACAAAATGTAGTAAGCTAGCGCTGACAAGACATCACAGGCCTCATAAGAATTTGTAAATTGCATCAAATAACGATTTGCAATTTGCAATTGCTTATTAGGAATCTACTAAAATCGATTTTTCAGAAGTGGGCTCAATTTACAACTTGACTTCGACCAAGTGCATTGCTATTTTGAGAAACAATCTATGTATTAATAGGTTGGAAGTGGGTTGCTATTCGATCTACCTCATTATTTTGAATTAGGTTGGTCACAATTTGGAACTGGTGAAGCGCAAGGTTGCCCACTTTTTACACGTCACAGAGAATCTAACAAAAATGATTTCTGATATAAAATGAGTGTGCACTTTGCACCTGGCTCTTAAGTCACACCATGATTTATGCACACCTTGCATCTGAGACAACACGATTGCAGAGAGTGTTTACTGTTGAATCTACAATCAATTACATATAATGTTTACTAAAGCTAAAAGAAATACTTTTGAACAATAATTTAGAAACTGTCTATACTAACTACAGATTCATTAATAAATGATATGGAAATAATAATTTGATGGTGATTAATAAAGTGACCAACATGTAATAACAAAATGTACAAGCTTCACTGCAATTGAAAGATTTATGAATTTAGCGTGTGCTACATTACAAGAATGAATATTATTAATGTGTAGTTGTTTCAAACCATCCTCTTCACTGTACTGCTGAAACCATATTTAAGATTCCCAAACGTGTGCTATTTTATCTATGTAACTGTTAGGGATACTGTTATTAGTTACCAACAATCCTTATATGGGTAGTATCGTAATATGAGTTGAACAACAAAGATAATCCAATTTTTGCATAAATGTTACATGTATGTACTTTCCGATGTAATTCTAGGTCAGACCTATTACTGTGCAATTTATTTAATCATTTTTTTTCAATCTTTTTTTTAATTGAAATTGTGAAAGTTACAGATACATGAAAGGCATCATAAGCTGTGTACACTCCATGCATGGTGGCACTTAATAGCAATAGATACAAGTTTTTATCACACACAGGTTGAGCCTCGTAACTATCCATGGCTCGTCTGCCGCACCAGATTAGATGCAAGAATAACATTCAGTTCTTTTTGTGTAGAGGATGCATCACTATTCAGCGACTACATAGTTTCTAGAGTCCAATGTATAAAGTCCTTCTGTTATTTCCTTATGGACTGCCAAACAGACATAGTAGAATAAAAACAGTTAACACCCAACAATCCCAACTCAGACCGGCGCAGGTAGCGGTATCCCTCATCCCACCTCCCATCTTGCCCTTCCCAGTAACATCGCCCAGCATTACAGATTGGCTGTTATCCCCCTAAAATGATTCAGAAAAGGGGGTGGTGATGAACAGAGTGTCTCAATTAAGCAGACCACTCTTATCCAGTCCAAAGATCAGGGCTTGATCCATCACCGTTATTTAGCTCACTGCACCATCCCAGCTCAGAACCTGGCTATATGCAAATTAGTCTGTCCCTGGCCCAGTGCACCATGGGAACAGGGCAGACCAAACTACCGAGCCAATTCTTCACCAGAAAGGAGACAAGCTTCCGGGGACCGGTTTCTGGCATTTCAGCCGTCGTCGGCCCGGCTTGCTTGAATCCTGATGGTGCAGTGAGCAAGGGACTCATGTCTGAGTATACCCTGCCACACCTATAGTGGCCAAAAACGATTCAGAAAAGGGGGTGGTGATGAACAGAGTGGCTGAATTAAGCAGACCACTCTTACCCAGTCCAAAGATCAGGGCTTGATCCATCACCGTTATTTAGCTCACTGCACCATCTCAGCTCAGAACCTGGCTATATGCAAATTAGTCTGTCCCGGGCCCAGTGCATCATGGGAACAGGGCAGACCAAACTACCAAGCCAATTCTTCACCAGAAAGGAGACAAGCTTCCGGGGACCGGTTTCTGACATTTCAGCCGTCGTCGGCCCGGCTTGCTTGAATCCTTATGGTGCAGTGAGCAAGGGACTCATGTCTGAGTATACCCTGCCACACCTATAGTGGCCAAAAACGATTCAGAAAAGGGGTTGGTGATGAACAGAGTGTCTGAATTAAGCAGACCACTCTTACCCAGTCCAAAGATCAGGGCTTGATCCATCACCGTTATTTAGCTCACTGCACCATCCCAGCTCAGAACCTGGCTATATGCAAATTAGTCTGTCCCTGGCCCAGTGCATCATGGGAACAGGGCAGACCAAACTACCAAGCCAATTCTTCACCAGAAAGGAGGCAAGCTTCCGGGGACCGGTTTCTGGCATTTCAGCCGTCGTCGGCCCGGCTTGCTTGAATCCTGATGGTGCAGTGAGCAATGGACTCATGTCTGAGTATACCCTGCCACACCTATAGTGGCCAAAAACGATTCAGAAAAGGGGGTGGTGATGAACAGAGTGTCTGAATTAAGCAGACCACTCTTACCCAGTCCAAAGATCAGGGCTTGATCCATCACCGTTATTTAGCTCACTGCACCATCCCAGCTCAGAACCTGGCTATATGCAAATTAGTCTGTCCCTGGCCCAGTGCATCATGGGAACAGGGCAGACCAAACGACAAAGCCAATTCTTCACCAGAAAGGAGACAAGCTTCCGGGGACCGGTTTCTGGCATTTCAGCCGTCGTCGGCCCGGCTTGCTTGAATCCTGATGGTGCAGTGAGTAAGGGACTCATGTCTGAGTATACCCTGCCACACCTATAGTGGCCAAAAACGATTCAGAAAAGGGGGTGGTGATGAACAGAGTGTCTGAATTAAGCAGACCACTCTTACCCAGTCCAAAGATCAGGGCTTGATCCATCACCGTTATTTAGCTCACTGCACCATCCCAGGTCAGAACCTGGCTATATGCAAATTAGTCTGTCCCTGGCCCAGTGCATCATGGGAACAGGGCAGACCAAACTACCAAGCCAATTCTTCACCAGAAAGGAGACAAGCTTCCGGGGACCGGTTTCTGGCATTTCAGCCGTCGTCGGCCCGGCTTGCTTGAATCCTGATGGTGCAGTGAGCAAGGGACTCATGTCTGAGTATACCCTGCCACACCTATAGTGGCCAAAAACGATTCAGAAAAGGGGGTGGTGATGAACAGAGTGTCTGAATCAAGCAGACCACTCTTAACCAGTCCAAAGATCAGGGCTTGATCCATCACCGTTATTTAGCTCACTGCACCATCCTAGCTCAGAACCTGGCTATATGCAAATTAGTCTGTCCCTGGCCCAGTGCATCATGGGAACAGGGCAGACCAAACTACCAAGCCAATTCGTCACCAGAAAGGAGACAAGCTTCCGGGGACCGGTTTCTGGCATTTCAGCCGTCGTCGGCCCGGCTTGCTTGAATCCTGATGGTGCAGTGAGCAAGGGACTCATGTCTGAGTATACCCTGCCACACCTATAGTGGCCAAAAACGATTCAGAAAAGGGGGTGGTGATGAACAGAGTGTCTGAATTAAGCAGACCACTCTTACCCAGTCCAAAGATCAGGGCTTGATCCATCGCCGTTATTTAGCTCACTGTACCATCCCAGCTCAGAACCTGGCTATATGCAAATTAGTCTGCCCCTGGCCCAGTGCATCATGGGAACAGGGCAGACCAAACTACCAAGCCAATTCTTCACCAGAAAGGAGACAAGCTTCCAGGGACCGGTTTCTGGCATTTCAGCAGTCGTCGGCCCGGCTTGCTTGAATCCTGATGGTGCAGTGACCAAGGGACTCATGTCTGAGTATACCCTGCCACACCTATAGTGGCCAAAAATGATTCAGAAAAGGGGGTGGTGATGAACAGAGTGTCTGAATTAAGCAGACCACTCTTACCCAGTCCAAAGATCAGGGCTTGATCCATCACCGTTATTTAGCTCACTGCACCATCCCAGCTCAGAACCTGGATATATGCAAATTAGTCTGTCCCTGGCCCAGTGCATCATGGGAACAGGGCAGACCAAACTACCAAGCCAATTCTTCACCAGAAAGGAGACAAGCTTCCGGGGACCGGTTTCTGGCATTTCAGCCGTTGTCGGCCCGGCTTGCTTGAATCCTGATGGTGCAGTGAGCAAGGGACTCATGTCTGAGTACGATGCCACACCTATAGTGGCCAAAAACCATTCAGAAAAGGGGGTGGTGATGAACAGAGTGTATGAATTAGGCAGACCACTCATACCCAGTCCAAAGATCAGGGCTTGATCCATCACCGTTATTTAGCTCACTGCACCATCCCAGCTCAGAACCTGGCTATATGCAAATTAGTCTGTCCCTGGCCCAGTGCATCATGGGAACAGGGCAGACCAAACTACGAAGCCAATTCTTCACCAGAAAGGAGACAAGCTACCGGGGACCGGTTTCTGGCATTTCAGCCGTCGTCGGCCTGGCTTGCTTGAATCCTGATGGTGCAGTGAGCAAGGGACTCATGTCTGAGTATACCCTGCCACAACTATAGAGGCCAAACACGATTCAGAAAAGGGGGTGGTGATGAACAGAGTGTCTGAATCAAGCAGACCACTCTTACCCAGTCCAAAGATCAGGGCTTGATCCATCACCGTTATTTAGCTCACTGCACCATCCTAGCTCAGAACCTGGCTATATGCAAATTAGTCTGTCCCTGGCCCAGTGCATCATGGGAACAGGGCAGACCAAACTACCAAGCCAATTCGTCACCAGAAAGGAGACAAGCTTCCGGGGACCGGTTTCTGGCATTTCAGCCGTCGTCGGCCCGGCTTGCTTGAATCCTGATGGTGCAGTGAGCAAGGGACTCATGTCTGAGTATACCCTGCCACACCTATAGTGGCCAAAAACGATTCAGAAAAGGGGTTGGTGATGAACAGAGTGTCTGAATTAAGCAGACCACTCTTACCTAGTCCAAAGATCAGGGCTTGATCCATCGCCGTTATTTAGCTCACTGTACCATCCCAGCTCAGAACCTGGCTATATGCAAATTAGTCTGCCCCTGGCCCAGTGCATCATGGGAACAGGGCAGACCAAACTACCAAGCCAATTCTTCACCAGAAAGGAGACAAGCTTCCGGGGACCGGTTTCTGGCATTTCAGCCGTCGTCGGCCCGGCTTGCTTGAATCCTGATGGTGCAGTGACCAAGGGACTCATGTCTGAGTATACCCTCCCACACCTATAGTGGCCAAAAATGATTCAGAAAAGGGGGTGGTGATGAACAGAGTGTCTGAATTAAGCAGACCACTCTTACCCAGTCCAAAGATCAGGGCTTGATCCATCACCGTTATTTAGCTCACTGCACCATCCCAGCTCAGAACCTGGCTATATGCAAATTAGTCTGTCCCTGGCCCAGTGCATCATGGGAACAGGGCAGACCAAACTACCAAGCCAATTCGTCACCAGAAAGGAGACAAGCTTCCGGGGACCGGTTTCTTGCATTTCAGCCGTCGTCGGCCCGGCTTGCTTGAATCCTGATGGTGCAGTGAGCAAGGGACTCATGTCTGAGTATACCCTGCCACACCTATAGTGGCCAAAAACGATTCAGAAAAGGGTGTGGTGATGAACAGAGTGTCTGAATTAAGCAGACCACTCTTACCCAGTCCAAAGATCAGGGCTTGATCCATCGCCGTTATTTAGCTCACTGCACCATCCCAGCTCAGAACCTGGCTGTATGCAAATTAGTCTGTCCCTGGCCCAGTGCATCATGGGAACAGGGCAGACCAAACTACCAAGCCAATTCTTCACCAGAAAGGAGACAAGCTTCCGGGGACCGGTTTCTGGCATTTCAGCCGTCGTCGGCCCGGCTTGCTTGAATCCTGATGGTTCAGTGAGCAAGGGACTCATGTCTGAGTACCATGCCACACCTATAGTGGCCAAAAACCATTCAGAAAAGGGGGTGGTGATGAACAGAGTGTATGAATTAGGCAGACCACTCATACCCAGTCCAAAGATCAGGGCTTGATCCATCACCGTTATTTAGCTCACTGCACCATCCCAGCTCAGAACCTGGCTATATGCAAATTAGTCTGTCCCTGGCCCAGTGCATCATGGGAACAGGGCAGATCAAACTACCAAGCCAATTCTTCACCAGAAAGGAGACAAGCTTCCGGGGACCGGTTTCTCGCATTTCAGCTGTCGTCGGCCCGGCTTGCTTGAATCCTGATGGTGCAGTGAGCAAGGGACTCATGTCTGAGTATACCCTGCCACACCTATAGTGGCCAAAAACGATTCAGAAAAGGGGGTGGTGATGAACAGAGTGTCTGAATTAAGCAGACCACTCTTACCCAGTCCAAAGATCAGGGCTTGATCCATCACCGTTATTTAGCTCACTGACCATCCCAGCTCAGAACCTGGCTATATGCAAATTAGTCTGTCCCTGGCCCAGTGCATCATGGGAACAGGGCAGACCAAACTACCAAGCCAATTCTTCACCAGAAGGGAGACAAGCTTCCGGGGACCGGTTTCTGGCATTTCAGCCGTCGTCGGCCTGGCTTGCTTGAATCCTGATGGTGCAGGGAGCACGGGACTCATGTCTGAGTATACCCTGCCACAACTATAGTGGCCAAAAACGATTCAGAAAAGGGGGTGGTGATGAACAGAGTGTCTGAATCAAGCAGACCACTCTTACCCAGTCCAAAGATCAGGGCTTGATCCATCACCGTTATTTAGCTCACTGCACCATCCCAGCTCACAACCTGGCTATATGCAAATTAGTCTGTCCCTGACCCAGTGCATCATGGGAACAGGGCAGACCAAACTACCAAGCCAATTCGTCACCAGAAAGGAGACAAGCTTCCGGGGACCGATTTCTGGCATTTCAGCCGTCATCGGCCTGGCTTGCTTGAATCCTGATGGTGCAGTGAGCAAGGGACTCATGTCTGAGTATACCCTGCCACACCTATAGTGGCCAAAAATGATTCAGAAAAGGGGGTGGTGATGAACAGAGTGTCTGAATTAAGCAGACCACTCTTACCCAGTCCAAAGATCAGGACTTGATCCATCGCCGTTATTTAGCTCACTGTACCATCCCAGCTCAGAACCTGGCTATATGCAAATTAGTCTGCCCCTGGCCCAGTGCATCATGGGAACAGGGCAGACCAAACTACCAAGCCAATTCTTCACCAGAAAGGAGACAAGCTTCCGGGGACCGGTTTCTGGCATTTCAGCCGTCGTCGGCCCGGCTTGCTTGAATCCTGATGGTGCAGTGACCAAGGGACTCATGTCTGAGTATACCCTGCCACACCTATAGTGGCCAAAAATGATTCAGAAAAGGGGGTGGTGATGAACAGAGTGTCTGAATTAAGCAGACCACTCTTACCCAGTCCAAAGATCAGGGCTTGATCCATCACCGTTATTTAGCTCACTGCACCATCCCAGCCCAGAACCTGGCTATATGCAAATTAGTCTGTCCCTGGCCCAGTGCATCATGGGAACAGGGCAGACCAAACTACCAAGCCAATTCGTCACCAGAAAGAAGACAAGCTTCCGGGGACCGGTTTCTGGCATTTCAGCCGTCGTCGGCCCGGCTTGCTTGAATCCTGATGGTGCAGTGAGCAAGGGACTCATGTCTGAGTATACCCTGCCACACCTATAGTGGCCAAAAACGATTCAGAAAAGGGTGTGGTGATGAACAGAGTGTCTGAATTAAGCAGACCACTCTTACCCAGTCCAAAGATCAGGGCTTGATCCATCGCCGTTATTTAGCTCACTGCACCATCCCAGCTCAGAACCTGGCTATATGCAAATTAGTCTGTCCCTGGCCCAGTGCATCATGGGAACAGGGCAGACCAAACTACCAAGCCAATTCTTCACCAGAAAGGAGACAAGCTTCCGGGGACCGGTTTCTGGCATTTCAGCCGTCGTCGGCCCGGCTTGCTTGAATCCTGATGGTGCAGTGAGCAAGGGACTCATGTCTGAGTACCATGCCACACCTATAGTGGCCAAAAACCATTCAGAAAAGGGGGTGGTGATGAACAGAGTGTCTGAATTAAGCAGACCACTCTTACCCAGTCCAAAGATCAGGGCTTGATCCATCACCGTTATTTAGCTCACTGCACCATCCCAGGTCAGAACCTGGCTATATGCAAATTAGTCTGTCCCTGGCCCAGTGCATCATGGGAACAGGGCAGACCAAACTACCAAGCCAATTCTTCACCAGAAGGGAGACAAGCTTCCGGGGACCGGTTTCTGGCATTTCAGCCGTCGTCGGCCTGGCTTGCTTGAATCCTGAAGGTGCAGGGAGCACGGGACTCATGTCTGAGTATACCCTGCCACAACTATAGTGGCCAAAAACGATTCAGAAAAGGGGGTGGTGATGAACAGAGTGTCTGAATCAAGCAGACCACTCTTACCCAGTCCAAAGATCAGGGCTTGATCCATCACCGTTATTTAGCTCACTGCACCATCCCAGCTCAGAACCTGGCTATATGCAAATTAGTCTGTCCCTGGCCCAGAGCATCATGGGAACAGGGCAGACCAAACTACCAAGCCAATTCGTCACCAGAAAGGAGACAAGCTTCCGGGGACCGATTTCTGGCATTTCAGCCGTCGTCGGCCTGGCTTGCTTGAATCCTGATGGTGCAGTGAGCAAGGGACTCATGTCTGAGTATACCCTGCCACACCTATAGTGGCCAAAAATGATTCAGAAAAGGGGGTGGTGATGAACAGAGTGTCTGAATTAAGCAGACCACTCTTACCCAGTCCAAAGATCAGGGCTTGATCCATCACCGTTATTTAGCTCACTGCACCATCCCAGCTCAGAACCTGGCTATATGCAAATTAGTCTGTCCCTGGCCCAGTGCATCATGGGAACAGGGCAGACCAAACTACCAAGCCAATTCGTCACCAGAAAGGAGACAAGCTTCCGGGGACCAGTTTCTGGCATTTCAGCCATCGTCGGCCCGGATTGCTTGAATCCTGATGGTGCAGTGAGCAAGGGACTCATGTCTGAGTATACCCTGCCACACCTATAGTGGCCAAAAACGATTCAGAAAAAGGGGTGGTGATGAACAGAGTGTCTGAATTAAGCAGACCAATCTTACCCAGTACAAAGATCAGGGCTTGATCCATCGCCGTTATTTAGCTCACTGCACCATCCCACCTCAGAACCTGGCTATATGCAAATTAGTCTGTCCCTGGCCCAGTGCATCATGGGAACAGGGCAGACCAAACTACCAAGCCAATTCTTCACCAGAAAGGAGACAAGCTTCCGGGGACCGGTTTCTGGCATTTCAGCCGTCGTCGGCCCGGCTTGCTTGAATCCTGATGGTGCAGTGAGCAAGGGACTCATGTCTGAGTATACCCTGCCACACCTATAGTGACCAAAAATGATTCAGAAAAGGGGGTGGTGATGAACAGAGTGTCTGAATTAAGCAGACCACTCTTACCCAGTCCAAAGATCAGGGCTTGATCCATCACCGTTATTTAGCTCACTGCACCATCCCAGCTCAGAACCTGGCTATATGCAAATTAGTCTGTCCCTGGCCCAGTGCATCATGGGAACAGGGCAGACCAAACTACGTAGCCAATTCTTCACCAGAAAGGAGACAAGCTTCCGTGGACCGGTTTCTGGCATTTCAGCCGTCGTCGGCCTGGCTTGCTTGAATCCTGATGGTGCAGTGAGCAAGGGACTCATGTCTGAGTATACCCTGCCACACCTATAGTGGCCAAAAATGATTCAGAAAAGGGGGTGGTGATGAACAGAGTGTCTGAATTAAGCAGACCACTCTTACCCAGTCCAAAGATCAGGGCTTGATCCATCACCGTTATTTAGCTCACTGCACCATCCCAGCTCAGAACCTGGCTATATGCAAATTAGTCTGTCCCTGGCCCAGTGCATCATGGGAACAGGGCAGACCAAACTACCAAGCCAATTCGTCACCAGAAAGGAGACAAGCTTCCGGGGACCGGTTTCTGGCATTTCAGCCGTCGTCGGCCCGGCTTGCTTGAATCCTGATGGTGCAGTGAGCAAGGGACTCATGTCTGAGTATACCCTGCCACACCTATAGTGGCCAAAAACGATTCAGAAAAAGGGGTGGTGATGAACAGAGTGTCTGAATTAAGCAGACCACTCTTACCCAGTCCAAACATCAGGGCTTGATCCATCGCCGTTATTTAGCTCACTGCACCATCCCACCTCAGAACCTGGCTATATGCAAATTAGTCTGTCCCTGGCCCAGTGCATCATGGAAACAGGGCAGACCAAACTACCAAGCCAATTCTTCACCAGAAAGGAGACAAGCTTCCGGGGACTGGTTTCTGGCATTTCAGCCGTCGTCGGCCCGGCTTGCTTGAATCCTGATGGTGCAGTGAGCAAGGGACTCATGTCTGAGTATACCCTGCCACACCTATAGTGACCAAAAATGATTCAGAAAAGGGGGTGGTGATGAACAGAGTGTCTGAATTAAGCAGACCACTCTTACCCAGTCCAAAGATCAGGGCTTGATCCATCACCGTTATTTAGCTCACTGCACCATCCCAGCTCAGAACCTGGCTATATGCAAATTAATCTGTCCCTGGCCCAGTGCATCATGGGAACAGGGCAGACCAAACTACCAAGCCAATTCTTCACCAGAAAGGAGACAAGCTTCCGTGGACCGGTTTCTGGCATTTCAGCCGTCGTCGGCCTGGCTTGCTTGAATCCTGATGGTGCAGTGAGCAAGGGACTCATGTCTGAGTATACCCTGCCACACCTATAGTGGCCAAAAATGATTCAGAAAAGGGGGTGGTGATGAACAGAGTGTCTGAATTAGGCAGACCACTCTTACCCAGTCCAAAGATCAGGGCTTGATCCATCACCGTTATTTAGCTCACTGCACCATCCCAGCTCAGAACCTGGCTATATGCAAATTAGTCTGTCCCTGGCCCAGTGCATCATGGGAACAGGGCAGACCAAACTACCAAGCCAATTCGTCACCAGAAAGGAGACAAGCTTCCGGGGACCGGTTTCTGGCATTTCAGCTGTCGTCGGCCCGGCTTGCTTGAATCCTGATGGTGCAGTGAGCAAGGGACTCATGTCTGAGTATACCCTGCCACACCTATAGTGGCCAAAAACGATTCAGAAAAGGGGGTGGTGATGAACAGAGTGTCTGAATTAAGCAGACCACTCTTACCCAGTCCAAAGATCAGGGCTTGATCCATCGCCGTTATTTAGCTCACTGCACCATCCCAGCTCAGAACCTGGCTATATGCAAATTAGTCTGTCCCTGGCCCAGTGCATCATGGGAACAGGGCAGACCAAACTACCAAGCCAATTCTTCACCAGAAAGGAGACAAGCTTCCGGGGACCGGTTTCTGGCATTTCAGCCGTCGTCGGCCCGGCTTGCTTGAATCCTGATGGTGCAGTGAGCAAGGGACTCATGTCTGAGTACCATGCCACACCTATAGTGGCCAAAAACCATTCAGAAAAGGGGGTGGTGATGAACAGAGTGTCTGAATTAAGCAGACCACTCTTACCCAGTCCAAAGATCAGGGCTTGATCCATCACCGTTATTTAGCTCACTGCACCATCCCAGGTCAGAACCTGGCTATATGCAAATTAGTCTGTCCCTGGCCCAGTGCATCATGGGAACAGGGCAGACCAAACTACCAAGCCAATTCTTCACCAGAAGGGAGACAAGCTTCCGGGGACCGGTTTCTGGCATTTCAGCCGTCGTCGGCCTGGCTTGCTTGAATCCTGAAGGTGCAGGGAGCACGGGACTCATGTCTGAGTATACCCTGCCACAACTATAGTGGCCAAAAACGATTCAGAAAAGGGGGTGGTGATGAACAGAGTGTCTGAATCAAGCAGACCACTCTTACCCAGTCCAAAGATCAGGGCTTGATCCATCACCGTTATTTAGCTCACTGCACCATCCCAGCTCAGAACCTGGCTATATGCAAATTAGTCTGTCCCTGGCCCAGAGCATCATGGGAACAGGGCAGACCAAACTACCAAGCCAATTCGTCACCAGAAAGGAGACAAGCTTCCGGGGACCGATTTCTGGCATTTCAGCCGTCGTCGGCCTGGCTTGCTTGAATCCTGATGGTGCAGTGAGCAAGGGACTCATGTCTGAGTATACCCTGCCACACCTATAGTGGCCAAAAATGATTCAGAAAAGGGGGTGGTGATGAACAGAGTGTCTGAATTAAGCAGACCACTCTTACCCAGTCCAAAGATCAGGGCTTGATCCATCACCGTTATTTAGCTCACTGCACCATCCCAGCTCAGAACCTGGCTATATGCAAATTAGTCTGTCCCTGGCCCAGTGCATCATGGGAACAGGGCAGACCAAACTACCAAGCCAATTCGTCACCAGAAAGGAGACAAGCTTCCGGGGACCAGTTTCTGGCATTTCAGCCGTCGTCGGCCCGGCTTGCTTGAATCCTGATGGTGCAGTGAGCAAGGGACTCATGTCTGAGTATACCCTGCCACACCTATAGTGACCAAAAATGATTCAGAAAAGGGGGTGGTGATGAACAGAGTGTCTGAATTAAGCAGACCACTCTTACCCAGTCCAAAGATCAGGGCTTGATCCATCACCATTATTTAGCTCACTGCACCATCCCAGCTCAGAACCTGGCTATATGCAAATTAGTCTGTCCCTGGCCCAGTGCATCATGGGAACAGGGCAGACCAAACTACCAAGCCAATTCTTCACCAGAAAGGAGACAAGCTTCCGTGGACCGGTTTCTGGCATTTCAGCCGTCGTCGGCCTGGCTTGCTTGAATCCTGATGGTGCAGTGAGCAAGGGACTCATGTCTGAGTATACCCTGCCACACCTATAGTGGCCAAAAATGATTCAGAAAAGGGGGTGGTGATGAACAGAGTGTCTGAATTAAGCAGACCACTCTTACCCAGTCCAAAGATCAGGGCTTGATCCATCACCGTTATTTAGCTCACTGCACCATCCCAGCTCAGAACCTGGCTATATGCAAATTAGTCTGTCCCTGGCCCAGTGCATCATGGGAACAGGGCAGACCAAACTACCAAGCCAATTCGTCACCAGAAAGGAGACAAGCTTCCGGGGACCGGTTTCTGGCATTTCAGCCGTCGTCGGCCCGGCTTGCTTGAATCCTGATGGTGCAGTGAGCAAGGGACTCATGTCTGAGTATACCCTGCCACACCTATAGTGGCCAAAAACGATTCAGAAAAAGGGGTGGTGATGAACAGAGTGTCTGAATTAAGCAGACCACTCTTACCCAGTCCAAACATCAGGGCTTGATCCATCGCCGTTATTTAGCTCACTGCACCATCCCACCTCAGAACCTGGCTATATGCAAATTAGTCTGTCCCTGGCCCAGTGCATCATGGGAACAGGGCAGACCAAACTACCAAGCCAATTCTTCACCAGAAAGGAGACAAGCTTCCGGGGACTGGTTTCTGGCATTTCAGCCGTCGTCGGCCCGGCTTGCTTGAATCCTGATGGTGCAGTGAGCAAGGGACTCATGTCTGAGTATACCCTGCCACACCTATAGTGACCAAAAATGATTCAGAAAAGGGGGTGGTGATGAACAGAGTGTCTGAATTAAGCAGACCACTCTTACCCAGTCCAAAGATCAGGGCTTGATCCATCACCGTTATTTAGCTCACTGCACCATCCCAGCTCAGAACCTGGCTATATGCAAATTAATCTGTCCCTGGCCCAGAGCATCATGGGAACAGGGCAGACCAAACTACCAAGCCAATTCGTCACCAGAAAGGAGACAAGCTTCCGGGGACCGATTTCTGGCATTTCAGCCGTCGTCGGCCTGGCTTGCTTGAATCCTGATGGTGCAGTGAGCAAGGGACTCATGTCTGAGTATACCCTGCCACACCTATAGTGGCCAAAAATGATTCAGAAAAGGGGGTGGTGATGAACAGAGTGTCTGAATTAAGCAGACCACTCTTACCCAGTCCAAAGATCAGGGCTTGATCCATCACCGTTATTTAGCTCACTGCACCATCCCAGCTCAGAACCTGGCTATATGCAAATTAGTCTGTCCCTGGCCCAGTGCATCATGGGAACAGGGCAGACCAAACTACCAAGCCAATTCGTCACCAGAAAGGAGACAAGCTTCCGGGGACCAGTTTCTGGCATTTCAGCCATCGTCGGCCCGGATTGCTTGAATCCTGATGGTGCAGTGAGCAAGGGACTCATGTCTGAGTATACCCTGCCACACCTATAGTGGCCAAAAACGATTCAGAAAAAGGGGTGGTGATGAACAGAGTGTCTGAATTAAGCAGACCACTCTTACCCAGTCCAAAGATCAGGGCTTGATCCATCGCCGTTATTTAGCTCACTGCACCATCCCACCTCAGAACCTGGCTATATGCAAATTAGTCTGTCCCTGGCCCAGTGCATCATGGGAACAGGGCAGACCAAACTACCAAGCCAATTCTTCACCAGAAAGGAGACAAGCTTCCGGGGACCGGTTTCTGGCATTTCAGCCGTCGTCGGCCCGGCTTGCTTGAATCCTGATGGTGCAGTGAGCAAGGGACTCATGTCTGAGTATACCCTGCCACACCTATAGTGACCAAAAATGATTCAGAAAAGGGGGTGGTGATGAACAGAGTGTCTGAATTAAGCAGACCACTCTTACCCAGTCCAAAGATCAGGGCTTGATCCATCACCGTTATTTAGCTCACTGCACCATCCCAGCTCAGAACCTGGCTATATGCAAATTAGTCTGTCCCTGGCCCAGTGCATCATGGGAACAGGGCAGACCAAACTACCAAGCCAATTCTTCACCAGAAAGGAGACAAGCTTCCGTGGACCGGTTTCTGGCATTTCAGCCGTCGTCGGCCTGGCTTGCTTGAATCCTGATGGTGCAGTGAGCAAGGGACTCATGTCTGAGTATACCCTGCCACACCTATAGTGGCCAAAAATGATTCAGAAAAGGGGGTGGTGATGAACAGAGTGTCTGAATTAAGCAGACCACTCTTACCCAGTCCAAAGATCAGGGCTTGATCCATCACCGTTATTTAGCTCACTGCACCATCCCAGCTCAGAACCTGGCTATATGCAAATTAGTCTGTCCCTGGCCCAGTGCATCATGGGAACAGGGCAGACCAAACTACCAAGCCAATTCGTCACCAGAAAGGAGACAAGCTTCCGGGGACCGGTTTCTGGCATTTCAGCCGTCGTCGGCCCGGCTTGCTTGAATCCTGATGGTGCAGTGAGCAAGGGACTCATGTCTGAGTATACCCTGCCACACCTATAGTGGCCAAAAACGATTCAGAAAAAGGGGTGGTGATGAACAGAGTGTCTGAATTAAGCAGACCACTCTTACCCAGTCCAAACATCAGGGCTTGATCCATCGCCGTTATTTAGCTCACTGCACCATCCCACCTCAGAACCTGGCTATATGCAAATTAGTCTGTCCCTGGCCCAGTGCATCATGGGAACAGGGCAGACCAAACTACCAAGCCAATTCTTCACCAGAAAGGAGACAAGCTTCCGGGGACTGGTTTCTGGCATTTCAGCCGTCGTCGGCCCGGCTTGCTTGAATCCTGATGGTGCAGTGAGCAAGGGACTCATGTCTGAGTATACCCTGCCACACCTATAGTGACCAAAAATGATTCAGAAAAGGGGGTGGTGATGAACAGAGTGTCTGAATTAAGCAGACCACTCTTACCCAGTCCAAAGATCAGGGCTTGATCCATCACCGTTATTTAGCTCACTGCACCATCCCAGCTCAGAACCTGGCTATATGCAAATTAATCTGTCCCTGGCCCAGTGCATCATGGGAACAGGGCAGACCAAACTACCAAGCCAATTCTTCACCAGAAAGGAGACAAGCTTCCGTGGACCGGTTTCTGGCATTTCAGCCGTCGTCGGCCTGGCTTGCTTGAATCCTGATGGTGCAGTGAGCAAGGGACTCATGTCTGAGTATACCCTGCCACACCTATAGTGGCCAAAAATGATTCAGAAAAGGGGGTGGTGATGAACAGAGTGTCTGAATTAAGCAGACCACTCTTACCCAGTCCAAAGATCAGGGCTTGATCCATCACCGTTATTTAGCTCACTGCACCATCCCAGCTCAGAACCTGGCTATATGCAAATTAGTCTGTCCCTGGCCCAGTGCATCATGGGAACAGGGCAGACCAAACTACCAAGCCAATTCGTCACCAGAAAGGAGACAAGCTTCCGGGGACCGGTTTCTGGCATTTCAGCCGTCGTCGGCCCGGCTTGGTTGAATCCTGATGGTGCAGTGAGCAAGGGACTCATGTCTGAGTATACCCTGCCACACCTATAGTGGCCAAAAACGATTCAGAAAAAGGGGTGGTGATGAACAGAGTGTCTGAATTAAGCAGACCACTCTTACCCAGTCCAAAGATCAGGGCTTGATCCATCGCCGTTATTTAGCTCACTGCACCATCCCAGCTCAGAACCTGGCTATTTGCAAATTAGTCTGTCCCTGGCCCAGTGCATCATGGGAACAGGGCAGACCAAACTACCAAGCCAATTCTTCACCAGAAAGGAGACAAGCTTCCGGGGACCGGTTTCTGGCATTTCAGCCGTCGTCGGCCCGGCTTGCTTGTATCCTGATGGTGCAGTGAGCAAGGGACTCATGTCTGAGTACCATGCCACACCTATAGTGGCCAAAAACCATTCAGAAAAGGGGGTGGTGATGAACAGAGTGTATGAATTAGGCAGACCACTCATACCCAGTCCAAAGATCAGGGCTTGATCCATCACCGTTATTTAGCTCACTGCACCATCCCAGCTCAGAACCTGGCTATATGCAAATTAGTCTGTCCCTGGCCCAGTGCATCATGGGAACAGGGCAAACCAAACTACAAAGCCAATTCTTCACCAGAAAGGAGACAAGCTACCGGGGACCGGTTTCTGGCATTTCAGCCGTCGTCGGCCCGGCTTGCTTGAATCCTGATGGTGCAGTGAGCAAGGGACTCATGTCTGAGTATACCCTGCCACACCTATAGTGGCCAAAAACGATTCAGAAAAAGGGGTGGTGATGAACAGAGTGTCTGAATTAAGCAGACCACTCTTACCCAGTCCAAAGATCAGGGCTTGATCCATCGCCGTTATTTAGCTCACTGCACCATCCCAGCTCAGAACCTGGCTATTTGCAAATTAGTCTGTCCCTGGCCCAGTGCATCATGGGAACAGGGCAGACCAAACTACCAAGCCAATTCTTCACCAGAAAGGAGACAAGCTTCTGGGGACCGGTTTCTGGCATTTCAGCCGTCGTCGGCCCGGCTTGCTTGAATCCTGATGGTGCAGTGAGCAAGGGACTCATGTCTGAGTACCATGCCACACCTATAGTGGCCAAAAACCATTCAGAAAAGGGGGTGGTGATGAACAGAGTGTATGAATTAGGCAGACCACTCATACCCAGTCCAAAGATCAGGGCTTGATCCATCACCGTTATTTAGCTCACTGCACCATCCCAGCTCAGAACCTGGCTATATGCAAATTAGTCTGTCCCTGGCCCAGTGCATCATGGGAACAGGGCAGATCAAACTACCAAGCCAATTCTTCACCAGAAAGGAGACAAGCTTCCGGGGACCGGTTTCTGGCATTTCAGCTGTCGTCGGCCCGGCTTGCTTGAATCCTGATGGTGCAGTGAGCAAGGGACTCATGTCTGAGTATACCCTGCCACACCTATAGTGGCCAAAAACGATTCAGAAAAGGGGGTGGTGATGAACAGAGTGTCTGAATTAAGCAGACCACTCTTACCCAGTCCAAAGATCAGGGCTTGATCCATCACCGTTATTTAGCTCACTGACCATCCCAGCTCAGAACCTGGCTATATGCAAATTAGTCTGTCCCTGGCCCAGTGCATCATGGGAACAGGGCAGACCAAACTACCAAGCCAATTCTTCACCAGAAGGGAGACAAGCTTCCGGGGACCGGTTTCTGGCATTTCAGCCGTCGTCGGCCTGGCTTGCTTGAATCCTGATGGTGCAGGGAGCACGGGACTCATGTCTGAGTATACCCTGCCACAACTATAGTGGCCAAAAACGATTCAGAAAAGGGGGTGGTGATGAACAGAGTGTCTGAATCAAGCAGACCACTCTTACCCAGTCCAAAGATCAGGGCTTGATCCATCACCGTTATTTAGCTCACTGCACCATCCCAGCTCACAACCTGGCTATATGCAAATTAGTCTGTCCCTGGCCCAGTGCATCATGGGAACAGGGCAGACCAAACTACCAAGCCAATTCGTCACCAGAAAGGAGACAAGCTTCCGGGGACCGATTTCTGGCATTTCAGCCGTCGTCGGCCTGGCTTGCTTGAATCCTGATGGTGCAGTGAGCAAGGGACTCATGTCTGAGTATACCCTGCCACACCTATAGTGGCCAAAAATGATTCAGAAAAGGGGGTGGTGATGAACAGAGTGTCTGAATTAAGCAGACCACTCTTACCCAGTCCAAAGATCAGGGCTTGATCCATCGCCGCTATTTAGCTCACTGTACCATCCCAGCTCAGAACCTGGCTATATGCAAATTAGTCTGCCCCTGGCCCAGTGCATCATGGGAACAGGGCAGACCAAACTACCAAGCCAATTCTTCACCAGAAAGGAGACAAGCTTCCGGGGACCGGTTTCTGGCATTTCAGCCGTCGTCGGCCCGGCTTGCTTGAATCCTGATGGTGCAGTGACCAAGGGACTCATGTCTGAGTATACCCTGCCACACCTATAGTGGCCAAAAATGATTCAGAAAAGGGGGTGGTGATGAACAGAGTGTCTGAATTAAGCAGACCACTCTTACCCAGTCCAAAGATCAGGGCTTGATCCATCACCGTTATTTAGCTCACTGCACCATCCCAGCTCAGAACCTGGCTATATGCAAATTAGTCTGTCCCTGGCCCAGTGCATCATGGGAACAGGGCAGACCAAACTACCAAGCCAATTCGTCACCAGAAAGAAGACAAGCTTCCGGGGACCGGTTTCTGGCATTTCAGCCGTCGTCGGCCCGGCTTGCTTGAATCCTGATGGTGCAGTGAGCAAGGGACTCATGTCTGAGTATACCCTGCCACACCTATAGTGGCCAAAAATGATTCAGAAAAGGGTGTGGTGATGAACAGAGTGTCTGAATTAAGCAGACCACTCTTACCCAGTCCAAAGATCAGGGCTTGATCCATCGCCGTTATTTAGCTCACTGCACCATCCCAGCTCAGAACCTGGCTATATGCAAATTAGTCTGTCCCTGGCCCAGTGCATCATGGGAACAGGGCAGACCAAACTACCAAGCCAATTCTTCACCAGAAAGGAGACAAGCTTCCGGGGACCGGTTTCTGGCATTTCAGCCGTCGTCGGCCCGGCTTGCTTGAATCCTGATGGTGCAGTGAGCAAGGGACTCATGTCTGAGTACCATGCCACACCTATAGTGGCCAAAAACCATTCAGAAAAGGGGGTGGTGATGAACAGAGTGTCTGAATCAAGCAGACCACTCTTACCCAGTCCAAAGATCAGGGCTTGATCCATCACCGTTATTTAGCTCACTGCACCATCCCAGCTCAGAACCTGGCTATATGCAAATTAGTCTGTCCCTGGCCCAGAGCATCATGGGAACAGGGCAGACCAAACTACCAAGCCAATTCGTCACCAGAAAGGAGACAAGCTTCCGGGGACCGATTTCTGGCATTTCAGCCGTCGTCGGCCTGGCTTGCTTGAATCCTGATGGTGCAGTGAGCAAGGGACTCATGTCTGAGTATACCCTGCCACACCTATAGTGGCTAAAAATGATTCAGAAAAGGGGGTGGTGATGAACAGAGTGTCTGAATTAAGCAGACCACTCTTACCCAGTCCAAAGATCAGGGCTTGATCCATCACCGTTATTTAGCTCACTGCACCATCCCAGCTCAGAACCTGGCTATATGCAAATTAGTCTGTCCCTGGCCCAGTGCATCATGGGAACAGGGCAGACCAAACTACCAAGCCAATTTGTCACCAGAAAGGAGACAAGCTTCCGGGGACCAGTTTTTGGCATTTCAGCCATCGTCGGCCCGGATTGCTTGAATCCTGATGGTGCAGTGAGCAAGGGACTCATGTCTGAGTATACCCTGCCACACCTATAGTGGCCAAAAACGATTCAGAAAAAGGGGTGGTGATGAACAGAGTGTCTGAATTAAGCAGACCACTCTTACCCAGTCCAAAGATCAGGGCTTGATCCATCGCCGTTATTTAGCTCACTGCACCATCCCACCTCAGAACCTGGCTATATGCAAATTAGTCTGTCCCTGGCCCAGTGCATCATGGGAACAGGGCAGACCAAACTACCAAGCCAATTCTTCACCAGAAAGGAGACAAGCTTCCGGGGACCGGTTTCTGGCATTTCAGCCGTCGTCGGCCCGGCTTGCTTGAATCCTGATGGTGCAGTGAGCAAGGGACTCATGTCTGAGTATACCCTGCCACACCTATAGTGACCAAAAATGATTCAGAAAAGGGGGTGGTGATGAACAGAGTGTCTGAATTAAGCAGACCACTCTTACCCAGTCCAAAGATCAGGGCTTGATCCATCACCGTTATTTAGCTCACTGCACCATCCCAGCTCAGAACCTGGCTATATGCAAATTAGTCTGTCCCTGGCCCAGTGCATCATGGGAACAGGGCAGACCAAACTACCAAGCCAATTCTTCACCAGAAAGGAGACAAGCTTCCGTGGACCGGTTTCTGGCATTTCAGCCGTCGTCGGCCTGGCTTGCTTGAATCCTGATGGTGCAGTGAGCAAGGGACTCATGTCTGAGTATACCCTGCCACACCTATAGTGGCCAAAAATGATTCAGAAAAGGGGGTGGTGATGAACAGAGTGTCTGAATTAAGCAGACCACTCTTACCCAGTCCAAAGATCAGGGCTTGATCCATCACCGTTATTTAGCTCACTGCACCATCCCAGCTCAGAACCTGGCTATATGCAAATTAGTCTGTCCCTGGCCCAGTGCATCATGGGAACAGGGCAGACCAAACTACCAAGCCAATTCGTCACCAGAAAGGAGACAAGCTTCCGGGGACCGGTTTCTGGCATTTCAGCCGTCGTCGGCCCGGCTTGCTTGAATCCTGATGGTGCAGTGAGCAAGGGACTCATGTCTGAGTATACCCTGCCACACCTATAGTGGCCAAAAACGATTCAGAAAAAGGGGTGGTGATGAACAGAGTGTCTGAATTAAGCAGACCACTCTTACCCAGTCCAAACATCAGGGCTTGATCCATCGCCGTTATTTAGCTCACTGCACCATCCCACCTCAGAACCTGGCTATATGCAAATTAGTCTGTCCCTGGCCCAGTGCATCATGGGAACAGGGCAGACCAAACTACCAAGCCAATTCTTCACCAGAAAGGAGACAAGCTTCCGGGGACTGGTTTCTGGCATTTCAGCCGTCGTCGGCCCGGCTTGCTTGAATCCTGATGGTGCAGTGAGCAAGGGACTCATGTCTGAGTATACCCTGCCACACCTACAGTGACCAAAAATGATTCAGAAAAGGGGGTGGTGATGAACAGAGTGTCTGAATTAAGCAGACCACTCTTACCCAGTCCAAAGATCAGGGCTTGATCCATCACCGTTATTTAGCTCACTGCACCATCCCAGCTCAGAACCTGGCTATATGCAAATTAATCTGTCCCTGGCCCAGTGCATCATGGGAACAGGGCAGACCAAACTACCAAGCCAATTCTTCACCAGAAAGGAGACAAGCTTCCATGGACCGGTTTCTGGCATTTCAGCCGTCGTCGGCCTGGCTTGCTTGAATCCTGATGGTGCAGTGAGCAAGGGACTCATGTCTGAGTATACCCTGCCACACCTATAGTGGCCAAAAACGATTCAGAAAAAGGGGTGGTGATGAACAGAGTGTCTGAATTAAGCAGACCACTCTTACCCAGTCCAAAGATCAGGGCTTGATCCATCACCGTTATTTAGCTCACTGCACCATCCCAGCTCAGAACCTGGCTATATGCAAATTAGTCTGTCCCTGGCCCAGTGCATCATGGGAACAGGGCAGACCAAACTACCAAGCCAATTCGTCACCAGAAAGGAGACAAGCTTCCGGGGACCGGTTTCTGGCATTTCAGCCGTCGTCGGCCTGGCTTGCTTGAATCCTGATGGTGCAGTGAGCAAGGGACTCATGTCTGAGTATACCCTGCCACACCTATAGTGGCCAAAAACGATTCAGAAAAAGGGGTGGTGATGAACAGAGTGTCTGAATTAAGCAGACCACTCTTACCCAGTCCAAAGATCAGGGCTTGATCCATCGCTGTTATTTAGCTCACTGCACCATCCCAGCTCAGAACCTGGCTATTTGCAAATTAGTCTGTCCCTGGCCCAGTGCATCATGGGAACAGGGCAGACCAAACTACCAAGCCAATTCTTCACCAGAAAGGAGACAAGCTTCCGGGGACCGGTTTCTGGCATTTCAGCCGTCGTCGGCCCGGCTTGCTTGTATCCTGATGGTGCAGTGAGCAAGGGACTCATGTCTGAGTACCATGCCACACCTACAGTGGCCAAAAACCATTCAGAAAAGGGGGTGGTGATGAACAGAGTGTATGAATTAGGCAGACCACTCATACCCAGTCCAAAGATCAGGGCTTGATCCATCACCGTTATTTAGCTCACTGCACCATCCCAGCTCAGAACCTGGCTATATGCAAATTAGTCTGTCCCTGGCCCAGTGCATCATGGGAACAGGGCAGACCAAACTACAAAGCCAATTCTTCACCAGAAAGGAGACAAGCTACCGGGGACCGGTTTCTGGCATTTCAGCCGTCGTCGGCCCGGCTTGCTTGAATCCTGATGGTGCAGTGAGCAAGGGACTCGTGTCTGAGTATACCCTGCCACACCTATAGTGGCCAAAAACGATTCAGAAAAGGGGGTGGTGATGAACAGAGTGTCTGAATTAAGCAGACCACTCTTACCCAGTCCAAAGATCAGGGCTTGATCCATCACCGTTATTTAGCTCACTGCACCATCCCAGCTCAGAACCTGGCTATATGCAAATTAGTCTGTCCCTGGCCCAGTGCATCATGGGAACAGGGCAGACCAAACGACAAAGCCAATTCTTCACCAGAAAGGAGACAAGCTTCCGGGGACCGGTTTCTGGCATTTCAGCCGTCGTCGGCCCGGCTTGCTTGAATCCTGATGGTGCAGTGAGTAAGGGACTCATGTCTGAGTATACCCTGCCACACCTATAGTGGCCAAAAACGATTCAGAAAAGGGGGTGGTGATGAACAGAGTGTCTGAATTAAGCAGACCACTCTTACCCAGGCCAAAGATCAGGGCTTGATCCATCACCGTTATTTAGCTCACTGCACCATCCCAGCTCAGAACCTGGCTATATGCAAATTAGTCTGTCCCTGGCCCAGTGCATCATGGGAACAGGGCAGACCAAACTACCAAGCCAATTCTTCACCAGAAAAAAAAAAAGCTTCCGGGGACCGGTTTCTGGCATTTCAGCCGTCGTCGGCCTGGCTTGCTTGAATCCTGATGGTGCAGTGAGCAAGGGACTCATGTCTGAGTATACCCTGCCACAACTATAGAGGCCAAAAACGATTCAGAAAAGGGGGTGGTGATGAACAGAGTGTCTGAATCAAGCAGACCACTCTTACCCAGTCCAAAGATCAGGGCTTGATCCATCACCGTTATTTAGCTCACTGCACCATCCTAGCTCAGAACCTGGCTATATGCAAATTAGTCTGTCCCTGGCCCAGTGCATCATGGGAACAGGGCAGACCAAACTACCAAGCAAATTCGTCACCAGAAAAGAGACAAGCTTCCGGGGACCGGTTTCTGGCATTTCAGCCGTCGTCGGCCCGGCATGCTTGAATCCTGATGGTGCAGTGAGCAAGGGACTCATGTCTGAGTATACCCTGCCACACCTATAGTGGCCAAAAACGATTCAGAAAAGTGGGTGGTGATGAACAGAGTGTCTGAATTAAGCAGACCACTCTTACCCAGTCCAAAGATCAGGGCTTGATCCATCGCCATTATTTAGCTCACTGTACCATCCCAGCTCAGAACCTGGCTATATGCAAATTAGTCTGCCCCTGGCCCAGTGCATCATGGGAACAGGGCAGACCAAACTACCAAGCCAATTCTTCACCAGAAAGGAGACAAGCTTCCGGGGACCGGTTTCTGGCATTTCAGCCGTCGTCGGCCCGGCTTGCTTGAATCCTGATGGTGCAGTGACCAAGGGACTCATGTCTGAGTATACCCTGCCACACCTATAGTGGCCAAAAATGATTCAGAAAAGGGGGTGGTAATGAACAGAGTGTCTGAATTAAGCAGACCACTCTTACCCAGTCCAAAGATCAGGGCTTGATCCATCACCGTTATTTAGCTCACTGCACCATCCCAGCTCAGAACCTGGCTATATGCAAATTAGTCTGTCCCTGGCCCAGTGCATCATGGGAACAGGGCAGACCAAACTACCAAGCCAATTCGTCACCAGAAAGGAGACAAGCTTCCGGGGACCGGTTTCTGGCATTTCAGCCGTCGTCGGCCCGGCTTGCTTGAATCCTGATGGTGCAGTGAGCAAGGGACTCATGTCTGAGTATACCCTGCCACACCTATAGTGGCCAAAAACGATTCAGAAAAGGGTGTGGTGATGAACAGAGTGTCTGAATTAAGCAGACCACTCTTACCCAGTCCAAAGATCAGGGCTTGATCCATCGCCGTTATTTAGCTCACTGCACCATCCCAGCTCAGAACCTGGCTGTATGCAAATTAGTCTGTCCCTGGCCCAGTGCATCATGGGAACAGGGCAGACCAAACTACCAAGCCAATTCTTCACCAGAAAGGAGACAAGCTTCCGGGGACCGGTTTCTGGCATTTCAGCCGTCGTCTGCCCGGCTTGCTTGAATCCTGATGGTGCAGTGAGCAAGGGACTCATGTCTGAGTACCATGCCACACCTATAGTGGCCAAAAACCATTCAGAAAAGGGGGTGGTGATGAACAGAGTGTATGAATTAGGCAGACCACTCATACCCAGTCCAAAGATCAGGGCTTGATCCATCAGCGTTATTTAGCTCACTGCACCATCCCAGCTCAGAACCTGGCTATATGCAAATTAGTCTGTCCCTGGCCCAGTGCATCATGGGAACAGGGCAGATCAAACTACCAAGCCAATTCTTCACCAGAAAGGAGACAAGCTTCCGGGGACCGGTTTCTGGCATTTCAGCTGTCGTCGGCCCGGCTTGCTTGAATCCTGATGGTGCAGTGAGCAAGGGACTCATGTCTGAGTATACCCTGCCACACCTATAGTGGCCAAAAACGATTCAGAAAAGGGGGTGGTGATGAACAGAGTGTCTGAATTAAGCAGACCACTCTTACCCAGTCCAAAGATCAGGGCTTGATCCATCACCGGTATGTAGCTCACTGACCATCCCAGCTCAGAACCTGGCTATATGCAAATTAGTCTGTCCCTGGCCCAGTGCATCATGGGAACAGGGCAGACCAAACTACCAAGCCAATTCTTCACCAGAAGGGAGACAAGCTTCCGGGGACCGGTTTCTGGCATTTCAGCCGTCGTCGGCCTGGCTTGCTTGAATCCTGATGGTGCAGGGAGCACGGGACTCATGTCTGAGTATACCCTGCCACAACTATAGTGGCCAAAAACGATTCAGAAAAGGGGGTGGTGATGAACAGAGTGTCTGAATCAAGCAGACCACTCTTACCCAGTCCAAAGATCAGGGCTTGATCCATCACCGTTATTTAGCTCACTGCACCATCCCAGCTCAGAACCTGGCTATATGCAAATTAGTCTGTCCCTGGCCCAGTGCATCTTGGGAACAGGGCAGACCAAACTACCAAGCCAATTCGTCACCAGAAAGGAGACAAGCTTCCGGGGACCGATTTCTGGCATTTCAGCCGTCGTCGGCCTGGCTTGCTTGAATCCTGATGGTGCAGTGAGCAAGGGACTCATGTCTGAGTACCATGCCACACCTACAGTGGCCAAAAACCATTCAGAAAAGGGGGTGGTGATGAACAGAGTGTATGAATTAGGCAGACCACTCATACCCAGTCCAAAGATCAGGGCTTGATCCATCACCGTTATTTAGCTCACTGCACCATCCCAGCTCAGAACCTGGCTATATGCAAATTAGTCTGTCCCTGGCCCAGTGCATCATGGGAACAGGGCAGACCAAACTACAAAGCCAATTCTTCACCAGAAAGGAGACAAGCTACCGGGGACCGGTTTCTGGCATTTCAGCCGTCGTCGGCCCGGCTTGCTTGAATCCTGATGGTGCAGTGAGCAAGGGACTCATGTCTGAGTATACCCTGCCACACCTATAGTGGCCAAAAACGATTCAGAAAAGGGGGTGGTGATGAACAGAGTGTCTGAATTAAGCAGACCACTCTTACCCAGTCCAAAGATCAGGGCTTGATCCATCACCGTTATTTAGCTCACTGCACCATCCCAGCTCAGAACCTGGCTATATGCAAATTAGTCTGTCCCTGGCCCAGTGCATCATGGGAACAGGGCAGACCAAACGACAAGGCCAATTCTTCACCAGAAAGGAGACAAGCTTCCGGGGACCGGTTTCTGGCATTTCAGCCGTCGTCGGCCCGGCTTGCTTGAATCCTGATGGTGCAGTGAGTAAGGGACTCATGTCTGAGTATACCCTGCCACACCTATAGTGGCCAAAAACGATTCAGAAAAGGGGGTGGTGATGAACAGAGTGTCTGAATTAAGCAGACCACTCTTACCCAGGCCAAAGATCAGGGCTTGATCCATCACCGTTATTTAGCTCACTGCACCATCCCAGGTCAGAACCTGGCTATATGCAAATTAGTCTGTCCCTGGCCCAGTGCATCATGGGAACAGGGCAGACCAAACTACCAAGCCAATTCTTCACCAGAAAGGAGACAAGCTTCCGGGGACCGGTTTCTGGCATTTCAGCCGTCGTCGGCCCGGCTTGCTTGAATCCTGATGGTGCAGTGAGCAAGGGACTCATGTCTGAGTATACCCTGCCACACCTATAGTGGCCAAAAACGATTCAGAAAAGGGGGTGGTGATGAACAGAGTGTCTGAATTAAGCAGACCACTCTTACCCAGTCCAAAGATCAGGGCTTGATCCATCACCGTTATTTAGCTCACTGCACCATCCCAGCTCAGAACCTGGCTATATGCAAATTAGTCTGTCCCTGGCCCAGTGCATCATGGGAACAGGGCAGACCAAACTACCAAGCCAATTCTTCACCAGAAAAAAAAAAAAGCTTCCGGGGACCGGTTTCTGGCATTTCAGCCGTCGTCGGCCTGGCTTGCTTGAATCCTGATGGTGCAGTGAGCAAGGGACTCATGTCTGAGTATACCCTGCCACAACTATAGAGGCCAAAAACGATTCAGAAAAGGGGGTGGTGATGAACAGAGTGTCTGAATCAAGCAGACCACTCTTACCCAGTCCAAAGATCAGGGCTTGATCCATCACCGTTATTTAGCTCACTGCACCATCCTAGCTCAGAACCTGGCTATATGCAAATTAGTCTGTCCCTGGCCCAGTGCATCATGGGAACAGGGCAGACCAAACTACCAAGCCAATTCGTCACCAGAAAAGAGACAAGCTTCCGGGGACCGGTTTCTGGCATTTCAGCCGTCGTCGGCCCGGCTTGCTTGAATCCTGATGGTGCAGTGAGCAAGGGACTCATGTCTGAGTATACCCTGCCACACCTATAGTGGCCAAAAACGATTCAGAAAAGTGGGTGGTGATGAACAGAGTGTCTGAATTAAGCAGACCACTCTTACCCAGTCCAAAGATCAGGGCTTGATCCATCGCCGTTATTTAGCTCACTGTACCATCCCAGCTCAGAACCTGGCTATATGCAAATTAGTCTGCCCCTGGCCCAGTGCATCATGGGAACAGGGCAGACCAAACTACCAAGCCAATTCTTCACCAGAAAGGAGACAAGCTTCCGGGGACCGGTTTCTGGCATTTCAGCCGTCGTCGGCCCGGCATGCTTGAATCCTGATGGTGCAGTGACCAAGGGACTCATGTCTGAGTATACCCTGCCACACCTATAGTGGCCAAAAATGATTCAGAAAAGGGGGTGGTGATGAACAGAGTGTCTGAATTAAGCAGACCACTCTTACCCAGTCCAAAGATCAGGGCTTGATCCATCACCGTTATTTAGCTCACTGCACCATCCCAGCTCAGAACCTGGCTATATGCAAATTAGTCTGTCCCTGGCCCAGTGCATCATGGGAACAGGGCAGACCAAACTACCAAGCCAATTCGTCACCAGAAAGGAGACAAGCTTCCGGGGACCAGTTTCTGGCATTTCAGCCGTCGTCGGCCCGGCTTGCTTGAATCCTGATGGTGCAGTGAGCAAGGGACTCATGTCTGAGTATACCCTGCCACACCTATAGTGGCCAAAAACGATTCAGAAAAGGGTGTGGTGATGAACAGAGTGTCTGAATTAAGCAGACCACTCTTACCCAGTCCAAAGATCAGGGCTTGATCCATCGCCGTTATTTAGCTCACTGCACCATCCCAGCTCAGAACCTGGCTGTATGCAAATTAGTCTGTCCCTGGCCCAGTGCATCATGGGAACAGGGCAGACCAAACTACCAAGCCAATTCTTCACCAGAAAGGAGACAAGCTTCCGGGGACCGGTTTCTGGCATTTCAGCCGTCGTCTGCCCGGCTTGCTTGAATCCTGATGGTGCAGTGAGCAAGGGACTCATGTCTGAGTACCATGCCACACCTATAGTGGCCAAAAACCATTCAGAAAAGGGGGTGGTGATGAACAGAGTGTATGAATTAGGCAGACCACTCATACCCAGTCCAAAGATCAGGGCTTGATCCATCACCGTTATTTAGCTCACTGCACCATCCCAGCTCAGAACCTGGCTATATGCAAATTAGTCTGTCCCTGGCCCAGTGCATCATGGGAACAGGGCAGATCAAACTACCAAGCCAATTCTTCACCAGAAAGGAGACAAGCTTCCGGGGACCGGTTTCTGGCATTTCAGCTGTCGTCGGCCCGGCTTGCTTGAATCCTGATGGTGCAGTGAGCAAGGGACTCATGTCTGAGTATACCCTGCCACACCTATAGTGGCCAAAAACGATTCAGAAAAGGGGGTGGTGATGAACAGAGTGTCTGAATTAAGCAGACCACTCTTACCCAGTCCAAAGATCAGGGCTTGATCCATCACCGTTATGTAGCTCACTGACCATCCCAGCTCAGAACCTGGCTATATGCAAATTAGTCTGTCCCTGGCCCAGTGCATCATGGGAACAGGGCAGACCAAACTACCAAGCCAATTCTTCACCAGAAGGGAGACAAGCTTCCGGGGACCGGTTTCTGGCATTTCAGCCGTCGTCGGCCTGGCTTGCTTGAATCCTGATGGTGCAGGGAGCACGGGACTCATGTCTGAGTATACCCTGCCACAACTATAGTGGCCAAAAACGATTCAGAAAAGGGGGTGGTGATGAACAGAGTGTCTGAATCAAGCAGACCACTCTTACCCAGTCCAAAGACCAGGGCTTGATCCATCACCGTTATTTAGCTCACTGCACCATCCCAGCTCAGAACCTGGCTATATGCAAATTAGTCTGTCCCTGGCCCAGTGCATCATGGGAACAGGGCAGACCAAACTACCAAGCCAATTCGTCACCAGAAAGGAGACAAGCTTCCGGGGACCGATTTCTGGCATTTCAGCCGTCGTCGGCCTGGCTTGCTTGAATCCTGATGGTGCAGTGAGCAAGGGACTCATGTCTGAGTATACCCTGCCACACCTATAGTGGCCAAAAATGATTCAGAAAAGGGGGTGGTGATGAACAGAGTGTCTGAATTAAGCAGACCACTCTTACCCAGTCCAAAGATCAGGGCTTGATCCATCGCCGTTATTTAGCTCACTGTACCATCCCAGCTCAGAACCTGGCTATATGCAAATTAGTCTGCCCCTGGCCCAGTGCATCATGGGAACAGGGCAGACCAAACTACCAAGCCAATTCTTCACCAGAAAGGAGACAAGCTTCCGGGGACCGGTTTCTGGCATTTCAGCCGTCGTCGGCCCGGCTTGCTTGAATCCTGATGGTGCAGTGACCAAGGGACTCATGTCTGAGTATACCCTGCCACACCTATAGTGGCCAAAAATGATTCAGAAAAGGGGGTGGTGATGAACAGAGTGTCTGAATTAAGCAGACCACTCTTACCCAGTCCAAAGATCAGGGCTTGATCCATCACCGTTATTTAGCTCACTGCACCATCCCAGCTCAGAACCTGGCTATATGCAAATTAGTCTGTCCCTGGCCCAGTGCATCATGGGAACAGGGCAGACCAAACTACCAAGCCAATTCGTCACCAGAAAGAAGACAAGCTTCCGGGGACCGGTTTCTGGCATTTCAGCCGTCGTCGGCCCGGCTTGCTTGAATCCTGATGGTGCAGTGAGCAAGGGACTCATGTCTGAGTATACCCTGCCACACCTATAGTGGCCAAAAACGATTCAGAAAAGGGTGTGGTGATGAACAGAGTGTCTGAATTAAGCAGACCACTCTTACCCAGTCCAAAGATCAGGGCTTCATCCATCGCCGTTATTTAGCTCACTGCACCATCCCAGCTCAGAACCTGGCTATATGCAAATTAGTCTGTCCCTGGCCCAGTGCATCATGGGAACAGGGCAGACCAAACTACCAAGCCAATTCTTCACCAGAAAGGAGACAAGCTTCCGGGGACCGGTTTCTGGCATTTCAGCCGTCGTCGGCCCGGCTTGCTTGAATCCTGATGGTGCAGTGAGCAAGGGACTCATGTCTGAGTACCATGCCACACCTATAGTGGCCAAAAACCATTCAGAAAAGGGGGTGGTGATGAACAGAGTGTCTGAATTAAGCAGACCACTCTTACCCAGTCCAAAGATCAGGGCTTGATCCATCACCGTTATTTAGCTCACTGCACCATCCCAGGTCAGAACCCGGCTATATGCAAATTAGTCTGTCCCTGGCCCAGTGCATCATGGGAACAGGGCAGACCAAACTACCAAGCCAATTCTTCACCAGAAGGGAGACAAGCTTCCGGGGACCGGTTTCTGGCATTTCAGCCGTCGTCGGCCTGGCTTGCTTGAATCCTGAAGGTGCAGGGAGCACGGGACTCATGTCTGAGTATACCCTGCCACAACTATAGTGGCCAAAAACGATTCAGAAAAGGGGGTGGTGATGAACAGAGTGTCTGAATCAAGCAGATCACTCTTACCCAGTCCAAAGATCAGGGCTTGATCCATCACCGTTATTTAGCTCACTGCACCATCCCAGCTCAGAACCTGGCTATATGCAAATTAGTCTGTCCCTGGCCCAGTGCATCATGGGAACAGGGCAGACCAAACTACCAAGCCAATTCGTCACCAGAAAGGAGACAAGCTTCCGGGGACCGATTACTGGCATTTCAGCCGTCGTCGGCCTGGCTTGCTTGAATCCTGATGGTGCAGTGAGCAAGGGACTCATGTCTGAGTATACCCTGCCACACCTATAGTGGCCAAAAATGATTCAGAAAAGGGGGTGGTGATGAACAGAGTGTCTGAATTAAGCAGACCACTCTTACCCAGTCCAAAGATCAGGGCTTGATCCATCACCGTTATTTAGCTCACTGCACCATCCCAGCTCAGAACCTGGCTATATGCAAATTAGTCTGTCCCTGGCCCAGTGCATCATGGGAACAGGGCAGACCAAACTACCAAGCCAATTCGTCACCAGAAAGGAGACAAGCTTCCGGGGACCAGTTTCTGGCATTTCAGCCATCGTCGGCCCGGATTGCTTGAATCCTGATGGTGCAGTGAGCAAGGGACTCATGTCTGAGTATACCCTGCCACACCTATAGTGGCCAAAAACGATTCAGAAAAAGGGGTGGTGATGAACAGAGTGTCTGAATTAAGCAGACCACTCTTACCCAGTCCAAAGATCAGGGCTTGATCCATCGCCGTTATTTAGCTCACTGCACCATCCCACCTCAGAACCTGGCTATATGCAAATTAGTCTGTCCCTGGCCCAGTGCATCATGGGAACAGGGCAGACCAAACTACCAAGCCAATTCTTCACCAGAAAGGAGACAAGCTTCCGGGGACCGGTTTCTGGCATTTCAGCCGTCGTCGGCCCGGCTTGCTTGAATCCTGATGGTGCAGTGAGCAAGGGACTCATGTCTGAGTATACCCTGCCACACCTATAGTGACCAAAAATGATTCAGAAAAGGGGGTGGTGATGAACAGAGTGTCTGAATTAAGCAGACCACTCTTACCCAGTCCAAAGATCAGGGCTTGATCCATCACCGTTATTTAGCTCACTGCACCATCCCAGCTCAGAACCTGGCTATATGCAAATTAGTCTGTCCCTGGCCCAGTGCATCATGGGAACAGGGCAGACCAAACTACCAAGCCAATTCTTCACCAGAAAGGAGACAAGCTTCCGTGGACCGGTTTCTGGCATTTCAGCCGTCGTCGGCCTGGCTTGCTTGAATCCTGATGGTGCAGTGAGCAAGGGACTCATGTCTGAGTATACCCTGCCACACCTATAGTGGCCAAAAATGATTCAGAAAAGGGGGTGGTGATGAACAGAGTGTCTGAATTAAGCAGACCACTCTTACCCAGTCCAAAGATCAGGGCTTGATCCATCACCGTTATTTAGCTCACTGCACCATCCCAGCTCAGAACCTGGCTATATGCAAATTAGTCTGTCCCTGGCCCAGTGCATCATGGGAACAGGGCAGACCAAACTACCAAGCCAATTCGTCACCAGAAAGGAGACAAGCTTCCGGGGACCGGTTTCTGGCATTTCAGCCGTCGTCGGCCCGGCTTGCTTGAATCCTGATGGTGCAGTGAGCAAGGGACTCATGTCTGAGTATACCCTGCCACACCTATAGTGGCCAAAAACGATTCAGAAAAAGGGGTGGTGATGAACAGAGTGTCTGAATTAAGCAGACCACTCTTACCCAGTCCAAACATCAGGGCTTGATCCATCGCCGTTATTTAGCTCACTGCACCATCCCACCTCAGAACCTGGCTATATGCAAATTAGTCTGTCCCTGGCCCAGTGCATCATGGGAACAGGGCAGACCAAACTACCAAGCCAATTCTTCACCAGAAAGGAGACAAGCTTCCGGGGACCGGTTTCTGGCATTTCAGCCGTCGTCGGCCCGGCTTGCTTGAATCCTGATGGTGCAGTGAGCAAGGGACTCATGTCTGAGTATACCCTGCCACACCTATAGTGACCAAAAATGATTCAGAAAAGGGGGTGGTGATGAACAGAGTGTCTGAATTAAGCAGACCACTCTTACCCAGTCCAAAGATCAGGGCTTGATCCATCACCGTTATTTAGCTCACTGCACCATCCCAGCTCAGAACCTGGCTATATGCAAATTAATCTGTCCCTGGCCCAGTGCATCATGGGAACAGGGCAGACCAAACTACCAAGCCAATTCTTCACCAGAAAGGAGACAAGCTTCCGTGGACCGGTTTCTGGCATTTCAGCCGTCGTCGGCCTGGCTTGCTTGAATCCTGATGGTGCAGTGAGCAAGGGACTCATGTCTGAGTATACCCTGCCACACCTATAGTGGCCAAAAATGATTCATAAAAGGGGGTGGTGATGAACAGAGTGTCTGAATTAAGCAGACCACTCTTACCCAGTCCAAAGATCAGGGCTTGATCCATCACCGTTATTTAGCTCACTGCACCATCCCAGCTCAGAACCTGGCTATATGCAAATTAGTCTGTCCCTGGCCCAGTGCATCATGGGAACAGGGCAGACCAAACTACCAAGCCAATTCGTCACCAGAAAGGAGACAAGCTTCCGGGGACCGGTTTCTGGCATTTCAGCCGTCGTCGGCCCGGCTTGCTTGAATCCTGATGGTGCAGTGAGCAAGGGACTCATGTCTGAGTATACCCTGCCACACCTATAGTGGCCAAAAACGATTCAGAAAAAGGGGTGGTGATGAACAGAGTGTCTGAATTAAGCAGACCACTCTTACCCAGTCCAAAGATCAGGGCTTGATCCATCGCCGTTATTTAGCTCACTGCACCATCCCAGCTCAGAACCTGGCTATATGCAAATTAGTCTGTCCCTGGCCCAGTGCATCATGGGAACAGGGCAGACCAAACTACCAAGCCAATTCTTCACCAGAAAGGAGACAAGCTTCCGGGGACCGGTTTCTGGCATTTCAGCCGTCGATGGCCCGGCTTGCTTGAATCCTGATGGTGCAGTGAGCAAGGGACTCATGTCTGAGTATACCCTGCCACACCTATAGTGACCAAAAATGATTCAGAAAAGGGGGTGGTGATGAACAGAGTGTCTGAATTAAGCAGACCACTCTTACCCAGTCCAAAGTTCAGGGCTTGATCCATAACCGTTATTTAGCTCACTGCACCATCCCAGCTCAGAACCTGGCTATATGCAAATTAGTCTGTCCCTGGCCCAGTGCATCATGGGTACAGGGCAGGCCAAACTACCAAGCCAATTCGTCACCAGAAAGGAGACAAGCTTCCGGGGACCGGTTTCTGGCATTTCAGCCGTCGTCGGCCCGGCTTGCTTGAATCCTGATGGTGCAGTGAGCAAGGGACTCATGTCTGAGTATACCCTGCCACACCTATAGTGGCCAAAAACGATTCAGAAAAGGGGGTGGTGATGAACAGAGTGTCTGAATTAAGCAGACCACTCTTACCCAGTCCAAAGATCAGGGCTTGATCCATCGCCGTTATTTAGCTCACTGCACCATCCCAGCTCAGAACCTGGCTATATGCAAATTAGTCTGTCCCTGGCCCAGTGCATCATGGGAACAGGGCAGACCAAACTAACAAGCCAATTCTTCACCAGAAAGGAGACAAGCTTCCGGGGACCGGTTTCTGGCATTTCAGCCGTCGTCGGCCCGGCTTGCTTGAATCCTGATGGTGCAGTGAGCAAGGGACTCATGTCTGAGTATACCCTGCCACACCTATAGTGGCCAAAAACGATTCAGAAAAGGGGGTGGTGATGAACAGAGGGCCTGAATTAAGCAGACCACTCTTACCCAGTCCAAAGATCAGGGCTTGATCCATCGCCGTTATTTAGCTCACTGCACCATCCCACCTCAGAACCTGGCTATATGCAAATTAGTCTGTCCCTGGCCCAGTGCATCATGGGAACAGGGCAGACCAAACTACCAAGCCAATTCTTCACCAGAAAGGAGACAAGCTTCCGGGGACTGGTTTCTGGCATTTCAGCCGTCGTCGGCCCGGCTTGCTTGAATCCTGATGGTGCAGTGAGCAAGGGACCCATGTCTGAGTATACCCTGCCACACCTATAGTGACCAAAAATGATTCAGAAAAGGGGGTGGTGATGAACAGAGTGTCTGAATTAAGCAGACCACTCTTACCCAGTCCAAAGATCAGGGCTTGATCCATCACCGTTATTTAGCTCACTGCACCATCCCAGCTCAGAACCTGGCTATATGCAAATTAATCTGTCCCTGGCCCAGTGCATCATGGGAACAGGGCAGACCAAACTACCAAGCCAATTCTTCACCAGAAAGGAGACAAGCTTCCGTGGACCAGTTTCTGGCATTTCAGCCGTCGTCGGCCTGGCTTGCTTGAATCCTGATGGTGCAGTGAGCAAGGGACTCATGTCTGAGTATACCCTGCCACACCTATAGTGGCCAAAAATGATTCAGAAAAGGGGGTGGTGATGAACAGAGTGTCTGAATTAAGCAGACCACTCTTACCCAGTCCAAAGATCAGGGCTTGATCCATCGCCGTTATTTAGCTCACTGCACCATCCCAGCTCAGAACCTGGCTATTTGCAAATTAGTCTGTCCCTGGCCCAGTGCATCATGGGAACAGGGCAGACCAAACTACCAAGCCAATTCTTCACCAGAAAGGAGACAAACTTCCGGGGACCGGTTTCTGGCATTTCAGCCGTCGTCGGCCCGGCTTGCTTGTATCCTGATGGTGCAGTGAGCAAGGGTCTCATGTCTGAGTACCATGCCACACCTACAGTGGCCAAAAACCATTCAGAAAAGGGGGTGGTGATGAACAGAGTGTATGAATTAGGCAGACCACTCATACCCAGTCCAAAGATCAGGGCTTGATCCATCACCATTATTTAGCTCACTGCACCATCCCAGCTCAGAACCTGGCTATATGCAAATTAGTCTGTCCCTGGCCCAGTGCATCATGGGAACAGGGCAGACCAAACTACAAAGCCAATTCTTCACCAGAAAAGAGACAAGCTACCGGGGACCGGTTTCTGGCATTTCAGCCGTCGTCGGCCCGGCTTGCTTGAATCCTGATGGTGCAGTGAGCAAGGGACTCATGTCTGAGTATACCCTGCCACACCTATAGTGGCCAAAAACGATTCAGAAAAGGGGGTGGTGATGAACAGAGTGTCTGAATTAAGCAGACCACTCTTACCCAGTCCAAAGATCAGGGCTTGATCCATCACCGTTATTTAGCTCACTGCACCATCCCAGCTCAGAACCTGGCTATATGCAAATTAGTCTGTCCCTGGCCCAGTGCATCATGGGAACAGGGCAGACCAAACGACAAAGCCAATTCTTCACCAGAAAGGAGACAAGCTTCCGGGGACCGGTTTCTGGCATTTCAGCCGTCGTCGGCCCGGCTTGCTTGAATCCTGATGGTGCAGTGAGTAAGGGACTCATGTCTGAGTATACCCTGCCACACCTATAGTGGCCAAAAACGATTCAGAAAAGGGGGTGGTGATGAACAGAGTGTCTGAATTAAGCAGACCACTCTTACCCAGTCCAAAGATCAGGGCTTGATCCATCACCGTTATTTAGCTCACTGCACCATCCCAGGTCAGAACCTGGCTATATGCAAATTAGTCTGTCCCTGGCCCAGTGCATCATGGGAACAGGGCAGACCAAACTACCAAGCCAATTCTTCACCAGAAAGGAGACAAGCTTCCGGGGACCGGTTTCTGGCATTTCAGCCGTCGTCGGCCCGGCTTGCTTGAATCCTGATGGTGCAGTGAGCAAGGGACTCATGTCTGAGTATACCCTGCCACACCTATAGTGGCCAAAAACGATTCAGAAAAGGGGGTGGTGATGAACAGAGTGTCTGAATTAAGCAGACCACTCTTACCCAGTCCAAAGATCAGGGCTTGATCCATCACCGTTATTTAGCTCACTGCAGCATCCCAGCTCAGAACCTGGCTATATGCAAATTAGTCTGTCCCTGGCCCAGTGCATCATGGGAACAGGGCAGACCAAACTACCAAGCCAATTCTTCACCAGAAAAGAGACAAGCTTCCGGGGACCGGTTTCTGGCATTTCAGCCGTCGTCGGCCTGGCTTGCTTGAATCCTGATGGTGCAGTGAGCAAGGGACTCATGTCTGAGTATACCCTGCCACAACTATAGAGGCCAAAAACGATTCAGAAAAGGGGGTGGTGATGAACAGAGTGTCTGAATCAAGCAGACCACTCTTACCCAGTCCAAAGATCAGGGCTTGATCCATCACCGTTATTTAGCTCACTGCACCATCCTAGCTCAGAACCTGGCTATATGCAAATTAGTCTGTCCCTGGCCCAGTGCATCATGGGAACAGGGCAGACCAAACTACCAAGCCAATTCGTCACCAGAAAAGAGACAAGCTTCCGGGGACCGGTTTCTGGCATTTCAGCCGTCGTCGGCCCGGCTTGCTTGAATCCTGATGGTGCAGTGAGCAAGGGACTCATGTCTGAGTATACCCTGCCACACCTATAGTGGCCAAAAACGATTCAGAAAAGTGGGTGGTGATGAACAGAGTGTCTGAATTAAGCAGACCACTCTTACCCAGTCCAAAGATCAGGGCTTGATCCATCGCCGTTATTTAGCTCACTGTACCATCCCAGCTCAGAACCTGGCTATATGCAAATTAGTCTGCCCCTGGCCCAGTGCATCATGGGAACAGGGCAGACCAAACTACCAAGCCAATTCTTCACCAGAAAGGAGACAAGCTTCCGGGGACCGGTTTCTGGCATTTCAGCCGTCGTCGGCCCGGCTTGCTTGAATCCTGATGGTGCAGTGAGCAAGGGACTCATGTCTGAGTATACCCTGCCACACCTATAGTGGCCAAAAACGATTCAGAAAAGGGTGTGGTGATGAACAGAGTGTCTGAATTAAGCAGACCACTCTTACCCAGTCCAAAGATCAGGGCTTGATCCATCGCCGTTATTTAGCTCACTGCACCATCCCAGCTCAGAACCTGGCTGTATGCAAATTAGTCTGTCCCTGGCCCAGTGCATCATGGGAACAGGGCAGACCAAACTACCAAGCCAATTCTTCACCAGAAAGGAGACAAGCTTCCGGGGACCGGTTTCTGGCATTTCAGCCGTCGTCTGCCCGGCTTGATTGAATCCTGATGGTGCAGTGAGCAAGGGACTCATGTCTGAGTACCATGCCACACCTATAGTGGCCAAAAACCATTCAGAAAAGGGGGTGGTGATGAACAGAGTGTATGAATTAGGCAGACCACTCATACCCAGTCCAAAGATCAGGGCTTGATCCATCACCGTTATTTAGCTCACTGCACCATCCCAGCTCAGAACCTGGCTATATGCAAATTAGTCTGTCCCTGGCCCAGTGCATCATGGGAACAGGGCAGATCAAACTACCAAGCCAATTCTTCACCAGAAAGGAGACAAGCTTCCGGGGACCGGTTTCTGGCATTTCAGCTGTCGTCGGCCCGGCTTGCTTGAATCCTGATGGTGCAGTGAGCAAGGGACTCATGTCTGAGTATACCCTGCCACACCTATAGTGGCCAAAAACGATTCAGAAAAGGGGGTGGTGATGAACAGAGTGTCTGAATTAAGCAGACCACTCTTACCCAGTCCAAAGATCAGGGCTTGATCCATCACCGTTATTTAGCTCACTGACCATCCCAGCTCAGAACCTGGCTATATGCAAATTAGTCTGTCCCTGGCCCAGTGCATCATGGGAACAGGGCAGACCAAACTACCAAGCCAATTCTTCACCAGAAGGGAGACAAGCTTCCGGGGACCGGTTTCTGGCATTTCAGCCGTCGTCGGCCTGGCTTGCTTGAATCCTGATGGTGCAGGGAGCACCGGACTCATGTCTGAGTATACCCTGCCACAACTATAGTGGCCAAAAACGATTCAGAAAAGGGGGTGGTGATGAACAGAGTGTCTGAATCAAGCAGACCACTCTTACCCAGTCCAAAGATCAGGGCTTGATCCATCACCGTTATTTAGCTCACTGCACCATCCCAGCTCAGAACCTTGCTATATGCAAATTAGTCTGTCCCCTGCCCAGTGCATCATGGGAACAGGGCAGACCAAACTACCAAGCCAATTCGTCACCAGAAAGGAGACAAGCTTCCGGGGACCGATTTCTGGCATTTCAGCCGTCGTCGGCCTGGCTTGCTTGAATCCTGATGGTGCAGTGAGCAAGGGACTCATGTCTGAGTATACCCTGCCACACCTATAGTGGCCAAAAATGATTCAGAAAAGGGGGTGGTGATGAACAGAGTGTCTGAATTAAGCAGACCACTCTTACCCAGTCCAAAGATCAGGGCTTGATCCATCGCCGTTATTTAGCTCACTGTACCATCCCAGCTCAGAACCTGGCTATATGCAAATTAGTCTGCCCCTGGCCCAGTGCATCATGGGAACAGGGCAGACCAAACTACCAAGCCAATTCTTCACCAGAAAGGAGACAAGCTTCCGGGGACCGGTTTCTGGCATTTCAGCCGTCGTCGGCCCGGCTTGCTTGAATCCTGATGGTGCAGTGACCAAGGGACTCATGTCTGAGTATACCCTGCCACACCTATAGTGGCCAAAAATGATTCAGAAAAGGGGGTGGTGATGAACAGAGTGTCTGAATTAAGCAGACCACTCTTACCCAGTCCAAAGATCAGGGCTTGATCCATCACCGTTATTTAGCTCACTGCACCATCCCAGCTCAGAACCTGGCTATATGCAAATTAGTCTGTCCGTGGCCCAGTGCATCATGGGAACAGGGCAGACCAAACTACCAAGCCAATTCGTCACCAGAAAGAAGACAAGCTTCCGGGGACCGGTTTCTGGCATTTCAGCCGTCGTCGGCCCGGCTTGCTTGAATCCTGATGGTGCAGTGAGCAAGGGACTCATGTCTGAGTATACCCTGCCACACCTATAGTGGCCAAAAACGATTCAGAAAAGGGCGTGGTGATGAACAGAGTGTCTGAATTAAGCAGACCACTCTTACCCAGTCCAAAGATCAGGGCTTGATCCATCGCCGTTATTTAGCTCACTGCACCATCCCAGCTCAGAACCTGGCTATATGCAAATTAGTCTGTCCCTGGCCCAGTGCATCATGGGAACAGGGCAGACCAAACTACCAAGCCAATTCTTCACCAGAAAGGAGACAAGCTTCCGGGGACCGGTTTCTGGCATTTCAGCCGTCGTCGGCCCGGCTTGCTTGAATCCTGATGGTGCAGTGAGCAAGGGACTCATGTCTGGGTACCATGCCACACCTATAGTGGCCAAAAACCATTCAGAAAAGGGGGTGGTGATGAACAGAGTGTCTGAATTAAGCAGACCACTCTTACCCAGTCCAAAGATCAGGGCTTGATCCATCACCGTTATTTAGCTCACTGCACCATCCCAGGTCAGAACCTGGCTATATGCAAATTAGTCTGTCCCTGGCCCAGTGCATCATGGGAACAGGGCAGACCAAACTACCAAGCCAATTCTTCACCAGAAGGGAGACAAGCTTCCGGGGACCGGTTTCTGGCATTTCAGCCGTCGTCGGCCTGGCTTGCTTGAATCCTGAAGGTGCAGGGAGCACGGGACTCATGTCTGAGTATACCCTGCCACAACTATAGTGGCCAAAAACGATTCAGAAAAGGGGGTGGTGATGAACAGAGTGTCTGAATCAAGCAGACCACTCTTACCCAGTCCAAAGATCAGGGCTTGATCCATCACCGTTATTTAGCTCACTGCACCATCCCAGCTCAGAACCTGGCTATATGCAAATTAGTCTGTCCCTGGCCCAGTGCATCATGGGAACAGGGCAGACCAAACTACCAAGCCAATTCGTCACCAGAAAGGAGACAAGCTTCCGGGGACCGATTACTGGCATTTCAGCCGTCGTCGGCCTGGCTTGCTTGAATCCTGATGGTGCAGTGAGCAAGGGACTCATGTCTGAGTATACCCTGCCACACCTATAGTGGCCAAAAATGATTCAGAAAAGGGGGTGGTGATGAACAGAGTGTCTGAATTAAGCAGACCACTCTTACCCAGTCCAAAGATCAGGGCTTGATCCATCACCGTTATTTAGCTCACTGCACCATCCCAGCTCAGAACCTGGCTATATGCAAATTAGTCTGTCCCTGGCCCAGTGCATCATGGGAACAGGGCAGACCAAACTACCAAGCCAATTCGTCACCAGAAAGGAGACAAGCTTCCGGGGACCAGTTTCTGGCATTTCAGCCATCGTCGGCCCGGATTGCTTGAATCCTGATGGTGCAGTGAGCAAGGGACTCATGTCTGAGTATACCCTGCCACACCTATAGTGGCCAAAAACGATTCAGAAAAAGGGGTTGTGATGAACAGAGTGTCTGAATTAAGCAGACCACTCTTACCCAGTCCAAAGATCAGGGCTTGATCCATCGCCGTTATTTAGCTCACTGCACCATCCCACCTCAGAACCTGGCTATATGCAAATTAGTCTGTCCTGGCCCAGTGCATCATGGGAACAGGGCAGACCAAACTACCAAGCCAATTCTTCACCAGAAAGGAGACAAGCTTCCGGGGACCGGTTTCTGGCATTTCAGCCGTCGTCGGCCCGGCTTGCTTGAATCCTGATGGTGCAGTGAGCAAGGGACTCATGTCTGAGTATACCCTGCCACACCTATAGTGACCAAAAATGATTCAGAAAAGGGGGTGGTGATGAACAGAGTGTCTGAATTAAGCAGACCACTCTTACCCAGTCCAAAGATCAGGGCTTGATCCATCACCGTTATTTAGCTCACTGCACCATCCCAGCTCAGAACCTGGCTATATGCAAATTAGTCTGTCCCTGGCCCAGTGCATCATGGGAACAGGGCAGACCAAACTACCAAGCCAATTCTTCACCAGAAAGGAGACAAGCTTCCGTGGACCGGTTTCTGGCATTTCAGCCGTCGTCGGCCTGGCTTGCTTGAATCCTGATGGTGCAGTGAGCAAGGGACTCATGTCTGAGTATACCCTGCCACACCTATAGTGGCCAAAAATGATTCAGAAAAGGGGGTGGTGATGAACAGAGTGTCTGAATTAAGCAGACCACTCTTACCCAGTCCAAAGATCAGGGCTTGATCCATCACCGTTATTTAGCTCACTGCACCATCCCAGCTCAGAACCTGGTTATATGCAAATTAGTCTGTCCCTGGCCCAGTGCATCATGGGAACAGGGCAGACCAAACTACCAAGCCAATTCGTCACCAGAAAGGAGACAAGCTTCCGGGGACCGGTTTCTGGCATTTCAGCCGTCGTCGGCCCGGCTTGCTTGAATCCTGATGGTGCAGTGAGCAAGGGACTCATGTCTGAGTATACCCTGCCACACCTATAGTGGCCAAAAACGATTCAGAAAAAGGGGTGGTGATGAACAGCGTGTCTGAATTAAGCAGACCACTCTTACCCAGTCCAAACATCAGGGCTTGATCCATCGCCGTTATTTAGCTCACTGCACCATCCCACCTCAGAACCTGGCTATATGCAAATTAGTCTGTCCCTGGCCCAGTGCATCATGGGAACAGGGCAGACCAAACTACCAAGCCAATTCTTCACCAGAAAGGAGACAAGCTTCCGGGGACCGGTTTCTGGCATTTCAGCCGTCGTCGGCCCGGCTTGCTTGAATCCTGATGGTGCAGTGAGCAAGGGACTCATGTCTGAGTATACCCTGCCACACCTATAGTGACCAAAAATGATTCAGAAAAGGGGGTGGTGATGAACAGAGTGTCTGAATTAAGCAGACCACTCTTACCCAGTCCAAAGATCAGGGCTTGATCCATCACCGTTATTTAGCTCACTGCACTGTCTCCTATGCTGACGACACTCAGTTGGCGGTTACGATTAGCGGGGATGCTAAGCAGGATGCCCTCAGGTTCCGAAGTGGACTGAGAGAGGTGGCCAGCTGGATGAATAACAACTGTCTCCAGCTGAACGCGTCAAAAACAGAGGTGATGATCGTTGGAAGGGAAGCGGACCACTGGGGGGACGAATGGTGGCCTCCAGAGCTGGGATCAGCGCCGGCCCCCGTCCTGGAACTCAGGAATCTCGGAGTATGGCTTGACCACACGCTAAGCTTTGTGACTCATACAAAGAGAGTGGCGGCCTGCTGTTTCGGAGTACTTCGCGGGCTAAGACCCCTGCTGCGATTTTTCGATGCTCCTACTAGACAGCTGGTCGTTCAAGCAATGATCATCTCGCGGTTGGATTATGCCAGTTCTCTCCTTTTAGGAGCGAACCAAGCCGAGATTCTCCGCTTACAACGAGTCCAGAACGCGGCGGCTAGGGCAGTGGTTGGTCTGCCTCGAACCTGCCCTACTTCTAACACCCTGCGGTCCTTGCACTGGCTACCGATATGCAAGCGTATCCAATTTAAGGCTCTCTGCCTGGTTTTTAAAATTCTGAGAGAGTTGGCACCTGGAATACTGAATACACTGATCTCTCCCTATGTCCCTACCCGCTCACTACGTTCCCTTGGACAGTCCTTGGTGGTCGTCCCTCGCTTCAGACTTAGTCGGATGGGGGGTCGCTCTTTCCGCGTGAAAGCCGCAACCCTCTGGAATGCGCTCCCCTTGGAAATCCGCCTTTTGAATGACCTAATGTCTTTTCGTAGGGCCCTGAAAACCTTCCTGTTTTAACTGTTTTCTAGCTTTTACTGTTCGCCTTTTGTTATTGGACCTAGTGTTGTGTTGTGTTTACCTTTCCCTGCGCCAGGACGCTCCTTCGCTGGAGCAGCTGTGCGTATTGAAATGTAACTAACATAACATAACATAACCATCCCAGCTCAGAACCTGGCTATATGCAAATTAATCTGTCCCTGGCCCAGTGCATCATGGGAACAGGGCAGACCAAACTACCAAGCCAATTCTTCACCAGAAAGGAGACAAGCTTCCGTGGACCGGTTTCTGGCATTTCAGCCGTCGTCGGCCTGGCTTGCTTGAATCCTGATGGTGCAGTGAGCAAGGGACTCATGTCTGAGTATACCCTGCCACACCTATAGTGGCCAAAAATGATTCATAAAAGGGGGTGGTGATGAACAGAGTGTCTGAATTAAGCAGACCACTCTTACCCAGTCCAAAGATCAGGGCTTGATCCATCACCGTTATTTAGCTCACTGCACCATCCCAGCTCAGAACCTGGCTATATGCAAATTAGTCTGTCCCTGGCCCAGTGCATCATGGGAACAGGGCAGACCAAACTACCAAGCCAATTCGTCACCAGAAAGGAGACAAGCTTCCGGGGACCGGTTTCTGGCATTTCAGCCGTCGTCGGCCCGGCTTGCTTGAATCCTGATGGTGCAGTGAGCAAGGGACTCATGTCTGAGTATACCCTGCCACACCTATAGTGGCCAAAAACGATTCAGAAAAAGGGGTGGTGATGAACAGAGTGTCTGAATTAAGCAGACCACTCTTACCCAGTCCAAAGATCAGGGCTTGATCCATCGCCGTTATTTAGCTCACTGCACCATCCCAGCTCAGAACCTGGCTATATGCAAATTAGTCTGTCCCTGGCCCAGTGCATCATGGGAACAGGGCAGACCAAACTACCAAGCCAATTCTTCACCAGAAAGGAGACAAGCTTCCGGGGACCGGTTTCTGGCATTTCAGCCGTCGATGGCCCGGCTTGCTTGAATCCTGATGGTGCAGTGAGCAAGGGACTCATGTCTGAGTATACCCTGCCACACCTATAGTGACCAAAAATGATTCAGAAAAGGGGGTGGTGATGAACAGAGTGTCTGAATTAAGCAGACCACTCTTACCCAGTCCAAAGTTCAGGGCTTGATCCATCACCGTTATTTAGCTCACTGCACCATCCCATCTCAGAACCTGGCTATATGCAAATTAGTCTGTCCCTGGCCCAGTGCATCATGGGAACAGGGCAGGCCAAACTACCAAGCCAATTCGTCACCAGAAAGGAGACAAGCTTCCGGGGACCGGTTTCTGGCATTTCAGCCGTCGTCGGCCCGGCTTGCTTGAATCCTGATGGTGCAGTGAGCAAGGGACTCATGTCTGAGTATACCCTGCCACACCTATAGTGGCCAAAAACGATTCAGAAAAGGGGGTGGTGATGAACAGAGTGTCTGAATTAAGCAGACCACTCTTACCCAGTCCAAAGATCAGGGCTTGATCCATCGCCGTTATTTAGCTCACTGCACCATCCCAGCTCAGAACCTGGCTATATGCAAATTAGTCTGTCCCTGGCCCAGTGCATCATGGGAACAGGGCAGACCAAACTAACAAGCCAATTCTTCACCAGAAAGGAGACAAGCTTCCGGGGACCGGTTTCTGGCATTTCAGCCGTCGTCGGCCCGGCTTGCTTGAATCCTGATGGTGCAGTGAGCAAGGGACTCATGTCTGAGTATACCCTGCCACACCTATAGTGGCCAAAAACGATTCAGAAAAGGGGGTGGTGATGAACAGAGGGCCTGAATTAAGCAGACCACTCTTACCCAGTCCAAAGATCAGGGCTTGATCCATCGCCGTTATTTAGCTTACTGCACCATCCCAGCTCAGAACCTGGCTATATGCAAATTAGTCTGTCCCTGGCCCAGTGCATCATGGGAACAGGGCAGACCAAACTACCGAGCCAATTCTTCACCAGAAAGGAGACAAGCTTCCGGGGACCGGTTTCTGGCATTTCAGCCGTCGTCGGCCCGGCTTGCTTGAATCCTGATGGTGCAGTGAGCAAGGGACTCATGTCTCATTATACCATGCCACACCTATAGTGGCCAAAAACGATTCAGAAAAGGGGGTGGTGATGAACAGAGTGTCTGAATTAAGCAGACCACTCTTACCCAGTCCAAAGATCAGGGCTTGATCCATCACCGTTTTTTAGCTCACTGCACCATCCCAGCTCAGAACCTGGCTATATGCAAATTAGTCTGTCCCTGGCCCAGTGCATCATGGGAACAGGGCAGACCAAACTACCAAGCCAATTCTTCACCAGAAAGGAGACAAGCTTCCGGGGACCGGTTTCTGGCATTTCAGCCGTCGTCGGCCTGGCTTGCTTGAATCCTGATGTTGCAGTGAGCAAGGGACTCATGTCTGAGTACCATGCCACACCTATAGTGGCCAAAAACCATTCAGAAAAGGGGGTGGTGATGAACAGAGTGTATGAATTAGGCAGACCACTCTTACCCAGTCCAAAGATCAGGGCTTGATCCATCACCGTTATTTAGCTCACTGCACCTTCCCAGCTCAGAACCTGGCTATATGCAAATTAGTCTGTCCCTGGCCCAGTGCATCATGGGAACAGGGCAGATCAAACTACCAAGCCAATTCTTCACCAGAAAGGAGACAAGCTTCCGGGGACAGGTTTCTGGCATTTCAGCTGTCGTCGGCCCGGCTTGCTTGAATCCTGATGGTGCAGTGAGCAAGGGACTCATGTCTGAGTATACCCTGCCACACCTATAGTGGCCAAAAACGATTCAGAAAAGGGGGTGGTGATGAACAGAGTGTCTGAATTAAGCAGACCACTCTTACCCAGTCCAAAGATCAGGGCTTGATCCATCACCGATATTAGCTCACTGCACCATCCCAGATCAGAACCTGGCTATATGCAAATTAGTCTGTCCCTGGCCCAGTGCATCATGGGAACAGGACAGACCAAACTACCAAGCCAATTCTTCAACAGAAAGGAGACAAGCTTCCGGGGACCGGTTTCTGGCATTTCAGCCGTCGTCGGCCCGGCTTGCTTGAATCCTTATGGTGCAGTGAGCAAGGGACTTAAGTCTGAGTATACCCTGCCACACCTATAGTTGCCAAAAACGATTCAGAAAAGGTGGTGATGATGAACAGAGTGTCTGAATTAAGCAGACCACTCTTACCCAGTCCAAAGATCAGGGCTTGATCCATCACTGTTATTTAGCTCACTGCACCACCCCAGCTCAGAACCTGGCTATATGCAAATTAGTCTGTCCCTGGCCCAGTGCATCATGGGAACAGGGCAGACCAAACTACCAAGCCAATTCTTCACCAGAAAGGAGACAAGCTTCCGGGGACCGGTTTCTGGCATTTCAGCCGTCGTCGGCCCAGCTTGCTTGAATCCTGATGGTGCAGTGAGCAAGGGACTCATGTCTGAGTATACCCTGCCACACCTATAGTGGCCAAAAACGATTCAGAAAAGGTGGTGGTGATGAACAGAGTGTCTGAATTAAGCAGACCACTCTTACCCAGTCCAAAGATCAGGGATTGATCCATCACCGTTATTTAGCTCACTGCACCATCCTAGATCGGTGATGGTGATGGATCAAGCCCTGATCTTTGGACTGGGTAAGAGTGGTCTGCCTAATTCAGACACTCTGTTCATCACCACCCCCTTTTCTGAATTATCCCCCTAAAGTGGCATCTATCACTCTCTCCACTGATGATGATGCTAAATAACACATACACACACATCGCGGTCACACCAGATTATAGACTCCAGTATCTACATTGGACCTACGTCTCTCCCCTCAGGTGTGCTCCTCCTCAACCCTCTGGAATGCCTGGAGTAGACCTTCCCATTGAGCAGCTATTGGCTCCGTCCTTAATCCCAACGTTTCCTCCCTTCTGATGGTGGTCCCCTCTGCCCTAGCCCATGCATAGAGCGAGTTTCTCCATGCTTGCACGTGGGGGTGGGTCCTGTGCCTTCCATCTTCTGGTGAGCAATCGTTTGGCAACCACTATTCTCGGATCCAGAAACCGGGATGTTACTTTCATGGCTGGGGTTCTGCAGAACTGGTGCTGCAGATATACCTCCCATTCAAAGGGCAAGCTACCAATTTAAATATTCATTATATTCTAATGAATTATAAACCAAAAGTACTAAAAGAAATTATATTTGTATATGTTTGAAAATGCAGTTTAATGTCTTGGGTTAGCATTTAACCGAAGGCCTGCATCTCTACTACAGAATTTCCATAGAACTATTATATTGTTATTTCTGCTGACTTGGCTTCTTGCAGGTGTGCTCATGCATTGCTAGGTTGGAATAGAAACATTTCTTGTAACAGCAATAGACACATTGCCTGAGAAAGAAATGTGGATGACATGCACACGAGAACTGGACTCTTAGCAAAAAGGCTATTCAACTGTTCAGTGAGCGTGTGAATAATGTGCCGTTCCCATGTCCAGTTTGGGATTTTTCTCTACTGTTGCAGTCTGCAACGCATGGGCACTACGGACCATGAGTTTGCCTATGATGATGCGGGTAAGTGGGCATCACCTGTGAATTTCACTGACTATAACCTATTGACAGCTTTTGTGAACTAGGCAGATGTTCCCTGCAGTTCTCTTCAGAACTGCCCTTGATCCCATGCAGATCGCTTTGGACTTCTCTGCTGAACCCTTTTCCGCAGACCCTATGCAGAATTTCCCTTGGACTCCTATTTGAACCTGCTTCCATGATACCCACTACCCTTTGAGCAGGATTTATGAGGTCTATTCCTCTATGATCCTCTCGACTTTGCCCTGAGAGTAGCTCAGGCTAACACTCGTCTCTGTCTATTGAAGAATCTTGACCGAGATTTAACATGCTCATCTTTGCGTTCATTTGTCCACTTTGCTTTGACCCTCATTTTGCAATGGAACTCTTTAATTTCTGAGACTGCCTGACCTAATCAAATCATTTTAGCCTTTTAAACTGTGTTCGGGTTATTTAGGTTCCTAATGCACAGAAAGACACTTGAAGATTGTTTACTGAACATCAAATATTGATGTTGCTAACCTGCGTTGCTCTCACAGAATTTCTTGTCTGTTTGTTATTGGTTCCCTATAACTTCTTCAGGAGACTTGGTATCACTGTAGTAATATTATACTTAGTTAGTATGGTTTTGAGACTGATTTACTTAAACCGATTACTAATTTGTAATAAACACCTTTTGAACTTGGCTACCCTCTCCTGGTCCTCATTTTGTAGCCACATTGGTGGCACTGTTAGCAGAATGAATGAAGAGTGATACAGTAAGATTCCCCACCCCTCAGTATGATTAAGAAGGTCCATCAGAGGACCATGAGTAAGTAATGGAGCTCTGAGTTACAGATAACTAAAAGAAAACCAGTAAAGGTTTGAGCCCAGAAAACGCTGGATCAGAGCACATAGACATGGTGGCCTGCTGCAGTCAAATCAATCTTAAAAAAAAAAAATTGCAATCCATTTTCCTAAAAGGAAATTGGGATGCATTTAAAAAAGAAAATGAATATATTTACAAACGTTTTTTAGTAGCAGACACTGGTTCCATGTTTTTCTAGGCATTCACAAAGGTGAAAGGGTCAGTTGGGGACCCCTCTTGTTTAGTATTGGTTACCACCAATTTTGATTTGGTGGTAAAAGGTTAATGTGTGGTGACTGTATTTCGTTTGCAAAATATTCATACATAAGTTAAGGAATCAGTATTTAGAAGGGACACCCTTTACATGTCCCTTCAAAATACTGATTCTGTAATTTGTCTGAAACCCAAATTGAGATTTGGTAACGTGATGCCAAATTGACATTTGTATTTTGTACATTTAAAAACGCCATTTTGCATAGGCAAAAGCTCAAGTTTAATTTTGTGACACTAAAAACGCTTTGTACATCAAGCCCAATGCCTGTGCCAAAACATATGTCAATGTGCTTCGATTTACCACTGTGAAATATAGGATCTAAAAATAATATGTTTTTTAAATCATTACAACAACTTTACTTAAGTATTTGACCCCTGTTGAGCAGCATGTACAGTTTCACAATTTAAATATTTCAATATAAATGTTTGGATTAAAACGTGACTGCTTTTGAATTGTGAGTGCCCCCATGGAGCCTGGTGTACTATTGTGAAGCACTTAGCAGAGAATGAAGCACGCTCTCCAGTAGTATAATGTCTGTACATTATGTTCATTCAGTGCAATTATCCCAGTGCCTGTTTGTTCCTGGAAGTTGACCGTAATTCAATAATAAAAAGGACTCTTTGAAAAGGGTATTCATGGACAGAACTAGAATATCTGTATCCTGCCGAGGTCTTTATTTTTTTAAAGTACACTAATATATATACTAGATAATTTGGGTAAATACAAATTAAGTTAGGTAATTTGTAGCGAAGCCTTCGTTTAATTTTAGTGTTGTGTTTTCAGTTGATACACCATGTAGTGGTAGTTTTCACATTTCGAACAGAGAACATGATTAAGTTAGTTAATTGTTATAATTGACCGCTAAGTAACAAATTAAGGGGCATATGTAGGTAATTTCCATTTTGCGATTCCCAAATAGCGATTTTTAAGGAATCGCTATTTGAGAATAGCAAAATGGAATGTGGGTAAAAATTCAATTTTTTTTTGCGAATCTCTAACATTCCTTATTTGCGCTTAGCAAATTGCGAATCACAATTAAGGAATGAGGGTCCAATTCATTCCTATGGGCTAAGAGGCCCATAGGAATGAAGGGGGATACATTCTCAAATTGCGATTTTCAATGAGAAAATCGCTATTTGAGAATCGCAATTCCAAGGGTGCCAGGGTGTCCAAAGGACACCTGTTGCACCCCTGAAATGTGCCGGTAAGTACATGTGGCGTACATACATGCCCTAAGGGCATGTCTGTGCGCCACATGGCACTTTGAATGTTTTTTTAAAATGCATTTCTGAAGAAATTCGCAAAATACCATCTACTTGAAGTAGGTGGTATTTTGCGATTCCTTATGCAAAAATCGCAATTTTTAAAGCACCGGTATGTAGCATTTAAGGAATCGCAGAATTGCGATTCCTTAAATGCTATGAGCAAAATAAGGAATCACAATTTTTGCGATTCCTTATTTTGCTAATTGGCACCTACATATCACAACGCCGTTTGCGATTCGCAAACGCTGAAATTCGCCAAATTTCAGCATTTGCGAATCGCAAACGGCTACTTACGTATGCCCCATAGTCGTGCTAGCCTATAGGTACATTTTACCATTTTACAATTAAATGCAAATTCAAACATCGGTCCACTTTTTCTAAAATTACGTGAAAGGGCTAAATAAAATGCATTTTAGTCATTTCACACTTTTTGCGAATATACTAATCTAGACTAAGCTATGATGAAATTCCTTAGCTACACAAACTTCGAGGAGCACAGACATTTGACGGAGTACCATGGGCAGAAATTCACTAAGCACGCGCTTAAACAAATATTATTTACTAGGCACTCTACGAATGACCGCAGGCCCCTGCTTACTGTCCCAAGACTCCTCTGCCAGTTCTACCTTTTGCATACATACCGACTGTGCAGCTCGGAATATCATATTTATGATAAAAGGGCTATCTTTAGAATTGCAAACAATATCCCCTCTATTCAGGGTGTAAAGCTGAAAATAGAACATCAGGGCTACTATATATAATGCAGATTAAAGCCCTTCTGCCATGTTTGTTTCTTGCTATACGTTCAGTTTCATCAATCTTTGTAATGTATAAAGCCACTGTAGTTTTAAAAGTAAATTTAACAGGACGTCATGGTGTGTATTCACAATGCCTAATTTGTTTTAGCAGCGCGGTTCCTAGAGCCATCTTGACAGTCATATGTTCCCCAGGCACACCCTTATCTTTCCACAGGGGTGGTTGGACACTGACTTTCGTGGTTTTCCTGTTCTCACAGCTGATGTGTGCGCAGCTTGCAGATTCCCTACTCTTGCTTCTACATTTTTCAATTAGTCCTGATGATGACCCTCAAGCCCCTCTGGTTGAAACGTCGTCGCCAACTTAGGCCGTGCCAACACAATACACATATCAGTTACTTGTACTGGAATCTGATTATTCAACACCCTTCTTTGTCTTGATGTGTGGGAGAAGATGCCCTTAGGGAAGGGCTAGTATAAGCTGTTAGTGACACCTTGGCCTCTTACAAACTCCTAGGCTCACCTCAAGACCGAGTCTAGTGATTGCTCATCAACTACCACATTAGTGCACCAGGAAGAACCTGTACAGAATAAAACACTTTGTCACAGAATAAATTAATTCTTGCGGTAGAATTGAACAAATGTGCATTAAATCTGGATCCAATTGAACATTAATAGTTTTTTGAAACATTTTTATAAATATATTGACAATGTTGACAGCACAAATTTGTCATTGCTCACCCCAATTTCAGGTAACAAAAACTCATGGAAAGGTACCAAATCTGTACTGTTTCCTAAAACTAGCAATGATCATAACACAAAATTCCTAAAGGAATACTTTGATTCTTGAACATCACTAGAATAGAAATGTTTAAACAATGTTCACAGCACACCACTTATCAACATCCGTATTGCACAATAATTTTCACAGAAACATAAAATAATCCATTAGGCTCTTGATGATTCCTTCTTTCTTTTTATAATTTATTTTTTCAACTCCAATCCCTTATGCCAACGCGTTTCGCCGTGGTTAATGTCACCCACTGGTTTCCTCAGGGCTGGAAATAATACAAGGATGCGCTTCTATAGTTACATCATTAAGCGCTACATATAATCATTACAGAGCCCACATTTATCAACAATCCTGTGTAGGGACTGTTTTCAAGTTCTGTGAAGCTTATTCACGTCATACACTTTTAGCTCTGTTTCGCACCGTCACATATTTACTTAGCAATGCACCAATTTTAACTTCAAATGATTCAAGTGCAAGTGACCAAACGTAACCTAATACCAGCTGAGACCACTGTGTCCTTTAAGTGTACATCGCCCATGTGCAAAAATCAAATAAAACTACACCCAAGGATGTAGTTACCTCATCTTCACGTTATTTAGTGGTACCTGGCGTGAAACAAGATTTGTACCATTAGAATCCCACAGACAAGGCAAGGTTAGATTCATCACACTTTGTCAAGGCCTTCTGAATCCAGTCTCTCAGGGTTGTGTGATGCTCTATGGGGGCCCACCTCTGAATGACCCAAGTCCGGTTTGCAGAACGCACAGACTTTTGGGAGCGATTGAGCGGGGGAAAAAAGAAACAGGGAAGGGGACTGCGGGGATGTAGACCTGCAAGGGAGACAAAAGCAGACAACAACAGGTCAATACCTAACCTTCCCTAGTCTATCGATCTCACTCACTGTATTTTAGGTTATGTTCTCCTACCTATGAAAATAAAGAAACCTCCTAAATCCTGGGTGCTTCAGAGAGATAGATTCACCGTATTGAGTTCAATATCTCTAGCTTCTGTAGTGTTTAGAAACTGTAACAAAGTACCAGTAGATAGTATAGTGGTTATTACACTTCAGGTAATCCAATGTAGTACTTAAAGTATAGATCCCGGAACCCTTGTATCAGCAGGACTCCTCAGCTAGGTCTTCCCCTTTATAGTTGCAGGTGAAAAAGAATATCAAAGTGCCTCTAATACTCCATAGATAAACACGTAGGAAATATCAATTTTCGAAATAGAAGATAGGCTGAAGGACAAGGTATAGGGTGTTTTAACCTCTCTGCATGAGACAAGCCTGTCTCCTCCAACAGAGAGAACAACCTCCCAAGCGCCTCTAGGTGCGCAGTCCTCCTCTGCACGAGTACGCTGGAAAATGCGACTCAGCCAACAGAGGAGATTGCGGGCGTTTCAACCTCTCTGCAAGAGACCAGCCGGTCCCCGCCAACATAGAGAACAACTGCCCAAGCGCCTCTAGGTGCACACTCCTCCTCTGCACGAGAACGCGAGAAAGGCGTCTCAGCCAACAGAGGAGAATACCAAGTTACCCCACGATACCTGAGTCGAGGTCAAGGAAAGCCGGCGGCTGCAAAAGGTCGACTCCCGACACCGGAGGAATGTAGATTCGTCTCTGCCTGGAATTCTGAGGTAAACAAGATTGCTGTGGTGGACCATAGGAAATGTAGGAACAGTTTTCGGCAGCGCTCCTTGGCATTCTTGCCGTTTTGTAGCCTACTGGGTGTGTCAGAGCGACGCCGCGCCTGATTTCCACCTGGTGCTTAGCGCGACTTTCGCTAAGCGTCATGGGAGTCGTAGTCTTTGCCGGTCTCCTTAGGTGCCGTATCTCACGCATCTCGCGTGTCCTCCGGAGCGTCTTTCCTCCAAGGTAATCACGCAGCTAGCGTAATATCCGGTGCCGCTTCAGCGCGGTTGTGACAGTACATCTCCCTCTTCCCTTGACGCTAGCTGACTGTGGGCTTTCCCGGATGCATACGGCGAAACCGAGCAACTAGTCTAGGGGCATGCACTGCATCCCAAGGCTCCCAGGAGTCTTCTTCGGGACCGTATCCTTTCCAGGACACCAAGTACCATACCTTGCCTCTCACTAGTTTGGCATCTCGGATACCCTTGACTTCATATTCGTCCTCACCCTGAATTGCAACAGGAGCAGGTCTGTGTGGGCAAGAACCCTGTAAGGGTTTCAACAAGGATACATGAAATACAGGATGTATTCTCATGTGTCCCAGTAGTTTGAGCTTGACCGCCACAGGGTTCACAATTTTGGACACTTGATACGGTCCAATGTACTTTGGCCCAAAAACACTATATCGTTTGAAACGTATGTTTCTTGCTGATAACCATACCTAATCCCCCACCTTATATACGGGGCCTGATCTACGGTGTTTATCTGCCTGGGCTTTGTACCTGGTCTTAGCTTTTTGCAAATTGGCTTTGGTGTTCAAGAGGACCTTGTGTATGCTCTGTAGCCTTTGTCTGAGATCGGGTATTTTGTCGGTACGACCAGGAAGGGCAACAGGGTTAAAACGTGGGTGAAACCCGTATGTACAGTAGAAAGGAGAGTATGATGTGGATGCATGTCTGGCACTGTTGTACGATATTTCTGCCACCCACAGCCACTCCACCCATGCGTCTGTGTTGTTGTTGACATAACATCTCAGATACTGTTTTAGAGTCTGGTTAAGTCTTTCGGTTTGACCGTCAGTTTGGGGGTGAAAGCTTGTAGAAAGCGAAGATTCTATCTGTAGAGCAGCACACCAGGTCTTCCAGAATCTTGCTGTGAACTGGGCCCCTCGGTCTGAAACAATAGTTTTTGGAATTCCGTGGATCCTCACAACGTGTAACAACAACAACCTGGCTAGTTGACTGGCAGTAGGTACTTTTTTGCACTGCAGGAAGTGGCCCATTTTTGTAAGGTAGTCCACTACTACAATTATGGCTGTGTTTCCTTGGCTCTCCGGCAACCCCACAATGAAATCAATGGAGATTCTCTCCCACGGCTCAAATGGGGTAGGCATGATCTGTAATAGCCCTGCTTTGCGTCGATGGTCTGTCTTTGTTTGCGCACATACGTTGCATTCCTTTACCCATGTCACCACGTCTCTCCGCACCGAAGGCCACCAGAATTGACGCAATACACGGTCTAACGTTTTCTCGCCGCCTTGATGTCCTACACTGGGAATGGTATGACACCAGGAAAATACGATACGCCTCAAGGAAATGGATGGAACTAGAAGTAGCCGTCCTTTCAGAGCCAACCCATCCCTTAGTCACCATTCTGGATGAGAACGAAGCCAACATCTCCATACCATAGACTTCATGTCTTGACAAACTCTTTGAAGGAATGTTTCAGTGTGCGCAGAACAATAACCCTGCACGGTTCGATGATCAATTCCTCCTGCGGCTGGTCTTTCATAGGAGAGGTGTCTTGTCGGGTTAAAGAGGCTGCTTTCTTGTTTTCCCGACCTGGACGAAACGTCACCAGGAAATGATATTCAGCGAAAAATTGCATCCATCGCAATTGTCTGGGTGTGAGATGCCGAGCTGCCCGCATAAATTGCAGGTTCCGGTGGTCGGTGTATACCGTGACCTGATGAGCCGCTCCCAGAAGCAGATGTCTCCATTCCAAGAAAGCGTATCGGGTGGCCAGAAGCTCCTTTTCGGCTATGGTGTAGTTGGCTTCTGCCTCGTTTAACTTCCGGGACATGAATGCAATAGGGTGTAAATAACCCGTGGTATCCTGTCTCTGGGAAAGCACTGCTCAGATAGCTACATCCGACGCATCCGCCTCAACTATGTATGGTAAGGAGGGATTAGCATGCGTTAGTACTGGGGCCGTGGTGAACGCTTTCTTTAACCTCGCAAAAGCCGCTTGAGCTTCTTCGTTCCATAGGAACCTTGTCCTTTTCCGGGTGAGTCTGGTCAATGGCACCACCATGTCAGAAAAATCCTTTATAAATAGGCGATAGAAATTTGCAAAGCCCAACAGACTTTGAACCTCCTTGACATTCTGTGGACAAGGCCAGTCTTCTATGGCTTTTACCTTCCTCTCCGCCATGACTTGTCCCGAGGGAGTAAGCATAACCCCCAGAAATTCCACGGTATCCACATGAAAATCACATTTGGATATTTTGCAGAACAGGGGATGTTTCTTTAAGACCTGCAGGACTAAGCCAACGTGTTCCACGTGTTCTTGTTCTGTGTTTGAATTAAGCATGAGCGAATTTTGCGGATCTCGCGTTCGCAAATTTTGCGGATTTGCGGATTCGCAATCCGCAAAATCCGGGAATTCCCGCGAATTTGCGGATTTTTTTTTTTTGTGTTCGCCCGTGTTTCTGCCAGTTCGCGAGGGTTTTGTACACTTTCGCAAATTGCGAACTTACCTGTCGGGTCGCAAGTTTCGCGAACTTGTTGTTTCTACGTGTCCAGCCTGTTTGGGACACTCTTCTTCATCACTGCCACTCTCTGTCACCACTGCCACTCTCTGACTACTCATGCCACCCTCTGGCCCACCCATGCCACCCTCTGTTTCATCACCACACCCTCTGGTTGTCCAGTGTACATTATTTTCGGCAAAGCAAAGCACACCTTCCCTGCCTCAAGTGACCTGAATTAATTTGGGGCTGATTAATGTGTCACAGAATATTTTTTTAGCTGGCACCTGCTTCCTTAGTGCGCCCTGATTAGTGATCTTTTGCACTTGCTAAGTGCTTTCATTGTTGCAAAATTAGTTACAACACCTGCCCTGCCCCAACTGACAATAATGAATTAGGGGCTGATTAATGGATTTTAACTTCCAGCCTGGCTCCTGCTTGTCTCCCTTAGCTGTAATTCAGGACCTTTGTGGCATATGTGTAACTATTCTGAGGTTCAGAGCAGGGTCACATAATAGTTTCAACTGGCAACTGAACTCTGGAGGGGCCCCTCAGGAAGCACTACAGGAAATGGCTACTAATGATGAGCCTGAACTTTTGAACCTGGTAAGTAGTTACTTTCAGTTTTGCTAAGATCGTATTTCTGCAATTTTGCACTTATTCGCGGGGCGCGAACTCACGCGAACTCACGCGAACAGTGCGAGCAGTGCGAGCAAAATCCGCTGCTCGCGGATTTGCGGATTTTGCGGGAGATTCGCGAATCTCGCGGATTGCGGATTTCCCGAAAATCCGCAAAATCCGCGAGCGGAACGGATTTTCCGCCCATGCCTAGTTTGAATACACCAGTATATCGTCAATATACACTACGGTAAAGACGTCCAGATACTCCCTCAAGACTTCATTCAAAAAGAACTGAAATGCTGCAGGAGCATTTCAGAGGCCAAAGGGCATCACCAGGCATTCGTAGAGTCCATACTGCGTTTTGAAGGCCGTTTTCCATTCGTCTTCGTTCTTAACGAGGACCAGGTGGTATGCCCACCGCAAATCAAGCTTGGTGTAAATGGACGCAGCTCTCACCTGCTCCAGAAGCACAGGAATCAGAGGAAGGGGATATCGATTCTTGATCGTGATGTCGTTAAGCCTCCTAAAGTCAATACAACACCTCAACTCCCCATTGGTCTTCGGGATAAAAAAAAGAGGGGAGGCTGCTGGTGATCGAGAGGGACATATGTAACCTAGGCGTAGAAACTTGTCTAGATATTCCCTTAAGTAAGTGTTTTCAGGTATTGTGAGGGAATATACCCTACCACACAGGTTTCAGGGTTGGGATTGGGTTTTGGGGTACAAGGGTATTTTTAGGTTTCAGGGATGGTTTGGGGTTTTGGGGTACAGGGGTATTTTTAGGTTTCAGGGCTGGGTTTGGGTTTTGGGGTACAGGGGTATTTTTAGGTTTTAGGCCTGGGTTTGGGTATAGATGTATTTTTAGGTTTCAGGGTTGGGTTTGGGTTTTGGGGTACAGGGGTATTTTTAGGGTTCAGGGCTGGGTTTCAGTTTTGGGGTACAGGGGTATTTTTAGGTTTCAGGGTTGGGATTGGGTTTTGGGGTACAGGGGTATTTTTAGGTTTCAGGGTTGGGATTGGGTTTTGGGGTACAGGGGTATTTTTAGGGTTCAGGGCTGGGTTTGGGTTTTAGGGTACAGGGTTATTTTTAACATATATATTTACAAATTATAAAATAAAAATTAATATTAATTAAAATATTTAATAATAAATATTTAATAATTAATTAAAATATTTAAATAATTATTATGTACATTATATATTAATATTATTGTTAGAACCGGCTGTCTCTAGTTGGCAGAGGTATACACTTCTGACAAATAGGGACACTCCTTTTCTAGTCAGGGCAAGGGGATCACACCCTTCGATAACCCCTGCTCACCCCCTTGGTAGCTTGGCAGAGCAGAACAGGCTTATCTAAGAGGCTGTGTGTTAAGCAATTATGACCACAAACAGTAATAAAGTGAATACACTACAAATGGACACGACACAGTAGTATTATAAAAATAAGTATTTTTATATAAGGCTTAGCACAAGACCAAAATAACGGCAAACTGTACACAATCGGAATAAATACGTTCGGGAAGGAAAAAGGATAGTTCAAAGGTAGTTTCTTCTTTAGCACAAAGAGTCTTTTAGTATCAAGCAAATCTTCTTCTTGGAAACACAGTTCTTAGCAACAGGGTAACTCACACGGGAGCTACACAACGCCGGGGCAAAGATAATCCACAGGTTCGGCGTCGACCGCGAGGAGCGCTACGTCGGGCCTGGAGTCACACGGACCCCCAACAACACAGTACCGTAGGAAAATTAAGCACCCGATGATCAGCGGCGTCGAGCAATCCGGCGTCGCGTCTTCGGTGTCGATCAGGCCTCAGCAGGCGTTGTCGATGATGCAGTTGCACAGAGTGAGCAGCGCTCACGGCGTCGAAGGGCACACGGTTGATGCGATCAGCAGCGGGGCAGACACGAGGTCCTCTGGAGTTAGAGCCGTACTCCCACTCACTGGCGTTGCTGCTGGCGTCGGTCGGGCCCAGCGTCCGATCGTCGTGATTGCTGGTTCTTTCCGAGGTGCTGGATTCACACTTCCAGCAAATAGCACTTTTAGCAGATGAAGTCCTTTAGCCCTGTGACTTCAACAGGAGACTGGCACTCTTCCAGTCCTTGGAGATTTTCTTAGCAAGCGTGAGAGTACACACAAAGTTCCTCTCTCCTGGTTCCTTGGCAAAAATAAAGAAGCACTGCAGGATTCCCCCAACAACAGCACACTGGCAGAAGGGGTAGGCAGTCCTTTAGATCAGCAGGCCTCTTGTCCTTGGTTACAGGGTTCCTTGTCAGAAGTGATCTGATTTCCTAGTTCAGGGGTCCTTCTCTTATACCCCTTTTTGTCTTTGATCCCTTTGTCTATGCCGGGGGTTTCCCAACATCCTGGGTCTGTGGTGGGCGGAGCTAGGCAGTAGCACCTGGCCTATTCATTGAGCCGGGCTGAGTCCTCAGACGCCCCGCAGGAGGTGGAGCCAGCATTGATACTGGCAGGAGCAGAGCTATCGCCCTCCTGGCAGGAGGTGGGGCTAGGATCGTCCATGGCAGGCACAGAGCCATCAGTCGCTTAGCAGGAGGTGGAGCCAGCATTGTATCAGGCAAGGCAGGCTATCAACAACTACTCTCCCCCTACTCTCAACGTAAATGTCCCACTCATCCCACACTGACTCATCCAGACCTGTGGAGCCACCCAGCTCCTGTCACACACACGCAAGACCAGCAGAAACCAGATATGGGTAGGCAAGAAAATAGACACTTTCTAAAAGTGCTATTTTCGAACCCAGAGTCCAAAAACCATCCACACCAACGGATGCGTAATTAAACCCTGAGTTCAGGGATACCAAACTCGACATTGCACCATGCTCCCCGAGCCAGCTAGGATTATAGCGTTAATAATCCCGGTGGCCCATTCTATCCAACGGAGAGCAGGCTACCTCGCAATAGTGAAGCCCGAAGATGGCGGCACTTCACTATCAGGACATGCCAACTTGGTCAGGCGTGTCCTACCTTACACTTACAATGCACCCTGCCCATGGGCCTACCATAGGGGTGACTAACATGAAGTTAAGGGAAGGTTGGAGGGGCTGGCAAGTAGGGATACCTGCGCAACCGGCGTGACAGTACAGGACTGCACGTGGGTCTCGCAATGACCGACCCGTAGACATTCTTTTCCAAGGCCGCTCCTGTGGGTGGCACAACGCGTGCTGCAAGCCCACGAGCAGCATTTGTATTTACAAGCCCCGGCACTCCTGGTGCACTAGACTGGGGACTGACAGTAAACCAAATAAGCCAAACATGGATACAGTAGATACATCATTTTAACATAGGGAGCACTTGCGCTATGGCACTGATCAGCAGTGACACGGCGCCCAAAGCATATACCAGCAAAACATCGTAAAACAGTAGAGGCAAACAGAGAAAATGGAGGAGAGACTCAAGCCAATGATGTCAGGTCTAACATGTGTCCCCTCCAGCTGAAATGTGGGGAGAACTACCCTTAACCTAGGGAGTCCTCATCACTAAGGCGGAAAAATCTGGACAGACCATCAGCATTGGCGTGATCTGTACCAGGGCGGTGTTCCACCGTAAAGTCCATCCCCTGTAGAGCAATGGACCACCTCAACAGTTTTGGATTCTCACCCCTCATTTGCACCAACCATCTGAGGGGCCTGTGGTCTGTCTGAACCCGGAAGTGAGTCCCAAACAGGTAGGGTCTTAGCTTCTTCAGCGCCCAGACCACAGCAAATGCTTCTCTCTCTATCGCACTCCACCTCGTTTCCCTGGGAAGTAACCTCCTACTGATGAAGGCTACAGGCAAGTCTCGGCCCTCTTCATTCACCTGAGCTAGAACAGCCCCCACGCCATGCTCTGAAGCGTCCGTCTGAACAATGAATTCTTTCGAAAAATCGGGTGCTTGGAGTATAGGTGCTGTGCACATTGCAGTTTTCAGGGTGTCAAAGGCCGTTTGACAGGCATCAGTCCAGATCACGTTTCGTGGCTGCTTCCTGGAAGTCAGCGAAGTCAAGGGGTGCACAATGTTGCCGTAATCCTTGACAAACCTCCTGTAATAACCCGTGAGTCCTAAGAAGGCTCTCACCTGCGTTTGGGTTTTGGGCGGTGCCCAAGCCAGGATGGTATCAATCTTGGGTTGCAGGGGGGCCACCTTACCGCTCCCTACTTGGTGCCCCAAGTACACCACAGAACCCTGCCCAATCTGGCACTTACTGGCTTTGATTGTGAGGCCTGCTCCGCGCAGGGCCAACAACACTTCCTGGAGGTGGCGCAAGTGTTCCTCCCAGCTGGCGCTGAACACTGCGATGTCGTCCAGGTAGGCGGCACTGAATTCCTCCAGTCCAGCCAAGACCTGGTTGACCAACCTCTGGAAGGTGGCAGGGGCATTTTTCATCCCAAAGGGCATCACCCGGAACTGGTATAGCCCATCTGGTGTGGAGAATGCTGACCTCTCTTTTGCCCCATCAGTCAAGGCGATCTGCCAGTACCCAGACGTTAAATCGAACGTACTAAGGTACCGGGCAGCCCCCAACCGATCGATGAGCTCATCAGCTCTGGGGATGGGGTGTGCGTCAGTCTTCGTGACTGAATTGAGCCCTCGGTAGTCCACGCAGAACCGGAGTTCCGGTGAAGCACCAGGCGCTGCAGCCTTCGGGACCAAGACCACTGGGCTGGCCCAAGGACTGCTAGAGGACTCAATCACCCCTAACGCGAACATTTTGGAGACCTCCTCCTTAATGTACGCTCGGACCTTGTCAGTCACCCTGTAAGCCTTGTGCTTCACAGGAGGGCTGTCTCCGGTGTCAACGTCATGGACACACCAATGCGTGACACCCGGAACCAAGGAAAACAGATCCGGGAATTGTCCCAACAGGTGGCGACAATCCTGTTTCTGCTCAAGGGTCAGTGTGTCAGAGAGGACCACACCATCCACTGACCCGTCTTGCTCTTTAGCATACAGGAGGTCAGGAAGAGGCTCACTCTCCTCCTCCATTCCATCATCTGTAGCTAGGAGCATGCCCACTTCGGACCTTTCTAAGTGGGGCTTCAAACGGTTGACATGCAGGACCCGCAAGGGGTTCCTGGGAGATTTCAAGTCCACCAAGTAGGTGACATCGCTCTTCTTCTCCACAACCTTAAACGGTCCAGTCCACCTGTCCTTGAGCGCACAAGGTTCCACAGGGGACATGACCCACACTTCCTGACCAGGCTGAAGCTCTACCAGAGTGGCATTCCGGTCGTACCATCGCTTCATCTCCTCCTGGCTGGCCTCCAGATTTGCCTGAGCAAGTTCTCTGAAGCGCCGAGTCTGGTTCCGAAAGGCCAGCATGTAGCTGTATACATCCTGGGGAGGTTTCCTGGGAGATTGCTCCCAGCCTTCCTTGACCAGACTCAAAGGTTCTCTTACCGGGTGACCGTATAAGAGCTCAAAGGGGCTGAACCCTAGAGCCTTCTGCGGCACCTCACGGTAAGCAAACAACAGGCATGGCAAGAGGACGTCCCATTTCCGCCTCATTGGTTCTTCAAGACCCATAATCATGCCTTTCAGGGTCCGGTTGAATCTCTCAACCAGCCCATTTCCTTGAGGGTGGTAAGGAGTGGTGAACTTGTAGGTTACCCCACACTCCTTCCACAGAGACTTCATATAGTTCGAAATGAAGTTGGTGCCTCGGTCGGACACCACCTCTCTGGGGAACCCCATCCGGGAGAAAACACCCATCAGTGCTCGTCCCACCACGGGGCCGTCACTGTTCGGAGAGGGATGGCATCCGGGTACCTCGTGGCATGGTCCACCAAGACCAGGATGAACCTGTTGCCCAGGGCTGTCTTGGGGTCCAGGGGCCCAACAATGTCAATACCCACCCGGTCAAAGGGGGTGCTGACCACCGGAAAAGGTTGGAGGGGAGCCTTCTGCTTCCTTCCGCTTTTCCCACTTGCCTGGCAAGTGCGACAAGTCTTGCAATGGATGTCTACATCCCTACGCATCTGAGGCCAATAAAAATGGGTGACAAGCCTGTCATAGGTCTTGTCCTGCCCCAGATGTCCAGCTAACGGTACGTCATGAGCCAAACCCAGTAGGAAGGCTCTGAAGCGCTGGGGTACCACCAGCACACGGGCTGACCCAGGCTCAGCAGCCTTAGGCTCGCTATACAGGAGGTCGTTCTCCCAGTACACAAAATGTGACCCTGACTGATCACCTGAGGATTGGGCTGAGGCCTGCTGCCTCATGCCCACAAGAGAAGGGCACACCTTCTGTTCCGCACAGAATTCCTCCCTGGAGGGACCACCATCCTGCTGCCAGTGGGTCAGCTCGGGCAGATCTCCCAGTTCGGCAATTTGTTCCCCTGTGGGCTCCAGGGCATCCCCCTCAGGGTCTACCTCCTCCTGGACCACGGGAACAACGGGGGCCGGTTTCCCGCGCCTCCTGCCTCTTCTCTTCACAGCTGGGTCCTGGGCCTTACTTTCAGGCTCCGGGACCCCATCAACACCCTTACTCGCTGTCATGGATCGAGTGGTTGCACACACCCACTCTGGCACACCCAACATTTTCAAGTGCGCCGCTCGCTCCACCTTAGCCCAAGGGGAGTCTTCCAAATCATTGCCCAGGAGACAGTCGACAGGCATGGCGGGCCTCACAGCAACCTGAAGAGTACCTGAAACTCCCCCCCATTCAAAGGAAACCTGAGCCACCTCACACTCTTTCTGGGAGTTATCGGCAGCTATCACGGGGTAGAATGCGTGGGGAACCACCTGCTCTCTGGACACCAAGTGACACTTGACAGCTGTCACACTCGCTCCGGTGTCTCTGAGAGCTTCCACTCTATGGCCATTAATGGTCACCCACTGCCTATATTTACTAGTGTTACTAGGCAGAGGGGGTGGAGGGACCATTTGCATGTCTCCTAGCGAGACCAGGGACATTTCTGCGGGACCCCTCCCACCATGGACAACCATCTCCTCCCCTCCCAAGGCTACACTTGCCAACTGACAAGGGGGTGCACGCAGCGGTGCATTCGAATCCTTTTTGGGACACTGGGGGTCATAAAACCGGTGTCCCACCTGCCCACAACCGTAGCAGATTAGGGGGCCCCTATGAACAGGTTTACCCGTCGGGGCCCCTGGCTTCTTCTCAGGGGGAGTCTGGGAACCTTTCCCTTTGTTCCCTTGGGGATTACTTTGGGGCCCTTTCTGAGACTCCTTCTGTTTACCCTTGTCCCCCCCACTCTTCTGCTGGGGACCCTGCCCACCTTTGGCTGAGTCTCCCACTGGACCCTTGTGGACCCTGGTACTGAACCAGCGGTCCGCCTCCTCAGCAAGTTTTCTAGGGTTAGATATCTTGCTATCAATCAGGTGCTGGCGCAGCTCTGGAAAACAGTTATTAGACAAGTGCTCCCACGCAAACAAATCATAAAGAGCTTCATAACTTTCCACTTTGCTGCCCTTTACCCAACCATCCATGGCTGTGCAAAAATAAGACACATATTCAACCCACGTCGTACCAGGCAACTTCTTACATTCTCTAAAAGCTTGTCTGTACTGCTCGGGGGTTAAACCATATCGCAACATTAAAGCATCTTTCATATGAGCATACGACATCCTATCCGCAACAGGCATGTCTAACAGGGTATCTCTTCCCTCATTCACAAAGCGACCCCACAACCCCGCTCCCCAATTCTTCTCAGGGACCTGGTGGGCCAACAATGATAACTCATATGCTTTAAACCATTGACCAATATCTTCATTCTTATTGTAATCTTTGATCACATCTTTCGGGAAGTAAAGCTTACTTTCTGCAGGCTCGGATGGAGTGCTGCCACCAGAGGGATTCAACTCTAACTTCTTAGCTTGGATATCCAGTTCCCTCAACCTGGCTTCACGCTCCAAAGCTAACTTCTCTCGTTCAAACTCCAACTTTTTGATCTCTAAATCAGCTTCCCTTCTACCTCTTGCATTTTCTAACTCCAACTGCCCATTTATTTTTAGCCTTGCCATCTCCATGTTGTAAGCTCGCTCTTTCGCCCTTTCTTCTCTTTCTTCAGGGGAAAGACCTTTGGAGGAAACACTGCTTCCGGGAGAGGGCACAGGTCCATTCACTGGCACCTCCTCATCCCCTTCCTCTGTGGGTACCACCACCACATCAGAGGGATTTCTGGACTCCCACCAGGCCTGCAATGCTTTATAAAAATCATCTTTTCTCGAGAGGCCGGTGGTAGGAACTTCAAACTGGTTGCAAAAGTGTTTCAGCTCATCTTTCTTGTATCTCTTTAGCTTACTCCTCTCGAACTCTTCCACAACAACGATAGCAGGGGCAGTGACTCCGTTGTCACTCATGGTTAAAACTGGCAGTGTTCAGAAAATCAAGTTTCAGAAAAGCGGAGAACAAAAATAGGATCCTTCCGAATTAGATTGTGACTGCGTTATGGTCTGCTTTCACTACGTAGCGCACACTAATCACTGTACATGGGTCATAAATGCAAGGTCCAAATCCTCACCGCTGCATCCAATGTTAGAACCGGCTGTCTCTAGTTGGCAGAGGTATACACTTCTGACAAATAGGGACACTCCTTTTCTAGTCAGGGCAAGGGGATCACACCCTTCGATAACCCCTGCTCACCCCCTTGGTAGCTTGGCAGAGCAGAACAGGCTTATCTAAGAGGCTGTGTGTTAAGCAATTAAGACCACATACAGTAATAAAGTGAATACACTACAAATGGACACGACACAGTAGTATTATAAAAATACGTATTTTTATATAAGGCTTAGCACAAGACCAAAATAACGGCAAACTGTACACAATCGGAATAAATACGTTCGGGAAGGAAAAAGGATAGTTCAAAGGTAGTTTCTTCTTTAGCACAAAGAGTCTTTTAGTATCAAGCAAATCTTCTTCTTGGAAACACAGTTCTTAGCAACAGGGTAACTCACACGGGAGCTACACAACGCCGGGGCAAAGATAATCCACAGGTTCGGCGTCGACCGCGAGGAGCGCTACGTCGGGCCTGGAGTCACACGGACCCCCAACAACACAGTACCTTAGGAAAATTAAGCACCCGATGATCAGCGGCGTCGAGCAATCCGGCGTCGCGTCTTCGGTGTCGATCAGGCCTCAGCAGGCGTTGTCGATGATGCAGTTGCACAGAGTGAGCAGCGCTCACGGCGTCGAAGGGCACACGGTTGATGCGATCAGCAGCGGGGCAGACACGAGGTCCTCTGGAGTTAGAGCCGTACTCCCACTCACTGGCGTTGCTGCTGGCGTCGGTCGGGCCCAGCGTCCGATCGTCGTGATTGCTGGTTCTTTCCGAGGTGCTGGATTCACACTTCCAGCAAATAGCACTTTTAGCAGATGAAGTCCTTTAGCCCTGTGACTTCAACAGGAGACTGGCACTCTTCCAGTCCTTGGAGATTTTCTTAGCAAGCGTGAGAGTACACAAAAAGTTCCTCTCTCCTGGTTCCTTGGCAAAAATAAAGAAGCACTGCAGGATTCCCCCAACAACAGCACACTGGCAGAAGGGGTAGGCAGTCCTTTAGATCAGCAGGCCTCTTGTCCTTGGTTACAGGGTTCCTTGTCAGAAGTGATCTGATTTCCTAGTTCAGGGGTCCTTCTCTTATACCCCTTTTCGTCTTTGATCCCTTTGTCTATGCCGGGGGTTTCCCAACATCCTGGGTCTGTGGTGGGCGGAGCTAGGCAGTAGCACCTGGCCTATTCATTGAGCCGGGCTGAGTCCTCAGACGCCCCGCAGGAGGTGGAGCCAGCATTGATACTGGCAGGAGCAGAGCTATCGCCCTCCTGGCAGGAGGTGGGGCTAGGATCGTCCATGGCAGGCACAGAGCCATCAGTCGCTTAGCAGGAGGTGGAGCCAGCATTGTATCAGGCAAGGCAGGCTATCAACAACTACTCTCCCCCTACTCTCAACGTAAATGTCCCACTCATCCCACACTGACTCATCCAGACCTGTGGAGCCACCCAGCTCCTGTCACACACACGCAAGACCAGCAGAAACCAGATATGGGTAGGCAAGAAAATAGACACTTTCTAAAAGTGCTATTTTCGAACCCAGAGTCCAAAAACCATCCACACCAACGGATGCGTAATTAAACCCTGAGTTCAGGGATACCAAACTCGACATTGCACCATGCTCCCCGAGCCAGCTAGGATTATAGCGTTAATAATCCCGGCGGCCCATTCTATCCAACGGAGAGCAGGCTACCTCGCAATAGTGAAGCCCGAAGATGGCGGCACTTCACTATCAGGACATGCCAACTTGGTCAGGCGTGTCCTACCTTACACTTACAATGCACCCTGCCCATGGGCCTACCATAGGGGTGACTAACATGAAGTTAAGGGAAGGTTGGAGGGGCTGGCAAGTAGGGATACCTGCGCAACCGGCGTGACAGTACAGGACTGCACGTGGGTCTCGCAATGACCGACCCGTAGACATTCTTTTCCAAGGCCGCTCCTGTGGGTGGCACAACGCGTGCTGCAAGCCCACGAGCAGCATTTGTATTTACAAGCCCCGGCACTCCTGGTGCACTAGACTGGGGACTGACAGTAAACCAAATAAGCCAAACATGGATACAGTAGATACATCATTTTAACATAGGGAGCACTTGCGCTATGGCACTGATCAGCAGTGACACGGCGCCCAAAGCATATACCAGCAAAACATCGTAAAACAGTAGAGGCAAACAGAGAAAATGGAGGAGAGACTCAAGCCAATGATGTCAGGTCTAACATGTGTCCCCTCCAGCTGAAATGTGGGGAGAACTACCCTTAACCTAGGGAGTCCTCATCACTAAGGCGGAAAAATCTGGACAGACCATCAGCATTGGCGTGATCTGTACCAGGGCGGTGTTCCACCGTAAAGTCCATCCCCTGTAGAGCAATGGACCACCTCAACAGTTTTGGATTCTCACCCCTCATTTGCACCAACCATCTGAGGGGCCTGTGGTCTGTCTGAACCCGGAAGTGAGTCCCAAACAGGTAGGGTCTTAGCTTCTTCAGCGCCCAGACCACAGCAAATGCTTCTCTCTCTATCGCACTCCACCTCGTTTCCCTGGGAAGTAACCTCCTACTGATGAAGGCTACAGGCAAGTCTCGGCCCTCTTCATTCACCTGAGCTAGAACAGCCCCCACGCCATGCTCTGAAGCGTCCGTCTGAACAATGAATTCTTTCGAAAAATCGGGTGCTTGGAGTATAGGTGCTGTGAACATTGCAGTTTTTAGGGTGTCAAAGGCCGTTTGACAGGCATCAGTCCAGATCACGTTTCGTGGCTGCTTCCTGGAAGTCAGCGAAGTCAAGGGGTGCACAATGTTGCCGTAATCCTTGACAAACCTCCTGTAATAACCCGTGAGTCCTAAGAAGGCTCTCACCTGCGTTTGGGTTTTGGGCGGTGCCCAAGCCAGGATGGTATCAATCTTGGGTTGCAGGGGGGCCACCTTACCGCTCCCTACTTGGTGCCCCAAGTACACCACAGAACCCTGCCCAATCTGGCACTTACTGGCTTTGATTGTGAGGCCTGCTCCGCGCAGGGCCAACAACACTTCCTGGAGGTGGCGCAAGTGTTCCTCCCAGCTGGCGCTGAACACTGCGATGTCGTCCAGGTAGGCGGCACTGAATTCCTCCAGTCCAGCCAAGACCTGGTTGACCAACCTCTGGAAGGTGGCAGGGGCATTCTTCATCCCAAAGGGCATCACCCGGAGCTGGTATAGCCCATCTGGTGTGGAGAATGCTGACCTCTCTTTTGCCCCATCAGTCAAGGCGATCTGCCAGTACCCAGACGTTAAATCGAACGTACTAAGGTACCGGGCAGCCCCCAACCGATCGATGAGCTCATCAGCTCTGGGGATGGGGTGTGCGTCAGTCTTCGTGACTGAATTGAGCCCTCGGTAGTCCACGCAGAACCGGAGTTCCGGTGAAGCACCAGGCGCTGCAGCCTTCGGGACCAAGACCACTGGGCTGGCCCAAGGACTGCTAGAGGACTCAATCACCCCTAACGCGAACATTTTGGAGACCTCCTCCTTAATGTACGCTCGGACCTTGTCAGTCACCCTGTAAGCCTTGTGCTTCACAGGAGGGCTGTCTCCGGTGTCAACGTCATGGACACACCAATGCGTGACACCCGGAACCAAGGAAAACAGATCCGGGAATTGTCCCAACAGGTGGCGACAATCCTGTTTCTGCTCAAGGGTCAGTGTGTCAGAGAGGACCACACCATCCACTGACCCGTCTTGCTCTTTAGCATACAGGAGGTCAGGAAGAGGCTCACTCTCCTCCTCCATTCCATCATCTGTAGCTAGGAGCATGCCCACTTCGGACCTTTCTAAGTGGGGCTTCAAACGGTTGACATGCAGGACCCGCAAGGGGTTCCTGGGAGATTTCAAGTCCACCAAGTAGGTGACATCGCTCTTCTTCTCCACAACCTTAAACGGTCCAGTCCACCTGTCCTTGAGCGCACAAGGTTCCACAGGGGACATGACCCACACTTCCTGACCAGGCTGAAGCTCTACCAGAGTGGCATTCCGGTCGTACCATCGCTTCATCTCCTCCTGGCTGGCCTCCAGATTTGCCTGAGCAAGTTCTCTGAAGCCCCGAGTCTGGTTCCGAAAGGCCAGCATGTAGCTGTATACATCCTGGGGAGGTTTCCTGGGAGATTGCTCCCAGCCTTCCTTGACCAGACTCAAAGGTTCTCTTACCGGGTGACCGTATAAGAGCTCAAAGGGGCTGAACCCTAGAGCCTTCTGCGGCACCTCACGGTAAGCAAACAACAGGCATGGCAAGAGGACGTCCCATTTCCGCCTCATTGGTTCTTCAAGACCCATAATCATGCCTTTCAGGGTCCGGTTGAATCTCTCAACCAGCCCATTTCCTTGAGGGTGGTAAGGAGTGGTGAACTTGTAGGTTACCCCACACTCCTTCCACAGAGACTTCATATAGTTCGAAATGAAGTTGGTGCCTCGGTCGGACACCACCTCTCTGGGGAACCCCATCCGGGAGAAAACACCCATCAGTGCTCGTCCCACCACGGGGGCCGTCACTGTTCGGAGAGGGATGGCATCCGGGTACCTCGTGGCATGGTCCACCAAGACCAGGATGAACCTGTTGCCCAGGGCTGTCTTGGGGTCCAGGGGCCCAACAATGTCAATACCCACCCGGTCAAAGGGGGTGCTGACCACCGGAAAAGGTTGGAGGGGAGCCTTCTGCTTCCTTCCGCTTTTCCCACTTGCCTGGCAAGTGCGACAAGTCTTGCAATGGATGTCTACATCCCTACGCATCTGAGGCCAATAAAAATGGGTGACAAGCCTGTCATAGGTCTTGTCCTGCCCCAGATGTCCAGCTAACGGTACGTCATGAGCCAAACCCAGTAGGAAGGCTCTGAAGCGCTGGGGTACCACCAGCACACGGGCTGACCCAGGCTCAGCAGCCTTAGGCTCGCTATACAGGAGGTCGTTCTCCCAGTACACAAAATGTGACCCTGACTGATCACCTGAGGATTGGGCTGAGGCCTGCTGCCTCATGCCCACAAGAGAAGGGCACACCTTCTGTTCCGCACAGAATTCCTCCCTGGAGGGACCACCATCCTGCTGCCAGTGGGTCAGCTCGGGCAGATCTCCCAGTTCGGCAATTTGTTCCCCTGTGGGCTCCAGGGCATCCCCCTCAGGGTCTACCTCCTCCTGGACCACGGGAACAACGGGGGCCGGTTTCCCGCACCTCCTGCCTCTTCTCTTCACAGCTGGGTCCTGGGCCTTACTTTCAGGCTCCGGGACCCCATCAACACCCTTACTCGCTGTCATGGATCGAGTGGTTGCACACACCCACTCTGGCACACCCAACATTTTCAAGTGCGCCGCTCGCTCCACCTTAGCCCAAGGGGAGTCTTCCAAATCATTGCCCAGGAGACAGTCGACAGGCATGGCGGGCCTCACAGCAACCTGAAGAGTACCTGAAACTCCCCCCCATTCAAAGGAAACCTGAGCCACCTCACACTCTTTCTGGGAGTTATCGGCAGCTATCACGGGGTAGAATGCGTGGGGAA